>NC_142074.1:3617500-4822500 GCF_059756535.1 Pantherophis guttatus
ATTAATGCCTATGGCACAAACTGTCTACATTTTCAAAAGGCAACATTTGGATTGAACAAATTGTTGGCAGAGGATGCAAATTCACAGGTGTGCACGAGATCAAGCCAATATTTTTTTGTGATTATAAGCAAGCAATAGAGAAAATATATCAGCAGCAGCAGCAAAAAAAAAATCTAAGCAGAATGGAAGTCTGCTCTAACTATCACTACCTAATCCAGGAATATCCTGCAGAGGAGCCCCTTCCTCAATGGCAAGGATTTAAGTTATGATTTCAGGGTCAGAGGAGAAAGTAAGCAGGAGATGTGGGTTCCAAAGGTGCTTTTTCACGAGGCAAATGGACTTTTCGGCTTTTCTTTGAAGACGTTTCGCTTCTCATCCAAAAAGCTTCTTCAGTTCTGAAGCTGAAGAAGCTTTTTCGATGAGAACCAAACTGTCTTCAAAGAAAAACCAGAAAGTCCAGTTGCCTTGTGAAAAAGCATCTCTGGGACAACCATAACCTGGAAGACTGAGAATTTCCAGAGACATCAGGAGATCTGGGGAAAGCGTCTTCTGAATCAGGAGGTCCAAGCTCTAAACCAGCCTCAGAGAATAAGAGCTGCCAGAAGAATGGCTACAGATAGTTCTCAACTTACAGCAATTCATTTAGTGACCATTTAACAATACAACAGCATTGAAAAAGTGACTCGTGACCATTTTTCACAGTTACAATCGGTGTCACATCCCCATGATCCCATGATCAATGGTAGAACGAAAGTTCTTTCCCAAAGGAAAAAACATCCAGAAAAGAATTGAAAACCCTGCAATTTTAAATACTAAAGAGACAGAACAGCCACCAGAAACTCTACAGTTATGTCAGGAAGGCTGAAGCTCAGAACAAGTTGAGACTTGTTGAAATGTCTAAAACAAAGCAGCACAAAAAATGGATTTTTAGGTACATTGGAAACAAACGCAGAGAAAGTGTGTGTCTGTTGCTAGGAGAAAAGTCTGAATTGGCAACAGGAAACAGCAAGAAGGCAGAGCCCCTTAACCCTGTAGAAAGTTAGCAACCACCCCTCTCCTAGAAGAAGGAAATATTTTGAGAAATGTTAAAAAGGCAGAATATTATATTTCCCTAAAAGAGAAACATGCTCTTGGAAAGCAGCCCCCACCTTTCTTAATAGCCCCAGCAGGACTGGGCCAGCCTATCTACAAGACAAAAGACCTTCAGCCTCAGAGTGACGGGATTAGCCCTCACTCAAGATCCAAACCAGGACAAAAGCATTAAGACACAATAGGAATTGCCCCCTTTCAGAACACAAGCCTCTTCATTACATCATCACCCTCCAAGTTTCAACCAAACTGGGAGCTCAGACAATCCTAGCTATGACCCCTGCATAGCCCCATGGGAGTCTGACAGCAACCAATAGAATACATGCTGTTGCCACAGGAACAGGAAGCTCAAGGGCAAGGCCCAAGGGAGGTATAAATAACTCTCATTCTCTACTCCATGTGGTCAGCTGCACCAGGACCACGTGCTTGATGGTTCTGCTTCATTAAACCATCTTTCCAATCAGCCTCCAGGTTTCCAGTGTCTTTCTCCCCACTTGGAACTGAACCAGATGGATATTTCTTCCAATAACCCTGTCTGTATTTTGTGCCTGTCCCTAGCTGACCATTATTCAGCCACTTGCGGAAGGAGGGAGCTCCAGCTCAGGAAATAATTGCTTTAAAAAAACCAATTATTTCCAATTAATTTAAGTCAGAGCCAGAGGAATTGGAGGAATCAAGGAATTAGCGGTACCCAAGAGGAACAAAAGCAGAACCATGCCCTGTAATATCGAAATATCTTCGGAGACCTGCCAAGGTCCCAGAAGACCAAAAGTGCAGTGGTTAGAATGCGGTATTGCAGGATAACTCTGCCAATTCAGCAGTTCGATCCTGATTGGCTCAAGGTTGACTCAGCCTTCCATCCTTCCGAGGTCAGTAAAATGAAGAGCCAGACTGTTGGGGGCAATAGCCTGACTCTGTAAACCATTTAGAGAGGGTTGTAACATGCTGAGAAGTGGTATATAAATCTAAGTGCTATTGCTATTGCCCCTATCTTCAAAAGGGGGGAAAGAAGAAATTACAGGCCTTTCATCTTGGTGCCTACATTGGGCAAGGTCTTCAAAGACCAAGAAGCTGCTTTTGAGCACATGGATTGCCATGCTACCATTAGCAGGAGCCAGCATAGGCTTTAAGCTCACAAATCATTGCAAACTAACTTCTCCTTTTTGATAGACTTACTAGCTTAATAGATTGGAAGAATGCCATGGACAAAGTTGCACCTTGACCTCAGGAAAAAATCTCACAAAAATTCTCATAGCACCATTATTGATAAAAAGGTAAAATATAAGGTAGATGGATTCCTAATTAGTTGAATAAAGATTGCAATGAATAACTCCATGTCAGTTTGACCAAACGTAGTGTGTGAAAGGTTGCATAGCTCCACCGGCTTGTTCAATAGTGTTATCACTTACTTGAATAATGTTGCTGAGGGGGACAATTATCCAATCTGCAAATGATACAAAATTACCGTGTTTCCCCAAAAATAAGACCGGGTCTTATTTTCTTTTGAACCCCCCCCCCCAAAAATATGGCCTTGGCCTTACTATCAGGGGGTCTTATCCCTAAACCTCAGCCCTGGAGCACCAACCAGCTGCTTCGCCAGTGCCACTCAGGCGGCTGCCTCCAGCAATCGTGGCAGCTTTTTCGTTGCTTCCCGTGCAAACAGCACGAGGTGAGGAGGCGAGGTGGGGGGGGAACGGTGGGGAACATGCCCCACATCCACGCGGACGTTCTTCTCCTCCCAGGAGGCGGCAGTGCATTCAGCTCCCCAAATCTGGCTTACCAGTCTCGGCCCGCGAGGGGGAGTGGCAGGTGGGGAGGGGTGGGGAAGGAAGGAAGGAAATGGAATGGTGTGTTTTGGCACTCCTCTTTCCGCCTACAGTCCGACGAAGTGTGCAAGCAGGTTAGTGCGTCTTCAGTAGGATTCTACTTTTTTTCTCTTTTTTTTTTGTATAAAGTGCACCGTGAACAGAACATGGTCAGACTGCTCACCCCTGTCGTAACTTTGGCTGTTTCCGCCACGCGCAGAGGAACATGTCGAATTTGTCTTCTCACCAAAAGACCCAGACTTTTCTTTCTACAAGGGGAACTCTGTTCTTACAAAGGTGCCATGACGTTAACTCTCGAAGCCCCTCGCTGGAAGTGTTTTCTTGGATGGTGTGAGCCCCTGTCTCTGCGGTGGGCTTTCACCGTGGCCCTTGGACCTGGAACTCTGATTGGGAGTGCCCGGCCCATCTCTCTCTCTCGCATCGCCTATCCAGGAAACAGGCCTCCATCCCAGACTGCTGTGCCTGCCAAGTGGGCCTTTCGTCCCCATGTAGGCTGCGAGCTGCTGGGGGGCTGTGTGGAGATGCAGTCTGTGAGTGTCAGACTGCTCTCCCCTGTCTTAACTTGGCTGCTTCCGCCATGCGCAGGCCCGATTTCAAGGATCCAGCGTCTTTCTTTCAGGATCATCTGGAGTAGTGCGGCTTTGCGAGAAAAGAAGAGCCCCCCACCTCACGCGTCTCCATGCAGCCCCCCAGCGGTTCGCAGCCTGCGTGGGGACAACAATTACTAGAAGTCACCATAGATTTGCCAGTCAAACCTTATTGTCTTCTTTGACAAAGTGGCTAAAGAGAACCTGGAGTTCTCTTGTTCAACACCACAATGATGCCCTGAAATCTTGTGGTATGCTGTAATGTTGGAATACCTCAGGTTATCTCCATCTTGGAACCTTGCCAACAATAAAACTGAATTTAATCCAGATAAACTATGTTTTCCAAAAACCTGGAACTTAATCCATGAAACAGTTTATCCCCAAGAACTGAAACATGGAGGTTTTCAAGAAAAGACAGGACAACCAATTTGTCTGAGATGGTATGAGGACTCCTGCCTTGGGCAAGTGACTGTACTAAAAGACCTCCAAGGTCCCTTCAAACCCTGTGGGTCTATGGCAGTGATGGCCAACCTTTTCGGCACCGAGTGTCCAAACTGGAATGCACGTGCGTGCGCCGGAGTGCCAGAAATCTGAAGACCAGGTGGTCGATGCACATGGCCCGCCAGCCACCTGGTCTTTGGTTTTCCGGTGTGCCAGCTGGTCTTCACGCGCGTCGGAGTGCTGGAAACCCGAAGACCAGGTGGCCAGCACACGCATGTGCGCTGACCAGCTGGTCTTTGGGTTTCTGGCGTGCACAAAGACGAGCTGCCACGCCAGAAACCCAAAGACCAGGTGGCCAGTGGGCATGCCCACAGAGAGGGCTCTGCATGCCACCTCTGGCACACGTGCCACAGGTTTGCTATCACAGGTCTATGGGAATGAGAATTCTATGTATCCTCAATAATCAGACTTTCTAGTTCTTTAATCCAAGAGCAGAACGGCATTTCTGAGCAAGTCAGAGTCACCACAAGAAAGTATTCTAGCAGATTTTTAAGGAGGAGAAATAACCTTGAGTCACTTGGAAAAACACAGCCACGTCGCGTGTCTTAGACAGGTTCAAATAGAAGACTGTGGAAAATAGATTAGACTCTTTAGCAGTTGCGATGGCTGCCAAATTTCAGCAGAACTTGTAGTGTTTTAAGAGTGTGTGGATTCCAAAATTTCTTGGACTACTTCCACAAAGCCCAAAGGCAGAAAAGGAGTGCCAAGAACCAGGTGAACTTTTGTATATTTAGTGTTACGATATTCCACCCCTAGAGCACTCCGTTGAAAGAACAGCATTACACTTCACATCAAAATTAAGATCATACTTCTCTTACAATGTGGTTCAAATTTTATTCTTAATATACTCCAGAAGCCCAAAAAAAAAATTGGGGAAAAGTGAGATGAAGAAATTAAGAGCGTAAGGAGATAAGAACCATTCTGGGTCCCACTGTGGCTAATGAGATGTATCCCAAATACATGGCCAGAAAGAGGGGGGGGCATCCTGTCCTCTGACAGGTGAGATATGCTGTCAAGCTGAACAAACACCCACAGACACACACACCCCTTCAGTCCTCCATGAATTTGTCCAGATGGGAAACTAAAATGACAAAACCATGTATCAGCTCAATGCTTTTATTAAAGTATGTTCAGAAAACCAAATGCACAGGTACAAAACAGATAGTACCTGGCTCAAAAATAGTAACTCTGACAGGGATCTAGTTGTCCTGATAGACCACCACTTAAATATGAGCTAGCAGTGTGTGCTGCAGCTGCCAAAAAAGCCAATCCACTCTTAGGTTGCATCAACAGAGGGGTACCATCAAAATCATGAGAAGTGATAGCATCACCCTATACAGCACCGGGAAGGCTGGGATTTTAGAAAATGTGAAGAGAAGAGGAATAAAGATGATATGGGGTATGGAGATTAAATCATATGATAAGGGAACTAGCCTAGTGAAGAGAAGAATTAGGGGAGTCCCGGAGGCATCTTGCAATACCTGAAAAGCTGCCACAGAGAAGTGGGGGTCGACCTATACTCCAGAGCACCAGAGGGCAGGACAAGAAGCAATGATGGAAGCTCATCAGAGGAAGATCTAACCCGGAACTAATTTCCTGACAAGAAGGACAATTAATCAATGGAACAGCTTGCCTCCCAAAGTTGTGGTTGCTCCATGACTGGAGATGTTCAACACCATCTGTCCAGGATGGGTTAAGAACTCCTGCCCTGGGTAGGGGCTTGGACTCCAAGGTCCCTTCCCTCTCTGTTCTTCTGTATTCTGTACTACAGTTGGAAATAAGCTGAATTGAGATTCCATCCCCAACAGCAATTATGATTCTGGTACCAATAGAAAAAAAGGTTTCTAAAAGAATAATTTGTTTCAATCATGGTGAAGGGGAGGATGGCAAAAAAGTGCTACATAAACATCTAGCAAAAGTTCAAAAGCAAACCGAGGATTCCACAATGAGATGGAAACAGAATAGAGAATAGCAAGAGTTGGAAGGGACTTTGGAGGTCTTCTAGTCAAGTGATCACCAACCACTGGTGGTCCTTGAGAAAATTTTGGTGGTCTGCAGAAAAATTAGTTGCATTTTTTTATATTGCACTAAATACTATTCATCTTTTTTAGAAATTCATATAAGTGGTCCGGGGATTTAAAATTATGAATTTAGTGGTCCCTGAGGTCCAAAAGGTTGGTGACCCCTGTTCTAGTCCAACCCCCTGCTCAAGCAGGAGGTCCTAAACCATTCCAGACAAATGGCTATTTTTATTTTATTTATTTATTTTTATATGCCGCCCTTCTCCGGAGACTCAGGGCGGCTTACAATGCGTTAAGCAATAGCCTTCATCCTTTTGTATATTTTATACAAAGTCAGTTTATTGCCCCCACAATCTGGGTCCTCAATTTACCTACCTTAGAAAGGATGGAAGGCTGAGTCGACCTTGAGCCTGGTGAGAATTGAACTCGCAGTAATTGCAGGCAGCTGGATGTTAAATGCTGCCTTAGTAGGAGGCATTAGCCTCCTACGCCACTCAGGCTCCTTTAAAATCTCTTTGGTAAAACAGAAGAAAAAACAAGAAATCAATTACAAAAAAAGAGAAAAGCAAGCAATGCAATAACAATTAAATATCTGTAAGGGTTGCTGATGATATAAATCAATTAATTAGACCCACAATTGTAGTAAGCAACAACTAGAAATAGTGTCAGAAAAGCTAACGTTAAGCAGAGATTCAAAAAGTATTCTTCTATACATATTGAAAGCAAACTGAAGGGAAAAAAAACAGATTACCAACTGTTCCACAAAGATATCAAATGAAGTTGAAGAAGTCAATTCCAGCTGTTAATGCATTCATGGGAACTTTATCCAAGCCAAAGTTCACTCACAATGCGTCTAAACAGTTTGTGGATTGTGATACAAGAATACAATGTTCCTAAGTTATAGAAGCACAATGAGAAAAGTTATTTAACTTCTTATTAAAATTTGTGTACTTCTTATCTTGGTATTTTCTGCTGCTTGCTTTCAACCATTTATGGATTGTTGCCAAATCCCTAAATATCCACAGGCTTAGTAATGTGATTAATCGTCTGCCATCAAATCACCGTCAACCCTTAGTGACCACATATATTTTCTCCATGCCAATATTCCTAACTTGGTCTTTCAGATCTTCCTACAGTGTCCCCATCACACACTAACTGAGTCCATCCACCTTGTTCTGATTGTAGTTTTCTTCCTTCCACCTTTCCCAGCTAGCTGGGTCTTCACATCATGTGTCCGAAGTAGAATAATTTGAGCCTGGCCATTTGTGCCTCATGAAAACTCTGGGTTGATTTTTTTTTCAATGTCCCATCAGTTTGTTTCCTCGGCTGTCCGTTGTACTCTCAAGAGTCTTCTCCAACACCAAAGTCCAAAGGCCTCAATACTCTTCCTATCTTGCTTCTTAAAAATAGAGTGTTCACTTCCATAGAATGTTACAGGGAATTTCATGGCTTGTACACTTCTGATCTTTCTGGGTACTACAGACACATCATTTGGGCGTCTTTTCCAAGGTTTCAAGAAAGCAAGAGAAGAAACAATGGATGGAAACTAATCAAGGAGAGAAGCAATCTAGAACTAAGGAGAAATTTCCTAACAATGAGAACAAGTAACCAGCGGAGCCGCCTGCCTTCAGGAGGTTGAGGGTGTGCCATCACTAGAGTTTTTCAAGGACAGCCATTTGAATTGACAGCCAATAGAAGAGTCTCCTGCTGAGCAGGGGTTGGACTAAAAGACCTCCAGGGTTCTTTCCGACTCAGTTATTCTGCTTCACAGCTGCTCTATTATGTGCTGGTCTGCAACCTATTTCTTGACTGCTTGTTCCTTGACTGTTGATGGCTGATTCAAGGCAGAAGTTACTCTCTACTTTGATGTTTTCACTGTCAATTCTCAGGCTAGTCACTACTTTGGTCTTCTTTATATTTAATTTTAGCCCCACTGTGCAGCTTGACTTTTATTACTAGACCTTTCAGATCCTTTGCATTTTTGGTTATCTCAGGATAACCAAAATTTAAGAATTTAAATCTCAGAACCTCGGAAAGGCTTTATCTTTCGACAGGGTCATCAGCACAGTATAGGCTATTGATATTTTTCCTGCACTCAGCCTGCTTTCAGTCCAACTTTACTTAATATGTACTCAGGTTAAATAAGGGGAGAATATAGAATTTATCTGTGTTAAATCTTACAGGAAACCTATGAACAATTTTCCATGCATGAAAAATAAAACAAAAAAGAAAGGGAAAAACAATCCCTTTTGCTCAGGTGAGAATTAGTACTGGAATAGCCAGGAAAATAAACAACCTTTATTCATAGAAATTAACCAGACTTTTAAGGTGCTATGCTTAAAAGCATCAACATTTTGTTCTCTCACTAGAGAACCAGAGAGATCGTAAATCTATAAAAAAAAATAAAATGTTGGGCTTTTTGCTCAAGTTAGGGCTGCTTAATTCATCCCACATACAACTCTGATCACACTGGCCTCAAAGAGCATTTCTTTCTAAGTGTTTGGTAGCAGAGGAGAACAGCCCTTTGCAAAAGGTGAGGGAGATGCACGCATGATCAAACTGGCTACTAAAGCCATAAATCTCTCTTAGCAAATGAAATGGATCTATTCAGCCAAGCATATAAGGTACACCCTTTAGTTTGGTCTAAAATGGATATGCATAATGCAAAAAGAATCTTCTATTTAGCTGTGTGACTCTCCCAATAACAGAGCTACACAAGTGCTTCCTTGCTTAACATGACAAATGTATGTATAAGTATTTCAGGTCACCTCAATTGCAATTTGCATCTCTATGCGGCTTACACAATTAAAAGGAAAAAAGGGAAAAAACCAGGAACAATAAAACAGTTCACACAGGGGAAAAACAAATCAAGAAAACTGTAAACTCCATTGCAAAACTCACAAACAGCTTTCAGGACAGGAACTCCTGCCAGACCAGCTGCAACAGGCAGCTTTCTAAGGCTTTACAAAAGCAGACACTGCAGGAGCAGGGGCAGACTTAGAAGGGGAGGCCTCTTCCAGAGGAGGAAAACACCCCCCCCACCCACCCACCCTTGACACTGCTGTGCTGATGGGACTAGGAGCCAGCCAGATAGGACAGATCTTTCCAGGCAGGCAGCAACAACAACAGAGGAAAATGTTCCTAAGCCCTGTAGATTTTACAGATGGCAATGTATCCCTGAATGCAGCCCAGAAACCAACTGGCAACTTGTGCAGCTAACAAAGTAGAAATATGTCACGGGGTGAACCAAGATCCAGCTACAGCCGCTGCATTCTGAATTAGCCCCAAGTGAACTTCCTTGCTGTAATTCAAACAGAAAGCGAGGAGGACAGAAGTGTTCGACTGAAGGAGCTCCTGATCCAGGAAAGATCCATAATTGACATACGACGATTCTGTGCAAAGATTCTGTCAGGAAAATCAGTAATTAAATCAAACTGGTATACAGAGAACATAGAAAAATAGAATTGGAAGGGTGTTTGGAGGTCATCTAGTCCAACCCCCTGCTCAAGCAGGAGACCCTATACTATTCCAGACAAGTGGCTGTCCAGTCTTTTCTTGAAAACCTCCAATGATGAAGCACCCACAACTTCTGAAGGGCAAGTTGTTCAACTGGTTAATTGTTCTCACTGTTAGGAAATTCCTCCTTAGTTCTAGGTTGCTTCTCTCCTTGATTAGTTTCCACCCATTGCTTCTTGTCCTGCCCTCGGGTGCTTTGGAGAATAGCTTGATTCCCTCTTCTTTGGGGCATATTGGAAGACTGCTATCATGTCTCCCCTAGTCCTTCTTTTCATTAAACTAGACATACCCAGTTCCTGCAACTGTTCTTCATATGTTTTAGCCTCCAGTCCCCTAATCATCTTTGTTGCTCTTCTCTGCACTCTTTCCAGAGTCTCCACATCTTTTTTTACATTATAGCGACCAAAACTGGATGCAGTATTCCAAGTGTGGCCTTACTAATTTTATTTTATTTTTATATAGCAGTAGTAATACTTCACATGATCTTGATTCTATCCCTCTATTAATGCAGCTTAAGACTGCATTGGCTTTTTTTGGCTGCTGCCACACACTGCTGGATCACAAGTGATTCTCCATTTGGACTCCAAGATCCTTCTCCCAATTACTGGCTTTAAGCCAAGTTTCACTTAGTCTATACCTATACATTTGGGTTTTCTTGCCTAAGTGTAAAACCTTACTTTTATCTTCAGTTTGTTAGATAGGGCCCCGTGTTCAGGTCTGTCAAGATCCTTCTGGATCGTGAGCCTATCTTCTAAAGTGTTGGCTATTCCCAGCATCTAGGTGTCATCTGCACCTTTGATGAGCTCCTCCCCTCACCTAGATTGTTTATGAGATGTTTTATTGATTTATTGCCTTACTTCCCCTCCCTCTTTTGAGTTTCTGAAGCCAACCAGGCACAAGAAGGAACCTGAGCTCACTTTTATCTACAGCTATGCATGCTTAAATCATATGTGTCTTATACATTGATCTTTCCAACCTTTCTAAGATGTATAAATACAAGTGCATCCCTTTGTTGGGCGGGCAGCCATCTCTCAATATTCTTTGGAGAGTCCCAGCAGCACATGCTGCCTAATAAACATTGCACTAAGCCTTGGTAATTTGCTTTGGGTCCTGTGTTTGATTCCACAACTCTGCCATCCACTTCTGCCCCTTGGACAACAGATCCAGGGGAAACCCCCATGTTATGCAGAGTTTCTGCCTGGGGAAATGCAGCCCCATTGAGATGGAATATCTTGATCCTTTAATCAGAAGCCATCCATATTCTTAGGGATCATTCTCCCCATCCATATGCTGACAGCCTCTAGGCAGGGGGCAGAGCCACAATGGCTGTCCTGGCCAGTCAAGATTGCAAACTGGGCCTGGGCCAACAGATATCCTCCGAGGCACTAACAAGAAGTGGGAAAAGCATTGAGGAATCCCCCAAAGGGTATTTTTCCCTAACACACATGACTCAGTGGTGGGTTTCAAAATTTTAAGGTTACTGCAAAATCCCCATTTCCTCCCGATCAGCTGGGACTTGGGAGGCAGAGAATAGATGGGGGCGGGGCCAGTCAGAATTTTTACTACCGGTTCTCTGAACTATTTAAAATTTCCATTACCAGTTCTCCAGAACTGGTCAGAACCTGCTGAAACCCACCTCTGAAGTGACTCCAGAGGAAGGGGGAAAAGTGCTGGGAAGCAGCATTCACAACCCACCCCCCTCCATTCCTGAAGTCAGATATCGGGATCAACAGTGTCGAAGCCAAGAGATAAAAAAAGTTGCACCAACCTATTCTGTCCCTGTAAGAAGCCACTCACAAAAGCAATCCATGTCATTGTGTGCCATCCTTGATGGGCATCTATGTAAGCCAAGAATGGGCAAAGCCAATGCACCCACACCTGAAAGATTAACCACAGCGTGGAATTCACTGCTAGTAAACTTCCTCATTTGTAAAAGTTTCACTGAGCGCTCACCTACATCTCACACCCCAAAACATAAAAATATCTCCAACCTGCTTCCACCCTCTTTCCACAGAAAAAGCAGAAAAGATGAAGGGGAAACGGAGGCAGAGGAAACAGGGGGAGGGGGCTGCTCTAGCAGAAGTGGGGCTGCTGGACCTAACAGGATGAGGACCGGGCAAGAGCAAACAGAGGGAAGGAGGGAAGGCCTGCTGGGCGTTGCAGGGACCATCTATTCCCTAGCCAGGGTTGGCTCCTCCTTGCCCATCACTCCTTCCCCTTCCTTGGTTTTCACAGCATCTTACCAAGACCACCCCTCCATCCAGAGAGCATTATTTGGGGGGGGGAGGGCTCTGCTTGCTTTATAGTACAGGATGTGCCTACATTCTGTAGAATCCAAACTGAAGCACAAGTAGTCCTTGATTTACGACCACAGTTGAGCCCGACATTTCTGTTGCTGAGTGAGACAGTTTGTTAAAGTGAATTTTACCCAGTGGTGAAATGTAAAATTTGTTACTACCTGTTCTGTGGGTGTGGCTTATTTTGTGGGCGTGATTTGGTGGGGGTAATGTGACTGGGTGGGCGTGGCCAACTTTTTTTTTTTTAACTTTTAAAAGCATTTTTTCTACAACCTTAAGAGGTTGCAGAAAAAAATGCTTTTAAAAGCCTCTGACAATCAGGCAACTCAGCTGGGATTGTCAGAGGCTTTTAAAAGGATCTTTTTCTACAATCTCTTTGCCCGAAAAAATGCTTTTAAAAGTAAAAAAAAAAAAAAAAGCCTCTGATGATCGCGTGACTCAGCTGGGCATGGGTGGGGGGCAGGGATTTTTGCTACCGGTTCTCCGAACCACCCGCCTCCATCGCTACCGGATCAGGCGACCCGGTCTGAACCGGGAACATTTCACCCCTGATTTTACCCCATTTTGTTACTTTTCTTACCACATTTGTTAAGTGAATCCCTGCAGTTGTTAAGTTAGTAACAAGGTTGTTAAGTGAATCGGGCTTCCCCATTGATTTTGCTTGTCAGAAGGTCACAAAAGGAGATCACATGACCCCGTGTGCCTGACTCATGCAGTGCAGGAAATCCCACAGGTGTACTCACTCCGACATGTGCTACCTCGGGATACAAAGGTGTCATATCAGCATAGGACAATGGTAGTCCGGGGGTTCCAATGAGGAACATGTCACCGTGCATAGACTTTCCATTGGCATCCTTCAGTCTCAAGAGACTATGGTATCGTGCTCTGGAAGGAGGTCCTAAAACAGCATGTAGTGTGACTAAAAAGGCCGATTCGAGAGTGGCCATCCCTTCCACACTGAGGGCAGATACATTCTGTCCCCTGCCCAGCCCCCAGATTTCGCCGATTCTGGGACTGCGTCTTTGCCTCAGCCTGCCAAGCAAGTGTCTCTTTGAATTGGAGAAGGCCATGCTGTGTTTTTAGCCTACAAACTGAATGATTGGAGGTCAAGATTTCCCAGTCGTTCATGTCCATTCCCAGGGCCTTTCGGTCCCTCTTGCAGATATCCTTATATCGCAGCTGTGGTCTCCCTCTGAGACGCTTTCCCTGCACTAATTCTCCCTACAGGAGATCTTTCGGAATCTGACCATCAGCCATTCTCACGACATGCCCCAGCCAGCATAGACGTCGCTGTTTCAATAGTGTACACATCAATGGTGGGTTCCTCCCGGTTCGGCCGAGCCGGTAGCGGTGACAATATGACGTCACCAAACCGGTTCTCTTTGTTCGGGAGCTGGACCCTCAAACCCACCCCCGCGTTATTCTTACCTTTTATTTGGCCCCGCCCCCAATCTATTCGCTGCCTCCCAAGTCCCAGCTGATCGGCTAGAAGGAAAAAAACTGTTCAAACTCTTGCCGCGGGGCTTCAAAGGGCCACCCTACAGCTGATCAGTGTTAAAAGGCAGTGTGGTGGTAGACCAGTGCACTCCAAAAACAAATGGGTAGATTGGTGCCTCCAAAAACAAATGGGTAGACCGGAAAGCTTCAAGAACAAATGGGTAGACCAGTACAGCTCTGCAAGCAGTTAAAAGCCTGGTAGACCAGTACCTCTGCTAAATCCTAAAGAATTGTCACATGACCATCGAATCATGCCCACAAAATAAACCACACCCACAGAACCGGTAGTAAAAAAATTTAGAACCCACCCCTGGTACACATGCTAGAAATTCCAGCACATTTCAGCCAATCCATCAGGGGGGTTAATGACTTGTCCTTGGAGGGACCCCTGCCAGAGTTACCACATGCCAGGGGCCATGCCTCCGGGTCCCACCTTGTTGTGGTAATGAGACAGCTGCCATGAAAGCAGCAAGTCAAAACTAGGGCTGGCAGGATCATGGGCGTCTTGGCCACCATCTGTGCTGCCTGGAGCTTCACACTGGAAGATGAACCACAGAGCAGGTGCCATACGTGTCAGACCCTAATATCCTCCACAGACCAGCTAACACCACCCGCTCCTAAGCAGTGGCACAATCATTGGATGCACAACCAAATCAGACAGGCATCCGTATACAGCAGCAATGGCCATAATGAAAAATCCTGGTTGAACTACAACTCCCAGCATCCCTCACCATTGGCCATGTTAGCCAGAGCTGCTGGAGGCTGAACCATTATTAGAGCAATATTGGAGGGAGGACTGTGGTTAGATGGAAAGCTTGCTGGCGGCATGAGCCCTGGTGGCACAGTGGTTTGACTGCAGCATTGCGGGCTGACTCTGCCCATAGCCAGGAGTTTGATCCTGATGGGCTCGAGGTTGATTCAAGCCTTCCATCCTTCCGAGGTCGGTAAAATGAGGACCCACATTACTGGGGACAATATACTGACATTTGTAAACCACTCAGAGTGCTACGGAGAGGTGTACAAGTCTGCTTTTGCTATTGCTAATATGCGCTAGGTGGAGCTTCCCTGGAGAAGCTGAACTTCATGGAATTTGCACCTAGTGTCCTATTCCTGCAGGAGGGACCTACTCTGCCTGTGCACTGATCATTATGTACTCTTCCAACAACTTGCACCAGGATATTCATCACCAAGGACTACAGTCAAATGGAAAGCTTCCCAACGGCAGATTCCCCCTTCTCTAGCTCTGTGGGGCTCCATGGCACCTCTCTGCCTGCTGCTGGAGGAAGGGTCCCTGCCCAGACCAGGAGAGGGCAATCTGCAATCTGTAGTCCCTGGGCTCCACAAGGACTCCAGTTATTTACCTTTGTTTTACCTAAACTCTGCCTGTTCCCAGACATGATGGCTCCATCCGCCTGTCCAGAATGATGCATGATTACATCGCTTATTTATTTTTATTTATTACAAACTCTTTTCAAAGCAGGCATTACAAGGTTCGAAAACTACAAGCAATTTGCTATAAGCATGCCTTTCTTTGCCTGCACAGAGACCCCCATCCCAAAACAACCCTCCCAGCACTTGCAGACTTTGCGCAAGAGGCTAAGTTTGGTTGGTGCTGGCTTCGGTTACTATTGGGGGGGGTCTCTGCCCCTCTGGCTCCTCTGCAGCCCAAAGGCGCCAACTAAGTCAGTAGCCGAGAACGGAGCCGGGCTCATTCCTTCCTCTTAGGGACCCGCAGTGCCAACGCCGCCGGGGTTTCTGCCTGCAGAGGGAAAGGACTCCGCACTTCGCAGGGCAGCCAGAGCCACCAGCCTTCGTCCGTTCACGACCAGTTGCCGGGAACCGCTGCCATCGCGCCAAGGCTCCCCGCCGATTCCGGCCTCCCCCCGCCCAGCGCACGACCCGGACCTGCCGCCGCGGGGAAGGCGGGCTGGGCGAGGCGGCCGGCCCGCTCCAAGGCCGCGCCTCCGGGGGGTCGGCCGCCTTCCTTGGCGCGGCCGGAGAGCGGCGCCTTTGCCCGGCTGTCACCGGCGCATCCTCGGCCGGGAGGAGCGGGAAGGAGGCGCTTGCCGACCTGGCCCGAGTCCCCGGAGCAGCGCTGCGCCGCGCACTCACCTGCCGCGGGCTGCCGCTGCCGGGCTCGCCGGGGTGGCGCTGCTGGGGCTGGGGCTGGGGCCGGGCGGCGGGCGCGAGGTCCCGGGCGGGCCGGGACGGCGGGGCTCTGGCGGTGCCGCCGGGCTGCCAGCCGGCCTGGGGCGCCGTCCGCTCGCGGCGCAGTTCGGAGCGCAGCTCCAGGTAGCAGCCCAGCGTCAGGAGGTGCAGCGCCAGCGAGAGCGCCAGGAAGCCGCCCACCGCCCGCCACGCGCCCGAGCCCCGCCGCCCGCAAGCGCAGCCCCCGCCGGCCCGCTCCGCCTCCAGCCGCCGCAGCGGCGCCCCGCGCTCCGAACCCATCGCGCCGGCCCGGCCCTACTGCGGCCGCCCCATCGCCCCGCGCCCGCGCCGCCGCCGCCGCTGCTGCTCCCGCGGCCGCCGCTGGAAGAGTCCCCGCCCGGGGCAGGCAGGGAGGGAGGGAGGGAGGCGGGGACGGCGGGGGAACGCCTCTGCTGCGCCCCCGCCCCCCCCACCGCCCCTCCTGCCGGCTGCGGCTCCAGCAGGCGCTTGGAAGCTACAGGCGGTCCTCCGCTTTTCTTTTCTTTTTATTTGATTTCTATGCCGCCCTTCTCCGGAGACTCAGGGCGGCTTACAATGCGTTAAGCAATAGCCTTCATTCTTTTGTATATTTTATACAAACTCAGCTTATTGACCAAAGAGCCTTGGTAGTACAGGGGTTTAAGGCACCCTGTTATTAAGCTGGTTATTAAGACCAGCTGCCTGCAATTACTGCAGGGTTCGAATCTCGCCAGGCTCAAGGTTGACTCAGCCTTCCATCCTTTCAAAGGTAGGTTAAATGAGGACCCGGATTGTGGGGGCAATAAACTGACTTTGTATAAAATATACAAAAGTATGAAGGCTATTGCTTAACGCCTTGTAAGCCGCCCTGAGTCTCCGGAGAAGGGCGGCATATAAATCAAATTTAAAAAAAAAAAAATGCCCCCACAATCCGGGTCCTCATTTTACCTACCTTAGAAAGGATGGAAGGCTGAGTCAACCTTGAGCCTGGTGAGATTTGAACTTACACTAATTGCAAACAGCTGGTGTTAAATTACAGTGCTTTTAGTCTGCAGAGCCACCAGGCGCCTACAGACTTACAGCACTTTGTTTAGTGAGCGCTCCAAGTGAGAAGGGCCCTGAAAAAAGGGACTTCAGGCCATTGCGGCATCGCCGGGGCCATTGATCACAATTCAGAGGCTTGGCAACTTACTCACAGTTATGACAGTTGTGGTGTGCGGGCCTCATTCAAACTTCCGACAAGCAAAATCAATGGGGAAGCCAGATTCACTTAAAAGCTATGTTACTAACTGCAATGTAAGTGCAGTTACTAAATATTATCAGCTGCAGTGATTGGACTAGATGACCTACAAGGTCCCTTCCAACACGGAAAAAATGGATTTAACAAACTTAACCTCAGAAATGTGTTCATTAAGGACGTAAATCGAGGACTACATGTACTGTTGTTTTTTTATTTTTGATTTTTAAACAAACAATTCATCATTAATCAATCAGTATAACATCTGGGTACAAATTTTTTTTTGTCATCATATTCAACATTTATCATCATTTTTTTTGTTATGACCTAGTGCAGTTGTTAAGTTAATAATACAGTTGTTAAGTGAAGCTCCATTGATTTTCCTTATAAAAAGGTCGCAAAAGGTGATCATGTGACTCCCCCCCAGGACATTGCATCATCATAAATATGAGTCAGTTATCAGGCGTGAAAATTTTGATCACGTGATCATGGAGATGCTGCAGCGGCCGTAAGTGTGAAAAAATGGTCATAAGTCACTTTTCTGGTGTCATTGTAACTTTGAATGATCACTAAATGAACTGTTGTAAGTCCAAGACCACCTGTTGTGTATAGTCTATAAATATTGTTCACCATTCAAGGTAAAGGTAACAGTTTCCTCTGTCCAGTCGTAGTGGTTGAAAACCCCAGTCCAGATCAAGGGGCAGTGAGTTCCAGTGGCTCCTTCCACCCTTGGGCCAGGTCCTCTCTCTCAGCCCCAGCGAGGGCAGCCCCTTCTGAAAAGGTTGCCTTAGAAAACTGCACCAAATTTTCCAGGCAGTTGCCAGGAGTCAAGATTGACTTGCGGTCTCCCCACCCACCCCTGCAAACAAATTCCCCCTTCTTTTAGTTTTCAACCCAGCCTTTAAGAAGCCCCTGAAAAAATGGTGCAGGAGTACACAATCACAAATCAGGGCTTCTGAATTTCTGCTACATTGTGCTGTGCCAGCAGAAATCGCCTGTTTGATGAGGAGGGTGGAAATTGATGCGTTTCGTGTTAATACCCCAAATCCTTCATTGTTTCAGCTCAAAACACAAAACTGCAAAATTGACCCTTTCCATCCATATAAGGATCTTGCATTGCCAGGGCTGCTTATGGGGGAAGGGGGGCCGCTCCTGAATTGCAGGGGTCTCTTTGTTTGCAGGAGGGAGGCCCAATTGCTCGTGAAACCCAAATACCTGAGAGCAACCTTGGCTGTTCCCCTTTTTCTTCGGTGCCTCTTCCCCACAGCAGAAGCCCAGATCCTAAGTGGGATGTTAGGATGACTGAGAATCTCCAGGGACATTTGCTGGGGAGAATTGCTCCAGGCCGTGTGGATCTCTTGTGGTCACCCCTTCTTCAGCTGCTGTCTCAGAGTTTGTAATTTGTATGCCACCCAGACTTGCTTAAGATGGTAGGCCATATAAATATTTTAAATAATAATAATAAATAAATAAATGTGGCATTAAGAAGCAGACTCTTAAAGAAAGCAAATATATCTTCAGGAGGACTTGATAACTTTGTATTCCCATTTTTGATAGCTGTAGCTGTTATTTTCTCTTTTTCCCCTTGTTTTTGCTTTGAGTGATGTTGTCAGAGCTGCCATCCTTCGCTCAACTCTGTGCTTCGTTAGAGGTCAGTCTGCCATACGTTATTGGGGGGGAGGAAATGAGAGGGAGGCAGGGAGGGAACAAGTGGAACCTGAGACAGAAATCTGGGAAACCGAAGGCGATAAGTCGTACCGTCCCAAGACATTTTGAGGCTGTGGTCCTGGGAATGGACCTATCCATCTAACCCACCACAGTGGGGACAGTTACCAAAATGTCTTCTCTGAATGTGACTGGACAATGGGGTGATAATGGGGTGGGCCAGTAGGGGAATTTTCCCACTCAAACTGTTACGGTATTTCTGGCTTTGCTTATTGTAAACACTTGGCTTTAGTAAAAGCAATCTTTTTGCTACAAATGGAGTCGAGAGTCTTTCTTTCCTCAGGGTCCGAGCTGGACCAGGTCTGACAGATGTGCTAAGATCCAGCCACATGTCTCAGCCGTTTCCCAGTATCTTCGACACAAGCTTCTTAACACAAACTCAGTTTGATGTGATACTATTCAGTTCATACTCTGCAAGCAAGGGAGGCACAGGTGTAACAACTTCTCTCCTTACCCATGATCAGAAACGGGGGTGAAATCCAGCAGGTTCTGGAGAACTAGTAGCAGAAATTTTGAGCAGTTCAGAGAACCGGCAAATACCACCTCTGGCTGGCCCCAGAGTGGGGTGGGAATGGAGATTTTGCAGTATTCTTCCCCTGCCATGCTGACCAAGTCACACCACGCCCACCAAGCCATGCCCACAGAACCGGTAGTAAAAAAATTTGGATTTCACCACTGACCAGAAATACTCTCTAACTCTAACCCTGCAGTGTTATTGAAAGCCACTGATTTTCTATAATCTTTTACACTAAAAGCTGATATTTCATTTTTTACTTTCAGCTGAGATTTTATTTTTCTATTTATCTTTTATTCATCTGTCATTTTTTAATACATATGTGAATTATAAATTATATCTAGAGGCCAACCTCACTTGCGTTTAAATTTTTAAATTCTGCTTCAACATTAGAGACAGGAGGGATCAAAAGACTAACATTTAAGAATAGAAAAATGTAGTTTAAATTTTAAAAAAAATCTTCTAAATTTTTGAGAACATTTATAAATTCATTATGATTCAATTAGAGACAATAAAATATCATCCAAATGGCTTAATAAATAAAACTGTAAATTTAAACTGTGCTATGATCAGATGCATGACATCAATGATACCCTTTGAATATGCTGAAATAATGTTGAGACCAAAAAGTAATCAAATCTATTTTTTTTTAACGCCCAGTATAACTCTGTGCTATAATATAACAAATGCCAATCTACCGTAGTTGCATGTATCCATGTATGATTGAATTATAGTTCTGGTTAATAATTTTTTTTATGAATGGGAATTTTTCCATAGAATTTAAATCCAAAGTCTCGTTGAAGCCTCCTCCCATAATAATATAACCATAAACTACCTAAATAATAAAGGCTTAAAGGTTTTCCCTGTCCAGTCACGACTGACACAAGAGGGCGGTGCTCATCTCCAATGCTCATCCGAGGGAGCCTATGTTGTCGAAGACATATTTCCATCATTATGTGGCCAGCATGAAAAGTTGGAACACAGTACACTTCCTGCTGAAATGGTACCTGTTTATCTACTCACATTTGCATGCTTTCGAACTGCTAGGTTGGCAGGAAGTAGGGTGAGTAACAGGTTCTCATCACAGGCTGTTGCCTTTCCAGCTGACAAGCTCAAGCATCTTAACTCCTGAGCCATCATGGATATATTTACATATATGTGTAAGTCAGTGGTGGGTTGACCCCGGTTCTGTCCGGTTCTTTAGAACTGGTAGTAAAAACGACGGGAGGCGCCACCTACCCACCCGGACGTCATAATTGATCATCTGCGTATGCGCGTGCTCCTGTTGCAAACCAGTAGTAAAGGTAAGTAGAACCCACCCCTGGTGTAAGTGTGTGTGAGTAGAGTGTGTATGTATGGGTATATAAACACTATATTTATATGTATGTGTATATACCAGTATACTCACACTATATGAACATGAACATGAATATGAATATACATATGTATATGTATATGAAATTCTGAATATACACACAATGTTCCATTCATATCAATGGAACCTGAAAAGAAAGAGGTTTATGACTGATTTAGAATTAAGATGCTGCTACTGCTGGAATTTAGGACAGCCTTCCGTTTAGCTGCTGGGGGCTTTTTTTC
This sequence comes from Pantherophis guttatus, assembly GCF_059756535.1. Classification (NCBI taxonomy): domain Eukaryota; kingdom Metazoa; phylum Chordata; class Lepidosauria; order Squamata; family Colubridae; genus Pantherophis; species Pantherophis guttatus. Next base: position 3,638,076 of record NC_142074.1, read on the forward strand.
ATTGGTGACCCTGATGCTCTACATTTATAGCCTGGTGGTGGATATCCTGGATTGGATTATACAGATGTATCAGGCCATGCAAACAAAACTCTGCATATTTGGCATCTTAAAGGAATGTTTAACATTGCATGTTCCAAAATCTTTTGACCTGACTTTGCTGCTGACTTGACACAAACTTTTCCTCTGCTGGACCAAGATCCATAGGCATTAAAATACATCTTGATCTTCTTCTTTTCCACCTGTTTTCATGTTTCTAATCTCTAGGTTTCAGTTGGACAGTTGAGGCTCTTAAGCGCCAAATGCCAACAGTCAAGTTATTCATCCAAACTGACATAACAGAGAAGGTGCTGTTTCAATTTTTTAAAAAAATAGTTTTGTAAAGCTATTCAGACAAATATTAAATCTGAGGCAAGTAAGTTTCATAAAAATGGCAATTACTCACCTCACTTTCAGCACCTAATTAAAGCACAATTTGGCACGAAGCGCAACAATGATTGCCAAATCCCACATTTTGAAGATTTCAGCTCTGCCCTATTCTTAGCCAATAAATTCAACATCAACACATGTTGAATCATAAGCCTACAATGCCAGCGATCCATTTGGTGGATGGTTTTTCTTCCAGACTTTCATGCCTCCTCTTGCAACTCTGAAGACAACTCTGATGAGTAAAGAAGAGACACGCAAGATTGTGTGAATTTCAGGCGGCTTTCTGCTTTCTGACCGCCACTCCAGACGACCTGCTGTTTTAGCACTCATTTTGCTTGTGGCTACTTACCCGTGCTGTGCGGTCTAAGGTGGCTGGCAGCAGTGACCAATATATCCCTTATGTCCTAGGGACAGGAAGGCCTTCCCCAGCTCTGCTTGCCTCTCTCTATCCCTTTTCCTCTGCTTAAGGGTTTGCTTTGCCTGATCATATTCCTTTTCTCAACCGCAGAGGGAGAATAACCCAAATTTGAAAGATTAGATTCATCAGCCTCGATCCATGTGGATTGAATTACCTGAGCTGTGAGATAGGCAGAAAAATACATTTGATAAACCAACAAATAAAATTAAAGATTGTCCTAAAGAATGTATGGTGCTAAGCCTTGAGATTTATCCAAAGAAGCCAGAGACGGCCTTTTCAACTTTCATGCCCACCCATAGTCCTACATATGCACTTGAGATACAAGGTGGTATCTGGAGAGCTGCTTTGATAAATTTGGATTGCACCCTTTCCAGAGAAGTGAAACACGAAGCTGGGGGAGCCGATCAGAGTCCCATGAAGGTGCTGGCTTAGCAGCTTTGCCTGAAAGAATATGGTGGGGCTGGAACAGAATGTCCATCCTTGGATCAGAAACTTTTAATGATGGAATTGGCAGAGCTTTGTCCAGTATTCTTTCCAAAACCCTCACTTGGGGCCCTGGGCAATGGATGAGTTCTGCTGTAAGATATCTCTTGGCATCTCTGGGGCACAAGGCCCACCTAGCCTTGGTCTCGGCCTCAAACCCAGCTCTACATCCCAATTGGCACAGGTGAAATGCATTGGCCAAGGTCTGGATGGGGCAGAAGAGACTTTAGCTCAAGTCTAATGAGGCTGAGTGGCTGTTTGGAAGCCTTGGGTCGAGAAGGTCACGATCCTTGTTCTTGGATGGGGCTGCCCTTCACCAGTCAAGACTTGGATGTCCTTTAGATCTGCATCTACTGCTTATAGAGCCTGGGATAACTGTGGCCAGAATGGGTCTTTGTGCAGGTTGTCCTTTAGACAGCCCATCGCATTGGCTGTCAGAGCTGCCAGCCTGCTATGAACTAAGGGGGGGAGGGAGGAGGAAGGGAGGGGAAATAAAAACTGATGGAGTTGGTAGGGAGAGTCATGCCTCTCAGAGTCTTCAAGTTTGTTGCAAGACCGTTGCAAAAGCCATTTACTCAAGTATCATTGGACAGTAAGGGGCCAAAGGAAGAGAAGAACTGGATGGGGAAAGTTAACCGGGAAATGTTGGTGCGAACTTCAATTCTGGCTTTGCTTTACTGCAATTCACTTGACCTCCAATAAAAGTTTTCCTTTTGCAACAAATGGAGCCAAGGAACGTTTCTACTTAGGAGTCCAAGCTGAGGCAGGGCTGACAATGGCCACCCCACAATTGGATTATTGCAATGAGCTTTTCATGGCCCTGGAAGCCGCCCAGAAGCTACCGTTGGTTCAAAATGCAGCAGCAGAGACAGCAATGGGCGTTTCTTGGTGTGCCCTTGTGTCGCCACTCTTCTGCGAATTGTGTTGTTTACCAGAAGGTTTCCAGGTGCAATTCAAGGTGTTGTTACCAATAAAGCTCTGTGTGACTGCATGTCTCCAATCATTTCTGCCTGTCCAATATTTTCTAGCAGTGTGTGCACTCCAAGTCCCCTCCATTAAACATTACCATCTTGCAACACCGAGGAAGCCTACCTTCTGTGTTGGGGCCCCGCCATCTGGAACAGCATTCCCCCAGAGATAAGGATGAGGCCCCTCCCTCCTGGGGTTCCAGAAAGCCTTGAAAACCTGCTTTGATGTTTGTTATTGTTCAATGGCTCCTGTTTTGTTTTGTGGTTTTGTTAGCAGAGCATTTCAGCCTGGACTGCCTGTTGATTTCATATCTTTAGTTGTTTTTATGTCAGTGCTTCTTCTGTGTGACAGAAGGTACAGCAAAATTGGGAGAGGAGGGGGAGAAGGAGGATGAAAACTGGAGAAAATGTGCTAGAGAATTGAAAAAGAAAAAAGGGCATTGGAAAAATATCTGAAGGACAGTGAGATACAGAAACTAGTATACTGTGAAGAGACAAGTAGTCCTCGACTTAAAATCACAATTGAGCCCAAAATTTCTGTTGTTAAGTGAGACATTTGTTAAGTGAGTTTTGCCCCATTTTACAACTTTTCTTGCCACACTTATTAAGTGAATCACTGCAGTTGATAAGTTATTAACCCGGTTATTAAGTGAATCTGGCTTCCCCATTACTTTGCTTGTCAGATGGTCGCAAAAGAGGATTACATGACCTTGGGACACAGCAACCGTCAAAAGTATGAACCAGTTGCCAAGCATCTGGGGATGCTGCAAAGGTCGTAACTGTGAAAAACGGTCATAAGTGACATTTTTCAATACCATTGTAACTTTGAAGGTCACTAAATTAACTGTTGTAAGTTGAGGACCACCTGTATACTGAATAGCCAAGAAAGAAAACTGGCCTCCAAGAAAGACCAAATGAAGAATAGAAAACAGACATGGCAAGACAAAGTACATTTTAAAAAAATAGTACCAGGCAAAGCAGGTAATAAGATCTGGCAAAGGCTAAGAATAGTAAAATTGGAGAAAGAGACAGGGGAGCTGATTCTGGCAGCACAAGACCAAGCCTTATAAGAACAAAGGCATACAAAGCCAGGATTTTGAAGACAGCAACTGACAGCAAGTGCCACCTTCACAAGGAAACAGTGGGGCACCTAGTTAGCTGTTGCAAGACAGTCACACAGAGTGACTACAAGCAGCGGCATGGCAAAGTAGCAACAATAGTGCACTGGAAGATTTGCAAGAAATACCATTTATCTGCAAGCAAGAACTGGTGGGGGCCACAAAACAGACAAAATAATAAAAATAAAGAAGCTAACATGCTCTGGGAATTTAGAATTCAAACAGACCTGCCACGCCACATCCCCCACACACACCCAGGCTTAACAATTGTCAATAAAAAAAGACAAAAAAGTCTGGATGGCAGAATGTGGCAATACCTGGAGGCAGCAGAACAGAGGAGGAAGAACTGGAGAAAATCATCAAATACAAAGATTTACAAATAGAAGTAAAACAACTGTGGCAAAAGAAAGCAAAGATAGTACCAATAGTAATAAAGCGCCTGGGATGCAATCGCAAAACATCTGGAGCATCTCTTGAACATCATTGGCATTGACCAAATTGCCAACAGTCAATTGCAAAAAAAACAAACTTTATTTGGATCAGCTTACATCCTGCGACGATACCTTTAATGCCATCAAACCACATGTGCCTATCTCAGATCCTTGGGAAGGACTCAGTAGGTGGATAAAATTGTCAAATCCAGTCCGAACATCAAGTGGCTGTTTAACAAATAACTACTTTAAAAGATAGTCCTTGATGTATGATCCATCGCTAAATTACAATGAACCCCCCAAAAGCAATTTACAATTTGGATTAAAACTTCTGATGGCCGCTCCTCACAAGGAGCGTTGTGACTACATTTTGGGCTCTTGGCAAGCAGCTCACAATTACAGCAATTTGCAGCACTTGTGACCACAATTTATAATATTTTTTTCTATTTTTATTTCATTCAAAAAAGTTAAAATACAAAACATCAAAAATATTTCTAAGAAACAAAAAAAAAAAAACCACACACACAAAACAAACAAGATATTAAACAAGTGCATTAAAAAAACAAACACATATATACATATTGTCTCCCCTAGCTGAACATTGATTAATATATTACGACCATATTAGCTTTGCACCCCTTGTGAAATAGGCCCAAAAAATTTTAAACTACTAAATTACTAATTCTATTTGCAAGTTATTAACCTGTCATCTACATACTATATTAATGCCAAGATAGTTAACAGGGAGAACATTAATAATAAAAAAGACAAGATTAAAATTTCGAAACTCTCTGTTAACAACTGTTATTGTAATCAACTCATAGAAAATTTGCCGTGGCTTCTTAACAATCCTAAATAGTCCCAAGAATTAATATGATTCATCCTGGATCAAATACCCACATTTATTTCTTAATACCATTTCTTATCAATTGTAATCTACTTAAATGTACTAAGTCCAATCTCGAAAGCCAATCTATCTTTCCAAAAATATCCAGATGACATTTTTTCTGAGTTAAGTGTGATAAATCCATTCCCCGATCTCCTTCAATTCACTTAAAGAAGAACAATTTATTATTTATATCCCCTCAGACAGTTTTCCACTGTTGTATAAGAATTCAGGCTTGAACTTCAGGGAAGTGTCTATGGAGTCAATTCAGCTAGTTCTTTGTCTACTTCCCGGTGAATCTACTGATTTCAAATTACATTCCTTTTATTGGTTTAATTTATCTGCAGTTACTTGCCTCTGAATATTTTCCTCAGCCTTTATGAGCTCATCAAACTGTTTAACAAAGCTTTCAGCTAGGAATTGCATTTTATCAAACAGATAAATACTGGATGCAGTATTCCAAGTGTGGTCTTACTAACTAAGGCATAGTCAATTAACAGATTAACAGAGTTGGAAGGGACCTTGTAGGTCATCTAGTCCAACCCCCCAACCAAGCAGGAAACCCTACACCATTTCTGACAGATGGCAGTCCAGTCTCTTCTTGAAAGCCTCCAGTGATGAAGCTCCCACAACTTCTGGCGGCAACTTCTGTTCCGTTGGTTAATTGTCCTCACTGTCAGAAAATTTCTCCTTATTTCCAGGTTGAATCTCTCCTTGTTCAGTTGCTATCCATTATTCCTTGTCTGGCCTTCAGGTGCTTTGGAAAACAGCTTGACCCACTCCTCTCTGTAGCAGCCCCTCAAGTATTGGAAGAAGGCTATCAGGTCTCCCCTGGTACTTCTCTTCACTAGGCCAGCCATGCCCAATTTTTTTTTATTTTTATTTTTATTTATTTTAATTTGATTTATATGCCGCCCTTCTCCAGAGACTCAGGGTGGCTTACAATGTGTTAAGCAATAGCCTTCATACTTTTGTATATTTTTACAAAGTCAGCTTATTGCCCCCACAAACTGGGTCCTCATTTTACCTACCTTAGAAAGGATGGAAGGCTGAGTCAACCTTGAGCCTTGGCGAGATTCGAACCTGCAGTAATTGCAGGCAGCTGGTCTTAATAACAGGGTGCCTTAGACCACTGTACTACCAAGGCTCTTGATAGTGTTATAATTGATGTGTTAGTCTCAAGAGCAGCTTCAGATTGGGTCCACAGCATCCCTCTCCTGCCAGATCTGATAGGATGGGCTGGGCAAATATAATCAGGGAGAGGCAATTGAAGAGCCTTGGTAGTACAATGGTCTAAGGTACCCTGTTATTAAGCTGGTTATTAAGACCAGCTGCCTGCAATTACTGCAGGTTCGAATCTCGCCAATCCTTCAAATAATTCCATTCCATCCCATGAAGGACTTCCAAGGTCAAAAACAGCTCCTTGAATTGGACCCAGGAGGAAACTGGCAACTGCTGCTGCTCTCAGAAGAGAAGCCTTATGTGTGCCATTCTAGAGGCACACATAGCTGTCTACACTAGGGGTCTCCAACCTTGGCAACTTTAAGACTTGTGGACTTCAACTCCCAGAATTCTGGGAGTTGAAGTCCACAAGTCTTAAAGTTGCCAAGGTTGGAGACCCCTGGTCTACACCACTGCCAGATGAAGCTTCCAGTTACTCTCTAAGGGCAGCTCCAAGTAGAGTGCATGGCAGTAGTCTAATCGGAAAGTGACTATATTCCTACTTGATTGTTTTACAGTCAGTAAGGTTACTTTTCACAGATTGGCTGTTCTCTGCCACACTTCTGTTAGTGCAGTCAAAATCTGTGATTAGAAGAGGTGAGCCAAGTTCCTCTTTTAGTTGAAACCTGGCTCTATTACATACTGTGATTAGTATGCTGAGTCATACATTGGCAAGCAGTCTGGTAGAGAACTCTCTGAAGTAATTGATGGCTGATTTATCTTTGTTGGTTCAAACAATAATATGTAAGCTAAAATAATTTTATCAGCAGCAAGATGGGTCGAGACAAAATACATGTGAAAGGAAAGCTTGAAAAAGAGCTTAGAGGGCCACTCACCTCCACCCACCCAACTCCCCTTAGGACAGAATCCCTCATGGATCCTTGGGTCGGCAGGGCCATCATCCAGGTCTCCTACCTGGCGTCAGGTGCCCTCCTTCAACTTTCTCCTTTGTATGATTATTGCAGATGTCAACTGTAATAGCACAGAGGTTCAGGGGGATCACATTGTTTCAAATTCAATTCAGAATAAAACTGGAAGGGACCTTGGAGGTCTTTTAGTCCAACCTCCTGCTCAAGCAGGAAACCCTCTATGTCAAAACTAACCACTGAGCCGTGGTGGCGCAGTGGTTAGAATGCAGTACTGCAGGCTACTTCTGCTGACTGCCGGCTGCTTGCAATTTGGCAGTTCGAATCTCACCAGGCTCAAGGTTGACTCAGCCTTCCATCCTTCTGGAGTCGGTAAAATGAGGACCCAGATTGTTTGGGGCAAGAGGCTGACTCTGTAAACTGCTTAGAGTGGGCTGTAAAGCACTGTAAATATAAGTGCTATTGCTATAACATTTCAGATAAATGGCTATCCAGTCGCTTCTTAAAAACCTCCAGTGATAAAATACCCACAACTTCTGGAGGCAGGCTGCTCCACTGGTTGATTGCTGTCATTTTTAGGAAGTTTCTCCTTAATTCCAGGTTGCTTCTCTCCTTGATTAGTTTCCATCCATTATTTCCTGTCCTGCTTTCTGGTTCTTTGGAAAATAGGTTGACCTCCTCTTCTTTGTGGCAGCCCCTGAAATACTGGAATACTGCTATCATGTCACCCCTAGTCCTTCTTTTTTCTAGACTAGCCATACCCAAAAGACCAGTCCCTGTGGCGACTGCTGGTGCCTAGCATGGCATGGAGAGATTTCCTTCAGATGAGTCTCTCCAGGAGCTTCTTCAAATCCTGCACCCGAACTGGACAGTTAGAGCCAGAGACCACCAGACCAGGGGAAAATGGGTAGTTCTCCTTGCAAACATTTGATTATTATGTAGCAAGAAATAGGAAGAATAAATATCCTTGATGAGAAGTAGGAGTAGTTGCAGTAGAATATTATCTATATTTTGAGGGACCTGCCTGGGGAAAGCTTTCAAAGCGGGCTGCTTGTGAAAGTTATTATTGTCACAGAAATAATAATTCCTGGGTATTTTTTGTTGTTGTTGCCTAGGGGCTATATCAATTAATCAATGATAGCAGAACAACCAATATTTTATTTTGCAATTGAAACCATAAACTTTTAATCACATTTGGTGCCTCACCAGCAAATATGCAAGACAAAGTAATGTGAAGAAACCTGAATTATTTGGGCAAGAAATATGGTTGTGTGAACTTAGGCTGTCCCAGAAGTCAACAGCTTTCCCTACTAACCTTCGTGTTTCAAGGTTCCCCCAACTGTCATGGACTCACTTGGACTTTTTTTTTCCAGAACTCACATGATAACACGTGGCAGTCAGTGTCATACAGATCACCATGGCAAAGAGATCATTGAAATCCTTTCCACATTCAGATGAAGCAATACCTTCTCTGAGGCAAAATGAAATCTAACATATAATCAACTCTATGCATTGGGCTCCATGATTGTCATGAAGTCAGTGAATAATAGAATAAGAAAATAACAATAACAGAATTGGAGAGGACCTTGGAAGTCTTCTAGTACAACTCCCTGCTCAAGAGGAGACCCTACACCATTTCAGACAAATGGTAGTCCAATCTTTTCTTTAAAACCACCAGTGATGGCGCACCTACAATGGTTAATTGTTCTCACTGTCAGGAAATTTTTCCTTGGTTCTAGGTTGGATCTCTTCTTGATAATGTTCCCTTATTTAGAGTTAGTAACTAACATCATCTGCAAATTCTCTGATGCTATACACGAACATCTGCTGATGCTACTTCTGATGAGGACACAAAGCTATCAGCAGAAAAAGGGGCATGAGATTCTACCTCTTTTATTGAATGCTATCTTTGAAAAAATGTCTCATCTGAGAAAGTCCATTGTTGCTCCTTTGTTTTGATTTGTTCTAGGAATCCTTTCAGCTTCTAGATCACTTGGAACCCTTCAGCCTCCTGCCCACATTTAGCCAGTAACGGGTAGCAGATCTCCTTAGTTCTTCTGCCTATTTGCTGCCCAAACACCCTGCATGCAGATTCTGGATTGGTTCATAATCTTCTAATGTTATGACTTGCTTGAAATGAAAATATACAATTTGAAAAAGAATAACCAACTCATTAGACCCCACTTCACCTGCCTCTGTTGTTCACACCCTGTCATACTCAGACACCTGTGCTAGTTTTGACATGTCTTCGTGTGACTTGCACGGACACATGTTTGAGGCTTAGGCACCTGGAATCATCTGCCTAGTAGCTGATTCGGTGCCATAATCCCTGTTACATAAAGAGCCTGCATCAAGCAGCGACAGCCCTGGCCTGCCTTTAAGCTAAGGATTCAATTCACCTCCGTTCTTTGATCATTTAGCCCTCTGCAAAAGTTGGTCAGTTTCTTATTCAAATTCTGGAAAGTTTTTACAGAAGGACCTGCCAATTTTCCAAAACCAGCCACAAAAAGAAAGAAATACAGAACACAGAATAACAGAATTAAGAGGGGCCTTGGGAGATCCTCTAGTCCAACCTCCTGCTCAAGCAGGAAACTCTATACTTTTGCAGACATATGGCTGTCCAATCGCGTCTTAAAAGCTGTCCCACTGATTCTAGATTCATTCTAGATACAAAGAATGAGTTAAGCAGTTCCACTTTCTCCCTGCTGCCAGTCACCTCCTTGCTCTCTTCTCCCATTAGTGGATTGATAATTTTCAGCAGGAACGGGGACATGCTTTCAGTGAGTGTCTGTTTCTGACTAAGCAATATGCCCTTCGCTGTTCTTGGGCACCCTACCATTGTTAACGTCTAAAGTTTCTATTTTCACACCTGGGAGAAAAATAAGAGAAGGTATCTGAATCCAAAGACATCATCTGGATGTTCTCAGCTATTAGTCAGAGAAGGTTCCTCCTTTCCACCTTTCAGGTAGAGATGCTCCAATAGTTCCTGGAAAAAAATTAATCTCTTTCTTCAGTTCTTGGAACCACTTCCCAGCAATGTGAGGAACATTTTGCAGAAGAATTGAGGTTGAACAAAGATCTGGGTAGCATCACATAATTTAATTAAATTTCAGTGAAAGTTCATTAAATAGTTCCCCATCCAAATTACTGGAAGTCAGCTCAATTCCCAAGGTCACCCTAGATCAGTGGTTTAAATAAAGAGCTACCGGTAATTCATCCCAATTCATTTCACCCTCAATTCCAGTGCTCAATGTATTGATTATCTCCTCTCTTTCTTCTAAGGAACTCAAGTTGCATTCAGAGTCAACTTCTTACTCTTATGCTCTGAACCACCTAGTGAGACAAGCTGGGCTGACTGGTACAAAGTCCTCCTGGGAACTCCGTGGTCAAATGACGATGTCAGTTTGTGACTTCCCAGTCCAAAACTTGAATTGTTGTGATGGATATGTTGCTCCCATTCAGCATTTGTGTGCAAACATCTAGAGGTCATAATAACACTTTTTGCATGGAAATAAAAGAAATTCAATGTCATCACGGCTTATTTCAAGGATAAAGCAACAATTAGTGATGCTTTAGTGACTTTTTAAACTGGCCTCCAAAGGCTCTACATCCCTCCCTTTCTCTCAGAATATTTTCTAAAATCAGAGAGGCAGGACTATTTTAGACTTCTGCAGGTCATTCAACAAGGCAGTTACTCAAGGAGTACTAGTTGTAAATTAATTCAACTGATTTAAATGTAATTGACCCTGCTAATCAGTAATTACCTACTGGTAGTTTGCAAAAGTAATGTTTCTGCTATTGTGAGAAAATATCTAATTAGTAATATTTATGTAATTATACTTCCACTTCCTTTAGTAAATTGAGTTAATAAATAGCTTTACCTGCTCTTAGCTGGTAATCCCTTGTGGCTAGGAAAATGTTCTGGTCCTCTGGCAGATGAAACATGATCTTACGCTCTGTCCCACACCTTCCATAGTGATTCTCCCATTGACCTTGCTGCTCTGTTGTGGTTTTCAGGCTACTACGGAGCAGGCAAGTCCTGTCCAAATTGTCCCAAAAGTGCTTTTATAAAAGGCAACTGGACTTCTTGAGCTGTGCTTTTTTCAGGACGTTTTCTGCCCTGCGTCCTTTCATTGTTGAACAGAGGCTCAGGCTGTGGTGGATGAGTCTGTGTTGTCTGCATCACAAATTGAAGCACAGATGGTTTCTGCAGTCTGCAATTTTTCTGGAAATCCATTCATGCTCCCGTACCATTCGAAGGGTGTTCACCCCAAGTGCATAGCTAAATGTTCATGGAGATTTTCAATCATCCAGGTCATGTTTGTCCCAAGAGCCTTGGTAGTACAGTGGTTTAATGCACCCTGTTATTAACACAGCTGCCTGCAATTTCTGCAGGTTCGAATCTTACCAGGCTCAAGGTTGACTCAGCCTTCCACCCTTTCTAAGGTAGGTAAATTGGGGACCCAGTTTGTGGGGGCAATAAGCTGACTTTGTATAAATATACAAAAGGATGAAGGCTATTGCTTAACGCATTGTAAGCCGCCCTGAGTCTCCGGAGAAGGGCAGCATAGAAATCAAATTTAAAAAAAAAAAGTGCTTTTTCAGGAGACAACTGGACTTTGTTTTTTCCTTGAAGACATTTCACTTCTCATCCAAGAAACTTCTTCAGTTCTGACCGAATCCTTCCATCCTCCACCATTAAGTCACAACTGAAGAAGCTTCTTGGATGAGAAGTGAAACATCTTCAAGGAAAACAAAGTCCAGTTGCTTCCTGAGAAAGCATTTTTGGGACAACCATGACCTGGATGACTGAGAATCTCCATAGATAGTCCAAACTTCTTAAGCCCACGTGATTTGCTGGCCTCCTCTTCCTCTCTCAACTTTAATTCCAACCCTTGTCCTGCCAGCTCATCAGCCCATTTTCAACTTCTTTTCTTCTCCCTGCCCCCTGCGTGAGAAAGTTTTATGTATTTCACTCCGTGGTATTTCCCCACACCAGGCTTATCACCTTGAGGCACACCTTGTCTGTCTGGGAGATCACATCACCAAGATGGCAGACTCTGCTTAGCTGCCCCATTCTGTCACACCTTGATTCAGCAAAGCATCGATAAGCAAACAAGATTATATGTGGGCTGGATTGTGTGACAATTGATGGGAAGCAAAGCTAGCTCGATAACGCCTCACCGAGTTGGAGAGAGGAAGAGAGTGGGGTCCTTTTGATCCTCTTCAACACTTTAATTGGTGACCTCGTTGATGTTTTCATATTGGATGGAATAGACTAAAAGACCAAACTACTATTCAAAATTATCTTCATAAACTGGAGAAATGTCCTGACGGTAACAGGATGCGTTACTGAAATGTTAAGCTGCTTGATTCCTGGGCACGACATTCACTCCAGAAGGAACACAGAAATATAACAAAATAACAGAGTTGGAAGGGACCTAGGAGATCTTCTAGTCTAACCACCTGCACAAGCAGGAGACTCTATACCATTTCAGACAAGTGGCTGTCCAGTCTCTTCTTAAAAACCTCCAGTGATGAAGCACCCACAACTTCTGAAGGCAAGCTGTTCCACTGATTGGTTGTTCTCACTATTAGTAAATTTCTCCTTAGTTCTAGGTTGCTTCTTTCCTTGATTAGTTTCCATCCGTTGCTTGTCCTCTTGCCTTTTGGTCCTTTGAAAAATAGTTTGACACCCACCCACCCCTGTCTTTGTAGGAGCCCCTCAAATATTGGAACACTGTTGCCCCTAGTCCTTCTAAGTGTGCATCGCTTCTCTTGTTTCCCACTGCTCCCACCCCTTGGAGGGGAGGTTCAACATGCCCAGCTGCTCTCCACTGTGATGGAGCAGTCCACACAGCTTGGGTGGGCACCTCAGAAGACACTGTTTTGGATGCCAAGGGCTTTGCCTGATTGGCCTGTGGCTTTGCAGGGGCCAAGATCCTGCATTCCTGCTCTCGGGAACCAGAAGTCTGTTTCTGTGAAGAAAGATGGAAACAGCTGCCTATGTTGAACCATGAGAAAAGATAACACTTTACAAATGGCTGAAATGATCATCATATTTTATAGGAGGTCTGAGCCTCTTCTCTGTCGGATGCCGGATGTGGAATAATGGATTCAAATGACAGGATTCTGATTCCATGCCCAGAAATCTCTTCCTAAAATAAAGGTAGTTCCGCAGTACAGCCAGTGGCTGAGAGAAGTGTTGGCTCTTTCAATTGAATTTGCTTCAATTGAAGCTGGGTAGCATCCATCTTGAAACTTCCCTGTGGATTCCTGCGTTGAGAGTGGTACTCAGAAGCAGGTACAAAAACAATAGATTTCCCCCCCCTCAACCCTAGAATCATATGGCTGTATCAATAAACTAGACTTTCTTCTTTTCAGTAACTGTTGTATCAGGCATGTTATGAAAAAGTCAACATTATGACTGTTTGAATGTTTGAGTCCCATAAGACAGGGGTCCCCAACCTCCAGGCCGTGACATGCCAGAAACTGGGCTGTGCAAACAAGAGAAGGTGCACCCATGGAATGCAGGCTGCATGCAAAACCACACCCCCTCCAGTCCGTAGAAAAACCTCTTTCCATGGAACCGGTCCCTGGTGCCCAAAAGGCTGGGGGCCACTGCCATAAAATCTTAATCTGCTCATTTTCTAAAACCTTCTCAACCTGATGTTCCCAGTAGTTTTTGCTACATTTAAATCCAAATCTTTGGCAACTTTTCCAATGAGTAATTTTGGAAATAGTCACGAAACCGCTAATAACAGGGGTGTCAAACTGGATTTCTTCACGGGCTGGATCAGCATTGTAGTTCTCCTCTGCAGGCCAGTGGAGGGGGTGGCAGGGGGGCAGGATGGGTGCCTCCTGTAGCATCCTTCCAGCCAAAACGGGACATGGAGCAGAGGTGGGTTTCAGCAGGTTCTGACCAGTTCTGGAGAACTGGTAGTGGAAATTTTGAGTAGTTTGGAGAACCGGTAGTAACAATTCTGATTGGCCCCACCCCCAAATATTTTCTGCCTCCCAAGTCCCAGATGATTGGAAGGAAATGGGGATTTTGCAGTAACCTTCCCATGGAGTGAGGACAGAATGGAGATTTTACAGTATCCTTCCGCTGGAGTGGGGAGGGAATGGAGATTTTACAGTATCCTTTCCCTGCCATGCCCACCAAGCCACGCCTACAAAGCCACACCCACAGAACCTCTAGTAAAAACTTTTGAAACCCACCACTGGCATGGAGGTCCATGCGTGGTGTAGGGGTGGAGGTCCATCAGGTGTAGGGGTGTCACATGCAGCCCATTTTAGCCACCAGAGGCACCGCAGGCCAGACCTTTGATATTTCCAGGCCAGCCCCATGGGCCGGACTTAAGCACCCCACAGGCTGAATCCGGCCCATGGGCCTTGAGTTTGACACTCAAGGAAGCAACGTTGTAGATGGTGTCAGTTTGTACTTTGAAGCTCCGTTTTTGACTCTGTGTTTCCGTGTGGCCTTGCCAAGATAATTGCCAATTAGGTCTTTGGCAGCATGTCAAAGAAGATAAAGGTGGGTGTTTACCAGCCTTATCCGAAGGACTGTGGCAGACTTCTGTTGGACTATTTATAAACTTTTGATCATTCAGCACATGCTGTGAATAAAAGGAATTCACAGCCATTAAAATAAAAAGGGGGGGTTTGGGACTAATTGTATGTTTTTTACTATATCAGGAAGCCTAGGTCAGAACAATGATAAGGAAATGGATAGAGGGGTGTGCCCGGCAGCAGGCGATACAGTGTGGATTCTGGGGCTCCAGGAGAACACTGATATCCTAGCTGATTTTGGGGATCCCCAGGGATCATAGCTGTCTTGTGGAGACAGCGAAGAAAGAAGACGCTGGCTGCATGGATAGAGAATGAGTAAGTTCCCTGAAATGCTGGCGTTAGTCTTCGACCCGTCGGCAAAGGAAGGCAGCCATTCTGTCACAAGCCAGAATGGCCACAATCAGAAAGAGAGAATGTAGGAGCGGTAATTGAACGGAGTATTGTTGCCGGGTGAGTAATTGGCCAACTCACAGGTAAAAGAAAAAAAATCTTGGATTGCTTGAAAAAATTGTAGCGGAAGATTGGCGGCTAATTGGCACAGAAGGATTAAAGCAGAGGGGGAAAAAACCCGGAACTTTAAAAATCAAACCTAAAGCCCTGGAAAAAATCTTCCATTCGGATTTAAAACTGGATTTGGGGGAAAAAAAATAAGACAAGGAAAAGAAGATACAAACACATTTTAAACAGCAGGAGACTTTAATGTGGAAAAGAGAAAGTGAAGTTTTTGTATATTACAAGATGGCTACTTTGTTATGGAAAGGATTGTGAATCGGAGAAAGACAGCTGCTGGCAGAGAGCGTGAGAAAGAGGTGTGAGAGAATTCATACAGCTCTACCAAGATAAGAGAACAAAGGACAAAGATTGAAACGGTGCTGGCTCAAGTGAAGATCTGAATTGGACATTATTTAAAGCGGGGGGGAAAGAACACTATATGGACTTGGAAATTTGAAATATATGTAAAAGAAAAGAATAAATTTAAAAAGCTCAGCCTTTTAAATTGAAAACATGGAGAATTGGGAGGAGGAATATGAGACATTGAGGGAGATGTTTCAAAAAATAAGAGAAGCATTTAAGGGAAACAAAGAAGCAGAGGATTGGTTAGAATGCAAAAAAGAGAAAGAGAACAGAAGAATGAGAAACAAAAGGAACAAAGAGATAGTACTGGAGAAGAAATAATTGAAAATAAAGATAAAGATGATTACACTGGGTTTAACAGTGACAGAATAAGAATGGATAAGGGAAAATACATCTCAAATAAGAAAAGAAGAGAAATAAATGGGAAAAGATTGAGAAAGAAAATTAATAGAGTTAAAATTAAAGAAAAGAGGCTGAAGGGGCGATTCAAGAAAAGGAAAGAGAGGAAGGTAAGGGAATGGGAGAAAGGGAGGAAAATTCCAAGAAATGGAGTTGTGGAGAGATTAAGGGGAAATGGTTAAGAGTCAGTGAAAATATTAATTTGTTAATAAAGAGATTGATGTTAGTGGTAGAAATTATATGTGAAAATGTTGTTAAATGAAATAGACCAGTAGGTGCAATGTGAAAGAAAGAATGATTTCGGAGAAAGCATTAAATGGAGAGAAATAAGTAACATACGCATTAATTGAAATTATGATGGAAAATTGAAATTGAATGTAAAATTGAATGAAATTGAAATGTTAAAAAAATGATTTAAGTGTTATACTTGTAAGAAGTAAAGAAGAAAAAACATATTGTTAAAAGTAAAGAAGATAAAGGATTGGAAGATTGTTTGGGTAAAAATTTAAAGAGAAAAATGGAATAAGATGAAATATACTGTTTATAATTAAAAAGATAAGAGGAATTGTGTGAAATATACTTGATAAATGAAAGATCGGGGTTGCCTGGACTCCATAGTGGAAAATATTAAATTGAAGATGAATACAGCAATAGAGAGAGATGAAGGAGGAGAAGAGAGGTGGAAGGGAAGAGGAAGGAGAGAGAGGGAAGGAAGAGTAGGGAGGAAGGAAGGGAAGGGAAATTAGAGTAGGAGAGAGGGGAAGAGAGGAGGAAGAGAGGAGGAGAAGGAGAAGGGGTGGGGAAGTAGATAAGAGAAGAAGAGGAGGGGAAGAGAAAGTAAGAAGGAAAGAAGAGAAGGAGATGGCAGGATTGAGAAGAAAGATTGCTGTACAACAAAAAAGATGAAATGGAAGAAAGGCAACCCCGAACATACAGTATATAAATATACTAAGATAAAGAATGAATGGTTAAAAAATAAAAGAGAATAAATATGAATAAGCAGGAAAATTAGAATTTGAGGGCGAATGAAGATGTTGTTTATATAAGTAAATAAAGAAATATTGAGATATGATAAAAAAAAGGAAAAAAGAAAATTGTGGCAAAAATTGTAATTGAGTAAAATGTATTTGAATTTGATAAATTGTATGAGCCGAGGTGGTGCAGTGGTTAGAGTGCAGTACTGCAGCTACTTCAGCTGACTGCTAAGTTCAGCAGATCAGCAGATCAAATCTCAACAGGCTCAAGGTCGACTCAGCCTTCCATCCTTCCGAGGTGGGTAAAATGAGGACCCAGATTGTTGGGGGCAATATGCTAATGCAATATGCTAATATGCAATATGCTATATGCTAACTTTGTAAACCACTTAGAGAGGGCTGTAAAGCACTTTGAAGCGGTATAGAAATCTAACTAATAAATAAATAAGATAAGATATGGCCAATACTCTGTTTAAAAAAGATGTGGGTGAATGTGGGAGGGGTGGGGGGGAACCAATAAAACTTGATTTTTTAAAAAAAGGAAATGGGTAATAGGAAAGTTGAAAAGAATTGTAGTAATTTTTCTATAATGTTTTACACTTACAAATTACAAAATATTTCATTTTTTATTTTCAGGTGAGATTTTATTTTTCTTTTCATCTTTTTATTTCATTTGTCTTTCTTTTATACATCTGTGGATTACAAACTATATCTAGAGGGCCTTGCACTTGCATTTAAGTTCCACTTCAACCTTAGCCACAGGAGGGACCAAAAGATTAACATTTAAGAATAGAATTTTTTATTTATTAATTTTTTTAAAAAATTCTTCTAAATTTTTGGAAATTTTGACGCTGTTGTGATTTGCAAAATACGTTCCATATATGTGCTCATGCCCATAGAAGACCCAAATTACACATGTACCAAATGTAAACTAAACAAATTACTTGAAGAGAAAGTAAAAGGTCTATTAAGACCACTCTGAGATTCCACCTTACAAAACAAAAAATTCCAACAGAGGAAGGCTGTATCTAAACTGAACCCGATAAGGAACAACTACCAGAAGAAATGAATCTGTACATGAGCCTTTAGAGATAGACCGTTGACAGCATGTCACTCATAGAAGACGACGACAACAGCCACCCCATCCAATCTTTGTGGTTTAGGGGCTCCCACTGCTGAAGAGGCAAGCCCGGTCTGGCTGATGGGCAGGCTGGGTTGAGCTTCAGCTGCCAAAATAAAGCCAAAAACAGCCCCTGAGCCATGGCCCCTCAAGTCATATAGCAGAATTACAGAGTTAGAAGAGACCTTGGAGGTCTTCTAATCCAACTCTCTGCTCAAGCAGGAGACCCTGTTCCATTTCAGACCAATAGCTGTCCAGACAAAAAGCCTCCAGTGATGGAGCACCCATAACTTCTGAATGCAAGCCATTCCACTGGCTAATTGGTCTGGCTGTCAGGTATGCTTCCTTCAGTATCCAGGAAAGAAAACCCCAAAGTCAAGCATTTTGAAGAATTTGGTACTTTTACTGAATAAGAAATGATTAACAACCCAGTTAAGCTGGAAGTGAGCAAAATGCGCGAAATGCATCTACTAAGCTTCTTCCCCCCCTCGTGTTTATAAATCCTCAGCCAACCCAAAGGTCTTCCAAAGGTCAGGTGGCAACACGTCTGGCAGCGTCATCCATCAGGAATGTCGAGACAGTTGGTCAGCCATCCCCTTTTGAAAATACAGTTTCGATTCCCACGAAGTCCCCTCCTACAAAGACAAACCCCCTCCTGCTCCCTTCCCCCCCTTTGCTCCATACCTAATCCCTCCCCGTTTCTTATGGCAGCTGAAGCAGGCAAGCTGAGGCTGACACTCGCTGACAGAAAATTTCTTCTTAATTTTAGGATACATCACTTCTTGATAAAATGTCCATCCGCTACTTCTTGGCCTGCCTTAAGATGCTATGGAGAATAGGTCAACCCACTCTTATTTGTTTGTTTGTTTGTTTGATTGATTGATTTATATGCCGCCCTTCTCTGGAGACTCAGGGCGGCTTATAATGCGTTAAGCTGTAGCCTTCATACTTTTGTATATACCTGCTTAGTAGGGCTTTCGCCCCCCCCCAAGCGGTGTTCTTTTTTATACAAAGTCATCTTATTGCCCCCACAATCCAGGTCCTCATTTTATCTACCTCAGAAGGATGGAAGGCCGAGTCAACCTTGAGCCTGGTGAGATTTGAATTTGCAGTAATTGCAGGCAGTTGGCAACTAAGTGCTACTTTAACAGCACTTAGTCCACTGTGCCACCAGGCTCCTGCTCTTCACTCTGACAGCCCCTCAAACTCTCAAAGACTGCTATCATGTTGTGCCTACTCCTTCTCTTTATTAGATTAGACACACCTAAAACAAAATACCAGCAAATAGCCCAAATCTGCAAGGATGAAGTTAGGAAAGTTAAGGCTCTGAATGAACTAAGACTTGCAACAAATGTCAAAAATAATCTTTAAAAAGTTTCTTTCAACATATAAAAACACAAAAAAGTCAAGGAAGCCCACCGATGGGAGAAGATGGCAAGGAAGTGACAGGGGGAAAGCAGAATTGCTCCATTCATTTTTTTGCATTTGACTTTACACAAAAGGAAAAAAAATGGTCCATCCTATCAAAAGCAGTGCTGTAACAGGCAGAATAGGAATACACATCAAAATAAGGCAAGAAAATAGTAAGAGAACAGCTCTCCCCCCTGGATGAATCCAGTCACCGTGACCAAATGGATTACATTCCAGGGTTCTGAAGGAGCTGGCAGAGGTGATCTGGGAACCATTGAACCATATCTTTCAAAGATTCTGGAGCACTGGGGAACTACCAGAGGACTGGAAAATGCTGATGTGGTTCCTATCTTCAAAATAGGGAAAAAATGAATCCAGGAAATTACAGACTAATCAGCCAGAACACCAGAATTGAGCAAAGCTATTACTAGAACCAACATGAACTTGTCAAAAACAGATTACGCCAGACAAACAATCCTTATTGCCTTCTTTAACAAAGTGACTAAATTAGTTGATCAATTAGGCAAACATAGTTTACTTAGATTTCAGTAAGACATTTGTCAAGGTGAACTACAGCCTATTTCCTGGTAAGATAAACATCGTCACCACCAGATGGATTCTCAATTGGCCAACAAACTGCAGTTACCTACAGTCCTCAATGGAACTACATCTAAATGGAGGGAAGCATGCAGTGGGTACCTCAAGTTTCTGTCTTGGGCCAAGGACTCTTCATCATCTTCATCAATGATTTAGGTAAGGGGACAGAAGGGGAACTCATCAAATTTGCAGACTACACCAAACTTGACAGAATAGCCAGCACAATAGAAGACAGTCTCAAGATCCAGAAGGATCTTGACAAACCTCAACTTTGGACCCTATCCAATAAAATGTAATTCAGTGGTCAGAAAAGCAATTAGGCAAACACTGCCTATCCTGCACCTGGGCATCTGGTTTTTCCTGACAAAGTGCAGGACCCTACTTTTCCCACCAGTTAACTGCATTTTGTTGGCTAGGACCCAACGCTCAAGTCAGTCAAAGATTCTTTGAATATATTCCGTATATCATCTTCTATATATGTGCCATATGTACTTCTTATTCTTTGGAGAGAAACATGAGCACCATCCAGTGGTGGGAAGGAATTATAACTACAAGACTGCTTATTTTAGGGAATTTTCCAAAATTAAGCTGCTGAAAGTACAATCACAGAAGGGGGAAATGGTAATTTAGGAATGTCTATGAATGTAGAGGCAGTTTTCAACTCAGCTATCTATTAAAACATATGTAGGTAATTGGTCCTATGGGAAATTTACCAGCCAATAGCAACTGGAGGGAGGCTAAAGAAGGAAAGGCTTGGTCCACCCGTGAGCAATGGGGAATGCTACATCTACCAAAAGGGAAACCATGTTCAACTGGACTTAAGCAGAACAGTTGACAGCTCAGGTTAAATGAAGTGGTGAGTAGAATAGACAATAGTCTTAAATTACAGGGAAGTACATTTCAGCTGGACATCAGAAAGTATTTCCTAAAAGTAAGGGTTTTTTTGTTTGTTTTTGTTTTAGCAATGGAGCAGAAGAGCAAATGTTTAAATATCTCTAGCAATGACTTTAAATAGAGCCTGGATGGCCATCAGTGAAGGACGCTAGAATAACAAACTGGGCAGGAAGTTGAACTAGATTATTTTTAATGTCTCTTTCAAATCCTACATTTTTAAATTTTTATTTTTACTTAATTTTTTATTATTTTATTTTATTATTTTTTATTTTATTTTATTTTTGAAAATGTAACTCACTTTTAGTGACTTCAGGCAGCTTACAAAGATAAAAATCTCATATAAAAACAATAAAAAGCAACCCCACCCCACCCCCCACCCCCAGCAACAACAACCAGTCAGTCAAATAAGCGACTCAGGAAGGGACTTGATGTAGGAGATGACCAGGTGGCTCCGGAGGGCAGGGTCAAACACATCAGCAGCTTGGAGTCATTATGCTCCCATAAGAGAGCTAAGTCTGTCCCCCTTGAAGTCCGTTGACTCTTATCTGATGTCAATTGGCCTTGCCCATTAGTAGGTCAGATTCTTGTGTCTGGGTTGCATGGAATGAATTCGCAGTGCTTTTGACTTCTCTCCTGACTCCTGGTTTCCTGCATCTGCCAGTCGAAATCTCCAAGTGGGCAGGCATGGCATTGCAATTCAAGCCCTTCCTTTTTGTATGTGTGCATTCAAAAGGGATGGGCATCTCGCAGATTTTAACACACAACCTGGGCTGCTTCCTATCTGCATATTGAGGATACTTCAAGTCATGCTGCTTGAGGACTCTCCCAGAAGCTTCTCATAGATGCTAAACAGCAGAGGAAAAGAAGGATGGCCCTGCTCACGATGGCACCCCAATGAAACTCTCCCTCCCAACTGAAGCCAGGCAGGCAGAAAAGAAGGAGGGAAACCACTGAAAAACAAGCATTGCTATTGCTAATGCTCATGGCGTGAGCAGAAGGAAAACCACGGCTAGTGATACTGAACGTGGCATTTAGGCAGTATCAGGATGGTCCTCTCTGCCCCAGTTCTGTCCAGAATCATATATAAGAACAACCCACAGAATAACAGAATTGGAAAGGACCTTGGAGGTCTTCCAGTCCAACCTCCTAGTTTTCCCTGGAGCTGCAAGTCCATCTAAGATACACTTTGTTTCCTCTTCCCTGTTCAAGACAGTCCTGGCCTTTTTTCCAGGTGGAAAGGGAGCCTCCAGGAGGCTGGTGGGTGCACCTTTTCCATTTAAAAGCCAAAGGAAACCTTCCATTTAAACCTTCCACCTTCCATTTAAAACCAAAGGGGAAAAAAATGCATCTCTTGGAGTTGTCCCTCCAGATATCTAGAGATGTCCAGAAATGAATTCTTTCAAAATCTCATTTCCAATATAAAACATGGCTTTGCATCAAACTGGATGGAATTGTTTCACGTAGTCCAGTTACTAGGGAACGAAGCTGAAGCACACTCTTGGTGGCATTTATTCCATCCCCTGCCTCTCCTCCGCTTCTCCTGTCCCTAACAGAATTCCAGAAGGCCATGCCTAGTCTTGATCAGCTTCGCCTTCTTGACTGGAGTTACAAGCATCATGAAAAGCTCAGCAGGTAAGGCTCCAGTCAGACTGGGTGGAGCTCCTCTATCATCCTTCCTAATGAATTAACTAATTAGGATTTTATAAGCTGCTAATCTGTTCCTCCAGGCACATTCAAAAGACATAAACGTCTAACAAAATGTTCCACCAAGAAAGGCCTGAACTGAATGTTGTGGTCTGTGCATGCTTCTCTGCTGGGAGCCCAGAATTGGTCTAGATCAGGGGTCTCCAACCTTGGCAACTTTAAGACTTGTGGACTTTGACTCTCAGAGTTCCCAAGATGGCTGAGGAACTCTGGGAATTGAAGTCCACAAGTCTTAAAGTTGCCAAGGTTGGAGACCCCTGATCTAGATCACATCACTGATCCAATTGGCCTGAATGCAGTCCCATGCAGTCATAGATAACCACTAAAGCAATATTTGGAGTCCAGGACTGCAGCAGTCTATGTCTTGGCATGGAAAATTCCTTCCCCCTTTTGGCCCACCTGGGTACCCATTCAGATCTTTTGGGGGAAGGCCAGCATTGATGAATGAAAATAACCTTCCTATCTGCATGCCGCAGATCCCTGGCTGACCTGAGTTTCCTTGCTCAGGGGTGAGCACTGTGCCGCATCTGTACAGTTCTTCTGCAACCCATCTGGCATTCTTCCAAGAGGGAAGAGGAAACTGTGTCAACCCCATGAACAGTGCAAACTAAAGTACCTGAAGGCAAGAATGGAAACAATGGATAGAAACTAACCACAGGGAGAAGCAACCTAGAACTGAGGAGAAAATTCCTAACAGTTAGAACAATCAACCAGTGATTGTTCAGAATCACTGTTCAGCTTGCCTTCAGAAGTTGTGGGTTCTCCATCACTGGAGGCTTTTAAGAAGAGATTGGACAACCATTTGTCTGAAATGGTATAGGGTCTCCTGACTGAGCAATGGATTGATCTAGAACAGGAGTCTCCAACCTTGGCAATTTTAAGCCTGGCGGACTTCAACTTTTTGCTGGCTGGGGAATTCTGGGAGTTGAAGTCCACCAGGCTTAAAGTTGCCAAGGTTGGAGACCCATGATCTAGAAAACCACCAAGGTCCCTTCCAACTCTGTTATACAGTTAATGACTTAATGAAAGTTTGTAATAGAATCTTTTGCCCAAAGCTTTGGTTCTGTCAGAATGCTTATTCATGTCTGGATAAGTCCAAATGTTCTGTTTTTCCTTCAAAGTGCCTAGCCTTTGCTTCTGGGAAGCACTGCAACTATTTTTCGTCATAGCTCGCCTACTTCTCCTTTAACATACATGTTTTTAGATAAAGATTTCCCAAGAAATCTTGGAGTTAATATTTACAAAAACATTTACAATCTAAAATGGTGCAGTAAGAAAGGAATCAACGAATTTCAACCCCGGCCACAAGAGGAGCTATAATAAGCATTACCCCAACATTAATCTCAAAAGGTTACAATCCTCCATAAATGTTGAGTAAAATAATATATATATAGGTTTTTAATTTTATAAAAGGAAGAAAGGGGTTAGGTTCTTGAATCCTGTTTTTCAAATTTGCTATCATTTTTCAAATTTTACATTTTCATATAGAAATAAATTTTAAACTTCTATAATTTTTTTAATTTTTAACATTTGTGAAGTTAATTTTTTAAGTTCATATGAATTTTATAATTTTTTAATTTGTAAATGTTACATAAATTTTACATTTTTAAAATCATTACATTTACCAGTACATCGTATCTCTAAATGGTACTTTAATGGCACTTCATCTACATGGAGTGAAGTAAGCAGTGAAATTCCTCAAGGTTCTGTTTTAGGCCAAGATCTTCATACAGGATTTAGATGGGGTGGGGGGAGATAGAAGGGGAACTCATACATTTGTAGACAACATCAACCTGGTGGGAATAACCAACACTCCAGAAGATAGGCTCAAGATCCAGAAGGATCTCGACAGACTTGAACACTTAAACATATCCAACGAAATTAAATTCAGTGGTGAGAAAAGTAACACCTAGCCAAGAAAAACCATATGCACAGGTATGGAATAGGTAGTATTTGGCTCATTACCAGTATCTCTGAGAGGGAGCTAGGATAACCACTTAAATATGAGCCAGCAATATGCCACAGCTGCCAAAAAAGCTAACATGGTCCTAGGCTGCGCAGGGATAAAATTAAGATCATATGAAGTACTACTTTATAATGCCTTGGTAAGGCCACACTTGGAATGTTGCATGCAGTTTTGTCATCACGATATGAAAAAGATGTAGAAACTCTGGAAAGAGTGCAGAGAAGAGCAACAAAGATGATTAGGGGACTGGAGGGTAACACATATGAAAAATGGTTGCAGGAACTGGGTATGTCTACTATAACAGAAAGAAGTCTAGGGGGTGACATGATAGCAGTGTTCCAATGTTTTAGGGATTGCCACAAAGAAAAAGGGGTCCACCTATTCTCCAAAGCACCTGAAGGCAGGACAAGAAGCAATGGATGGAAACTAATCAAGGAGAGAATCAGCCTGGAACTAAGGAGAAAATTCCTGACAATTAGAACAATTGATCAGTGGAATGGCTTGCTTTCAGAAGTTGTGGGTGCTTCATCTCTGGAGTTTTTAATGAAGAGATTGGTCAGCCATTTATCTGGAATGGTAAAGCATCTCCAACTCCAAACTTCTTGTTTTGTTCTGTTAAATTCCCACTTTCCAAACATTTATGGAATTCTCATGGATGCCATTTGCCTTTGGAATTCAATTGTTTTACTGTTTTTCTTTGGTCTTGTTCTTCTCACAAATCTTCAAGATATTTAAACTGAATTTAAAATATTGAGATACATGCAATATATTTATTATTACTTAAAGATAAATAAGGGTAGCCTTTTGCACAGTCCAGACACCTTTATAGGACATAATGAATTTGATTTTTGCATAGTTTATCCCACCCAATTTGGTATGAATTACATCAAATAACATGGACTGCAACATTACAGATTTCTTTCCTGGTCTAAGTGCCAAAGCATTCTGAATAATAAGATTGAGAAGTCAATTCATGTCAAAGCCCAACCACAACTGCTGATCTTGACAGTCCCTAGAAAACATCTCAGTTCTTTTAGCATTGCTATCATGAACGTTTACTAACCTTTGGGGTTTGCTTTGATTAATTTACATACTCCATAAACAGAATTATTCTTGGTTTGGAGAATCTGAACTTGATAACCTCAACAGACAACTCTTCGGTGTCATTAGAATAAGATTCTTCATTAATCCTGTCATGTCTAACCTCTTATTTGTGAACAAGGAAGAATTGCAGCAGCTGGTATTAAAACAAATTGATTTATTTGCAAATCTCCTTATGCATATGTGTGTGTGCAGGCATGCCCTACAGCAAAGCATAGAGATAAGATCAGGTGCCTTCCTAACTGAAGGAGTGGCTAGACTGAAGCCTGTTGCCAAGTTGAGGGAAGGAGCATCTCCACACATGAAGATGAGCCTGTGGAAAAAAGTTTGCCAGAAGGAAAACAAACAGTTCTTAATGATCTGATGTCCTTACATTGCCAATCCAGTCCCAAAACTAGTGTCAACTTCGAACTGAACCTGGCAGCAGCCATTTTCCTGGTCCTCAGTTGCCACACAGAGGGGGAAGGGTGGGAAGGAGGTTGGCATGCCTTACTAGACCCAACAGAGAGTTTTCTTGTGAGAACCAAGGTCATCTCTACTGGCAATGGATAAGGTTGGGAAAGGGGTGCCTGGAGAGCCCACCAATTAACCCAATTGGCCAACATGACCTGTGACATTTAGGGATGGAGTTATTTCCTATTTTAATTATACTGAAACCATGAGAAAGATTTAGAGTTGTTTTTCCTTTGAAGCAATGCCAATATGATGTACTCAATAAAGAAGACCTTTGAGAAGGATCCCAGTCTCAGAGTTCTGATTTGCTTGGGTTCATTAGACGGAGCCTTGACACTTAGGTCATAAAATCATAGAATATAAGGGTTGGAACGGCTTTAGAGAACATCTTGTTCAATCCTACACCCAGTGCAGGAATCCATTACAGCATCACCAACTGATGACCATCCAAGCTCTCTTTAAACACCTCCATCCAAAGAAAATCCAGCCGTTTCTGAGGTAGTCTGTTCCATTGTAGAACAACTTTTACTATATACTAGGAACTTCTTCCTGAGATCTGCTTCCTTATAAACCATATGTTCTCCACATCATATTCTCCTGTGGCTTGGTCAGTCTGCCCTTGCTGCTTCTATCCCATGGATAGAGCTGTATCTCATTGAATTCTGAGTCATCTGTAAATTTAATTAGCACTCCCTCCCAATGAAACAGTAATAACAGCCCCCTACTCAATCCTTGAGGTCCCCATATCATCTCTTGATTAGGGGACTTGCTTGCAAGATTGGACTTTTGCCCATAGGAAGCTTCTGCACCATGGCTTCAAAGAGCAAACCCAGAGGAATAAAAGATCTGGAGAGGCCTAACTTGTCAGTGCAAAGATTAAGTCATCCCAACCTGTTGATGCTTTTTCTTGAGGGAACCTGAATATTATTATCTTTTTTTTCAGGATGATCACAAAAGAACATGCTTTCCTTTTTGAACAGTCAAAAACAACAACGCAGCTCACCAGCTCAAATCCCCCTGCAACTCAGACTAAGCTGAGCACAACCAAGCCCCCACCCAAACAGAACACACCCCCAGCCAATCAGAGCACAACCAACCCCCCATCCAATCAGAGCACAGCCAAGCCCCTAACCAATCAGAACACACCTCCACCCAATCAGAACACAGCCAAGTTCCCATCCAATCAGCTCACACCCCCACTAGCAGTTAAAAGGAAGAGACAGCTGCGATCTCACATTGCTCCTGGAAGCACGAAGCCGAGAACACCAGCCTGAAGATGACGAATGAGACTTCGTCGAAACGTCGCCAAGACACTTCCAATTTTACGTGGGAGAAGACCCGAATAACCAAAGACCTACATATATATATATATATATATACAGAGAGAGAGAGAGAGAGAGAGAGAGAGAGAGAGAGAGAGAGAGAGAGAGAGAGACTGACTCTGAAAAGAGTGCAAAGAGGAGCAACAAAAATTATTAGGGGATTGGAGGATAAAATATATGGTTGCAGGAATTGGGTATGTCTAATCTAATAAAAAGGACTAGGGGAGGCATGATAGCTCTGTTCCAATATTTGAGAAGCTCCTACAAAGACGAGTGTCAACTCTGAAGCGAGCTCGGTTGAAGCCATCTTGTGCTGCCTCATAGTTGCTACGAAGCCTGAGAGGGAGAAGGGAGGGAGTGGGAAGTAAATAGCCTAGACAAAACAAAAATTTTTCCTGTGGGAACCAAGATCATTGAAAGCGGTGGCTGTTGAAGGAGGAGTGGAGCCTGCCATCCATCTTCATTGGACAATGTGACCGGTGACACCTGGGAGGGGGGATTCTACTCTTTTTAATTAGGTGAAAACTATGGGAACTGTTAAGAGTTGGTTTTCACCAGCTGTGCTGATATGATGTATCCAATAAACTTGTACTTTGAGGAATCTACCTGCCTTGGAGTCCTGTTTCGAATGGGTGCATTACTCAGAACCCTGTCAATGAGGGAGTCAAACTATTTTCCAAAGCACCAAAAGGCAGGACAAAAAATAATGGATGGAAGCTAACCAAGGAGAGAAGCAATCTAGAATCAGCCTGGAACTAAGGAGAAACTTCCTAACAATGAGAACAATTAACCAGTGGAATGGCTTGTCTTCAGAAGTTGTGGGTGCTCCACCACTGGAAACTTTCAAAAACAGACTGGACAACCATTTGTTTGGAGTGGTGTAGGGTAGTGGTGTCAAACTCGATTTCATTGAGTTGTGTTTGACCTTGGAGGCCAGGATGGGTGTGGCCAACTCAACATCACTCGTGTCGGGGGCGCCTATGGTGGCCCGAGCATTCTGCCAGCAAAAACGGGCTCCCGAGCTCCATTTTTGGCTGCGATGGCCTCCTACAACCCTCTGCCAGCGAACACAGAGCTCAGGAGGGCCACACACAGCCTCCTGAGCTCTGTTTTCACTGGCAGAGGCATCACAGGCCGGTCCTTCACTGTTTCCAGGGCAGTCCCACAGGCCAGATCTAAGCGCCCCAAGGGCCAGATCTGGCCCCCGGGCCTTGAGTTTGACACCCTAGGGTAGGGTAGGGTCTCCTGCTAGAGCATGAGTTTGGACTAGAAGACCTCCAAGGTCCCTTCCAACTCTATTATTATTCTATTCTTTTGATCCAAGATAACTCTTGCTCCTCCTCCTCATTGAACATGTCTCTTTCCTTCTCTTTTCTCTCCCTTTTCACTCAGCCTGCTTTCATTGTGCCCAGGCCAAAAGAAACATATTTCTCCACTTATGCAAATTGTTCCACAGGAACATCTTGTTTTCACATTTTTACCCTAATTCCAAACTCTCCCAGTGTCTTTCTCAGTCCTACAGCAGGTAACATTTCCTCCCAGATCTTCTGATGACCTTTTTTCCACTTGCCATGGGAGACCACTAGACATTAAAGAGCTGTAGGAAATTTAAAAAACAGCCCAGAAGGCAATAAAGGCAAACAATCCCCCAAATATTCCAGTTTTTAAGAAATTTGCCTTTCAGGACATCAGATCAAGTCTCACAGTTCAACGCATGGATATATTTCTCTACCTATCTGCAATCTACAGACCCATCCGGAAGTGAATATTTCTAGCTGTCAAGAAAATCACACACCAGATAAAAAGTTATCAATTCATAACATTTTATTTCTTTACTGGGTTAAACAGGAGCAGAGTAGTTCCCTGATCCAAAATACAACAGAACTGAAAGCATTACAGGTACAGAGACTATTGAAACACAGAGAGTAATAGGATAATAATAATAGTTTAATACAACTGAATTATAGCATGATTTTTATCATTTCCCCCCTCCTTTTTTGTTTGTTTTTTTGTTTGTTTGTTTTTTTTGTCAAACCATCTTGGAAAACAAATGTAATAGGAACTAGTGCAAAAAAGTTCTAAACATGAAGCACAGTGTATAAAATGACCTAAGAAAAGTGCTCCCTCAAAGAGCACAGCCATTTTCTTATGACAGGAGAGGAAGAAAAGGGAGGACAGAGGGCCAGTGGGGAAGAGGGCCTGAGGGGAGAAGGAGGCTGGAGAGAGAAACAAGGCCATGAGGGAACAAAAGAGTTTTAAGGTTGAGTTCAGCAACACGTCTTGTAGTTTTTCAAACATCTCAATCATGTTCTGCAAAAAGCTCCTTGCCATCGCAGCCCAGGGGTTCCTCTCTGTGGCAGAAGCAGACCGACAATTCGTGTGGTGGTCTGCCTTGATACCCTTCCCTCTCTGGCCGGCTCCCCTTTGGGTGGCATAGCCTCTTTTATTCCAAGGAAGGCCCTCAAGGGGATCTTAATAAACAAACAATAGCATGAAGAGGAAAGAGGAGCTTCCCCCTCCTGGTCTTCAGGTCCCCCCCCAGCACCCCAATTCCATAGACCTGGCTTCCTGCCCAAACAGAAAAACCTCACAACAGAAAGGGCTCCTTCAACCCAGGAGACAGCAATGGCCAAAGGGAAAAGAGGAATAACCCTACCTGTGAAATGAGATGTTAGAATGGGTTAGAAATTATGTCTTCCTGGACCATTTCCTTTCCTACCTGCTATTCTAACAGCCCAAAGTCCCAAAGGTGCTTTTTCTAAAGGCAACTGGACTTTCTTGGTTTTATCCTTGAAGATGTTTTGCTTCTCCTCCAAGAAGCCTCTTTAGAACTGAAGAAGCTCCTTGGACGAGAAGCGAAACATCTTCAAGGACAAAACCAAGAAAGTCCAGTTGCCTTTTGAAAAAGCACCTTCGGGACAACTATGGCCTGGATGACCGAGAATCCCCACAGACACCTACAGCCCAAAGACCCTGACATTTGCAGTTCGTAAAGCACATCTAGGGTATGTTATTATTTTGTACCGTGTAGGATTTGAAAACCAACCTGGCTGGATATTGGAGGCTTTGCCAAATCTGCCTTGAAAAGTAGTTTTCTGGCCACAAAAAGAACAGAAGCATATTCTCAGGTCTACCCTGAATTTTAAATGCACATTTGAATTTCAAAACATTTGTTTTAGAAAAGCAAGAAACAGTGGGGGGGGGGGGCATTAATGATTATGGGGATCACATCCTCTGAGTTAGGTGCATGCACCCTCATTTAGTACAGTTGGGGAGAAAAGCTGACATTCTGATATTCCTCCACCCACTTTTACTTTTAAGAATTTGCATATTGGGGGTCACAGTTTATCCTCTAGGACAGGTGCCTCCAACCTTGGCAACTTTAAACCTGGCTGGGGAATTCTGGAAATTGAAGTCCGGCAGGCTTAAAGTTGCCAAAGTTGGAGACCCCTGCTCTAGGAAGCAGTTCCCAGAAGCTGCCTGTGCTTTGCTTGTTAGAGCTGTTAACTACTCTACCAAGAGTTATCATTGGCAGGAATGCAAAGATGTGGCTATTTGGCAGGCTTAACCATGTAAGTATGTGTAGAATCTGGATGTTTGTCTGGTCAGCAGCATGGACCCTGAATCTGGGAAGATGTGTTCAGAAATTATGCTGGAATTTTGTGCTCTAGGAAGTAATACAGAATCAGGACAAAACCAGATGTGCAGAGTTAAAGGGAAAACCACAGAAGCTGCAAAATCAGGGATTGTGGCATTAGAGCTGAAGGACTGGGCTGTCCGTAATATCAGAAATCTCAGGTGCTCGAGCAACTTGGTCTCTTGATAGGTTTATGAAATGCTATCCTCTAAGAATGCAATGAGAACAGGTGGCTGTTTAATCAAAAGCAAGCTTTATGGAGTCTGATATGTTTGGTCTCGTGCAATGGCACAGTTAATGGCCATGTAATAAATAAGATTTCCAGATGCTCTCTGTAAATTCTATCTCGAATGCACGTCCCTCTCTATTCAAGAAAGGTCTTCTCTGATATACACTCAAATATGATCAGACTTTCCATTTTCATCATTGTTCAAAGACCACAGCATTGATAGCCCTTGCCTCCTCCAAGGTTAAGAAAATATTTGGAAAGGTAAACAAAATTGGAAGCTGTGAACAGAAACATTTCCTAAGGGATCTTAAAGATGGAGAAAACATGTATTTGTGAAGGAAGTAGAAAGATGGATCCTTTTGCTCAAACCCCTAAAACAGGGCCTCCTGAAGTTATCCTTATGTTATACTGTCGAAAAAAGAAAGGTGGATGGGACCAGGTGCCAACTTCTCAGTAAATCTTTCCATCAATTCTCATCTGAGAAAAATAATTGTTCAGATCACATGGCAGAGTTATATACTGTGGCTGAAGGCTGAAATAAATATTTTTGTTTCCTGACCATCCCCTATTTCTAATTTATTTTGAAAGCAAAATGGAACTATGGTTAATGCAATAAAGGAATAAATCTCTAACTTGTCTACATAAGCCCCAGTTTTTTTTACAGAAAGGGCGCCATTTCTTGAGCATGGCAAATCTTTTCCATATTGCTCTTTGCACACTTTGCACATAGAACAATAGGATTCGAAGGGACCTTGGAGGTCTTCCAGCCCAACCTCCTGCTCAAGTAGGAAAGTCTATACTATTCCAAACAAATGGCTGTCCAGTCTCTTCTTGAAAACCTCCAAAGATGGAGCACCCACCACTTCTGGGGGGAAGTGGTTCCATGATTAACTGTTCTCTGTCAAGAAATTTCTGCTTATTGCTAGGTTGGATCGCTTTTTAATGATCTGCCACCCATTTCTGCTTCTTCTGCCCTTTGACCTATTTGGAGAATAGGTCAAACTCCTTTTCCCTGTAACAGGCCCTGTTAAGTACTGGAAGCCAGCTATCATGTCACCCGTAGTCCTTCTCTTTGTTAAGAGTAGGCATACCTACTACCATTATCATACATTTTAGCTTCCACACCCCTTACCATCTTTGCTGCTTTTCCCTGCTCCCTTCCTAGGCTCTCAACATCTTTTTATATCATAGTGACCAGACCTGGGTGCAGTACTCCAAGTGTAGTCTCAGCAATGCAATATAAAGTGGTACTATCACTTCACATGAACTTGTTACTATCCCTCTATTGATGCAACCTAGGACTGTGTTGGCTTTTTGGGCAGCTGCAGCACACGGCTGGCTCATACCTAAGTGATGGTCCACCATGACCCTTAGGTCCCTCTCACAGTTACTTGAGCCAGGAACCACCTATGCTATACCTGTGCATTTTTCTTGCCTAAGCATAAAACTTTACTGAATTGCATTTTGTTGGATAGGACTTTGATGACTTTAAATCTTATCACACTTAATGAATACAGGTAGTCCTCAATTTACAACAATTCACTTAGTGACAGAAGTTACAATGGCACTGAAAAAAGTGACTTACGACCATTTTTCACACTTATGACGGTTGCAGCATCTCCATAGTCACATGATTTACATTCAGATGCTTGACAACTGATTCACATTTATGACGGTTGCAGTGTTCTGGGGTCTCCTTTTGTGACCTTCTGACAAGCGAAGTCAATGGGGAAACCAGATTCACTTAACAACTTTGTTACTAATTTAACAATTGCAGTGATTCACTTAACAAATGTGGCAAGGAAAGTTGTAAAATGGGATAAACTTACTTAGCAAATGTTTCACTTAGCAACATAAATTTTGGGCTCAATTGTAGTTGTAACTCGGAGGACTACCTGTACTTTAAATTTTTATGTCACTTTATTTAACTTGCTTTGAAAACCTGAGTCTGAAGAAATGTGTTGTGTACACATGGGGATGTGTGAGACAACAAAGAGCCTGAAAGCAATAACAAAAGACTATGTGTATCTAGGCATGAAATCCAACAAAATGGGAGCACAGGTCGTATTTTCATCTGTACTTCTAATGGAAGGCCAACATCCAATGAGGAAGTGCAGGATTTTAGAAGTACAGTAGTGGCCAAAATTGTGGAAACCTTTTGGGAAAAGTGTATTTTGGAGGTTTGATGGCTAATAACACCACTTTTTTGGGGAGTTTCAAGATAATCCTATTCCATTGCTGGAATGGCCTGGGAATAGCCCAGACCTTAACCCAATTGAAAATCTATGGAGCTGACTAAAGAAACTTGTTAGTCAGAAGCGACCCATCAATAAAACCCAGTTAATAGAAGCAATCATTCAATCTTGGTTTCACATTATAACAGCTGCAGAACTAAAAGACTTTGTTCACTCCATGGGAACAGAGCCGAGGTGGCGCAGTGGTTAGAGTGCAGTACTGCAGCTACTTCAGCTGACTGCTGACTGCTAGTTCAGCAGATCAAATCTCACCGGCTCAAGGTTGACTCAGCCTTCCATCCTTCCAAGGTGGGTAAAATGAGGACTCAGATTGTTGGGGGCAATATGCTAATGCTAATGCAATATGCTAATATGCAATATGCTATATGCTAACTTTGTAAACCACTTAGAGAGGGCTGTAAAGCACTATGAAGCGGTATAGAAGTCTAAATAATAATAATTTAAAGAAAGATGTTGTAAGGCCATAATTCATGCTAAAGGTTACCCAACTAAGTATTAACTGACGTGATAATTTTTGTATATCTCATTTTTTCTATGGTGATAATTTTTGTATATCTCATTTTTTCTACGTTTCACTTTGTTTCTTTATACTGTTACTGCTATTCTAATAACAAATTCTTCATAAAAGTTATTGCATTACATTCAGTGGTGGGTTTCAAAAATTTTTACTACCGGTTCTGTGGTGTGGCATGGCTTGGTGGGTGTGGCTTGGTGGGCGTGGCAGGGGAAGGATACTGTAAAATCTCCATTCCCACCTCACTCCAGGGGAAGGATACTGCAAAATCCCCATTTCCTCCCGATCAGCTGGGACTTGGGAGGCAGAGAATAGATGGGGGTGGGGCCAGTCAGAATTTTTACTACCGGTTCTCCGAACTACTCAAAATTTCTGCTACCAGTTCTCCAGAACTGGTCAGAACCTGCTGAAACCCACTTCTGATTACATTCTTAATTAAATTATCTTTCCATTGATACATAATTTTATGGTACTACTCCAAAAAAAAAGTGGTGTTATTAGCTAGTTTTAGAAAATAGACTTTTTCCAAAAGGTTTCCACAATTTTGGCCACTACTGTAAATCATTGACTTCAATGATGATGCCATTGAAAGAGGATTTCTGGACCACGGTCTAAATTATGTACATGGAGAGTTTCTGGCAGGGGATAGACTACACCTCACAAGAACCAGGAAGAAAATAAGTGGCTGAGCTTATCTGAATAACTGATGGGATGTCACAGAGAAGAGGTGTTCAACCCATTCTCCAAAGCACCTGAGGCAGGACAAGAAATAACAGGTGGAAGATCCTTAAGGGACATCCAACATAGAATTAAGCAGAAATTTCTTGACAGTGAGAACAATTAATCAGTAGAATGCTTACCTCCAGAAGTTGTGGGTGCTCCATCAACAGAGCTTTTCAAGAAGAGATTAGGCAAACGTTTGTCAGGAATGGTATAGAATTTTCTGATCAAGCAGGGGGTTGGATTAGAAGTCCTCCAAGATCCCTTCCATCCTATGATTCTATGTTCTATAATAATTTGGGTGTTCTAAAATGCAAAATGGCAATTTATTCAATTAAAACATCTTCTGATTTCTCAATTTGGTCTGACTAACCTTAGGAACTTTTGAAACTACAAAAACACAGAATGTTTGAATGTTTTAAAGAACGATCGGTGTCCAATGCTTCTATGCCACTTAAAAGAGTTTTAATATGTGGCGTAGAAGCCTTTTAAATAAACACATTTGGATCTGTTCTATGGATTTATCAAATCTGCCAGTCTGATTCTCAGATGGCCTCAAACAAAATCCTACAGGATCATTATTTCTGAGGGAGCACCTATCAACAGGAGTTATTTTCACAGGACATCATAGACCAATATTTCTCAACCTTGGAAGCTTGAAGATGGGTGGACTTCAACTTCCAGAATCCCTCAGCCAGCGCTGCTGGTTGGGGGATTCTGGGAGTTGAAGTCCACCCATCTTCAAGCTTCCAAGGTTGAGAAACACTGTCTTAGATATTACCTACAACCTTGTGTCTCAACCTTGACAACTTTAAGATGTGTGGACTGGGGGATTCTGGGAGTTGAAGTCCACCCATCTTCAAGCTTCCACGGTTGAGAAACACTGTCTTAGACATTACCTACAACCTTGTGTCTCAACCTTGACAACTTTTAAGATGTGTGGACTTCAATTCCCAGAATTTAACAGGATTCACAAGACCCAGAACATTCTCTTCCCAGGGCATATGCTCCATATGATCCTCTTGCACTATTTGTGAGTCTGGCGCCCAACAAACAGGAGCCACAAGCAAATATCAAATGTTTTCACTCCCCCATTCAATCTTTCTTGTTCCTGTACTTGTTCTTTTAAAACTTTCTGCCTGGAGTCTCCAAAATGCTGCTTGCAAATCCATGTCAGGAGACACTTTCCGTGGCACCCACCAGGAGGGGGCGACAGTAACCAGCTGATAAATTGGTGCTTTATATTTGGTCTCAGATGCAACTATTTTGAGACTGAGCCGCCTCTCCCCAAAACCAATCATTTCACCTAAAATGTTTTTTTTTTAATTCCAGTTGCGTCCACCAGGCCAAAAACTCTGATGATCCTTGACAAGGGTCATTTCCGTACAAACTTTCTCCACCTAAAAATCTATGGGGGGAGTAATCTATATAGAAAATGGTGTGTAAATTGTGTAGAATCAAAACCTTTCTTTTCTCATTCAGAACAAACTGTGTAGAGTAGATTATCTCCTATCAAACGTCAGCAATTGCAAGAATCTGAGCTCAACAGGCTGCGCATTCCTCCTGCTGCAGAAAGTCTGCACTGCCCACCTCCAAACACTTCAGGTTCCCTAGTTGCCCTCTCTGCCTTTCTCTGTAGGAGCCTGGTCCCCCCACCCTCCCACTGCCCCAGTATATTTGGTGCTGCCACAGAAGTAGTTGCAACTCATCCAGTAAAAGAAAATTGGTGGTTCCTTTATTTCGAATCCAAGCTGACAGCAAAGTTTTGTACTGGTAGTTCCTGATTAATGGCCAGTTTTACTCAAGCATACTTTGTTGGGGTGATCTCTCCCTGTAGCTGGAGGGGTGCGGGAAGGGCAGGCCATCGTATTTCAGGCTTCCTAACCATGTGCTGACTGTTTTAATGCTTTTCAGACAGCTGAATCTGTCTTTTCCAAACTACAGAGTCTTTTCCAAACTACAGTAACTGAAGTAGAATGTATCCTGTTTAGAAGAGAAGGATCAACCAAGTCTGGGAAATGGCTCCTAATATGTTTAAGTAGCATCTACGTAGCTGTAAAAGTTCAGAAATTTCCTTTGAGAAATGGAAAGCCCACTTCACGGAGAACAGAAAGGGGCACAGACTTTGGCAGAGAAAGTAGGTGATAATAAGAGATGCAAATAAAATGGTAATAATTGAAGAGCATGTGGCAAAAAATACTAAAGGAAAACAGTAAGAACTTATGTTCAAAGTCAAAAACTGGCCAGAGAACCATTTGGGCCACTGGGTCAAGTAGTAAAAAGAGACACTATGGAATGATGCAGTTTGCAAAGAAACTAGATGAATCTGCTTTTATATTAACATCATATGAATCTGTATTGCTGTGGTGGCACAATGGTTAGAATGCAGTACTGCAGGCTACTTCTGCTCACTGCCGACTGCCAGCAGTTTGGCAGTTCAATTCTCACTCACTCAAGGTTGACTCAGCCTTCCATCCTTCTGAGGTCATTAAACTGAGGACCCAGATTGTTGGGGGCAAGATGCTGACTCTGTAAACCACTTAGAGAGGGCTGCAAAGCACTATGAAGCGGTATATGAAGAGGACCCGGATTGTGGGGGCAATAAGCTGACTTTGTATAAAAAGAACACTGCTTGGGGGCGGGGCAAAAAAGCCCTACTAAGCAGGTATATACAAAAAGTATGAAGGCTATTGCTTAATGCATTGTAAGCCGCCCTGAGTCTCCGGAGAAGGGCGGCATATAAATCGAACTAATAAATAATAATAAATAAATATAAGTCTAAGTGCTATTGCTAGTGTCTTTCTCAAGGAGGCAATGAGAAGTATGCAAGTAAACAGTGATAATAATATTTTCCAGATGTCTTTAGAAACTACCCAGCAACAAATTGCCAGTTGGATGTGATCCAATTCTTAAATAATTCAAAGTCTGATGATTTAACAAAAATAAAGAATAATGTCCTTCAAACTGGATGCACGTTTTAGAAAGGAGACCCAGGAAAATATAGACAAATCAAATGTCTGTTCCAGATAAATTGGTGAAATTCTGATTACATTAAAAAAAACCTACTCTAAACACAGAAGCTCTGCTGGAGGAAAATCACCATGTCTTCCATAAAGATTAATCCTCCCTCTCCAATCTTTCAGATTCCACGTCAAGATCACGTGAAGTGTTAGTACCACTTTATATGGTCTTGCTAAGGCCACACTTGGAATACTGCATTTTGGTTGCCATGATGTAAAAAAGATATGGAGACTCTGGACAGAGTGCAGAGAAGAGCAACAGAGATTAGGAGATTGGAAGCTAAATCATATAAAGAACAGTTGCTGGAATTGGGTATGTCTAGTTTAATGAAAAGAAGGACTAGGAGTGATAACAGTGTTCCAATATTTGAGGGGCTGCCACAAAGAAGAGGGTTCAACCTATTTTCCAAAGCATCAGAAAACAAGAAGCAATGGATGGAAATTAATCAAGGAGAGAAGTAACCTAGAATTAAGGAGAAATTTTCTGACAGAACAACTTGCCTCCAGAAATTGTGGGTGTTCCAACATCGGAATTTTTAAAGAGACTGGACCACCATTTCTCTAAATGGCATAGGGTCTCCTGCTTGAGCAGGGGGTTGGACTAGAAGACCTCCAAGGTCCCTTCCAACTCTGTTATTCTGTTAAGAGGCATGTGTTCATCAAAGACTCTTAAGTAACCTTGACAACCATGGGATAAGAGGATGTGTCCCTGTATAGATTGTTGATAAACACAAAGCAAAGAGTAAGATAAGTGGGCAATTTTCTCAATGGAGAAGTGTAATTCCTAAGGATCTATTTTGGAACATTGTGATGGTCAGTAATCTGGATAATTTAAAGAGGTATTGGTTAAATGCATGGAGGATAGCTCTATCAAGTGTCCTTTAATCATGTAAACTCAATATTACCTCCAGACTAGGGCCAGTATTACCTCCAGACTAGGGCCTAAACCAGTTGGAGGGAAACAGAGGCAGGAGAGAAGTAGGACCAACTCCCCTCCAGGCAAGCACATCATTAGCTGCTGTGAGAAGCCGTATGCTAATTAAGATGGGTTTTGCTCAGATCCAGCTCATGTTCCTGTTATGATTGCTCAATTATCTTACGCTACTTTTCAGAATCGTATTACTCTGTTTAATTCAATTTAAAAAAAAGAAAAAACACCCTCCTCTGCCCAATTTAGCCAAGAGAATTTATAATAACCATCCAGGAATGTGAAAAGCAATGACAATCTTTTGGGGTCCAATTCAGAATAATCAGCAATAGAAACTGTTGTTGGAATCAGTAACACAAGTGCAGCAATATTTCTTCCATTTTGCTTTCATCCAATAATACTCAATGGGTTCAGTTCCGTTGGTTCAATCAACCAGAGGCTGCTTAAGCTAACCCTGAATTAAGTGGGTTTTCTATGGCATTCATTGCATTATTTACCCCCACCTATAAAGAGATCAACGGTCCATCCACCAATTCCTAAGACAGGGAGGGGGGTAGTTTCTTATGAGTCCCAGGCGATTAAAGGTAACACAAAGGCTGAGTCTTTGATTGTAAATCAATAGTGAATATACTGTTGAATCCTGTTCTACTGTTGAGTCTTTTCATTCAGGCAACCTGTTGGCCCTTTCCATCATGAATGGCAAAGGAAGTCATTGCAAAGGATGAAGCCCTGCATTGCTTCAGTATGGGAATTTTATTTTCCGTATGTCTTAAATAGGATTGAAAACTATGCCTTCTTTTGATCTCACTGTGCTCTGCCACCATGATGCAACATATAGTTTCAAAAATAAAAGATGTCTTATCATGAACTGGACTGCATATTTTAAAGGATAGCCAATTCTTATAGAAATTATGTCACCAAGAAGGATCAAAGCAGGTGGAGGGGGGACACCTCTGCAAGGACCAGGTGCAGGCACTTCAATCCCTGGCACCTCGTTACAGGCTTGGGAGTAGACCTTACCTGGAGATCCTCTGGAAAGCATACACTGGTTTGGAGTGATCAATCTCACCCCTTTCATATCATCACTATTCCTCTTCCTCCTGCTCCTCCTCAAAAGAGGCAAATTTAATCTGAGAGCAAGAGAGAGCAAAGGGGGAGTTTATACTTGAGGCAGATGTACTGTGTGGATTGGATCAAGATGCACTTTTGTTTTCATGTTGCATAGTATCCAGTGGGGTTAAGAAGACGACTCTCTTTGGGCATTCAGGACTTTGATCATAAATTTGAGATGGATGAGTATCTCCCGGAAGGTTCTAAAGCTCAGACCGCAGAATAACCCAACATGTCGGTTCCCTCTTTGATAATGAATTGAATGAATAGTTAACAATATAGCCTTCCTGTGATTTGCTATGATTATTCAATTCCAACCACGCAGAAAGTAGCTTTTCTTTGAGGAGGAAGGAATGTGGCCCAACATATCACCAGAGAGCACAAAAATCCATAATGAATGTGATTTCTGGAATTATTCCACTTCAAGATTTGTCAGACGTTACGGAGAAGCCAAGAACAAGGGTTAATTTTTTTACGACCTAAGTGTCTCTAAATGAGTCTATTTTAGAAGAACACAAATCACCTATGGGATTCTTGCTGCTCTCAGAGTCTAGTTGCTTTCTTGCAGACTGATATCAGTGCACTGATGATGTCACTTAGTTTAGTAATGAAATGTCTGCCAGAAAACCACCAAGGTCAGAGAGCACCAAGGACCCCACAGTTCCATCCTTAGCTGCAAGTATTCTCTTCTATTGGTACAAATCACATCCTTAGAGCTGCTCACTTTTCTCCCTCTTGTTTATACCCCTCATTGTTGTCACAAATTCTTCTTTCTCAGTGATGATATGTAACACACCAACTGCTGCTGATGGAGAATAGTCTTTTTGACGCTATCCACGTTTCTGAGAGTGAGGGCCTTTGTGAGAGGTTTGAGAAAAAAAATGGTTCTTTAATGTAAGATTAAAGAGACAGAGAGAGACAGAGAGATATTTCCTTGTCAAGAGTCTCTTAGGAGTCTCCCTTTTTCCTTGAATGAAAATTTAACATTCAGATAGAGAATTTTTGGGTATCAGAAACAGCCTGCCTGCATTGTGTCTGCATAGAACCATTTTTCCCATGGGCATAGGCGGGGGAGAGAGAGCAAATTCAAATTGAAGAAAGAATGTGGACCCAAACCTGGTAGTGTTTTGGTAGAGGGTTAATTGAGCCAAGAATAAGGACATGCCTTTGGTTTCTGTAAAGAATCAGGAACTGGACTGGACTCGAGTCAGTTAATGAGAATATATGAAGAGCCAAGCCAAGCCTATCAATTGCCCCCCCAAAAAACCCTGCATCTGGGCTGGTATTTCTCACAGGAAATATTCAGAGGTGTTTGCTTGGACGTTCTGGCTCAACTTGGAATCAATCGACTATAATCTTTTTGTGGGGGTGCTAGAAACAGGGAGACGGGCATTTCTAACTTCCTACCCTTGTGCGAAAGACAGCATGTCTACCTCTTAAGAGTATGGGTGGGGAACCATGGCCCTTTTATGACTTGGGGACTTCAACTCCCAGAATTCCTGAGCCAGCATGGCAGATAATCCCCCTTCCCCTGCAAAACTATAATGCTGTAACTCAACGAAAAAGAACAGAAAAGGAACGGCTTCTATTGGCCTATTCTCAACGAATCTAAGATGCCCCTCCAATTTTGAAAGTAATCCCTTTGGAGAAAAGCCTAATCTTTCTTCCAAGCAAATACAGTATTTCATGTGTTTGAGGACATCTTACAGAGATGATAGGCAGACAGTGAAGGAATTCAGCCCTTCTGGGAACATGGGACTCCAGACTGCACAAGCTGCTGTTGACTTCTCCTGGGCCCTGGCCTGGGAAGGTCCCTTCAGCACTTCTTGCAGCTCTTGGTCAGAGAAAGGGGGGAAGGGGCCAGAGAGGTCTAAGAAACAGGGAAGGGAGGAACCCTGTCATCACCCCTGGGTTGTCTGGGATGGGCCTCGTGTAGGACTTGGATCTTGGGCAAGCTACTTCTGCCACTGCCACAGGCCAGTTACTCACTCCGGAGGGGAAACATCCCGGCCAGGAACCTTACCCAGGATACGTGGTGGCAGAAGCAGCGGGGGTCACTCCCGGGAGCCTCGCACTGGCCTTTGCAGACGACCACCTGCTCCCCCTTCCCCTCAGCCCCTTCCCTGCCTGGCTTCTGCAGCTTCAGGCCAGGAACTCATGGAGCCCTCCTGGAGGCTGTGTTTCCACACAAGCCGTCTGGGCATCCCAGGGCGGGCCCTTGCGAGGAGTTGCTCTTGGTGGGGGGTTTCCACGTGGGGGTGGGTCTGTGCATGGCATGTCACCCAACCGGTGCCCCCAAAAGAGGTATAAGGAATGCCCCCTCCCCTCCCCCGCAGGCGCCTTTCCCGCCCTTTCTTTTTGCCTGAGGAGCTGCCCTCGCGCTCGGTCACTCGTCTCTGGCGATGCTCTCCTCCACGGCGGGAAGGACCTCCAAGCTCAAGCCTTCACTGCTGTGCACACCAGAGAAGGACACCATGGTGTGCAGGAGCATAAGGACCAGGACGCAGAGCCGGATTTTGCTGTGGCTGAGGCGAGACCCTGCAGAGACCGGCAGCAGAGATGGGGGAGGGTACTGGTGGTGATGGTAATACAGGTGATAGTGCTGCTTCTGTTCCTTCTGCTGCTTTTCCTTCTGCTGCCGTTGCCGCTGCTCTTGCTGGTGATGGGGGTCTTCATGGCGGGGGCTGTGGAATGACTCCGACTCGGTGGATTTGGTGGAGGTGTTGTAGCTGCGGTCCGGTTGGGGATCACAGGAGTCCCACTGCACGTCACAGCACTTCGCTTCCGGGTCAGGCAGCTGGTTCTCCAACAACCCTGGAAATACAATGGCACAATAATTGTCTGTGGAATAGCCCTAGCCCTTAGACCAGTGTTTCTCAACCTTGCTGGCTGGGGGATTCTGGGAGTTGAAGTCCACCCATCTTCAAGCTTCCAAGGTTGAGAAACACTGCCTTAGACTTATATGCTGCTTCACAGGGCTTCACACAGGGTGGATTTGATTTAAATCGAGTTGATTTAAATCACGATTTAAATCATGATTTAAATCACTAGTAAAAAGGCTTGATTTAAATCAACTCGATTTAAATCATAATTTTTAAAGAGCAACTGTCATCTCTGCTACTCCTTTGACCCGCTGTTGACTCACCAATAGTCCCAGTGTTGCAGAATATACAGCCTCGTGCTACATAACGAAGCTCCATTTCATGCTGAATAAACTAAATTATTTATGTATCTTAAATAGAAAACTATCTTACGATAGATTTTTACCCCAAAAGTTTTTTATTAAAATAAATTTGATAAAAATAAAAAAAAATCGATTTAAATCAAAAAAATCCAATTTAAATAAAAAAAATCTGATTTTTTTTATTTTTTTAAAAAAATCATTGATTTTTATCCACCCTGGCTTCACAGCCCTCTCTGAGCAGTTTACAGAGTCAGCCTCTTCTTGCCCCCAACAATCTGGGTTCTCATTTTACCCCCCTTGGAAGGATGAAAGGCTGAGTCAACTTTGAGCCTGGTGAGATTCGAACTGCCAAATTGCTGGCAGCTGGCAGTCAGCAGAAGTAGCCTGCAGGACTCCATTCTAACCACTGTGTCACCATGGCTCATACAGATAGTCTTCGACTTACGACCATAATTGGCCCCAAAATTTCTGTTGCTAAGTGAAACACTGGTTAAGTGAGTTTTGCCTCACTTTACAATCTTTCTTGACACAGTTGTTAAATGAATCACTGCAGTTGTTAAGTTAGTCACACGGTTGTTAAGTGAATCTGGCTTCCCCGTTGACTTTGCTCGTCAGAAGGTCGCAAAAGGGGATATCACGTGACCCTGGGAAACTGCAACGGTCGTAAGTATGAACAAGTTGCCACACGTCTGAATTTTGACGACGTGACCATGGGGATGCTGCAAAGGTCGTAACTTTGAAAAATGGTCATAAGTCCCATTTTTCGATGCTGTTTTAATTTTGAACAATCACGAAACGAACTGGTGGAGGCAGGTACCCTTCATCATTTCATCTTCTGCCTTCTTGGCCCCCAAAGTCTGCAGCAGCCAAAATGTCCATTAGAGAACTATGAGGATAGAATATTACAGGTGTTTCCTAAGTGACTCCTAAATATCTCTAGAATACAGGTAGTCCTTGACTTACACTGACTTAGTGAACTTTCAAAGTTACAACGGCACTGAAAAAAGTGACTTATGACCGTTTTTCATACTTACGACGGCTGCGGTATCCACAGGCATGGGATCAAAAATTGGCTGCTTAGCAACTGACTCATATTTATGACGGTTGCAGTGTCACGAGGTCACGTGATCCCCTTTTGTGACCTTCTGATGAGCAAAGTCAATGAGGGGAAGCCAGATTCACTTAACAATCGTGTCACTAACTTAACCACTGCAGT
The DNA here is from genome assembly GCF_059756535.1 of Pantherophis guttatus. Taxonomy (NCBI): domain Eukaryota; kingdom Metazoa; phylum Chordata; class Lepidosauria; order Squamata; family Colubridae; genus Pantherophis; species Pantherophis guttatus. The sequence goes on from NC_142074.1 coordinate 3,682,073, forward strand.
GATTCACTTAACAACTGTGGCAAAAAAGGTTGTAAAATGGATGTCAGGGTGGCAATTAATCCCATTCTGCTTTTGGGTAATTGCACCTTGATTTAGAGAATGGATTGAGGCTTTTCCCTTGAAGTATACTTAAGAAAATAAACCCGAAGATATAGTTTCTAAGAAAAACTCATTTATTTGTTATAAAGAAAATAAAACATCTTACTAGCTAATTAATTACATCTTGGCAAAGTTTTCCCGGCCACCTCTCCTGATCGGAGAACAAAGAAAGATTAGAAGAAAGTGAAAGAATGTGGACATGCGCAGTTAGCTTAGAGATAAGAACTTGGCAAGCTACGGTAAATCTGAAAGTTCAGAAATAAGAGCTCATCTGGTAAATACAAAAACGCAGTGACAATGGAGCAAATCTCTCTTAACAAACTTCTCACTTAGCAAACATAGATGTTGGGCTCAGTTGGGATTGTAAGTCAAGGACTATCTATATGACATTCACTGCAGGGGCTGTTGGATTTATCCCGTTTACCCTGCTCTTAAAGAAACTGTCTCTATGAGATTAAACCAAGTGATCCAATTTGGATTTAGGGGGCTATTATCCAAAACACTGACTGAGCTGGGGGGGCGGGCTGTGTTCAAAAGAGGAAAAGCGCGGGGGGGGGATGCTGGAATAATATGGTAAATAAAGGAGTGGATAAAAAGCCAGTACAAGCTTGCCATCTGCTTCCAAGGAAAAGGAATACAGAGCATAAACCGGAGAGCCCGTTTTTCTTTGTACTGCCCGCATGCTGGGTTCATTAATTTGGGCCACTGTTTCCAAATCTGCTTTATTGCACTCCCTCCCTCTCACGCCCGTTTTGTCAGCAACTGGGAAATCTGAAATGAAATGAAAAGCAAGGTGCTCCTTCAAAGTATGGACACTCGTCAACATACGGACATTGTCCAATACAGATTTACAACAGTTCATTCAGTGACCGTTCGAAGTTACTACGGCACTGAAAAAATGACTTCTGGCTGTTCCTCACCCTTACAACCATTGCAGCCACCCCGTGGTCACGTGGTCAAAATTCAGACGCTTGGCAACTGACTCATACTTATGACGCTTGCAGTGCCTTGGGGTCCTATGGCCACCTTCTGCAGCCTTCTGACAAGAAAAGCCAATGGGAAGCCAAATTCACTTAATAACTGTGTTACTAACGTAACAACTGAAATACTTCACTTAACAACTGTGGCAAGAAAGGTTGTAAAATGGGTCAAAACTCACTTAACAACTGTCTTGCTTAGCAAGACTCAGTTGTGGTCATAAGTCGAGTTACGATGGTAATGGAGCCTGCTGCCATCCATACTGTCGAAAGTCGGGATGATGGTTGAGTGAATGGGTTCTTCTGGCCACTAGAGATTACCTGAGCTCCCCCAGGTTAGCAGTGCCAGTGTAAAGCAAGCACATTTCATGCCGGGGAGGCCAAGGCCAGAGGGAGGCAGGAGAACCAGAAGGACGCCTTCGTCCCCTCCTTGCCTGAGCATCCCCAGCATAAGCAGCGCTAGCAGGAAGCTAGGACGAGCAATGAAAGGAGAACCGGCTGCATTTGTTCTCCTTGTTGTCTGTGCCACGTGGCCTTTCCACTTTCCCTACCCCGACATCCTGAGTTCTGGATATCTTCGGAAGATAAGTGACCAAACAGTGACCAGTGGCGGGAGGGGAAGACTGGGCCGAATCCAGTGGGGTGGCAAAGCAGGCTGAGTGCCTGTGGGTACCCAGCGGGACAGGAGGGGGGAATAGGTGGTATGGGGCGCTGCACCGTCTGTCTCTGGTTGCAATGACGGCAGCAGTGCTGCAGGCATCGTGACATTGAAACGGGGCTGTACGTTGCTTTTGGGGATCTGTTGTAACTTCGAATGACCTCCAGGAAACCTATACTTAACTGCTACATGCCCCTCTCTTGCTTTAGAACAACGATCCCCAAACAGTGGGCCATGGCCCACTACTGGGCCACGGCCTATTCACAACCGGGCCGCGTGCGTGAGTGGCAGGCTGGCGCATGCACACGCACTCACACCCGCTCACACTCATGGGGGGGCAGGGCACGCACCTGCCACTCACACAAAACCATTCCCTCTCCCCCTCACCGCCCCCACATTAGGCTAAAGATTGGGGAATGCTGCTGTAGGAGATTGTTTGCAGCCCGGTTCCTGATATAAATTGTGATATTATATAAGTGAAACATCTAGGTTACACAAGACTTTAGAAACCACAGCTATGTGACCAATTGTAAAATACCTCAGACAGCCTCTGTGTTCATTACTGCAACAGAAATGGACTTGGCTCATGAGATGGGAAAAAAAATAAAAATCCAGTCCATTCCTACTCTTTGACACCTTCACAGGACAACCTTAATTTTGGGTCTGTGCTGATGTCTTTCATAAATCATGTAACAATTTTAAATAATAAATAATAATTTAAGAAATAATGATTTAAATACTAAACAATAATTAAATAATAAATAATAATTTCATTTACATTTGTTTGTTTGTTTGTTTGTTTGTTTATGAATGAATGAATGAATGCCACAGCCCGGAAAATTTATGCTCCCTAATCTACAGCAATGAATACTTCATGTAAGGTTCATTAATTATATTACAATTAAAATATGTTATTATACAATATTAATACTTCTATTTTAATATACCTAACATAGTAGGAGGTCCACAGGCCCATGTCCCCATGGGCGAGTGTAGGTGCATCCCCTGTTTCCAATCTGACGTAACTTGGCTTAATTTTCCTCTTTTAAAGACAAATAATCACATTTCTAAATGTGAAATTTGCATCATCATTTTTCTTCAGTGCCATTTTCTGTTTTATCGCATTTTTGATCTCATCCAACAGTTTTTCTGCTGCTTTCAGTCCAGAGGAATGAAGAATTGCCTTCTCTTGTTTGACCCACTTCATAACGTACTCGACTTAAAACAGTTCATTTAGTGACCGTTCAAAGTTACAACAGCACTGAAAAAAAGCTATTTATGACCATTTTTCAGAGTTATGACCATTGCAGCATCTCCATGGTCATGTGATCAAAATTCAGACGCTTGACAACTGGTTCATGCTTATGACCACTGCTGTGTCCCAAGGTCACGTCATCCCCTTTTGCGACCTTCTGGCAAGCCAAGTCAATGGGGGGGAAGCTGGATTCACTTAGCAACCGGGTTACTAATTTATGAATTGCAGTGATTCACTTAACAACTGTGGCAAGAAAGTTTGTAAAGTGGGACAAAACTCACTTAATAACAGAAATTTTGGCCACCTTTGTGGTCGTAAGTCGAGGACTACCAGTAGTTTTGTTCACTCTGTTAGCAATTTTCTTTCCTTTTGATTTCTTAATTCAAATTATGATGAGGACCCAGATTGTGGAGGCAATAAACTGACTTTGTATAAAATATACAGAAGTATGAAGGCTATTGCTTAACACATTGTAAGCCGCCCTGAGTCTCCGGAGAAGGGCGGCATATAAATCAAATAATAAAAAAAAAGTTCTTCCCTAAAACAGTTCTGTGGCAGTCTATTCTCGCTTACCTAATGCTCTCTGTCTACCGTTCTTCATTCAATCCCATATCTCAAAGGCTGTCCTTTGCACCACATTATAAAAAGTTCTTCCCTTAAACCAAAACGTTTTAATTCCTAATCCCTTGCGTTTTTCAAGTCTCTTTCCTCTTTACATAGAAATGTGTCCCACCCTTTTTATCAGCCATTCCCAGCACTAAGCACCATCGTGCAATATTGCTTTTCAATCCAAGCACCATCCTGTTCCAGGCATTTGTGTGTTGCAGCTGCCCCTTTCCTTCCTGAAAATTTGCATCTCTTTATGTAGCATTTGAACAACCGTCCCCCCCCCCCAACACCCATCCCAGGCCTGACAAAAAGAAGCTGTCAGCTTTGGAAGCCATATTAGGCCGGGAGCTTCCATGCTGCCACCTTCTCCTGTGTGGGAAAGTAGGAGGGGGCATTTAGTAGAGGGGTTCTCTGTAGACATAATAGCATTCTTCCTGTCGGTCAAGGTCAGGGCGATCCTGCATCTGGAGAAGGAGTGGTCGGAGTGCTGTCTCGAGATGGGACGGACGGTGATTGGAGCATATGACCGACTGAGGAGTGAGGGGATGGTTTTGGGGGTTTTGATTCACTGACGGAAAACCCGGAACTCTCAAATTCGGGTTTTCCCAGATGTGCCAGTTTACCTATTCTAGTAAATGGAACTTTGAAAAATGATTGCTTCAGAGTCTTTACTTGGAGTCGGGGGGGGGGGTTTCTGGAATGCTGACATAAGCCTTGTCAGTACACTGTAAGTAGTCCCTGGTTAACCACCTTTTATGGAACCACCATGTGAAGGCGCTGAAGGAATGGTAGTTAAAGCCAGTCTTCATAGCTACGGCTGTTACAGAATTCAGATTTAATCAGAATTCAGGCGCTTGGCAGCCTACCCACCTCTACAATCCCAGCTATATACTTCAACTTCCTTCGGCCATCTCCCACCCACCCCCACTCTTAACTTTCAGCCAGTATCACCACTACCCACCATTCCAAGCTAACCTTTGCTATCTTCTTCCTACTGGCTGAACAGGTAGCTCTTCTGGGAAAGAAGGGGGAAGCCAGGTGGTGGAGCAGAGGTAGCCAAAAGGGCAGAGGTGGTGGCAGGTGAATAAGTGGAGGGAGCTAAAGAGGAGGTGAGCCTGGCAGGCCAGGAGAAGTGGGAGATGGTGGCCCTATTGACAGCACAGTCCTGCGATTGCCAGAATTCCCATCATTAAGTATTGTGGTTGTGTGTTGTTTCACCTAACAGCTGCTTTCCTTGGTACAGGTAGTCCTTGACTTACAACCACAAATGAGCCCAGAATTTATATTGCTGAGTGAGAAATTTGTCATTTTACGACTTTTCTTGCCACGTTAAGTGGATGGCTACAGTTGTTAAATTAGTAACATGGTTGTTAAGTGAATCTGGCTTCCCCATTGCTGGTCAGGTCGCAAAAGGGGACTGCATGAGCCCGGGACACTGCAACCGTCATATGTATGAGTCAATTGCCAAATGTCTGAATTCTGATCACATGACCATTGGAGATCCTGCAATGGTCGTAAGTGTGAAAAATGGTCATAAGTCACTTTTTTTCGGTGCCGTTGTCATTAAATGAACTGTTGTAAGTCGAGGACTACCCATAATGGAAATTTCAGTCCCTGCTTGGATCGTTAACCAAGGACTACCTGTACCTGGATAAAATCAGCTGCCTGGTGATTGGCCTTGTTCCCTGTCCGGTACACCTGAGGCATGCCCCGGGGGTGCAGAGCCGCAACCTGCCTCCCCTTTCTTAGCTGTATAGATCAGCAGAGGAATGCCAGCTGTGCCAGGTGAACTGGGCTCTCTGTGTGCTCCAGGCTATCCCCACTTGCCCTAATCCAGTGAGGCAAAGGGAGGTACTTCCTGGGACACTTTCAAGCCCCCCTCCGAGTCTTACCCGTACAGAGGAAGCCAGGCAACCCTCCGTAGACCAATTCATCGTTGTCAGGCAACACAAAGGGACACCTAGTCTCCACCTCCAGGCAGTATTGCTTGCATGGAATCCGGTGCTGGCACTGTAGTTGGGTCACATCAAAATACTCAGAGCACAGCCAAGCCTTGTAGACAGCCTACATGAAAGGAACAAGAGTCCAGAGGCAATAATACAGTAGCAAAAACACCCCCCCCCCCCTCCAAGAATCTGAATGGTGTCTGTTGGGATATGTGGGTAGTCCTCGACTTACAATAGCTCAATTAGTGACCGTTACAATGGCACTGAAAAAAGTGACTTATGAGCGATTTTCACACTTACGACCATTGCAGCATCCCCGTGGTCACGTGATCAAAATTCAGCCGCTTGGCAACTGACTCATATTTATGACGGTTGCAGTGTCCCAGGGTCAAGTGATCAGCTTTTGCGACCTTCTGACGAGTAAAGTCAATGGGGAAGCCAGATTCACTTAACAAACATATTACTAATGAATGCAGTGATTCACTTCACAGCTGTGGCAAGAAAAGTGGGGCAAAACTCACTTAACAGCTTAGCAACAGAAATTTTGGGCTCCATTATGGTCGTAAGTCGAGGACTACCTGTAGCCACGGACAACCTTAATTGTACATTGCCTTGCACGACTTTGCTGAACTGTACGTAAGATAAGATAGATTGTTGGAAAATAATGTATCTTCAGCGAAAATTCTCTGTTTCTACCTCGTTTCCCCCAAAATAAGACATCCCCTGATAATAAGCCCAATCGGGCTTTTGAGCGCATGGCAATAAGGCCAAGCACTTATTTCAGGGTCCAAAAAAAAATATAAGACAGGGTCTTACTTTCGGGGAAACACGGTATAAGAAGAAACTCATGAATCCTGTGTAGGAAGCCATTCTTTCCAAGCCCAGGTATGTCAGGCTGAGTAATTTGTGGGGACACTGGAATTTACTTTAAGAGGAAATTATTGGGAGAAAGATAATCAGCACTGCTTAAGTTTGTCACGTGAGTACATGAAGTTGCTCACTTACTGGCCATTCCTCCAAGCGGCTACAGAAGGGAAATGAGATTTGTAGAAAGTACATTTGTACAAATGTATTTTTGTACATTGTAAATTGCATTTGTACAAATCCAGAGTCTGGATTTGTAGAAAGTTAAAACTCAAAAGTTACATAAAAGAGTTTTCAAAGCGATGAGACTTGACATACAACACAAAGCAAAAACAACAATACTGACTTTGGTTTATTGTCATCATCTTATTTCATAAGAATCTGTTGTAAGAGAACTGCACCATTAGTTGTAAGTCATTTTCTAGTCCCGTGACAAGAGAGCCAGAGACAGACGGGATATTTCCTTCAGCAAATCTACATTTCTCTCTAATTTCAGCGGAAAGATGCATTTGTTCTATCCTGTCTTTTGCTGAGAAGCTCAAAATGGCACACAACAAATACCACGCCATCCCCACTCCCACCAAACTAAGTTAAGTTGGGCTCCCACCAATTTAAGTTGGGCTGGCAGAGAACTGCCTCAAGGCCTCCCAGGGAGCTTCCAGGGCTGAGGTGGGGACGGGAGGGGGACCAAACCTGGCTCTCTTTGCTACTAGCCCAGTCCCTTCACCACAGAGTAACCCTGGCTGTCGCTGCCGCTCTTGCAAGACAACTCTGAGTGAGAGTCCTGCCTCTCACCTCCTCCAGTCCACAGCTACAGCCAGCTGCAGAGGTCTTCCCCATCTCCATGTTTCTGCTTTCAGGCAACCCTGCTGCTCTCTGGTCATCAATGACTTTCCTCTGTGGCTATTTGGATTGGCCTGATCCCAGGCTACTGGAAACAACAGTTTCCAGTAGCCTGGGTACAAGAGCCCTGGTAGCGCAGCAGACTAAAGCACTGTTATTAACATTAGCTGCCTGCAATTACTGCAAGTTCAAATCTCACCAGGCTCAAGGTTGACTCAGCCTTCCATCCTTTCTAAGGTAGGTGAAATGAGGACCCAGTTTGTGGGGGCAATAAGCTGACTTTGTATAAATATACAAAAGGATGAAGGCTATTGCTTAACGCATTGTCAGCCCCTCTGAGTCTCCGGAGAAGGGCGGCATATAAATCAAATTAAAAAAACAACAACAGTAGACCAGGACCTCTATAAAATGACCTGCCTCATTGACCTATGTGGAAAGAAATGTGCTGGCTGGCAAGTTACTCTGTGATATGTGTAGCTGGGTCATTTTTTTCTATGTGGGTCAGCTGTACAAGTTCTACAAACTTCACAGAACAAGCAATATCTGTCCTAACAGATGGTTAACCTCCTGCCTTGATCATCAATTAAAGCTTTCCTGTTTCCCATGTTAAAGCCAGCAACTGGATATTTTTTCAGCTGTCAAAAAATCCATCATTTACTTCTTATATTGTCCCACATTGCAATTATCTAGTTAGTACATACCACCTACTGGTCTCCTGACCCAGATAGGAGACCAGCTTTCAGGAGAAAGCAAATTATATTAACATACTAATGGACTAGTGCAGGGACTCAAGGACGCCACCCCCCACCCCACCCCTGCCCCACTGCTGCCAGAAAAGTTAGGGACTGCTGATTTAGACCCCTCCTCGCCTTTTAGCCAGGAGTCAATCTTGAAAAGCATGGCTGGGTGATTTGCAACATCCAGGAAAGTGCAGACAGCTACAAATTGGCCACATTCACATTACTCCACCCACCCACCCCTGACACACAGACACCAATCCCTGGCTGAAGATTTGAAAATACCACTAAAATACTAACTGCTTTTCAAGATTGTATACAGTGCTCCACGGTACAAAAATGAAACCTCTGCAAGAAAACAAGCCAGCTCAGAGAGCACTAAGGACCACTGATATAAAATTTACCAAATGCTCTTGTATGTTGGATTTGCAAATGTTGCGCCAGTGTTTGAGGGGTTGCTGAGCACCACAATAAACATAAAAAGAAAAAGAAGGAAAGAGAGAACTCAAAACAATGGAACTGATCCCCTAGGAAGATGAATTTTTATTAGTCTGCAAAAAGTATTAGATTATAAATGTAAAATTTCTAGTGAGGGAAAGGCCCAAAGGGTTGTGGAATCAGGAACCTGATTTGTGGGTGTATTCTCATCACTCGTTCAATCATAGTTTCGTGTGAATCCCAGAAAACTGAGAAAGTTTTTTGTTTAGGAGGGAACAATCTGGTTGACCACAAAGATTTGTGCTTTACAAAAACAAAAGCTCCTTTTCTTCTCTTTTTTGATCTTTCCTCCTACCCTATACAGGTAGTGCTTGATGTACAACCACAATTGAGCCCAAAATTTTAATGTTGCTAAGACATTTATTAAGTGAGTTTTGCCCCATTTTATGACCTTTCTTGCCACAGTTGTTAAGTGAATCACTGCAGTTGATAAGTTAGTACTATGGTTGTTAAGTGAATCTGGCTTCCCCGTTGATTTTGCTTGTCAGAAGATTGCAAAAGATGATCGTGTGACCTTGGGACACAGCCACGGTCATAAGTATGAGTCAGTTGCCAAGCATCTGACTTGTGATCACATGGTCATGGGGATGCTACAAAGGTTGTAAGTGTGAAAAATGGTCATAAGTCACTTTATTCAGTGCCATTGTAATTTTGAATGGTCACTAAACGAACAGTTTTAAGTTGAGAACTACCTGTACTCCAAGAATTCTGCTGTACGAATTGTAAAGGAAGTGTAATTGGAGCCAATTGAGTAGAGGAGTAGACAAGTGGTATGCCCTGATAAGAAACACTCAAGTCATTCAAACGTGTGTATGTTAAATGTACTTTATCTTAAATATAAATGACTAAATCATGTGTGCTAATGTATATTGACTAGCCAATGAATACATATATGGAAATGATATATAAACCTATATTTCTTTATCTAGGATAACTTTTGCATTAGGGAAATGTCCCAATGATCATTAAATAAAAAATTAGTTTCTTTTGGTTACACTCCAACATAAAATATAAAAAAAGAAAATTACACCAATTTCAATAATTTCACTGTAACCTGTAAGTAATAAAGAAATAACTAGAAGTTAGAATTACTAACATGATCTATAAAATTACAACCTTAAAATATCTCTATAAAAGTCCTTAATATTAATACTAAAACTAAAGCCTAAAATAAGGCTTCAAAGGGCAAAAAAAAGATGTAAAAACAGATAAAAGATTAGAAAAATAAAAGAATATAATTTTGAAGAATTTGAAGGAGCAGCTATAAGGATGAAAGGATAAAGAGAAGCAAGAGAGATCTGGTGTGATGTATTAGTAGACAGTTAAAGACAGTTGTTGTTTTTTTTAAATTTGATTTATATGCCGCCCTTCTCTGGAGACTCAGGGCGGCTTACAATGCATTAAGCAATAGCCTTCATACTTTTGTATATTTTATACAAAGTCATCTTATTGCCTCCACAATCTGGGTCCTCATTTTACCTACCTTAGAAAGGATGGAAGGCTGAGTCAACCTTGAGCCTAGTGAGATTCGAACTTACAGTAATTGCAGACAGCTGGTGTTAATCACAATGCTATTAGTCTGCTGAGCCACCAGTATTGAAAGTATTAAAGAGTGATCAAGAGGATCAATAAAGTGGGAGAATTAATTAGCGGGCCATCCTGTAGGCAGACCCACTATTATAAGTAAATAGATGAGAAAACATAAATTATCTGGCTGTTGAATTCAGTAACAGCACTATTTGATGGAAGTTACACATATGTAAGAATAAATGAAATGCTTAGTAAATGATTCAACACTGAGGAGAACGTGTGAGGTCAGCTCAATTGCTTAATGCACTTATTGATCACTATATAATGAATGCTTGTGAAGAAGTTAAAAGGGTATTGATTGGGACATAAATTTGCACAATAAGATATTCTTTGTTGCTTGACAACCTGAATGATTTGTAATGAATGTTAGACAAACCGTGTGATGCAACGAGGCATATGAATAAGCAAATAAGAAAATTAATGTATCAGGGACGAAATCAATTCTGATTGACTGGAGAAGTGAGGTGAAAGGTTGCTGATAAATTAGATTTCTGTAACTGGGTGTAATGTTTAGTAAGAATGGGATAATTAATACAGAAACTTTTAAGTTCTGCAAATGCTGATAGGAAAATTGGATAGCCAGCTGTAAGGCATAAACATTTGTTGAAATAAGTTAATGGTTGGAATATGAGAGTGTGCATATGTCAAATTCCAAAACAATCCAATAACAGTCTATTCTGGGACAATTCCAACACTATTTCTTGATGATTTGGTCTTCTCCCAAAGGAACTAGCCCACAATATGTGGGAACTTTTAGACCCACAGTTCCTCCTACAGCAGCAACTGGAGGCCATGGCCAAGCTTTGGCTAGTACATCAATTACAACAATTCCTAAGATGGGAAGCACTAGCAACAACCGCTCAAGTCTTTCTCACGACCAAAAATGGACTAGTATCATGTGCTTTCCTGACTTCATCCTTGCAGATTCAAGGTTTTTGCCAATATTCTGTTTTAGTTATGTGTCCCTCTTTCCATTTTTTAAAAATACTTGTCATTTTTGTCTCAGTTTATGAGAGAGTTCTTTATGCAACCATGCTGGTTTCGTTCTGGGTTTATTTTTCTTTCTCTGTGGTATTATGTTAGACTGGTCTTTTATAATCTCATTTTTTCAATTTTCCCAAGCATTTTGATTTCTTTCCCCTTCAAGATTTCCAGCCATTGGAATCTTCCTAAGTTCTCTCTAAGATGTTGAAGTCAGCTCTCTTAAAAGTCTGAGATGCTCGTTTGACTTTATTTACTTATGCCTACATTATGTTGAATTCCAATATGCCATGGTCACTCTCCCCCAAAGTTCCCGCAATCTCAACTCCTTATATCATTTCATCTCTAATGGTAAGGATTAAGTCCAGTATAGCTGACCCTCTGGTTCCCTCTTTTATCTTTCGGATGACAAAATGGTCTGGTACGTTGGTCAGGAACCTGATCTCCCACTTGATGCAAAATTTGTCTCCCAGTTCACATCAGGATAGTTAAGAGTCCTGCATGACTACTATAGCAGGGTTCCTCCATATTTTAGCTAACTGATTAGCAAAATGTTCCTCTATTTAATTTGCTTGTTGGGTGGTCTCTACTGTATGCCTATGGCAGTATAAAGAAAAAGCCACAAAAATGTTATCCTTGATTTCACTATAATTAGGGCTTGAATTGTTACATAAGCAGTCACTGGAATTATTTTACAGTCATTTCATGACAGCTTCTTGAAATAAACCTATTTACCAGAATTTTGTGTCCTTAAATTGTTTCCCATGTTGCTTCCAGTTCTAGTATCTATTGAGCAGTTTGACAGCAATTTCATTAACTCATTACTCTCTTTTTCACAGAACAGGGGGGGAAAACCAGTTCTGGTTTCTACACCCAGACAATGATAATCCTTTGCAGCATCACCGTTCATAGAAAAGGTTATGAAGACTTTGCTTCTATGGCCCAACATCATTATTACATGGTGGCCCAGATAGATCATTTGAACCAAACGATGAATCAAACACCACAGCAATTAGCCCAAATCCAGGAAATTGCCAGACAGAACTGCTTCTTATTTATATTTTCAGAGCAGCATATCCTTCTAGAAATGTTCTACCCCTTCTCCCCAGTTATTTGACTAATGAATATTATCTGAGGCCCTGAGAGTTTATGACTTTATGAGCATCACTTATCCTAGTACACAGCAGCCTGGATATAAACAATTATACCAAATTTATGATCAGATGGACAGCTGCCTGCAGTAAACCCACCAGGTAGGCAACAGCAAACCACAGTATCCGACACTTATGATGAGGTAAATGGCTATAGACATGAGGAATTTTAGTAGAATATGGAGGAAAGTAAGCAGTGGGTACCTCCAGGTTCTGTCTTGGGCAGAACTTTTGATTTTGGGTTTTACTGATTAATAGGTTTGTTCTTATAGAAATGGCCAGTTTATATTACTATGAAAAAGTAAAAAGTTGAGGTTTGATGTTATTATCTTATTCTACTGCACTAAAGGGAGTCAGAAGTCAATGCCTTTTCTTTCTTTTTTCCCTTTGCCCCACACTTTTTCCTTCCCCTTTTCCTCCCCCATTTTCCTATTATTTTCTTTTGTACTTTTGTTTTATATATTATAAACTAATAAAAAACATTTAGATTCAAAGGTTTTGTCTTGGGCCCATGCTCTCCAACTTCTTCATACATTATCTAGATGAGGGGGAACTCATCAAATTTACAGATGACACTAAGCCGGGAAGAGTTGCTAACACTTTGGAAGATAAACTCAGGATTCAGAAGGATCTTGACAGATAGAAATTTTTCATAGTACCTGACTGCAGGACAAGAAGCAATGGATGGAAGCTCACTAAAGAAAGATCTAACCTATAACTATGGAGAAATTTCCTGGCAGTGAGAACAATTAATCAATGGAACAGCTTGCCTCCTGAAGTTATGGATACTCCGTCGCTGGAGGTTTTCAAGAATAGACTACATAACCAATTTTCCAGGATGGTATAAGATCTCCTGCCTTGGGCATGGGGTTGGACTAGAAAACCTCCAAGGTCCCTTCCAGCCCTAGGTTTCTATGGACAGGAAGGAGATAGGTCATGACTCTGCTTTTTCCTCCCCTTCCATCTATTCTCAGATGATGGAAATGCTATGAAACTGAGGGTTAGGAAAGCCACTTATGACTGTGAAGAAACAATTCCAACACATTCAAGTCATAAGTGGCTTTGCTTTATACTGTGGACGTTTGAATTATTTTGCTTAAGATTGTCCTGTCCTGGGGCAATATCTGAAGCATTTATTAGCCATGAAGCTGACATGTGGAAAAAGGTGGCATTTTACAAGTCGATGTGAACAATTTAGGCCTGGCTCCCAGCCTGCCTGTGATGGGACATGATCCTGTCTTCCACCTCAAGTTGCTCAGGGAAGGAGGCAAATAACAGTGAAAGGGTGCTCAGAGTGATAACTGCTCAGTCACATTGGTTTATTCCTCTCCCTCCCCTCTCCCACATTCACTCCCCCAGAATCTATGCTACTCTATTGTCTTTTTCCTCTGCATGTTCCTGTAGTGCAAGAGATGGATTGCCCTCACATGTTTATAACATACACATTTATTAGACCAAAAAGGCACAGCATTTGAGGTTTAGGATTGCCCCATACACCATGTTGAAGTGTTGAAACACTTTCCTTATCCTGCTCTGATCAGATTTTTCACTGTATCTGTCAAACATTCTAATTGTTCTGACTTGCTAGGAAGGACACATGAATCATTTAGAGTCACAGATCCTGTAACTGCACTATAAACATGGTTTTGAGAGTTTGGACATATGCCTATATCCCACGGTGCCAAAGAAATTGGCCTATCAAAAATAAAAAATCAAGTTTCCCCTGTCCAGTTGTGTCTGACTCTAGGGGTGATGCTCATCTCCATTATTTTAGCCAAAGGAGGCAGTATTGTCCAAAGAAACTTCTGTGGTCATGTCGCTGGCATTACAAAAGCCAGTGTGCACAGAACACTGTTACCTTCCCATCAAAGTGGTACCTTATTTATCTACTCGCATTTCCATGCTTTTTCACCGCTACATTTGAAGGAGCTGAGGCAAGTAAGGGAAGCTCATCCCTTTGCATGGTGTTTGGGTCTTTCAGCTTTCCCACTGACAAGCTCAGCATCTTTAACTGCTGAGCCATTGCACCTCCCTAATTTGCGGAAACTTACAGAATATTGGAGGACTTCCATTCCCAGCAAGTTTGCCTATATTTTTTGTAAACAAAACAATATTTCTGTAAAAAAAGAAAAAGGGACAAGTCTTTTAAACCCTGCATCTATTACAGATTTCCTCCCATTTCCAAAAAATAGCCGCAGACTACATATTGTTGTCCACAATCTGCAATGTCTGCAGCAGTGTTTCTCAACCTTGGCAATGTTAAGACATATGGACTTTGGATGGATGGATGGATGGATGGATGGGGAATTCTGGGAGTTAGTAATAGCAATAGCACTTAGGCTTCTATACTTAGGCACTCTCTGAGTGGTTTACTCCCAACAACTTGGCTCATTTTACTAACCTCAGAAGGATGGAAGGCTGAGTCAACCTCAAGCTGGTCAGGATCAAACTACTGGCTGTGGGCAGCCTGCAGTACTGCATTCTAACCACTGCGCCACCAGAGTTCATTATGCAGTTGATGATAGAAGTTCATGGGTCCTTCACGCTGCTAAAGTTGAGAAACGCTGCTCTACAGACTTCTCTCAAGCTCAAACCACACCAAATAGGAGGGGGCAAAATGTTCACATTTTAATTTTTGTATCACCCAAGTTCCCAGTTTAAGAAATAGACAGGCTGATTATGTCTTTTTGACTCCAACCTGGATATTTTCAATGTTCCTTTCTCACTCTCACACCAGGGACCCAAAAACTTTGCACTCCCTCCCCTAACAATAGACTCAGTCTTCAAGATCCTGGCAGCCAGACTGGCAAACTCCTCACTTCACTAAGGTCGCAAAGCGGGGTCACATGATCTCGGGACACTGCGACCGTCATAAATGTGAGTCAGTTGCCAAGCATCCAAATGTAAATCACGTGACCATGGAGATGCTACAATGGTCGCAAGTGTGAAAAACAATCATAAGTCACTTTTTTCAGTGCCATTGTAACTTTGAATAGTCACTAAATGAACCTGAGTCTTCGGAGAGGGGCAGCATATAAATTGAATTAATTAAATTAAATTAAATTAAATTAAATTATTAAATTAAATTAAATTAAATTAAATTAAATTAAATTAAATTAAATTAAATTAAATTATTAAATTAAATTAAATTAAATTAAATTAAATTAAATTAAGGACTACCTGTACTCAGAACAGTTAAACAAAAGTGATCTTCCGAAAACCTCACAAAATTAAAAGAACAATAAAAGGGGAATGATAGACCAATAAAAGGTAGAGCAGGGGTCCCCAACCTGTGAGTCGTGGCCCACTACCAGGCCACGGCCTATTTGCAACCGGGCCCTGTGAATGTGAGCTGGCAGGTGTCAGCGCTCACAGCCCCACTGAGGGCCAATGGGAGAAAAGAAAAGGGGGCCTGTCAGGTTTTGGCGGGAAGAGCATCTTTTGTGAAGGAATTACCTCAGGCAAGATTGAAGTTATTTAGTCTGTTGGAAACACCTGAGAATGTGAACTTGTCTTCTTTAACATTTATTTTTTATTTCAACCCTGGCTGGTGGCCTTCTCTCACCTGCCTCAGGTGGGCTGAACTGTAGACTCAATTTTTGTTTTTGATTTGGTTTCCCTTTTTAGTACTTAGCCAGACCCCTTTTCTGTCCTCTCCAGCTCCTGAGAGGGTCAGTGTGGAGGGAGAAACCAGGGGAGCAGCAGGAAGGCTACTGAACTCTGGCATGGGGACCTCAGAGACAAAGGGCCTCGGAGGCCGAGGAAGCTCTACCCTCACTGACCAGTGGGCCTTTCTGTGAAAAGGCTTCTGGTGTAATGGAGCCTGGAGAGAGAGGGGTCACCAGGCTGTTCCAAATGAATGCCCTGCTGGCTTTGTGGAAGGAGTCATTCTTCTTCCTGCTTCTCTTCCTTTGAGATGGGCTCTTTGGTCTACTGCATTTAAATTCCCTGCCCAATTTCATTTCATTTGCCCCAGAGATAGAGTCAAGTTCAGCTCAGACCTGAGAAAATATCAATTCCTAGATACGACACTCACATTTATAAAAATATTTATCAAAGATCTGGCAACTTTTTTCGAGGGGAGGAGAAGGCAAATGTCTGTGACACTCTAAAAAGTCGTTGGTGGGGTTATAATAAAAGCTACATTTCATTGAATTAATAGAGTTAGCAGTTGTGTTTTGTGCAACATGCTTTAATTGGGTCATGAAGTCAGAATGTCACACAAATAGGAAACTGGGTCAGTTGATGCAGCCAATCGATTCCAGAGAGGGAAGCGCAAAACCCTTTCTTCTCCCAGATGTCAGCAATACCCATAACTCTGTGGATTTAGTTCACCATCTCCATTTTGAGCTGCAGACCGAATGGATGAAAACATCTACCTTGATCCTGGGCGTTAAGATCCTTATGTAGTACCCTGTCCTGGATGGATCATGGACCACACTTTGATTCTATGTGGGTCTGTGGGCTGCCCCCAGAGTCTTTCACAGACTTGGGAGGGGGGTTGTTTAAGAGAGGGCAAATGACAAAAGCAGCATCACATCAATATAAGACAAGTGCCACTCCTTTTGTATATTCACTATGACATTTCTCCTCAAAAGCAATGGAGTTGCATTAGGGTTGCACACTGTTGCTTTTGCTACAGTGATGAAAGCCTGCTCCCGGTGGGTTTAAGTATTTCAGAGAGGTGGAAGGCGAGATTTATACAATAACACCCTTGAATGAAGATAGAACTCCTTTTGGACCTGCAATACCTCCTCTTTTGGCTATCTAACTTCTGGTTTACCTCTGAAAATCATCTCTCCTTTTTTGAGAGGAGAGAAGTTCACAACTTGCCAGGAAATGGCGCTACCTCACAGGAAACAAAGCCCGAGTAGCACAGGTGTTCTATTCACAGCCCACTCTAAGTCCCAATATATCTTATTAGCACTTGCTCAAAACTCAGCTAGGTTTTATACAAGCCTGTTGTAAGAAAAGCAAAGTCAGCAGTGAAGAGACCTCTGCTCTCCCCAAATACTATAGGTTCTTGAGTCCACCAGACTGCTTCAGGCCATGTGCATTTTGACCTTGGCTGTATAGTAAACTGGCAGCCAGCACAGCATTTTCAGCACAGTTGATGAATTTAACGTATACTGCCTTTAGTAACCAGTTGCGTAGCTCAAATTGAGTAATTTTTCCAACTTTGAATGGTCACTAAATGAACTGTTGTAAGTTGAAGACTATCCATACAAGAATTATATGGGTAGTCTTCAACTTACAACAGTTCATTTAGTGACCATTCAAAGTTACAAAGTTACAATAGGTCAACCTATTTTCCAAAGCACCAGAAGGCAAAACAAAAAACAATGGGAGGAAACTAATCAAGCAGTACTGGTAGAACTAAGGAGAAATTTCCTAACATTGAGAAAAATCAACCAATGGAGCAGCTTGGCTTCAGAAGTTGTGGGTGCTCCATGATTTGAGGCTTTCGAAAAGAGAATGGAGTGGATAATTTAATTTAATTTAATTTAATTTAATTTAATTTAATTTCCAATTTATATACCGCCCTTCTCCCTGAGGACTCAGGGCGGTGTACAGCCAAGATAAAAAACATAGAATACAAATATTAAAACATTTAAAAATACATATAAATTTTGGCCCGAAAGTTAAGAATCACAGACTAATTAAAAGAATTTAAAAATTTCTTCTTAAGCCAACCCGGCTTGCTGAAAAAGATGGGTTTTCAGGGAACGACGGAAGGCATTGAGGTCCTGGATTCTTCTTATCTCAGGGGGCAACTGATTCCAGAGGGTGGGAGCCCCCACAGAGAAGGCCCTCCCCCTGGGGGCCACCAGCCTACATTGTTTGGCTAATGGCACCCTGAGGAGGCCCTCTCTGTGGGAGCGCACGGGTCAATGGGAGGTCGTCAGTTGCAGCAGGCGGTCTCGAAGATAGCTAGGCCCTATGCCATGGAGCGCTTTAAAGGTGATAACCAACACCTTGAAGCGCACCCGGAAGACCACTGGGAGCCAGTGCAGCTCGCGCAGGAGCGGTGTTACAAGGGAGCGCCATGTTGCTCCCATCACTACCCGCGCTGCTGCATTCTGGACCAGCTGGAGCCTCCGGGTGCTCTTCAAGGGGAGCCCCATGTAGAGAGCGTTGCAGTAGTCAAGGCGAGAGGTGACGAGGGCGTGAGTGACTGTGCACAAGGAATCCCGATCAAGAAAGGGCCGCAACTGGCGAATCAGGCGAACCTGATAAAAGGTCCCCCTGGTAACAGCCGTCAGATGTTCCTCCAAGGACAGCTGCCTATCCAGGAGGACTCCCAGATTGCGAGCCCTTTCAGTGGGGGCCAAAGACTCGCCCCCAATAGTCAGTGATGGAGTCAACTGACTATATCGGGATGCCGGGAGCCACAGCCACTCAGTCTTGGAAGGGTTGAGCCTGAGCCTGTTCCTCCCCATCCAGATCCGCACAGCCTCCAGGCACTGGGACATCACTTCAAGGGCATAGTTGGGGTGGCCTGGGGTGGAGATGTACAGCTGGGTGTCGTCAGCGTACTGGTGGTATCTCACCCCAAAGCCACGGATGATCTCGCCCAGCGGCTTCACATAAATGTTGAACAGAAGGGGCAAGAGGACCGATCCCTGCGGCACTCCACAAATGAGAGGCCTCGAGGTCGACCTCTGCCCCCCTGCCAACACAAACTGCGACCGGTCGGAGAGAAAGGAGGAGAACCACCGCAACACAGTGCCTCCCACCACCAACTCTTCCAGCCGGTGCAGCATGATACCATGGTCGATGGTATCAAAAGCCGCTGAGAGATCTAATAGGACCAGAACAGAGGAATAACCCCTGTCCCGAGCCCTCCAGAGATCATCCACCAACGCGACCAATGCCGTTTCCGTGCTGTGCCCAGACCTGAAACCCGACCTGAATAAACATATCTAAGCATATGTTTAAACATATAAACATATATATGTTTAAACATATAAACAGACCTGAAACCCGACCTGAATAAACATTTATCTAAAATGGTATAAGGTCTCCTGCTTAAGCAGGTGGTTGGATTAGAAGATCTCCAAGGATCCTTCCAACTCTATTATTCTATGTCCTGTGTATGTATGCTCTATATCTGAAAACAGAAAGAAGTCATCAAAGTTTTTGAATATGTTGCTAAAAATGCAGTCATTATACAAGAGCCTTGATAGTACAGTGGTTTAGTGCACCCTGTTATTAATACAGCTGCCTGCAATTTCTGCTGGTTCGAATCTCTCCAAGGCTCAAGGTTGACTCAGCCTTCCATCCTTTCTAAGGTAGGTGAAAGGAGGACCCGGATTGTGGGGGCAATAAGCTGACTTTGTATAAAATATACAAAAGAATGAAGGCTATTGCTTAACGCATTGTAAGCCGCCCTGAGTCTCGGCATATAAATCAAATTAAAAAAAATATATATGCAATACCAGTGATACAATTTTTTTTTCTGAACTGAGGACTGCTTTTAAATAACCACACCAGAAGTCAGTGAAAAAAAAATAGATGATCTGGGAAAAGTTACACTTTTAAATTAAATCCTCTCTAACACCAGCTTCAATTTGTTTGTGTCTTCTTCTGGATACATTTCATCATTGACTTTTTTCTGAGAATATCTATAGGACTGAAATATGATGATCCCAGAGTAATCTGGGATCATGAAATTCTTGTTGGAAGCCAACCCTTTTTTTAAGTTAACAGAATACCTGACAAAATAAAATGACACAGCATTGGACACACTGAGACTCATGGGCACTGGGTCATTACTAATCTCTGAGGTAAACAAACCACACACCTACGTATCAGCCTCCTCCAAAAGCTAAGGATGATTCCCCTCTCATCCATTGCATTATCAATGGAACTAAACCATCTCCATTCTGCTTATAGTTTCTTTTCCAACACTGCCATATTGTGACAGGCACTCTCTATTCCTTCTCCCCATGAAGGTCCCACAGTCAAAGCTGATATACAAATATCAACAGAATCGCCAGAAATGTTATCCCCTCCCTTCCACCTAATAGTAAAAGCTTAACTTTATGTTATATTCAACATGCATGGCATAAACGTGTACTTTTAACAAAATGCTACAATGAGGTGGAATAATTTATTGTGGGATCAGAGGACAGAGAGAAGGTACATTTAATCCTCCCGTTCCAAATTAGTTAATGGAAATAATGTTTCCATTACATTTCCATATGTAATGGAATATCCATATGAAAATCAGTGCCCCTGCACTTATTTCTTGAATGCACATTCCACTTTCCAAAAATGGGGCATTTAATGTTATGTACAGCATAACTTCAAAAACCTTTTCAGAGAGGAAGTAACGTTCGAATTAATTCTTATATGAAAAATACAGTCAATTTGGTGATAAGTTTTCTTGACAATCCAGAAATGGTCTGGGTCATATTTTCAACTCTTCTTACTCATCTCTATCCCTGCAAGAGCTATTAATTCTCTGGGCTTCCATTCTTAATCAGGGCGTCTTATTTCCAGAGGTGGCTGAGGGGGGCAGGTAGGGAGTCTGTGCCCAAGCTAGAGCCCTGATCTCCCAGGCTACCTTCCACTGAGTTCCATGCAAGTTACACTTGGAAATGCTACCCATGGAACTGGGCCATTTGGCCAACACTCATGCCTATTATTAGTAGGGGCAACTTTTGGAAGAGTCTTTAGGATGTGCTAGATGCCTTGGAGTACAGTTATTACGCCTGTCCTAAAGGCAACCCTGGGGAACTTTGGAAAGTGGGAGGTGCTTATGATCAAACATCCCAAAGTAAAATTTCTAAAATGCTTTGATGTAAAGGAAGTTTGGAAACTATAATAAACTATAATAAAGAGAACCCTTTGGGACATCTACAGGAATACATAGTAACTCAATGTTCCATCTTTCGGTTCAGCAAGGCAGCTCAAAGCAGCTAACAACATTGGTCAAAAGTTGAGATCAAAATATAAGGCAATAGTGAGTGTTGTCAACAAGGCAGATTCATTGCCTTCTTAACAAAAGTAAAGTATTGGAGAGAAGCTTCCAAAAAAGCTCCTTGGTTCTAGATGAAAAGAACGAGTCTTACATAGGAAAGCAAAGGTGAGTTGTCCTGAGCGACAGTCAGTTCAGAGTGGCTACTTAATCACAAGGCTATTTTGCTACCCGGGAAGATGAGATTCCCAGCCCTTGACCTGCCCTGCTGAACAGCAAGTCGCTGAGGAACTCTGATGGCAATCTACGTCCTTCCCAAGAAATTCTGAGCAGGGCTGCTGCAAGAAAAGCAAAATTAGCGTTTAAAGCAGCCGGCCTGCAAGAAGCCAAGGGCCTGGCTCTCTGTGGAGGGCATTCCTCCCATCTCAACCCATCTGTCCAGCCAAAGTCTTGCTTATCGGCAGCAAGAGAGATGGTCCACTGGTCCAGAGAGAAGGGAGGGAGGCACAGCTGAAGAGTCCCAATAGGCCGACCAGCTGTTGCACCCAAAGCCGGGGACAAGCCCAAGGGGGTCCGGCTGCAGGGGAAGGTTTCTGGGGCCCCCCCCTCCCCCTGTTCCCCGGCCTCCCTACCTTGCAGTCTCTGAGGCAGGAGCGCACAGAGTAATCCTCGGCCTGCAGGTATTTCTCCAGCAGAAGCTCGAACTCCTCGTATTTTTCCTGAGCGTGTTGGTCCAGCCTTTGATACGCCTCCAGGCAGCTGGTGCAGGCCTCCCCGCGCCGGGCTCCCGCAGCAGCAGACAGGAAATCCATCAGCAGGTTGGACAAGCTGCAGTCCAGGCTCTCCGGGCCGGCCATGCCGAGCAGCAAGTCCCAGGCCGTGTAAGCGTCACAAAAAGGGAGGCGAAAGGTCCGAAAGTGGCCCTCCAGGAAGTCCAGCTGGGGAGAGGCGAGGGCGGCGGCGGCGGCGGCGGCGAGGGCGGCGGCCGCGGGCAGCCGGAGAGGCACGGCGGCGAAGGCGGCCAGGGAGCCCTGCTGGAAGAGGCGCCGCTGGGAGCAGGCCGAGCTCAGGTCCGGGCGCGGGGGCGCGGCGGCGGCGGCGGCGGCGCAGTGCGGGGGGGCCGGCGGGGCGGGGCCCTCGGCGCTCCGGTTGCGCGGCCCTCCGAGCAGGGCGGCCTCGGGCGCCGCCATGGCCGAGCTCCTGGCCTCAGCTCGGAGCCGCGTGCCGGCGGCGGCGCCGCAGAGCCACAGGCGGTCGGAGAGGAGGACGGCGAAGAAGAGCAGCGAGCCCAGCGACAAACGCCATTTCTGCGCCCGCTCCGAGTCGGCGCACGGCTTCTCGGGCTGGCCCGGCTGGCCCAGGCGGGCGGCTAGGGCGGCGGCGGCATGTTCCCGTGGCTGCATCCAAGCGCCGCTGGTCATATTTTTCGGGGGCGGCACGGAGACGGGCGGGGGGCGGCGGCGGGCGGCGGGGGGGCTCCCGGGCTCCGCCGCTCCTCCGGCCGCCCCCTCCGCGAGCAGAATGTCACCTGCCGCCGCCGCCGCCCGGGCCCGCTGGGAAGGGGAGGGGCGGCCCCATGGCGGCTCGCGACCAGAGCCCGCCGGCCCCGCCCGCCGCTCCTCCACCGCCGCTGAGCCCCGCGCGGACGCCCCCAGCCTCCCCCCGCGAGGCCGCTAAGGGCTGCCGAGGGCCGGCGCATGGTGCTGCGCCGCCGCGGCGCTTCTCAGCATGGCCAGCCCTGGCGGGAGGAGGCCGCCCCGCGCCGTCCCGGCATCCCCCCTCCTCCCCCCGGGCGCCCCGGCTGCTCGGTCCGGCGCTCCGGCTCACCGCTTGGCCCGCTTCATCTTCCGTCCCGACGGGCCCGCCTGGCTCCCTCCCTCCCCCCGCCCGCCTGCCTGCCTGCCTCGGCCTTCCCCCCTCCCGCCCTGCGCAGCGGGCAGCCTCACTCGCCTTTCCTCCTGCGCTTCAGGCCACTCCGGAGCGCCCGGGCGCGGCGGCCAGGCCCGTCCATCTCCCCCTCCCGCGCCCGCCGCTCGCCTTAGGCCGTCGCCATCTTCAGCCGGGCAGGGAACACCTTGAGAAATCGATCGGGTCGGAAAGGAGGGGGCGGCCAGAGGCGGGGGCGCATGCGCGCTCCGCTCCGCACCCGGGGAACACTTCCTTCGCCCGGCGCCCCTGCCTTCGCCACAGCGCCCCCGAAGCCGCGGCCGCCATGCGGGACTTCCCTCCGGCCGCCGCGGCCCCTGGGAGCCCGGGCGGCCGGCGTCGGGGCGGGCTGAGCGGGCGGCTTCCCGACCGCAGCTCCTCCTCGCCCGTCCCCGAGCGGCAGCGGAGCGCGGCCGCCCCCCGGCCTTCCCGGCTGGCCGTGGTGCTGAAGGACAGCTCCCGAACGGCTGAGGATCGCGGAGCGCCGCCCGGCTTCTTCGGGAGCGCTTAGGAGCGCGGCGCTGGTTGCGAGGCGCGGAGGGGACGTCCCGCGATAGCTAGGAGGGGCGACGGCGGCTGAGGCTGGAGAGCAGCCCACGAGGCTGACGGCGCCTCCAAAGCCTCATTGGCTTCCTCCGTGTTTTCCCGCGGCTGCGAGCGGTGATTTGTGCGGAGGGTTTAAGGCAGCGCCCCGAGGCGATGCGCCTCTTGGCTGCCTCCTCCCTCTTCGGCCCACCGCCTCCGCCCTCCACCGATCCCGTCCAGGAAGACCTCGGCCAAGACCGGAGGGCTCGCACAAAGGAAGGAGAGCCAGGAGCTTCAGCGGCTGTCCCTAAACCCGACTCTACTGGCAACTGTCATTCCATCCTCAACCTGAAACCTCTGGAGGAAATCGGTCGTTAATACCTGTTCCACCTTTCAGGTGCATAGATAATGCGGAGGCATCGCTGGTCTTTCTTTGCGATGACCTTTGGCGGAGCTGCAACAAGAGTAGAACTAAAAGAATTGCAGACTAACAGATTTGGAAGGGACCTTGAAGGTCTTCTAGTCCAACCTTCCTGCTTAAGCAGGAGACCCCGAATCATTCTGGACAAATGCCTGTCCAATCTCTTCTTATAACCCTGCAGTGATGGAGCACCGACAACCTCTGAAACCAAGCCATTGCACTGGTTCGTTGTGCTCACTGACAGAAAAAATCTCCTTAATTCTAGGTTGGATCTCTCTCTCTTTGATAAGTTTCCATCTGTTACTTCTTGTTCTGCCCTCAGGTGCTTTGGAGAATAGGTTGACCCCCTCTTCTTTGTAATATTTCCTTAAGTATTGGAAGACTGCTATCATGTCACCGCTAGTCCTTCTCTTTCTTTGACTAGAGTGCATACCCATGTGCAGATGTAGTCCATCTGGTCCTGTGATTTAAACTTATCTAGAGTGGATAGGTGTTCTCTTACAATTTTCTTGCCAATTTTGATTTATATTCCTAATCTATCTTTTATGGTGCTGCTTTTGGTAGATTGAGCTATTTTTTTCCTTTTGCATGAAGAGAGATAGAAAGATTGAATAGCAGTTCTGCTTTCTCCCTGCTGTCTATCACCTCCTTACCATTTTCTCCCAATAGTGGATCAATCATTTACTTGGGGTTTTTTTTCTTATTTTTTACAACCATCCTGGTTCCTTTTTTTAATGTCAGCAATTTTTGGTACCATTTACCATGGTACCTTGCTGGATGTCTGTTATGATTAGGAATAAACAGTATCTTGTCTTAATTAGAGAATGTTTAAGCACCACCAAGACTAATGTGGACAGAAGGCTGCAAGTTACAGCCCAACAGTCAAACTCATCTGACAAATAGAACTCTAATCATAACAATATTCTTTCTGAATATTTTAATGGCTGCCAACTGGACTCTGGTAACTTTGCAAAATATGCTCATTTATATTCATGCATGCATATTGTGTATGAACTGGACATCGTGCAGAATTGTTTGACCTGAACCAAGATTATGTGAAAACAAATTTGATATTTCAAAGGAATGCCAGTGTGCATGCACTCAAAATGTAGTGTGTACCTTTTATCAATCTTTGACACAGCTCAATGGAAGACCATGTAGTACAGGGGTGAAATCCAGCAGGTTCTAGAGAACCGGTAGTGGAAATTTTGAGTAGATCAAAGAACCAGCAAATACCACTTCTGGCTGGCCCCCAAGTGGGGTGGGAATGGAGATTTTGCAACATCCTTCCCCTGGAGTGGGGTGGGAATGGAGATTTTGTAGTATCCTTCCCCTGTCACGCCCACCAAGCCACACCCACAGAACCAGTAGTAAAAAAATTTGGATTTCACCACTGATCTAGTAGGCGTTGGATATTGCCAATATCCAAAGATCTGAATAGAAATGGACCCAGAACACCAAATGCTTTGGGTGTTTTCTTTGTGATAGTCCTGAAATGTAAGCCAATGATCAATGATTATCAGGACTGAGGACTCAACTGCCTAGGCCTCTCCCAAATACTGTACATAGTGAACCTGAAACCTGAAATTAAGACTTTTCAATTCATTTATCCCTTCTCTGATATATTTACTTTATAGCACTTCAGGAATGCCACCTAGATTTGCTTTGGATAGTGAGATGGGCAGCAGCTAGATATAGATAGATAGATAGATAGATAGATAGATAGATAGATAGATAGATAGATAGATAAAGATTTAAGAACATTGACAGCTACTGGTATATGTTTATAGACTCCTTCCTGCACAGCTGGTAAAGAGTGATGATTACTAACCATTCAGAAATGATGAAGGAATGAAAAAGTGATCTACTGCCCAAATGAGCTTTTTCCTGCTTATGTGAATGTGGAGATTGGGCACAAGAGAAGGTGAGTGGTCAGGACTAGGACAGGATGTTTTCTTTCCTCCCGGGCTTACTACCTCTTGAGAGCCATCACTGATGCGTTCCTTGCCTTCTGCAGTGACATCACTTTTCATCATCAGGTTCTACTCTGAAAATTCTCTTTGCATCTCAGAACGTCCCAGGTTACCATGGAGACAGACACAAGACCTTTGAAATGATTCAAGGTTTACTGACCACTCTTTACCAGATGCTCAGTTAGCAGGCTAGAATCAGTTTCTTCCATCCTTTGAAATATACTTTATCTATTATGGGAGGTAGGAATTGGGCCATCTCACTCTTTAAGGGAATCCCTGGTTTCTCCAGAAAACTCATTCAGTGGCAAATAGTTGCATTACACAGGCAAAGTCTTAGGGAAAGGCAAAGTCTTGGGGAAGGGACCATAAAAGAGAAGGAGATGGAAACTATGATGGTGTTGCTTAAACTTTCGGCTTCATTGTTAGCATTTTATAAGGTGATATTGACACTTCTAACATGGCAGTCCGGAAAGGAAATCAAAAGAAAACCAATGAGGGGAGCCTTTGTGAAATATTTGACTTATTTTTATTGGATGTGCTCATATCTTTGATACTTTGTTCAGTGGAGTTTTATATCTGCTGCCAATAGATATTTCTCAAAGTATTTTTTGATAGACTTAAATTTTTAATTTTGTTTCTTCATCACATCTCAAGTTTAGCAGGGGGACTGATGGGACAGAGAGGGGAAAGAAATAGGCATTGCAAGCAGTGATGGTATTCAAATTTTTTTTCCTACCGGTTCTGTGGGTGTGGCTTGCTGGGGGGGGTCACTGACTGAGTGGGCATGGCTAATGTGACATCGCTCATGTCCATGCCTATTCAGTTACATGACCCCGCAAGCCACGCCCACAGAACCCATTAGGAAAAAAAATTGAATTTCTACCTATCTACCTATTTTCTGCCCAGGCCTGGCCTAATCTGTCAAATGCCTCCTCCTGCATGCCGCCCACTCTCCCTTCCTCAGTCCTTTCTGCTCCTTCAGAGGCCCTGGCCGTAGCCCCGCTTCCTCCCCCACAACCGCCTCTTTCTTCAGCCTTACCTTCCTCCCGCAGCAGCTGGTCCGGACTTTACTTTATTTTACTTTTATTTAATTTGTATACCGCCCTACCCCCGAAGGACTCAGGGCGGTGAACAGCCAACAATAAAATACATACATACAAAATTTAAAAAGCAGAAATAAAATCGAATTAAATAGTTTGGCCCAGACAGATTTCACCCCTGCCACTGTTCTGTATATAGTAGAACCATACTCTCTGGAACTTGCTAAAAATGCTTGAAGCCACCAGGTTCGCTCACTCCTTACTCTTTACCATGCTAGTTTTTAATGATTTATTGTTCTTTGAAATCCTGGATGCCCTTAATAGATGTTTCAAGCCATTTCTGAGTATCTAGATGGGGTGCTTCAGGTCCTTCCGCTGTCGACAGTCATGTCAGGAGCACAAAAGCATTTCCACATTGAAAGAATTAGACAGTGACATCAATGTTGCCCAGGGGACAATCAATTGGGGATTACTTCATGTCCCCATTAAGCTGCCCACCAAAGTGGTAACCATCTATCTACTCACGGTTGCCCGCTTTCGAACTGTTGGGTTGGCAGGAACAGGAGCAAGTGATGGGACCTTACCCTGTCCTGTAGTAGCAACTGGGTCTCGAACGTGAGCCTGAAAATCATCATACCAGTGTCCTAACCACATGAGCCATTTCACTCCTTTTCTTCAAGGTTATTTAAGGTGGTTCAAGCCATATTTTGGCATCTTTTTTCAGGTTCTACCTTCTCCAGGTTTCCCAAGGATTCTTGAAGCCATTTTTTCAGAACTGGTCTGGGTTCTTCAGATGATAAGAGGCTTTCTAGAGATCTTTGAAGCCATTTCCATCGGTCTTTCATAACAATGATACTTGGTTCTCAAACCAGCCATTACTTAGGGTATCTCAAACCTCTACTTTAGGCTTTGGTAGATCATTTAATACATGCTTTAAGCCATTCCTGAATTCCTAGATGGGACGGTTTTGGTCCTTCCCCTTTGAGGTTCATTATAATATATCTCAAGCCATTTTTTGTAATCTTGTTTAGAAGCTTCAAGACCTTTCTGGTCTGGGTTTTTCACTGAATCTGGAAGCCCTTTTTCCAGAACTGGTGAAGATTCAGTAGAAGATGAGAGGCTTTCTAAGGATGCTTGAAGCCACTGTAATGCAGCAGGTGATGGAGCTGGTGGAAAATCCAATTGTTCAGCTAAGTGCATCTGCTGGAGCATCTGTTACATCCAATTTTGGTCACCACAATATAAAAAAGATATTGAGATTCTGGAAAGATTGCAGAAAAAAGATGATTAGGAGGCTGGACGCTAAAACGTATGAAGAACAGTTGCAGGAATGAGGCATGTCTAGTCCAGTGAAAAGGAAGACCAGGGGGAACAGGATAGCAGTGTTCCAATATTTGAGGGGCTGCCACAGAGAGGAGGGGGTCAAGCCAGGGGTGAAATCTAGCAGGTTCTGACAGGTTCTGGAGAACCGGTAGCGGAAATTTTGAGTACCACCTCTGGCGGTGAGAATGGAGATTTTGCAATATCCTTCCCCTGCCACGCCCACCAAGCCACACCCACCAAGCTACACCACACCCACCAAGCCACACCCGCAGAACCAATAGTAAAAAAAATTGGATTTCATCACTGGGTCAAGCTATTTTCCAAAGCACCCCAAGGATGAAAACTAATCAAGGACAGAAGCAACCTAGAACTAAGGAGAAATTTCCTAACACTGAGAACAATTAACCAGTGAACGGCTTCCCTCCAGAAGTTGTGGGGGCTCCATCACGGGAGGTTTTTCAGAAGAGAGTGGACAGACATTTGTCCGAAATGGTATAGGGTCTCCTGCTTGTGCAGGGGGTTGGACTAGAAGACCTTCAAGGTCCCTTCCAATTCTGTTATTCTGTTATTTCTTTTCATTAATATCCAAAGAGTTATAAAATTAGGATTAAGTCAAATGACAATAGCCTAACATATTCATTAAACTGCAACAACTTTGTGTAAAAACCACAAACTTGTCCCCTTCGAGGCATGTGTGGACTTCAACTCCCAACATTCATCATTCTCTCTTGCTGGGGAATTCTGGGAGTTGAAGTCCACTCATGCCTTAAAACAGGGCTGCCAAACTCCTGGCGCTGGACCGGATGCGTTATGCTCTGGCCACGCCCACGCCCAGTTTAGCAAAGTGGGAAAAACTCCTGATACGTCAGATGACGACGCCATGACAACATAAGTGTCAGCACTTCAAGCTGCATTTACTCTAGTGCTGACATAAGAAGGAGAAGAGGAGGCGTCTGGAAAGGGACATTTGACTTTTCACCTACTTATTTTCCCTGGAGATAATATCCCCTAGGAGATGGGATGGGAGGGGGGAAATTCCTTTGAGCTGGAGCAGTAGATTAGGGGTAGAGTGACTTTGAAGATGGCCAATGAGTGCAGAGGAGTGGGGAAAGGAAAGGGAGGGTTTTGGGTCAGGAAGTCAGTGTTGGCTGCGATGGAGTTGGAGTTAGAATGTCGTGCTTAATAAATAGGAGTTTTTCATCAAAGACTTTGTTTGAAATGCAATTTATTTGAGACGACCTCGAAACCTGACAATGAGTTTGACACCCCTGCCTTAAAGTATCTCTCTTCAAACAATCCTGACTCCCCATTTGATTCCGAGTCCAATTCAAGGCAAATTAATCCATCAAAACCCTCCAAAGGAGTCAGCGTCAGATATCTATCAATCTGCTCATCTCTGGCACTGCTAAGGTCTTTCTGATAACAGGAAAAGGTGGTGACCATTTGAAATATGATGGGACTCCCACCCCCACCCCCAAGTACTTACAAGTCCCATATTGGGGATGAAAACCAGGTGGGTGACCTTGAATCAGTCCTCCTCTCAGCCTTTGCCTACCTCACAAGGTGGTTGTTGTGGGGATGAAGAAGTCTAAGGTATGTTCACCGCCTTGAGCTATTTAGAAAAATAATAAAGGTGGGTTAAAAATCTAATTAATAAAAATTAAAATAAATAAATATTTCAGTCACCAGGCTGAGTGTGTTGGGAAATAACTATAGCTGGCCAACTGAGTCCCTTTTCAGATTAATTTCTCCAAATCATTGAGCCAGGTCAATTTCTACATTTGTGGTCACAATGCCAACTGGGATATCCTAAGGCAATTTTTTGGTTCCTAATCTTGCAGATTTTTCCTAGCAGAGATCATTGCCGCCTGCCAGCTGGCACCAACCCCTTTTCGGAGAAATGATGGATGGGGATTTTGGTCAAAGTTATGCAGGTTGTTGATGCGGCAGGTATGAGCACTTTTGTGGTCTGGGATTGAACCTCACTTTTCTCATCTCTCCCCCCCACCCCCGAATTCTGCCTAACGGAAACTTTCTCTTTCTCTTGAAATGCCCAAATGAGGGAGATCCTCTTGATACCCACAGTGCCAGCACTGTCAGCTGCCCAATCCAGTCGCTTTCCAAGAATTTTGAGCAGAGGCTCCCAGCACTGAGTGACCGGCCAATGCCTGAAAAATCTCTTAATTACAGAGGCTGCGCTACTGCAAGGGATCCAACTGTAGACCCCTAGGGCTCCAGGTAGTCCTCGACTTATGACCACGATAAGTACCAGACTTTCCTTTGCCAAGTGAGGAGGTTGTTTGGTGAGTCACACCCATTTTTTTCAGCTTTTGTGCCACCGTTGCTAAAGAAATCATTTCAGTTGTGAACTGGGGCTTCTCTGCAGCGGTGCCTTTAGTAACCCGTCCAGATAGACACTCCCCCCCCGCCCCCAGGCCTAGGCGGATTCTGCTCAGCACCGGAGACCCGGCCAAGCAAGGACCCTCTTTGCAGCTCCGGCAAACAGGACCGTTCTTTCCCCCTATCACTCGATTCCTCTCCGCCTGGCGCTTGCCCAATTGCCCCCCCCCCTCTGCTTGCCCTTTCCTATCTCGCTTGGCTCCTCCAAGGCTTTCCTTCACCACCAGCAACCCGCACAACCACACGCAAAAGCAACGCACCAGACCCAACCTCCCCCCGCCCTCACCAGACAAGCCCCGCGCACCCACAACCCTTGCCGCTCCCCAATGACGGCATCCTGCCCCACTCCCCCACTCAGCATTATCTCACCTTTTAGCACTTGGGGTCTAGAAAGACCTGCTTTGTGGTAATAATCTCTCATCCATCCACAAACAGATTGCAAGAAGCTGGTAGATTGGGCTGGGATGAGACTGGACTCGATGTGGGGGGGGGAGTATTGTTTGGAGACAACATATAGCATGGTGCACTGTCTGCTGTTACTGCATTTTGTTGGTATTTATATTTAATTGTATGGCACTGACCCACCCAGAATACCAGATGTGTGTCAGTCTCTTCAATAAATAAGATAAAGAGAAGGTGTTACTTTATGTGTGATCTCCTGTTCAGACACAATCACATCACAACTAAGGAGGAATTTGTATTCATTCTAGGCTAGTTGGCTGGGAAGGGGGGGGAGGGAAAGGAAAAGGGAGAAATATATCTTCAGCTTTCCTTCTCTTTTGATTGTTTTCTCACTCCAATACATTAACATGAGCCGAGGTGGCGCAGTGATTAGAGTGCAGTACTGCAGCTACTTCAGCTGACTGCTAGTTCAGCAGATCGAATCTCACCGGCTCAAGGTCGACTCAGCCTTCCATCCTTCCGAGGTGGGTAAAATGAGGATCCAGATTGTTGGGGGCAAGCTAATGCTAATGCAATATGGTAATATGCAATATGCTAACTTTGTAAACCGCTTAAGAGAGGGCTGTAAAGCACTATGAAGCGGTATAGAAGTCTAACTAATAATAATAATAATAACAATACATCACCCACCCTCAATGCCCTGTTGGGACAAAAGGAGACTGGGAAAGGAGACCGCAGGAAGCTGTAGATTGGGGTAGGATGGGTGTGGGAGGAGAATTGTTTAGGTGGCATATTTTTCGATGCCAGGGTGAATGCTGGCACCAACAGGAAGCAGTCTCTTTCTTTTCTCCATTTCTGGGCTGGCCAAGATCCCTCTCCTGCTTCTTTGCAAAGGGTGAATGGGAGCTTCTGGGGGTTCTTCATCAGCCCTCTTTAAGCTGACTCCTGCACCGTCTGCCTGTGGTTGATCACTTCTGCCTCAGACAATAACGAGGTTAGGCTTGGGCTGTAAGAATGCAGCTCTTGCCTAATGCACAGACGGTTTGTGCCTGGATATGTGCAAATCCAGCTAATTTTGGTTGGTTCAGGATTCTTCCCTGGGATTGGGGCCTGCTGCCCAACCACAAGCCTCTTCCAGGAGTGAAAGCCAGGAACCGCAGTCACCCTAACCCTTTACCAAGGGAGAGCTTAATGAGTGGGCAGTGACTCCAACCTGGGCCCTCCTGCGATTTGTGGTTTTGGCTGCATGTTTTGGCTGCCCATTTGTTTCCCTTGTCTTGGGCGGCAGCTTTAAGATTGGGCTTCTTTCATATTCACCCCGGGCATGAAACCACTGGGGGGGGGCAGCTGGGTGGCCAGTGAGGATGGGTGGGGGCTCTCTAGGGAATTCCGTAGAGAAGTTAGTGGGAACGTTGTTTAAACCTGGTCTCTCTGTGGTCTTTATACCAGGGGTGAAATCTAATTTTTTTTGCTACAGGTTCTGTGGGCGGGGCTTAATTAGTGAGCGGGGCTTGATGATAAGGTGACTGGGAGGGCGTGGCTTGTTGGTCAGGTGGGCGTGGCCAAGTCAATGTCACTTCTTTGCCCTTTTAAAATCTACAAAACACAACACAACTGGCTCACCCACAATATAAAAGCAGCTGTGCTAGACCCAAAATGGCCCCTGCAACATGCAGGAACCTCACACAGCCACAAAAAGCCCAAAAAAACAACTTTCACACTTTACACACACAAAACTCCACATACAGCTTTGTGAGATTGTGTGTGTTTGTGTAGTTAGAGTGAAACACTACAGAAACACACTAAATCTCAGAAAGCTGCACAAATATTATTTTATTTTAATTTATTTTTATTTTTATATAAAAGCAGCTAAATTTAAAACTTCCTAAACTTTAAATGGCTAGGTCTAAAAAAAGAACAACTAAAAAAAACCCCAATTAACTATTTTTTTAAAGCTCCCGAAGGGGAAAAAAACTTACCCAATAGAACAGAGGTCTCCAACCTTGGCAACTTTAAGACTTGTAGACTTCAACTCCCAGAATTCCTCAGCCAGCTTTGGTTTGCTGGCTGAGGAATTCTGGGAGTTGAAGTCCACAACTTCCTGCCTGCTTGATTGCAGGCAGAGAGATTCAGTTGCTTGCTGATGCAATGGATTGCAGGGATTACAGCAAGGCGTTGCGACCAGCAGCTAAGGTAAGCAAGCTGAGGGGGGGAGGGGGAGGGATTTTTGCTACCGATTAGCAGATCGTCAGAGTCATTTAAAAGGAAAAAAGTTTTTTTCTTTTACATGGCTCTGGCGATCCAAGCAGAGTTGCCTGATTAGCAGGCAACTCAGCTGGGATCGTCAGAGCTTGGCTGGTCAGAGCCATTTAAAAGGAAAAAAAAGGCTCTGATGATCGCGCGGCTCAGCTGGGCAAGGGGGGCGGGGGCAGGGATTTTTGCTACCGGTTCTCCGAACTGCCCGCCGCCATCGCTACCTACTCGCCCGAGCCAGTCCGAACCGGGAGCATTTCACCCCTGCTTTATACCCTATTTGCCAGGAAAGCAGGGTTTAGCTCAGGAAAAGAGGGCTCGCTCCCAGGAGGGATCCTAGCCAGGCACTAAAACTACCCAGAAGCTGGAATTGTTTCCTTCGGCTTCGGGCATCACAACTCTGGCCTCTTGGGGAGGACCTGGGTGGCATCGTTGCTCAGGCCACAAGGCTGCTGCTTTTGCTTTGGGGCAGGAGGGTGTGCAAACCCAACCCATCATCCAGAGTGGAGCACAGTGTAGCTCAAGGTGCTGCAGGTATAACAGAATAACAAGAGATGCAAGAGACCTTGGAGGTCATCTAGTCCAACCCCCTGCTCGAGAAGGGGACCCTACACCATTCCAGACCAGTGGCTGTCCAGTCTCTTCTTGAAAACCTTCAATTGATGAATCCCCCACAACTTCCGAAGGCAACTTCTGCTCCATCGGTTGATTGTTCTCACTGTCAAGAAAATGTCTCCTTATTTCTAGGTTGAATCTCTCTTTGATCAGTTTCCATGCACTGTTAAGAGCCTTGGTGGTGCAGCAGACTAAAGTGCTGTTAAGTACCACCAGCTGCCTGCAATTACTGCGCGTTCAAATCCCACCAGGCTCAAGGTTGACTCAGCCTTCCATCCTTCCGAGGTAGGTAAAATGAGGACCCGGATTGTGGGGGCAATAAGCTGACTTTGTATAAAAAAGAACACCGCTTGGGGGGGGGGGGGCAAAAGCCCTACTAAGTAGGTATATACAAAAAGTATGAAGGCTATTGCTTAAAAAGCATTGTAAGCCGCCCTGAGTCTCCGGAGAAGGGCGGCATATAAATCGAACCAATAAATAAATAAATAAACTATTCCGGAAAGCAGCCCGCGATCCTCTCCCAGCTGCGCCCTCCCCGCCGGCGCCCGATGATTCCCGCACCTTCCTCGGGAGCAGGGCATGTGAAGGCAGTGCGCGCATGCGCGTCTCCCAGCCGTCTGCGCTGCTCCCTCCAGAGACGGCCTGCCACGCCGCTGCCGGCACTACATTTCCCGTCGCGCCGCGCGCCTGCCTGCCCGCCCGCCCGCCTCCAGGCGCCGCAGCCGAGCCCCGAACGAGCGAGGGAGGGAGGGAGGGGGAGGAGGGAACGGGCGCGCCGCCCAGCCCCGCTTAGCCGATCGCCGATCGCCGATGCCGCCGGGCCCGGCCCGCGAGGGGCGCCGCGGCGGGGATGGCGCTGTCCAGGGGGCTGCGGTGCTGCCAGCGGGTCTTCGGCTGGGTGCCCGTCCTCATCATCGCGCTGGTGGTGCTCTGGTCCTACTACGCCTACGTCGTCGAGCTCTGCCTGGGTAGGAGGGCGCAGCGGGCGCGGGGAGCCTCCAGACCCATCATCCCCAGCTTCCCTCCTTCCCTCCTCCGGCGCTGTTGGACTACCACTCCCATCCTCCCCGGCCTAGGCTTCCTCAGCCCCTTCCCCACCCCCACCCCCCACCCTCCAATGGTGCTGGGTTACAGCTCCCCCGGCTGCCTTCTGGGGACTGAGGATGATGGGCACGGTAGTCCCAGGCTTCTGGGGACTTTCCTCGCCTGGTTGCCGATGGGGGGGGGAATTTGGGGGGGGGCTAATTCCCAGGTGGGAGGGGCACAACAACCTCCCTCCAGCGCTTCCAAGGGGGGGTCGTGGGGGCGCTGCCCCCTTGCTATGCCTGGACAGCCCCCCCCCCCGAGGCCCCCCATCTCCTGCCCCGGCAGCCCCCCCGAGCCCCCCCCCACACCCAGGACCCCTTTTCCCCAGGCATCCTCCCCTACAAAGGTCTCCCTCCCGACTTCTCCTCCTTACCTGGCAACAAAGTAGCAACAAAGTAGCAGAGGTTGGGACTCGCTTGCCTTTAAGCCGCCTCCGCCCGCCTTGGTGGGCCAAATCAAGCATTTGGGTGGGGGGGGGGCTCTCGGGGGCTTTCTTTCTACACGAGAAGCCGGAGGAGGAGCAGCTGGCTGAGCGCAGGCGGTTGGTTCAGACAGGAAGGGGGGGGGGAACCAGGGGCCTTTTATGCATCCCAACTCGACTGTGTTGTTTCTGTGTCCTATATGTGGATTTATGCATATTTATTTATTCATATTTTTGTCATGTTTAGTGTATACCGGAGGGGGTGATGCTTTTGAGAGCTGCATGCAACGAAATTTCACTTTCATGTATGCCGGTTGGTGCACATTTAAAGTGGCAATAAAGTTATTCTTATGACTTGTGGACTTCAACTCCCAGAATTCCTGAGCCGGCTTTGGTTGAAGTTGAGCTGAAGTCCACAAGTCATTTGAGTTGAAGTTGAGTTGAAGTCCACAAGTCATAAAAGGGCCATGGCTCCCCACCCCTGGCTTCAAGGCCAGACTAGCCTCTCCGGGATCACCTGTGGGAGCATTTGATTCGAGGATGCTGCTCACCCGACTTCGTAACTTCCCCCTCCTTGAACCAATGCAGGGGTTGTGCAATATTGAACCAATATGCACACAACACCGGATTTGCACAGTTAGCGTATCGGGCTGCACTAGTGCCTCAGATATGGGTTGTAAGAAGCGCTTCCAGTATCTTGTGAAAGCTGCACCTCAAAAACAGCTCAGCTTTTTTGTTTAGTTTGTTCCCAGGAGAGCTTGGGGAAAAAAAGGTTGCTGCTGCTTTAAGCATCTCATTTACCTTAAGGCAGTGCTGTGCAAGCTCAGCAATTTTAAGTTGTGTGGACTTCAACTCCCAGAATTCCCCAGTCTGGCTGGAACCAAGTTGGTGGTCTTTAGCGAAGAGACGCTGTGCTGGCATTTGGGCAAAAGCAGGTCTTCCCCACTGTTTTCTGAAGCCTGCTCAGTGCAGTTTGTTTAGGGTGCCATACAGTGGTGAATTCCAATTTTTTTTACTACTGGTTCTGTGGGCGTGGCTTGGTGGGTGTGGCTTGGTGGGCATGGCAGGTGAGGGATACTGTAAAATCTCCATTCCCACCCCACTCTGGGGCCAGCCAGAGGTGGTATTTGCCAGTTCTCCAAACTACTCAAAATTTCTGCTACCGGTTCTCTGAACTGCTCAAAATTTCCGCTACCAGTTCTCTAGAACCTGTCAGAACCTGCTGGATTTCACCCCTGGTGCCATAATAACCTGGTTATTTACGGGACTGCCTACTACCACCAATAGCCTCCCACCGGCCGGTACGCTCTCATAGAGAGGGGCTCCTCTGGGTGCCGTCGGCCAAACAATGTCGACTGGCGGCCCCCAGGGGGAGAGCCTTCTCTGTGGGGGCACCTACTATCTGGAACGAGCTCCCCCCGGAGATATGGAGGATCCCGGATCTACGCACTTTCCGCCGTGCTCTTAAGACCTTTTTATTCTACCAGGCGGGCCTGGCCTAATCTTTTCCCTCTTTTTAATTACGCAAATTTTAAATTGGTTTTTTAAATGATTGGGGTTTTAATATGTTTTGGGCCAAATTTGTTTAATTCGATTTTACTTTGTTTTTAAATTTTGTATTTATGTATTTTTACTGTTTGGCTGTTCACCGCCCTGAGTCCTTCGGGCGGTATATAAATTAAATAAATAATAATAAATAATAATAATAATATGAACACAGGCAATCCGGGAACTTTCTTACAACAATCTGCTAATGTAGTTCAGTGTGATTTTCAAGAGCATTATACGGAGCGGGTGGATTAAATTTGATTAGAACTTTGTTAAAGCTACTTGGTGAGTTTGGGGCAGGTCCCACTTGGTTCTTAACAACTGGATTCTGCAGCATCTAAAAAGGTTAAAGCATGGCAACTGGACCAAAGTTTATTAAATTGAGACGTTTCATTACTCATCCAAATAACTTCTACAGTCAGAATGAAAAATTTAAGTTAATCAGGGAGTCGTCGGAATGAACTCTTGCCATACCAGCTGCAGGGGTTTCTCCCCAAAATGTATTGCAAATGTAAATGAAGACTCAATCATCCAGGCCAAAAACATCTAAAAAGGTTAAATCATGGCAACTGGATCAAAGTTTATTAAAACTTCTGGAGTCTGCAGTCTCTGTTTAAGCCTTTTACTTCTTATCTTTGGGCCCTTCAAGAGCCCCCCTCCCTACATTTCATCATTCAGGAGAGAAAAGATAGATATCCCCAACCCCTAATCCATTAGAGGTGGGTTTCAGCAGGTTCTGACCAGTTCTGGAAAACCGGTAGTGGAAATTTTGAGTAGTTTGGAGAACCGGTAAATACCACCTCTGACTGGCCTCACCCCCATCTATTCTCTGCCTCCTGAGTCCCAGCTGATTGGGAGGAAATGGGAATTTTGCAGTATGCTTCCCCTGCTATGCTCACCAAGCCACGCCCACCAAGCCATATCATGCCCACCAAACCACGCCCACAGAACCAGTAGTAAAAAAATTTGAAACACACCACTGCCCTAATCCATTAGAAGTGAGTTCTGTAGTTGGGAAGTCTGCAACACAATTCCATCTTCTGTTGTGACTTGTTCCTTTGTGTGGCCTCCTAGATAGACCGGAGCAAAAATCAAAATACTACTAAAGCTCTTAGTTTCCAGAAAATAGCTCACCCATTTATATAAGGACCCTTGTTGGAGAATTGGGAGAGAAGGTAGACTGCAGGGGAGACCTCTTCCTAGCCACTAGCAGGTGAAGCCAGGACTTGAAATCAAGGGTGGGCTTACTAGAGGAACAAAAAGCTATCAGGGAGCTCTAAAGGTAGAAACATCCCTTTCTCTTCAAGATGCCCCTGAGGTTGATGGCACCAGAGAGGACCAATAGTATCAACCATCAGCCAGCCTTCATTTAAGGAAGGAACAGACTTGATGTCAGCACTTCAAGCTGCATTTACTCTAGTGCTGACATAAGAAGAAGCGGAGGCGTCTGGAAAGGGACGTTTGACTTTTCACCTACTTATTTTCCCTGGAGATAATATCCCCTAGGAGATGGGATGGGAGGGGGGAAATTCCTTTGAGCTGGAGCAGTAGATTAGGGGTAGAGTGACTTGGAAGTTGGCCAATGAGTGCAGAGAAGTGGGGAATGGAAAGGGAGGGTTTTGGGTCTGGAAGTCAGTGTTGGCTGCAATGGAGTCGGAGTTAGAATGTCGTGCTTAATAAATGGGAGTTTTTCATCAAAGACTTTGTTTGAAATGCAATTTATTTGAGACGACCTCAAAACCTGACACTTGACTGTAAAATGGTTTCAAAGCAAGTGTCTGAGACACTCCATTTACCCGGGGATTTAATGCAGCTGGTGGTTTTTTAAGAATCCCATAGATCAGGGGTGTCAAACTCAGTTTCATGGAGGGCCGTATCAGGGTTGTGTTTGACCTCGGGGGACCGGGGTGGGCGTGGCCAGCTCGACATCATTCCTGTTGGGGGCACCTGCAATGGCCTGAGTGCTCTGCCAGCGAAATGGACTCCCGAGCTCTGTTTTTGGCTGGCACGGCCTCCTGCAACCCTCTGCCAGTGGAAACGGAGCTCGGGAGTCCATTTTGCTGGCAGAAGCACCGCGGCCAATCCTTCGCTATTTCCAGGGCAGCTCTGCGGACTAGATCTAAGTACCCTGCGGGCCGGATCCGGACCCCAGGCCTTGAGTTTGACACCGCTGCCATAGATTCAGTTAATTAAAACTGAATTTGCATCTTAGAGAGAGAGAAAATCGTTGTTTTAATTTGCCTCCAGTTTTTCCGATTCTGTGTGCATGCACATACATGCCGTCCCAGAAAGGTTTGCCTTGCCGTGCCCATTTTCACTGGCAAACAGCAATGTGGGCAAGCCTGAGCTTTTCTTCATGGGGTGGGGACCTGTAGTCTGCAGAAGTAAAAGCATCTCAGCAGAAGTAACCCATATGATACTCCTGAGGGGTAAGACGAAGGTGCAGCGGTAAGGTTTATTTATTTATTTAAATTTTTATACCGCCCTTCTCCCGAAGGACTCAGGGTGGTGTACAGCCATACTAAAACAACATATACCCATAAAATTTAAAAACAGTTTAAAATATATTAAAAATTTGACCCTTATAGTAAAAAACTACAAACACCCAATTAAAATTCATTTTCTAAGCCAGCCCAGCCTGTTGAAACAATGGAGTCTTAAGGGCACGGCGAAAGGTATGTAGGTCGGGGATCATACGAATCTCCGGGGGCAATTCATTCCAGAGGGCAGGTGCCCCCACAGAGAAGGCTCTCCCCCTGGGAGCCGCCAGTCAACATTGTTTGGCCGACGGCACCCTGAGGAGTCCCTCTCTGTGGGAACGTACTGGCCGGTGGGAGGCTATCGGTAACAGAAGGCGATCTTGTAAGTACCCAGGTCCTAAGCCATGGAACGCTCTGAAGATAGTAACCAACACCTTGAATCGCACCCGGAAGACCAACGGGAGCCAGTGCAGCTTGCACAGGAGAGGTGTTACATGGGTGTGCCGTGTCGCTCCCATAATCACCCACACAGCCCCATTCTGGACCAGTTGGAGCCTCCGAGTGCTCTTCAAGGGGAGCCCCATGTAGAGAGCATTACAGTAGTCCAGACGGGAGGTGACGAGGGCATGAGTGACCGTGCGCAAGGAGTCCCGGTCCAGAAAGGGTCGCAACTGGTGCATCAGGCGAACCTGATAAAAAGCCCCCCTGGCCACAGCCATCATATGATCTTCTAAAGACAGCCGTGCATCCAGGAGGATACCCAAGTTGTGAGCCCTCTCTGAGGGGGCCAAGGTCTCACCCCCAATAGTCAGCGATGGAGCCAGCTGGCTATACCGGGATACCGGAAGCCACAGCCACTCGGTCCTGGAAGGGTTGAGTCTGAGCTTGTTTCTCCCCATCCAGATCCGCACAGCCTCCAGGCACCGGGACATCACGTCAAGGGCATCATTGGGGTGGTCCGGGGTTGCCTCCCAGAAGTGCTTCTTACCTGATACCCAAGCAAGGAATATTAACAGGACTCATAGTAGGGTGCCTGGTGTCCTTCTTTCTTCAGAGCTCAAAAACCTCTCTATTCCAGCCCTACAAAATAAGGCAGAAATTAATAAACGGTTACAGAAAGACAGATTGCTTGAACTTGCTGTCTGCTACAATCAGATCCTTTGTGTGTGTGAGGGGGGGGGGGAAGTGAGGCTGTATTTTGAAGGTTTGGCAGAAGGGATATACAACCTCAGGACCAATGGTAGGGTGAACCAGGGGTGAAATCCAGCAAGTTCTGACAGGTTCTGGAGAACCTGTAGCGGAAATCTTGAGTAGTTCAGAGAACCAGGAGTGTGGTGGGAATGGAGATTTTGCAGTACCCTTCCCCTGCCATACCCACCAAGCCACGCCCACAGAACTGGCAGTAAAAAAAATTTGGATTTCACCACTGGGGTGAACCATTTCAGGAGTTCAAGCCGTCACAGAACAGAGTATTTGGAGATGGTGCTGAACACCAATAGGACCTCTCGGCAGCTGACTCAGCCGTAGAAAAATTTACAGAATTCTCTTTAACAAGGTTATTGATAAGGTTACTGAAATTTCTGCAACGAGATTGCTTTTATTTTAGAATCATAGAATCCTAGGGCTGGAAGCAGGGTGGATAAAAATCAATGGTTTTTTTTTAAAAATCAAAAAAAAAATCAGATTTTTTTGATTTAAATCGGATTTTTTTTTATTTAAATCAGATTTTTTTGATTTTTATCGAATTTATTTTAATAAAAAACTTTTGGGGTAAAAATCTATTGTAAGATAGTTTTCTATTTAAGATACATAAATAATTTAGTTTATTCAGCATGAAATAGAGCTTAGTTATGTAGCACGAGGCTGTATATTCTGCAACACTGGGACTATCAGTGAGTCAACAGTGGGTCAAAGGAGTAGCAGAGATGACAGTTGCTCTTTAAAAATTATGATTTAAATCGAGTTGATTTAAATCAGGCCATTTTACTAGTGATTTAAATCATGATTTAAATTGTGATTTAAATCGACTCGATTTAAATCAAATCCACCCTGGCTGGAAGGGACTTTGGAGGTCTTTTAGTTGAACCCCCAGCACAAGGCAGGAGTCCTTATACCATCCTGGACCAAAGGATGTCTAATCTTTTCTGGAAAACCTCCAGCATTGGAGCATCCACAACTCCTGGATGATCTGTTCCATTGTTCGCACTGTCAAGAAATCCCTCCTTAGTTCCAGGTAGGATCTTTCTTTAAGAATTAGTTTCCACCCATTTCTTCTTTTCCTGTCTCAGTGTGGAAAATAGGTTGAGCCCTCTTCTCTGTGACAGCCCTTCAAGTATTGGAAGACCCCTATCACGTCACCCCTAAGCCTTCGCTTCATAGACGTACCTAGTCCCCTTAATCAGTCATCGTATGGTTTATCTTGCAGACCTCTTATTATTTTTTTTAATTTGATTTATATGCCGCCCTTCTCCGGAGACTCAGGGCGGCTTACAATGCGTTAAGCAATAGCCTTCATCCTTTTGTATATTTATACAAAGTCAGCTTATTGCCCCCACAAACTGGGTCCTCAATTTACCTACCTTAGAAAGGATGGAAGGCTGAGTCAACCTTGAGCCTGGTGAGATTCGAACTTACAGTAATTGCAGACAGCTGGTGTTAATCACAATGCTATCAGACTGTCTTTGTTGCTCTTCTCTGTACTCTTTCTAGGGCCTCAGTCTTTTCTGTATCGTGGTGACCAGAAGTCACCACGATACAGAAAAGTGTGGCCTCACTAGGGCAGTAAAAAGTGGTACTATCACTTCTCATGATCTAGTACCCAATAGATCTTTCAGTTCTTTAAGGCAGATAATTTTCAAGTTTTTAATAGTCTCTGAACCAAAGAGCAAGCTGCTTACTTCCCAAAACTGAGGCATTTGCAGGTGGCTGTTGTTTTCCCAACCATCTCCTGAATCTCAATTAGGCAGGTGGAGCTCAGTGCTTCCTTCCTCATCGCATTTGTTTTTCTTTTGGCTGCTTCTTTGCATCCAGTTCATTTTTTTTCTACGTGAACCATGCCTGCTACTCCATTATTTTCTTTATTTGGAAATAAAGAAGAGGTGGGCTGATAGGATTAATCACCAACTCCTGTCATTCAGCCATTCGTGGTGCTTTCCATCATTTTTCACAGCAGCCTTCCTGGGTGACTGGTTCAAATTTGAGTCATCTGCATAGCCGTGTATTGAGCAATGCACAGATGTATGGTCTGACTGGGTGTGTTTCATGATGCCCTGTGATTATTCAGGTAAAGCAGAGGTCTTCAAACTTGGCAGCTTTAAGACTTGTGGACTTCAACTCCCAGAATTCTCCAGCCAGCATAGCTGGCTGGAGAATTCTGGGCGTTGAAGTCCACAAGTCTTAAAGCTGCCAAGTTTGAAGACCTCTGAGGTAAAGTTTGAGAATCATCATTGACGTATTTCTGCCCTTTCCTTCAAAAAGAACCTCATTATACTGGCACTCAAGTTCTTAAAGATGTTGGCCACTATTCTGTTTTAATACTCTCCTTAGTCCTTGGGGATCCTTCTTCTCAACTCCTACTTATTGTGAGGATAGAATGTGACCAAATCCACCATGAAAGAACCTGCAGAAAACTTTTTTTTTTGTTGTAAATGTACAATGCTTTCTTCTTTTCCAGTTTAGAAGAAGGATAAAGCCATTTTGCTTGTTAACTGTGTATGTGCTCAGAATGAAGCCACCTTCTTTTGAGGAGAGTAGGACCTGAAAAGCAGCTTTGATTGAGCATGGCATGTGATTTTGGCAGTACAGCAGCTGTGACACAGCAGAAAAGATTTCTGGCTGCCATCCCCAGATGTGTATTCTGGCCTTCCCTTCTTTTATCTCGAAAGATAAGCACTCTTGGAATGAATGGATGCTTAGTCCAACTAGATGTGGACAGGGGTGAATCAAGGGTGAAATCCAGCAGGTTCTAACAGGTTCTGGAGAACCAGTAGCGGAAATGTTGAGTAGTTTGGAGAACCGGCAAATACCATCTCTGGCTGGCCCCAGAGTGGGTGGGAATGGAGATTTTGCAATATCCTTCTCCCAGGAGTGGGTAGGGAATGGGGATTTTGCAGTATCCTTCCCCCGGAGTAGGGTGGGAATGGAGATTTTGCAGTATCCTTCCCCTGGTGTGGAGTGGGAATGGAGATTTTACAGTATCCTTCCCCTGGTGTGGAGTGGGAATGAAGATTTTGCAATATCCTTCCCCTGCCACGCCCACCAACCCACGCCCACAGAACCTGTAGGGAAAACCTACTAAGCAGGTATATACAAAAGTATGAAGGCTATTGCTTAATACATTGTAAGCCGCCCTGAGTCTCCGGAGAAGAGCGGCATATAAATCGAACCAATAAATAAATCTATAATTACTGCTATTCTTATTTATTAATATCATATACCAAGTATGGTAGCTAATTAAATCAACAGATGTAATCTTTTAAAATCATCCAATTCAGATGGAAAAGAGAGAAGGTCTTAACTTCATTCATGAAAGTCGAAGAAGTGGAAGAGTAGAGTAGAACTTCCAAGGAAGGTTTTAATAAATCTACAGCGGATCAGCAACCAGCTCCAGATCCACAGCTTGAATTCTCCACAAAGCTCTCATCCTTTCCATGAATGAACTTGTTGAAAAAGAATCTTGCTTTAGTCTGGCAAGTTTCTGTCCGTAGGCCAACAATAACAAAGTAATTAGTAACTCCACATGTCGTTCTTGATTCTTTGGGTCTTTCAGTTATAAGGGTAATAAATCAAGTGGATAAGTGAGTATCG
Source organism: Pantherophis guttatus (assembly GCF_059756535.1). Taxonomy (NCBI): domain Eukaryota; kingdom Metazoa; phylum Chordata; class Lepidosauria; order Squamata; family Colubridae; genus Pantherophis; species Pantherophis guttatus. Next base: position 3,726,423 of record NC_142074.1, read on the forward strand.
GTGCAGTAGTATTAATAATACAATGATTTATGGCCCATAAAGTAAAAATTAATTTCAGACACATGGTCAGCATATGCATAATTGCAAGCATATTTCTTTGTGGAATCCTTGATATGTCATTTGAAGATGTCCTTCCTTTCTTTTTCAGTGACTCTGACAAACTCTGTAGAAAAAGGTACGTGGATATTTATTATATCTGATCTTTATACTTCATTCTGCTCTAGATTGCTTTGCAGCCACCTACAATGATAATCCAGTATGATTATCCCACCATAGACAGAGATAGAAAGGACTCATTGATGGGAGTTTTCCACCAGAAGTGTGGTTGAGGCTCATGGAAATGCAAAGTGTCCCCAGGCCGCCTGCTTAACAGAAGGCCTTGGAAGTCATGGATGGATGTAGGAGAATCTAAGTTGCACTCAACTAATTAAGGGGACATGCAAGGGAGAATCTGGGCCTTGGGGATCCAGTTTCGAATTGCTTGCTTAGTTTGAGTGATTGATTGATGGATTATTTATTTATTTATTGTTTTGTTTTGCTCTGTTTAATGTATTGGCTACCCATCTTACTACAGGGTAGCTCTGGGTGTCTTACCATAAACATCAGCTCCCCATTTAGGTTACATTCTTAGCAGTTCTGGGCTTGGGAAGGGGTTAGATTCCTTTCCTCCATAGTCCCTTTCTTGATGAAATCCATGTCCTCCCCTTCCCTCTACCCCAGTAGCTTGTGTTTGAAAGGGGTCTCAAACTATATCATTTCCTTTTTGTATTCCTGAGGATACAAAAATGAATGTTGACTGCTGAAGAAGTCAACACTCATAATGTAGGGAGAAATGTATCTTGCTTTCTCGTGGGATGACCGTTTTTTTTTCCTGAAGCGTCTCACTTCCTATCATAAGCATTTTTTCTTCTTCTGTTCAATCGTGTCTGAATCTTGGAGATTGCCTGCACAAGTCTCTGCTGTTTTCTTGGCAAGGTTTTCTCGGAAATGGTTTTCCTTAGCCTCCTGTGTTGGGCTGAGAGAAAGTGACTAGCCCAGCTGGTTTGGGGCCTTGGGTAGGATTAGAACTCATGGTCTCCCCTTGTCCAGCCTGAGGCCTTAACTAGAGGTCCTTCGAAACACAAGACCGGGGGGGGGGGGGCGTATAAATTTAAATAAATAAATAAATCCAGACTCCATGTTGATTCCCCCCAGTCTTAAGCATAGAGGCACTTTGAGAGAGGTTTATGTTGTCTACTGTGAAAGTCAAGGATACTATTAAAGGATTAGCAGCAAAAGGAGCATTTCTACTTCCTTGGTTAATACTTTTCTTTTTCTTCTTTAGCGGCCTACCTCACTGTATTCCATATCATCTTCATATTCTTCATATGGACGTATTGGAAGTCTATATTTACTCCTCCACTGCAACCGGACAAAAAGGTAAAACTCTGGAATTTTATAAAGAAACTAACCAGTCTTCCTAACCTGGATGCCTTCTGGATGCATGGCCTTCAACTCCCAGAATTAAAGTTGGTTCATATGTCTGGAGAGAATATAGCCTGGAGAAGGCTGAAATACAGAAAGGTAAAACAGAAGTGGCGTGCTCACCTTCAAGAATAATCTAAATAGGCCGTCTCATCATAACTTTAGGTCTGCCTTCATGGTCAGAAAGCAAGTGGATCAGTTTGGGGACAGCTACAATTACAGTGGTATCTCGGTACTCCTCATTAATTGATTCTGGGAGGTGCGATGAGTTCCAAAAACGATGAGTACCAAACAGATTTTTCCCATAAGGAATAATGTAGTGAGTCAGAAGGCAGCCAACACTGACAAGTTCTAGCTTATGTGTTGAGTATCAAACAAACGATGAGTACCGGGACAAAATTCTCATGTCAAAATGTGTTGAATACCAAATTTGATGAGTTTCAAAGCAGTTGAGTACCAAAGTACCATTGTGTAAAGCATGGGGTGCTAGAGCCTGAGATAAATTAAATATCTCTACTTCACAATAAAAAGAATACAGTAAAAAAGAGAAATAGTTTAACACAGCAATTTGTTATTGAGGAAGGGAAAAAAATAATAGGACTATAAAAAAATATAATTAAAAATTCTGTGCAACTGTATTACTTAATGCAGATATTTGGCCATCTGATACAAGTGTGGGGTTATCATCCCTTAAAAAAGTATAAACAACATTCTTATATTTGGAAATTCTTGGGGTGATCAGAGCAGGTCTTGGGGCAACATAGAAAAGGCACCATATGAGGACACGAGCAAGAGTTTCTACTGCCTGGATCCACAAGGGCAAAGTCTCTGTGAATAAGAAGTCCGTGAAATCTCCCCCACCACTAGAGCTGGTGGGAGGGCAGAAATAATCGGAATGGCTTGGTCAGGTTTTGCAATAGTTTAATTGTGAAATCAGCCATCTTGGTAACCAAGGGGAAAAGGCTGTCATTGGCCTTCAGGAGATTCTAGCGGAGGGAAATGGGCAGAGACGTTGACTGTGATCCTACTCACTCTTCTGAACTGACATTAAATCTGCATTTATTAGGTTGCCTGGTGTTGCCTGTCAATGATGGAAGGTGGCTTCTTTTTTGGACACACAAAGCACATCTGTGTCTCTGGGCAGCTCCGTTCCTAATGTCAGGCCTGCCACCACTTAAACCTCTAAGTAGTAACGATCCTTGGTTCCATTTGTTGAGAAAAATTAGAAGTCAACTCAGTGGTGAAACGTAAAATTTGTTACTACCGGTTCTGTGGGTGTGGCTTGGCGTGTGTGGGGGGTAATGTGACTGGGTGGGCGTGGCCAACTTTTTTTTTTTACTTTTTTAAAGCATTTTTTTACAACCTATTCGGGCTAATAGGTTGTAAAAAAATGCTTTTAAAAGGTTAAAAAAAAGTCCCTGACGATCACAGCTGTGGCGCGCGATCGTCAGAGCCTTTTTTTAACCTTTTAAAAGCAGGAAGTAACAATACCCGAGTGGGCGGAGCCTCGTGCCACCGTCGCTACCGGTTCTCCGAACCACCTGCCACAATTGCTACCGGATTGCCTGATCTGGTCCAAACTGGGAGCATTTCACCCCAAGTCAAGTATATAGCAGTAGTTCACAGCCAGAACTTGAGAATCGCGGGCCAAAATCCCTCAGTTCAACTTTTCTGTCCCTTAACTGCCTCCCACTGCTGATTCCCCCCATGACCAATCAGGTTCAAGCAAGATGTTTTCAGAATGGTCACTTCAAAGGCAGCTTCCGCCTTCTCCCGGAAGGCTCAGGAATTCTGGGGGTTGAAGTCCACAGGTCATATAGGGGCCATAGGTCCCCACCTCTGTTCTACAACCGTGTGTGTTTCACTCTTTTCCTTCTACTTCCAGTTCCACATGTCATATGCTGACAAGGAGCGCTATGAGGATGAAGAAAGCCCAGAGGGTCAAAGGCAGATCCTCGCAGAGATGGCACGGAAGTTGCCAGTTTGCACAAGGACAGGGAATGGCGGTGAGTTTCTAAGACGGCTTGGGCAAAGCCCCCCTATGCAGCAACCCATACTGACACCCCCCTTTTGGAGAGCGTTTGGGGTGACAAAGAGCATCATCAAAATCAGCAATGACCAAATGTTTGGCTTTTGTATTAAAGGCAAAGGACCGATAAGGCATTCATTCATTCCAGCTCTTAAAATCAAAATGCAGGCCTAGTGACATCATGACAAGCTTTTCCCTGGCTGCTTTTATCATTTTCACCCTAGCTAAAATTTACACTCTGATTTCTAGATGCCGGTTGGAATTGTAAAACTCGAGGTGGGGTGAATTCAGATCTGGGGAAATTGTCCCTTCTGCCTAGTAATTCTGGAAGCTGTAAGCCAAAATATACCTGGAGGGCGCAAGATTGAGAAAAGCTCAGTTCACATAAAAAAATATGGTAGGACCCCCTGAGAAGCTTTACCAAAAAAGCTGGAGGAATTGGACCCACTCCGATATAGGAAATTGACCAAGCATCCTAGAAAAAGGAAGCGTTAAATAACTTCTGTTGTCAAGAAATGACACTGTCCATAAAGTCATCAGCTCAGCCTGAGTGAAGCATGTGTGTCTGTGTCATAATTTCTCCTGCAGCATTCAGCCACCTAAAAAATATAGCTTCCCTCGTTTTATATAAGGCACCACCTATCTTCAAAGTAGCCCTCAAATCGTGCCTTGATCTCACGTTTCTCAAAGTTGGCGACTTTAACATGTATGGACTTCAACTCCCAGAATTCCCAATGCTGGCTGGGAATTCTGGGAGTCGAAGTTCACACATCTTAAAATTACCAAGGTTGAGAAACGTGCCTTGGTCCTTCTAGTAACAAGTTTGTAACACAGAATTTGCACTCGTGCTAATGATTAACTAGGGGCGTTTTTGTCGTGTTCTTTCCAGCCATTCGATTCTGTGACAGATGTCAGCTCATCAAACCTGACCGTTGTCACCATTGCTCGGTTTGCGCTGTGTAAGTTTACTCTTTTCATCCATCAGCAATGCGGCTTGAAGGTTAGCTCAACAATTACGCAGGAATGTTGTTGACTGCACGCATAAAAAGAAATAATTTTGCTTGCTTTACCCATGGTGGCGCAGTGGTTCGAGTGCAGTACTGCAGGCTACTTCGGCTGACTGCCGGCTGACTGCAATTCGGCAGTTCGAATCTCACCAGGCTCAAGGTTGACTCAGCCTTCCATCCTTCTGAGGTCATTAAACTGAGGATCCAGATTGTTGGGGACAAGAGGCTGACTCTGTAAACCGCTTAGAGAAGGCTGGAAAGCACTGTGAAGCAGTATATAAGTCTAAGTGCTCTTACTCTTGATTGTACAACTTGACATATACCAGTTTCCACCCCACCCCCAGAGACCCACTCCTGTCCTCTGTCTGTGTATCTGTCTGTCCCTCCCTCCCTCTCTCATCTCTCGCTCTCTCATCCATCCATCCATCCATCCATTTCTATCATATCTCTCTCTCTCCCCACCTACTTACCTATTTATTTATTTATTTATTTTTAAAATTTTTATACCTCCCCCTCTCCCGAAGGACGTGGGGCGGTGAACAGCCAAAATTAAAAAACATACAATATAAACATTAAAATACTATAAAAACAAAATTAAATTTATATTGGCTTCCCCCAATTTAAAACCCCTTACCCATAAAATTCAGCAATTAAAAGATTTTTAACCCAGCCCGGCTTGCTGAAATAAAAAAGTCTTCAGGGCCCGGCGGAAGGTACGGAGGTCCAGGATTAGTCGTATTCCTGGGGGTAGCTCATTCCAGAGGGCGGGTGCCCCCACAGAGAAGGTTCTTCCCCGGGGGGGTCGCCAGCCGACATTGCCTGACCGATGGCACCCTGAGGAGGCCCTCTCTGTGGGGGCGTATTGGCCGGTGGGAGGTTATCGGTGGCAGAAGGTGGTCTCGTAAATAACCGGGCCCTAAGCCATGGAGCGCTTTGAAGATGAGAACCTATGTGCACACACACGCTGAAGATTTTAATGAGAATAGTGAAAGCAAATATAAACTAAACTCAGAGAGAGGAAAGTACTGTGTTTCCCCGAAAATAAGACCCTTTCTTACATTTTTTTTGAACCCTGAAATAAGTACTTGGCCTTAGTTCCATGCGCTCAAAAGCCCGATTGGGGTTATTATCAGGGGATGTCTTATTTTGGGGGAAATCAGGGTATTAAAAAAAAAAAAATAAGTACAAAAAAGAAAGATAAAAGAGGTAAAAAGAAATGCATGAAAAATTGATTTTGGCTGTAAGAAATAATTAATGCCATGTATTGCTAAGTTAACTTTTTAAATTTTCATATAATTCAAGGAAGAAGACTTAAAATAAAAAGAAAGAATAGAGAGAGAGAGAAGGGAAGGGAAGAACATTCCGATGTTCTGGGTGAACATTCCAATGTTATTTTTACCTTGCAGGCTTTTCAGGGTTAAAAGGTACAGTTGGACAGTCTGTTTATAATGAAATGCATTGGACCAATGAAACAGTAGCTTTTCTCCAGCCGTTGGAGATTTGGATCTGACTTTGGCACTGACTGGAAAGCAGAGCTTGTTTGCAAGAGGGCAGGCAAAACACGATCACTGGCTGGGTTATGCCTGGACTTGTTAGCTGACGTTAGCCCGGGTGCAAAGTTATGACATGCCATCTTGCAAGGGTTGCCAAATTACAGGCTTGGTTTCATTTCCCTGAAATAGGAAGCAGTTTGTTCTTTCCCAGGAGCAAAATGCCGGTTGCTGTGGCAGATGAGGAATGTGTACAAAGAAGGCCTTAGGCCGCAAGTATCCCGGGAGCTCCCGTATACCATAGCTGATCTCCGCTGCCAGATTCACCAGTTTGATCCTCCTAATCTGTCAGAAATGGTGTAGGGGCTCCTGCTTGGCGGGGGGTGGGGCGGGGGGGTTGGACTAGATGACCTCCAAGGTCCCTTCCAACTCTCTTAATCTGTAATGTCTGCTGCCAGCCTTGCCAGGTGGAGCAGACAGGAAATACGGACAGAAAAGCTAATTCTACTTTATTGTGCAGCTGCATTAACAGAATCTTGCAAGCCTGAAAGTACAATTCTCCTGCTGTTATTTTTATACGGGCAGTCCTCCACTTAACAACAGTTCATTTAATGACCATTTGAAGTTACAACGGTGCTGATGACTTATAACCATTTTCACACTTAATGACCGTTGTAGCCTCCCTATGGTCACGTGCTTTACATTCAGATGTTTGATGACTGACTCATATTTATGACGGTTGCAGTATCTCAGGGTGATGGGATCCCCTTTTGCAACCTTCTGACAAGCAAAGTCAGTGGGGAAGCCAGATTCACTTAACAATCATATTACTAATTTAACTGCAGCAATTCACTTCACAAATGTGGCAAGAAAGGTCGTAAAATGGGGCAAAACTCACTTAGCAAATTTCTCACTTAACAACATAAATTTTGGGCTCAATTGTGGTCCTAAATTGAACTACCTGTAGTCTGTTAAGATAAGGAGGGTCCTTCCTGAGCCTGTTCTCCCATCCATTATGTAGCTGTGGGCTCTGCTCCCTTTTATCTGTGGGTTCTCCAAGCAGTATCTCTCCACCCGATCTCCCACCATCATTCATGTCTCTAGCTTAGAGTCTGCTCCTGCCTCTCATTTCCAGAAGACCTTCTGGGTCTTAGTCAAAATACTGAGTGAGAAAAGGTTGGAAACTGACCCCCTTTGAGGACAAAGAAGACTGTTACGAGATTATCCTGCTGGGTTTGCCAGTCAGAAGGCAGATTCCCCCATCTCACCCTAACCCAATCATTAGCTGTGAATTGTGGTAGGATTGTTGTGCTGAGAAACACAGGAGAAATGGTAGAGTTCGAAGGACTGCAGGCAGGGTTGACTCTCTTTGAAAAATTAGCCTAATGACAGGCTTTTGCTTAGGAAAAGGTGGTGTTCCCTGATGAAACTGATCCCCTGGTAACACCCAAAGGGCCATTTTCCCTTTTCCCTTCCCTGTTCATCCTGCCTCATCATCCTTTGTGATTTTATAAACAAGGGCGTCTGCTTTTGCAGGTACATAATTTCAGTTATGATCACTGCATTGTTTTTGTCCAGCGCCTTCTTTTTAGTTGTGTTCCTTCTGGCAGAGAGGTTCAGGTAGAGATAGAAGTATATACTTGTTGGTGAGAGCAAAATCTCCAGGCTGACTTTGAGCTGAAGGTGGCAACTCTCAGTTTAAAAAGAAGATGGGTGAGTTTGGCATTGCATAGAATTTTTGTGGTTGTTTGTTTTTATCTGTAGGTTATTGAGAGGGTATCGGTGATTATCCCTTCACTAGACTAGACTAGACTAGACTAGTGCCCTAATTAATTCATGAGCCATGAGCCAAACTTCAAAAGAAATACAGTCACTTATTAGGAGCCCCATTTCGGCAATATTCAGATGCAATTAGAACAAATCCTACATACATTTACGTTCCCCTATGACCCTGTCTCTCCCCTCCTCCCTGGCCATGTCATAAATCACATTCTCCAATTAACCACTTTGGCTGGCTGTGAAACCCAAAACTCTCCTACTGATTGCGGTAGAAAAGCATCTGTGGAATGTAATTTTAGTTAGGGAAATCAATCAGCTCCATCAGTTCTCTCTCCCTCCTGCTCATGGCAACTTGAAAGCTTTGCAAGTTGACAACTAAGACTAGACTAGACTAGAATAGGAATAGGAATAGGAATAGAATATTCTTTATTGGCGAAGTGTGATTGGACACACGAGGAATTTGTCTCCAGTGCATAAGATCTTAATGTACATACCAACAACAAAGTGATAGGTCATGTATCATAGTTCATAGGTATAATCATTAATCATAATATACAACATATCATAAGGGTAGATAGGAGAAGGTAGTAGAGAAGATGGGAAGGATAATATCAATACAGCCCTACTATATGGGTAAATGAAGTTTATATCTTGACTGCCAGCAATCTTTGCCTGATGCCAGAGCAATTTTCTGCATGGCTTTAAATCTAAGCAAACTACCTTATTCATTCAACTGCTGGTAGCAAACACGGAATCCCTTTTTCAAAGGATAATCGAGACATAAGATACCGCAACCGTGTCCTGTGTTGTACATGCAATAACAGAAAGCCTCACAAGGGGGCATCATGACCAAAGAGACTTCCTGGGAAATGAAATTGCAACCTGAAAATTTTAGCAATAAATGACATCACCTTTTTAAAAAAAACAAGCAGAATCCTGGTTTATGAGTAATCTAGAAGAGAACAAAGTCTGTGGGTTTTGCTTCTTTTCCCTCTTGTGTGGTTCCTGACATTTTTCTCTTTTTTTAATAGGTGCGTGTTAAAAATGGACCATCATTGCCCATGGTAAGGACTTTTGAGGACCATTTCGTTAATCCACCATATACACATTAAAGTGTTTCAGGGACAGACAGGTGTATCAATTTCTGAAATTGATTGGCTTATTCCACCAACACTGCTTAAAATTCAGAACTCCAACTTTGGTTCAGCTACTCCAATAAACATTCATGCGAAACAACGCACAACCCCAAAATTGTTATGCATAGAAGCGTGCAAAAAGATGCCATGAAATGGCATTCTTGATGCAACACCTTGCATCCTTTCCTCATTGGCTTGAGAAATGTTGACCCAAGCCATTTGTGCTTTTGAACGACCTGCCAAAAGAAAACGGAGTATCACATTGGTGGGTTTACACTTTCCGTTTCTGCTACTCAGAAAGAAGGACTGGATGTTATATCTCAAGTATAAAAGTGCATTATTAATGTTTGTCCATCCCAAATCTGGGAAGGAGATTCAGAATTTCATATTCTATTAACAGGAATTCTCATTTTACCTCTCTTTGGTACAGGTTCTCCTTATCTTGCTATATTCCCCCCAATATATTTTGGGGGAAATCCACAAATGCATAATAAATGGAACCATGCAATCGTGCCAGGTGTGTTCCAACTACCTGGTTTTTATTTCTTTGACCTTACTCTCCACAAAAATGGAGGCCCAGAATGTCTCCCAATAAGTTTGAACTTGAGGGATTTTGCATAGAGCAAAGCAAGATCTGCCTCTCAAATATTGTTCATAACCTGGAGCCTTGCAGAAAGTTATGACTCTAAAGCAGTGTTTGTCGACCTTGGCAACTTTAAAATGTGTGAACTGCAACAGTAAGGCTGGCTGGGGAATTCTGGGAGTTAGAAGTCCACACATCTTAAAAGTTGCTAAGGTTGAAAAATACTGATTTAGGCATTTCAAATGCTTTCCAAGTTGGAGATAGTTACAATAAGAAAAAATGTAGTTATATATGCAGATATAGTTTATTTTCTATGAATGACTAGATTAAAGATGCAGCAAGAATTACTCGATGAAGGCTAGTATGTACCATGAAATGAAATGAATATTTACAAATTACTGGAAGGAGAAAAGCAGATCTTAACGAAGAAGGGACATGAAGAAAAAAAATTGAAACACTTGTATATTAGCTGGACACTCTAGAGAGGATCGGTCAAGCCCTGGGCACCATTTATTTATTTATTTATTTATTTATTTATTTATTTATTTATTCATTCATTCATTCATTCATTCATTCATTCATTCATTCATTCAATTTATATGCCGCCTTTCTCTGGAGACTCTGGAGTGGCTTACAATGTATTTTAAAAAAAATTATAAAAACATTTAAAAATTAAAACATTAAAACCCATTCACACCATTCATGGCTGGATCTCACAAGATCGCAAGAGCGAGATCAATGGCCCCAGGCCTGCTGGAGGAGCCAGGTCTTCACCGCTTTCCAGAAGGCCAGTAGGGTGGGGATGGTCCGGACCTCAGGAGGTAACTGGTTCCAGAGAGCCGGGACAGCCACAGAGAAGGCCCTCCCCCGTGGGCCCGCCAGCCAGCATTGTTTAGCTGACGGGACACAGAGGAGACCAACTCTGTGGGATCTTACCGGTCGCTGGGAGCTATGTGGTAGAACCATATCCAAGAGTTTGGAGGGCAGTTTAAGCCTTGATCTGAAGTCAGTGTCTATCTGCTTCTGGGAGAGGCTGGAAGAGGCAGGTACACCTGGGAGGGTGCTGGAGGGAGGGAGGGCATTAGGTGGGCTGGGACTGTGCCCATGGACATAGTCCATGCAGGGACTCTTCTGTGAGCTGGGCGTTGGCATTTGGCTGCATCAGAGAAACGAGGGTGCTTGTTGCTGCTTTTGCTTTTCATAGCATCTTTTCTCCAAATGTATTTTGATTCCACCTTCCTTCTTATTTTTGTCTCTTTTTTCCTCCAGGGTGAACAACTGCATCGGCTTTTCTAACTACAAGTTCTTCCTACTGTTTTTAGCCTATTCTCTGTTGTACTGCACGTTTATTGCAACGACAGTCTTCAAGTATTTCATCAAATTCTGGACAGTAAGTTGGGGGACCTGGTTACTGCTTCCTTTCTGGATGTCATTGGAGTCTGAAATCTTCTGGGGTCAAAACCAGAAAGAGCGGGAACTCCCCCTTTCCGAACATTGTGCAAGGGATTACTACAATCCTAATCTTTCAGAACTGGGGAAATTCATTTCTACTTCAAGCTAGTTTCCTTTTTATTTATCATTAAAATATATAATGGATCATATTCCCCTCTCGTTCAGCTGTTTTGTCTTGTAGTCAGGATTGGTATAACAGAGCTGGAAGGGACTTTGGAGGTCTTCTAGTCCAACTCCCTGCTTAGGCAGGTGTAGGGTTCCCTATACCATTTCAGACAAATGGTTGTTCTATCTCTTCTAAAAAAAACTTCCAGTGTTAGAGCACCCACAATTTCTGGAGGCAAGTCGTTCCACTGATTGATTGTTTTCTCTGTCAAGAAATTTCTCCTCAGTTCTAGGTTGCTTCTCTTTTGATAAGTTTCCATACGTTGTTTCTTGTCCTGCCCTCAGCTGCTTTGTGGTCAGGGCTTCAGGGTCTCTATGCTGGGGATTTCTGGGAGTTGAAGTCCACGCATCTTAAATTTCCTAAGGTTGAGAAGTAGTACGGGTAGCTTTCAGCTTAGGATCACAATTGAGCTCAACATTTCTGTTGCTAGATGAGACACTTGTTAAGTTAGGAACGTGGTTGTTAAGTGAATGTGGCTTCCCTGTTCATTTTGGTTGTCAGAAGATCACAAAAGAGGATTATGTGACCCCGGGACGCAGCAACTGTCATAAGTACATGCCAGTTGCCAAGCATCCTAATTTTGATCATGTGACTCTGGGAATGATGCAACGGTCATAAGTGAGAAAAATAGTCCTGTCCCTTTTTTCAGTGCCATTGTAATTTTGAAGGGTCACTAAATGAACTGTTGAAAGTTGAGGACTACCTGTATTCTAAAAACGCCCCCCCCCCAACCATTGCCGCAGAACTCTCTAACTCCCAGCAGCCTTAACCAAAGACCGTCAGGGAGGAAGGCAGGGGGATGTCATTCAGCCACAACTGGAGGGCAACAGATTCCCTCCTGTTGGTCCCTTATGACTGGGAGGGGCATTCCCTGGTCCTCCAAGCTCTGCCGAAGCCAGACCTGCAAAAAAAAAAAAAAGAACATTTATTTATTTATTTATTTATTTTTGAATTTGTATACCGCCCTTCTCCCTAAGGACTCAGGGCAGTGTACAGCCACGTAAAAACATAGACTACAAATATTAAAATACCATTAAAAGATATATATATAGATTTGGCCCCATAATTAAAAACAGTAAAAAAAACCAATTAAAACATTTAAAAAGTATTAGGCCAGCCTGGCTTGCTGGAAAAAGAAAGTTTTAAGGGCATGGCGGAAGGCACGGAGGTCTTGGATTCTCCTTATCTCTGGGGGCACCTGATTCCAGAGGGCAGGTGCCCCCACAGAGAAGGCCCTTCCCCTGGGGGCCACCAGTCTACATTGCTTGGATGATGGCACCCCGAGGAGGCCCTCTCTGTGGGAGCGCACAGGTCGATGGGAGGTCATCGGTAGCAGCAGGCGGTCTCGAAGATAACTAGGTCCTAGGCCATGGAGCGCTTTAAAGGTGATAACCAACACCTTGAAGCGCACCCGGAAGACCACTGGGAGCCAGTGCAGCTCACACAGGAGAGGTGTTATATGGGAGCGCCAGGTAGCTCCCGTGACTACCCGCGCGGCCGCATTCTGGACCAGTTGGAGCCTCCGGGTGCCCTTCAAGGGGAGCCCCATGTACAGAGCGTTGCAGTAGAACATGCCTGCTCTTTTGACCCTCTCCGGATCTCTCCTTTTATTTTCTTTTGCTTTTCTTTGCAGATGGAGCCAACCAGTGGCCATTCCAGGTTCCATGTCCTCTTTCTTCTTTTTGTGGCAGTCATGTTTTTGGTCAGCCTGTTGTTCCTCTTTGGCTACCACTGCTGGCTCGTCAGTCAAAACAGATCGACTCTAGGTAAGGCGTTCCCCATCGAGAAGAAAGCTGTGGGCAAGGCAGACTTGCACCAGCCCATTTTGGCCGACCAAACTGATTGATACGCATTCCAGAATCCAAGAATGGCTCCCGTTCCCCATTCTGGGATCCCGGAATCCTTATTCACATGTTTTTTGCTTTATATTTGTTGGTTGTTCATAGAATCATTGGGTCAGAAGGGATTTGGAGGGTCTTTTAGCCCAGCCAAGAATCCAAAGACATGAAACCCTCCAGTGATGGAGCCTCCATGAATCCAGGAGGCCAGCGGTCCCACTGATGAAGAGCTCTCACAGTCCAGAACCGAGTTTCTCAATCTCAACAACTTTTAAGATGTGGGGACTTCAACTCCCAGAATTCCCCGGTGCTGCTTAAAGTTGTTAAGGTCAAGAAGCACTGGTCAGAAACTCCTCCTTAATTCATCGGTTCTTGATCTTATTCCACTGATATTTTTGTTTATGAAAAGGCATTACCAATTTTTTATTACAGTGGGACAACTTAAGACCTTTTGGATCATCCTCATATCAACCTACAAATATTCTCCTTTATTAGTATCAATGGAACAGGCTGCATTCAGAAGTTGTGGGTGCCCCATCACTGGAGGCTTTCAACAAGAGACTGGACAACCATTTGTTTGAAATGCTCAAGCAGGGGGTTGGACTAGAAGACCTTCAAAGTCTCTTCCAAATCTGGTGTTCTATGATCCTCCTTATCTTCCGCAGGAAAGCCTGTTTGACATCTTAAAACACGAGATTGTGAAAACACCGGTTCAGATTCTGTTTTGCTTGCTATAGCCTTCCCTGTGCTGAAAACGCAGGATGGTTTGAGGTGTCAGCTGATTTCTAGCAGGCGCAGCCCCGAAAAATCCTCTCTTATCAGGTTCCGCTTTCCAGCGCCTGAGACAGCCTTCTATTTTGCTGCAGAGGCCTTCTCGGCTCCCGTGTTCTCCGGCGGCCCTGATAAAAACGGATTCAACCTCGGCTTCGTCAGAAACTTCCAGCAGGTGTTTGGGGAAGAGAAGAGACTCTGGTTATTCCCGGTGAAGTCCAGGTAAGTAGAAAGCAACCCACCCACCAGCCATGGAGACCGAATTTGAGTTCCTCTTCCCTCGTCTCCCTTCCCCCCAAAGGGAGGTTTGGGGCTGTGTAGGTGGGGAAAGGGGCCCCGGAGCTGTGGGGCAGCAGAAACCTGTCCGGATGTTCTGCCAATCTTCCTTTTCATTTAAAAAGAGTCAGGGAAAAGCTGGTTGCTGCAAAGCAAAGCACTTTTGTCTTCGTGAAAAGAAATCTGCTGGCCTGGCTGGTATTTTCCCCAGGATGCCCTTCTGCCAGGGGATACGAAGGCACAGCGGTTAAAGACGCTGAGCTTGTCAGCTGGAAAGCTGACAGCCGACATTCGAGACCCGAGTGCCGCACGACAGGGTGAGCTCCCGTCTTCAACTCAAGCTCCTGCCCACCTAGCAGTTGGAAAGCATGCAAATGCGAGTAGATGAATAGGTACCACTTTGTTGGAAAGGTAACAGCATTCCATGCACCTTGCTGTATAATCATGCCGGTCACATGACCACAGAAATCTCCTCGGACAATGCTGACTAGGAGATGGAGATGAGCATCCCTCCCAGAGCCGGACACGACTGGACAGGGGAAACCTTTATCTTTATCTTTGCCCACCTGCCTAGACAAAGGGCCAAAGAACCCTATTCAGTGTCTGCGGGTGTGAAAGAAGCGATCCTGTGCAAACTTCCTGGTTTACCTTCTGCCAAATAGCACATTCACAGCCATTTTGTGAATGTACCTGTGAAATGCTTTCAAAATTCCATATGGGGCCCACCAGCCTGAATGGCTTCTTTTTAACGTCCTTCTCTTGGGCCTGGACCTTAGCAACTGTGCTCCCCCACTCACTCACACACATACACAGGTCAGTGTGGTTTATAGAGAGTTTTATTGATGTTCCCCAGCAGTTCCCTTCATCCGGCCTCAGAATTGTCCAAATAAAGCCAGCCACAAGCAGGCTAAAATTAGTCCACAAGGCAACGGCCAATAGTCCATAAAACAATAGAAAGCTGCTCCAACAAGTAAGTCCACTAAACAAACTTAAAGCCACCAGGCAAAACTAAAAGTACGTCCACGAGAGTTCCCTTGGCAAGAGAAGTTCAGAGTCTCAAAGGTACAAAGTCAAGCAGGAAGCACGAACAAACACACAGCCATAAACCAAACATGTTGTTCCCAGCAACACCTCCCCTCTGCCTGCCATGATAAATAGCTTTCTGGTGCAGCCCTTCAAGATGGATGGGGCCTCCTCCCGAGTAATCTGGCAGATCTCCGTTGCTGTTGTCTTTTCTCTGTCCTGCGTGCTCTTGGATATACCACAGAAGGCAGCTCCTCCCCCTCCTCTTCACTGACCTGCAAACTGTCCCCAGCTGAACTCTATTTCGGTCGGCAGTTCAGAGTCATTAATTAACCCTGTTCCTGACATGACTTCTTGGATTATACTCCTCTGTTTCCGTAAAGATTCTGTCGCATTCATGGTGGAATTGCACTGTTTCCTTGTTAAAGAAGAAGACAAGAATTTCTTGAGGTTTTTTTTTTCTGGTTTAAAGACAACGGCCCTTCCAGAGGCATTATAGAATACATCTTTAGTAACAGCCCTTCCCCTGCTGTTCCTGCTTATGGGCTCAGACTCTGGAGACAGTTTATGGGTTAAATGTCAGGCAAAAACTGCAAGTAGTCCTTGCTTAATGAACAGCTGCTTAATGACCATTCAAAGTTAGAATGGACTTCAAAAAAGTGTCAGGGTTCCCACCGATGCCCTAATTAAATCATGAGCCTCAAGCCAAGCTTCAAAAGAAATCCAGTTATTTATTAGGAGCTTCATGCCGGCACGGACCAGATGGAGCCAACTCTGACCTTAGTTAATTCACGCTTTGCCTCCGACCCTGCTTCCCCCTCCACCCCCAATATGCGTCATCAGCCACATTTCCAACGAAGCAATTTTGTGGGTTGTAAAAGTCACTCCCCTCCGGCCACTGTGGGTTTCCGTGGAGATGACCTCGGCGTATTGGTTGGAATGTGCCTTGTTTTGACTGAGATGCCAGCTCCTCGATGCAGCTGCAAAGTTTGCTTTCCCATCCCCCTTGCCTATGGCAACTCGAGAGCTGGTCAGGGATGCTTTGTGAGTTGACAAAAAGATACTTACGATCCAGTCTCAAAGTTATGACTGCTGACCCCCTCCCAATGTGGTCACCTGATCACATTTTGGGTGCTTGGCAGCCAGTTCACATTTACGACCAGTTGCAGTGTTCCATGGTCATAGGACTGCAATTTGCAACTTTTTTGCTGCTTTCTGGCAGAAACCTACAAAGAACACCTATTGGATATGCTGTATTTGCATAATGATCTCACTATTCACTTAACAGTTGCATTGATTCCTTCATGAAATTACAAGAAAAGTCGTAAAATCGGATCATGTGATGCTGCCTCAATTTACAACTACAACAATTTATGACTAAAATTCCAGGCTCCCTTGTGGTCACAAGTCAGGGGCTGCCTGGTGGTTGTTCATTTGGGGGGGACGTGCCAGAGGCAGGGCAGCAAGTGCAAGGGAGGCCCTTTTGCACAGAGCCAGCAGTTCCCCCCAGTCGTGGGGCTGAGGAGAGGGTGGCCCAACTGCTGTTGACTCACAAGGTAGGAGGAAAACGATCTGGAGCAGGTAAGCAGGCAGACCGACAGATTGACAGGCTGATATCCAGGGCTGCAGTAGGAACACCTTGACTGTCATACAGATAGTCCTCGACTTAAAAGAGTTCGTTTAACGACCATTCAAAGTTACAACGGCCCTGAAAAAAGTGACTTATGGCGGTTTTCCACTCTTATGATGGTTGCAGCATCCCCAAGGTCATGTGATCAAAACTCAGATCTTTGCTGGTTCATATTTATGATAGTTGGAGTGTCCTGAGGAATCATGTGATCCCCTTTGGAGACCACCTGATCAGCAAATTCAGTGGGGAACCAAAATTCACTTAACAACCGTGTTACCAGCTTAACGGCTGCAGTGATTCACTTAACAGCTGTGGCAAGAAAGGTGGGAAAATGGGGAAAACCCCACTTAACAAATATCTCACTTAACAACAGAAATTTTTGGGCTCAATTGCTGTCACAATTTGAGGACTCCCTGTACTTCTCTGCAGAAGAGCAACTAATCTCACTCGGTTAGATGTTGGAGCATCTGAAGGGAAGTTTATGAGCATCGGAAGGGCCTGTTGCTCCTCCATGATGCCTGATGGCAACAAGGCCCAGATCCGTCATTTGCCGGTTGGCTTTTCCTTCTCTCCCTCTCCTGACCTCCGTGCTCTTTTTCTCTCCACAGCCAGGGAGACGGACACTCCTTCCCCATCCGAGCCCAGAGCGAAGCCCAGAATCCCTTGCTGGCAAATGAGGAGCAGTGGGAGGAAGACGGGATGGAAGATGGCAACCAGCACAGTAAGGGCACCCCGGCCTTTGAGGGGCTGCCGCTTGGGATGTAGGATGAGCCGCTGGTGCAGAGAGGAGGAGGAGGGGGCTATCGTGGGGAAGGGGCTCTGGGGCAAAGTGGAGAATTGAGCGAACGGGTGAAAATACTGTTCTGGAAGGTGCACTCGCTCTTATCCAACATTAGAGAGAGAGACACACACACTCAGAAGGTGCGCCTGACTCTCAGCACCACAGATTCCAAGAAAGAATTCGGATAAAGTTCCCAACAGGATTCAGAAGCTCAGAATATCAATGGCTGGCCAACAGGGAGACAAATAGTTCTCTGCCACAACTATTTGTCTCCGCCCCCTGCCTTTTATCCCCAGAGCTAGGGTGGGGCTTCGCTAGCAGCGGTGGCTCTTCCGTTCCAAGGACAGGTCCATAGCTTCCCGCTGCTCTCCTCTGCCTTCTGCGCATCCGCTCATCAGACATGGGACCCAGCTGTTCCTCTTCTTCCTCACCAGCCACCTCCAGACCTGGGGGCTATTGCCTCTCCATCTGGGGGCTGATTGACGGCCCAGGCTCCGCCTCCGTCTCTATCCCTGCCAGCTCCATTCCCTCTTTCCCCTTGGAGCTCTCAGGTTGCCTTGACACTGGCCCCGACTCCCACTCCGCTACCTCATCTCATTTGGTAGCCGGAGGGGCTGGCGACTGACAGGCCACATCAACATTTCTCTGTTCCTGATAGCTGGGGAATTCTGGGAATTGAAATCCACACTATCAATCCTGCCCCAACTTGGTCTCTTAAACAAGAGCAACCCTCGACTCCATTTGGTGTGAAAGGTTTACTTTATTAAAGGCCAAGTAGATTATAATACAGCAAAGCCAGAACTGAGGTTCGCGTGCCAAACTTTCCCGGTTAACTTTTTCCTGTTTGTCCCTTCCCATTGTTCATCCCTCATTGTCCAATCATAGTCAAATAAGATGTTTTGGGAAAGGTCTCTTCAACTGTAGAGTAGGCGGTACGGAGGTACATGCCTTTCCCAGCTCTCTGACCTTGATGTTGTGTCTCTAGGTACGATGAATCCTTAGTTTTCCCCACTTCCCATCCAGCTCCCTCCCGCCCCCCATAGTCAATGGCAGACTAGCAGCTAGCAAATGCAAAGCACAACTGTGAGGTGCCAGTTCTGACACACACATCTTAAAGTTGCTAAGGTTGACAAACACTGTTCTGTACATTGGGGGGCAGGGGAGAGAAAAAATGGGCATCAGACATCCAAAAGTCATAGGGGTCGGGGGTGGGTGGGAGTCAGCAATCCTAGGCCAGTCGTTCTTATGCAGCAGAAACAGAGATGCCCTTCTTACAGCCCCTTCCTCATCATTGAGGCAGATTTAGGGAACAATTGGAGAATAGCCTTCCCATTGCATTCTGGGCCAGTTAGTTTTCAAGTAGTTTTCAAGGGTAGCCCCATGTGTAGTCCCATTTGCAGTAGTCAAACCTTGAGTTGACTTCCTGGAGTTATTCATTCAGTTTACATTTGATAGAGATACAAGTTAAGTCTTCTGTGGGCATGCATACATACATGGAACATACTTTGCAAATCACAAAGTATGTTCCATGACCATGTTTCTCCATGTTCTTCTTGCAAAGGCTTTTGCAGATATCCCCAGTAGTTCCAGTGCAGAGTCCCTTCTTCCCTTTACATTTTGCTTGAAAAGCAGGGTTTTAGGAGATGAAGAGTGCTGCAATCAGTTATTTTAAAAAGTTACTCCTGTTCTCTGCATCCAACTGAAGGCCGCTTTGTTTACCAATCAAGTCCTATTCACCAGGGGACTCGAGAGGTTGCCCTCAAGATCAGATTGATTGCAGGATTGGGGAACGGCTTGTCTTCCTGCTTGGGGTGGGGGTGGGGGGTTAATGGCCCAGCACAGAAGCCTGGCTGAAAGGGGAGCAAAGGGACCAAGCTGTAAATCTCAAGGGCATCTTTGGCAAAGTTTAAGAAAGGCAGGGTAAGGATGCACGTGCCCATACTTACCTAAAGACGTAAACCTTTTGGCTGCAGGCCTTCCAAATAATTTTTTGCCAAATTTGCTTTTGAATGGTTTAAAAGGGAACCGTTATTAAACACAGAATTGGGAAGTAATCACAGTAATCGTACCGAATTCTAGTTGCATGCGAAGGACATGCAATCTTCCTATGAGTTTGTAGAGTGTGGTCTCCAGCAGGCCATTCCAAACCAAATAGACCCCCACCCTACCCCAGCCTAGGAAAATTGGGCTCCACAACTACTGGGAAGACAACTCTGAAGGAAGAGCAATCTCTGGCTGACTGAGTGGGCTTGTTTTCTTTGTCTGTCCAGATTACCAGTCACGGACTTCTCTTTCCATCGAAATGGAGACGTAGCAGCTTTGAAGAGCTGAGTTGTGCAACTCATGAGCTCTGGTAAGTGTTTAGCACTCCTCTTTCAGTTAATTTTTCTTTCATGAGATACTCGATCTGGACGTCTTGCCTCCAGAAGTCAGAACTCCTGGAGTGAGCAGTGAGTTAGCCCTGCAGAACTGCATTCTAACCACTGCGCCACCCAAAGTTGCTGCTGGGTGCCAGGTTGGGAAGCGCTGAACTGGAGTTCAGTATTAGTAGTGTGCCACAAAGTCCTGGCAGCAGTGGTGAAATCTAAAATTTGTTACTACCGGTTCTGTGGGCGTGGCTTGGTGGGGGGGGTTATGTGACTGGGTGGGTGTGGCCAATTTTTTTTTTTTTTTACTTTTAAGAGCATTTTTTCTACAACCTCTTCAGCGAAGAGGTTGTAAAAAAATGCTTTCAAAAGGCTCTGACGATCCCAGCTGATCGGCAGAGGCTTTTTTTTCTTTTAAAAGCCTCTGCCGATCAGGCAACTCAGCTTGGATCATCAGAGGCATTTAAAAGAAAAAAAGGGTTTTTTTCTTCTAAAAGCCTTTGACGATCCCAGCTGAGCTGTGCAATCATCAGAGACTTTTTGTTTTTACTTTTAAAAGCATTTTTTGGCCGAAGAAGTTGTAGAAAAAATGCTTTTAAAAGTAAAAAAAAGCCTCTGACGATTGTGCAGCTCAGCTGGGTATGGGGGGGGAGGGGGCAGGGATTTTTGCTACCGGTTCTCCGAACCACCCACCTCCATTGTTACCGGATCGGGTGATCCGGTCTGAACCGGGAGCATTTCCGGGAGCAAACCTGCCTGGCAGGTTTGGTGCAGGAGTGCCAGCAGGTCAAGGTCTCGCCTTCTGGAGCTTGCCTAGAATCGGTGCTGGGTTGGCCCCAATTCAGATTTGATTCATCCAGGGGTGTCTTCGGCCCAGATGCTCTTACACAGCCAAGTCTACCTGACACACACACCCCGCCCCCAAGTGGAAAGTGTGAGCTTTTCTGATGCTGCCTTGTGCTCTTGGGGAGAAAGCTGGATAGACGTCTATCAAATAGAAGAGGCAGATTTTGTGCTTCAGAAGAAGTTGACTAACCGCTTGCAAACGATTGTGATTTAGAAGACCCAGGAGGCTTTTCCGATAACTATTTCACCACAAGCCATTTGCTTGCAGGAAACCCACCGTCAACTGACTGTGCCACCCTCTGCCACATTGGCTGATGGATGAGTCTGCTCTTGAGCAAGACATCTCCTGATGGCACAGATATCTTTACACAAAACCAACCGCAGAGCTGAGAAGCATTTTTCTAAACCTTCTTGATTAGTCTAAACAACGGAAGCTCAATATCTATGGAGATTCTCCATCATCCAGATCACGGTTGTCCCAAAGTTGCTTTTTTCAAGAGGCAACTGGACTTTCTGGTTTTTCTTTGAAGACGTTTCGCTTCTCATCCAAGAAGCTTCTTCAGCTCTGACTGGATGGCGGGGAATGGAAGGGTTTATACTCCTTGCAGACAGTTGGTCATTTGCATCCTTTTAAAAGAATACAAATGGCTGTCTTCAAGGAGTATAAATCTTTCTGTTCCCCACCATCCAGTCAGAGCTGAAGAAGTTTCTTGGATGAGAAGCGAAACGTCTTCAAAGAAAAACCAGAAAGTCCAGTTGCCTCTTGAAAAAAGCACCTTTGGAAGCTTAATACATTTTCAGAAAAGATCTCAAATGTTCCAAGCACAAGTGCAAGGAAGTGTTCTGGGCCAGCTCCCCAAACAAAACATGGCAAACCCCCTGAAGTAAACTCAGTAATTCCTTTATTAGGAGCGCCGGCAGCCCCAGCAAAAAGTTTCTCTCTCACTGCAGGCTAACAAGTCTGTCCAGCCAGGAGATGAATAGTTGTCTGCCACATCTATTCATCTCCGGCCCCTGCCTTTTATCCCCAGAGCTAGGGTGGGCCTCGCTAGCAGCAGTGGCTCTTCCATCCCAAGGACCGGCCCATAGATTTCCACTGCTCTCCTCTCCTCTGCCTTCTGTGCATCCGTGCGTCAGGCACTGGACCCAGCTGTTCCTCCTCTTCCTCATCAGCCACCTCCAGACCTGGGGGCTGTTGACTCTCCATCTGAGGGCTGACGGACGGCCCAGGCTCCGCCTCTGTCTCTCTCTCTCTCTGCCAGCTCCATTCCGTCTTCCCCCTCAAAGCCCTCAGGTTGCCCTGATGCTGGCCCTGATTCCCACGCCACCTCCTCCTCCTCCTCTGATTCGGCTGCTGGAGGGGCTGGCGGCCGACAGGCCACAACAGAAAGAATGGAGGAATTCCATCCAATGAATGTGAAAATATGAGAGAGGGATAGAACTTGCATTCAGGGAAGGTGGAAGACAAGACTGTTGTCTCCTCTACCAATGCCACCAGTTGGCTCGGATTTTGGCTCCCATGAGAAAGTTGAACGGCTGAAGGACAAGAGTGCGATGTTACAGAAACTACAATCCATAAAGGGATACAGGTAGTCATCGACTTACAATCATTTGTTTAGCAACTGTTCGAAGTTACAACGGCACTGAAAAAAGTGATGCAGACTGGTTCTTGCACTTATGACGGTTATGATCAAAATTTGGATGACAACCAGCATCTACTTACAGGAAGCGGGGCTCTACTAATGAGCACACAATCCACTTAACAACCGCAACGATTCACTGAATCATCCTGGCAGAAAAGGTTGGAAAATCGGACTTAACAATGCTTAGCAATGGAAATTCTGGTCCCAGCTGTGGTCGTAAATCGAGGACTACCTGTATTGTGCTTCTTAGTTTTGGAAAGGGGCAGCCAAAGACATGGGCAAAGGTAGGGAACGTGGGGTCATGTCACTTCTTTTTAAACTTTAAGTTGCAGCAAACACGAGGAAGGGGGTGGGGGTGGGGAAGAGGAATAGTTCCTTTGGAAAGCAGGATTCCAGGTCCAACCCAAACCGACTGGCGCTTTCCCTTCCTTTGGAGTTTTTGCCTCCCCAATTAAAGATTTTGTTCCGGAACATCAAACAGCAGCTGCTGCTGAATACTTTTCATCCCGGAAAGGAAAGCGCTGCCTTCTGCCCCCTCCTCCCACCTGCTCTGATCTCGATCATTATCAGCACATCTGCAGGTGCGGTTTCCTTTCTATTTCAACGTGCGCATTAAATGCAGGGCTGCCTCATGTCGTGTCGCGTTGGGTCCTTAGGAGTAGAATAGAAATTCTTTTAATTAGACTCATTCTTATTCCTTTCTTTTCCTGCAACCCACTTCACTTCCAGCTTCCTCCCTGTCTCATTAGCTTCCTCTGGTGATGGAGACTCAGGAGGCATAAAAGAAAAAAACAGCACTTGGATCAGAAAAAGAAAAGCAACATTGGAGGTTAATTCTCGCTTTCCGAAACGCTTCTTGAGGAGACTGTCCTTGGTGACACTTCCAAGGTTTGCTACATATTATGGATCTTTTTTTTTTCCAACATGGCAGCTCTGAAGTGATTAAGGCTATTCATGACCTTCTCTTTTTGTACGTCTTACCCAGAAGAAGGGAAAACTGCTTAGTGCAAATGCATTTCCAAGTGCCTTAAGGGGCATTTAGCTAACAGCCTGGACTTCGTGTTGTCTCGTTTTGCCAAATAGGAAGAACAGCTCCATAAAACGGTGTAGACGGACGGTTAAAAAGGTTGAGCAGACGGCTCAAAACAGGAATCATGGCTGCCAAACCAAGTCTTACTGCTAGAGAACGGGGTGAATACTCACTGCTTCTGTAGCCCTAGGAAACCTCCAACACCCTCAGGCCCTAAACGTACTCATCGTCAACTCTTGATTTTGCTAAAGAATCCGGCTCTTTTGAGTTCTCCTTTTTGATGTAAGCACAATCCTTGTTTGTAGGTGGCCTACAATTGTCTGAAATTCATTCAGAACAGCTTCAGCTACTGGACTAGTTTCTGCTATGAAAAAAATAGTCATTGAATTGCACAAGTGACCCCGTATTGGACTGTCCACGGAGGCTGATGTGACTATGGGCATCTTTAGACAGAACTTGCCTCCTTCCTGCAAAAGTCAGCCTGCCAGGGGGAGAAAGTCTGTCCCCTGGTTTTGCACGCAGGGGAAGCCTAGGCCAGCCTCACTTCACGGACTTTTTAAACCCTTTGCATAATCTGATCAGGAATAAGATTTGTGTCTCTCCGTCATTCATTTGTTTCCAAATATTTAAAGAAATTCATGGATAGAGAAGTCCAAAAGGCTGGCCTTCCCCCTGGCCCTTTAACTTGAGTGCTGGGTGACTTGATCTTAAATGTTGGTGTTGCAAGAAGAGGTTTTGATCCGTGGGTTTCCCACCCCCCAAAAAAAGATTTTTTTTTTCAGGCTTTGACTATGCAGAAATAGGTTCTTATCTTCCCTCTTTAGAACTTTGGAGAAGAAAGCAGCCCAGCACCATAATAGGAGGTGATTGGAAATAGGTTATAGACGTCAACCATTTTGCACAATCCACAGGATCAGGGAGGTGGGCTGGTGGTGGAACTCCAGTGTCTGGAGCTAAACTAACTTCCCCCAGTGCCAAGATGGTGTCACCAAGCCAGGCAACTGCATTTCTCTGCTTCTGCTACATTTCGCCTCCCCACCCATATAAGCAGATGAAAGTTGAGCTCTCTCCATAGAAGCCCATTCCAGTACTACCTGGGTAGTACCTCCATTCCACTGGGGCCATCAGATCATTTTTAAAGAAGACTTTTAACACAGTTCTGCAGTCGGAAGAGGCAGCCCACCACATTTATAGTGGCTAGGACTTCCTCAAAGATTTGCCCGGGACCTCTGTGGCTTTGCTTGCGGTGTATCTTTTGGGGTTTTGGAAATGCCCTTGCTAAGAAGTAACCCGGTTTCATAGCTTTGCAGTTGCATCCTTTGCTGATTCTCTAGGGGAGACCTCCCAAGAGTCGGCCTCCAGGATTGTCTAGGGCTACGCTGTTAAAAAGCACGACTTTTTCTCAATGCAGAAAGGCGCCAGCCAGAAAAACTGAAGCAGACAGAAATCGTAGGGCAAATATTGAAGCTTTACTCATTTCAATAGAACAAGTTTAAACATTTTTTCTGCTGATTATATTAGTCCTTTGAATGCTATACATTTTAAGCAAAATAGACATTTGCGTGGGTCCACATGTAACACTTATATTCTTCCCTAGTTAGACTTCATAACGGTGCTGTCAATCACTTGCAATGTGTTTCCCTTTCTAAAAAGACTCTTTTCTAATTAACAAATTAACAAACGCAGCTCCACTCCAACGTTTCAAAAAGATAATCTACTAAAACACTAGATCATGTATTTGGGGGACTAATTTTTAATGACGTATCCCCAACTTCATGGAGCTACGTGAGAAAAGCATCTCAGCTGCTACTGAACATTTCTCAGGTCCACTCTGTTAACATTATCAGGAGGTGTTCGGCTTCGTTGATCTCTCACTGAAAGGGGGGTCCAGAATTTTGGGAATCCAGCAGGCAGTGACTGGGTAAGGCGTGCCTTAAAAAATCTCCAAAGCTGTGTCTGATCAGCATGAGTCTTACGGGGCCTAGAAGGAATGGCCTGGTCAACTACCCTTTGAATTTCAGGCACTTCTTCATGCCCCGAATTTTCAACTGTTTTTAGACATTCTTGAATTAGGGACATCAACAGCAGAGGGAAGTGAAGATCCTGGCACTTCTGGGCCTTGGCATTAGTCCCAAATAAACAATCGGCTAGCAGCAACTATAGTTGTAGTCCAGTGTTGCTCAACCTTGCTGATTTTTTAGGTGTGTGGACTTCAACTCCCAGAATTCCCCTAGTGAGCGTGCTGGCCGGGGAATTCTGGAAATGGAAGCCCACACATCTTATAAAGTCAGCACGAAACACCATTGTAAGCCATTATCAAGGCAATGAGCAGTCCAAGCACTCTTCTGCTTAACAGTTGTGTGAAAAAACAGCTAAGGAAGGTGGGTTCTTTAGCCGTGATTGAAAAGCCGTGAAAGGTACTAAAGGGAAAATGACTGTTTGTCTGCAAAAGCGGCTTTCAAATGCCCTGCTTCATTTACCTTTGTGGAACAGTGATTATGATCCACAGGAACCATGTCATCATTTGCTTCCAGGAAAACTATACCTGCACTCACTAATATTTCTGCGTGGTTCTCCATAAAACAGCTTTTTGTGGGCCTATGCCTTTGCATAATTATTTATTTGGTGATGGGAACCAGTTTGCTTGAGCCAGGCCTGCTTAGAACTTCTTGAACTCAGATGATTTCCAAAGCTTCCCTCACCTCAGCAGCCTAATTGAAGCATAAAGTCTACTTGGTGTTCTTGTGGCTAAATCATTGGGAGGAAAACAAAAACAAGAACCCTTTGTGCAGCTAGTATAACTCACCCAATCTGTTCTACGCAGGGAAAACTCCAGTAGGCCTGAAGTCTTTTTCTCTTAGCAGCCTCTCCCAAACTCCCCTCCAGCTGTAGCGCCTCTTCTCTGCCAGCTTCCTTGGGAGCTGGGCAGCTGTTGAGTTTGAAATGGCCCAAGTGGAATACGTGCAAATTATATTTTTAAATAATTTTGGGGTGAGGGAGAACTGCTTAATTTAATAAAATTAGATATGATCAGGTGACCAAAAATAAATTCTCTTTGGAAACATCTGAGTAACTGGCTTGTGGCAAGCGAATGGGCTTGTTAAATCAGGTTAGGAAGACTTCAGCCCCAGTAATTCCTCAGAATCAAAGGCCTCCTAATGCCCATCCCTGCAAAGCAGGGTTGTAAAAGTTATGGGAGGATTTTGTTTGTTTGTTTTTTTGCATGATAGATTACAGAGCCAGTCCCCTCTATAGTGCTGTATCTGTATGCATTTCATTGCCAAATTAACCCATTTTCATTGTTGCACAAATACTGTACACTGAATCCTTGCAGTACAGGTAGTCCTCGACTTACAGCAGTTCATTTAGTGACTGTTCAAAGTTACCACAGCACTGAATAAAAGCGATTTATGACCGTTTTTTAGACTTATGACCATTGCAGCATCCCTATGGTCACAGTGATTTACATTGGTTGCTTGACAGGTGGTTCATATTTATGACGGTTCCAGTGTCCCGGGGTCATGTGATCCCCTTTTGCGACCTTCTGACAAGCAAAATCAATGGGGAAGCCAGATTCACTTAACAACCGTCTTACTAATTTAACGACTGCACTGATTCACTTAACAAACGTAGAAGGAAAGTCGTAAAATGGGGCCAAGCTAACTTAACAAATTTCTCACTTAGCAAACATAGATTTGGGGTTCAATTTTGGTCGTAAGTCGAAGTCTACCTACAGATTGGCACAAATTGAGAAAACCTACCTAAGGGTCAAACTAACGAAGCATCTTGTCTGAATGGTGCTGCTAAACCTGGCCCATTATGCAAGAATAGTGGAAACAAAGTTGAACTGACTTTTTGGATCTTCCCTGCATTTAGCGCCCTCCAGAAGGACTGGGGTGATGGCTGGGAGTACTTTCCTCATGCGCTGGCATGCTGGCTTCCAGACTGGGAAAGGCTGTTTCGTAATTAAAGCAACTTTTTCAGTTTATTGGGATAAAAGTGTGTTTGTTGGAATACTTTGCACCAACCAGTATTGCCACTTTCAGTCCTTATCCAATTGCTGCAGGTCATTCTGGTTTTCATGTACTCACATGAGGACCCAGGATATGGAGACGCCCAAAACCTGAAACAATTAAACAAATGTTCTGAAGAGCAGACAGTATTTTCTTCTCATTTTAGATAATGAGAAGTCATTAAACGTTTATGCTGCCCAACTCCGGCTCACAACAATCTGCCTGTTAACGGACGACACAGACCCAAGAATTCGTGGCAGTGTTCTGTCTAGAAATATTATGACTAGTATTTGGTAATCTAGTTAGCCTTTTTTTGTGTGATTTCTTAGGACTAACTGAAATTCAGCAGCAGGGAGGAAGGGTAGTAATAGACTATTTGCAAACATATTCTTTTGAGCATCAGGAAGAAATTGAAAGACCTTAAATGGCTACTTAAGGAATTTGATAGTATTCTATAGCAGTGTTTCTCAATCACTTTAAACTGGGTGGGACTTAAATTCCCAGAATTCTGGGAGCTGAAGTCTACCCACCTTAAAAGGGCCAAGATTGAAAAACACTGTTCTATAGCATTTGAATTATGATCCAATATTGTAATGTTTGTCTCTAAATTCCTATTGTTTATTAGTTTTATGGTTGCAAGCAACTAGGTATAATTTTCATACATTATTTAAGCCATTTTTAAAGCAGTCACGGGTGTGCAAGGGGCCACACATTTTCATCAATCTAAACGTAACTTAGGGTTGTGAATTGATTATGAGAAGTACCTTCTTCCCAGTATCTGGACTCATTTGTGGCAAATCTTGCCTTGTGTTGCGGAACAAAGTAACCTTTGTGTACTGGAACTATAAAATTTGCACCTTGTCCAGCATTATTCATGGAACCGGTTGGCATTGATGTATGTGGAACTTTTCCATGCTGGAACATCCCAGCTTCAGAAACTTCTCAAAGGCTTCCACAGTTCCACATTGCCCACATATTCCTGGGCATAAAATGTCCTTCTGAGAAGATGGAGCAGCGGAGAGCGGTCCTCGGAATCCAACCTTTGCAAACAACATGCATCCCATTCTCACCACAAAACTGAAATCATCCCATTGGTGTCTGCTAAGGACAGCGAGACAAATGTAGTTAGGTAGGAAATCTGTGTTTTAAAAATTGGCCTTCTGTATATAGCTTAATTTTGGAGATCATCAGAATTGTTGAATAATATCGTCATTGCATGCTGGTATAGTGAAAGAGTCAGCTAGTACGATGTAAGAAATGTTTATTTGGTCCCAGCCTATAACTCTTTCTCATGTAAGGTGTGGTGCACAATTGAAAGCCTGTAGTACAGTGGTCTAAAGCACTGTTATTAACATCTGCTGCTTGCAATTACTGTAAATTCGAATCTTGCCAGGCTCAAGGTTGACTCAGCCTTCCATCCTTTCTAAGGTAGGTGAAATGAGGACCCGGATTGTGGGGGCAATAAGCTGACTTTGTATAAAATATACAAAAGTATGAAGGCTATTGCTTAACGCATTGTAAGCCGCCCTGAGTCTCCGGAGAAGGGCGGCATATAAATTAAAGCAAAAAAAAAAAAGCACAATTTGCTCTACTTGTAACAAGACAGGACCGTGACGTATCTGTAATGACAAATTGAATGTGACATACACACCATTCCTTTCTCCTCACCTGGGTGGGGAAAAATATATTAGAGAGGCAGGGACATATAATAGCTCAGTGTTTCTCAACCTTGGCAGCTGGAAGATGGCTGGACTTCAACTCCCAGAATTCTCCAGCCAGCTTTTTTCCAGCAGCCAAGGTTAAGAAACACTGAGTATCCTCTCCACCCCCTTCTCAACTTTTGGGGAGATCTAATATAGCTGCACTCCCCCATCTGTCTGTGACCCGTCAGCACTTAAGATATGCAGAACAGGGCTGTGAGTACCACCAAAGCTGCTTTAGCTCAATTTCTTGAAATGTCTGCCTTGTAATAATGTGCCAGTATAAGCAAAAGAGGTTTGCTGTTTTGCCAGTCCCGCTGCTTGCTTCCCATCACAATAAAACAAGTATATCAGGACCTACATGAAAACACTGATAAATGCATTAATATATTAAGAGAAAGAATATGGCTGTGTTGGTCACGGCTGATGGAGGAAGAGAGCTGATTTTACCATCGTAGAATTTTTAAAGTTGGTTGTGTTTCTTATAGCAGAGTTGTAGATGAGTCTCTTGTTGGTTTAAAAAGAAAATTAAACATTTGAGGCAGAGGATTCACTTGAAGGTACCAGTTATTTCTCAAAAATACTTCCCACTTAATACACTGGAGTTAGATTTCAATTCTTTCTCTGAGCTTTTAAGAGTGGTTTAAATAATAGTTACTTCCTATGGCAGGGAGGAAAGATTATTCAGTGAAAGACTACATGTAGGTAAGTAAGGAACGGATGAATCCGGTCAAACGTTTGCATGAGCCACCAGCAGCTATTGATTTGACTGCACTTTTGCAAAATACTTTTGCCAAGTCTTTTTGTTTTAATCATTAAGGGATGTTGTAAAATTGCACTAACCTTTAGTTTGGATATTACTGATTAATGGTCTCGGGGGTGGCAGCAAATTACACAGCCCTTTATTCTATACTTTTAAATATTTTGTTCATTATCTAGAGTAATTCTTTCCTGGCTTTTTCTTTGGTATTGTATAATCAAGATACAATTGTTTCATTGATGATATTTCCCCATTTGATTTTATCATGAGAAGCATACAAAATGGATCAATTAAGTAGAGTATAGTGGCGCATAATCATTCCTAAGGATTGTATCATATTCTGCTGTTCATGTTGGGTCTCCTGAATGTTTAACGGTTACATTCTCTCAGGTTCATTAACTGAAAAATGTATGTTCGTGATCATGTAGCAATCTAAAGCATGGAAATATTTTACAATAAAAATGTTTTGTAGAATCACATGTGAATATTTAAATATGTTAAAATGTATTGTGTAATGCTGCATTTTTTAAATTCAAGTACCAGGAGTCCAGAGTGGGTTAATGTATTTCCCTTGCTTAGCATGAAGTATTCTGCTATTCTGATTTAGCTTATTTTTACTCGGGGTCTGTTAGTCACAGACTGAGTTTCCAACCAGGGGACATCTCACCCACCCATCTCTCTTTAAGGTTTTAGCAGTAATGTCCAATACCTAAACATATTTTAGTAAGAAGTAAAACGCGCTCTTAAAGAAATGAAAATAAATACCCTTAGGTCTGATGATGAACAGAAAAATGAAAGTTAACAGAACTAGAACATTCCTGGTTTGTTTTTTTCCCCAAAAGATGCAAATGATTTGTGGTTGTAGGGTACCAGCTGATCAGCAACCAGGAGACAATTACTGATAGATCATAGCCAAGCTAAAAATATTGTCCGGACAATATACAGCAATGATTTCTCTGAAATGGTTTGCTTTAAAATTGTGTACAAGTCACCTGTAATGAAATGAAACATTACTTTTGTCTTTAATTGTTCTCATTCTCTTTTAATTGTATTTAATTTAAAAATCAATAAGATTTACTATCAAAAGAAAACTAGCTGACCTGTGGTATAAAAATCTGAGCAACCACCAGATGGCAGAAAAAGCGAAGCATTTTCTGTATCCCTTTGCTACCCTGGGGTGGGTATTCAGAACTCTGCAACCCAGATCTGATGGGCATGCATTGCCTCTTCCATTAGTCCATCTATTCATATGTGAGCAAGTGTGAGCAGTGTAATGTTTTGGACACATCCTCTTTTGAATTGTGCCTGCATTTTGTTTACACATCTTTATTACAGTTACGTAACTCCTATACAGTTTAAGAATGCAATCTACAAAAACTAAAATCATATCCCAAGACTGGCACAAATATGTCAACAGTTTCTAGTGAAAAATCCATCTGTTCCAGGAAAAGGTCCAGTTGCACTATAAAAACAATGAAAAATACAGACAATGGTGCCTTCATAGTTTTTATTTTACTGTTGCAATCAGCCAAATTGGCTACAAAGAATAAATAAAGTAGAGGGCAGCAATTTGAATAACCCAACATTAGATTTCTGTGATCTGCTTTATTGCCCCATCTCATTATTAAAACAAAAACTAGACTTAAGATCAAGTATCTATCCATTTAAATAAAAAATTAGTGCAGGTCAACTATTTCCACCTTTGGACAAAAAAAACAAAAACAAAAATCCGAAGATGTTAAATATTCCCAGATACCTCCACTTCAAATTATAAAATGTAGAAAAATGGTATAATATCTTACAGTAACAAAACACAAATGGGTTAAGTACTTCAGTCTGTTCCAAAATACTTCTGCCCAAAATGTGTAGGTGCAACTGGATGAACCTCTGTTGTCAAAATTGTGATATCTGGAAATTCCTGGATTATTGATTTGGCACCTTAAAAAGAAAGAAAACTGTGAATTATATATGTAGCTATGTTGATTTTCTACTTCTGGAATGTGCCCTTATCCAATTATTATAAGCTTTAATCAAAAGTTGACATAAATTCCTTTTTTCCCCCTTTCCCAGTATTTTGTGAATTCAACAGGTGCATTCTCTTTGGACATATAGCTAATTTCTATATGAAAGCTTACATGTGACAGTTTCCACAGCTGTCAACAAGAAATTCAATTATACTTCTATAATACAGAAATGACACTCTGGAATATTCTTATTTGTATAAGAAAAAAAACTTAGATGGGTCCTCATAGGCATCAAACAAACAGACTTGTATAAGAAAAAAAACTTAGATGGGTCCTCATAGGCATCAAACAAACAGACACACCATTCCTTTCGTTTAATCTGGCTTTTCTAACATGAAAGGATTTCACTATGTAGGAATGTTGAAAATCTTTTCAAATGTTCAAGGATTATATTCATAATTATTCACTCCATCTCAATTTGTAT
Organism: Pantherophis guttatus; assembly: GCF_059756535.1. Lineage (NCBI taxonomy): Eukaryota > Metazoa > Chordata > Lepidosauria > Squamata > Colubridae > Pantherophis > Pantherophis guttatus. The sequence continues at coordinate 3,758,654 of NC_142074.1, forward strand.
CTACAATATTTTGAAGATGCTCACATCCATGCCTTTTCTGAAGTACACCAAAGACAGTCTGTTTTTCAAAATCTTGCAGCAGACGAGTTAAGATTATGTTTCTCCATGTAACAGATTGCTTGATCAAGTTCTCATTAGTTTTACATATTCGTTTGGTTGTAGATCTATGCTGAAACATCCCGTCTGCCACTTTTTAAAGAAATCAACTATACTGTTGTATATAGCCTATAATAATTTCATTTCTAGCATGTGTATGGATCCCCTTAGATGAAACGAGAGCTAAATTCTTTCCCACAAATACCCTTATTTTATGATTTGCTACTGGTTAGCCTGAACTTACCATGGGGAGTAGAGAATAGACTCAGCAGGATTATAACGTTGGGCTGAACCCCGTGTTCTATCAGGACCTTTACGGCCTCGATCACAGTGTTGCCAGTGCCTGATAAATGGGTGGGGGAGAGGAGTGGAAAAGGGGGGAGGGGAGGAAAGCAGAGGTGAAATATCCAACTGTCTTTTCAAACTTTGTGTGTGTGTCAGAGTCATCTTTCCTTTCGGTATGATTACAACTGGAGTCTCATTATGGCACAATCTATTCCCAATTCTTTTTGAGAAACCTCTACGAAGGAATTGGCTAAACAGAATAGGAACTTGGGAAAAAATAGTCAATTATCAAGTATCTCATGAAGATTTAAAAATCTGTGGAATTCTACATAGGCATGCCATCACTTAAATTAGCAAACTCCAATTATTTGTTTTATATGAATACACACATCTTACTCAATATGTGCAGCATAGGATCAATGTTTTGCCAGCTCAATTAGATTAAGGACTAGACCTGTGATGGGGCAGCGCTGCTTGTTCTCGGTGGCTGAGAAGGGGGGGGCAGCAGTTCTCACCCTGCCACTTGTGCCCAGGATTCTGGAGGAGAACTGCCACCCCCACGCGGTGAGAGGGTCGTGCGCGGGGGGAAGTGGGGTCGCGTACATGCGGGGATGGGCGGGGGGAGTGTGCAGGGGTCACGTTCACGGGCGGAGCACACGGGGGAGCATTGTATAGGTATGGCACACGTACACCCGACCCCCCCCCCATGCTCTCCCCCCCCCCCCGCTTTTGGCAAGCCATGGCAAAAAGGTTTGCCATCACTGGACTAGACCTTTCAGCAAAGCATGAAACTGGTGTATTTTGCATCTCCCAAGCAGCTAAGCCTGTCCTCGCTGGCTTCTCTCTGTTCCAACCGAGCAGCTTCCAATACCGTCTTTAAAGCACTCACTCAGGATGGGGTACATGAGGAGGACTTTCCTTCTGTAGATGTCTGGTGGAAATTTTGCATAGTATACTTTGGCTCTCTGGGTCTCCTCGTCGCTCTGGATCAGGATCTTCCCTATTCGTATAGATCGGCAGCAATCGCGCAAGCCCTGTTCCATTGCCTCCCCTTCATTGGGAGAGGAAAAGAGGAAAACGGGATGGGGCAAAGAAGGGCAAGGGGGTTACTCGCTTTAAAAACTGGTATTTGCACTTTCAACCTTGTTGCAATTCTATGCTGTTTTCCTAAATAGGGTTGACTCTCTTACATAGGTGAGTCCTGGGCATTGTTTTTCAATCTGCATTCTGGCGTTATTGATAACGTGGTACAATGATCAACAGTAAGAAATACTAACAAGCACACAAGAAAATTTTAAGTGACCTACCACTTCTCATTATGCTGACCCCACAGTTTCCCTTTTCAAATTTCACTCCTTCATATTTGTACCCTGTTGAAAAGACATAAATATTATTTTTATTTGTTATAAAGGATTTTTTATTCTTATAAGAGTAAAGAAGTTTCTTCAGGAGTTGGTATCCTTCACGTTATTCAGTAGTAAATGTAATAACTTCATTTCCCAGACAGCTTTTACTGCAATGACATGTTCAAATAAGGAAACAGGAGGTCTTATAAATTTGGAACAGAAAGAAAGGACAATATTGCAATGGTTGACCTTCAGTGATGAGAAATAAAATTTAAGATGCACTTTCATTGCAAACATTTACAGAGGTGTCTCTTTTTAAGCGTTGAAATTTCATTACCATCTGTACAGTAGTCAATTAATAAATTTCCTTTCTAAAATTTAGTCCATACTTTTTTGGAGGGATACACACAGAGAAAGAAAAACTCACTGAGTTGCTGTTGTTGAATAATTAGTTGTGTATGTCTTTCATATTCTGACTCCAAGTCAGAAATCTGAGGAAAGAATCCAGTCACATCTGGAAAGAAGTACCAAAATAACTATGGAAGCTCCCTGACTGGTTTCCTGAAGCCTTCCCCAGCTTTCCAAGAGGTTTGCCCTGTGACTTCCAAAACTGCAGCCTGCATGTAGGAACGAATCAGGTCAAAAAAGCTATTTTAGGCTAATGCATTGAGCAAGATTCCAGGCAAAATTAAGAGAACAACTCTACTTATTATCAGACTATTTATTTACAGACTCTACAGACAACTCTATTTATTTTCAGACTATTGTTCCAATCATATACTGTAGACTCTGGCTTGATAATGCAGCTGGTTCAGCCATTTCTGCCAGAATGAAAAGCCAACTGATAGAATGCAACAGTGCTTCTTGCTTAGAAAACTAGTTTATAATTCTGAACATCTGAAGCTAATTAATACCTAGCCAACCACAGCAGAAACAAACAAACGAATAAACAAAACGCATAGCCAATTTGAACCTGTATGAAAGACCTCTAGGAAATCCCAGGCTGGGAAATCAAAATATATTTAGAGACATGGGTACATGGTTTCTAAGAAAATTACATGGATGTAGTCATGAAAACTCCAGGAAGAATGCTCAGCCTAAAGGGGTTTATATCTTCACCTTTACCAGAGCTTAGACTCCTGTTAATAAGATGATAAAATAAGAAACGCAATCTTATTGCTAACTGATCCTATCTGGATCTAATCTATGAATCAGAAAATATAAAGCTCTTGCTTACATAAAAGCTCTCAAACTATATTAGAAGGACGTATTGATACAAAATAGGTGAATTTATCTTCTAGTTAATTATAGTTGCAACATTTCTCAGACCGACTTGAATCAAATCTAGGGTCAGATGCACAATATCGCAAAGTTCCAATCAGCTGGAAACACAGCATCTTTCAGTCACATGTCACCATTATAATCAGTGCACATTGTTCTGTGTCTGACCTTTTGTTTTTTATCCCCCCTCCCTTACTGAGTAGAAACTCTGAAGAGGAAGGGATTTAAAGAGAGGAAGCAGGCATACAACGGAAATACACATTTAAAGCAATTCACTGGCACTGGCAGCTACGAGCATGCTACACAAACAGCCTGGTATATTTCCCATTGTGTGCCTGTTCCCTCTCTTGTTACCCCTTCCTTTCCAACACCTTCCTTTCTGTTCGGCAAGGGTGGGACTGGGGGAAAAAAAAAAGATCAAGCAATCTCTCCTGTGCCTGACCTGATCCCCCCCATGCACAACAGAGAGACTGGAGAGGAAGGGATTACAAGAGAGGAACAATGGAGAATACACTAGTTTGCCAATTGCATTCAGGGGCTACCAGGGCCATCATATTCCCCACTCTCACCTGCTTACTTTCCTGTAATCCTTCCTCTTCATTGAACGTAGTTTCCTTCTGCTAGCACCAGGGTAAGCATTCCAAAGGGTGGGGTCATTGAGTAAAAGGAAAATACAGTTGCAGTCACAGGATTTCCCACTTAGTGACTGCTTTGGTTAGTGAGAGTTGCTGGCTCCAATTATGGTTGCTAAATGAGGATTACCTGCCTTTGAATGACCATCCATTGATCTAATGATCAATCCTACAGTTTAAAAAACTAAAACAATCTTCTATTTACTGGATGTTTATTTGCATACCTCAAGATTTAGTTGCTTAATCTGTACTGCCTATAAAACAACTGGAATTCTCCAGCATGTAGACCATCTGCTGCAGAAACATATATGTTTCTGTTATATATTATATATTGACATCAGAATGTTATTTAGTCTTTATAATTTTAAGGCAATTCACATATGTGATCTCTTTGGAAATCTATTAGTCCTATATAAATTTTGCTGTTCTTTGATGTTTAGGACAACAAAAACCAGACAAGGACAGCAATCTCCTGAGAATTTTATTTAACATTGCTGCTAAAAAGTATTCCGTGTTTTGTTTAATAATTTTATTTGTTTGTGCTAACGCTATGATATCTTATCCATCTGTTATCTATCTCCTTCAGCTTTGGACTAAATATAGTTAGTCCTTGGTTAGCAATAGTAAATGGCACCAGGAACTCAGTCACTAAATGACAGGGTCATAATGCACAAGAGCACATGACTGCATCAATTTCTGATGGCAGTCCCAGTGGTTTAAACCCAATGTCGCATGATCACTATTTGCAACCTCCTCCCAGCTTTGCCACTGACTGCTTGTCTGAAACCTGTAGTGAAGATTGTAAATGGTGATCTCATGATTGTGGGATACTGACTGAGTCTGCCAGCCAGTTGCCAAGGACCTGAATTGCAATCACACGCTTGTGGGAACGCTGCAATGAACCCAATTTCAAGGACCAGACATGTCTCCTCATTCAGGAGCGTCGGAGCAAATGTTTATTAACCTTTGTATAATTTGGCCTGGGACACCCTCACGCCTTGGGAGCTTCTACCTTCACTTACCTGTTGGAGTGGTCACTGTGCATTCTGTGTATGGTAGTCGATTTAATCCCTCTTCAACTACGAGTCTGATCTGCAAGAGAGGTAAAATTCAAATAACCACAACAAAATCGAAGTTTCAATAAAAGCGTTTCTCACTTCTTTTGTAAGCAAAATTTGTTTCCTGCGTAGTCTAAAATAAGCTTACAGGTAGCCCTCCACTTACTACCAATTGTTTAATGACCATTATCAAAGCCTCAGAAAAAGGCTGTTTTATGGCCATTAAGCCCTTCTTGCCATCATAAAATGTTGCCTCTGCCTGCCCCCCCCCTCGGTTGCAATCACGTGATTGCATCTTGGGCATTTGGCAACTGACTCGCAATTATGATTGGTTGCCAAGTGCTACAAGATCACAGGGGTCATTTCCATTGAAACTGATCTCTTCTAGGAATGGGTGCTTGATGGTTTTAACCCAGGAAAGTTAAGCCAAAAGTTCTTAAAACTAAAACTCTGACTGAGCTTACGAGGGTTGCCAAGTCTGGCCCTTTGCACAGAAAAAGAAGGAAAGACGTGCTAAACTTTTGCTTTTGGAATTGAGAGTGGCTTACACAGCTGTCAGAAAGTAAGGGCAGCTCTTCATCCCCCCCCCTTCTTCTTTCACCGGGAAGGCAGCTGCGGTCCTCCAGCCCCACCCAGGAAAATGGGGAAAGGGGCATTTTAAGACACTGCAGCTGAGTGGCTGCCTTTAACTTTCTCTTCCTAGTTAAGGGCCAAGTGGAGCTGCCTCATGGGAGGAAGAAAACAGCGAAAGCCAATTGGCATAGTGCAGGGCACTGAGGGCAGCTGGGCTGGAGCTTCCCAGGCATTCCCCACTCTTGGAGTGTCCTGGCCTTTGGAGTCAGCTGTGGGCAGCTGTTTTGCACCCTGCTGTGAAGGTTTCCCAGGTGTTTGGCCCTGGCAGGGTGGCTGCTTCATGCGGCACCACTGGAACTTCCCTGGCATTTAAGGGCATAAATGAATGGAGGGAGGGGGGGAAGATAGGCAGGTAAGAGGAGTTGTGGCCAGTTCTAAGTGTAAGTGGGCTGCTGAACACCTGAGCTTTGATCATGAGATCATAGGGGGTCTGCAACAGCTGTAACTTTGGGCACAGGTTGCAGGTCCTTTCGTTCAGCACCGTTGTAATTTGAGTCGTTGAATGGTCATAAATTGAAGTCTAACTGCATAGGACAGCTACAATGGTGGATAAACAGAATATCTTGGAGGATTCTCTCCTTATCTATTGGCATTACTGCTGAACCAATGCAAACAACAGAATAGGTATTTCCAAGAAAACTGGTATTGGAAAATACAGTAATAACTGTCCAATAGTTTAAGACTGGTTATATTAACTAAAAATACCAACTGATTCAGAATCCGTTATGTATTCCTGAATATATATCCCAAAGATTTATGGTTATATGGAAATATTTTACTTGGTAAAACAAGCAAATATATCTTGCCACTGGGAAAAGAACAGTATTTTAAAAAATAGTATTTAAGTCTGAATTGAATTGAATTGAATTGAATTAAATTGAATTGAATTGGATAAGAAATCTCACTGAACTTTGATGGAATTACAATATGAAAAGAAGGAGCACAGTTGCTCACGTGGTGGGGCCCTGGAGGTTGGAAGTTAGCAAGCCCACCTGTGAGACCTGAGTGCTGCTGTGTGGCAGGTTGAGTTCCTGTCATTCACTCCAGCTCCTTTTTGGGAGCCCCCCCCAGGTATCCCGTGGGCAACAGTGATGTCACAGGCTAATTCTTTCAACTCGGAAGCACCCTAACCATACCCCTGACATAAATGGGGAATGGGACAATATGAAAACATAATATAATAATGTAACCAGGGTGGATAAAAATCAATGATTTTTTTAAAAAAATCAAAAAAATCTGATTTTTTAAATTTAAATCGGATTTTTTTTTATTTTTATCGAATTTATTTTAATAAAAAACTTTTGGGGTAAAAATCTATCGTAAGATAGTTTTCTATTTAAGATACATAAATAATTTAGTTTATTCAGCATGAAATGGAGCTTAGTTATGTAGCATGAGGCTGTGTATTCTGCAACACTGGGACTATCGGTGAGTCAACAGTGGGTCAAAAGAGTAGCAGAGATGACAGTTGCTCTTTAAAAATTATGATTTAAATCGAGTTGATTTAAATCAAGCCTTTTTACTAGTGATTTAAATCATGATTTAAATCAACTCGATTTAAATCAAATCCACTCTGAATGTAACTAGACCATTAATGCTAATGACCGATTTTTAAATAATCTATGTTTAAAGATGGAGTCATTATGGTAATAATACCATCATTAATGAGCATAACATAGTACATGAAAAATATGGCTTACCAAACGATCAGCAGAAAATACGAAGTCACCTCTACTGGCTGTCCTGAACAAAAAAGCAGCAAGAAATCAGTTTTATTAAGGATTCAACTTCAGTTTGAATTACTTTGTTAGTTATCTCAGAATATTTAACATAATTAAAGTGTGACACTAGCAACATGCACATTCGTTTCATCTATTATTATATGAGAGAATGTCTAGACTTTACATTTACATCTGATATCATCACCAAGGCCCTTCAACATTAATCATTATAGCAGCCGCCAATATGGTCAGAGAAAAACTCCATCAGAAAGATCTACTGAAGCCATCCTGCTATGGAATCTGTGGGACTTTTTATTCATTTCTTTGGGCGACAATAAGGAGACAGATTATCTGTAAGCATATGAGCAAAACTCTATATTTATTTTTAGCCCCGTCAAAAAGCTCAAAAATAAGCAGCATAGTAAGTTTAATAAAGAAAACAAAATGGATCTTGCATTTCTCAGAGCTCAGTAACATTCAATACCTATGCATTTTATGAAATTAGCTTCTTTTAGTCCTTCTAATCAGATTTTAAAAATCTGACAAAAACATGTTATCGTTTATCTTTTTGAAGCCTTTATTCATTATTTTAAGATATGAAAAAAGTTTGCAACAAACAAGCTGTGGGCCATCCTCAAATAGCAAATCACCTTTACCTGTTACCAGTTGTACACGCAGAATAGAATGGAATGGAGTGGAGTGGAGTGGAGTGGAATAGGGAGTGGAGAGTGGTGTGGCATGGTGTAGTATAGCATAGCATAGCATAAGATTCTTTATTGGCCTAGGCCCTAGTGTGATTGACACACACAAGGAACTTGTCTCCAGTGCGTAAACTCTCAGCATAGATACAAGCAACAAGTGATAAATCATGATCATAATCATAAAGTAAGGCAAAGGTAAAGGTTCCCCTCGCACATATGTGCTAGTCATTCCTGACTCTAGGGGGCGGTGCTCATCTCTGTTTCAAAGTCGAACAGCCACCGCTGTCCAAAGACGTCTCCGTGGTCATGTGGCCGGCATGACTCAACACCAAAGGCGCACGGAATGCTGATACCTTCCCACCAAAGGTGGTCCCTATTTTTCTACTTGCATTTTTTTTTTACGTGCTTTCGAATTGCTAGGTTGGCAGAAGCTGGGACAAGTCACTGGAGCTTACCCTGTTACGCGACACTAGGGATTCGAACCGCTGAACTAGCAATCTTTTGATCAACAAGCTCAGCGTCTTAGCCACTGAGCCACCACGTCCCAACCATAATAAAGTCATCATAAATCATAAGATACAACACTCAGTGATAGTCATAGGATACTAAATAAGCAATCAACATAAATCATAATAGGATACTCAATAAAAACGATCAACATAAAATCATAAGATATAACAACAAAGTTGTGTCATGAGAAGCTAAGGAAATAGGTAATAGGAAAGATGAGAAGGATAGTAGTACTACTGCCCTACTAGGTGGCTTGACATATAGCTAATCTGGTGCCCTAAGGAGCAGGCTTTACCTTGTCTTACATTCTCATAACTCCACAGATTTCAAAGCCTTGTTAACATTATCAACCTTCGATGGAGTTGCGGCTGTAGGTGGCAATAGCGGCAAACTCAGACACAGAATATATGTTCCCTCATCTCAAATTCAATCTATATTCACAAAGGAGATCTATGCCTTGTCATGTACAGAGTCAGGGATTTCCATAAAAGAAGTCCTAAAAGAATGAAAAACAAGAGCAGAAGCTGTGAACTGGGTTGGGAAAAGCCAATAACTAACACGTGTTCTCCCCAGTTTCTGATTCCATTTGGAATCTCCAGGAATTTGAAGAAAAACCAGGTAATTTAAAACAGATAACAGTATTTATTTCTGTAGGTGTAGGTAAAAATATTTTTTGCACTATAAAACGCACTCCCCCCCCCATTTCCAGTGGGAGGAAATGTCTGTGCGTCTTATAGAGTGAATGTTTCTGAAGCCCCCCCACTTGCCGGCCCCCACCCTTCGGATGTTTTCGGCCTCCGCATGCCCTGTTTTCAGCCCATTCCAGAGTTCCGTTCCTTGGCAGAGGCGATCAGCAGCGATACCCGCCTGGAATGGGCAGAGAATGGGACACACGGAGGCCAAAACGGGGCATGTGGAGATCGAAAACAGGATGTGTGGCAGCGGCAATGGGCTGTGGCAATCCCTGCAGCCTGGAACAGCTGATTGGTGGTATTCTGAGAGGCAGATCCAACCACCAATCAGCTGCTTGTGCTAAATCAGATTGTGGTAACGTGCTGAAACTGACCAGGCTGTTTGCTGCAAAGATGCTAGCCAGATGAATACCGATGGATGCTGGGAGGCAGAGGCAGATTTTTTTTTTCTTGTTTTCCTCCCCAAAAGCTACCGTATTTTTTGATGTATAAGACGCACCGGAGTATAAGACGCACCTTAATTTTGGGGGAGGAAAATGAGGAAAAAAGTATTTTACCTCTGCCTACCAGCATTTAAGGTGGCGCCACCCTCCTCCTCCTCCTCCTGCAAGCGAGAGGTGCAGGGACTACTCGCTTTCCCCCAAAGAGACCCCTCGCATGCTCTGGGGGGAGGGACAGAGCACAGCCTGAGGAACAAACCTCTTCGGGATGGTCTGGGGGGGGTGAATCTGCCCTGCAACTTCGGGGAACAAGGCGGGTGCCACGATTTGCGGCTGGTCACCCCTCTGGCCGCGCTGACTTCACTCCCCATTGCCCGGATTCCCCAATGCAATTCTCAAGAGTCGCGCTTCAGGTGGCAGCCAGTTCCCCTGCAATGTGCAGCGGGGAACTGGGAAGTGCTTTGGATTTGGGGAGGAGATTGTAGCGCTGCCACCTGAAAGTGTTTTTCTGCACATTGCAGAGCCACGCGCCCCCGTCCTTCTTCTCAGCAGACTCAACTTCTCTTTCCTCCTGGCCAGATCTGCCACCTGAAACACGGTGCACTTTTTTTTGCCTCTGCACACCCCATGTTTGGAATTGGGAAGGGGATCGCAGGTTCAGGCGGCAGGGCTACATTCGGCGTATAAGGCGCACCCAGATTTTCACCCCCTTTTTGGGGGTAAAAAGGTGCGTCTTATACACCAAAAAATATGATAGGTGTGTCTTACGGTCTGGAGCATCTTATAGTGAAAAAAATATGGTAATTAGCAGGATTCCATATTACAATGTTGATTTTTTTTTTTTTTTTTACTGTGTGGTGCTGATTTTTCCATTTCTCTCCTAATTATAAATTTGAGCTTTATGTCTAATTTACATAAAACTCACGTGTACAAGTTTATTAATTTTATTAAAATACATTTTTCTTGGATAATTTGACTCCTGTTTCAAATGCCTCAGGAGAGAATTTGCAGTAGATCAGAGCTATCGGCCCTGCAAGGTAGGCCAGACTTGAATACCAAAGTCATGTATACTAAAGCTACTTTTATTATACAGTTACAGTAAAAGAATCTTGTAACTCTGAAAGTGCCTCTCCCTTCCATGCCTTTATCCTAAAGAGGCGGCTCCAGTCTCAGATGCTTTCTCAAATTCCATTCCTGCTTTGGATTCTTATTTGACTGTTGCTTTGGTTGCAGCTCTTCCTCCTCTTCCTCAAGATTATTCTCACAGCCCATTACAAGCATCATCTTGTGTTCTGTCCAGAGCATCGCATTATCTATTTTGTAGTTTCTCTTTACTCACCCTGACTATTTGCATTTAACTCTGTAAACAGGGATTTCTGCATTTAAAAAATGCGAAATTGTGAAATTGATTTATTTCCCAAGGAAGAGTTAAATTCTCTAGTCACTTGCCAGAGTTTGCATTAGAGCCTTTTTTTTCATTAGTACCTTTTAACTGCCAATGGGACAGCACAGGTTGTGAGAGCCACCAGATCTTTCACCCATAGCAAGGTAAGGATGTCAGGAAAGGCACTGATTGGTGGTATTAACCAACCCACAGCAGGAGCCAGAACAAGGGGTGAATATTTGGAGGGTTCCCAAAAGACGTTGGAGACCTCCAACATACCACTCTATAGGCTGAGCCAATCTGCTACATACGGAATCTAACTAAATCATTCTCCTAACAGAACAACACAATAGTAAAAAAAAATGCAACAAATTGTTTCAAACCTGGTTCTTATGCCGGCCAGTTGGCTAGATGCGGCTTTCAAAATGATACTATATGTATCTAGTGCTGGGGAAATTAGAAGATTCAGGCAGTTCAAATGAATATAAAGATTTATTGCAAGCTTAAGCTCTCGACAAGAGTCTGTACTACTAAGGGTTGAGGGAAAATAGATAAGAAAGGCATTCAAGGTGGGCTGGATTTAGATGGGTGCAGGGACTCATGACTTATGATTTGTTTGACCCCTCCCTCAGGCTCAGCCTGGTCCTCTCCTACACTACAGATAGTCTTCGACTTACAACATTTAGTGACTGATCAAAGTTACAATAGCACTGAAAAAAGGAACTTATGACCATTTTTCAGTTACCGCCTTTGTGGCATCCCTCTGATCATGTGATCAAAATTCAGATGCTTGGCAACTGGTTCTTACTTATGACCATGGCTGTCCCCCCAAGGTCATGTGACCACCTTTTGCGACTTTCTGATAAGCGAAGTCAACGGGGAAGCCAGATTCACTTAACAACCGTGTTACTCACTTAACAACTGCAGTGATTCACTTAACAACTGTGGCAAGAGAGGTCGTAAAATGGGGCAAAGCTCACTTAACACATTTTCACTTAACAACATAAATTTTGGGCTCAATTCTGGTTGTAAGTTAAGGACTACCTGTATCTGGTCCAGGATTCCTTGCTTCCTACTCCAGACTCCCCACCACCCACCTTTTTAACATCTGTTCTCAATTGAAGAAAACAAGAAACCTGGGCATTATAACAAAGAACAATTGTAATATTGATTCTGACAGACCTAAAGCTTAAATCTGATTCATTAAAAAAAAGCAGAGTCAGTTTTCAACTGAAGTAAACAGAATTTTTATAGAAGTGTTAAGTAACCTAAAACAATTATCGGCAGAACAGAAACATAAAGAATTCCCCCATGTTTGCATTCAGTTAGTTAATTATGGATTTCACTAATAGACACATACTGTTCTGAGCTGCTTCTATGGAAACCAGCTCCCAAAATCAGCTGCCCCAAATCTCCGTTTTTATTGTCAACTGCGGCACTGTTACCATTAGCCTTGAAATCAAGCAAACCAACCTCTGCCCAAATATTTTGTGAAATTTATTCTCTTCAAAAAGTTCAACATACTGATATAAATAAGAAACACTAGTATTTATTTATTTATTGAACACAGACACCTTGGGTGTTGGGCAGCTAAAAACGACACAGAAACACAATCCAAAGCATCAACGGTAGTGAACTCAGGAACAAACACACCTTACTTGTATCAGAGCTCCTACGAGCACTTTGACTCCAAGGCCTGGGAGAATAACCAAGGTCTTCACATTCCTGGGAAGCCTGCCTGTATCTCCAGGAGGACATTTGATCCACAAGACAGGTGCCCTGAGAAAGGAGGCAGTCTTCCAAGGACTCAACGGCAGGCAGAAATATTTGCAGAGGCAGCCCCACAAATAACCTGGCCCCATCCCATGTAGGGCTTTAAAGATGACAAGCAGGATCTTGACCTATCACCTTCTCTGTGACCTTTGTCAGAAAGGCAAGCATAGAGACTAAATGAACATCGTTTAGTACTGCTAATTTCAAGGATGGCCTCCCAGAAAAACATCCAGCTGCTGTTACTTGCCTACAATCCTTCACTGGCTTCCTGAACCCTGAATTTGACCTCTAGCTCCTATAACTCCAGTCGGAAAAACAGGCATTTATCAATGTTGCTGCACTCTACGGATGCTGTGTCATTGTCATTCCAGACCATCAAACCTCCATTGGCAGCCCGACATGCTCCGGCTGCCTAGCTGAGCACACCAACAGAGAGGGGTTGCTCTCTGCTCATCACTAGGATTGCCACCACCATTTTTTCTGCCACATCAGGATAAAAAGCTAAGGGCATGTTCCACAGTAGCTCTGTAGACTGGTTCCACATCCCTCACCCACTACCTCAAAGAACTGTCTGCAGCATACTGAAATCCTCTAACATCCAACAACAGCACGAGATGCCCGACAGGGGGAAAAAGGTAATATTTTAATAATTAAAATTGTAGTTTATTGATTAAAAGGTTGGACTAGAATCCAGAATACACATGTATGAGACTACTAGCAGTTATGAAAACTCACCGTGTAACAGTGGGCTATTCATTCTCTCTCAGTTCGGCTATTTTGCAAGGTTGTCTTTGTGGGAATAAAATGAAGAATTGGAACGAAAGATAGAATATAAATCTAACAAAACAGTACGCTGAAGAATTCTGGAGTGATTGCCTCCTGAATTAATAATGGATTGAGCCTATTTAACCAAAAGTGCCAATTATGCAAAACCAATACAATCTTTGCTCTTTTGTGCACATTACCAAGTGAAGAATTGAATTCACTGCTTAAGTGATTTGATTTCTTTTTTAGAATAGAATAGAATTCTTTATTGTCCAAGTGTGATTGGACACACAAGGAATTTGTCTTAGGTGTATATGCTCTCAGTGTACATAAGGAGAATAAAATACATTCATCAAGAATAAAAAGATACAATACTTACTAATAAGCTGTCAAATCGTACTAGGAATTTCAAAAGACTTGCTCCATTCCACATTTTTGTCAGGGGATGCCAATTTTTTAAAATATTTCTTTTGGGATTTTTAGTTAGCACTCGATTTTTTAATAACAGATATAACTTTTTCTGAATTCATATTTCCTTAATTTAATATGTACTTCTAGGGAATGATTTAGATTAGATAAACATGAAGCAAGAAAATTGTATTTCTGCTTCTGTACCAACTGCATCTGCTTTGAAGAAAACACAAACACAGAGAAAAAACGCCAAATTGTTTGTATCGTATCTACTTCATTCTGTGATTACCAATTATACATTGTTTCTTGACAAACTGACTTGCCCATTATACCAATCTTTACCTGTAAAGTCCAGTTATATGAGAAGAGTGGAGTATTTTAGGATGTACATTCAGTTTATGCAGTTTATAGGTCTAGCCAGGTTCAGTGACATTTATTGTATTCACATCTTACCTTTTCACCTGAGAAATATATTTAGGGCAAGGAGCAGAAAGCAAAATGTACAAGCAAATTAAGACCATAGTTGTAAGTACTTGAGATACTGAATTTAAAAGATATGTGAATTCACTCAAAATGTTGCACTCAAGAAATGAGTACTGAAATCCTTTGTATGGGTCTCTGCAAATGAGGGAATACCCTAAAGGGCCTTTGCTGAAGATATTTAACAGCTGGACAGTTTCATAACCAGCTGTTTTCATACTGGTATGATCTGATCATTGTACTTTGCCCTGAATAGCACTTTGGATGCTGCATATTATGTCCACAGCTATTTTCAAATGCTTTCCAAGATTAACTCATTATAGAGCACATGGAGTTTCATCATCACTTAAAGGTGTTTATGCTACAAATGAAGCCAATACATGAATTACTGCAGCTAACACATTAAATAATGGGATAGGCATATTCTATGCCACCTCCTTAGAAATTTTATCAGTATAGGGCCAATTACTTATCTAATTTACATTCTACTTTCCACTCAGTTAAGTAAAAAGCTCAACTGGGTATCTTAGGCCAAACAATTATTAAAAGTAGAAAATAGAAAATTAAACCAATGCAAACCTTAATTAATAATTAAAAGTGTAAAGAAATAGGAAGGTAATGTTACTCTTTTGCGGAAGGCACAAATTCCCTACCTCTAGAACTGACTAAAATCTCTATGGAATTGGCTTAATTTTCTATTAACCAATAGCATATTTATCACTCAGAATTAACCTTCAACATGGTTGTCATCAACCCACTGTCAAATCCAAATTATTTCTATGGATTCTAATTGTAGTCTTAAAATTACATGTCAAAAAGCACTCCGTTGGATGTAAACCACATATTGGTTTCACAGAAATATTAAAAGGCATTGGGACACAACCAAACCGTATGAAATTCTATGAGCAACAGCAGATTTCTAGTGCCATGGTACAAAACAATAGCCTCAAAAGAAGCCCCCTATTAAAACTTCATGATAGCAGGACTAGAATCCCAGCATTTCAAACCTCTGAAATTGAGCTCAGGAAGGCAATTCAAAAGAATATCATAATCAATACTACCAATAATTTCACAAATCTTGGTTGCTAGCAATTTCTAACACAGTGTCCCTAAATATTCTGGTCCACAACTTTAATCACACCTATGCATCCTGGCCAAAAGCTGACTTACAATGCTAAAGCATCTATATAAGAAAGCTTTTGCTAACAATTGTCTGAAAACAAAATCTCATTATTAAGATATAACTAAAAATTCTGCATAATCTCTGATCCTTCAGCTTCTTCTGGCAGGATGGGGAGGGCGGGCATCAATGGCTTTCTCAATAGACTCTGTACTCTGATATAATCTCCCTTGATTGTGGGTCATATGTGAAAAGTATTCCATGGGAATACTTCCTACAGCAGCTGCATGAAATCAATTTAACTTTCTCTCTCTGACTAGCACAAATTTTATCACACTGCCTCCAGAATTGAAAAAAGCAAAACACAGCTAATGGCCATCCATTTTGTTTGTGTTTATTAACTCCTAGAAGAGGCTCTTTGTATGCCACGTCTGGCAAGAATAAAGGGCACGGCTTTTAAAACATCCTGCTTGGAATACACACATCAAAGGGATAATACGGAATTTCATTTTAAAAGAATTGAAGTAAAAAGTACACAAATACACACATAACACATTTGCAAACAGATGGGGACACACAGAGAGCACCTCACCAAAGTGCTACTGGAACAATGATCACCACACTCAGCATTCTTTGATTCTACTGTTTCTGTAGTGACTCAGCCTAGTCCAATTCTACATCTTTTTTAGAGAAGTCTGTCTCTTACTCTTCCTAACTGTATTTCATATTCTCCTTTCTAGCCCTGTAATAGTCCAGGATAATGAGCTGTTATTCTCTACTGAGTGAAAGAGAAGAATCGCCCATTTGAAATTTGCTTCAAGTATTCCATTATTAAGCATCTACACTACAGTATTGATTTGGGGGAGGTGGGGAGCAATAATTCTGGAACATTACTAGCATTAAACTTTAGAACAAATGATATATACTAATGTAAATACTTTGAGGGTAAAATATTAATCTTCCATCAAAACAAATAATTGAGATCATTCATTACACCAAAAAAAAAAAAACCCCAAAAAACCCCCATTCCTACAGGATATTTTCAGAAATTCTGCACCTGCTTACATGCAGTATTCCTTATCAGCTTGATAACACATCCACATGGATTCTTTCTTACATCAGCCTCTTTCTCCGCTTTTCTGTGCCATAACACACATTTCTCTAATGATGCAACACAAAGACAGTAGCAGACTGAACTTAGAAAAATGCCCTTTGGTGAGAGACAACTTTCCATATTAAGGATTTCACACTTTCCACGGCTGCTTTCTGCATCGTTTGAGTTATACATTAATGAATCCTTCAGCACATTAATCGTACAACATATTCTAGATATTTAAAACTATAAATGTTTCAATACTAATAGGAAATAATTTGAGTGAGACATTTTTATAACAGGATTACACTGCTCCTGACACAGTGGGTCACTGCCGAGTGAAGCAATAACAAATGTATGAAGTCAGCGAAAGCAAGCAATAATTCTACTTGCCCTGGAGCATGCAACTAATCAGGAGGCTGCCGAGTACAATTTGTACACGAGGAAAAGCTCTCGCCGATCGTCTCTTTCAATAGGAAAGGGAAACATTTTCTTCAAATTCAACTCAACTGTCGGTGACAGTATGGACATGCCCATGTGCCCACGTTAATTTTGGGCAGTAATACAGAAGGGTGTTGCCACTGCCTTCCCGAAGCAGGACCCACAGCTGCTCGGCTGACAAACCCAGACACGGTCAGCCAGGTGCTGCCACCCACTGAGGCTTATCCCAAAGCAGAGAGTCAGAACACGGGCAGTTTGGAAGTAGCTGCTGCAACAGCTTTCGAAAAAGGAATGGCTGTAGGCACAACACCATGAGCCACTAAAATAAATCAGGTCAGTGTTCTTTACAAAGATGACCACATCCACAGACTATATTAGGACAAAATATCCCTGGCCAAGTGAAGCTGGAGGCTGACCCTTGCGGAAAGTCTGCCCCCAGCCATGAAAGCTCAGGAGATCTCTTAGGCCAATCCTGCCCAGTTGAGCTCAGCCTGCCAAGGCTGTTGTGGCGAGGAAAGAATGGAATCTAAATCTAGTAAGTTGATTAAATGAGAACCGCTTGATCAGGAAAAGAAGAAAAGCAGGAGAAAACTATTGATTCTGGTAAGAGACCCGATGTCCCCACAGGTTAGCAAGAACAGGTAGTCCTCGACTTACAACTGGCCACTTAGCAACTGTTTGAAGTGATGGTGGATCTCCCCAGGGATATTTATCACCCGGATCCAAAGTTCTGATCCTCCCCCTGCCTGTGGTCACACAAGCACACTCTGGGCACTCAGTCTTTACAACCATTTGTAGCGTTTGGCAAGTACAATTTGAGGTTTTTGCTGGAAATTGGCATTTATTTCCGAGTTTCCGCAAAAAACACTCATTGCAGATAATGGATTTGTATAATGAACCTAAACCTTAAATTTGTTGCAGAACTAGACTTTATCCATCTTTCCCCACTTTTTTTTTAACATTCTTTTAGCAAAGAATGACATGCTACTGATCTTTGCAAATGCTCTGGAAGCCTTATACACAATGAAACTCAAAATGCTTTGAAGTGAAAAAGCTAATGCTTCCACAGGAAGTATATAATTACACATTATGAGATTAACACTGCAATAAATTAGTGAACTCTTACAAGGTGAGAAACAAAGACATTTGTGGGGTAAGCTCTCTGATTTTTCAAATCTTTAATAGTAAAGTGGCATTTATTTTCATAGCATTTTATTGAAGACACAAGAGATCATTTGAAGCAAAAGGCTGTAATTTGCCATTACAGATGGCACTGTAGATCTCATACTTAAAATTTTCTCATGAGTCCTGCAATGCCCTGCCTCATCGTTGTCCAAGAGCATGCAATGATCTTGTTTCAAAGCTTTTACTGTATCCTATTTGTGTGCTTTCATGTTTATATTTCTGTATTGTTTATCATGATTGCATGTTATTTTGACTGCAAGATACCATCAGTATAAGAAATGGATAGAAATCACCTTATCTACATAAGGGAATAGAAACAAGCCACTGATCTTAATGTAATTTTTTCTCAAGTACACTTCAGATCTGAGCCAGCAAATATTTTTCTGTACGTTAGAAGAATCAGCTTTGGCAATCTTAATCATCTATTTTGCCGAGTGCTGTGAATATGACCCTAAACAATTAAGAACCTGAAACATTACTGTGACCTTAGAGTCAAATCCAAATTTGTAGAACAGTTCTTTTAGGACTGATGTTATACAGTCTCAAAAGTGACTTCTCCCTGTTAAACATACCTAACTCCCTCAACCATTCATCATATGATTTGGCCCCCAGACCACTTATCATTTTTGTTGCTCTTTGCTGCACTCTTTCTAGGGTCTCAGTGTCTTTTTTGTATTGTAGCAACCAGAATTGGACACAGAATTCCAAGTGTGCCCTCACTGGTGCAATATAGAGATACTATCACTTCTTGTGATCTTGATGCCCTCTGTTGATGCATCCTAGGACTGCACTGGGTTTTTGGTAGCTGCAGCACACTGCTGACTCATGCTTAAATAGCGGTCCACCCTCCTCTCACAGTTACAATTGTTGAGTCAGGTACTGCCTATTCTATACCTGTACATTAGGTTTCTCTTGCCTAAGTGTTATACCTTACTTTTCTCACCACTGAACTGCATTTTGTTGGATAGGGCCTAGTGTTGAAATCTGTCAAGATCCCTCTGTATCCTATCTTCTAAACTGTTAGTTATTCCAGGCAGCTTGATGTCATTTGCAAATTTCATGAGCTCCACCCTTCTATCCCTTCATCTAGATGATTGATGAAGTACTGGGCCCTAGACGGAACCTTGAGTACCCCACTGCATGCTTCCCTCCATGCAGATGTAGTTCCATTAACCCTCCCTGAGTTCATTTGCTCAGCCAACTGTGAAGCCATCTGGTGGTGGTGCAGTCTACCCCACATTGTTCTACCTTTCCAAAAAGTAGGCTGTGATCAACTTGTCAAATGCCTTACAGAAGCCCAAGGAAACTATATCCACTGTATTTTCCTGATCCACTAATTTAGTTACTTTATCAAAGAAGGCAGTAAGGTTTGTCTGGCATGGTTCGTTTTTAACAAGCCCATGTTGGCTTCTAGCAGTGGTGGGTTGCCCCCGGTTCGCACCGATTCTATAGAACCGGTAGTAAAACCGGTAGGAGGCCCCGCCCACCGACCCCATCATCAAAATGCTTCTGCACATGCGCAGAAGAGCGTGCGGCCCCGCTACAAACCAGTAGTAAAGGTAAGTAGAATCCACCCCTGGCTTCTAGGGATCGCTTTATTCATTTCTGATCATCTTTTCAAGGAAGAAATGGTCGTTTAAACAATAAAATCCAGATTTCAGGAATTATGCAAACAAAAGGTCATCCTCCACGTTAAAAATATGTCCTTAAGTTTCATTGTTCTTTCTACTGAAAAGTTATTTTCATAAAGCAGAAATTATTTATTTATTTGTGGTAGGTGTTGCACTAGAAAATTTCCAAGACCCAATTTGCAATGTCATCTAGATTAGAGGGTATTTCCAGCTTTTACCACAGCAGGACTTGTTGAGAAGTTGTAGAATTGCTGCATAAGCTTGGATATATTTCCCAAATCGGTTTAATAAAAAATGAGACATTACCTTAAAGCAAGATCCACTCTACTGGTTCAATAATTCTAGAATGAAGGTGTATATAAGACAGTACCAATGTCTATAATATCTACATTCACTGTGTTTCATTTGTTAAAAATTGCTTGATATTAAGACCAATGAAAATGATACAATCCCACCATTTACTTAATGTAGTTATATTTAAAAGCCATAACATCATTTGAACAGGTTTCAACAAATTGCAAAGCAATGTAATTATCACATTAATTATAAAACCAAAATCAGAATAGGTAAGAAAAAGCATCAAAATTATAACACTGAGATGCCCAGAATACATTAGCTATTTATACAGTTATTGTTGGCCCTTTGTTCAAACAAGCCCCTTGGCACTTAGTGAAGCATCCACATTAGATGTGTGGCATATTCTAGAAGAGCCACCCATCTAAAGCATGTTGCAGAATTAGAAATACCGGTAGCTTCTTTCTGCACAAATTTTGTGACTTGTTTCAAAAAGAACAAACTTCAGAACCTGGTTTATGTGTACCAACAAATAACGAACCCGGATGCCTCTATGCACTTTAACTACTAGAGCTGGCAAGAAGCCTGAGGTGGAGTCATATACTTTGCTAGTGTGTTGTTTACTTAGTGGCCTACAAGCAAACAGGAAAAATAGGTTTTGAAATTGTTCTGAGAACACAAAATTCTGGCTTCATATTGCAGCTACAGTATGGGTTCTTTTGCTTCCAGCTTCACTAATATTATAATAACTGGGTTAATGCATCCAGCTTCACTAATATTATAATAATTGGGTTAATGCATCACAGTAAGATGAGTTTGTTAACAAAGATTACTAAATAAATCACAATGAGCTTTATACATTAGGTCAAACCATGTAGCTTTATAAGCACAGTGGTTGAGTTCACAGTAATGCTAAGTCAGGGGTGTAGTGTAAAACCTTTCTTGCATAAAGGCACACTTGAGTCTTTGGGTGGCATGAGGGCCCCCAGCCAAATGGGTGGGGCCAGGAGGGAAAAAACCACCTAAGTTTGATTCATAATAAATGAATTCAATACATTTAAAAGTGTGCTGACAAACATTTGGTCTTTCTCACATTATGCACCCCCATGCTAAGCTGCAAGCTAACCACATACAGGTCTGTGCAATGTGTGAAATCCATCAGTCTCCATTAAACAAGGTTATTGCAAGAACATTCATTTCATCTCAAAAGTCTGCCTAGCCAAAAAGCTCTTCTGCATCTACGTACAAAGGAAAATGTTTTTAATAAAAGACAGCTGGACTCATCAAGTCTTACAGTACTATGACAAAACTAGATCGGAGAGCAAGCCAAGAACAGTGAGACAGCAGAGGCGGATTTGCACTGACACACACTATGAACTTTGACGCAGACTTGAACTGAAAGCCCTACCCTGAATGCCTGCCTTTCAGAACAGGCTTCTCTACACTCCTTTGATGGTTCAAAGACGTCGGCACTTGCCCCCACCCAGGTTGGTCTCTTTACAGAATAGAAGATGCCTTGGGCCAGTGTCATCTGGTGTGGCTGTACTTTCGTAATACTCCTCTAAGCTGGGTAAAATCTGGATGGATGACTCACCTATCTATCATGCATTTCTGATAAATATTACCCCAAGCATTATTATTACGCAGCAAGAGTTAACATGCCTGTATTTCAGAGGAACTGAACCAAGAATCCACATACGTGTACTCATTTAATGGCTGAAGCATTGCATTGCATGAAGCATGGCTGTCATTTTTACATCATCAGGCTTACCTATAAAGACCCCTCTCTGCTTACAAAGTTGGTTCTTTCTCAAAACATAAATTTAAAAAATTGATGGAAAATAATTCCACTAGTCAGCTGTAATGCTTTATCTTAAATTCACTTTTTTAAAGAAGACTGTAACATTGTTTCTAACACTTTTTGTTTCTTTCTGTATACTAAAGCACTAAAAAGGGAAAAATGAAAGAAAGAACTCTCTTCCAGACAATTTTGCACCTGGCACAATATAGAGAGTCAGCCTTGTGTCATGGTGAAGATGCTGACCTAGAAGCAGGAGAAGGTGGGTTCTAGCCTCTCCCTTGGGCACAGAAGCTGGCTGGGTGAGTGAGGGCAGTCTCTCTCTCTCTCTGTCCAACCTGCCTCACAGGGTTGTTGTGGTAGGGAAAACAGGAGGCAGACGTACAGGTAATCCTCAACTTACAACAGTTCATTTAGTGGCTGTTCAAAGTTACGATGACACGGAAAAAAGTGACCCGTGTCCATTTTTCACTCCTATGACAATTGCAGCATCCCCATGGCCACGTAATCAAAATTCAGAGGCAACTGACTCATTTATGATAGCTGCCATTTCTTGGGGTCACATGATCCCCTTTTGCGACCTTCTGTCAAGTGAAATCAATGGGGACGCCAGATTCACTTAACAACTATCTTGCTAATTTAACTGCAGTGATTCACTTAACAAATGTGGCAAAACTCCCTTAACAAATGTCTCTTTGTGGTCGTAAGTTGAGGACTACCTGCACTTATTGGAGATGTTCGCTGCCTTGAGGTGACCTATATAATATACACAGATGCAAGTTAAATTAGATAGGATAGAATAGATAGGATAGAATAGGTAGGTAGGTAGGTAGATAGGAAGATAGATAGATAGATAGATAGATAGATAGATAGATAGATAGATAGATAGATAGATAGATAGATATTGATATCACAAGAGCCATCTCTCCTTCTGGAATATCAGATGCCACTCAACTTTCCAGCCTTTCCTTAGTTGCCCTCCCCCTTCTTCCCCCCCCCACCCCCGGAGAAAAAAAGATCTCTCTCTCTCTGCTGCACCTGCCGACGAAGCCCCGAGCCCGGCCGGCCCTTCGCTTCCTCTCCCCCGACGCCCGCTGGCTGGCTGGGCAGGGCGGCGACGCGGGGCTGCGGTCTGGGGAGAGGCGCTCAGCTTGCAACCCCCGCGCGGGACCCTCCCCGGGGGCGGCGCCCTGCACGCGCTTACTTGTCGCGGATGATGGTCTGCAGCTCCCGGATCTGGTCGTTCATGGGCAGGAGCTTGAGCTGGGCCGCCGCCGACCCCGGCCAGTCGTGAAGCGTCGTGGGGGTGGGGGTGGGGGTGGCCGCCTCGGCGCTCCCGTCGCCCGCGCAGCAGCCGTTCCCGCCGGCGCAGCAACATCGGGTGCCGTCGGCGCTGCTGCTGCTGCTGTCCGGGCTCAGACTGTCGCCGCTGCCCGGGCCGGGGTCGGCGAAGCGCAGCTGCCGAGGCCCGCCCTCGCCGCTCGCCGGCATCCCGGGCTCTGCCGCCGCCGGGCCCACCACGCGCCGGTCGCGGCAAGGCATCGCCTCCATGCGCCGCCCAAGAGCCACGGAGCCCCGCCACGCGCTCCGCTTTACCTCAGCCCGGGGCCCGCGTGCCGGCCCGTGACGCCGCCGGCCTCGGGCGCTCCCATTGGCCGCCGCGCCTGCCGCTCGGCGCCGCGCCGCCACTCCCGCCGTTCGGAGGAGGGGCCGGGGCCCGCCCACTCTCGCCCCCTAGCGAGCGCGCGGGCGGGCTCTAGCCCCGCCCCTTTCCGGCCTGGGCAGGAGCTGCGCGGCACACCTGAGGACCTGCGTCCCGGGCCCGTTCACCTGCGAGGAAGTGCCGTGGGCCGGGCGGCTGCTGGCCTCGCGTGGGCCCCCCCGGAGTCCGTCCATGGGCTGCTGTGTCTCCCTGAGTGAAAAGAGAGTTCGCGCCGGTGGAAAGTTTCCCAGCGCCCTAATCGTTAAACTACATTTCCCAGAATCCTTCGCGCGAAACCAGGCCTCTTAAAGGGGCGGCTTACATTATTATTACACTGCTCAAAAAACTAAAGGGGAGACAAGCAGAAGACATCGGAGAAATGAATGAATGAAATAGCCTCATTAAATACTTTGTTCGTTACATACCGTAGTTTATACACTGCTCAAACAACTAAAGGGAACACAAAACTACTGTATGTAACGAACAAAGTATTTAAAGAGGCTATTTCATTCATTCAGATCTCGGATGTCTTCTGCTTGTCTCCCCTTTAGTTTTTTTGAGCAGTATATTATTGTGGGTGGGAAAATTGGCCCTTTGCTGCCGTGGCCCCCTTCTCGTTCCACGCAGGCAGGGCTGCCTCGGCTGTGGTTGCGCGCAAACCGCAAGGGAGCGTCTTCAGGCAGACAAGCCGCCGATCCTGCTGCTGGCAAACCGCAAGGGCTGCATTTGCCCAGGGGGCGAAAATAGGACGCATTTCCCTTCTGTTTTAGATCTGAGAAGTCGAGAGCTACTTTTGTATGCCTTTGAAATCGCAGATATAAGCAGCCCTTGACTTATTACCATAATGGGGAGCAGAATTCCGTTGGCGAGCAGTCCTAACCGATTTTACGACCTTTTTTGCCGCAATTGAGCAAATCACTGCAGTTAAGGGAGTCGTGCAATTTTTTTTTAAATTTGATTTATATGCCGCCCTTTTCCGGAGACTCAGAGCGGCTTACAATGCGTTAAGCAATAGCCTTCATCCTTTTGTATATTTATACAAAGTCAGCTTATTGCCCCCACAAACTGGGTCCTCATTTCACCTACCTTAGAAAGGATAGAAGGCTGAGTCAACCTTGAGCCTGGTGAGATTTGAACTTGCAGTAATTGCAAGCAGCAGATGTTAATCACAGTGCTTTAGTCTGCTGCGCTACCAGGGCGAATCCCACATCGAGTCCCTTGAGCTTCTGAAACTGGCTGGGAAAGCTACAAATGGCAATCCCAGGAAGCTGCAACGGTTGTGAATCCATGCTGGTTGCCAAGAGCTTGACTTTTGATGTAAGGATGCTGCAAAGGTCATAAATGCAAAGACCGGTGGTAAGTCACTTTTTTCAGTGCTGTTGTATGGTCACTAAAGGAGTGGTTGCAAGCCGAGGATTACTGGTAGCCGCTGTCTGTATTTAGGTTTATAGTGCAGCGTATAACACCATAGTATCTAATTTTCTCTTTTATACAGAGTTCAGTTTGAACAGAAACACTCATCCTAATATAGAATATAGTTTGTACAGCGAAGGTCCGTACCAATTGTGTCCTAGTTTTCCTAGTTTTTTGAAGAAACAGGTGCAAACTTTTACCTCTTTCCACTTAGTTTTACAACTTTTTTCTCTTTCCGTCCCTCTGTTTATATTAATTTCATTGCTGTTTTCTGATTTTAAATGTATTGTTTTCATTTAATATTTATTTTATACTTAAATATTTTGAGCTTCAGAAAATTAAATTGAATTGTGTGGTTCAGAATTGTTTTTCCAAAATTAACTACTTTTTTTGTATTTAAAAGCCACAAGAAAAGAAACCTGAGGTTTTTACTTAGTAATTTAAATTATGCTTAAATAACATAAAAGAGACTAAGGACTTGATATTAAAATCAAAGTAAATAAAGCGCAATTTATTCTCATAAAATGATATGTAAAAGAAAAGATGCTAATCACTCCAAATGTTCTAGATTTGCCCTTTTCAGGTGGTTGTCCAATTAGACTGGTGCTCAATTTATAAAGCCAATGGACTCCATCCATTGGCTGCTGTGTTTCCCTCAGTAGAAGAGAGTTTGCACTGAGTTAATAGTATTGGAAACGGTGCCAGCACATTAGATTAATAGACAATTCCATCATGTTCTATTTTATCTTACATCATGAGCCATAAAACTAGATCATTTTTCAGGATTGCGTGGAAAGTACGGAAAACACTCCACAACCTGTAAAATGATCAAAATTGCCATCCTTCCATCTTGAGTATACATATATTGAATCAAGATGCAGTTTAAAATTTCACTTGGGGGGGCGGGACTACAGGTAGTCATTTAATGAAGTGACTGTTAGAAGTTGTGACTGCACTGAACAATTGGTACTTAGGTTGGGTCCTCAAAGTTATGGGTTTTGCAGTGGCCCCATGGTCAGAATAACAGAGTTGGAAGGGACCTTGGACCTAGTCCACTCCCTGCTCAAGCAGACCCTATAACATTTCAGACAAGTGGCTGTCCAGTCTCTTCTTAAAAGTGATGGAGCACCCAGAACTTCAGAGGCAAGCCATTCCACTACTTAATTGTTCTCACTGTCAGGAAATTTCTCCTTAGTTCTAGATTGGCTCTCTTCTTTATCAGTTTCTATCCATTGCTTCTTGTCCTGCTTTCAGGTGCTCTGGAGAATAGGTTGACCCCTCTTCTTTGTGGCAGCCCCTCAAATAGTGGAAGACTGCTATCATGTCACCCCTAATTCTTCTTTTCACTAGACTAGACATACGGTACCCAATTCCTGCAACTGTTCATGTTTTTAGTCACGTGATCAAAATTTGGATGCTTGACAGCCTGCCTGCATTTTCAACTTTTGGATGCCCTGCACTCTACTGCCTCTGCTACTCCCTCTGCCCTCCCCCCCTGCCACACCCAGCTGACCTTCACTGTCTTCTTGCCCTGCTGACAAGACGTGCCTGGCCTGCCTTTTGCAAGGCAGCTGCTGGCTGTGCAATGAATCTTTTCTCAGGAAAGGCCAGGCCGGGTGTGCCTTGTCAGCAGCAGAAGAAAACAGTGAAGGTTAGCTGGGGAGGTGGCAAGGGTGGTAGAGTGTAGAGCAGCCAATAGGGCAGAGATGGGGAAGATAGTGGGTGGGGGAGAAATGAGTGCAGCAGAACATAAACAGACTAATGACAATGCAGCGTTATTCTAATTATTGCAAACGGGGCTACAGAAGTACTGGTGCAGTCATGAGATGTTTCGCTTAATAACCATTTCCCTAAGTGATGGAAATTCCAATCCCAATTAGGGTTGTTAATCAAGGAACACCTCTACTTCAGTTTCTCCTCTCCTCCTGTTCCTTATTCTAGCTCTTCCGCTTTTAAATGTGCACATCAGCCCAAAAAATAAGCAAAAGATTCAGCAGGATGAATGATCACAAAGTTATAACTGCAAGAAAGGATTTTTATCTTTGAATTTATTCCAGTCTTCAAAACTTTTGCTTTGTTTCCTTCACCCTAAATTCCTGTTACTTATATGGAACACCCCCTCCCATCTTTTAAGCCTTATTTATAAATTGTTGTACATAAGACTGCAACATTGTACATTTAACTCTAAGAATAAAAAATGTGTTCAGGTGTCTGATCAATAGAATAATCATTTATATTAAATTTACAGTTATATTTAATTCATAACCCTTAATTTTAAAAGTGTTTTTACTTTATATCCATTTATCTCAAAGAGTCCATTGCAAGCATGACCAATTCAGGGGACAGTCAATTAATTTTAGTATTTCATTACTATAGATCCCCAGTATAACTTTCTTTTCTTAATCACTCCAAGGCTCTTGTTCCTTTTTTGCCAGTCACTAGTGATATTTTATTTAAAAGATTTTGGTTGGCAGCAAATAAATTAACTGGGAAATTCTGCAAAAGTTCAGCAATCAATGATTCAATTACATGAATGTTGCTGAAAAATATGATATGATGTAGAATGCAGATATCCTTGTTATGATTATCATGTCAGTATCTAAAATCAAAGAGGTAATTGTCAATCACACCCCAGTATTCTTCATTTTGGCGAGATTCTACATACCTCCGCTGTGTGTGTTTGTATAACACATAGGATTCCCAAATTCTTCCTGATGATTGACAGATGGTGGTAACTTTTATTGGGAATATTTTCCAATTTATATTACCATGCCAACAACAATCTGTTACAATTATGCAGCCAGGTAAAACAGATGACATTTGCCAGTGTTGATGCAGACTAATTGTCAACAGCAGGTATGAAGCAGTGTCCAACAATCCTGTTTCCTCCACAGTCTTCCCACATTGCATTTTTGCTGAATGAGCAGGCTCTCATCAGTTTCAACTGTGCTGGATCTACCAATGGCATCCTGATGATTGAAGAATGATTGCACACAAATCTCATACATGAAGTGATTCTGACCACCTACTGTTTACTTTGATTCTATATCTAGTTCTGACAGAAAGAGACACTTGTAAACTCTTTTGACCAGCAGGATATGAAAAAAACCTACAATGCAGTAAGGCAGATGGGTGTGCCACATACTAATTCCAAGGGAATAATAATATTCCAAGAGATATATTATTGATACAGAAAATAAATGTTATCATTTTCTAATATTTAACGGTTAATAGATGTGTGGGTATAAGTGAAGGGAATTTCCTGCAGATCTCAGGCGGCACCTCCAAGGATCTGGCTTGTCCTATAACATTAGGATCTTTTCCAGGTCTTTTTTTAAATTTATTTATTTTTATATGCCTTACAATGCGTTAAGCAATAGCCTTCATACTTTTGTATATTTTATACAAAGTCAGCTTATTGCCCCTATAAACCGGGTCCTCATTTTACCCACCTTAGAAAGGATGGAAGGCTGAGTCGACCTTGAGCCTGGTGAGAATTGAACTCGCAGTAATTGCAGGCAGCTGGATGTTAAATGCTGCCTTAGTAGGAGGCATTAGCCTCCTACGCCACTCAGGCTCCTTCATGGCTCCTTCACATCATGGCTGTGTTCTTCAGAACACAGCCATGATGCATGGAGTACAGGTAGTCAGGGGTGAAATGTAAAATTTGTTACTACTGGTTCTGTGAACGTGGCTTGGGGGAGTAATGTGACTGGGTGGGCGTGGCCAACTTTTTTCTTTTTTAACTTTTCAAAGCATTTTTTCTAATCCTTTGAAAAGCCTCTGCCGATCAGGCAACTCAGTTGGGATCGTCAGAGACTTTTCAAAGTATTTTTTTTTGCTAGTTCAGCAGATCAGCGGATCAAATCTCACTGGCTCAAGGTTCCATCCTTCCGAAGTGGGTAAAATGAGGACCCAGATTGTTGGGGGCAATATGCTATTTAGTATATTGCCTTTGGTGTATACTTTGGGGCAGCATAGAAATATGACAAATAAAATAAATATTTTTTTTTTACCACCTCTTCGGCCAAGAGGTTGCAGAAAAAAATGCTTTGAAAAGCCTCTGATGGTCCCAGCTGAGCCACGTGATCATCAGAGGCTTTTTTTAAAAAAACTTTTAAAAGCATTTTTTCTTCGGAAGAGGTTGTAGAAAAAATGCTTTTAAAAGTAAAAAAAAAAAAACCTCTGATGATTGTGCGGCTCACCTGCGCATGGTGGAGGGGGGGCGCAGGGATTTTTGCCACCAGTTCTCCGAACCACCCACCACCATCGCTACGGGATCAGGCGATCCGGTCTGAACCGGGAGCATTTCACCCCTGCAGGTAGTCCTCAACTTATGACCACAATTGAACCCAAAATTTCTGTTGCTAAGTGATACATTTGTTAAGTGAATTTTGCCCCATTTTACAATCTGTCTTGCCACAGTTGTTCAGTGAATCACTGCAGTTGTTAAGTTAGTAACACGGTTGTTAAGTGAACCTGGCTTCTCCACTGAGTTTGCTTGTCAGAAGGTTGCAAAAATGGCTTGCATGACCTCATACTGCAATCATAAATATGAAGTCTCTGGATTGTGATCACGTGACCGTCATGTCACTTTTTCCAGTGCCGCTGTAACTTTGAACAGTCACTAAGTGAACTGTTGTAAATCGAAGGCTCCCTGTATTCTGTGATTCTGCAAGAAGAGACCAGCCCATTTCTTGTCACTGACTTCTGTGAAGTGCAACATCCATGCTGCAGCATGCCGGCAGAAATGAGCTAGAACATGCTGGAGACATGAAAAAGCGATACTGAAGCCATCTCGAGTCCCATAAAAGTGAGCAAGGTGTCCCTATCAACCGAAGGAATGGATACATATCAAGTCACAGGCGTGGCTTCTGCTCGGCAGGAAAGAAGCAAGCGACGGAATAAGCTCTCAGGTGGGGAACGAGGGACCCTTTATTGACTTGTGGACTTCAATTCCCAGAATTCCTGAGCCAGGATTTTTTTTAAAATGTAAACTTCTTGCTCTGGTTTATGTTGCCATGTAGTAAATGGCTGGCTGAGGAATTCTGGGAATTGAAATCCACAAGTCGTTCCCCACCCCTGAAATGAATGAACAACAAGCCAAATAAACAAGAGGCAACTCCAGGAGGAGGAAGCAATCCTTGGATTTCAGTTTATCCACCCATCAAGTCAGCCTGGGGAGCCTCCACGGGTGCTGGAGAAAAGGTGTGCCAGCCGCACCACCACGCCTCATAGTGTGGGAGACAACACACAACCATCTTCAGCAGCTCCACAAACCCAACTCACACTCCTAGCCAGAGGTCTTCCAACTTGGCAGCTTTAAGACTTGTGGACTTCAACACCCAGAATTCTCCAGACAGCATAGCTGGCTGGAGAATTCTGGGTGTTGAAGTCCACAAGTCTTAAAGCTGCCAAGTTGGAAGACCTCTGCTCCTAGCCAACCTCCCTCCCTCCCCTTCCCTCCTCCCTCTTTCAGACCTCCAAGGTCCCTTCCAACTCTATTCTCCAACTCTATCGTCCTGATATTGTTTTTCTCTCTCCCTGCCCCGCGCGCGCGAGCCTAGGCCCACTTCCGCCGGCGGCGCCCGCCCCTTCCGCTTTTTCCCCCGTCATTACCCTTCCCCCCCCCAATATGGCGCTGCTGAGGGCTCTACCGAGCCTCTCAGGTGACCGCGCGGCGGCCACGGCACTTCGGACCAGGCCGCTTCGGGTTTGCTTGCGCTGGCGGGGCCGGTCGCTCCCGGAGGTCTCTCGGGTAAGGCGGCGGGGCTCTGGCGTTAGCGAAAGGCCGGGCGGGGGCGCCTCCTGACGGGGCCGGGGACAGAGCGGGGAGGCCGGCAGAGGCGAAGGACTCCGGGGCCGGGCCGCCTTAGCGGGGACGCTCGTGGAGAAGTTGTTTAGGCCCCACCCGGGGAGGGGAAGAGCGGCTGGGCGGCTTAAAGTAGTTGTCCTGAGTGTGTCCAGGAATTCCAGGGGTGCCCCTCCCCCCTTCTCCCCCCCTCCCCCGCATTCTGGCTCCCGGTTTCTCCGAAGGTGCTGAAGTTGCCTCGTTGGACAGAGAAACAGCTGCAGGCATAGAACATGGAATAACAAAGCTGGAAGGGACCGTAGAGGTCCTCTAGTCCAGGGGTCTCCAATCTTGGCCACTTTAAGACTTGGGGACTTCAACTCCCAGAATTCCTCAGCCAGCTTTGCTGGCTGAGGAATTCTGGGAGTTGAAGTCCCCAAGTTTTAAAGTGGCCAAGGATGGAGAGCCTTGCTCTTTTTGGGGGGGGGGTGATTTATATGCCGCCCTTCTCCGGAGACTCAGGGCAGCTTACAATGCGTTAAGCAATAGCCTTCATCCTTTTGTATATTTATACAAAGTCAGCTTATTGCCCCCACAAACTGGGTCCTCATTTCACCTACCTTAGAAAGGATGGAAGGCTGAGTCAACCTTGAGCCTGGTGAGATTTGAATTTGCAGTAAATTACAGGCAGGCACTGTTAATAACAGTGCTTTAGTCTGCTGCGCCACCAGGGCTCTAGTCCAGGGGTGGGCAAATGTGGCTCTTTTGCAACCCGTGGACTTCAACTCCCAGAATTCCTGAGACAGCTTGGCAGGTGGGGGCTGTCTCAGGAATTCTGGGAGTTGAAGTTCACAGGTTGTAAAAGAGCCACATTTGCTCACCCCTGCTCTAGTCCAACCCCTCCCCCCCATCCCGCTCTAGCAGGAGACCCTGTACCCCTTCAGACAAATCATTGTACAATCTCTTCTTGAAATCCTCCAGTGATGGAGCACCCACAACTTCTGGAGGCAAACCCTTCCCCTGGTTCAGGGGTGGGCAATTGTGGCTCTTTTACAACCTGTGGACTTCAACTCCCAGAATTCCTGAGACAGCTTGGCTGTCTCAGGAATTCTGGGAGTTGAAGTCTACAGGTTGTAAAAGAGTCCACAATTCTGGGAGTTGAAGTCCACAGGTTGTAAAAGAGCCACAATTGCCCGCCCCTGAACCTGGTTCATTGTTCTCACTATTAGGAAATTTCCCCTTAGTTCCAGGTTGCTTCTCTCCCTGGTTATTTTCCATCCAGTGTTTCTTGTTCTGTCCTCTGGTGCTTTGGAGAATAGGTTCACCCCTCTTCTTTGTAGCAGCTCCTCAAATATTGGAACACCGGAAACAAGCCGGCAAACCCTGCACCAAGAACTCTGGGGATTTTTAAAGGTTCTTTTTTGACACTGCTGTTAGGATGAATTCCTCACCCCCTTCATTTTAAATAATTCATCTAGGTCGGAAGGTGGTATGATTCTCTGAAAGGAGTAACCGTGGGAAGGGGCAAACAACAAGTGTCCCAAAATAGGGCTGGGAGTTTGCACAGGAGCATTTCGCACTTCGGTGTTTGGTTCAGAGTTGAGCTCCTCTCAAAAGTGGCTTTGCACAGGAGACCCCATCTGCTTCAGAAATGACTGTCAGGATCGTTGATTGTCTGTACTCATAATCATTAAAAAAGTAACTTCTTGCTCTGGCCAAGTTGCCATGTAGTAAATGAATGTGCTTTAGAACGTTACTTGCTGTACAGAAGTTGTGGGAAAGGGTTTTTGGTTTTGGTTTTTTGGAGAAAGTGAATGAATCTTAGGCTTCTTGTGTTGATGTTAAATGGGAGAACATTGATTTAAGATGCTTTTCTCTTTGAGGATATTTCTTCTTTTGAGAAATGCATTGCAAAATTTAAAAATGTATTCATAATTTCATAAGAATGTAGTCATTTGCTTTATAATCAACATATAAAAGTGTATCTGTCATATTGTGTTTATCTTCAAATCTTTTTCTTTAGCTCTAGGACAGAGAGGTATTCGTTTCTTTGAATTATTATATTGGCTAAGTGGAACAAAGAGTTTATAAAAAGGCAAAAATGATTTTTTTCCCCAATTGATATTTGGGCTAGATTTTAAATGTTAGACTTCTAATGCAGATTCTTTTATTTGCTTTCATTAAGTTACTGATTAAGCTATTGATTGCCACAGCAATGAATACAGTGAATTTGCTCAGGCCGATTTGACAAAAACCAAATATTTTTAGGAAAGGTATGAAGCTTTGCTGAGCATGAAAGGAAAGTCTCACTTAAAAATTGTGTCTTGTGCAATTTTATTATTTCAATTGTAGGAAGAAATATCCTTCTGGGTTCAGTTCCAAGTGGGGAAAAAGACACTGGAAATATGGAGACTGCTTGGAAAGATGGTTTAATGGTGGACAGGATCACATGGCTTGAGTTCCTGAACAAAAAAGGGGACGAGATACAGCAAGTCCCTGGGTTTTATGCTCTCTCTGGCTTTGAACTTCCTGGGGCCCCAAAAGAGTATCCTGATTGGTTGTCAGACTCCCAGGGGGTGGGGGTTTTAGCTAGCCTTGCTGGCTGATGTAATCTTCCCAGGTGCCATGTGGTGAGTTTCTGTTGCTAGATGGGTCCTATTGTCAAAGATTGAGTTTCTGCCTCTGGCCCATTAACAAAGGGGGGGAGGCAGGAAGGTGGGAGTTGCTTTGTCTTTAAAACATGTTTCTCCATTTCTCAACCAGGGAAACATAATATTCTGCCTTTTTAATATTTCCTAAAATATTCTTCTAGGAAAGGGGTGGGTGCTAACTTCCTACACTATGATAGTAGAGAAAGATGGTCATGCTACATGGTCTTTGATAACTGAGTTGACATCTGCACATTTAAGGCTAGCATTACATTTTTAAAAGCAATATTTTCTTGGAAGATCTTAGGCTAATCATACAGCTTCCAGAACATGTTAATTGTGCATAAGAAGATTGCAGATCAAGGACCTATCTTATCTTACCGTTTAACAAATGCCATGCCTTTTGGGTCCTAACACAAAAGCACAATATTCCTTTCCATGTTATTCCAACTGGTACTTGGGAAGACCAGAGCCCCTGAAGTGGTTACTTTTGTTATACAGGAATAGTTTGCTTTTCTTGGACACTGAACAAATCAACTGGGTGGATTCACACAACATCCTTATCAAAATTAAACATATCACATTTTAATTTAGCTTAATGGCTGTGATGGTACAACAATACTTTAAAATTTGTGAAAATAAATAGTCATCACCTCAGTAGGAACGTAACAATGTTCTGTGCTCTTCAGTCTATAGTCATGCTGGCCACATGGCCACAGAAATGTCTTCAGACAATGCTGGCTCCTTTGACTAGCAGATGGAAATGAACATCCCCCCCCACCCCCCCCCCACCCCCGTAGAATCTGACATGACTGGACAGGGAAAGCTTTAACTTTACCTTTATTTATTGAGGAAAATGGAATTTTATTTAACAAATAAAATATTTTGGTTGAAACTGCCAAGAGTACATGCATTTAATAAATTCATTTTTTAGAAATGCCATTACTTTACTCTTTCTGCAGTCTTTAAATACAGACTTTGGAAAATGTTACATATTTTGTTGAATAATTGGCAGTTTCATATTTGAAAATTTAAACAGAGATATATCATCCAGACAAAATAATTTATTTTCAGATTTTGAAGCTATCTTGCCAGTAGTTGCATTTGCCTTCGTTTTCTGACATTCTTCTTAAAGTTATCTGCACATCTACCCTGCATTTTCTCTGCTGTTTGGCAGAGGCAAATAATTCAATTACCTTCTCTATAATTTTTTTATCTACCTTAGTTCCATTTTTGTCTCATTAAGACTGGTCATTTTCTAGAAGAGGAAGAAATGTCTTTTCCCTCCCTCCTGATAATGTTACTAACACTGTTCACCGCCAATGTTGGTAACCTCTTGACTTGGTACTTTACCTCATTGCAATGTATGTTCCAGCTCAGTTTCTTCTGTTAGGATTTTTTCAGAGCTAGGTGTGCCGTACAGGGAAGATTTGTGTGGTTTTTCTTTACTTTAAAACTAATTTCTTCATTCTTTTGGGAAGTGTATTGATCTTGATAATGTTTTACGTATGAAAAATCATTAAAATCATAGCTGCTGTTGGTTGATCTTTGACAAAATGAGAAGTTTATAAAAATGCCTACAAACTAACTCTTTCTTTCTTTCTTTCTTTCTTTCTTTCTTTCTTTCTTTCTTTCTCTCTCTCTCTCTCTCTCTCTCTCTCTCTCTCTCTCTCTCTCTCTCTCTCTTTCTTTCTTTCTTTCTTTCTTTCTTTCTCCAATCTTCTCATTAGCCATTGTAGCATAAGTAGCATATCTGTTTGTAAGGGAATATAGAGCTGTCCTCCAAGTTATGAGAAAGTTATAATCTTGTGGGGCTGTATTATTAGCTGTAATGTATTAGCCACATGAGGCCCTTGGGCTGCAGGTTGAGCACCCCTGAAGTAGATGGTGTACTAATGGAAGCCATTTAACACCATTGTTACCTTCCCCAGAAGTGGCTGACCAAGATCAGATCAAAAGCAAGTCGTGTAGTAATCTGGCAGGTCTCAAAGAACCCCAGGTTAACATGTAAGGAACTAAAGATCTCTCTTGCATTGACAAATGTCAGTGTTCATGAGACTACCATCAGGAGAACATTGAATAGCAATAGTATTTGTTGGTCGCGTTGGTGGATGATCTCTGGAGGGCTCGGGACAGGGGTTGTTCCTCTGTCCTGGTCCTGTTAGACCTCTCAGCGGCTTTTGATACCATCGACCATGGTATCATGCTGCAGCGGTTGAGGGGGTTAGGAATAGGGGGCACCGTTTTGCGGTGGTTCTCCTCCTTCCTCTCCGACCGCTCGCAGTTCGTGTTGGCAGGGGGGCAGAGGTCGACCTCGAGGCGTCTCGCATGGGGAGTGCCGCAAGGGTCGGTCCTCTCACCCCTCCTGTTCAACATTTATGTGAAGCCGCTGGGTGAGATCATCCGTGGTTTTGGGGTGAAGTGTCATCTGTACGCTGACGATACTCAGCTGTACATCTCCACCCCAGACCACCCCAACGATGCCCTTGATGTGATGTCCCGCTGCCTGGAGGCCGTGCGGGTCTGGATGGGGAGGAACAGGCTCAGACTCAACCCCTCCAAGACCGAGTGGCTGTGGCTTCCGGCGCCCCGATATAGTCAGCAGGTGCCATCGCTGACTATTGAGGGTGAATCTTTGCCCCCCACAGAGAGGGCTCGCAATCTGGGTGTCCTCCTGGACGCACGGCTGTCTTTAGAAGAGCATATGACGGCCGTGGCCAGGGGGGCCTTTTATCAGGTTCGCCTGATTCGCCAGTTGCAGCCCTTTCTGGACCGGGACGCCTTGCGCACGGTCACTCATGCCCTTGTCACCTCCCGGTTGGACTATTGTAATGCTCTCTACATGGGGCTCCCCTTGAAGAGCACTCGGAGGCTCCAGCTGGTCCAGAATGCGGCCGCGCGGGTGGTTATGGGCGCAACCCGTTGTGCCCATGTGACACCCCTCCTGCGCGAGCTGCACTGGCTCCCAGTGGTCTTCCGGGTGCGATTCAAGGTGTTGGTTACCACCTTTAAAGCGCTCCATGGCATAGGACCCGGGTACCTCCGAGACCGTCTTCTGCCACCAATAGCCTCCCACCGACCAGTCCGCTCCCACAGAGAGGGTCTCCTCAGGGTGCCGTCAACCAAGTTATGTCGACTGGCGGCGCCCAGGGGGAGGGCCTTCTCTGTGGGAGCCCCAGCCCTGTGGAACGAACTGCCCCCGGAAATACGTAAGATCTCCGACCTCCGGGTGTTTCGTTGTGCACTCAAGACCCTGTTGTTCCGCCAGGCCGGGCTATCAACACAATAGTTTTAAATTGGGGTATTTAAATTTATTGGGGTTTTAAATTTGAGCCACTTATTTAATTATTTTAAATTTTATATCATTGTTTTGTCTGTGTTTTTAAATAGGCTGTACACCGCCCTGAGTCCTTCGGGAGAAGGGCGGTATAGAAATAAAATAATTATTATTATTATTATTATTATTATTATTATTATTATTATTATTATTATTATTATTATTATTATTTTGGAATGGTCAACTCAAAATCCTGACCTTAATCCTATAGAAATGCTGTGGAATTGCCTGAAGTGGGCAATTCATGTGAGGAAGGCTGACAACATCCCTGAGTCGAAGCTGTTCTGTACAGAGAAATGGACTAAAATTCCCACAACACAACGTAAAGGACTAACCAACAGTTGTCAGAAATATCCAGTAGCTATTGCTTCTGAAAAGGGAACATACTTATAGGTAGTCCTTGACTTGTGGCCTTTAAAAAATTGATCTATGACCATTTTTCATGCTTGTGACCATTGTAGCATCCCCATGGTCACGTGATCAAAATTTGGGTGCTTGGCAAGTGGTTCATATTTATGACGGTTGCAGTGTCCCGGAGTCATGTGATGCACTTTTATGACTTTCTGATGAGAAAAGTCAATGGGGAAGCCAGATTCACTTAATAACCATGTTGCTAATTTAACAACTGCAGTCATTCACTTCACCACTGTGTTAAGTACAATTTTTTATCTTTAGCTACTTTTAAGACCTGACTAGGGATCAGATCATGTTTCAAGACATACTTGTGCAGAAATATTGAAAATTGAAAAAGACTCAAGTACCACTGTATTTGGGAACTAATAGCAAATTCTGCAATTTTTCAGTTACATTGTTTGATCATGTTGGTAACATTTTATGTATCTGTTCTGTAAATAACGACTTCATCTGTGCATGAAGCACAATTGATTTATAGAACTTCTTTTAATTGTCAAATTTCTGCTTCATCAAGCAAACAAATGCAATATTTACAAGCATAGAATGCTGCCTACATTCTGAAATAGTGTCCATTCCTCTCCAATATCTTATTTAAATTTTTGGTCATATTAAAACAAGAAAAAGCACCTTTGGGACAATCATGACCTGGATGACTGAGAGTCTCCATAGACATTTTGGTCATATAATGACCAAGTAATATGTTGTTTAATTTTTTTTTATCATATAATAAGATCATAGTTTGCAATACTAAAGCAATAATACTTGCAGTTTGCAGGATTAAATATCTGGATATTCTCAGTAGAGAGTATGGTTGTCATGGTTGTCCTAAAGGCGCTTTCTTGTTTTGCTGGAAGGTTTCTTGTTTCTCACACAAAAAGCCTATTCAGTTCTGACTGAATAGTGGAGAATGGAATTCCTTGCAATCATATGGTTGCTAACTTTTGTGGACTTTGGTATTGGTTTATCCAGGCAAAACAGGAGCAAATTCTGACAATAATTCTGTTTTTATGTACAAGCTCAAAACAGCTTTCTTTCAGACCTTTCAGGATCACAACCTCCAGTTTAAGAACTCCTCTATTAAGTTAAAATAAGGTTTATTTAGTGTTAGCTTAGCATGTTGTTTGCACCAAGCTGTGTGGCTTATAAAGCTAGTACATGGCAAGAATAGGCAGCCAATGATCTGCAAGGCCCCCTTAGATCTCCAAGGTCCCTTCCAATCTGTTATTCTGTGTTATTTCTTTGTCTTTTTCGGCCTGAAGCAAACCATTTATTTAAAAAATCAGTTTGTGTGCTAATACATAATAGTTGTGGGAAGGGGACAGTTGGCTGAAAGAATGGGAATAAGTTAGTTATTCCCCTTTAAACCATCTCAGGCTTACATGCATTTGGCAGTATTGGTTGCCGGGGGAATCTCAGTATCTTGATTTTAGACAGTGACTGGTGATTTGGTGGAAAATAATCGATCCATGGGTCTTTCGCTTCTCCTTTTTTAAAGCAAAAATTTAATGGGCCTGTGTAATTGTAATTGATTGAGTGTTCTTAGTATTCAGTATTCTGGAAAAAAAATGGTATGTTAGAATTTGTGATAACTTCACCAATTTTGAACTTACCAAATAGATAAGGGAACTTGAATATAGATGATTATCAGCCTAGCAACGTTACTTCAGGGAAATACCCAGGTATGTCTGTGAGTATCTGTTGAACTCATATATGGTTTTTCAAAACCAGGATTTGTAATCATGCTAAATTAGATACTGCATTTAGCAAAAATGAAACAAAGATAAATTATTGATCACCGGTGCACAATATTTCACCCAGAGGTACCTGAATATTCCAGATAAAGCTCAGTAATTGCTTCCAGACACAGTGGCTCGGTTTGCCCTCAGCCCCCATGCCAAATTCTGAAGCTATAAATTTCCCACTTTTATGAGATGGAACATAAGTAAAAACCGTAATTTAAAAGTAGTATATGACCACCTGATGCGGCCCCAGCCACTTCATGACTGTCAGGCCAGCCTCCGCTGTTAAATGCAGTCCTTAGCCTTCATAAATGGCTCCTGCCTGATTTGCAGAGTCAGCTAGCTTTCCAAGGTGCTTTCTGCTGTCCAGGTAGAAGCCTGGCAGATCCCAAAGCATTGCTGTAAATAAAGTTGAGCTTGGCACTTTGCTCTAAAGCATGCAGGCATTGTATTAAAAAAAAGATTAAAGAATCTTTTTTTAAAAAAAGAATATAAAATGTATCATGCATTTTGATTCTTCTAAAAATCATTATTAAAGCAAGTAATTGGTAGCCTTGTAAGAGTTGTTCAGAAAAATGAAAGTTTAACTAATTAATCTTAATTAATTAGTTTGGACTCTAATTAATTTGGACTCTGTGGCCTTTCTTGTGAGACTGGATGTTATTTGAATCAGTAATGCCATAAGTAGAAAACTAAGAAGGAGCATCACTTTCTGCATTTTGTGTAATAAATTCCTCACTCATTAGCAAAATCCTATTTAATTTTGCAAAGGGCAAATTAATCTTAATGGATACAGTTTATCTAGGGTTTTATAAATATTGCAAGGTATACATTCTGTAATAAAATATAGAATGTATTAATATTACTGATGCAGAATGAGAATGAGGTATAAAATGTGCCAATTTGTATGTGATTTCATATGGAAGAGTATACTTGCTCTCCCCTTATAGTTGGTACATGCATAAATAACTTGGACTGAGCTCAGTTTATTGTAAATCAAATAACAGACAAAACATAAATCCCCAAATAAAAATTTAAGTACAATAAGTAAAATCCTAGATGATGATAAAGATGTAATATTTTATGTTTTGAAAGTTTTGAAGCCAAGATAATAACTTTATGATCTATCATTCTTATATGTTCAAATAATGTGTACAATCTCGTCACTTTTAAACAGTTTTTTGATAATTTTCTTAGCAATCCCTGACACTAGTATTTTGGACTACTGTTTTGTCTGATATTCATTTAAATTAGGGGACTGCAGCCAAGAAATTAAAAGACGCTCCTGGAGAGGAAAGCTATGGCAAATCTAGACAGCATACTAAAAAGCAGAGACATCACCCTGCCAACGAAAGTGCATATAGTCAAGGCTATGTCTTTCCCAGTTGCAATGTATGGCTGTGAAAGTTGGACCATAAGGAAGGCTGAGCGCCAAAGAATGGAGGCCTTTGAACTCTGGTGCTGGAGAAGACTCCTGTGAGTCCCTTGGACTGCAAGGGGATCAAACCGGTCAGTCCTAGAGGAGATCAACCCTGACTGCTCCTTAGAAGGTCAGATCCTGAAGATGAAACTCAAATACTTTGGCCACTTAATGAGAAGGAAGGACTCACTAGAGAAGGGCCTAATGAGATTGAGGGCAAAAGAAGAAGGGGACAACAGAAAATGAGGTAGAATTAGAATTACAGTTTGTTTAGTGACCGTTCAAAGTTACAACAGCACTGAAAAAAGTGAGTTATGAGCAGTTTTCACACTTACAACTGTTATAGCATCTCCATGGTCATGTGATCAAAATTTAGACACTTGACAATTGATTCACATTTATGATGGTGTCAGTGTCCCGGGGTCACATGATCCCCTTTTGCGACCTTCTGGCAAGCAAAGTTAATGGGGAAGTCAGGTTCACTTAACAATGGTGTTATTAACTAAACTACTGCAGTGATTCACTTAACTGTGGCAAGAAAGGTCATAAAACAGGGCAAAACTCACTTAACAAATGTTTCACTTAGCAACAGAAATTTTGGTTTCAATTGCGGTTGTAAGTCGTGGACTATCTGTATCTAATATATTTGACAAGTAGATAATACTAAGTTTAAAAATGTTGTGTCCTGGGCCAGGTTATTTGAAGGATCATCAACTCCTAATTATATTTGCTCGTCGCCTCAGATCTGCCAAGAGAAACATTCTGCAGGTCCCGTCCCTCAAGGAAGTCCTCTTGGTGGGGCCAGGGAGATGGGCCTTCTCTGCAGTGGTGCTTGCCTTATGCAATATATTCCCCACTCAAAGTCTGAGTAGCTCTTTCCCTCCTTGTTTTCTGGAAGGCCCTGAAGAGAGGGAGGGAGGAAATTCGATTGTAATGGAGCCATCTGAAATTCTCACTGACTTTGTGATATGGTCATTGTTTATATACCTCTTTAGCTAAACTCCACCCATTTATTTCTTGTGAGGTGGGTGGCCATATAAATTTAATAAAGAAATAATATGAGGTAATAGAAATATTAAGGGGAGCAGGCAGAGAATTGCCATTTAGCTCTTTAAATAGTTGCTACTATAACTTACACATGTTCCCCAACAGTTTTCATTTTTTCTTTTGTTTCTTTTCAGAACCAAATGCTCTTTCATTATGCCGGACGTGTCTCTGCAAAATGATTGGAGTGTTTCAGTTGTGGACATTGTGCTATTAATTATTACAGCCTTGTTTTTTCTTTCTTTCCAGGTTCTACCAATTTTAAATCGGCCCTCATGGCACAGCTCAGGGAAATGCTATTCAAGGCAACTATTAGATGCTGCAAAGGTAGTATTGAGCATTTTTTTCTTTTTCTCTCTTGACATTCTGCTAATGAGAAAGACTTGTAGACTCTCCCTCCAAGCTTGGCCCCAGTTTATGTCCTGCTTTTTACTTAATC
This sequence comes from Pantherophis guttatus, assembly GCF_059756535.1. Taxonomy (NCBI): domain Eukaryota; kingdom Metazoa; phylum Chordata; class Lepidosauria; order Squamata; family Colubridae; genus Pantherophis; species Pantherophis guttatus. The sequence goes on from NC_142074.1 coordinate 3,800,371, forward strand.
CTTATAACTTTGCTTTCCAACTCCAAAGAATTTAGATTTAAAAAGCAAAACTTTCTTCTTAGAGAACTATTTTTGTAAAGACTCAAGAAAATGGATGTGATTGTAAAAATAAAAGCAAGCTTTCAGCAGCAACAAAGAGTTTCTTTCTAGTACAGGTATCGCTTTGGAGGAGGGTCTAGTAGGACAAGTTGGCACAGCCAACTCAGCGCAGCCAACTTGCTGCGGGACAACTCACCATGAGATAACTTGCCCTGGGACAAGAGTTACACTAATATTGAAGAAATGGTGGAATGAAATCTTAAAGAAAGGCTGAAAAAGGAGGGACAGAATGAAATGTGACTGGCAGAAACTAAAATTATTTTTAAATTATTTTAAATACTTGATGAATTGTCCCACAGCAAGTTGTCCCATGGTAAGTAGGCCACAATGAGTTGTCCCACAGCAAGTTGGCCATGATGTTGTGGCCCGTACGCGGCCTATGCAGCTAGTAGCTGATTCCGACAGCAAGGAGGCTGGTGTGGTGCTGCGCCAGCAGCCTGTGAAGCTGTGCAGCTCATTGTCCGACTTGAGTCGGACTTGAGTCGGACAATGAGGAGGCTGGAGAAGATGTGGTGCCAGAGGCGGGGATTCAGTCAGGGCCTTCAGAACCTCCAGAAGCTCCCATAAGTGAAGAGGAGGAGCCTCTTCTCGATGCACGGGCGCGCAGAGCTGCCAAAAGGCAGGAGTGGCTCCTCAGGAGGAGGTCTCCTCGAGAGTAAGGCTTGGGGCTAATTGGCCACTCCCTTAGTCTATTTAAGGAGGAATGCCGACTGAAGCAAGTTGCAGGGAACAACTTCATTCACATACCTTCGTGCCTTGATCTTAGTTCTTTGCAAATTGCTTCTGGGCTTTCTGCCAACCATAGTAAGATTAAGATTATTTATTCTTTGGATTCTTGCAGGCTGTTAAGAAAGTTAATTAACAGCCTTTGTTTGAAGAAAAAACTGATTTTATTTTAGTAAACTAAGGTTTGTACAGACTTTGTGTGTGCTGCGTTCTTTGGAGTCCGTAGCTGGGGCAGAACACATGGTGAATTGGCTGCACCAAGTTGTCCCATTCCATCCGAGAACACCATCACACCAAGCGGCTGAAGGGGAAGTCTATGAAGATGACCTAAGTCTATAGGTCAGGGAGTTGCCAGCTGCACTGATGCCAAGCTGGCAAGCTTTCCAGTTGTTCTTAGAAATAAACAGAATCCAAAGTCTTTTTGCAACCCTACAGAAATGAGTTGCCACTACTTTAGGTTAGCAGTCGCGACTTTTATTTTGAACTAACCACACTTCTGGTTACCAAAGCCAGGCTTAGAGTGCAACAGGTTTGACAATAGATTCAGGCTTTGTAGTGCAGGTAGTCTTCACGTTATGACTGTAGTGGAGTCTGCCCATTATAGTCCTAAATTGTGACTGTCGTAAACTGGTTCATCACGTGACAGGACCAGATTTTATGACCTTTTGGCAGTAGTACTGCATGTGTGGCAAACATTACGCAACCGCCATGCTCGTAAGTGAATTGTTTGTTATCTGTGCTTTTGCTGAAAACTGGAAGTAAACCCTGATTTGAGCAAAAATGTTATGAATTGTGGCCATGTGAATGTCGGCTGGTTGCTGAATACCTGAAATGTAGTCATGTGACTATAGGGGGGGCAGTGGTCATTGGAACTTCAGAAGTACTTTTGGGGGGGGGATCTGGCCTAATTTTGAACGGTCACAACGGTCAAGAACTACCTGTAAATTACCAGCCAATCAGAATCTAGGCTTGTACCCTAGTAGTATCTTTGAGTGCATGTGAAAGCATTCCTATCCAGAAGGGCCTGGAAAACAAACTTCCTACTTTGCCCATTTTAGAAACTGAGCACCAGCAACTTCCCTTGTACACAGCATTGCAGGCATCTGAAATGGACAGGCCACCAGTCAGCCCTTACCAAAATCATTAGAAAAAGGCCTCAAATAGTGGCCCCACGGTGGGCAGACGGCTTCACTAACTGCATCTCATGAGCCACGTTTGGTGTCCCAACAGGCCTCCTGTTTTCCCAGTGACCAGCAATGCTAGGCAGAGCTGTGTTCAGAAGCACACTGAGCCTAAGAAATAAACCCAAGGCCAGCAAGGCTAATCTGGCTGCAAATGTCTGTTTTAAAGGATAACCACTTATCAGTATTCTTTATCGTAAAGCCCCAATCTAGGCAACGCTGAGGCTCAGTTACATAGTCTTGAAAACAAGAAGCAAGCCTACCAGTAGTGGGTTTCAAAAATTTTCACTACCGGTTAAGTGGGTGTGGCTAGATGGGCATGTGACTTTGTGAGGGTGGCCAACTTGACGTCACTCATGCCCACTCAGTCACGTGACACCCCCCCACACACACACACCTAGCCATGCCTACAGGAAAAGGTAGGAAAATTTTGGGAATTTCCACCTATCTACCCCCGCCCTCCCTTCACCAGTCGCCCCTGTTTTCCCTCCTTTAGCGGCCCCTGCCCTAGTCCCGCTTCCTCCCCCACCACTGCCTCTTGTTCGGGCTGCTTACCTTCCGCGGCAGCTGGTCCAGAGTCCAGAAGGCAAGCTGACCGGAGTTTTCGGCAGCCCCCAGCCAGCCGCCGCTGCTGGAAAGCAGCTGGCAAAGAAGCCTCTCAAGCTTTGCGACTACGGTGGCTGGCCACAGGCCACCAAAAAGTACCGGAGGTCACGGAAAAAGCTGCTGCCGTCGCCGTCATGTTCTTCGCGCATATGCATCCCATTGGACTTGCAAGGCAATGGGATACGCTTGCGCGAAGAACATGGCGATGAATATGGCGGGCAGGGTGAACGAGCGGCGACTGGGGGTCAGGGGTGTGGCCAGCTGGCCATCGCTATCGGTTTGGCGACCTTGGCCAAATTTCTGCCAACAGTTTGTGGTAACCGGTGCAAACCGGTTGAATAGCACCTCTGAAGCCTACCTATCAATATTTTCCTCTTCAGCCTGAAATGGGAAGCATGGTTTAAAAGGTGATGTCAGATCTTCCAGAGATAAGCTGGAAGAAAGAAAGAACTACTACTCCATCATCCTTAATCCAAGTATACAGCCACACAGGTAGTCCTTGATTTACAACCGGTCACTTAGCAACTGTTCTGACAGACTTACCTAGGAGGTACTTACAACCCAGATTCAAATTTACAATGATTCCCCCTCCCCCCACTCCCAGATGGTCGCATGACCACACTTCAGACACTCAGCAGCATGATTGCATTTATGGCTATTTGCAGCATCCCACAGCATGTGACCACATTTCACAACGTTTTTCCTGAACCCCGGAATTTACTTCTGGTTTTCAGCAAAACCACACCATAGGGAACCATTGGTATGCTGTGATTTGCTTAATGACCACCACAGAAAAGGTTGTAAAATGTAATTGACTGTTACTACTGTCACATGTTTCAACCGCAATGGGTAGGCTCCATTAATGTGGTAATTCGAGAACTGACTGTACTCCCTATTTATATTTGGTCATGCACAACTTGTACTCTTGAAAGTAATAAATGAGAGCCTTTAAGCTCATGCTCCCAAGCTAGAAAGGAATTTATCTTCAGCATCTAAGTACAGATTTCCACTGCATTCACAAATATACTCCTAGTTGTAGATCCAGTGTACAAATGATTAATTTTCCTTCCTTTATTTTTAATTTTGTTTTTTAAACATCTCAACTGGAATAGAACTTTGTAATCTGATTAATATTTTGCTGTTGAGTTCCCGGAAGAGAGAAGCCACTTTGTGGAAATTAGAAAGCACCCAAGAACATTTAGGAATAGGAAGGAGAAGTTGGAACCTTATAAAAGTAGTCAGCTGCATAGGAAATATTGCTTGAAGCACGTCAGAGAAACTGGCAGCCTATTGATGCTCTCAATCAAATGTTGATATAGCACTTAGCACTAGCAGACCAATAGCAATAGCACTTAAATTTATATATCGCTTCACAGTGCTTTGCAGCCCTCTCTAATCAATTCACAGAGTCAGCCCCCAACAATCTGAATCTTAATTTAACCAACCTCGGAAGTATGGAAGGCTGAGTTAACCTTGAGCCAGTCAGGATCAATCTCCTGGCAGTCATCAGAATTAGCCTGCAGTACTGCATTTTAATCACATGCACACCACAGTTCCATGGATGGAAGGCTGAATCATTGTCAACCTTGAGCCGGTCAGGATGGAAGGAATTGAACTCCTGGCAGTGTGAGCAAAGTTAGCCTGCAATTTGCATTCTAACCACTTTCATTTCATTCACGCAGCATGCTTAACCCTAAGGTGATTAGGACAAAATGGCGGTGTTCACTTCATCTGCTTTGCCGAAATGAATAATTCCGATTATAATTTAACAATGTTTTCTCACACACCACATGAAGATAAAGACTGGATCCCACAACACTGTAAATCCATTCACTATAGCCTAGGCCAGGGGTCTCCAACTTTGGCAACTTTAAGCCTGGGGGACTTCAACTCCCAGAATTCCCCAGCCAGCAAAGCAAAGCTTAAAGTTGCCAAGGTTGGAGACCCCTGGCCTAGACTAGCATGATATGCAAACCCAGCTACAAATATATTCTGTCACCTTTCTGTCCATCTGGAATGTTCAAATGTAGGACATTAATTCAGAAGATGCAGGCTGCATTGTCAAATAAAAATATCCATTAAAAAAAAAAGCTATCTGATCATCATTAAAAGTATCAAAGTGTAGGAGGCTTTTAAAAGAATTGTGTTTACTAGCAGAAGGGACTTTCCTGCACTTTTCCTCCAGTTGTATCTTCCTGAAAAACTGGTCCTGTAGGGGGGAAATTTACCGAAAATTTGTCAGTTTAAATTCCAGCTTGTAGAAATGTCAAGATTATTCTTAAAATGTTTTGAACATCTCAAGAACAATATTTTTTTTTTTTTAATTTTGATTTATATGCCGCCCTTCTCCGGAGACTCAGGGCGGCTTACAGTGCGTTAAGCAATAGCCTTCATACTTTTGTATATTTATACAAAGTCAGCTTATTGCCCCCACAAACTGGGTCCTCATTTAACCTACCTTAGAAAGGATGGAAGGCTGAGTCAACCTTGAGCCTTGGAGAGATTCGAACCAGCAGTAAATTGCAGGCAGCTGTGTTAATAACAGGGTGCTTTAAACCACTGTAGTACCAAGGCTCTTGGTATGGAACAGATTGGAATTTGGGCAACCCATACATCTAAATATATATTATTTTATTTTATTTTACATACTGCATACAATAAAAATTATGAATAAAAATGTTGGAAGAGTCATATGTATAGTCTCTAATAATGTGAGTCTTTGTTATTACTTGGGTCTGTGTTTGTTCCTTTTTTCTATTCCTTTTTTTAACTAGGACATTTGAATTAAATTATTTGGTTTTTATTATGTTGTTAGCTGATGTCAATCCTTGGTGGTATGTAAATTTAAAGAAACAAGTAGCAAGATAAATACTTAAAATAGACCAACAGCATTAATTTGACCCACATATATTGCGTATAGCATGTCATATAGCTAGTGGTTTTTGGTAAAATGCTTATTAATAGAATGTTAATACCATTTTCTTTCATTTTCCTCCTTTCCCTATAACTTCCTGGTTCCCCTTCTTAAAAACAGAAACAATCATGTTTCCTGTGAAGAATGGTTGTGAATTAATGCTTTCTCACACTTTTATGTATTTGCAAGCATTTCTTAAGTTCTTTGTAAGTGCTTTATGTTGCTCACCAAATTGCTCTTGGTGTTCTAGCATAATAGAGATATCAAGCATTTTCTTTGAAGCCTAGATGCACTTTCAGAAATGACATTCCGAATATATCATTCTTTTTTTTTTTTACTCGAAAATGTAAGAGCTCAGGCTAAAAATAAAGGAGATTGTGTTGTTAGTTCATTTGACTTCAAGTGGTACACTGTGTGACAATTACACAACCATGGGGATGAGCTGAGAGGTGGCAGAAGCTGCAACTGATTCCATTTCTCCCCAAAACTGCTGGATTTATCATCCAGGACCTGCACTCTGCTAATGCTCTAAAAGCCCTTTCACCCAAGACTCAGAGAACTGTAGACCTGGTTCACACCTGTGCGCACACACATGCCTACACCAGTGTCTTGCGGTTTTTCTGCTGCAATATGCCATCCACAGAATGGACTGTATTTAATAGTTGACCTGCTCTGACATGAAGATACCCGCAAGATGTTAGGAAGCAAGACTTTGGTTGCTGTTGATTAGATATTCTAGTCCAATGCTCCCCATACAGGTAGTCCTTGACTTACGACCACAATTGAGCCGAAAGTTTATCTTGCTAGGTGAGACAGGTGTTAAAGTTAATTTTGCCTGATTTTACGACCCTTCTTGCCACATTTGTTAAGTGAAACCCTGCATTTGTCAAATTAATAACGTGGTTTTAAGTGAATCTGGCTTCTCCATTGACTTCGCTTCTCAAAAGGTCGCAAAGGACGATCACGTGACCCCAGGACACCGCAACCGTTATAAATATGAACTAGTTGCCAGGCATTCAAATTTTGATCACATGACCACGAGAACGCTTCAGGGGCCGCAAGCGTGAAAAACAGTCATAAGTTATTTTTTTCAATGCTGTTGCAACTTCGAACAGTCACTAATGAACTGTTGTAAGTCTAGGGCTACCTGTATAAGAACCAAAGCATTTCTTATCTTCTGGAGGAGTTCTGCTCTTGTTGAAGGAAGAAACGTTTTAGGATTTGAGTCGTCCTGTATTTAAAGATTTTTACTTTTTTATTATGTCTTTCATTACACAAATTCAAAGTAGATGTAGCACAGGGGTCTCCAACATTGGCAACTTTAAGCCTGGCGGACTTCAACTTCCAGAATTCCCTAGCCAAATGACTGGGGAATTCTGGGAGTTGAAGTCCTCCAGGCTTAAAGTTGCCAAGGTTGGAGAGCCCTGCTGTAGCATTTGCTTTCTAAGCATCTCTCTGAATATAAGGAGGTATCAACTACACCAAAGAGACTCCAGTCAGGCTTTATGCAGCCGCCTGCAAGGATTCCTGAGAGAAGTAATTTATAGAGAGAGCAGTTACAAATGAACGGCTTCTCGACTCTACTGACCTGGTTTCCCGTAATGTTCCTGAACTTTTAGTCACCAGTCCATCCTCGGCCACTGTAAGATGTTAGCAAAATTCAGTTGGGATTGGACTGTATAGGTAGTCCTCGACTTACAACAGTCTGCTTAGTGACCATTCGAAGTTACAACAGCACTGAAAAAATGACTTATGACCGATTTTCACATGACCATTGCAGCATTCCCGTGGTCACATGGTCAAAATTAAGATACTTGGCAGCTGGCTCATATTTATGACCGTTGCTGTGTCCTGGGGGGTGGGGGTCATGTCACCTTTTGCAACCTTCTGACAAGCAAAGGCAATGAGGAAGCCAGATTCACTTAACAAACGTGGTGCTAACATAACAATTGTAATGATTCACTTAACAGTGGCAAGAAGGGTTGTAAAATGGGGCAAAACTCACTTAATAAATGTTTCACTTAGCAACATAACTTTTGGGCTCAATTGTGGTCGTAAGTCGAGGACTACCTGTAATGGATTTTACTGTGACTGTACAACCACTGACATCCTTCTCTGTTGTGTTCTTCTCCCAGCATCTGCAGGGGTGGTCTCAGATAGACAAAAGAACCTGTTGGCATGGGCATGCCGGGGGAGGCCTCCATTCAGACCCGAAGAATGCGGTAAATATCACCCCTTAATCCATCCTGGGTTTTCTGCACCCAAGAAACACATGTCTACACAGTTGCTGGCGTGTTTGCCTCCGAGGAAGCAAGGAGGGGGGAATCCTTCTGTCGATTTCTCTTAAGTTTGCCTTGGGTTCTCTGAAGCAGGTTGATTGGAAGCAAATTCCTATTTGCATAAATTGTTCAGAAAATTAGTTTTGACAGAAGAAGGAAGCCACCAGCTTATCTGCCTGTGATTGGAAATGACTGCATCCTGGGGAGAAAGGTGTCAATTTAAAGCTTTTTGATGGCTTTGACCAGTGTGAAAAATCACGGAGAGGACTGCCTTTTCCATTACACATTCATGCCTCTTTTCCTCCGCTCTCCTCCTTGATTATATCTTAGCGGGGGACAGCATCTGTTTTATTTATTTAAAATGTTCCTATCTTTCTGACAACAGGCCTCTGGGGCAGCTGACAAGCAGCGCAAATTAATATATAAGAAACACAGGATTCTTCAATTGTGGCGGTGGATGAAAAAAAGGGATGCCATATCCTATTCAGCTGCTTTAGTCAGTTTTTAGATAGTTATTATTTCATGGTCGTCATTGAAAAAATGCCCTGAAAGGCAATATCAAACTATTTTTAAATATATCGGTAACTGACTTCTCGGGTTATAGACCTTGCTTCTTTAAACTCCTGCTCTTGACATGAATTCATATTTTTCAGTTTAGTATTCATTGTTCTCCGCTTTCCTGCCACATCCAACTTCCGAATGTAAAATTTGCAGGAAGGCAGCTTCTGTAAGTTTAGAAGGATAGACTTCAACCCCCATCCTATAAGTTTCCCAATGGCTATTTACCTTTGGCAGGAAAGAATGGCTGGGGAAAACTGGATTGAAGCTGATTAAAGCTGCCTTAAAATTACATAGGCCTATCTCTAGGCAACAGTGTCTAGTCCCACCCATTGGTTATTGAAGGCACAATGTTTAAGTTTTACACTGCCTGGTTTCCCAAGCCTACGATCACACGTTTATTGAGAACACACCAGCTTCCCTCTATTCCTGTGGAGCTGGGAAAATGACAGGACTCCCTTTACACAAACAAGCCACTCTTCCTACTTCTGCTGACTCAGAGATGGAGGAAAGTTGATCAGATGTCACACAATCTATACACTGTGGAGAGCTAGTGGGCTTGTACTGAAATTTTCTAAAAGAACAAAGTTGGTTCCTGTCAAAGTTGTAGCACTCCCAAGATTGTGGAATATGTTTATATGCAAGGAGCACAGTGGGATACCTTTATTTAAGGTGTTGCAAAAGAAAAAGGAGCTATGCCTTTATAAGAGCCAAGACAATATTGCTTATAAAATGAGGCCTGTTGGACCATCATTCATTTGGCAAACTGTTTTTAGTTCATTATTAGATGATGCTATGATGCAATACATTATTAGATGATGCTATGAAAATTTCCTTTTGTATTAAAAATACAAAAAATAGACATGTTTCAGTGATTGGACAAGAATGTGATACAACTATTAATTTCTTCTCCTTCCGTTATGACAGTATTTCTCAACCTTGGAAGCTTGAAGATGGGAGGACTTCAACTCCCAGAATCCCCCAGCCAGCGCTGCTGGCTCGGGGATTCTGGGAGTTGAAGTCCACCCATCTTCAAGCTTCCAAGGTTGAGAAACACTGTGTTATGAGGAGCGATTTGAATACAGGTAGTACTTTACTTACAACCACAACCGAGCCCAAAATTTTTGTTGAGACATTTGTTAAATTGAGACATTTGTTGTGAGTTTGGCCCCATTTTATCACTTTTCTTAGCCACAGTTGCTAAGTGAATCACTTCAGTTGTTCAGTTAATAACGTGGTTGTTAAGTGAATTTGCTTTCCCCATTGATTTTGCTTGTCTGAAGGTCGCCAAAGGAGATCACATGACCCCAGGACACAACAAAATTCATAAATATGAACCAGTTGCCAAGAGTCCGAACTCTGCACACGTAACCACGGGGATGATGCAACAGTCATAAGCGTGAAAAATAATCATAATTCACTTTTTTAAGGCCGTTGTAACGTCAAACAGTCATTAAATGAACTGTTGTGAGTTGAGGACCACCTGTACCATTCTTTTTCCCACCAAGTGTTTCGGAGGAGATAGCAGTAAATTAACTTGCCAAGATCTGGCATTGTACTCTAAACTTTTATACAATATTGTTGGAATCAGATTGTGCCCCTTCCTTGAGTAGTTCCAGTGAGGGCAAATCTAACAAGGAAACAGCATCTGAATTGGCTATAATGATCTCACTTTCCTTGATTGAACCTAAGAATTTGTAGAGACCAGCGCTGGATGGAAAGAAATTCCGTGGTTTTTATCTTCAGTTGCTTGTCTTTGTTGCACTTCCTTTCCTTGCAATTTGCACACACACACACACACACACACACACACACACACTTAAAATGAGCTGTATGTGTCCAGGTAGCTGCAAGGGATTTAATCCAGGTTTCAGGCACATTAAACTGGAATATATAACATAGGTAAAACATATAGAATAATACTGGTTTTCTAAGACAGGACTCCCCAACTCCTGGGCCGTATACCGGCACCAGTCCACGGCATGCCAGAAACCAGGCCCTGCAAACAAGCGAAGCCCCATTCAAGGGATGCAGGCAGTACGTGAAACCACACCCTCTCCAGTCCTTGGGAAAAATCTCCACGGAACTGGTCCCTGGTGCCCAAACGGTTGGCGGGCACTGTCCTAAGGTTTCACTTTTCAACATTTGTTCCTCCATCCATAGTTTCTTCGTAGGTAAATTCTAAGAGGACAAGAAAAATGACAATAAACCATGATTTGGGCATGATATGAATCATTAGTAAGACTGTGACAAATCACCGTTTCAAATTCTGATTTGTTAAAAGGAAACATAGCACTGTCACGAGATGGGGCCACACACTTTCCTAAGCCAAATGTGCTTAGTGCGACATGCAGTCATGGATACCCACCCTAGATCAAATCAGGGAATTGGAACTTGCTGATCTTTTAAGAGGAATCCACTGTGACAAGGAACAGTGGGATATAATGCCGCAGATCCTGACCGGCTCCAGTGTAGTCGTGTTTTTATGGTTTGGATGCAAAGGGTAGAATGCATAAGGCCTATAGAGAGGCCCATATTATGAACTGGCTTAATTGCTCAAGTCTCCGTCCAATATTGTTCAGCATCATTAGGACATGTTTACTGGAGCTTTCCAATTCCTTTATTCTGTGAAGCTTTAAGCCAGCATGGGGTAGCTTTACCTCTGGCCTAAATCAGCAAGCTTTTAATAGTGATGATTATTTGCCCCATTTGTTAAACAAACACTGTCTTTCAAAATGGGTCATATCCTTTTAGAATTCACTCCAGCCTAGCGAATGGCATTAAATGAAAATGAGCATAGGGTTGTACCTTTGGGCTTGCAGGGAAGAATCACAAAGGACGGACAGTGGAAAAACAAAAGGGGAGATCCATTTAGAAATATTAACCGCTAAGTGGCTAGTTGGAAGCTGGTATTGTCTCCAGTTGCATGCGGATTCCTGTTCTCTGGTATTGCTCTTGCTTAATGTAATACAGTTCATTGCTGGACTTTTTCTTGCTGATAGTGGAGACCAAACATCAATTCTGATGGAAAACTGGGGAATAGCAATAGCAGATAAATCTCCAAGTGGCCTAAATGTCTCTTAGAAAGAATGCGAATGACCAGATGACTGCAAGGAATAAAAATCCTTCCATCCGCCACCATTCAGTCAGAAGTGAAAAAGCTTCTTGGATGAGAAGCAAAACATCTTTAAGAAAAACTTTAAGAAAGTCCAGTTGCCTTTGGAAAAAGCACTTTTGGGACAACCATGACCTGGATGACTGAGAATCTCTGTAGACGTTTGGGGAATAGAAAGACTTCAGCAGCTGCATATTCTCTGGCAAATTGGAGCCTGTCTGAACTTTCTTGCCATGTCATTCTCCTAAAAAAGACATGGAGTCACTTTCTATGGCACACCTGGGCATTTTACGGCCTGCAGGCCATCTCAGGCCTTTTGACTGGCCAATGATGTTGAGGGGGTGGTAGCAGTCCTCCATAATAATCCCAATTTCTCCTGTGGTTCTTGGGAAGATTAATTGCCCACCTTTCGCTGTGGCTTTTTACACATGAGTGAAGGCTGTTTGAAAGCTGTCATTTGATGTTGCACATACAGCATAAATCTGTGCAGCTATATGTGGCCCACTGTATCACTTTGAGTGAGAGTTTCATCTTGCACTGACCGATATCCCTGTTGGCAAAAGAGTGAACAGGTGCATAGTACCCCACCTTCACAAACGGACATTTAGCCTGGATGAGAAATGAGAGGAAACACGACAAGGATCAAGCTATCCTAATTGGCTACAGATATGTGCCTTGTTTGAATGCTGGGAACTTGCCAGGATTCTTGTTTTAAGCCTTAGCCTTTATATCTGATTTGTAGAGATTCTCAGTCATCCAGGTCATGGTTTGTTTGTTTGTTTGTTTGTTTGTTGGTTCGATTTATATGCTGCCCTTCTCCGGAGACTCAGGGCGGCTTACAATGCGTTAAGCAATAGCCTTCATACTTTTTGAATATACCTGCTTAGTAGGGCTTTCCCCCCCCCAAGCGGTGTTCTTTTTTTTATACAAAGTCAGCTTATTGCCCCCACAATCCGGGTCCTCATTTTACCTACCTCGGAAGGATGGAAAGCTGAGTCAACCTTGAGCCTGGTGAGATTCAAACTTGCAGTAATTGCAGGCAGCTGGCAGCTAAGTGCTACTTAACAGCACTTTAGTCTGCTGCGCCACCAAGGTTGTCCCAAAGGTGCTTTTTCAAGAGGCAACTGGATTTTCTTGCTTTTTCTTTGAAGACATTTTGCTTCTTATTCCAGAAGCTTCTTCAGCTCTGACAGGATAGTGGGGAATGGAAGGATTTATATTCCTTGCAGACAGCTGGTCATTTGCATCCTTTTGGAGGATCGTTGAAGCACTTGGAGGTTTATCTGTGTCCTCAGGGTCACCTGAGTGGTGCTCCTGATTCCTGTAGTCTGCAATGTTTCCTCTGGAAATCCATTCCTACTCCCACACCATTCAAAGGGTGTTCATCCCAAATTGTATAGCTAAAAGTCTGAAGAGATTCTCAGGAGATCCTGAGGACACAGATAAACCTCCAAGTGCTTCAATGACCACCTAAAAGAATGCAAATGATCAGCTGTCTGCAAGGAGTATAAATCCTTCCATTCCCCACTATCCTGTCAGAGCTGAAGAAGCTTCTGGAATGAGAAGTGAAACATCATCAAAAGAAAAAAATGAGAAATTTCAGTTGCCTCCTGAAAAAGCACCTTTGGGATTTGTATTTGATTCTGTTCACAAACATTGTATTGTGAAATCAAATCAAATATCTTTATGACAGACTTTGACCAGCATGTATAATAGAAGAATGCAGTAAAAAGAGAAATAGTGTAATACAGCATTTATTGGGAAAAGGAAATAATTTATACAATTATTAGGGAAGGGAAAAAGAATAGGGCAATAAAACAGCATATCTAATTAAAAATTTTGTACTGTTGTATAACTTGGTGAAAATGTATTGTCAAACATTGTCAATAACAAGTATATCTTTTTTTGTTGTTGTTGTTTCTGTATGTAGAACAATGTGTGAGAGAATACAGTAACAGAGCAGAATCTGATTTTTTTTTATTTTGCTCCATCTGGGCTTACCATTTGTTCTTTATAAAATTATAGAAGCCCATTTCTCTTTTGATTGAAAATTTGAAAAATTAAAAATGAGCTTTGTTTTAATTGAAAGTTGCCTTACCATAAATAGAAACCAGTTTACTAGTTAATACTGCATCTTGGTGTCATCGTTGATTTTAATCTATAATCTAAATCATGGGTGTTAAATTCGATTGCGTCACATGACATAACATGACATTTTTGCCTTGGCAGAGCCAGGGTGGGCGTGGCCCGCGCATGACGCATCCGGCCCATGGGCCACTAGTTTGACACCCCTGGTCTAAATCTTCCTAAGGATGATTTTTAACTATGGTTTAGAGCAGGTGCAGGCATTATACCCTTACATGGACTGCAGGAGCTACTGTGCAGCTGTTGACATGTTTCTTGATGCCTTCTAAGCTTCTTGACCTGCTAAATTTAAACTTTTTAGAATGTTATTTGAAGAAAGATGAATGGAAATCTAGATTTCCAATAATACTTCTGGGGCTTCTTATAGACTCCTAAAGGGTTCTTAAAAAATAAAATGGTTGATGGCTGTACACCATTGTTAGTTTGCCTTCTGCTAAATGTGTGGCTTGTGATTAGCTATGTCCACCATGGCAACCATTTTATAGAGTGTCCCATAACATGCTCCCAAAATTCCAGATGAGCTTTCTGGCCCAAAAGGGTTAGAGGCTTCCATATAATACTGTTACATCTGGATTTCCTACGTTTGATTGCTAGTAGCTAGTCTGACTCAAATGCTAGTTGGCTGTTAATGCTGATTAAGGAAGAGCACTGAAGCACAAAGGTTTCACACCTGCTTCCACCTCCTCACAAGCTTCTTTGGGTTTCACATGCCCTCATCCAGCATTTAATTTTTGCTTGTAGCCGTGCTTGCCCAAATCTTGTATGTTAAAAGTATGCTAACTTTTAGAACTCAGAATCTTTCATAGTTATTGGAATTTTGATTTAGTGTTCCTCCTCTCCAGCATGGAGGGAAGCAGGTGCCTTGATCCTTAAATCCAGTTTACAAACTTGCTTTTGATACATCTCCATTTTTTTTACAGGTCTACATTTTGTAGATATTATTTACAATTTTGTAATGTGAGAACATCAATTGAAGATCTTTGGAACAGGAGGTTTTATGCTTGAATAAAATTATCCCTATGTTTTTAGTTTCACTGATTAAAAATACCCTTGAAGTGACAAAAAGGGTGTCTGTAATTCACTTGAGCTCTAAAGGAATTAATAATACAGGACAGGACAATCAGTTTATGAAGGAAACTTAGTTCTGTACTTGAATCTTTAGCAACCTTGTAATGCTCAATTACTCAACCTCATAGCCATTTAGTTCAAAAGATTTGACATTTTACATGCAATTAAACCACCTAGAACAATTTTCTTAATCTTAAGAGTGCTATTACTTTACATCCATTGAACCAATTCCCTTTAATGCTGATTTTAATTCAAAAGTTCTCATCTACCTGTTGCTAACTAAAAATAGCTCACATTTCTTGGATTGGGACTCAGGAACCAACGTCATTTGGAAACCTGTTGAGATCATCCTTTCCATCTCACAACCTTTTTTCTCTCCACAGTTGAAAGAAATACATGGTGGGAAGATCCTCAAAGCAATGCTTTCATATGTCTGGCCCAAAGACCGGCCTGACCTTCGTGCCAGAGTTGCCATATCGTTGGGATTTTTAGCAGGTGCAAAGGTAAGAACACTAATACAAGCTGAAATTGGTGGCCAGGCTTTGTGCCAGACAAAATATTGTAAGGGGAAAGAGAAGCTGATACAAAATACTTTGGTTGGCGTTATTCTCACAAACCCTTTTTGAAGATCCATTAAAGGCTGTCTTGAAGAACCGTTATTTTCCTTTGTGCTTTGAGACTGCTATAAGTGCCTATAAAATATTTTCATTGGTGTAGACATTTGGTGAAAACATTAAAAGCGTGTTCTCAAGCGCTGCTCACAATGTCCTGTCCATGGCTAAGCCAGGCTGCATATCCCATCCTTCTTGTTGCCCTCAACCCCAAAACTAGCTACTCTTAATCTTCATTTATGCAGTTGTGCAGACACTCATTTTGATAAGCTTGCAGTTAATATGCATAGCTCATATCACTTGTAGGCGTTGTGGCAATTCTGAATAGACAACTTGCTATCTCTTGGTGGCCTTCATCCCTTCCAGTTTGAAGCAGCCCTCAGAGATAGTACATCATCTTCTGTTAGGCTCAAATCAAGAATCCTTTGCTGTGGAATTAATTTATGCAGGCTGTCATTAATAGAGACTGAATTTAAATGACAATAACTCAAATTGTTCTCTTGGTGGTATTTGCTAAGGTTCTTCTGTTGAGAGTTTCCCAGGCTGTGTGATCATATATTTCACCACAGTTGATGAGATTGGACAGTATTGAAATAGAATATACCCGTAAGTGTATTCTTGGTAGCTTATTTGCAAGCATTTGGAGAGAGAGGCTTGTAATATATGCTTGTGGTGTCACTGGCTATTCTGAAAGAGGACAGAAAGTATGACAAGAAGAACGTATTTTTTTCTTTGTTCAAGACAGCCATTTATTTGTGGGCTTTTTATTTTGTATTCTCTCTAACAAGGACCCAAAGAAATCATCTTTGATAAGTGTTAATTTAATTCTAGTAGCTCAGACTAGTGCCTTAGTATAGCAAGCAATGTCAGTCCATGGTGCTGGAGTGAATTTGCCAGTGGGCTTAAATTCCAAAATAAAAAGAATTATTTTATTATGAGGAGAGCCTCACATTAATAGAATATACTGCCTTTGGTGCTGCACCAGGTCGAATCAAGTGTTCTCTTATCTGCATTCACCAGACTTTCCTTACTAGAAAGCGAAGGAGGAGGCTGCAGGGAGAGTACATGAGGCCGGTAAAGGAGGGCACTTTAACACTTTCAAGGAGGGGGAAACAGGAAAAAGGTTGGCAGGATGTCTTTTCCTAGGCAACTATCTGACCTAATCCTTCATGCAGCTACCATGCAGGGCTGGGGTTCAGAATGCAAATAAATATTTTGGCCCATGGAAATTGTTAAGGGAATTATGCACACCTCTGCAGCCTGCATAGTTAAATATGTACATACAGGAGCACTCTCTGCACCAATCCGTGTTCCCTTCAAAAGCAGCCTTATTAGACAGAGAACCCACAGCTCTCCCAAATATGTCCAGCGAGCAAACATGGCTAAGGCTAGCTTTATATCTGGATCTCCCCATCCATAATGTAATGCACTGTATTTTACATTAACAACCCCCCCCAAAAGAATTGCTATTGACTTTGTTTTTTTCTTAAGATAAGAGCACAGGAGAGAAAAGAACAAGGAGTCCAGCAGATTAAAGCACTAACTTCAAGCCATGGCTTTAAGCTGCAAAGGAAGGAAAGGGCTTCTGGGAAAGCCAGTCAGAAACCTTGAGACAAAGAGCAATGCAAGTTATCTTAAGCAAGTAGCTCCCCAGCCTACATTGGGGCATGGAGTATGGAAATGAGCTTCCTTGCTAGATCTCATAGAAGGCAACCAGGAACTTACCTTAGATAGACTACATATTATCCACAGAATCTCCTTTCATTTCATTTTATTTAAGAACCCTAACCCGAACCCTCTCCCCACAACCAGGTTGCAGAGCCATTCTTAGCAAGTGATGGGCACCAAGCAGCTAGAGACAATCCGGTCACTCTTTTCATCAGCTTTGAGGGGTCTGTAGAGAATAAGAGGAGGCTTTAGGAAGGCAGGATGGCCAAAAAGGGGAAAGAGGCCACAGTGGGGTCATCAGAGTTGTACCCCTTTTTAATGTGTGACATGTGTTGATCTCCTCCCTGAAGAAACCCCTGTAAAGTGGGGGGGGAGGTCTGAGGTGATTCAGTGGGGAACAGCAACTTGTACTCATGGAAATACCCCCCCCCCTTCAGTAAGTTCTTGACTGGAGTATAAACACTGCTTGAATTATAAGGTAGCCATTGTGTGAACTTCCATCACAGCAGTGGAGAGCTTCCATGCCTGGGTTGATCAGGTGCTGCTTGCATCATCTGGGAGTTGATCTGCACACATGTAATCACACCAGCTCACCATCCCTCTGGGTTGCCTTTATCAAGCTCTCTGCCTCTACTGTTACTGTTGTGGGAATCCCTTGTCAACTTCAGCTTTTACTTTGAATTACACAGGGAGTGCCTTGACAAGTACTAACTTTTTAAAAATTGAAGCGCTATATATTCCAGCACCTATGTGCTTACAGATTTTTTTTTTATTATTATTTTCAATTTCCTGCAAGAGCAGCTGCCTTGGCCAGGTAAGTGCAGCTGAGATCAGAATACGCTGTCTTGTCTTAGAACTGGGAAGAGATGGAAAGCTGCTTCATTGGAAGAGGGGATTTTGGTATTCTCCACTAAATCTTTTAATAAAATAAAAGTGCGCCTTCAAATGCCAGCTCTCATTTTGAACAAGAAAAGAAATAACCCTCACCGGAGAAACGCAGCTTCAGCAGTTGTGGGTTTTGTATAACCAAAGGATAATGTGTAATTACTGTAAATTGGAGCAGTAGTTCACATGGCACATGGAATAACAAATTAACCTGCAGTATAACTTCTTAGCCTGGGATGTTTTACCAATGCAGGACTCGTATAGTTAGGCTACCGTTTAGTATGATATGCCCAGTGCAGAAAATGAGAGTGAGTTTACAGTGTTAACTATGGCTGAGCTCAAAGGGCAAATACTGATGTTGTTTTGCACTATAATTCTCAAAAGACCCAGCCAGCAATCAGTACATCTTCAAGGGGCGGTTGCAGGTATTCAGTTAATTAATTAATTGAAGCCATCTCTGATTTGAGAGCACCCCAGAGGCATCTAGACAGCCACTATGCCCAGCCTATGCCCCAAGGTTGCAGTCATGAAAAATACTCGAGAAGGGAGTGCCAGGTTTGTTTGTTTTTTAAGATATATGGCACTCTTCTCCCAAGTCTAGTGGCCTTCAACATTCTGGACTACAATTCCAATCAGTTGTAGACCATCTTAGCCTAAGGATTAGAGTAGAAATGTCAAAACATCTAAAAAGTAGAGTTAGAGAAGGCCAGTCCCCAGATTGCTTAATTCTTCAAAACATTTTCCCACTCTTGAGAATGCTGACAACTGCGCCTGTAATATATTTAAATCTAAAGTACTTGGAATTAAACAAAGATGACATTGGTGTCCAATATGCTTAAGCCCTTTATTTCAGCTAGAAGGGCAGGGAGGAAAAAAAATTCTCACCCTTGTGGGGGTCTGTGTCTTACTCAATCTTGGATCCTCTCTACCAGACGCCTGGGAGTTTGAGGGTTTGCACAGACGGCTTGCACTTAGCTGTGCCTGGCACTGCACTCTTCTGGAAAGAGAGCTCTGATGTTCCTGGGATCTGTTGAGGGTCTATGACAATTTGCCGCATCCAACTTGCCATGACCAACTTGCCACAGTCAACTCACCGCGGGACAAGAGCTACACTAAGATCAAAGAAATGGTGGAACAGAATTATTAAAGAAAGGGTGAAAAAGGAAGGACATAATGAAATGTGAATGACAACATTTAAAATAATTTTTAGTTTATTTTAAATAATTAAATTGAATTGCTAAATTGTCTCACAGCGAGTTGTCCCGTGGTCGCAGCAAGTTGGCTGTGGTGTGTTGCCCCATTCTGTTCCCGGGATCTGTTGGAGCTGCCAGGTTTCGGTGCTATCTTGAATAAACTTCATTCTCAAGCGCAAGCTGTCTAATGAAACATTTTATTTTTAAGCATAGCAGAATCCGACATTTCTGACTCAAAATTGCAGCCAAACTGGCCCCTCCTTCCAACCCCCTCCTCTTCCGCTCTCCAGCCCCCACGTCCCATTGGCCATCATACAGATCCATCTCTACATCCCGGCACGTTCTTTTCACAGGAATGCAGCCCCCACCCTCGTCTCCCAGGAAACCCTATCTGTATATACAAAACTAGGTAAAAGTTCATCTCAGCAATAAATCAAGCTTCCGCTCTTTCTGCTTCAACTTGTTATGTCAGCGCTGGAAGAAAGCCTAATTTGGAACGCTGACAGGAGCCTCTGTCCCAGCTTGGGAGTCACAGCCCCAGTGCTCCTACCACCACTGAGAACATTTTGGCCTTTTCATAACCTCTCCAGTTCCTCCTTCAGACCCTGGTGCTTCTCCAGTTTCTCATACTCCTTCTTCACGTTGCTATCACTTGGCACTATTACATCTACCACTGCCTCCTTGTCTATTACCTCAATGTCTGGTTGGTTGGCTGTCTGGATCTGTAAGTTGCACAGGATCTTAGCTTTTTTATTCTCCATGATCTTCTGGGGGATCTCCCATCTGCACTTAGGAGGTCTACACCTGTGATGGTGAACCTATGGCATGTATGCCACAGATGGTGCACGGAGCCATATCGATGGGCACACGAGCTCAGCTGATTTTCGGCCCTTCTGGGCCCACTGGAAGTAGGGAAACAGACTGTTTCCTGCCTCCGGAGGGCCTGGGGGTGGTGAGGAAGGCCCATTTTTTTGCTCTCCCCAGGCTCCAGAGCCTTTCTAGGAGCTTGGTGAGAGTGAAAATGGCCTTTCCCATGCCCCACCGGAAGTTGGCAAACGGGCTGTTTCCGGCCTCCAGGCGGGTGGGGAAGGCCGTTTTTGCTCTCTTCAGGTTCCTAGAAAGGCTCTGGAGCCTGGGGAGAGCAAAAAAACAGGCCCACCAGGCCATCACGGGGGGGGGGGGTCATGCACACATGCGCAGGGGCAGGGCGCATAGAATTATGGGTGTGGGCATGCATGCGTGCGACACCCCCCCCTTCCCATGTGATGGCAAAAAGGTTAGCCATCACTGGTCTAGACCATACACTCTGCAAATGTTCATGTACAGAATGCCAGCTACTTGGTTGTGCCATTCAGTTGATGCTGTTTCTATCTGCATCTTACGCCTTGCCACTATATGTTGGACTGTCTCTGTGGCATAATCTGCACCTTGGATCCTGTCTAGTGTGACAGACCCCTGCTCCTATGGATGTGGTGTTATTGTTATTGTGCTGCTATGGGATCTGGAGCTGAAGTGCTGTCTTTTTATTCAGCTCTTTCCAGCACTGGTAGGGATTTCCAATGTCTTCCACCTCAACTGCCTGTTGATGGTACAGCCCACACAGAGTCTTGTCTTGCCTTGCCCTAATGCTTCCTCTACTTGATCATCTTCCCATATCTGCTGCTGCCTCAGTCATTCTCTCGGAAACTCCGCTTTGGGTGCTGTCTTGCTGATGTCCTTCCGGATGCTCTGGGTTTCATCCATGACAGCAGCTTTGACACTTACTAGATCCCACCCACCCTCTTTCTGGCTGGTGTACAGTCTCTGTTGCACTAGAGGTGGAAAACTCCTCACATTGTGTGGAGCTTCTGGGACTTCACATCAGCAGTTTCCACATTCTCCTTTCACTGTAGCAGAAGGGCATCTGATGACTGGCAGAACATACATGTTGATGGTGTGGATCTCATTCTTCCCATTGAGCTGGCTCTCCAGGACCTGCCTGATTGTTAGTGGTACTTGGATGTTGCTGTCTTCTTTGCCTCTTCATCATAGCTCCCTTGTGATAGTGGAATACCAAGGTAGTTGTAACAGGTCTGTATGTCTGCTACTGGTAGTTCCACCCCTTCAATCTGATTATTCTCCCTCTTATTATCAGATCACACTTCTCCAGATACTTTTCCAGTCTGAATGATATCCTAATGCCCTCACTAGAGCTCTGGTTACCCAATCAGGACCGGTGGATTAGCAAGTCGATGTCTCATTCACTCTTTGTATACACCCTGATATCATTCACATAGATGAAGTGGCTGATGGTAGTTCAATTTTTGAATTATACCCATATCCTGTCCTTTGATTATCTGGATGAGGGGAATCAAGCAATAGGGACAGTGCATCACTTTGGTGTATGCCACATTTAATGATCACTTGTGTGAGCTGTCTTAAGGTGACTTCCAGTGTTGTCTTCTTCAGTCCCATTGAGTTCTTGAGAAAGGTTCTTAGTGCTCTGTTGACTTTTTCCAGTGCCAGGCATTCATAGATCCATGTGTGTGGCACTGAATTGTAAACTTTCCTGAAGTCAATCCAGGCTGTGCTCAGATTGGTCTTCTAGACTTTGAGTCTTGGACAACTTCTCTATCTATGAGCAACTGCTGTTTTGAGCCCCTGGTATTCCCAGTGCCCTTCTGAGCTGTGCTCATGTCCTGGCCATATGGTCCCATAGCTTGGTGGCTATCATCTCAGGTCTTGCTGCCACTTTACATCACTGTTACATGCCTTCTCTTTCTCCAATATGTTCTTCTAGTAGTGTTCAGTTTCTACTGTTGGTGGCTCTGCTGTTAGTCTGTTATTGCACTGCAGTTGGGAGTAGACCTTGGATGTTCTTTGGAGAACAGGACATTGATCTTCTTGGATTCTGCTTTTCTAGTTTATCTCCTTAGCCTGGTAGCTAGTGCCGTGAGCCTTAGCAGTCTCCAGGGCTTCAGATGGAGTCAGCCCCTTATATTTTTTCAGTCTTAACTCTAATCTTCACATTTTTCTGTAACTCTACCAGCTGATTAACCTCTCTCCAAGTCACTGATTTTAGCCTTCAACTTTATTTTCTGTGGGGTGGGTATGTACTACTATTTTGATTGCGTAGCCAAACATCTCCAGGATTACAATAGCTGCAGTGTATTCCAGTTCATTGGAGATTGTTGTGAGGTTTGTATTGACACCTTTTAGGGAACTATCAGTAGCCAGTCGTGAGTGTTGACTGTGGCTAGTTTATCCATGATCTCATACTTCATATTAGTTGCTGTGCTCTATAATGGAAGAGGCGGTGGTGACATTCCAGTGTCAGGTGGCAGCTGTGCAGTTCTTCTGAGGCTTCTTGAGTCTGTAATGTGTAGCTGGTCTGTCTCAAGTTGTGAGAAGAGTTTCCTCTTCACTGTGTTGAAGCATTGGGTAACAAGGTGTTTCTCAGTTAGTGTGGATATAGGTCCTCTATCCATCCATAGTTTCCTCATGCATTTCGTTTATCTCCTGTTGTAGTAGCATTCCATCAGTGTCAAGTTCTCTTGTCTCATCCATGTATGGTTTATTCCAGTTATCAGCAAATTGTCCTGGTTCCTCAATATCTGATGTGGACTTTGTTCAGCCTGGGGGACATCTAAGCCAGCATGAACTCCCCTAGTTCGTGTCACTCATATTTTTGAGGTAGGCAGGTGAAGCATTAGGTCAGGGGTGTCAAACTCAAATTTCATTGAGGGACACATCGGGGCTTTGGTTGACCGGGGTGGGGGCAACTGGGTGGGCATAGCCAGCTTGACGCCACTCTCCAAACTGCTGGCATGTTTACTCTTTGGACTTAGTAGACTGGGCTGGAGCCATGCTGGCCCGATGTTTTCTCTTTGCATTGGGTAGACCGGGCCGAAGCAATGTGGGCCAGCTCCTTATATTTTCCCGGACAGCCCCACGGGCTGGATCCGACCACATCGCGGGCCACATCCAGCCCGCGGGCCTTGTGTTCGACACCCCTGCATTAGTGGGTCTTTGACAAGGACCCCAACCAGATTTCAGCTGGAATTTAAACCTCGATTTCCAGCATCAAAGACTGTGCTTTAACCATTACGCTCCCTAGCCAGCTAGGTGGTGAGGAGATATATATAGATATTATCCATCCATCCATCTCCCCATAATAGCTGGATTAAACTCAGGAATTTGATAAGAGCTGCTGTCACCTCCTGTCACAGTTGCCATCATTTTGGCCTTTTGCTCATGGGCCTAGCATCCATTATTTATGAGTCAGGCATGTCTTTCTCTGTAGCGCCTCTGACTGCTAATTTTCTGTATCTGGGAGGGGAACTGGCTGGAAATGTGAAGTGCACCGAGTGAGTGCCAGGGGAACTTTAAAATGGATGACAACGCTCGCCTCATGAGGATGTCTTATCTACCTAATCAGCAAGGGATATGTCAAGGCAATATCTAAACTCATTTAGCTGGAGTCAGCGATATAGACCCTTAAGGGAGGACTTTTAATGAAACATCTTCAGCTTGCTTCTCCCACAGCTGCTGGTAGGACCAAGATGCCCCTCCAGGCATAACACCCCAGAAAACTCTGCTCATCTCGCTAGTTCTTCCCCAGCACCATGTTATGCTGAGGCAGCTGGGCTCTTGCTCTGGGTGCCCATATTGGATCCGTGTCTGCCTTCCCTTCCGAGAGCACCGGGCTGTCTCGTCTCATTACCGGATCTGGAATGGAAACCCTGCTCCTGTTCTCTTTGTGGGAATGTGAACTGCTATCTCTCCCGTGAGAAATTATCTGCCAGCAAGAGAGGCTTTGAAATCCTTGGGTCTCTACACAGGCTAAATTGATAACAACATATAAAAACAGAAGGGGGGGAGAAGGGGAGAGAGAGAGAGAGAGAGAGAGAGAGAGAGAAAGAAAGAAAGAAATAGTGTACGTTTAGCATGTCAGATTGAACAGGAAGGAGTAATCCTTTAAAATTCCATCGTTTTTTTATATATATAAAGGATCAAAAAGATATTGGATGTAAATAGAGCAGCTTTGTAGCATTATAACTTATGTAGGTGCCACATTGATATTTATGTTTCACAAATGCTTGGAGATATGAGTGTTTCTTAAAGCAATACATCATAATATTTAACCATCCTCAGTTTAAGAAGTTAACCATCATTGCATTCCAAATGCTCACTAAAATAAGTTCTTATTCAGTAGTGAATAACAGTGAATACAAGCTAAAAAGAGTAGGACCAAAAGAGTCAGCTGCTTCTGTTCCGGGCACAAAGTTCTTCCTTTGCAGAGCTCCAGGGCAAACTAAAAATTGGGTTTGCTGCCAGGACAGATTTATCAAAATAACACTTCCCCATATTTTACCATGCAGTCAGAGTAAGGTTAAATGGGGAATATTGGCTTCCTCTTATATCCATTAATTAGGATAATTAACTACAAAGACAAACTATTTTCCAAAGCACCA
Organism: Pantherophis guttatus; assembly: GCF_059756535.1. NCBI lineage: Eukaryota > Metazoa > Chordata > Lepidosauria > Squamata > Colubridae > Pantherophis > Pantherophis guttatus. The sequence continues at coordinate 3,824,872 of NC_142074.1, forward strand.
AAAGACAAGATGAGAAACAATGAATGGAAATTAACCAAGGAGAGAAGCAACCTAGAAGAACTAAGGAGAAATTTCCTAACAGTGAGAGCAGTCAACCAATTGAATGGCTTGCCTTCAGAAGTTGGGAGTCCTCTATTACTGCAGGCTTTCAAAAACAGACTGGACAACCATTGATCTAAAATGGTAGATTTTACCATTTTGAGCCTGCATGAACAGGGGGTTGGACTAGAAGACTTCCAAAGGTCCCTTCCAATTCTCTTATTCTATGTTCTATTCTATGTACATTTAACTACTTTTATCATCATTTACAGTAGTTTGCTTAACCCTCAATATAGAGTTGTATTTATGACATAGTTAAAGTCTTTGGGAGGTCTTGTTGCCCAAGTTGCCATACAGGAAGAGAAAACCCAAAGCTGCAAAGATAGAAGAGTAGGGTAGAATAGAAACTTTATTGTCACTTTAAATGTACACTAATCATTATACATTAAAATTAAATTTTGTAGCATTCAGCTCTCAAAAGATAAATATTATGCATATACTCACATACACAAACATATATGACACAGATAAACATTACAGCCTAGTTCAGCTGTATACATATACATGGCAAAAAAAAGAGAATCCTATGAGTTTACAAGATGGATGGCATGAGGAACAAAGCTGTTACCGAATCTAGTAGTCCTGCTAGAAATACTTCGAAACCTCCTCCTAGAGTGGAGCAACAGAAACAGACCGTAAACTGGGTGTGTGGGGTTTCTAAAAATGCTTCAAGCTCTAGGCACATAGCGCTTATAAGCAGCATCCTGAATAACAGGAAGTGAGCTTCCTATAATCTCTGCTATCCTCACCATTCTCTGTAGGGACTTTCTATCTGAGGCACTGCTGCCACCAAACCAAATAGTGATGCAGTTTCTTAAAATGCTCTCAATGGGGCCTCTGTAAAAAGTGGCCAGGACAGAAGGAGAAAGATGTGCTCTCATCATCCGATGCAGGAAACGCAGACACTGCTTTGCACGCTTCACTAAGGATGACGTGCGGAGAGACCACTTCAGATTGTTAGTTATCTGCACCCCCAGACACTTAATACTATTGACCACCTCCACAGCTGCAGCCTTGATACAAAGTGGAGTATGACTGCCAGCTCTTTCTAAAATCTACAATGATCTCCTTTGTTTTGTTAATATTCAAAACCAAGTTATTTTTATTGCATCAGCCCACCAGAGCCTTCACCTCCTCCTTATAAGAATTTTCATTGTCATCCTGGATAAGATGGAAGATGGAACAAAGAAGTATGAAGAACACAGTGAAAGATGGAATGAAACTACTACAGATTGACATATTAGGCATCAGCAAATTGAGATATACTTTCAGCCAGAAGATCACACTGTTGGGGCATGAGACACAAAGAAGGAATAATCTTGTTTTCATAATTAAGAAGGTTACAGTAAAAACAATATTCTACTACAATGCAATCAATAACCAGATAATATTAATTAGACTTCATGGATGTTCCTTTAATATGGTGATCATTCATATTCAGTTTATGCTGCAATCACCGATGCAGAAGAAGAGGTTGATAAATTTTTGGATCAATTTGAAAGTGACAAAACAGCTAACCGAGATGAGCTGCTTGTGAGTGGAGACCGGAATGCCAAAGTTGGAAATATTAGATATACAGATCAGGAAGCCACACTACAGACAGAAGGTGATAAAAATGGATTGGCTCCAGGTTGACAAAAGAGTGAGATAAGACTGTATGTTCTTCCCTTATTTATTTACTTACTCAACTTAAATGCTGCAGACATAAGGAAAGCTGGATTGTTTTAAAATTAGAGGGAGAAACATCAATAACCTGCTCAATGCTGGTGACACTTCTCTGATAGTCAAGAATGCAGAGGATCTGCTACCTCTAGGAATAAAAGTGAAGGAACACAGTGAAAAAATGGAATTAAAAGGAGACCAAGCAAATGACAGCAGGTATAACAACTAATCTCAGAATTGATATTGAATATATTGAAGTGGTAGGTAACATCTGTCTTTTAGGATGAACATCAACCATACAGAAAGAGGTAGTTAAGAAATAAGCCACAGACTAGCACTTGGAACAATAACAGCTGCAGATGGACATGAAATGTTTAAAATCAACAAGGTGGAAATTGAATTCATCTTCCTTGGATCAAAAATTGTTCATGATGGCAGTTGTACACTTGAAATCAAATGCAGGATAAACTTAAGCCGCCCTGCAATGGTTAACATGAATAAGATGTGGAGAAGCAAAGATACTGATATAAATACAAAAAACAGGCTAGTTAGAGCAATAGTTTCCCTGTAATGATGTACAGATGTGAGAGTTGGACACTTAAGAGCTGATCAAAAAATTGATGCCTTTGAACTGTGATGCTGGCGCAAAGTATTGCATATGCCATGGGCAGCCAGAGCAACCGTCAGAGAGGTGCTGAATTGTATAAAACTAGAAACATCACTAGAAGCCAAATTTACAAGACTGCATCTGATTTACTTTGTCCACCTCATGCGTGCAAATTCATTGGAGAAGGCAATGATGCTAGGAATGGTTAATGGGTCAAGAAGAAGGGACAAGCAACAGTGGTGGGTTCCTCCCGGTTCGGCCCAGTTCTGCCGAGCCGGTAGTGGTGACGATATAACGTCACCAAACCGGTTCTGCCCCCCCTGCCCCCGCCCCCCCACACCCCGCCCCCTGTGTTATTCTTACCTTTTATTTGGTCCCACCCCCAATCTATTGCTGCCTCCTGAGTCCCAGCTGATGGCTAGAGGGAAAAAAACTGTTTAAACTCTTGCCGCGGGGCTTCAAAGAGCCGCCTACAGCTGATCAGTGTTAAAAGAAAACAAATGAGTAGACCGGTGCCTGCAAAAATACATGAGTAGATCAGTGCCTGCAAAAATAAATGGGTAGACCGGTACAGCTCTGCAAGCAGTTAAAAGCCTGGTAGACCAGGACCTCTGCTAAATCCTAAAGAATTGTCACATGACCATCAAGCCACGCCCACAGAACCGGTAGTAAAAAAATTTAGAACTCACCCCTGGCAAGCAAAGAACTTGCTGCCTTGATAACGTCAAAATTGAAACAAAGATGATCATCCATCAACCGAAAGAAGCCATGTTTGACAGGGTAGCGTGGAGAGTACTTGCCTATAAAGTCGTTAAGAGTCGGACATGACTGGATGATTAAAACTACTACTAGTGCTTGGAAGACTACTCACGAAGACCTTGGAGAAGATATTCAGATGCCACAATATCACAGTACATCAGAATATTTGAAGCAGTGATAAGTAGCAGGATAGGAAATGGATGATCAAATCAACCAAGAGGCCTCACATGACTAGGCTCAAAATATTCCACTTTGTAGCTCTTTGGAAAAGATTATAATGTAAGAGAAGAAGAGGCTGACCAGCATCAGGAGGGAGGGACTCAGTTACATTTGTGATGAATACATTATTCGATGACTTGAAAAACCAAGTTAACCATTATGGAGAAAATCTCTGGTCACTAAGTCAGTACCAACTTGATGGTGGCGCATAATTAAAAACTTCAACTTAGAACCAAGTATTTGGTCAGTTTTCGATACTTCCATGAATACTAAAGGATTCTTTTCTAGAAAACCAATTCTTGCTTGTATAAGCATGGCTTCGCTCCAAAGAAATGCATTCTAATTTTATTTGCCTAAAGAGATATTTAGCTGCAGCTTGTAGTGGTTCTCTAAGTTATCTGGCAATTACAGACTGTTTGAAAGCAGAAGGGAATTTAAAACTTATTTCTGCTTTTATAAAACAAGGGGTGTTTTGCTATTAAAGTAATAGTTTTAAACTGGTGGTACATGAGACTCAGAAAGAGTGCAGGTAGGTCATTGAAATATTTGTAAAGTCTTTAATACTTACCATAAATTTTGGGAACGTGTTTCAGGTATGAAAACTTTAGAACCCCTGAAAAGCATTTGATGGATGATCACGAGACCTTCTGGGAATTCCTAAAGTGGCTCTCTGGAAAAATTCATTTTAGTTGTTAATCAGTCACTGGTACAGGAGGAAGGTAAATAAGCTGAACGTGACACTTTTGATTTTGACGGGTAGTAAGTGGTGAAGGAGAGGGAAAATGAGAAGACGATGGGATGTAATATTGTGGTGCCTCATTCAGATTCATACTTTTACCCTTTGGGAATGGGAGAGACCGATTTTAAAATGTGTGTAAGTACTTTCAAAGGTAGGGTATCAGAGGAGGATTTATTTATTTATTTTTTGCAAAATTATAGTAAAGCCAATTAATTTAATTGAAGATTCAGATGGATACCTAAAGGGTTGGTGGGGAGCCTTTACCCTTTTAACTTTGGGGATGTATGTATGTATATTTATATACATATAAAATATGTATCTCTTAAAACTCACCGTGGTGTATAGCCTGTTTTTTAAAAAAAAAAAATAGCTGGGGAGGGAGCTTTCCAGAATTGTCATTATAATAAATGTCATTACTACAGAGTAGGCTCTCGCAGGGAAACCGGTTTTATGGCCTCTAAATGATGGTCACCACAATGTAGTGCAGATGGAGTGGTATCGTGCCAAAAACAGAAGAATGAATTAAAATTGAGTTTCCAGGCAAGCCGGACCGAAGGGAGTTGACCAACCCTTGTTGCTGCTTATCTGAAAAGCATAGTTAGAAATTAAAATTCTAAAACAAAATGCTTCTTTTAAGCTTTAACATCTGTTGAACACATTCTCTAATTCCTTAGAGTTTTATGTCTGAATTTTCCAACAATCTGGTTTTTTTCCTACTGACTGTGATTTGTGATTGTAACATTTTAAATGTGTGAAACCTTCAGGGATGTTGTGTAATTCTAATCCAAGTAAACTCCTAGAGGCAAAGCAAGACCCAATATCAAATGGTGATGTGAAGCATTTACGTCTCTAATACCCCCAAAGCAGCCACCACAGTGAACAGTTTGAGGGACAGAACAGGAGAGGAGAGAAGTCTCTCTCTAAAACTTTGGTCTCTCTTTAATGAAGCCTTATCCTATTTAAACATTAGATCATTGGGGGTTGTGTTATTCAGGGCCTTTTTAGTGGTGGCCCTGGAAAAATGTACCACTCCAGATAGGAGGAATGTTCTGATGTTGGTTACTTTTAGTTGCTCTTCAGCATTCATGACTTTCTAGCTTGGTATCCTTTCTGCTTCTGTATCTGAGTTAGCTAGGGAAGGGCAATCTCAGGCTGGTTCTGCACATTGCTGTAAGCCATGATTAATTGGTAATCCAAAATTGGTGGTCTTGTATCACACAATAGGGGAGAGGCTAAAGCAATCTCATTTCGGGTTAGTGTGTAATGTGAACCTTATTTCAGAAGATAATGCTGGTCTGTGGCATTCACGACTCCCCAGGGTTGGAGCATGCCCTCGGCGCTTTTTAACATCTATGTAAATCTACCAAAAGGACGTAGCCATCAATTTGTGCGCAGTTTACTGCCATAACTGCACTGACTTTAAAAATGTTACCTGATTCAACTGGCTTTTATTAGGGAAGTGCTCCTCTATTGATGTTTTAGTCCTGCGGGGATTGCTAGGAGTGTATTCAGTTGAGTGAAATAGATTTTAATGTATTTTATATTACATAAAAGTTTAAAGTGTTGCCATTGCTGGGTTTTTGGTTTTTTTTTACACTTATAAGTTCTGCTGCTGTCCTATGTCGCCTTCAGGCAGGTAGCTTAAAAATAAAGTCAAAATGAAAGTAAACCAGGCTGTCTTACTGAATTTAGCATGGGGAAAAAGCGATTGCTGAGTAGGTCAGCACCCGATGGTCGCTGGTTGGTTTTTGCAAAGAAGGAGGAAAATGGCTGGTTTTTCTCCAGCTTTTAAAAGGAGCGGTGAATCAGAAGTGTGCTTGTGGTGCTGTTGTGTTTTTATTTATTTATTTATTATTTAAAGTTGTATGCCGCCCTATCTCCGAAGGACTCAGGGCGGCTCACAACAATAAAAACAAGAAAAATAAATATTAAAACTACCCAATAAGATTATAAAAAGACCATTAAAATCCCCTTTAAAACCCCTTCAGTCGAAACCAGCCAGGCGAAATAACCATGTTTTAAGGTCACGGCGGAAAGAGCGAAGGTTAGGGGCCACCAGGGGGAGCTAATTCCACAGGGTAGGTGCACCCACAGAGAAGGCCCGCTCCCTAGGGGTTGCCAGCCGACATTGTCTGGCCGACGGCACCCCAAGGAGGCCCTCCCTGTGGGAACGCACCGGGCGATGGGGAGCTGTCGCTGGCTGCAGATGGTCCGCCAAATGGTCCGTTTTACCTGTGTATCAGCACTGGGCAACCCAGAGGTGGATCACTATCTGGAATCCTTTTGGTAATCTTCAGAGCCTACCAGAACCACATTTCTGAAATGCAGCAACACATACCCGAATCTTGAAAGTGATATCTGGTTCCAGTATCCCCACCCCCAAACCGTGTATATAATTTCTCATCAAGCTGTGTGTTGTATACTAGTTAGGTGTAGCCGGAAGAAAAAAGGTGGGGGGAGGGATATCCCCCTATAAATGGGAAACCGGTAAGGATTTTCACCTCCCGTGTGAGTAATGCTATGAAATCATTACCCGAGCTGCTGCCAGCTTCAAACATATTAGAAAAACCTGCCTCCCTCCCAGCTACCATCCTGATCCATGCCAAGTACACACAGAGTAAAGGGGTCAAAAGTTTCTTAAATGTTACATAGGTTTTACAAGCAGCAGCAGGCAGCACAGCTGTGTGTGCAATTGCATATGCACATTGGTACAGTTACCTGAACAAGAAGCTCACCTGCAAAAGGTCCAGATCCAAATCAGGAAACGATATCCTAGGTGCACCACGTTGCTCTCAATTGACCGCATGGTGCTGAATTTTTGCACTCGAACTGCACTCACTGTGCATTGTTGGCTAGACAACCATTGTGTCTTTTATTTTTCAAGCTCTTTTTTCTCTTTTTTTAAAAATTATTCTTGTGCTAAATTTTATAGTTCTTACGTTGTGAGCCATCCAGAGTTATCTGGAGTCAGGCAACGCCAAAATTGAATAAGTTAAAATTAATTGTTGAATTTCATTTCTACCTTGAGCACATCCTTTGTAAAAACTAAAAGTCTTTGACTTACAACAGTTTGCTTAGTGACCGTTTGAAGTTACAACGGCACTGAAAAAAAGTGACTTATGACCATTTTTCAGACTTATGCCAGCATCCCCATTGTCACGTGAATAAAATTCAGATGCTTGACAATTGACTCATATTTATGACGGTTGCAGTGTCCCAGGGTGACCTTCTGACAAGTAAAGTCAATGGGGCGAATCCGGATTCACTTAACATCCGGATTACTGATTTAACAACTGCAGTGATTCACTTAACAAATGTGATGAGAAAAGTCATAAAATGGTGCAAAGCTCACATAACAAATTTCTCACTTAGCAACATAAATTTTGCACTCAATTGTGGTCGTAAGTTGAGGACTACCTGTATAGGAATGTTCCTCTTCCCCCTCAGCCAATTTTCAGGGATGAATTTCAGTTTCTGTCTGACAAGGTTCCTGGTAACCTTTCCCCCGTTGTGCCTTTTGATATACCAGGTTTATCTTGGCTTAATGTCTGCCTTGTCAAGAAAGGCCATGGAGTTCCGTCCTCAAAGTCTTGGGGTTGAAACGCTTTGAGCAGCTTCCAGTGGCTCTAAAAATACATTCCATGCAGGCTAGAGTTATTTTCCTTTGTGTCTCCCAGTCTTGTCAACACTTTAACGAGCACTTTCTCAACCAAGGGTAGTGGAGATGAAGGCTGTTTTTTTATGAAAAGTTTATGAAAACTCGTCACTTCTGCTCTGGGCAGGCAGGCCTTGTACTCTGACACTGTTGTGCCTGAAGGCCGCAGTGCTCTGCCAGTAAGTAGACTGTAGCAAAATATCATCATTCAGCTTCTTCAGAGAAAACATTTATACTTTATAAATAAAGCATTTTTAGCATGTCTTGCATAACCATGTATATAATGATCTTGCATAATATCTTATGCTTTTTAGGCTATGAACATAGTGGTTCCCTTCATGTTTAAATATGCAGTAGACAACCTCAACCAGCTGTCTGGAAATGTTCTGAACCTGAGTGATGCACCCAATACAGTTGCAACCATGGCAACAGCTGTTCTGATTGGATGTAAGTGCGATGCTTTAATCTGCTGACAGGTGCTGACTTTCTTCGGGAAGGCTTGGGAACATTGGTGCACCTGACCTTTCACGGGGAAGCATCTGGGGTGAACGTTGTCCGCTGGAGTCTCTCCTACTTTGTTATCATGAAGAATGAACAGAACTGCGATTCGCTTGAGTTGTGTTATCTGCTGGAATAATAGCTTAGTCTCCAGGCCTGCTTTTGCGTTGTGTTTTCTTTTTTTTTTTCTTCTTTTTTTTTAATCCAAATATCTGAAGATGAAATCTGTTTCAAAGTGATTTAACTGATAACCTTTGACTTCTCATCCAGAAACATTAACATGGGGGGGGGGTGTATTAAAATCTGCTGAAAATGAATAAAGTAAAATTAATTAGAAATTAAAGCCTTTTTCTCTCCCCTCCTCCTTTTACCAGACGGCACCTCGCGAGCAGGCGCGGCGTTGTTTAACGAAGCCAGAAACGCCGTCTTTGGGAAAGTGGCCCAGAGTTCCATCAGGAGGATAGCCAAAAATGTCTTCCTCCACTTGCATCAGCTGGACTTGGGCTTCCATCTGAGTCGGCAAACGGGAGCGTTGTCCAAAGCCATCGATCGAGGCACCCGCGGCATCAGCTTTGTGCTCAGTGCCCTGGTGTTTAATCTGGGCCCCACCTTGTTTGAAGTTGCCCTCGTGAGTGGGATTTTGGTACGTGTTGTTTTCATTCAATTGCGGCACCAATCGTTAGTTTGAGATCCACGTCTAGTGGCTCTCGGATATCCCTGGCAATAGGTGTGGCCCAGTCTTTGCCTTTCCCAGAACCCTGTTGAAGAAAAGAGGAAAAAGAAGGGGTCAGAAAGGCAGAGGAGGGCTGTTGCAGCCATCTAACATGGCCCCACCCACCCTTTGCTTCAGTTTCACCCCCTTTGAGAGCCCTGGTGATGCAGTGGTTAGAATGCAGCGTTGCAGGCTGGCTCTGCCCACTGCCAACGGTTCGATCCTGACTGGATCGAGGTTGACTCAGCCTTCCATCCTTCTGAGGTCAGTAAAATGAGGACCGTTATTGGGAGCAATATGCTGACTCTATAAAACTGCTTAGACAGAGCTGTAAAGCACTGTGAAGCACTATATCAATCTAAGTGCTATTGCTATTGCTTTGGCATCCCCAGGGCAGCTCTTGGTGCTTTATTATTCTTAAGGAAATACAGACATAGAAAAAGTGGCCCCACTGGATGTTCATTGCTGTTAATCTATAAATAGAAGCATCCGCTAAACATCATCTGAATGTGATGCTGATACAGGGAGCTGGTATGATAAGCAAGCTAACTGGTTGAATAAAGACAGCAGAACCTAACTTGATTCCAGGAGAAGTACCCAGTGTCTGTTTGAAAACCTCTCTTTAGCTGTAGAGCTGCTTCTGCATTTACTTTAAGAATGCATTTTCTACAACTTAAATGCACCTGAGCTCCGTTTGTATCAGACTCATGCAAAACATTTGAAATGGCCACTTTGCAAGGCAAAAGCTCAGTCCAAACCTGGGCACGCAGAAGCCGCTGAGGAAAGCCTTGAGAGCCATTGCACTGAGCTTTACTCTTTCTGGTGCTTGGAGGATGAGTGCTTTGCTTGCCCCAGTGAGTTTTGCAAAAGCCTCCTTTGCACAGCCTTCTTCCCTACGTTGCAAAATGCTCCATGTTTACTTTACAGTGACCGGAGGATCCTAACAAGTAGAGGTAGGTCTTGCTTAGTGACCATTATGACGGCCTTGGAAAGGGTGCTTTATGCCCTGTAAAAGCACTTCTGACAATTGTAAAATGTCACACCCGCCCCATGCAGGCACATGACTACATTTTGGATGCTGGGTTCACATTTATAAGCGTTTGCAGCGTCCCATGGTCACATGACCGTGATTTGCAATATCCTTTCCAGAGAAAACAGAAAAAAATGCACATTGGATAATGCTGCATTTGCTTAACATCCGTGTGGTTCGCTTAATGACCATGTTGACTCGCTTTACAATCATTTGGTGACCCGTTTAAGGGTCACCTCAATTTACGACCAAAATTCCTGGCCCAATTTTGGTCCTAAATCGAAGACTGCCTGGATAATATCTCCCCACTTCTCTGGAAAAAAAACCCCTTGTTGATAGCCTCTACTTCTCAATAATGCAGCATATAAACTAAGAGAGAGCAACGCTCACAGATTATTGCCGCGAAGGCTAGCTGTCAGTATAGTTACAATAGCCCAGATGCTTTTTTTCTTATTCCATGCTTTCCATCTGGTGTTCTCAATATTTCACAGCATTTGAACCAGGTTGACGTTTAAGAGCAGGCACATAATCCTTCTCCTTCCTTAAATTAGCCAGGCTTTCAAGCCGGAGACCCATAAGTGTTGTGCCAAATCTCAAGCAGGAATGTAAAGACAGGATATGAAACGCATCCCCAAGTCAAACAGTGGTGGCTTTTGAGTTAATAACGCCCGGTATCTTTCATTTAAATGGGTGGGGTTTGCATTGTGCCAAGAAAAGGAAATAAACCCTATTCTAATTGGAGCTTAAAGTATGAAATCTCTCACAGCTGTTTCTCCAGATAGCAAATGCCAAGGACTCACACATGACAGAGTAATAAGTATCATTTTAGGACTGTGTTCTTAACTTGGCAGCTTGAAGATGTGTGAACTTCAACTCCCAGAATTCCCTAGCCAGTTATGCTATCAGAGGAATTCTGGGAGTTAAAGTCTGCACATCTCCAAGTTGCTAAGATTGAGAAACACTGGCCTAAAGGAAAAGAAACAGAGGCTTTAGGGTGCCTTGGGTTTGTTTCCTGCCCTTGCTGCTGATGGTAAAATGTGCCCAGAAGCTCTCATTCATCAAAGCTGAGGTCGTGCAAATATGCCAGGCTGGACTATCCCAAAACTTTCAAAGAGAATAGCAATTTTTCCTTTGGAAATCTTGGAGTCACTTCTATGGGCTTAAAATATCATCATACAATGGCGCCTTATTCACAGTTACGGCAATGCCTCGCTTGGCTGCAGCTGCTTCAGCTCTCAAGTTTTGGGGTTTTGGAAATGAAAGATCCATCCAGATTGAGTGATTCTTTAAGAATTATGACAAGAAAGCAGAATTGTACAGTAATGCTAGACTGTTATATGACCACCAGTCCATATTGGATATGGAGATATTTAGTGAAAGAGGTAAAACTGTTCTGGAATATCTTTGTACAGGTTCAACCTTGGTGGCACAGTAGTTAAAATGCAGTATTGCAGGATAATTCTGCTGACTGCCAACTGCCAGTAGTTTGAGTGTCACCGGCTCAAGGTTGACTCAGCCTTCCATCCTTCCAGAGTTGCTAAAATGAGGGTCCAGATTGTTGGGGGCAAGAAGCTGGCTCTGTAAACTGCTTAGAGAGGGCTGTAAAGCAGTATATAAGCCTAAGTGCTATTGCTATTGTTAACTCTCAAGACTTTTTTTTTCCTACTACCGGTATGTATTCAAAATGGACTGTGATTAATTAATTTATGTGTGTGTGTGTGTATTTTGAGAGCGCGCATCAGAATTTTCATTTTTAATGTATGCCAGTGTGTACGCAGAAAAAGGTGACAATAAAGGTTATCTTATCTTAATTGGAATCATTGCAGCTTATTTCCTGACAAATCTGGTAAGATCTGCCCATCTTTTTCTTGAATCAAAGCTCCTGGATTCCATTCATTACTTCCATTCATTTTGGTTGAAAACAGCTCTCTGTATGCACTTCTTGTAGATAAAGATTCTTTCCCCTCCTCTGCTGTAAGTGCAGTAGCTCAAGAGCACAAGTTAAGTGTTTGTATCTGAGAGTCTGTGGCCTTGTGGAGCTGCTCCTAAGTGCACATGGTGTCAAGGAGCTAAACTTCCTGTACCATAATCTTCCCATTCCACTTCTCTTTGGCTTGTAGACAATTATTATGTTATCTCTTATATGTATGTCTTGTCCAGAGAGCTTTCTGTACATCGATGTTCTAACTAAAATGATTGGAATCCCCCCCCTTTTTTTCTTTTCTCTTCCCTGCAGTATTATAAATGTGGTGCACATTTTGCACTTGTAACCTTGGGGACATTAGGAGCATACACGGCATTCACAATAGGACTTACGCAGTGGAGGTAAGACAGTCCCTGATGAGATTTGACTGCCTGGTGGAACTGGATGGGAACAACTGTCTCTGCCAACCTTTTGTCTTGCAGAACTAAATTTAGGATCGAAATGAACAAAGCAGATAACGATGCAGGGAACGCCGCCATTGACTCTCTGCTGAATTATGAAACTGTGAAGGTAAGCCATTAATATTTTTAACTTTTCATATTGTCATTTCTTGGGTAAACAAGTATTATTAACAAGGCATGTCTTTTTTTGTACCCTTTACTCAAAAAAGATGATTTTTTGATGTTACAAATAATGACTGAAAGGATTATTCTTAGCCTAAATAGGTAAACAAATTTTCACCTACGTGGGCCATAAGCTGTTGATTACCTGTGTGTAATATAAGAATGCTGCTTCTCCTTTCATACTTTCCCTCTTGATTTGCGTCTTAAAGGAGCCAGATGCTTTTTTCACTGAAAACTCTGCTTAAGTGTGTTTGACCAGCTGTAGGGCAGTTTGTTCATTCCTGTTCAACTAAAAGCAGAAATGCAAGCTCAGAAACCAAGCCATGATGGGCAACACAGTTTAAGGGCTAGCTAATGTGGATGGCCTGAATAAACTTAAGGTTAATCTCAATTTTAAAAATCAATATATCAAGAACTGCCGTATTGAGAATATGGAATAGTATAAACCTAGACTCTGTTCAAAAATGCTTTTCTTGGTTTCAGCAGAAGCAGCATTTTATAGGAGAGAAACAGCAGGTAAAGAGAAACGGTTAACCTATTGAGAGTTGTTAGACCAAAAACATGGAGAAAATATAAGATGAAATCAAAAGAACAATTGGCTCCGGGGGGGATTTAGTTTTCAATGTGTTTTGTTTGCAGAGCTCAGAGAACGAATTAAGGTAGATAACAGGACATTTGGAATTGAGCAACAAAAGAAAGAATTTGAAGTTGAATTATGTATAAATGGCGAACATGTAATTGTTAAAATGAAAGAACTCTTACTGATATTGGAAACGGAGGATGAACAAATGAAAGAGAGTATGATAAAATGGGCTAAGAATTTCAAATAGAATATTGTTGGGAGAGTGAGAAAACATGGAAAGGGTTGAAATTTTCATTAAACCTTTGTTAAAACAAAATTTCTATAAAATGATGTATCGCTGGTATATGACTCCAGAAGAATTAGCCAGTCACTCTCTCACAGCCTTAGGAAGAAGGCAATGGCAAGCCATTTTTAAAAATGTTGCCTTCCCCACTTCTGCAGGAAACTTTTTCACATCAGCCAAGTTTGCAGTATTCATTGGGCAGACACATGGCATTTCTTATTTATCAATATTTGACAAGGATTTCAAAAGCTTACAACTCAGTTTGCTACGCAGATTGGAACAATATCATTAATGTTTCCTGGGTGCAGCTGTAAAAGTAGGGTTGTCCCAATCTGAATCCATACTCATCTGGAAAACTGAATAGTAATTCTGGGACGGTCAGCTTTAACCCCATACGACACCTGTTGTCTTGCCTGGCTCTTTAACCACTGAGGATGAGCCATGGATCAGTGTTACAAGAGAATGTGCTATTAGGATGAAAAGACTGCATTTGGCCGGTAAGAACATATGAAACATGGTATGTCTCGATGCGCCAGATCATACTCAATGGTTGGTCCAACTGATTCACAGAAAACACAGATACAGGTAGTCCTCAACTTACAACAATTTATTTAGTGACTGTTCAAAGTAACAACAGCCCTGAAAAATGGAACCGTTTTTCACAGTTACGACCATTGCAGCATCCCCATGATCATGTGATCACAACTCAGATGCTGGGCAACTGGTTCATACTTATGACCGTTGCTGTGTCCCACGGTCAAGTGATCCCCTTTTGCGGCCTTCTGACAAGCAAAGTCAATGGGGAAGCCAGATTCACTTAACAACCGGGTTAATAACTTATTAACTGCAGTGATTCACTTAACAACTGTGGCAAGAAAGGTGTTCTGACTCAGCTCCCCAAACACAACAAACCCTCTGTAGCTGAAGCAATGATTCCTTTATTAGGCGCGCCAGCAGCCCTGGCAAAAATTTCTCTCGCAGGCTAACAAGTCTGTCCGGCAGGGAGACAAATAGTTGTCTGCCACATCTATTCATCTCCACCCCCTGTCCTTTATCCCCAGAGCTAGGGTGGGGCTTCGCTAGCAGCGGTGGCTCTTCTGTCCCAAGGATGGGCCCATAGATTTCTGCTGCTCTCCTCTCCTCTGCCTTCTGCACATCCCCACATCAGGCACTGGACCCAGCTGTTCCTCCTCTTCCTCATCAGCCACCTCCAGACCTGGAGGCTGTTGACTCTCCATCTGAGGGCTGACGGACGGCCCAGACTCCGCCTCTGTCTCTCTCTCTCTCTGCCAGCTCCATTCCCTCTTCCTCCTCAAAGCCCTCAGGTTGCCCTGATGCTGGCCCTGATTCCCACGCCACCTCCTCCTCCTCCTCTGATTCGGCTGCTGGAAGGGCCGACAGGCCACAACAAAAGGTGAATGTTTCACTTAACAACAGAAATTTTGGGCTCAGTTGTGGTCATGAGTCGAGGTCTACCTGTAATTGCATCCTAAATCATAAAATGCCGAGGATTCTCCTAAGGAGATGAACCCGGTGCCATCTTTTCTCCCTTTTCGTAGTACTTCAATAATGAAAATTATGAAGCCCAACGGTATGATGGATTTTTGAAGACCTATGAAAATGCCTCACTGAAAACTACCTCAACTTTGGCTCTTCTTAATTTTGGACAAAGCGCTATATTCAGCATTGGACTAACGGCCATCATGGTGATGGCCAGCAAGGGAATTATTGCAGGTACCTCTTAACGCGTCCAAACCTAGTTCTTCATATTAAACTCATGTTTCACTTCCCCTCCCTGCTCTACCACAGGTTGATCCTTTTCCTTGCTCTTTTCAAATGCATGTCCTGTATTTGTGGTGGCCCCCCAGGTGTTTCCCCCCAGCCACGCCAGCTGGCACCACCAAGGACAAGGAAGGCGGGTTTTGCAGCAAGGGGTTGCAGGTCCCCCCTCCCTTTTTTCTGCTACCTTTCTGTAATTATGTGATCTAAACATGTGGCTGTCCGCTGACTTCAGCTTTAATATGAATCTGTGCTGAATATGAATTTGAGTCGGGTTCATTATAGCTTTGAACATAGAATAATAGAATTGGAAGAGAGCTCGGAGATCTTCCAGTCCAACCCCCTGCTCGAGCAAGAGATCCTATACCCGTGATGGCGAACCTATGGCA
Source organism: Pantherophis guttatus (assembly GCF_059756535.1). NCBI lineage: Eukaryota > Metazoa > Chordata > Lepidosauria > Squamata > Colubridae > Pantherophis > Pantherophis guttatus. The sequence continues at coordinate 3,840,433 of NC_142074.1, forward strand.
CGTGTGCCACAGGTAACACACATAGCCATATTGATGGGCACGCAAGCTCAGCTCCAGTGTGCATACGCATGCCGGCCAGCTGATTTTTGAGCCTTCTGGGCCCACCAGAAGTAGGAAACAGGCTGTTTCCTGCCTCTGGAGGGTCTTGGGGGGGGAGGCCTGTTTTTCTCTCTCTCCAGGCTCCAGAGCCTTTCTAGGAACCTGGGGAGGGCAAAAACGGCCTCCCTCCCCCCCCCTCCGGAGGCCCTCCTAGAAAGGCTCTGGAGCTTGGGGAGAGCAAAAAATGGGCCTTCCGGTCCCACTGGAAGTTGGCAAATGGGGCGTTTCTGGCCTCCAGAGGACCTCCAGGGGCGATGGGGAAGGCTGTTTTCACCCTCCCCAGACTCCTAGAAAGGCTCTGGAGCCTGGGGAGACAGAAAAACAGGCCCACTGGGCCATTGTGTGCCAGGAGTGGAGGGAGTGGGGGGGTGCATGCGTGGGGGCGAGGCGCATAGAATTATGGGTGTGGGCACAGATGCATGCAACACCCCCCCCCATGCTTACCCACGCTCCTGGCACGCGATGGCAGAAAGGTTAGCCATCCCTGCCCTATACCATTTCAGTCTCTCTTTAAAAGCCTCCAGTGATGGAGCACCCACAACTTCTGGAGGCAATCCGTTCCACTGGTTGATTGCTCTCACCATTAGGAAATTTCTCCTTAGTTCTAGATTGCTTCTCTCCTTGGTTAGTTTCCAACCATTGTTTCTTGCCTTGCCTTCTGGTGCTTTGGAAAAAATAAGCCTGCTGTATCTTATTTTGAACCATTAAGCTACACAGCTGACAACTGCCTTATTGCTCATCTGCCTTTTCTTTGTCACGAAGGTGATTTGACTGTTGGTGATCTGGTCATGGTGAACGGATTGCTGTTCCAGATTTCCTTGCCCCTTAACTTCCTGGGGACGGTATATAGAGAGACAAGGCAAGCGCTCATAGACATGAACTTATTGTTTACACTGCTTAACATCGACACTAAAATCAAAGTGAGTATTGTCTATAAAATCTTCGTTTTTAAACATTGGTCTTGTATGCTAGTTTAAAAGGAATCCAGATTTGTTTTTAATGGCAAGATTTGAGCAGTTACTGAAGATCCTTCATTTTAATGTTGCATTTCTGAAAGAGCATTTTTTGGAAAGGGGGGGGGGCCGCCAAGCGGGTATGTGTAATCTCTGCATTTTATATAAGTGTGCCCTGTGCATTGAAATTTTATTCTGTCATTTTAATTAATGATGCAGAATTGATTGTGCGAAAGGCTGCTTTGGAGCCAGACCGTTCTGGCAAACAAAATTATTGAACTTGAAAGAAAAGGGGAGAGAGAAAGAAAGAAATTTACCTGTGGCTGAAACTGCTAGGGTTTGTTTTTTTAAAAAAAAATTATCATTACTTTTAACTTCTTTCAGGCATTTGCTTGTGCCTCATTTTCAATTAGATCGATTGTTTAGCTTGTTAAGCTCTTTAAAATACCTTCCGGGCAGTGTGTAAAGCGGGACTCTTCTCTTAATAGGATAAAGAACTGGCTCCACCCCTGCAGATCACCCCACAGACGGCTACCATCGCCTTTGATAACGTGCATTTTGAATACCTTGAGGGGCAGAAAGTCCTCAGTGGCGTGTCTTTTGAAGTCCCTGCAGGAAGAAAAGTGGCCATTGTAGGAGGCAGTGGGTCAGGGTGGGTAAATGGATGCACAAAATTCTGCATCATTGATTGATTTCTTTTTTCTTTTCTTTTTTTTAACGGCAATAAAAACTTCGGTTTTTGTAAAACTTGGATTTTAACAATGTGCAAAACATGGTTCTAACCCTGAGTCTCCTTTTTTTTTTTTTTTTTTTGGAAGGAAAAGCACAATTATGAGATTATTATTTCGCTTCTATGAGCCTCAGAAGGGAGAGATTTATGTCGCTGGCAAGAATATACAAAATGTCAGTTTGGAAAGCCTGCGGAAGGCTTTAGGAGTTGTGCCACAGGTATGGTTTTTTTTTTTCCTCCCTTGAAAATCATCCTAATGTTGCAGGCCCAGAGACTGATGTAATAATGAGGAAACTCAGGCGATGAAGCCAAATAGAAGAAGGAAAAAAACAAAACCAGATCAGATCAGCAGGCCCAGCTTGTGTGAATAAAACAGTTTTTATCAGATGATTAAAATCCCCCAGAAAAAAAGGTCTAGACTGATGTCCTTCTGAAACTAGTCACAAAAGCTGAAAACATCCACCAAAAGGATTTCCTGCTAAATCCTGTGTTGCTTCTGGAGCTGGAGCAAAATAATCCCGTGGAAGCTGCTGGCTGGGCAATTCTGGGAATTGAAGTCCACACTTAAGTCGCCACGGTTGAGAAACACTGCTCCAGAGAAGCAGTCGTATCTTAATAATGCTCAGGTTAGGTGATTCTTGCCATGGCACTGGCTTGGAAATGTTTTCTCACTTTTAACGCATTCCAGATTACTCTACAAAGGGGGTAAACAGCCTCCTGCCCTTCTGGTTTGTTTTGTTGGTCCTTACACTCTCTTGTCATTTTTGGCAAGACGCCAATTAGAGCCTTTGAGAGTTGAAATCTGAATGATTTGTAGGCCCTTGGTAGGCTTGTCCTGCCACGTCAGCTTTCCAGGCTGTTTTGTAAGTAATGTTCATCCTATTATGGGGGCCGTTCTTCCTCTCGGCCGCTCTAGCTTGGGTTAGAATGACCCTTGCAGCAGCATCTTGGACCACCCTTCAAATGTCCCGGGAGCTCTGTGGTTTTTTGAAAAATTCTAGCCAACTCTGACTTTGTAAACGCCCTTTGTATTGCCAGTTAGCATTTGATACAGGCAGTCCTCGACTTATGATCACAATTGAGCCCCAAAATTTCTGTTGCTAAGCAAAACATTTGTTAAGTGAGTTTTGCCCCATTTTACAACCTTTCTTGACCCAGTTGTTAAGTGAGTAACACGGTTGTTAAGTGAATCTGGCTTCCCCGTTGACTTCGCTTGTCGGAAAGTTGCAAAAGGTGATCACATGAACCTAGGACATGTAACCGTCATAAATATGAATCAGTTGCCAAGCATTTGAATTTGATCACGTGGCCATGGGGATGCTGCAATGGTCGTAAGTGTGAAAAACGGTGCTGAGTCCCTTTTTCAGTGTTGTAACTTTGAACGGTCACTAAATGAACTGTTGTAAGCTGAGGACCACATGTATTTATTTTGTCTGCGTATATCTTAGGATGCTGTTCTCTTCCACAACACCATCTTCTACAACCTCCAGTATGGTAATATCAATGCCTCCGTGGAAGACATCTACGCGGTGGCAAAGCTAGCAGGAATTCACGATGCCATTCTCAGAATGCCCAATGGGTACAACACCCAAGTAGGCGAGCGAGGTCTGAAACTGTCAGGTAAGGAAATCAATGGGCCGCTGGTCTCTGCACCTCCCTTTTCCTGTCTTGCCTCAGGCTTGATGCTCAGCGTACCACCTTTAAAACGCTCCATGGCTCAGGACCTGGGTACTTGCGGGATCGCCTGCTACCACCAATAGCCTCCCACCGGCCGGTACGCTCTCATAGAGAGGGGCTTCTCTGGGTGCCGTCGGCCAAACAATGTCGACTGGCGGCCCCCAGGGGGAGAGCCTTCTCTGTGGGCGCACCTACTATCTGGAACGAGCTCCCCCCGGAGATACGGAGGATCCCGGATCTGCACACCTTCCGCCGCGCTCTAAAGACCTTTTTATTTCATCAGGCGGGCCTGACCTAACTTTCTCCCTCTTTTTAAACAATTTTAATAATTTTAATATTTTTAATACTCAAAGTTTAAATTTGTTTTAAATTGATTGGGGTTTTAATTTGTCTGGGCCAAACTATTTAATTCGATTTTATTTCTGCTTTTAAAATTTTGTATATATGTATTTTATTGTTGGCTGTTCACCGCCCTGAGTCCTTCGGGAGTAGGGCGGTATACAAATCAAATAAAAGTAAAAGTAAAGTAAGTAAAGGGTAGGCCTCCCTAACCTGACCTTTCTCAGCAGGCAGATAGATGCCAAGTTTAATATTGAATGGTCATCCAGCAGCTGGTCTGAGGCTTCTCTGGAAGCAGCTCAGAAAGCTTTATTGTCAGGAACCGAGGGCTGGTAGGCTCTTCACACGCTCCTCCCCAGGATGATGGCCAAAGAAGTATTTGATTAGATGGGGACAATTAGCGGTAGCTGCACAGATTTAAAGATGGAGGAATACAGAGCTGTCGTGCAGCCAGTAATTGTATCTTCATCATCATCATTGTTGTTATGTCTCCATAAGGACTCATCACCATATCAAAAGTGGTTTTTATTTTTGAAAAGGCAACTGGAAGATAAAAACCACTTTTGATACAACTATGACCTGGATGACTGGGAATCTTCATAGACATTCGACTCATCACAATGTCATAGGATAACATCCAAACATGGTATCATCATAGCTGTGAGTACTTTAGACCAGCAAGCTATCAGTCACAGTAGGGTGACTCTCTTTGGTGGGGAGAGAGGTAAGCTGATTGTGCCTTAAATCTTCCGTTTTCCTCTCAGTCCAAAATATCAGAGAGGCTTGTTTGGCTTGGGTTAAGTGGTTAAAATGGGTACCATTCATCTTTCTTACTTTGCCCCTTTACTCCCCTCGCCAGGAAAAAAATGACACACTGTCTCTGGGTTGCTGGGGTTTGGGTGAAACTTCTTGTCTGTCCATCTGTACAAGGAAATTTGTAAAGTTTCCCCTGACATATCTGATACAAATCAAAATTGGAAGCAGTAGATGTCCAAATTGTTTAAAGGTTGACGTGTGTCTCTTAACTGACTATTTAATGGCAACGTTTAGTTGAGGGGGATGATGGCAGTGATGATAGTGAACACTTACGATAATCCTGTTTAATTTTCCTTGTGAGAGTCTTAAATGATACGAAAGAAGCATTCATGTGTTGTATTGTAGAAAAAGGTATTTTTGTTAAGGGATGATGCATTCTAAGATTGTTTGACATTACAGCCTAAATATATGATCGAAAGAAGGGAAGAATCACTGTTTAAGTAGATGCTATATAGTGCTATAGAATTTGTATCTAATTTGGAAGATCCAATCTGGGTCGGTCACCAGGACCAGATGTTCAGTCTTCCAAACCCATCCTCTCAGGGAACTTCTCTCTCACCAGAATGTCTGCTTTGGGCTACTCTATGCGCCGAGCACAAGGAAACAAGAACCAACGACTTAATAATCAGCCATCAACACCCCAATCAACAACTAAAAAGCCACACACAACCAGGGATAAACATTACTCACACAATAGCCCAAAGCAGACATTCTGGTGAGAGAGACGTTCCCTGAGGATGGGCTCCAGCAGGAGTCTCTGAAAGCTTGGAAAACGAAACCTTTGGTTCCGGTAACTGACTTCAGTTGGATCCTACAACATTATCCTGCGACACATAATATTTGCCTTCATTTCTGTATCTAATTTGCATCACCATAAATGAAAGTATGACATGATGGGTTGGAGGAAAATGCAAACAAAAGGGTTTATTATTCGTTGGGAGGATGTGTAGCTGTATTAGCACGGACAAATTTGGAGCTGGACTACTTGTGCTGTAATTTGAGAGCCAGTTTGATCTAGTGGTTATGGCACTAGGCTGGAACCAGAAGACAGTGAGTTCTAGTTCCACTTGAAGCATGAAAGCCAGCCGGGTGACTCCAGGCCAATCTCTCCGTCTCAGCAGGGACACAGGGTTGTTTTTGTGGGGGAAACAGGATAAGGAAGAAGTACTAGGCATGTTTGCCACCTTGAGTTACATATAAAGTAATAAATGCAGGATAAACTTCTAGTAAATAAATGAACCCCCATCCAGTGCCAACTATTCCATACTGCCCAGCACAGTTATAACAATGGAAGAAACAGGAATCAAATGCTGCATATTTCATGGAATAAACTTAGTTTAACCATGATTGGCTCTTACCTGTAACAGGGCAGCAACTTCCACTAATATGCAGCCTCTGATGAAATGGAAACTGCAGGTAGTCCTTGATTTACGACCACAACGGAGCCCAGAATTTATGTTGCTAAACGAGAAATTTGTTGAGTGAGTTTTGCCCCATTTTACGACTTTTCTTGCCACACTTGTTAAGTGAATCACTGCACTTGTTAAATTAGTAACATGGTTGTGAAGTGAATGTGACTTCCTCCTTGACTTTCCTTGTCAGAAAGTTGCAAAAAGGGACACTGCAACCATCATAAATATGAACCACCTGTCAAGCATCCGAATGTAAATCACGTGACCATGGGGATGCTGCAATGGTCATAAATCACTTTTTTCAGTGCTGTTATAACTTTGAACGGTCACTAAACAAACTGTTGTAAGTCAAGGACTACCTGTATTACATTTTGAAACATATTGCACTTCTAAAATCTCTCTCGGGACTTCGCAGTCTGTAATTCCTATGGATACTGCCCCTGTTTGGGTAGCTCCTTATTCAAGGAAGCTTTGGATGAGAGGCAGGGAATCTTGTTCTCCAAATGAGCCCCTGTCCCCCTCTCTCCTCTCCCTGATTCTAGAGTCAGAAAACCCAGTTTCTGCTAAGCTGTTTATCTTACGGTGGCCTGGGAGATTTCCTGGTATCAGGCCAAGAGTTGCATGCCTAAGTCTTTCAGGATAGTTAAATCTGTGATAGTGATCTCCATTGAAAATCTGTTCAGAGTTGTTTCTGGTACTTTTATAAACGTTAAACCTAAAGAAGGGGAGAGGAATGTTATTTGTTCATGATTTATGTAATGCATTGTTTATAGAAGCTCAGCATTTATTAGGGTAAAATGTCTTTCTTGTTTCTTACTGGACTTTTAATTTCTAATTTGGAAATTGCAGCCACGCAGTAACTCAGTTTAAGAAATGGCCATTTGTTCCTTAATCAAATGCTATACTTTTAATTATGGCATTGACTTATGCTGAGAAGGTTTGCAGGAAGGTCCCTGCTGCAGAAATGAAACCTGTTTTTCCCCAAGTAGATGCAATAACCATTGTGGACATTACAGATGGTAAACTCCTCTCCCTTTATGTTATCATGTTGCTGGAAATGCATTGTCAAGAAGTGTTCTAAATGATTTTTATGAGTATATTTAAAATCTGGTTTTCCTTGACTTTATAAATACTATGAAAGGCTTTTGCATAAACCACGGTTAGTAATAGCTCTCATAGAGCCAATTTGGTCTAGTGGTTAAGGCACCAGGCTAGAAAACGGGAGGTGGGGAGTTCTAGTCCTTCCTTAGCCATGAATACCACCAGCTGGGTGACCTTGAGCCGGTCACTGTCTCTCAGCCCATCTCACCTCACAGGGTGGAGGTTGTGGGAAAACCAGGAGGAGGAAGGTTGGTTGGATATGCTTGCCACCTTGAGTTATTAGTTAAAATGAATAAAGATGGGAGACAAAATAAATAAAATTATGGGGAAATGTATATAATATGACCATCATGGGAGATCGTAATGGTGGGTTATAGTTTTTATTCTTTTTATATTGGCTCTTTTATTGTTTGTAGGCCTCCTAGAGTCACTGAGAGTCATATAAATCTAATAGATGCTGATGGAGATTCTCAGTCATCCAGGTCATGGTTGTCCGAAAAATGCTTTTTCAAAAGGCAACCGGACTTTGTTTTTCCTTGAAGATGTTTCACTTCTCCTCCAAGAAGCTTCTTCAGTTCTGACTGAATGGTGGAGGGTGGAAGGATTTATATTCCTTGCAGTCATCTGGTCATTAGCACTCTTTCTGAGAGTCGTTGAGGCCACTTGGAGGTTAATCTGTACCCTCAGGGCCATCTGAATAGTGCAAAAGGGGTGTGGAGGCTTCTTGGAACTGGTGAAAGGAATGTGTTGTGAACAGGAGATACAGTAGGTGGTGTTGTATCCCTGTTCCCCCCACCCCACCCCTCCCCCATTGAGAGAGGGCCGTTCAATCTTAATGTAGATGGTCTCTTTGACCCCTCTTTCAAACCAACCCTTTGGGGTTCCGATGGATGGATGGATGGATGGATGGATGGACAGGTAGACAGACGGACAGACAGACAGTCCTTGAATGCAAGTGTATGTGCTAGGATGCCACAGCTCATGGTCATTTTCCAGTGTATAAGCAGCTGTGACTATTGCACAGAATTCATGTTGTATCTTAAACAGAAGGACTTTGTAATTCTATTGGATCTGAAATGGTTCTCTTCCCACACTGTTCTAAGAACCAGACTGTGATTCAGTCACGTTGAAGAGTTCCTTCTCACATTTATCCTGAGATTGTCATGGGTGGTCTTTGAAATGGGTTTGGAGGAAGACCTGAGAAAAAGACCTTGCATTATGGACCAATGCATTGCTTTTATAAATACCGCCAATAGCAAATACAATGCACTTCAGGGTGAGCATTTTATAAAGGAAGTGAGAAGCAGAAATCACATCTTGGGTGAATAGTTCAATTTCTGTTTATTGCTCAGCTTCAGGACAGCCACTTAAGGCTTAAAGTGAAATGAGATTATTATCCTCCTAAAGTGGCTTGCTAAAACAAGGCTATGTTAGTTAGAAGGGCACATCGCCAGGAACATGAAAACATTAAAATGGAAGCTTGTCAGATTTTTGACATGTAGCACAAGAAAGCAGGCGCATATATAACCATTAATTACTTTCAAGGCCTCCAAAATCCGAAATGGACTTTAAATATTTTAAGGCAGGGCTGTACGTCCCAAAGTAATAATGTGGCAATATGGTGGCCTAGAAAAATAGCCCTAATTGTAGCCTTAGAGAATGGGAGCAAAGACTGTTCTTAATAGTGGAGAACATGCGAAGACACCGAAATCCTTGGGGGCGAAGGGGGGGACAAAGTGACAGTCTCGGTTACAGATAGTCCTCAACTTATGACAGTTCATTTAGTGACTGTTTGAAGTTACAACAGTACTGAAAAAAGTGACCTATGACCATTTTCCAGACTTATGAACATTGCAGAACTAAGAACTAGAACTAAGGAGAAATTTCCTGACAGTTAGAACAGTCAATCAGTGGAACAACTGGCCTCCAGAAGTTGTAAATGCTCCAACGCTGGAAGTTTTTAAGAAGAGATTGGATAACCATTTGTCTGAAATGGTATAGGCCAGGGCTTCCTGCCTAAGCAGAGGGTTGAACTAGAAGACCTCCAAGGTCCCTTCCAATTCTGTTATTCTGCTACTCTGCCACAATGGCTCTCTGGTGTCCTTCATTTCAGAATGGCCTTCCAAGCAAAAATAGTTTTCACTGACTTTATGTGCATGTGTCTTCTTTTTTTTAGGAGGCGAAAAGCAGAGGATTGCAATAGCCAGAGCCATCTTGAAGAATCCTCCCATTATTCTCTATGACGAAGCCACGTCATCCTTAGATTCCATTACAGAAGAGGTAGGTTGGCTACCCCCCAACCCCACACACACACACACAACATCTTTATTGCAGTCCTACATTTTGCTATCCCAGGCTCCCAAGATCAAATTTGGAACAGTGGGAGAACCGAATTTCCTAGAATTGGATGGAGAAATGAACCCACTTCTGAATAAATCATAGCCCAAAAGTATTAAGTAGAGCAGTTGGAATTGCTTGACCTGCTCACTCTTAAGAGGTGAGGTTTTAATTTGAAGGAAAGCAGCTGGTTGCCACTTAATATTCATAAAAATTGGCCCTCTCAAATTATTTCTGCACGTGGGCCATAGAACCATGGTGCATCGTTCTTGGGATGGAGAGTTGACTGTGGACAATGCTTTCATTTGGCACCAAATTATATTCGCAGGTAGGGCTGTAAAGCATGAGCGTGTTGTGAAACAGGTGCTGTGACATCACAGTGGCAGCTTCATAATATTATACATGGACACTTGCACCCCCGACCACTTCGCTAAGTTGTCTTGTCCGAAGGCAAAGCTCACCGTGTCTGTTTGTGTTAGGTTACTTGACATAGCAGGACCTCTGATCATGAAAGGGGGTCTGTGGATGGCTGACGCATAGTTCATTTCTAAAGAATAGAAGGAGACAGATGCACCTGTCAAGAAAAATCTCCTTGGATTCCGTTCACTGATCATGATAAGAATTTTTAGTGAGCTTGTTTATTCTACTTGTTTGTTGCCGTTCGTTTTGCTATATTTATTATGAGGTTGTCAAATGAAGTTGAATGTTTACACAACACAGCTGCACTTTAAAAGCAGCTAGTAAAATATGACTCCTTTCCCCCCAAAGTGTGCAACAGGCAATCAAAAGGGTATTTAAGGAAAAGCAGAATTTGTCTGTTGCCTTCCTATATTATAAAGGAAGCAAAAAAAATAATAAAAAAATCACTGCTGGAGCAGGCACATTTCTCCTGTTTAGCAACTAAAGTTTCCCCTAATGTTTCCCCTGGGATATCTAGATTTCACAATGAAGGAATCTTTTTGTGGTTTTCGTAGTTTTCATAGCATGTACATTAAATTAAACACAGGTGGTCTTTGACTTACAATTATAGCTGAGCCTAGAATTATAGTCATAAGTCGGTGCGATCACAAGTCAAGTCAAGGCATCATGGACCCAATTTTTTCGCCATTTTTTCTGGCAGTTCTTAAATGATGCAGTCATTAAGTGAATCCATTTCCCCCAGTGAGTGTTTTATTTTTTTTTTTATTTTTTTTTGCTGGAAACCAAAAGTAAACAGGCAAAAAAATTACCCATTGCAAATCACAGAGATGTGACCACAGGACCCTGCTGTCGTAAAGGTGAGCCAGTTGCCAGGCATCTGAAATGCAATTATGTGACCATGGGAGGACGATGCGGCCATTGTGATTTCAAACACGAGTCATAAATAGCTCTGCGGAAATTGGTTGTGGCTTTGAAAATGTTACTAAGCGAACAGTCGTAAGAGGAGGACTACCTGTGCCTCAAATTGTGACTTTTTTCTTTGTTGATGACATTGGAATGGCTGACAGCTTGTTTCTATGTGTGATTAAATCATTCTCATTTGCTAATTTATTTTAAGATGAGTTTTCCCCCTCCTGCCACCTATCTTTAATCTTTCAGAACATCTTGAATGCCATGAGAGACATCGTAAGGCACAGAACATCCGTCTTCATTGCACACAGGTTGTCAACAGTGGTTGATGCTGATGAAATAATCGTCCTGGATCAGGTGAGACCCAGCTTCCTGATGGGAAGGAACTTCAGCAGACATGCAAATGTCATTTGGGGCTACGCAATTTCCCAGTGCCACTTTTCCCTAAAAAGCTTTTGATTTGAAATACTGAAACGTCGTGAATGTGGGGATGCATATTTGTATGTGGAGTGTGTGACAGAGAAAGACAGATGGATTGAGGGAACAACATGTTGGGTTTTGAAGTGGATTATCATTAATTAGTTTCCCTGGGGGCTCAGCGATGGTACGAGCATTATACCCCTTTTTCAAATTCTAATGATTTTGTGTTTTTATTAGGCTAGATCCCCTAATGTGAATCTGATGGTAGTTTTATTGTTCCAAGAATATATATCTGGAGTCCATATTACACATACGCCCCTTATGTTTCCTTTCAAAAGAAAGAAAAAGATAGAAACAGGCTCTATCCTGCTTCCATGAACATTTGTGAAGGGTTAGGTGCTTCCTATTAAACAATAGGTTTGACAATTTGTGTTGGTATTGGCTCTCTCTAGAATGTGTCATTAATATATATTTGTCCTATTCCCGCTTTCACATAAATGCCACTGGTGACTTATAGCCCAGTAACAAAATTAGAGTACCAATCGTTGTATAGGAAGACTACACAACCCATGTGTAGCAATTCAAGATTTACACAAATAAAGGGAGTCATGAGCATATTCAGTGACCATAGAATGCTGTCTGATCACACAGTCAGGAGAAAGCGGTAAGTAAAAAGCCTCAGAAGGAAGATTGGAATGGAGTATCATCGGAAAAAGGTGTAGTTGGCCAAAAAAAACCCTTTATCTGTGCTTTCCTGCGAGCATTTCCTGCAAGAAGCAAAACAGCAGAGTTTAGTATCTTGGCACCACGAAGATATGTGGAACAACTCCCAGAATTCCCCAGCTAGCCATGACGTGCTGGATGGAGAATTTTGGGAAATGAAATCCACATATCTTAAAGATGCCAAGTTTGAAAAACACTGGAATGCTTAATTAAACGCAATCCAAACAGTGCCCAAGCAATTATCAGCAGCTAAAAAACAAAACCAGTAAATCCAAGCGACATCAAGACATTCCGGAGATTAATATGATTTTTATTTACCTCTAAAACAGTATGACTGATGTCAATTGGGGTTGCGTTGTAAAAGAATCTGTCCCTGGTTGAAGGACATTCCAAGTCAGATGTCACCTATACTTGAATTATTCCCCCTGTTGTTTCTTTGCTCTGATCTCCCTGGAAACCAAGATGGCAATGAGCTTTAGATAATGAGAAAAGATGCTTAGGGACAAGAGGGTCGAATTGTCTTCCTTGGAGCCATTGCAGTGTAACAGGTTCCCTTTTGCATAGCTTTAATGCCCTGATCGATTTAAGATTCTGCTCCGTTAATTTAGGTCTGCATTGTTTCTTTAATATGCTTATAATGCAGAATTATGATTACAAAAATGTGATCAAGCCAAGCTAATCCAAATTAAAGATCAGCTACATCCACCAAATTGTCCTTCTCTTCTCTGGTCAATGATCGTAATAAAGGTCTTCTGTTGCCACCCTCCACTTGATGAAGCCTTGGGAGTCCAAAGCCCCCCGACTATCACTATCAGTATGTGACAGTTACTCCTTTGTCTTGGTGTGCAAGTTCATGCTGAATGTGCCTAAATGCAGGCATCAAAAATCTAAAGCAAGCAGAGTCTTTTTTTTTTTCCCTGTCTCTCTCACTTTGCCATTTTAGCAACCTTAGTAAATTAGAAAGGGACACTAAGTGGGTCCAAGCAAAGAAAAAAAGCTGGAAATTGTATCTTGATGTTTACCATTAAAGGAGGAAAATGGTAAACTTTTCAAAAATCATGCCAAGCCATCATTAGGTGGGTTCGTATGTTACCTACAGGTAGTCCTCAACTTATGACCACAATTGGGACCAGAATCTTGGTCGTTGAGCAAAGCAGTTGCTAAGCAAGATGCCCATGTGACTGTTCAGCTCAGTGATCACAATCCCAGCACTCTCCATTGCAATTGTCAAGTGATCTCCCAATACCTTAAGCAGATGGAGAGAAAAGCCACCAGTTGAAGGATTTCAGTTCCACGAGGCCGAAATCCTCTGGTAGCTGGCCTTTTTGCTCCCCAAGAGCTGCCTGCTGGAAGGATTTCAGCAGGCAGTCTTCTCAAACATTTCTACAGCTCTGTGAAAGATTTCAGCTCCTCTCCATTCCCTTTGCTTGCAACCTTCCCTGCCAACTTCCCCACTGACTTTCTGGGGAAGCCAGCAGAGAAGATTGTAAATAGAGAAACTATGATGATGGGGTGCTTAGCAGCTGGTTGCAGATGTGAGCTCTTGGGGGTGAGGGTGGGGGGTCATTTGGCACTCTTTTCAGGGCCCTTGTAGCTTTGGACAGTCGGTCATTAAACAACCAGTCATTAGTAAGGGATTAGGTTCAAATTCCTATTCCTCCCAGGTGCTTCTTGTATTTACTGATGCCCCAAAGGTGTTTTTTCAAGAGGCAACTGGACTTCGTTTTTTCTTGAAGACCTTTTGCTTCCTATCCAAGAAGCTTCTTCAGTTCTGAAAAAGGACCTTTGGGACAACCATGACCTGGATGACTGAGGATCTCCATAGATATTTACTGATGTCTTCCTCTAGTGCCAGCTGAAGGCTGTTTGAAGGAAGCTGCTACCATCTGGTCTTTCACCAGATTTTCTAGTCTCCGTGAAAGCTATCAAAATGATTTTGGTGGAGTTCCTGAAAAATTCAACTCTTGAAAGCTGAATCCAGATACGAACCAGCCCCTGTTACTGTTTTAACAGTGTCCCATATGGAAGAAAATATTTTCCTGGAGAGCTACTTGGGCCCTTCCTTCTCTTTGTGGGACGGTAGATTCAGAGATGTTCCTTTTAATAATGGGATTGTCCCCTTTTTCCTGGCTCTGAAACCATCGAGAGGGGTGGCCACATTCTTCTTTTTGAGTTCTTTTAATAATGATAAATTCAATGGCTTGTTTTTCCTTATTTTATTACCGCTTCCTAAACATTCAGCTGATCATTATGTTTCTTACCTATTATCAAATGTAAAGACTTTTATTACTTTCAAGGTATTTAAATTCAGTCTGCTAGCTAATAACTTCCAGCAAAAGTGCAATTGTGGATTCACTTGTCATCTCCTTATACATTTTATGTATATGAGCTGTGATGACGCAGTAGTTAGAGCATTGCAGGCTAACTCTGCCCATAGCCTGACGGAGCTCTAGGTTGACTCGGCCTCCCATCATACCGAGGTCGGTAAAATGAGGACTCGGATTGTTGGGGGCCAACTTGCCATGGAATAACTCGCTGCAGGACAAGAGTTACGCTAATATTGAGGAAATGGTGGAACAGAATCATTAAAGAAAGGATGCAAAAGAATGGATAAAATGAAATAATTTTAAATAATAATGAAAAATAATTGTTTAATTGTTTTAAATAATTAAATTGAATTGTTGAATTGCCCCGGTGCAGGTTGTCCCATAGTGAGTTGGCTGTGGCAAATTGGCTATGGTGAATTGGCCATGTTGAATTGGCCATGGTGTTCTGCCCCAGCTACAGATCCCAAAGAACACAGCACACACAAAGTCCATACAAACATTAGTTTACTAATTAAGGACCACTAATGAGTTTTCTTAGTTGTTCGAATACAAGTATAGTTTAAATCAGTCTTTTCTGAACAAGAGCTGTTAATTTAACTTCATTAACAGCCGACAAGAATCCAAAGAATAATAACTCAATTCTGAGGTACAGTATTTCAGATAGCCGTAATCTTACTGTGGTTGGCAGAATGCCCAGAAGCAATTTGCAGGAAAACTGACGAGAGTAGCAAGAGCCGATCAAATGTTTCTGGAATCAAGGCGTGAAGGAATGTGAACGAAGTTGTTTCCTGCAAATTGCATCAGTTGTCGTCCTTCCTTAAATAGGCTAGGGGAGTGGCCAATTAGCCCCAAGCCTTACTCTCGAGGAGACCTCCTCCTGAGGAGCCACTCCTGCCTTTTAACAGCTCTGCACGCTCATGCATTGAGAAGAGGCTCCTCCTCTTCTTCCTCTTCACTTATGGGAGCTTCTGGAGGTTCTGAAGGCCCTGGCTGAATCCCCGCCTCTGGCACCACATCTTCTCCAGCCTCTTCATTGTCTGACTCGAGTGCCAGCTGCACAGGCTGCTGGCGCAGCACCACACCAGCTTCCTCGCTGTCGGAATCAGCTACTAACTGCACAGGCCACTGACAGGCCACAACACGTGACAAGTTGTCCCATTCCGCTTCCCTGAACAAGTTAAAAACAAACTGAGCATTGTATTAGTTTGAGAAGAAGAAAACAAGCAACAAATAAGATGCATTAGGTTCTCAAAGCATTTGTTTTCAAAAACTATCCTTGATGAAGCTGCCTCTGGCCATCTTTCTCATATATTCTTCCTCTGGGTACCTCCATGATTTCATATTTTCATTTTACGTGACCATTGTATGAAAGAAATTTAACCATTGTAAAGTATTGGCCTAATAGGGCCATTATATCATTGTTACTGGGTTTTTTAAAAGGCCCAGTTGGGCTGGCTCATTAGTAATAATGAAATGCCAGAGAACGCTTAGGCCCCCTTACATATCCTGCCTTTGTGAGCTCTTATAGAGTAGAAATGTTGTGATGAGCTCAGTGAGGTGGCTTCATGCATGCCTGGCTCCCAGCTGTCTCATAAATGCTGGTTTCTTAGAAAATAGATAGCTCAAAGTGTTGTGGACCAGCACAGCTAAAGATAGACAGGACGGAAATATTAAAATAAATTAGGAGGTGAGGTGAGAAGGCTGAATGACTTCTTCTATGACCCCTTCCCAGTTCAGCATAAATATTTGTAGTTTAGGGTATAATAAAACTCTGAATCAGTAGTTGTAATAAATACACATAGTGCAATAAATACACAATGACGACAATCTGTCCAGTTTCATTGCTGAATAGGAAGCTTTCTGTTCCTCTAAAACGGCTTCAAACGCATCAGGGTTCTTTTTTTTTTTAACCAATGAATTGTAAATTAAGACTGACCTATTGTGAGCTTGATGGGTTTTTTTAAAAAAAAAATGATTGAAAGCAAAAGAGAAATGTGGATAAGAGTCCCGTTGATTTACCACTTTGTTCACCCAACAGATGTTGGGAAGCTGCAAGCTTCAATTATAAATCAGAAGTTTAAATCAAAACTGTTGCTTCTGATGTCACTGTAACCTCCAGACATTGGAACAGGCAGGGACAGCAAACTCTTCCCGAAAGTTTTAAAAGGCTTTTGGAATATCTGCATCTCCTTCCTCTAATAAAAATATGTCATTTTTTTTTTTTGCTTTAATTTATATGCCGCCCTTCTCCGGAGACTCAGGGCGGCTTATAATGCGTTAAGCAATAGCCTTCATACTTTTGTATATTTATACAAAGTCAGCTTATTGCCCCCACAATCTGGGTCCTCATTTTACCTACCTTTGAAAGGATGGAAGGCTGAGTCAACCTTGAGCCTGGTGAGATTTGAACGTGCAGTAATTGCAAGCAGCAGATGTTAATAACAGTCCTTTAGTCCACTGTACTACAGGCTCTGTAGTACAAAATCTCTGATTTTGAGTCAGTCATTTGTTGCTTTCTGAGCCAGACGTAATACATATCTATGGGGTCACTGCATTATTTCCCCCTGCTTTGGTAAATCCCTTTAGATCACTTCCTCCGAAGGTTGTTTTAGAGTTTACCCTTCTGGTGGCTTCTGGTAGATTATATACACCACTCAGCCATTTTGAAAAGGGAATACAGAAAATTTGAAAAAGAAAAAGCCAATAGTTCAGATGGGTCAGACTTATATAAGAGAATGTAGAGAGGCTGGGAGATTAATGGATAGAAAACCATCCATAAACGACCAAGAGAGAAAAATATGGCTGTTAGCGACTCAGTCCAGGCAACCTCAGAATCGGGGGCATTCTGAGTTTTGCCCCATTTTATGACCTTCCTTGCCACAGTTGTTAAGTGAATTACTGTAGTTGTTAAGTTAGTAACATGGTTGCTAAGTGAATCTGGCTTCCCCATTGACGCTGCTGGTCAGAAGGTCACAAAAGTTGATCACATAACCCCAGGACAGAGCAACCATCATAAATTGAGTCAGTTGCCAAGCATCCAAATTTTGTTCATGTGACCATGGAGATGCTGCAATGGTCGAAAGTGGGAAAAACGGTCATAAGTCATTTTTTTCAGTGCCATTGTAACTTCAAACGGTCACTAAACAAACTGTTGTAAGTCAAGGACTACCTGTAAACAATGGTTGGCTTATTACCGATATGAGTGAGAGAGCTTATGGTTTGGATATTAGGGTCCCTGCAATTGTAGAAGTATGCAGCCCTCTAGCTAGAAATCCACTGATGTTTTCAGCTTAATCTAAGGCCAAGTTGTGGTGGCCCAGTGGTCAGAATGCAGTATTGCAGGCTAACTCACTGCTCACTGCCAGCAGCTCGATCCTGACTGGCTCAAGTTGACTCAGCCTTCCATCCTTCCGAGAGGTTACCGAGGCTGACTCTGTAAGCCACTTAGAGAGGGCTGTGAAGCAACTTGAAGTGGTATATAAGTGTAAGTGCTATTGCTGTTGCTAATGGGCTGCTTCTTTCCTATTGAAGCCACACGGTTCCAGGTATGTTCTCCTAAGGCAGGTATGGCCTCCTTGTTCCAGAGAAGCAGTGCTGTGTGATGACGGACTTCTGCTTTCTTTAAAAACAGGGCAAAGTTGCAGAGCGTGGCAAGCATATTGATCTGCTTACCAGCCCCAGCAGCCTCTACTACGAGATGTGGCACACTCAGAGCAGCCGGATGCTGAACAGAAGCACCAGTGAGAGGTGGGAGGAGAGAAACAACCACATGTCCAAAGAGGAGGAAAGGAAGAAACTGCAAGAAGAAATAATCAACAGTGTGAAAGGCTGTGGGAATTGCTCCTGCTGAGCCTGAGTCTAAATCCACCCCCGGTTGGTGCCAAGTAAAGTTTGCACTGAAGCTGCAATCAACCAAGTACAGAGTTGATGAGATTTTGTTTGCTTTCTCCATGAAACCGGATCTTGGTGGCCAAAGGATTTTATATCTGCTTGTCAGTGAGGATTAGTCAAAACTGACCTGGACTGCCTCATTAACACTTACATTTGATAATAATCTCAGACAAGGTTCAAATCCACCTGGAATTGTTTGTAACGTGGCAGAAATGGCTATAACCCGGCCAGAATCAAATTATCTGGCATTCACTGTTAAGATGTTGCATTCTAGTGCTGTTCCTCACTACTGCAGAGTTAAAGGTGTTTTTTAAGATATTGATTTTAAGAGAAACCAATTAAATCAAGTACGAATATACATGGGGGAAAAGGATGCCGTTAATATTCTTTAGTTGTTGCATTTGATAGAGTTTGTATCCTTTTATAAAGGAGGCATTGGGTTTGCAGTTCAATGCAGAAACATTTTTGCCTCAATATTTACTGGTTTCCCTCAAAAGAAGTACATATTTCTGCAAGGACTAAATTTTCAGTGTTAAGAACAAAAGAGAGCATCTCAAAATGATCAGTGCGTCTTTCAAAGCAAAGCAGTAAAGGCTGGTTCATCTCAGTTCTGTAATCTTCCCAGAACGGCACAAGGAAATGTTTCTATTAAATTCTAATGATAATTCAATACAAATATTGTTAGAATTATTGTCTTGCCAATAAGTTGCTTTTCTGTAGCAAGGCACAGAGTATCTTCATTCCTCAGGCATTATCCGGACTGCCTTTCATTTGGGCCCAGTTATGTCAATAAGTATTGATGAAGGAAATGTATTGTTTGGAAAAGAAATGTGAGGCCCTTCAATACAAAGATGAGAAACTTTTGCTGTGCCCTGCAAATAAATCCCTTTCATATGTGGTAATAGGTCAGAGTGGGAATTGGGGATTCGTTCTTCAACTGGATAAGTTGCTCTTCGATGGCATTAATGGAAAAAGTTTTCCTTCCTTTTTTCCTTCCTTTTTTCCTTCCTTTTTTCCTTCCTTCCTTCCTTCCTTCCTTCCTTCCTTCCTTCCTTCCTTCCTTCCTTCCGGGCCACTGGAGGAGGAAAGAGGAAAAAACAGTCATTATTAAATTCCAACAATTGACGGTATAATTTATCCTTTCAGTGTTTATTTTTCTTTTCAGTGTTTATTTTTCTTTCCCAAAATGAAAATGCTCGTCTATCTTAAGAGACTGGTATATACCTCCAGGCACCATCTGTGCCTCCCTGGAGGGTTCATGCCTCTTCCACTAGAGCTTCATGAGCTGGCCATTGTTCCAGTGAAAGGTACACATATCCTGCACTCATGGAGCGTGTGTGTAAATGAGGCTTCATAGCGCTGTGATTTGTAACTTATCAGCTATGTTCAATGGTCATTTGAATAAATACTTTTCACCAGAACTACAAGCAATACATCATCTGTGTCAAGCCTACTGATCTTCTCCATGCAAATGTTGGAGGGCGGGGCTAAGTCAATTTGAACTGTGATTGGTTCCTTGTAAAAATTGGTACGATGATCCTAGCAACTTTAGGCCTTATTTCAGCAGTTTTATATCCA
Source organism: Pantherophis guttatus (assembly GCF_059756535.1). Classification (NCBI taxonomy): domain Eukaryota; kingdom Metazoa; phylum Chordata; class Lepidosauria; order Squamata; family Colubridae; genus Pantherophis; species Pantherophis guttatus. The sequence goes on from NC_142074.1 coordinate 3,860,165, forward strand.
GAGTACCTTTGCAACAAAATGACATCACTGCAAGCATGCTCTAGGATGATGTTTATCAACCTTGGCGACTTTTAAGATGGGTGGATTTCAACCATTAAAAAGCAAAAGTTAGAATATTACGGACATGTGATGCAACACCTAGAAAAATACGTCATACTTCACTTAATCCTCCAGGGAAAGATTGAAGGCAAACGAGGTCCAGGCAGAAGAAAAACATCATGGCTTCAAAACCTAAGGGAGTGGTTTGGACAAAACATAGGATCGCCAACATGACCACCAACGTCCAATGAGAGAGATGGCACAAGAAGAAGAAGAAGGATTTCAACTCCCAGAATTCCCCAGCCAGACTGGCTCGCTCTTTGGGGAATTGTAGGAGTTGTAGTCCACCCACCTTAAATTTGCAGAGGTTGAGAAACACTGTTCTAGTGAAAAAGCAAGCAAGCAATATTGTGACATTCTTAAGTTTTGCCTTTGTGGAATAAAGATTTCTGTAAAACACTACAGAACGTTTTCCTTTTAGACTAAACATTCCTAATTTTCAGTTGTTTCTCTAGGTCTCATAATATGTCCCTTCTGAAATGAGCAGGGAAATCGACTTCAAAGCCTTTTTCTCTCTCTCTCACTTAGATAGACTACGGTGTGAAATAAAGTCACGTTTTATTACTGTAGGGCAGAGTTTCTCAATCTTGGCAAGTTTAAGATGGGTGGACTTCAAGTCCCAGAATTCCCCAGACAGCTATGCTGGCTGGGGAATTCTGGGAGTTGAAGTCCACCCATCTTAAAGGTTGAAAAACACTACTGTAAGGCACGATTAAGTAGCACTTTCGGACCAATATCTGTTCTACAGCTGATGGGAATGTAACGTGCAATGCCTGCAGCACTTTCCTGCCCTGAATTAAAGACTGATTCCACATACCAAGTTGATTCTGAATTTTTGGCTCAAACACATTTGTCGCTGTCTACTTGTTTTTCATTCCCTTTGCAGATTCCTCTCCTCCAGGGAAGGTCAGGGTGGAACGGAAAAGAAGAAGGGCCTTTCTTTTGGAAACGGGCACCTGCTCTAAAGCCTGGATTTAAGCATTTGTTGAAAATACTGTATTTTTCAGAGTATAAGACGGACTTTTTTCCCCCAAAAAAGTGGGTGAAAATCTGGGTGCGTCTTATACTCCGAACGTAGCCCCTACCAGCCTTGCAAACGGAGATTTCAGTGGCTGAAAGGAGCCTCTGAAAGAAGCTTCAGAAAAAAAAAGCCTCTGAAAGGCTTTTATCTAAAATAATATGGCAAGCAACAAAAGAATCAGTAAAGGTTCTAACCAAACTATGTTAACAAATCTGGAGAATGACACAATAACCAACAGATCGGAAGAGGTTAATCTACATACCAATACCAAAGAAAGATTGAACAGAGTATAGATAGTCCTTCAGAATAAAAGCCTCTGAAAGAAGCTTCAGAAAAAAAGCCTTTTTTTTCTGAAGCTCTGTTTTGGAGGCTTTCAGAGGCAGGGAAAAAAGTTTTTTCTGAAACAGTTTCAGAAGTTTCAGAGGCAGAAAAAAAAAAGCAAAAAAAAGCAAGGCACAGAGCTCACAACCAAGGAAGCTGCTGCTAAAATTCACCTCTGGGAACAGCTGATTGGGGGTATTTGGTAGGCCGATCCACCCACCAATCAGCTTTTTTCTTCTTTTCCTCTCCAAAAACTAAGGTGCACCTTATACTCCCAAAAATATGGTACTTTTTCCCCCCAATTCCACTATCCTGATCCTAAGGATCTATACATTTTAATTACCTCAACTTGTAAAACAAAATTTAGGAGGGCATATTTCAAGGGGAGGGAGAGGAGAAAATCTTAGTAGTTGAATTAACTTAAGATAAATGAAGTTTTTTTAAACTTATATTTTGATCGGCATTTAAAGGAAAAGGGCAAAAGTTTAGGGTGCTTGAATTGCTTTACATTCAAGCAGAAAAGGGGGGGTTGGAAAATGTGGGGGGGCTTCATGTCTCCCATCTGTACAGCTCTTTAAAGAAGCTGCATCTTGTCCTGGGATGATTGAAAGATTCGCATTCCAAGGAATCTTTTGGTCCTCTAATCCAATGGGCTGCAGAACCCAACAGGAGGCAAAGAAATCTTAGAAACAGGAGTCTTTTTAGATTAGATTAATAGAGTTGGAAGGAACCTTGTAGGTCATCTAGTCCAACCCCCCCCCCCCCGCTCAAGCAGGAGGCCAACACCATTTCTGACAGATGGCAGTTCAGTCTCTTCTCAAAAGCTTCCAGTGATGAAACTCCCACAACTTCCGAAGGCAACTTCTGTTCCATAGGTTGATTGCTCTCACTGTCAGAAAGTTTCTCCTTATTTCTAGGTTGAATTTCTCCTTCAGCTTCCATCCATTATTCCTTGTCTGGCCTTCAGGTGCTTTGGACAATAGTTTGACCCCCTCCTCTCTGTGGTAGCCTTTCAAGTATTGGAAGACTGCTCTCATGTCTTCCCTGGTCTTTCTCTTTTTTTCACTAGACTATCTAGGCCCAGTTACTGCAACCGTTCTTCATATGTTTTAGCCTCCAGTCCCCTAATCATCTTGCATTCTTCTCTGTACTCTTTCTAGAGCCTCAACATCTTTTTTATAATGTGGTAACCAAAACTGGATTTTTGACAGTCTTTATGTGGGGTTTTTTAAATATATACATTTGATATATTTTCTTAGCATTATATTTCATTTATGACATATCAGTATGTACTTTGGCATCATAATTTCTGGTATGGACTTACTGATAGGAAGACAACAATTGGATTTTTTCTAATCTATGATCTTTTGGTACAGTAATTGCATGTTGGAAAATGGCTTCATACTAAGAATGCACTAATTTGCTTTTATAAAACATGAAGTTCTTAAGAGACACTGGTAACTGCCATTGACTATTCAGTTCTCTTGTGGCCTTCAGTTCAGCTGGACGTTTTGCCACAGATCAACCAAGTCAATAAAGTTGCGATATTTTAAACTAATCTCAAAATAAAACTCTTGAGCCTACTGAAGGGAAATTCAAGGAAGTATGGACTGTTGGGAGAAGGATTTCTCACTCGGTATGAACATTTTTTCATTGGGAGTACATAGTTGTGGATGTTACCTTAAAGCTGTAAAGTGAAACACTATTCAAGTGAATGTGTTTTTTACTGGCAAACGAATGTGAGAATGTCTGATCCTGAAGTCTTTCCTTGATATTATCCTATGGAAAATTTTGGGCATTGCACAGCAGCAGAGCATTTCTCATGTTTCTATATACTGAGCTGAAGACATTCATTTAATAATTGCTCGCAATTTCTTAAGTTGTTTCTCAACCTCAACCATAGCTGGCTGGGGAATTCTGGGAGTTGAAGTCCACCCCACCCACCCCTGAATGTTGCAGAGGTTGGGAAACACTGAGGTAGTGCCTTAGCAGGTTCCATCTTACAATTTCTGAACAGATTTCAATGAACAGAGAACAAGATGGAATTAGCAGGAAACGGTGTGGAGAGCCAGCTCGTTGGCTGTGTGTACTATTTCATATTTCTCTGCAGATTCACTTGGCTTTTCTTCCTGAGTGCGCATTTTGGGGAGTGAAATGCTAATTGTACTAACATAAATTATTTTGAAATTCAAATGATTTACATTTTATTTAGTCCTTTAAATCCCTTCACTAGTGTAAATATAACTTGGGCAGAGCAAATAACCAATTTCCAAGCCACAATAAAAAAAATAAATCCAGAAGCCACCCCAATGAAAGTATTGTATGTAAGATGTCTATTATGAAGTCTTCTTAACGTAATTCATGTTTAATGTGTGTAGATAATTATTACTGGAATAAATGATGAATTGCTTTTTGAATAGAAATCGGTGTCCTGTTGAAATTATTCTTTCTGATAGCAGCTTCTTCAAGAGCAAATCAATATTTCCCCCAGTTCCTTACATGGAACAGAAGGCCTGATTATTTTAATAGCATGCCTCATCTACCCAGAGGGAGCTGCCTTAGAATTATTCTTGGATTTAAAGTCATTGTTTGTGCAGCATGCAGTAATGTCAGTGAAATGAGAATTAATTGTCACACTTCGAGCCTTAACAATCAGCAATGAAAAATCTCACCTGAATGGGTAGAAAAAGGAACTCTACAATGCTATGATGCTCTTATAAATAACTCATTATTACAATGAGAAAAGAGCTATATTGAATTGTTTTAGGTCATATCTTGTTCTAGACTCCACTCATAAATATATTTTATTTACGAAAATTAAATTGAAATTATTGCAAGAATCAAAAGGAAAAGGAGGGTTTGGCATGGCTGCCTGAGAATTGTACCACCAAGCTGCCGTACTTACATGGATAAAAGAATGGATAACCTTAAGGAATAGGAGATTATTATTATTGGAGGGTCACAATATCCAACTAGGGTGGCATGCATTTCTTTGGTATGGGAGAAGCACAGCACATCAACACTTTCAAAGGCATTACATAAGAAATGCATTATTAGTGGTGCGGAATAAAATCAAACAACAAAATTATATGAAAATACCAGTCTGGCTCTCCACCTTAGAAGCATTAATACACCGAAACCTTATAAATATGGAAAAAAATGTTTCATATAAGGATATATTAAACGAGAAGGGCGAATTGAAAACCAGATTAGAATTAAAAGAACAAGGGGTAGATTTGGAGTGGTAGTCATATCTGCAAATACAATCGTGTTATGTGAAGGATGTGAAAGTATAGGGTATCTATAAGGAATTAACGACATTAGATAAACTATTAGTGGGGACCGATGACAAACTGATGAAGACAATATATAAATATTTATTAGACTATAAAATGGAGGAAGAACAAGTTAAAGAGAGAATGGTTGTATGGGCAAAAAACTTTGGATATAATATGGATTTGGATAATTGGCAAAAACTTTGGGAAAGAAACAGGAAACTGACATTGGCCACATCATATAAAGAGAACCTTTATAAAATGTTTTTACAGGTGGCATCTCTTCCCCCCCCCCCCCGGCAAGATTGGCTAAAATGTTTAGTAATACATCCCCAAAACGTTGGAAATGCAAGCAATCACCAGGTACATACTACCACATGTGGTGGACATGTAAAAAAGCAAGGAAATTTTGGTTACAAATTCAGAGTTGGCTAGAAAAAATGGTTGGACAACATATAGAATTTAAACCAGAATTATTTCTATTAGGCATTATAACAGATGGCTATAGTAAAGGGTCAATATACCTAATACCACACATCCTGACGGCAGTGAGAATGGTATATTCACAGCAATGGAAATGTGAAAACACCTCTTCAGAAAAGAAGATAATAAGGAAGATATTTGTAGGCGCAGAAATGGATAAATTAACGTTAGAATTAAAAAACAAAGGAGAGTCAGAATATTATGACACATGGAACAGATTTTTATCAATAGTTGGAAGCACAAGGTGGGAGTCGGAACACAAAAAAATTAAGTAGACGCAGAATGAGATATATATGTATTAGAATGAACACGGTCAAAAATAATTGTACAAGACTAGCACTGTGTAAGTAGCATATACAGTATGTTATTTGTCTTTCACTTTGGTTTTCATGGCGGATGAAACGTCAGGATGGTCACACTGTGTTCGATATACTTACATGGAAATAATAAAAATATATTATAGAAAAAAATAATATCTTTTAGCTTTTCTTTTTTGGAAGGCTTCTCCCAGTAGCAATCATGATTAATAGCCATTGCTTCCCTACGAAGGTTCTCCAGATGTATTGAGACTATGGCTATGCTGGCTATGAATTACAGAAGACTGGATCCCAGCTCCACTTGGAAGACTGGTTATCACATTATCACAATTCTGCAATTGGTCAGTTGGAGCAGATGGGAACTTGATCCAAGCCAGAGGTCTCTTTTCCACCAGCTGAGCTTTGATGCAAGATGGGAACAGCAGCAGTGTTTCCCCTCTTTGGCTATTGCCATTTGAAGGTCGGTCCTGCCTTCTTTTACCATTGCAACAATCTTGAGTTCAAGATGACCCCCTCAACTTCATGGCTGAGAATCCTCCTCATTGCCCATAAAACGATGGCAGATTCTGGGATTTGTTTTCTTTTGGGCTGCCTGCAAAATCAGAGGAAGAATAGTTTGCCAACATTATGTTGAATTTAGCCAATTTTATATTGACCTTGATTCATCCCAGCAGACAAGGATTGCCTCAGCAGCATTCAATGGGGGTGGGAGAATGCTTAACATTTTTGCAAGTCCAAGGGGCAGGGATGGAAACAATAAAGGTTCAAAGCAGATGTAGCTGGAACCTAGATCAGAATAGAGCTGGAAGGGACCTTCAAGGCCTTCTAGTCCAACCCCTGCTCCAGCAGGAGATCCTATGCCATTTCAGACAATTGACTATCCAGTCTCTTCTTAAAAACCTCCAGTGATGAAGCACCCACAACTTCTGAAGACAACCTGTTCCACTGATGAATTGTTCTGTCAGGAAATTTCTCCTTAATTCTAGATTGTTTTTCTCCTTGGTTAGTTTCCATCCATTGTTTCTTGTCTTGTCTTCTGGTGCTTTGGAAAATAGGTTGACCCCCTCTTCTTTGTGGTAGCCCCTCAAATATTGGAACATTACTATCATGTCACCCCCCCAGTCCTTTTCTCTAGACTAGGCATACACAATTCCTGCAACTGTTTTCATCTCTAGGCCTTTAATCATCGCTCTTCTTTGTACTTTTTCCAAAGTCTCAACATCTTTTTTGTAATGTGACCGAAACTGGATGCAGTTTTCAGGTGTGACCTTACTAAAGCTTTATAAAACGGTATTAATACTTCACATGATTTTGATTCTATGCCTCAATTTATACAACCGAGGTGTCAGGGTTCCCAGTAACACCCCCAACGAAAGAAGACTCCGAGGCTAGAAGTTCCTCAAAGTTCCATTTTATTAGAGATGACATATTGGCACATCTGGGAAAACCTGAATCTGAAAGCTTCCAGGTTTTCCCCACCCATAGAAAAGTCCCAAGTCCCTGCCCAGGACCCACAAGTCCATCACATGGACCAATCAATGTACGGTCCCAGCTGGAGATGCCTCCCAGTCACACCATTCCAGGTGCAGGGCAGGATGTCCTTGACTCTCAGAGAAAAGAATGTTATTATGCCTAGATATTTTCCCTACTCCATACAATCCCCCCTCCCAGTTTCCCACAGCACTAAATGTGGCAGGCCTGAAGATCCAAAAAAAAAAAAAGATGGGTCCCAGGACTGACACGAGGATTGTATTAGCTTTTTTAGCTGCTGCCACACACTGCTGGCTCATATTTAAATCTTAATCCCTCTTATTTAAATCTGAATCCCTTCCAAAGACTGGTAAATGTAATTTAGGGCTTAGACTTCAGTTTTCATACCGATAGTCCTCAATTTATGACCACAGTTGGGACCTTAATTTCTGTTGCTAAGCAAGGTGCTACAAGAGTCATGCCCAATTTTACAGCCTTTTTTGCCATGGTTATTAAGCAAAACACTGCAGTTGTTAAGTGAACCACTCGAATCTAGTATGTTGTTATTTTCTAACAGCCTCCCCTGGAGCATATTAGTTTCACATTTAGGCACTCCCAACTCTCAAATCTATTCAGGGTCCTCCAAGTAATATAAATTTTTTGCTTCCCCTTCTATAGCAGGGCTGGGCAACTGGCACAACTGGAATTCTGGGAGTGGAAGTCCACAGATCATAAAGTTGCCCACCCCTGTTCTATACAGTATGCACAGAAATGAAGCATTTGAAAGAAAAGTAAAGCTAGTTTGGCACCACATTTTTAAAAAAATGTGTTTACATTTTAGCAGAAGAGAACATCTCATTTTTAAAAGACTGTAAAAGATGTAGCTTTGCCCCTGTGATGGGGCAGCACCAAATCTAGGAGCTCCCATTTACAGAACTCCTATCAGTTCTGGTCATCTCCTTTCTTCCTTGAGTAGCGTGAGAGAACAGCAGATCTTCTGAAGCAACCCAGAGATTCTCGCCACGGCCAACTCACTGCAGGACAAGAGTTACACTAATATCAAAGAAATGGTGGAATAGAATCATTAAAGAAAGGACGGAAAACGAGGGACAGAATGAAATGGGAATGGCAAAAATTACAAATTATTTTTTATTTATTTTAAATAATTAAATTGAATTGTTACATTGTCCCAAGGTGAGTTGTGTCAAGGAAAGTTGACCATGGTGAGTTGGCTACGGTGAGTTGTCCCATTCCATACTTGTATGTTTCTTGGGGTTATCTCTCAGGAACAACTACCTCAGCAGCCAAAGGAACCGTGTTTGTCAGAAGGATCACAATGGCGCACAGAGACAACTTTAGACAGCATTATGGCACCTAACTTTGGTGCACTGTTCCCCCAAAATCTCTGGAGATCACTGCCAAGTGGTCTCCTGGAGGTTGGAAATTTAGAATTATTTTTCTCTTTAAAGTGATGCATGCTAACATTCCCTGTTTTTTTCCCCCCCCTATCGAGCATGTTGTTATTATGGTATCTCGGGTCCCAGCCTCAAAAGATTAAACCTATTGTACTAAATTGCACAGTGGCTGTTTTTATGATGTGAGGAAAGAACAACACATCTTTACAAACTCGCCTCAAGCCACATTGTAGAGCTGATTCTCAAGGGCTGGAAGACGAATGTGTCACCCAACATTGCTGCACATTCATTACGATTCTTCTATGCTCTATAGCTATCAATAAAATTGTCAAGGAAAATATTTACGTCACTCCAACCTTAAAACAAGCCTTCTAATGCTTTCAGCCTTGGGTGTCTTTGTGTCTTCCTTTTTGAAAGACGGAGGTTTTACTTCCAGTACACAAAATACTACATTAACTCTATTCTGTCACCTCCTTTTGAGTGGGTTCAGATGATGTTCTTTAGTGTGCTTTGTGCTTATATGTTGGTTGAAGGCTGGAATGCAGAAGAGGCTTTAGGTGTCTAGCATGGAAGTCAGTTTTTACGGGCACAAATCCAGTAAAATATATAACATGTTACCAGGCAAAAGCGGGGGAGGGTAGGAACTCTTAAGCTTTTTGAAGTAGATCTAAGAGTAAAGAATGTAAAATGAGTTAGATAGAAATAGAAATTAAACAAGGAATGCAGATAGGGTGAAGAGAGATACAAGGTTTTAATACAAAGAATAGAAGAGATCATCAAGTATCGTAAAGCAAAATCTAAAGAAATGATTCAAAAATCTAATTCAGAAGATAATGGGAAGGGGTGTTGGAAAAAAAAGGGAGGACAAAGCCGTTGCCACAAGAGTAAAGAGATTACAGAGACTCTGTCAATGATCACTTGAGAATTCAGAACATGAGTTGGAAACGTCTGTAGAGATTCTTAGCCATCCAGGTCATGGTTGTCCCAAAAGTGCTTTTTCAGTAGGTAACTGGACTTTCTTGTTTTTTCTTTGAAGATGTTTCAGTTCATAAACCTCCAAGTGCTTCAACAACTCTCTAAGGATGCAAATTACCCTCTGTCTGTGAGGTATATAAGAAGCTTCTGGGATGAGAAGCAAGACGTCTTCAAAGAAAAAGTCCAGTTGCCTCCTGAAAAAGCACCTTTGGGACACGAGTTGGAAATGCTTTCATGTTGGTGCAACTATCCATCGAATGTCTCTTAGGAAAATACTCTGCTTCCCCGAAAATAAGACCTCTCCTGATAACCAGCCCAATCAGGCTTTTGAGAGCATGCACTAAAATAAGGCTCCTCCCGAAAATATTTAAATGCAGAGCTGGAAATCAGGTAAGACGGCAAGAGAAGCCCCATGTTGCTCCACATGCCCCAAAATAATAAGACCACCCCGATAATAAAGCCAAGCGCTTCTTTTGGGGTTCAAAAAAATATAAGACAGGGTCTTCTTTTTGGGGAAACACGGTAGGAAGGGTCTTCTTAACCCAGAGGACTGATCAGAAAGTATGTCAATGAGGCCAAAGGTGTCTAAAAGTTGAATCATGGCAACTGGGTCAAAATTTGTTCATCTGAGACATTGCTTGGATGAGCAACGAAATGTCTCAGATTAACCAAGTTTGGTCCAGTTGTCATGATTCAACCTTTAGACACTGACCAGAAATAGACCCTGGGATGACTCTATTCTGTGATGTGACCTTCCCTCGTGTCACAAATTATTTGTATGTCATTGAAATGCTGCTTCTCTATGGCTTGCATAAATTTTATATTATAACCCTATACAGCTGTTCACTCCTTTCTCAAGTACCTCTTGCCTTCAGTAAGAAGAAATGGAGTCTCAAGGGACTTGGCTGTTCTGAGCTGATCCAGGGAAGTCATTGAGAATTTTATAAAAGGATCTCTCTAATGGCCTTCCACAACCAGACCTCTGATCCCTTCCCCACTCTAAATGTACAAAGAATATTTCTTGCCAGCTGGGACTATCTGAAGACCCTCATTTGCTGTGCAGGTCTTCTGCTGTGGAATGTAGGACTACAATGCAGAAAAACTCCTAGAAGTTAAAGTTCTTGGAAGCTGAATTTATAGAAGAAACCCTAGCAAGGAATTTCTGGTCAAGTGGAGGATGCAGAGAGGCATGGAGGAAGCAAATTTCGAATATCTGGAAGTCCAAGGAAATCATCCAATAGTGAATCTAAGATACAAAAGGGGTCAAACCATCTCCATTTTGTCTGTGGTCAGTCAGTTAATTCTGAGATTTCAGACAAGTGGTGTCTTTCACACTCAGACTTGCCAAAACGAAACTCCTTATGCTGATCAATTCCTTCCCTTTACAAAACACCTTGAACCAAGACTAATCAGACTGGTTGAGCTGGCACACCTTAGAACATAGGGCTGGAATGGACCTTGGAGGTCTTCTAGTCCAACCACTTCCTCAAGCAGGAAACCTTATACTGCTCTGGAGAAATGGTTGTCCAATCTCTTCTTGAAAGCCTCCAGTGATGGAGCAGCCACAATTCTGGAGAAAGCCATTCCACATTTCAGTGTCAGAAAAGTTCTCCTTACTTCTAGGTTGGATCTCTCTTTAGTGATCTTCCAGCCATTGCTTCTTCTCCTGCCCTCTGGTGCTTTGGAGAATAACTCAACTCCTTCTTCCCTTGGCAATCCATCAAGTATCGGAAGACAGTTATCACGTCCCATCCAATCCTCTTCAATAGGCTAGGCTCTCTCTCAACAATTCGTCATATAATTAAGCCTCTAGATCCTTTATCATGTTTGTTGCTCTTCTCTGCACTCTTTCTAGAGTCTCAACATCTTTTTTACATCGTGGCGACCAAAACTAAATCCAGTATTCCAAGTGTGGCCTTACCAAGGCCTTATAAAGTGGCATTAACACTTCACGTGATCTTGATTCTATTGCTCTGTTAATGCAGCCTAGAACTGGGTTGGCCTTTTTGGCAGCTGCAGCACACGGCTGGCTCATATTGAAGTGATTGTCCACTAGGACTCCAAGATCCCTCTCACAGTTGCTACTGCTGAGCCAGGTACAGCCTATTTTGTACCTGTGCATCAAATGTCAAAGGGTGTGTCAGGTATAAATGCCCTACCCGTGCCTAGGGTCAGCTACAGTTCAGTAGCGCAGGGGTTAACCCAGACGCCCACCTGGTCAGCTCCTCCCATAGACCCCTCCTTACCTGAATCCCCGCCCACAGGTATAAAAGGTGGGCACAATCCTCCATGTTGTTCAGTTCCAGATATAACCAGTGATGATGTGCAGAACCTGTAAATAAAAGAGATATATTTAACCTGATGACTCAAGTCTCTTCATTGGGCCTGATCCATCAATCCTCGTAACAAAATGGTAGCAGAGGATGGTTGGTAAGACCCAGAGACACCAAACCACAAGACAAGGACCCATACCTACCTGCGGAATGGCGACACCTCCGAAGCAACGGGAAAGCAACCCATCGGACTCGCCAGGGAAGGCAGGAACCCCAACCGCCCCCAAAACCACCGCGATGGAAGAAAAGGGGGAGATCAAGAAAGGGAAAAGGACTCACCACGACGACCAAGAAGAAGAAAAGCTGAGACTCGACGTCCTGCAGCTGTTGGAGGAGCGAGCCGGCGACAAGAACCTCCTTGCCGACCTGCGGAGCTTCATAATCGACCGCGAGGTGGCAAGGAGCGAAGGAGAATCGGACTCCGAACTCGAGGAGCTGGACTCGGTGAGTCCCAGAGGGCAAGAACACAATAGGCACCCGATGGATCTTCAAGGTCAAGAACTTAGAGGGTGGCCAAAGCCTATACAAAGCAAGATTAGTTGCCCAGGGGTTTGCTCAAAGGTTTCCGGAGGACTACACAGACACCTATTCGCCCACCGTAAGAACAGAGAGCGTCAAAAGCGCCTTGGTCATCGCATCCCTGCTAGGGCTGGAGGTGCACCAATTCGACGTGCAGACCGCCTACCTGCACGCCAAACCAGACAAAGAGATATACATCAGACCCCCACACAGCAAAGAAACCAACAGAGGGGACACCTGGTTACTTCACAAGAGCCTGTACGGGCTAAAGCAATCAGGCAAACGCTGGTACGAATGCCTGGTAGAGGCCTTGAAGTCTATGGGATTCACAGCGACCATAGCCGACAACTGTTTCTTCACCAGGAAAGAGGGGGACTCGCCAGAATACATCCTAGTTTACGTGGATGACATTCTATACATCAGCAAGCACGAAGGAAACCGCAACACCTTCGCCAGCAGGCTGAGCGAGCATTTCACCCTAAAATACCTTGGAAGGATAAACCGGTACCTGGGGGTGCAAGTCAACCAAACACCAAAAGGTTTCCAACTGTCACAGAAAGAGAAAATAGAAGAGTTACTCCATAAGTGCAACATGGCAGACGCCAAGGGGTGTGATTCACCCATGCAGACGGACTTCCTAAAAAACATGCATGATGAATCACCCGAATTTGGAGACAACACGCTGTACAGGTCAGTCATAGGCTCCCTCCTGTATATCGCTAACTGGACAAGGCCAGACATTGCTCTATCCATTAATTTACTGTCCAGGCACGTGAGCAAACCCACCACATACCACTGGGACGCGGTGAAAAGGGTGCTAAGATACCTGAAACAAAGTGCCAATGCATGCTTGACCCTAGAGCCTGAAAAATCCGATGAACCCATCCTCTCATGTTACGCTGATGCTGACTGGGCCGGAGACGCCAAAGGCCGGAAAAGCACGTCTGGGTACATATTCTACTTAAATAACAGTCCGGTGCATTGGTACACAGGTAAACAAATCTTGGTGGCAACCTCGACCACTGAAGCCGAGTACATATGCCTCTCCAAAGCCGCCAACAATCTCATCTGGTTCGACGACCTACTCGCCAGCGTGTGGAGAGAACCAGCTTACCCAATAAATATCTACGAGGATAACAAGGCCGCCATAGAAATATCAATGTCCGACGCTGTAGGGCAAAGGTCAAGGCACATAGACATAAAGTATAAACACGTGAGACAGCTCTCCAGAATCGGTTTCATAAAGGCCATACACTGCGACACAGAAGAACAGACCGCAGACATACTCACAAAACCTCTACAAGGCAAACAACACTCACACTTAGTTTCCAAGCTCAACATTCGCCTCAAGGTACCACACAGTCAGTCAGGATTACAGACACAGGTCAGGCATTTAGAGGGGGATTTGTCAGGTATAAATGCCCTACCCGTGCCTAGGGTCAGCTACAGTTCAGTAGTGCAGGGGTTAACCCAGACGCCCACCTGGTCAGCTCCTCCCATAGACCCCTCCTTACCTGAATCCCCGCCCACAGGTATAAAAGGTGGGCACAATCCTCCATGTTGTTCAGTTCCAGATATAACCAGTGATGATGTGCAGAACCTGTAAATAAAAGAGATATATTTAACCTGATGACTCAAGTCTCTTCATTGGGCCTGATCCATCAATCCTCGTAACAGGGTGCTTGACTTGGTCTTCTGGAAGCAGAAGGAAGCATCTTCCGCTTCTGGTTTCTATTTGCCTGGTGGCAGAATGAGCTTCAGGGAGAGGAAGCTCAATTTCTCTCATCTGGAGGAGGGTCCCTTTCTCTTGGGGGGATAAAGATGAAAGCTGTAAATGAAGAAGGCCCAACAGCCAGGAAGTCGAAGTGATCCAGTTGGTCTGTGACATTTATATGGAAAGCTCTTAAGCACACAAAAGAAGAACCTTCTCCTCTCTTCTTATATTGTGTACATTTCGGCTTTGCATAGAAATGTCAACGACCCCCTGTCCTCTTTATATAAGTTTCCTGGCCTTTAAGATATGTTGCCCTTATGGGGGTTTTTTCTCTGTGAACCACCATCAACTGAGAATAACAGAAACTGAAGAGTCCACAAAAGCCAGAAAATACTTTGGCCAACACCATTTTCCCCCCTCTTAACAAGATTTCAGGTCTCATGACTATCTAGTAATATAGTCATAATTACCTGCCGTTGGAAAGAACCAGCATTCGGTTTTCTTTCGTTATCCAGGCCGTCCCAGTGCAGTCTGGCACCTGAAAGCATCAAGTGGAAATAACCCCGAATGTCTGCCCTGTCGCAACCTAAGCAAAAAGGAGTTGGCGGCTGTTTTAAAGGTTTATGCTTTGGAGATTGCATATGTGAGTAGGTTCAAGGGGCAATTTTGAAAATTTTTGTGTGAAGAAACAGGTATTGGGGGGAGTGGAGGGAGAAAGGAAGGGGAGAAAGAGGAGAAATGGTGAAGAAAAAGTGAGCTGGAATTACCTATCAACGTGATCTTGATTCTATCCCTCTGTTAATGCAGCTTAGAAATGTGTTGGCTGTTTTGGCAGCAGGAGCACACTTCTGGCTCATGCTTAAGTAGTGGTCAACTAGGACATCTAGAGATGCCTTTCACAGTTACTGTTGTTGAGCCAGGTACCTCCTATTCTGTACCTGTGCACCTGTTTCTTTCTGCCTAGGTGCAGGTTATTATTTTTCTCACCACTGAACTACATCTTATTAGCTCAGGCCTGATGCTCAAGTCTGCCAAGATCCTTTTGAATTCTGAGTCTATTTTTCAAAGTGTTAACTGAAGTAGGCTATGATCTTGCAGTTGATATTATCTGGGAATAAATTGACCCACAAATTTTTAACCCAAATATTCTGAATAATGATTCTGCTACTGATAAGCCGGTTGTGAAAATTATGCAACATGTAGTAAGTTTATCTATGGATGGATGGACGTATCTGTGAGTATATATGGTAAGTCTTTATTTTATATTCCAGAATTGGAAGAAGTTTAGCACAGGCATTTTTCTCTTTAGCATATTGTCTCTGCAGCACATTCATGCCAGTTTTAAGATATTTCTTATACAGAGGTAAACATTAAATCAATTGGATAATATCAGCAAAGGAAAGGAATTTATAGAAACAAAGATAAAGGGGGCTTTAAATTAAGAGATTGTTAACAGCCTTGGTAGTACAGTGGTCTAAAGCACCCTGTTATTAAGACCAGCTGCCTGCAATTACTGCAGGTTCGAATCTCGCCAGGCTCAAGGTTGACTCAGCCTTCCATCCTTTCTAAGGTAGGTAAATTGAGGACCCAGTTTGAGGGGACAATAAGCTGACTTTGTATAAATATACAAAAGAATGAAGGCTGTTGCTTAGCGCATTGTAAGCCGCCCTGAGTCTCCGGAGAAGGGCGGCATATAAATCAAATTAAACAAAAAACAAAAAACAAAAACAGCCGTTAAGAACAAGGCCAGATAAAATTATTCACAGGACTTACAAACACCTAAGAGAAAGTTTGAGGAATGTAATTGTGAAGAATTTCAAACAACAATTGATGGTGGTCAGATGAAGGCCAATCATCACTGAACTTCATCTCAGAAGCTTGATCTCCTCGGTGGGGAAAGACTCAGTAAGGTGGAAGATGCCTTAGAATAACAGTGGAAGAGCAGGGAGGGAGATTCATGGGCAAAGGTACAACGGAGAATTTTCTGGATGGAGTTGAGTGTTTACTGGCCGGATGCCCTTCCTGACACCACAACAGATATTTTTTTTTCTTTGTGCCCTGATAGAGAAACGTCTGCCACTATTTAGGATTGAACTCTCAACCTTGTAAATGTGAGGTGAACATCTTCACCCCTAGGCCATCATGCTGCTCAGAGAGGAGACAAAAGAACGGGGTAATTTTGTCTATGGAACCACAGGTGAGATGGAATCTTTTGCTACCACCTAAACTAGAATTGTAGCATTGGGGATTCACTTTAGCTGGCTATGGATCACTCTGTGCAAAGAGTTGATCAAACCAGGAATGGTTTATTTGCTTAACACAGTGTTTCTCAACCTTGGTAGCTTGAAGATGGGTGGACTTCAACTCCCAGAATCCCCCAGCCAGCGCTGCTGGCTGGGGGATTCTGGGAGTTGAAGTCCACCCATCTTCAAGCTACCAAGGTTGAGAAACACTGGCTTAACCAAATATGGCCGCTAAACAGCCTTTGGGGAGTTTTCCAGCCTTTTCCCATAGAGGCCAGTGCATTAATCTCTCTTTTTGGTTATTTCTTTGGTGCATTATTTATCTGGTGCTTTCAAGAATGATCATTTTCTTCAAGATAGCTCTGCAGGAATTACTGTATTTGCACACTTAAACCATTTTTGGTACGCTACGTTCCAAGGAAACTGGGTACTGGTGTAAATGTGCCAGCTGTTAAAAAGTACAAGATGCGTAGCGAAGGAAAAGGAGATCAAGATGGCCTTAAGCAGGAACACGAAACGGAAATTTGGCTTTTCCCATGTTCCTTCTGTGCAGTGGCTGGAGTTGGCTGAACATCCAGTCGAAACCAGGCATTGTTACCGATGTTTGCAGTTCATACAATCCTTACCCGTCTTCTGAAAAAATACTTAAAAGCGTTTGCAAAAATTTGGCATCAGCTGTGTCACACTTAAAGATTACAGGACTGGCCATTTTTGGCATTTGTTGGTGTGAATTGTCTCATCTATTGACTAGTAGCCATCCTGAGGATGTTCCAATTCTTTGCAGGCACGTTTCCATCTGGTCAAGCTTTAGGACTCAAGCTGTTTATAAATAAATGTTGAAAAAGGGATCTTTACCAGTAACAATCGGCAGCAAAAAAAATAAATAAATCTTTCTTTTCCTGAGACATTTTAAAATTTTAAATGGGCTCCTTTTGCCTGAAATTTGAAAGGGAAAGTAATTATCTATTTAGGGAAAAAGCATTTGCTCCTGATAGAATTCTAGAGATCCTCGACTTACGACCACAATTGAGCCCAAAATTTATGTTGCTAAGTGAAACATCTGGTAATTTTTCCCCATTTTAGGATTTTTCTTGCCACTGTTCTTAAGTGAATCATTGCAGCTGTTAAATTAGTAACCCAGTTGTTAAGTTAAATTAGTAACCTGGTTTGTTAAGTGGCTTCCCCATTGACTTTGCTTGCCAGAAGGTCGTAAAAGGAGATCATGTGATCCTGGGACACTGCAAATGTCGTAAATATGAGTCAGTTGCCAAGTGTCCGAATTTTAATCACGTGACACTGTAACGGTCTTAAGTGTGAAAAACGGTCATAAATCACTTTTTTACAGTGCTGTTGTAACTTTGAAGGTCACTAAATGACTAAATGTTGTAAGTTGAGGACTACCTGTACAGGATATGAAGTGACTTTTGTTTTTAGTACAGGAAGTCCTCGACTTACAAGAGTTTATTTAGTGACCGTTCAGAGTTACAGTGGCACTTATGACCGTTGTTTGTCCCTTAGTGCAATATGTGAATCCAGTTATTGTGGATTCTAAACCATAGATCAGTGTTTGTCAACCTTGGCCGCTGGACGATGTGTGGACTTCAACTCCCAGAATTCCCCAGCCAGCAAAGTCCACACATCGTCCAGCGGCCAAGGTTGACAAACACTGCCATAGATGATGGCTTAGCATGTTTCAGCCAGCAGGGGCTTATTCATGCTCCAACTAAGCATAATGTGCAAAGTCTTTCCTAATTTGGTGGAATGGCTGAGTTCAGTCACTGATGCTGCAAAAGATTGGGCGGGCTTCTAATGTCCTCAAAAGCCCTTACAGGTATTCGAATTAAGAGTCAGAGTCAAAGTTTGGCCCTCTATTTTAACATTCTAGGAGCTTCTTGAGACAGAGCAGTTCTGTGGACCATTCGGAAGACTGTCACCATTATTATTAATTGTTAATTCAATTATTTTTATCCTATACTTCTTCCATGGATATTGTACTGTAGTTTCTGGATTGTAAAGTGTGGATATTTTATTGTTGATGGTCATGGGTTTCTAACTGATTATGGCATATGGATGTAATCAATTGATCAACCAACCAATGTCTTTTGCTTGCCAATGTTGCAGAGTCATCTTGATGCTTCTTTCTAAAGTATGGCCACCACTCTCCTCATGCTCAGAGCTGAGCACATAATGGTGGTGGTACCTCCAAGCATGCTTGGTCTACAAATCACAGAAGCCCCATCCAGGGATCCTGACCAGGAATTCTGAGAGGTTTAGTCCCATCAGCAGATGGAGGAAGAATGAACCCACATCAGGTGATCAACTCTTACTGAACAAGACTTGATGTTCCGCTCATTGTAATTCTTCAGATGCTTCTCTCTTGAGATAAGCATAAAGCATTTGGCCACTCAGAATGGCTGCTGCTTCTTTTGAGGGTGCTCTGACGAGTGAATCTGGGGAGAAAGCTTTATTTCAATTCCAATGGAAGTCCATACTGAGAGGTCAAATGATAAACCAGTTTCAAATCACCTCTAGAAGATGTTCCAAGCAAAAAGAAATGAGCTCTTGCCTTCCTCTCTCCAATTGCCATCAAGGCTGGAGCAGACTTACTTTATTATTTATTGATTGATTGATTGATTGATTGATTGATTGATTGATTGGTTCGATTTATATGCCGCCCTTTTCCGGAGACTCAGGGCGGCTTACAAAGCGTTAAGCAATAGCTTTCATACTTTTGTATATACCTGCTTAGTAGGGCTTTCAGCCACCACCTAAGAGGTGTTTTTTTTTTTTATACAAAGTCAGCTTATTGCCCCCACAAACCGGGTCCTCATTTTACCTACCTTCGAAAGGATGGAAGGCTGAGTCAACCTTGAGCCTGGTGAGATTCGAACTTGCAGTAATTGCAGGCAGCTAGTGTCACTTAACACCACTTTAATCTGCTGCGCCACCAAGGCTCTTTGATCCCAAATCCCACAACATAAATCATGTTAATAACACTGAACACAAGACTGAACGCTACATACAACCATATTCTCTTTTACACTTTTGACTCAGGGAGGACTATTCCCAAACTTCTACAACTCCTGCCTTAATTTTGTGGTAGGTATGAACAAGTTGATTTCCTCCCCTGCTTATCAGTGTTAATGGGCTTAGAGTGGGAACTTCAGAAGCTCTTCAAATGTTTTCCTTCTTTCAAAAACCTTGGAATATTAATAACAAAAGAACTGGAGCTTAATCCCTGCCAAATAAATGGATACATGCAATTAAGTTAAGAATAGGAGATGCTTCCAAGATACAGTACTGCATATTGGGGTGTGTGGGTGACTTTTTTCTGTTTCGAAAGGCATTTGAACCGTACTTCATTTTTCTACTGAGTTACTTTTTTTTTGTTTTCCATTTTTCCATTTTTGCTTTTTTTAATTGAGGGTGGCTGCTGTTCATTCTTCTTCTGCTTTGGCTCTAATCTCTGAGCAGGTTAATACAATACATGAAGCCAGACTTCGTGCTAATCATAGCAAAGACTCGCCTAGCAAAGAAACTCTAAATGAGGCTGCACATTCTGACATATTCTCATGCTTTTGCTTGTATCTCAGGAGCAAAGTTTAGCCAGCAAATCCTGCCTATCAACTTCCAGCAGTAAACAAACAGCCTCATCAAAGAAGCACCAAGAATGCTCCCATCAGCACTGAGAGGGTGAGCCACTTATATATGAACAGAGAAGAAACCCCACTCCCTTCCAGCACTGATGATGTTCCATAGTTGGGTAATGAAACATCTGCAAAAAAAGAGCTGAGCTCAGATAGCACCAAGGAGCCATAGTCGTCATCCTCCTCCTCCTCCTCTTCTAGCACTGATGAGGTTACCTATCTGGGTAATGAAAGAAACGTCTGCAGAGAGCACCAAGGACCCCATAGTTCAACCTCTCTTCTATTCATTCTTGCTTTCTGTCAGGCTCTGCTACCGCTTTGCAATCTTCATGTATTTCTCAATGATCTTTTGGCCAAGATCAAAACTTGGACCAATTCTTTTAGCTTTCTGTATCTGCTCAGGACAGGAGCATATCCTTTAACAAGGGCTCCTGCAGAATTCTTAATCTCCAACATAAATGAAGATGCCTTAGTTAGTAACTGAACTCATCCAAACCATAATAGTCCTCAATTAATGACCATTCATTTAGTGACCATTCGAAGTTACAGCGGCACTGAAAAAAATTACTTAAAATCAGTCCTTAAAACCAGGTAGATGGTTAGTATGCAAACTGAAAAAAGAGAGAGAATCAAGAAAAATAACACAATTAGTAGATGATCAAGGGCAAATTAGATATGGGAATAAAGGGAAGAAAAAAATTATACAAATATTATTAAAAATTATTATTGTATGAGCAAGAGAATATTGAGGAGGAAAATGTTAAACGATACCTGCAGAAAGCGGATTTACCCCAGATTTCCAAAGACACTGAAATGATGTTAGAAGGAAATACAACAATGATGGAATTAACTGAAGCACTTAAAAAACAAAAGAATGGGAAGGCACCAGGCCCGGATGGATCGCCAGCGGAATATTACAAGACACTTCAGGAATTGTTGAACCTCCCATTGTTAGAAGTTATGAATGAAGTCATGTCAAAGATGAAACTACCCAAGTCATGGTCAGAAGCATATATTACACTTGTTCCAAAGGTGGATACCGACCCACAACAAATCAAGACCAGTCCTTCCATGTATAACCATCACATCCCCACGGCCACATGTTTAAAATTCGGACACCTGGCAATTGAGTCATATTTATGACGGAAATTTTGGGCTCAACTGTGGTCGTAAGTTGAAGACTACCTGTACTTAATTTTCTCTTTGGTGAAGTCTACCTTATCATCACCCCTAACACCAAACTGTATAATGTGGGGGGAGGGAAATTGGTATCTTGGGGTTCTAATTCACTCCTACCATTGCAAACGTGGCTTCTGGAGTCATCTCTGACCACCGGAGAAGACCTGAGTTGGTCTGTATCAAGGGTGTCAAACTTGATTTCATTGAGGGCCACATCAGGTTTGTTTGACCTCGGGGGCCGGGGTGGGCATGGCCAGCTTGATGTCATTCGTGTCTGTGGTGGCCCAAGACCTCTGCCAGCAAAAAATGGGCTCCCGAGCTCCGTTTCAGAGCCACAGTGGCCTCCTCTGCCAGTGAAAACGGAGCTCAGGGGAGGCCGCACGTGGCCCCCCAAGCTCCATTTTCGCTGGAAGAGGGTGACAGGCCATCAGGGCTGAAAATGGAGCCTTGGAGGGCTGGGCACGGCCCACCCGAGCTTCATTTTCACTGGCAGAGGCACCACAGGCCAGTCCTTTGCTGTTTCTAAGGCGGCCCTGTGGGCCACATCCAGCCAGGCTTTTGAGTTTGATAGCCCTGGGTCTGTATCATCAGGAGCTTCTCTCTGTTGTGGTTGGACTTCTGATACTGGATAATTGAGGTGCTGGAGGTTGGGATGGAGTTTGCCAGCAACACCCTCCCTTTTCCACACATACACGAGGCTGCCCATAAATTCATCCAGTGTCAAAATCTTAGCCGATCATCTTTGGAATCAGGAACCAAACTTCTGCAGTTGACATAATCTCTAAATTCATATCTCAATCCTTTCTGACTAAAATCTTTCTCCAGCATGATTTATCGAGTTTGTTTTTCCACTAAGCTGCAGTTGGGCAGTGAAGACCTCTAATTTAGCTTGAGGCAGTTTGGGTGAGATTTCAATGTGTTTCCTCCATATAACGGGCTTGGGTTTGCCGATCTATTAAGGTACCTTTATTTTTCTTAGTGAGATTGGAACAGGTATTCTGCATTAGGATAGCCAAGCTTTCTACCACTTCATTTAAAATGATCCGCCAATCTTACATTTTCCTGTGTAAACTCTCTGACTGCACGCCTGGTGATTCCGATTCCACAGACCATCTGACGGTTATAAATGGAGCAGTGACCTCTTTGTACCTCTGTTGATATAAAGCTTGTCTCTCATGTCTTCTCTGAGTGATTTTTTTCTCTCCCCTCCCTCCTCCTCTTTTCAAGTAATATCATAATAATTGTATCATCAATTTGCTGTTCCTGATTTTCAAGAGATCCCTAATTTACTTTCAAATCTATCTTCATGAATACAGTGTCCCTCCTGATTTGGGCTGGTAAGCTAATGACTTTTCATTTGCAGAACCCCATTCATCCAAATTAAACGTATCAGGAGAGACTACAGCTGCACCAACTACAAGAATTTCATCTACTGTAATTGCTGAAGAAACCTTTCTAAAATATATATTTTTTTAAAAAAAATATCTTCAAGATTTAATTCAGGAAATGGTCCATGTTGTCCCCCTTGGGCTTGTTCTTCAGAGGAAAACAATGGCCACAACTGAAAACTGAGGGAGATGAGTGGTTCAGAAACGTGAAAAATAAATAAAATAAAACTAAATTAATAAAATAAATTCTCGTTAGAAACTTGTCAATCAAGTGGTAAAGCCAGTGGAGCATTAGATCTTCCACCTGCCTCATGACATAGATACATCCAAAGGTTTCTCAGCTGAGTCAGTGACCTGCCCCAAAATTTGTTTGGTTACTCATCATCAGTTGGATTGTCTTCAGGGGAATCCCATGGTTAAATATCCACCACTTCAACCTGTCCCAAAGGTGCTTTTTCAAAAATTCAGAAGCTTCTTGGATGAGAAGTGAAACGTCATCCAGAAAAAACAAAGAAAGTCCAGTTGCCTTTTGAAAAAGCACCTTTGGGACAATCATGACCCGGATGACTGAGAAACTCCATAGACATTTCAACCTGTCCTTACCACAATCTCCAACTCTTCCAATAACATTTTAATGATTTCTTTCATCCTGTCCATCTCCTTTCCTTTAGGTTTCCCCCTATTTCTTCTTGCTGGAAATAGACCACGAACCAATAGAAGGAAGCTTCACAGAGGAAAAGCCAAACTCAAAAAAGGAGGAATTTTCTGAATCCTTGAGAAGAAGTCAGCCTTGCAAGATAGGTCCAGACAAGGAGCACATCCAGATAAACCTGCCCTCAGGTGTTTTGGAGAATAGGTTGACTTCTGTGACAGCTCTTCAAGTATTGGAGGATGCTATCATGTCACCCCTAATCCTTCTCTTTGTTAGACAAGACATACCTAATTTCCATAGCCTTTATTGTATGATTTATCCTGCAGACCCCTAATCATCTTTGTTGCTCTTCTCTGCACTTTCTGGAGTCTCAGCATCTTTTTTGTACTGCGGGGACCAGAACTGGACATAGTATTCCAAGTGTTTTCTTACCAGTGCAGCATAAAGTAGGGCTAACAGTTCATGATCTGTCTGTTGATGGACTGCATTAGATTTTTGGGCAGCTGCAGCACACCGCTGGCTCATACTTAAATGGTTGTTCACTAAGGCACCTAGATCCCTCGTGAACCAGCTACCATCTATTCTATATCTGTGCTTTTTCTGCCTAAGTGTAAGACATTACTTTTCTCACCACTGAATTGCATTTTATTGGATAGGGTCCATGTTGAAGTCTGTCAAGTCTGTATCTTGAGCTTATCTTTTCAACTGTTGGATATTCGGTGTTATCTGTAAATTTGCCAAGTTCCCCTTATATCCCTTTATCTAAATCATTTATGAAGACGTTGAAAAGTACTGGGCTTAAGACAGAGCCTTAGGATACCCCACTGCATGCTTCCCTCCCTAGAAACGTCGTTCCATTGAACGCTACATGTTGAGTGTGGTTAGTCAATCAGTTGCGAATCCACCTGGTGGTGATGCTGTCTATCCCATATTTTTCTACCTTACCAAGGAATAGGTTCTGGTTTACTTTGTCAAATGCCTTACTGAAGACTATACTATATCCACAGCATTTAGAATAAGAATAATGGGACTGGAAGGGTCCTTGGAGGTCCTTCTAGTCCAACTCTTGATCCACTAATTTAGTCATTTTATAAAAGAAGGCAACAAAGTTTGTTTGGCATGATTTGTTTTTAACAAACCCATGTTGGCTTCTAGTAATAACTTTGCTCTTTGCTCCATCCCTGTTAGCTCTTATCCCACAACCCTGAAAGCTGGTAGGAATCTTTTCATTTATTCCTAGCAAGAGCATATCCAACCTGGGAAGGTGACAGGCCAGGTAGAGACACACTTTCAGATGCCACCTGTCCTTACCTGCTACTCAATAGGGGCACTTCATTCAGACCAGTTTTCTGAACTTGGCCACTTGAAGTTGTGTGAACTTCAACTTTCAGAATTCCCTAGCTAGCATGACTCTAAACACTGATTCAGACTAATAAATATCCTAACAACAATAACAAAAACAACAACAAAACTTGAGGACAGGACAAGAAATAATGGGTGGAAGGCCATTAAAGAGAGATCCAACCTAGAATTAAGGAGAAATTTTCTGAAAGTGAAAACAATCAGTGAAATAGCTTGCCTCCTGGAGTTTTGGGTGCTTCATTACTTAAGGCTTCAAGAAAAGACTGGACAGTCACTTGACTGAAATGGTGTAGGGTCTCATGCTTGAGCAGGGAGTTGGACTAGAACAGCGGTCACCAACTGGTGGTCCATGGACCACTGATGGTCCGTGAGAAAATTTTGGTGGTCCACAGAAAATTTGCATTTTTAATATTGCACTAAATCAGGGGTCTTCAAACTACGGCCCCTGGGATGGATACATGCAATGAACGTTTGTGTTGCTGCAGAGTCTCCCCCTTTGGGGTCTTTTTGCATGGGTTTAAGGGGGGCAGAAATTCCGACTTGGGGTCTGCTTCAGCCTCCTGGTGCAGGGCTTTGGGTGAAGGCTGGAGGGAAGCGTCACTGGTGGCGAAGAGCCGGAGGGCCT
This sequence comes from Pantherophis guttatus, assembly GCF_059756535.1. NCBI lineage: Eukaryota > Metazoa > Chordata > Lepidosauria > Squamata > Colubridae > Pantherophis > Pantherophis guttatus. The sequence continues at coordinate 3,885,203 of NC_142074.1, forward strand.
TATTCCAGTGGGACCGCATCATGGCCTGGAACTGGCTGACCATCTCAGCTCGCTGAGCCTCGAGGCGCCGGTACCTGGCCTTGCACTCCCGCAGGTCTTCCCTCTGCTTGGAAAGCCTATGCTCGTAGCCCTCAGTGAGGTGCTTCTGCTGAGCCTCCTTCTCGGTCAGATCCAATTTGAACTGAACTGTTTTGCCAACTCTTTCTCATGGTGGCTGCTTAGCTCCAACAACTGCTTCCTGTTGGGGCCCTAAGGATCCTGGGGGGGGGGCAGGCAAGGAGGGGCTGGGAGGGGAGGGGCGAGTAAAGGCCGGCGAGGCACCCCTTGACGTGAGTGACATTGAGTTGATCACGCCCACCCAGTCACATGACCACCTAGCTACGCCCACCCAGCTGGTCATTAGGCAGATTGTATAAGTGGTCCGCGGGATTTAAAATTATGAATTTAGTGGTCCCTGAGATCTGAAAGGTTGGGGACCCCTGGACTAGAAGACCTCTAACACCCTTCTAACCCTGTTCTTCTATGTTCTAATAGTACAGCTAGTTCTTTAAACAACCTCTCCATTATAGTGAGGTGCACCCTAAATTTCACATCTGGTCCATCTCTGATTTAAATTTGCCTGTGTTCTTTAATTACTTGCTAATGGAACAGCATTAATTGGTTACTCTAGCCACTATGTATATTAAATTCTAACCTGCATAGCTTCCAATCCATCTCTCATTTTTTCCAGAATTTTTATTCTTCACCTGATGGGTTGGAGAACTCAGATATAAGGATGAGGCATGGATAGCAAAACCTCTTCTCTGAATTTGCAACATTCATTCTATATAATTCCTTTGATATCAATATGCAAATTCCATATATATGTTTTTATTATAACAACACGTCTCCTGGAATTAGTTGAAATTTACAGGGCAGGAAAGCAACCCCTTTCATTATTTATGTACTGGCTGCATTTCTTTTATGAAAGATTTCTTTTAGGTTCACCAAACAGTTTTATTTTCTCTCCTCACTGTGTATCCTTGGGCTTGAGGGTGTTTTTTTGAAAATAAGAGCTGCTGGGTTGCTCTTAAACGTTGCACTTCCCCCCCAGCAGTTCTCAATGCTCTGATCCACTCACCGGCTCTGGACCGGCCTCCCTTTCTTTGGAGGAAAGGCGCCCTCCAGGGCAGCCGGGCGACGGCTTCCCCAACGCGGCGCCCTCCAGGTGTGCTGGCCGCACAGCTGCAGGGAAGGGGGCTTTCCCGCTCTCGTGCAGGCCCGCGGCCGCTCCCCGGGCCCCAGAGCCGGCCAAGTCTCCCGCCGGCCTCGAGCTTAGCGAGCAAACGCTGCTTAACGCCGCCCGTGGCCGGTCCCGAGCAGGAGGGCAAGCCCGAGGCGGCGGCGTTCGGAGCTGCGGCGCGATTGCACGAAGAAGCGCCCGCTCACCGGGCTCGCCAGCGCCCGCTCGCCCTCCGCTTGCCCGGGCGCCGCAGTCCCACCCAGCCCGGCCCCATCGCGCCTCAGCCGGGCTACCCTCCGCGCCAACCTTAAGCGCGGCTCGGCCCGGCGCGCAGGGCAGGCGAGCGCACCGGCGCGGCGCTTCCCGGCCGCCTCCTGGCAAGCCGCGCCGGCCGCCTCACGCCTCCCCCGCCGCCCGTCCGCCCCCCGCTTGAGGCGTCCGGGCCGGAGGCTCCGCGTCCTTCCTAGGGCAGGTGGCAGCGCCGCCTTCAACCCCCGCTCCCCGCCCCGGGAAAGGCGCGCCCGCCCGCCCCGCCGAGCGGGAGGCGGCCGAGCGGGCTGCCCGGGGGATCCGGCGGGCGGGGGCGGGGGCGCTGCGGCCCTTCAGGATGGGCGAAGGCAGCCCGGGGGGGGGCGGAGGCGAGGGGGAGGGGGGTCGCCCGCCCCCCTCCCGTCCGAGCGGCGCTGCGCGGGGCCGGGCTGGCGGCGGCGGCGGCTCCGGCGGCGGCTGCTCCGTCCGCCTCTCCATCCTTGGCCCCTCCCGGCCGTGGAGGCGGAGGCGGCGGCGGCGAAGGCGGCGGAGGAGGCGGAGGCGGAGGCGGAGGCGCGGGGCAGAGGCAGGCGCGTCCACCTGCACGCGCTGGAGCGCAGGGCTCATGGAGGAGCCGCCGCCGCCGCCGCCGCCGCCGGAGCCGCCAGTGCCGCAGTAGCCGCTGCCCTGCCTCGCCGCCCGCAGCCCAGCCCGGACCGGCCGCAAGGTAAGCCTCGGGCGGGGCGGGGCGGGGCGGGCGGGAGCCTTTTGTGCCAGCCGGGGGGGCGGCGGCGGCGGCGGCTTTTCTCCGGGCGAGCTGCGGCTGCAGCAGAGGCGGGCGGGCGGGCGGGCGGGCGGGGGAGGCCCGGCCGACGGAGGGGCGAGGCGGGCGGCGCAGCCTGGCGGTCCCTGGCCGCCCCCCGTCCGCGGCCCGGGGCAGGCGAGGCCGGCAGCTGCGGGGAGGCGGGCGGGCGGGGGGCGGGGGAGGTTGGCGGCGGCTCAGCCGGGCTCCTCTCTGGCCGCGGCGGCGGGAGGAAGCGCGGGGCAGGCGGGCATCGGGGGTGGCGGCCGGCCGGGGGAGCCGAAGCGCTGCCCAGCCCGGGGCTGCCGGCGGGGGTGGGCGAGGCGGGGGCTGCGGGGCGCGCCCGGCTCCAAGTTGCAGCCCTGCCTTTGTAAATCTGCCCAAACGAGGGAGGGGAGGGGAGGGAGCCTTTGTTGGACGCGGAGCCCTCGCCAGCCGGCCTTGCCCGCCGGCCTGGCCGGCCCTTGGCGCGCGGTCCCCGGGGGACTGGCCGGGAGCCCCGGCGGGCTCGGGCTCGGCGCTCGGGGGCAGCAGCGGGGCCTGGCGGCTCCGAAGTTGAATGCGGAGAGCGGCGGCAGGCGGAGAAGAGCCGTCGCTTGGCTTGGCTGGGCTGGTGGCGGATCCCGGGCCGCTCCCGCCGCTTTCCGCGGAGGCGTCGACGAGGCCGGGATGAGTCCGGCTCTTCAGCCCGGCGTGGCGGGAGCGCCATCGCTTGGGCTCGGTGCGGCGGGTTTGGTGGTTGGGAGCGATCCCTGCTTGCGGCCTTTCCATTCTTCCCAGGCGCAGGCGGCGGAGGGGCTTTCTGGCCGAGGAGCTCTGAGGGGGCCGGGAAGAACTTCGGGCGGAAGGGAGCAGCCCAGCCGTGATAAAAGGCCCCCTCCCCCCTCCCCCCTTCCCGCATCAAGGCGGCTCCTGAGAGAAACCGGGCTGGTGGTCTGAAACGCGACCCAAAAGCCCAGCCCCGAACCGCCTGAAGCAGGGAGGACATTGGGCTCTTCCAGCACAAGATGCCGGGCCCTCCTTGGGCCATGCGAGCCCAGGGCTGGCAGGGGGCGACCTTTGGCCTGGGGGGAGGTTGGCAGGGGGCAGCAACAAGTGCAAAGTGGGTTTTGTTAAGTCTCCTGTCTAATAATAGGGGATCTGATGGTGGTGCATTAAGGCAGAGGGAAGATTGGGGGGGGGGGGCTCACATTTTTGCTGAAAAAGATGGAGCAAATAGATACAACAGGAAGGAGCAGGAAGGGAGAAATATCAGAAGATAGGAAAAATGGCAAGAAACTCATCCGGATTTTCAAGCAGGTGGGGGTTTTTTAGCTCCCTCTGGAGATGTGAGGGATTGAACCCGTGGCCTTCTGAAGTAGGTGGACTTCTGCCAGGCTGGGCCTGAAAGGGTTGTGGGAGGGGAGCCTCACCTTCGCTGCTGTGCTTCACGTTGTTGCCTTGAGCTCTTCCCCCTGAAGGCCTCCAACCAGTCGGTCCTTTCCCTTCACCCAGGTCCGTCGCTGTGGTAGCGCTGTCTTCTGAGCATCTGGCCAGAAGACCCTCCAAGCCAAACAGCTTAGATGTGGGGTGCAGAAGTGGGGAGCTACGTTGCAGAGCCCCATCTGGGGAACGTGTTGGTGAAGGCTTCATGCAAAGAAAGGGCTCTTTGGGCCTCGTTCGCAGGCCTGCCTTAAGAGGAAGTCTTCCAACAGTCTTCCAGGAAATCTCCACTCCTTGCCTTCTGCGCCTGGGGAGCTACGTGGATGGAATCACAAGGCCTATGTGCGCGCTGGGGACTGGCCGCCTCTTGGTGTTAATGTTTTTATTGGCCAAAGGACTGGCTGACTTTCCTCCCTGGCGGGAGGTAGTAGTTGCTGATGCCGCTTGAGAAGCGTGGCTGCTCAGTAGCCCTTCGGGGGGGAAAAACTGGATGCTAGGAAAGAGATTGTACATAACTATATGTGCAGCATTACATAAGCATCCCATTTTATTTAGGTCTCGTATTCTGTTGCATCCAAGGAACTTGGAGCAGGAGTGTGCATGAAATATCAGAGCAAATTATTATTATTATAAGGCACAACCTTCTCTCTCTCTCCCCCTCCTTCCCTCCCTGTCTCCTCTTTTTGTTAAAAAAAAAGAAAGAAAAGAAAACCCTAACCACTTGATTAAGCAAGCACAGTCTACCTGCTTTTTAAAAGTCAGTGGTTGGATGTGACTGTAGGAATGTCAGTGGCCTCTGGAATCTTTGGTTTGCCAAGCCAGGCGCTGCCCTTCTGGGACATCAGAGCTAGCAGAACAATGGACGTGTCGAGGCTGCCAGTTGAGGAGCAGCCAATGGCAAAGCAGGCACAGGGCAGAGTTATGAACTTCACGAGGCCATTGGTGGAAATTCTAAGAGCTTCCGAGCATGTGCCAGCCGTGATTTGATTGCATGTGCTGTTTGCTGGTTATCACCACTTAGGATGGCTCCGGGCAACTTAGAATAGGTCGAGAAGGGCAAGGAGAAGGAAGAGAGATGGAAGGATGTGAGTATCTTTACTCTTGAGAAGAAAAACAAAAGGAAAATCTGTTAGTGCCGTTGAACTATTTCCTGAGATCAGTGGCATTGGTGTCCAAACAAAGCAGGGTCCCCTTCTTTGTATATGCCCAAGGAGAATCATTTTGCAGAGATAGATTGTAGAACATGGAGTAATAGGATTGGAAGGGATCTTGGAGGTCTTCAACCCTCTGCCTATGGCAGGATATACCATTCCAGACTTTCTTTGGGCTTAATGGGATATGGATGCATGTTATCATAGAAAGAACTAACAGAGTAACAGAATGATAGAGTTGTTTTAATTTGGCTTCTTGTGTCATGGGGGTAGGGCTTGATGACCTCAGAGTCCCCTTCCACCTCTAGGATTCTACAAGCGTCTGGCATGCTGCAGGTCCAATCAAAGCAGAGAACATCCCCTTCCCGCTACCATAGCTGTTCCTAAATCTGTTGATGTATAGGACACGGCAGGCAGCTCAATCCTCCGTATTTTTTTAAAAATAAATATTTGTCAAAAGAACAGGCTGCAGCAATTATGCAAACGCATGGGTAAGATTTGGCATGCAACATGCCTGTTAAATCAACCTGTTCAGTGAGTACATCTGCTATGCACCAGTGCTCCGTTCCATTCCTGCAAATGAATAAACTTGGCTTACATGCTTTAATTCTTTCTTAGTGTATCTTGTCCTCCCAAATGCTCTGTCCGGGTTTTGTGAGGACTCCCATCCTGACAAGGCTCCCCGTGCAGCCCTTGGCCAATTGGAAGAGGGCAAAGATGGCTATAAAAGGGTTTGCTTGAAAATATGCTCAGGAATCGATGGCGAGGTTCTCACTGATCCAGTTATTCATTTGCAAGAGGACACAAGAAGTGGTATCTCTTTATACCTATGATGGCGAACCTATGGAAAGGAGGCATGCAGCGCCCTCTCTGATGGCAAGTGAGCCATTGCCCCAGTTCAGCTCTGCTGCGCATGTGTGCGTGACTCCCGCCAGCCAGCTGGTCTTTGGGTCTCTGCTGCGCATGTGCAGGAGGTGGGGTGCCTGCGGGGTCCCCATGTGCATATGCGCGGGGGCAGAGCGGATGCGCAGGGGGGGTGCACACATTGCATTTTGTGGAGCTGGGTGTGCGCATTTGCCCATGTGTGCGCTCGTGCTTTTGGCACTCGCTCTGGAAAAGGTTAGCCATCACTGCTATATATGCTTGTTTCGGAAACTATGGTATTCAGGAGACAAACTGCCCCTGAGTTCGGACTCTGAATACTCTCTGCCACTTGCATTGGTCAGCTTCACAGCCTTTTCTTATGCTAGAGCAGTGTCAGCACTCCAAACTACATTCGTTCCAGTGCTGACATAAGGCGGAGAAGAGGGGGCAGCTGGCAAGAGGACGCTTGACTTTTCACCTACTTATTTTCCCTGAAGATAATATCCCGTAGGAGATGGGTTGGGAGGGGGGACATTCCTGGGAGCTGAAGTAGTAGATATGGGGAGAGTGATTTGGAAGATGGCCAATGAGACTCAGAGAATTGGGGAACGGAAAGGGAAGGTTTGGAGTCAGGAAGTCAGTGTTGGCTACGACGTAATTGGGAACAAATTGTCGTGCTTAATAAATGAAAGATTTCATCAAAGACTGTTTGGGAATGCAATTTATTTGAGACGACACCGAAACCTGACAAGCAGTGTTTCTCAACCTTGGTAGCTTGAAGATGGGTGGACTTCAACTCCCAGAATCCCCCAGCCAGCAGCGCGAGTCAGAGTTGAAGTCCACCCAACTTCAAGCTACCAAGGTTGAGAAACACAGAAACACTGTGCTAGAGAGAGAGAATTTCGTCTATTAGTTAAGGCCCCAGGATACAAACCAGGAGATGGGGAGTTCTAGTCTCATGTTAGACATGAAAGCCCCTGGGTGACTCTCTCTCTCTCTCTCCCCCTCTCCCCCCCCTCTCTCTTGTGTTTGTGTGTGTGCATATAAATATATAGATACACACACACACACAGAAATTTATATGCTAGAAAATGGAAATCTCCTTTTGGTTCTTTCCCAGTGAGGCTTTTCTTCTGCTGTTGCCCTGCCCCACTCAGAAAATTTTGGGAGAGGATGTGCCTGTGTTGTTTGCTAAAGCAATTCTTGACTTGCCTCTTCACCTTTATTCTTTCTTGCCAGGGAAAAAACTCTGCTAAGAGCTGAACGGTGGGAGAGCTTCACAATGGTGTTTGATTGGGTACCTCACTACTTAGAGACCCTTTTTTGGGCTTCTGTGCAGAATGCCACCCCAATTAGGAGCTCTAGCGTGTTTTTTTTTTTTTTTAAATGGTAAATTCTGTGCTAGGAATCATTAGGAAGGTTAGTTGGTTGGTTGGTTATTTATTGGTTTTGAAAGCTGCCCATCAATAATAGCCCTCTGGACAACTTTCATGCATTTTAAAATACAGTACAATCTAATGTAAATAATATGGAATAAAAATGTCTCAAAAAGCAGTGCTATAAAGTTGAATGCAAATAATGCAGCATAAACACAACAGCAATAGCATTACGCCAAAGATTAAGAATTAGAGTAATGTCATTGTGACTGAGGGATTGAAATATTGCTCTGAAACCAGCCGTTCTTGAATGGCCTCTGGGGAGAAAAAGCATTGAGGTCACTGCCAGGTGGAAATCTTAGGGAGGGCGTCCTATGGATGAGGCACCACTACTGAAAAGGCCCTTCTTTGTCCATTTCATGGACTTCTTTGAGGACGAGGGGGAGAACCTGGAAGGGAGCATTGTCTCTGAGGAAGATCTCCGAGTCCACATAAGAAGGCAGGGGAAGTAAAGGAATGCAATTCTGGCCTTGAGAAGGAAGGGGGAAAGGTCAAGAAACAATGGGTTGGAAGCTTGTTCAAGAGAGATGCAACCTGGAACTAGGGAAAAATTTCCTGACGGTGAGAACAATTAATCAGTGGAAAAGCTTACCTCCCAGAGCTGTGTTGTGGGTACTCCATTCAGTGATGGAGGTCTTCAAGAAAAGATTGGGCAATTATTTGTCCCAGTTGGTATAAGTTTTCCTGCCTTGGGCAGGAGGTTAGATTAGAAGACCTCCATGGTATGATTCTATGAAACAGTTATTCATCCCGGGGACAGTGGAAAGCATGAGAAAGAGACTTGGGCCAGACTAAGAAACCAATGCCACAGAACTACTTTTATTGGAACAGAAAGGGGCTCTTATGAGATATTTTCTTACGCTATTTTCTTGGCTTGGGCTCAACCAATCTGGGCTGTTGGGGCTTGCCTTGGTAGCAGCTACAGTCTTCCTTCAGGGTCATTCCTCTATCCTCTGCAGAAGTTCCGTTCCTTCAAGTCTTTGGACTGGCTTTCAAGTTTCTGTTACAATACTCTACAATAAAGGGCATTGCTAAGATCCTTGTAAGAATTTCTGTTTCTTCACCTGACCTAACTCAAAGAGCTGAAGGAGGAATTGCTCTTCAAAATAACTTGTTCCCAAAGTGTAGAGTTTTGGGCATCAGAGGTTGATGGCTTGGATCTGGGCCTGGGAATGTATAGTCAGCTAGCCAGATCCAATCAGCAGCTACACAGCTCTGTTTTGAAGCACTGGAAGCTTCCAAATTGTTTTCAAAGGTACCATTTCCTGAGACGCATTGCAGTTATCCACCTGGCAAATTATTGGACTCTTAATAACTTTTCCAAGGTTATCCTTGTCCAGAGAGGATCATAAGCTGCTATATATTTTCATGCTGATAGGAAGCAGTCTGAGCTATTGAGGGTAAGTGTGTCTCCAGGGACAGTGAAGAGCCCAGAAGGAACCATGGACCACACCTCTGACCTTGGGCTGGCCAGTGCAATCACTTCCAGAATAGGTGAACTCCAAATAAGAGTAGATGAACCACCCATATTAGGTGTTTGTATCTCAACAGGATTGAGTTTCTGTTGAAGTCTAGTAGACTTCATCCAGGCATTGGTTCGGATCATCGGCTGCTGTGCATGTGTAAGCCCAAAAGAGGTAGATGTGGGTTTAATTTTCACAGTGGTGACACTTCGGCCAGTGCTTCCCAAGTAATACCTCCCAACGGTGTTAGGTACATGGACAGTCAGCCTGATAAGCACAGGGGATGAAGCTTGGAGCATCATTGCATAATGGGCCAGAACAGTAAAAACGAGGCATTTTTTTCTGGATTTGGTCCCCTGAGTACGTAGAAGCAGAACTCTCTTCCCAGTTTCCCATAGTTTCCCAAAGGATGCTATGACCGAGGGCATCAAAACCCACTAAAAAGTCCCAAGAAAAGCAATGGGGCTGCTTCAGTTTTGGCAGGGTGAGCAAGATCATTTTTATTCTAAAATCTGACCTGGAAATAGATCTAGAACATTTGTTTCCTCTCAAGAGTGCCTGGAGCTGAAGCACCATGCCCAGCAGGGGAATGTCAGCAGCTGGCTTGATGGTTGTTTTCATCATCTGGAGCAGCTTCGGTCTCTTCATGATCACCCCCTTCTCTGCTTTTAAATTCATAACCTCCTGAAACCCAAGGATGATGTTGAATTTTAATTGGAAAATAAACCCGCTGGTGTAATAATTTGTTTTATCTTTATTTTTGGAATACTGTGTGCAGCTATGGTCATCTCACCTTGAAGTGGACGTTTTAGATTGGAAGAGGTGAAAAAAGGGTGACCTGAGTAATGGAAGAACTTAGTGGGACTCGATCCAAGGGGCTTTTTAGGTTAAGTAAAAGTGGGCAGGCATAGAGTCCTATAAAATCATGCGTGACTTAGAGATGAAGGGGGGGGAGATGTTTTTCCCCATCTGGATCATGCTGGCTGTGGAATTCTGGGGGTTGAAGTCCACCCATCTTAAAAGTGAAAACCACCGATCTAGAATTTAAGGCCACCCATTCAAAGTTTAATAACCCCAGGAAGAAAAAACTTCTTTACCCAAGAGTGAATTAACCACGAGCTTTGTTGGCATCAGAAGCAGTGATGTTTACCAATTTCAATGCTTTCAGAAATAAAGTATCATCTTCATACATAACTAAAGAAATCCTGGTATTCACAATGATCTTGAATATGATTGCTTAACTGCCAGAAAACAGGTCAGTTATAAATACACATTTATAAATACATGGATAAATACTTGAAAATAAAATCTGAGCTAAGAGCAGGCATTTCTTTCATTGAATTATACTTGCCTTTCTATCTAATGGATAAGCAAGGCAGAATTAAAATGCACCTAATATATATACAGCACAATATACAAACACAGCGTACATGTGTGTGTGTTTGTGTATACTATAGTTAGTCCTCTGCTTACCACTAGGACAGGGTTGGCAACCTTAAACACTCAAGAGCCACAAAGGTCCTAACCGGAAGCCCCCATTCAATTCTGGAGCCTACCGGAAGTCCATTTCCCTCATCATAGAGTCTCCTCCTAGCATGGTGTCCTTTTTCCTCTGCTGAGTGGAAATCGGTTCCCCCATCAAAGAGTCTCCTCCTAGTGCGGCATCCTTTTTCCTCTACCTGTCCCTATCAATTATGGAGCTGACCAGTAACAGGGAGCCGCAGCAGAGGGATGAAAGAGCTACATGCAGCTCCAGAGCCACGCGGGTTGCCGACCCCTGCACTAGTAGAACCTGCCCATCAAGTTTGTAAGTCATGATGTAAAATGGAATGGTCATGTGACCCGATTTTATGACCTTTGTGGCTGTTGCTAAGCGAACACAGTGATTGTAAAGCAGCCACTGTTGTTAAGTGAACACTGCAGTTGTTAAGAAAACCGACAGCTCACAATGGGCACGGTCTTGCCAAATGCTGGTTTTTGGCAACACCGTCAAAAAGTGTGTCACATGCTGTGTTGTGGCCCATTTGCCAACTGCTCAAAGTTTGCTCCCATGACCATTGGAATTTCAGTTTCGGTTCATAAGTAGCCCCCAGGTAGGTCTGTCGTAAGTCAGGGACTATCTGTATGTATGCATGTGTGTGTGTGTATGTATATATATATATATGCATGCATGTGTGTGAATGTGTGTATATAGAGTGTGTTTGTGTGTATGCACTATATATATACACACACATGCATACACACATACAGTATGTATATATATATGTGTGTGTGTATGTATATATAATGTGTGTATGCATGCACATGAGATATATACATGTATCTATGTAAAAACATGATTAAGAAGGCCCGTATGATACAATTCTTTCTCAAGTTCCAGTTTGGGATTTCTTTGTGATTCTGTGTAAGTTGCAGGTAAGTCTCTCGCTCCTTCTCAGAAAACCTGTATCTAAGAAAGCAATTGATTCCTCTGGATAACTATCCGAGGTGGATAGTTCATAAAGAGAGATTTTGTATAAGGCCCATACTTGTAATCTTTAATACTCTTCTGCCCTTCTTTTATTTGGGGGTTGTTTTGGGAGAGTGGATGGGGGTGAAATGATCCCAAATCAGATTTTTTTTGTGGTAGAAAAACCAAATGAAGCCCAGCGCATTTGAAGAGGTTTTTCGGGTTTGGCTTTGAGCTTCAGGTGAGAGCAAATTAAACCCTTGAAATCTGTGCTTGTGATGCAGTCAGAACACGGCGGCTGATTTGTTATTGTTGTTTATAGCCCCTTTCTGGTTTTTTTGACAATCTTGCCGAAGGGAGAGCTATGAAACAGTTCAATCCATCAGGCCCCCCTTTTCATCTGAAACCAGAGAGACAGTGGAGGTGTTGGCAGATGCTTCAGAGGGGGGCTGCATCCACAATGAAGTCAGATTTTCAAAAGGTGGTCATCAGTTCCTATTTATTCGGAGAGAGAAATTGGGGGTAGGTGTGACAGTAGAAGCTTTGTCTCTGCACCTAAAGATTAACAAAAGTTCTAATCTGTTGCTGCCTGCCAAGGATCATAAATTTATTCTCTTTAAACATGTATTTGAGCAAAAGCAAGTGTCGCTTTGGGGTTTTTTCTCTTGCTAGTGAAAAGAACCTTTTTGGATATTGTTTGCCAGAGGACTCTGCCAGGCAAAGCATCAGCAAACCTACACCCATAGCATGTCCTACCCTTTTCTCCTTTTTTTTTTTTTTTTGCAAAAGTTTTACAATTACATTTTCACCCCTTTTTTTCCACCCCCCCTCCCCAAACTTCCCATCCTCCCTAACCCTCCCTAACCCTCCCCCCCCAGACTTCCCTATTATGTACTCATAACTAATAACACTGATATATAAGCTTGAACCCATCCCTCCCCCTGTATAATTTTTCCTCTTTGTCTCTTTACATTAAAATATTTCTAATACATTATTTTCAAATAAAAGCTATTTGATACTTTCTAGTTTGGTATTTGTTCTGAACATATTCTATCCACCTTTTCCATTCCCATTCATAAGTCTCTTGTGAACAGTCTTTTAAATATGCTGAAATCTTCGCCATCTCTGCAAAACTAGCCATCTTCAAAGTCCTTTTCTCCCTTTTCTCCTTGATCCATCCTTGTAGAGAGTAAGGAAGATGGCCATGGTGGAAGCATGCAGCAACTTCCTAGGCAAGAGGGGTTGAAATATTTTTAAGTCCTGAGCAACAAGATAACATCTGGAAGTAACTTGGAGAGAGAGAAGCAACCTTAGAACAAAGGAGAAACTTCACGACAGAACAATCAACCAGTGAAACAGAAGTTGCCTCCAGAAGTTGTGGGTGCTCCATCACTGGAGGTTTTTAAGAAGAGACTGGACAGGGATTTGTCTGGGTTGGAATAAGGTCTTCTGCTTGTGCAGGGGGTTGGATTAGGAGAGCTCCCAGGTCCCTTCCAACTTCTGTTCACTGAAATATGAGAAGGGGAAGATAGAGCACAATCAAACTTGTGTGATAATATCAATAAAGGTCAATATCTATGGAGATTCTCAATCGTCCAAGTCATGGTTGTCCTAAAGACATTCCTCCCAAGGCAACTGGCTTTTCTTGGTGCCTTCTTTGAAAACGTTTATTTCTCATCCAAGAAGCTTCTTCCAAGAACTAAAAGAACTAAATGTTTTTTGGGGGACCCCCCCCTTTTGGAACATAAATAAAGGTAGTTTTAACCTTCATCCAATTTCCTGGTCTGGTCTACCTAGTGGGGCTGATAACCTTCCTCCATCCCTCCTTGTTTATGGTGAACCAGGACTACATCTTTGTCAAAGAGTTGATGAGTAAAAGACCTGTTGGGTGAAGAGGGCTGAGAGGAGGGCAACAATATGCCAATACAGGGACTTGAAGGTACATTTTGTGAGGGAAGGTTGAAAGAACTGGAGGTGTTCGGTCTGGAGAAGGGAAGACTTACGAAAGACACAGACAAAAAAGGAACCACAAGGAAGGCGGTCAAAACAGTAACTCCACAGAAAGTAGGACCAGCTGCAACTACATAGATTTCATTGATAAATATAAGGAAAAATTTACTGATAGTAATTTCTGTACAACACCGGAGCAATCTGTTAAAATCTGTCTATGGAGGTTGGTTTCTCCATCTCTAGAAGTTTTTTTTAAAGAAAAAGCTGGACAGGCATCTCTCATGGATGGTTTCATTCATTTGATGTATATTCAGAACAGATTAACAGAGTTGGAAGGGACCTTGTAGGTCACCTAATCCAACCCCCCGCCCAAGCAGGAGTCCATACACCATTTCTGACAAATGGTAGTCCATTTTCTTCTTGAAAGCTTCCAGCGATGAAGCTCCCACAACTTCTAAAGGCAACTTCTGCTCCATTGGTTGATTGTTCTGACTGTCAAATTTTTTTTCCTTATTTCTAGGTTGACTCTCTCCTTGATCGATTTCCATCTGTTATTCCTTGTCTGGCCTTCTGGTGCTTTGGAAAATAGCTTGACACTGCTCTCATGTCTCCCCTGGTCCTTCTCTTCACTAGACTAGCCAGGCCCAATTCCTGCAACCATTCTTCATATGTTTTAGCCTCCAGTCCCCTAATCACCCTGGTTGCTCTTCTCTGCACTCTTTCTAGAGTCTCAACATTTTTTCTATAGTGTGGTGACCAAAACTGGATGCAGTACTCTAGGTGTGGTCTTACTAAGGCTTTATAGCATGGTATTAGTACCTTACTTGATCTTGATTGTATCCCAATACATGGGATACTTGATTGTATCGCAATTTAGGATTATATTGGCTTTTTTCAGATTTATTGGCATTATGGCAACAGAATTCTCTTCTACATATAGTATCGATGCAATAGCCTTTTTAAAAATTTCCTAGCATCATGCCTTAGTTGCCTCGTCTCCTCCCTAACCATAGCAGATGGTCAGAATTGCTCAGCCTCTCACTGCTTCTCAGTTCTCAAGCCCGAGACATCTCTGTTCTCAGCATCCATGTAGGAGTCTCACTGACCTTCCAGAATATTCCTTAGCCTTGTCTTCCCACTGTTTCCTTGCACTTACATTCTAGCACACCCAGAGAGTCACCCAGTATTGGAATATCCTTTCCTCCCTCACTATCACATCGAGTAGCAGCATCCTCACTGACATAACCTGACCTTGAAAAAGCTATTCAAGGTCACACCTGATCAATACTGGAATGGGACTCCACCAGGAAATTCCAAAACCATAAGGTTGATTGGGAAATTAAAAGTTCCCTGATAAGATGATCTACCCAAGAGGGTATTTTTACAGAAGATGTGGGTTGTCTGTCTCTTGGAACTTTTGAAGAAGATGCTTGACAGCATCTTTTTAAAGATAAATAGGTTTTTCTGCCCTACTTTCAAGTTTCTGTTTTTCCCTGAACACCATCACTCTGCTAAACAAATAATTCCCTCAACACTATCAAACTAGTTACTAAGCCTGCATTACTATTAATCTTCTGATCGTTCCTATCACCCATCTTCTCCCACTTATGACTGCATGACTGTAACCTTGTTGCTGGTATCCTTAAGATTTATATTGACTGTTTCTTAATATGATTTGATTGCTTATTTGTTCCCTATGACTATAATTAAGTGTTGTACCTTATGATTCTTGATGAATGTATCTTTTCTTTTATGTACACCGAGAGCGTATGCACCAAGACAAATTCCTTGTGTGTCCAATCACACTTGGCCATTAAAGAATTCTATTCTATTCTATTCTATTCTATTCTATTCTATTCTATTCTATTCTATTCTATTCTATTCTACTTCAAAGGGTAAATGATCTTTCCGAACTCAACAATTTTAAGATTATTTGAAACAATAAACTTCTCTGGAAGAAGGCAGCGACATAACCCTTCTGTGCTGTTGCCAACAAAACTACATGGATGTGTTCACAACATCTTCTGAAGATATTCTTGTTTTAAGGGTATCTCTGTTTTTTTCCCCAAATATTTTATTGAGTTTATACACATACATAAAATAAAATTTCTATTAACATCGGATGTGCAGTGTTTATACATATATACAAAATATATACCTGGTGTCACTTAAGCTACTTTTTCCTTTTATTTAACACACCTTTTTCTCTTTCTTTCATTTTATCATTCATCCATTCATACCACCTTTCCCACACAGTATAATAATTTGAATTCTCATCATTAAGGGTATCTCTTACCTTTTACCTACTCCATCCAAAGCTATCCAATGCAGATGCAAACTACTGCCATGTATGTTTCATGCTCATAGAACACTCGAACTCTATCTGCACTAAATGTAAACTAATTGGATTACTAGAAGAGACAAGTCCTTCTGGGACTCAACCAAGAAGATGAGGAACTCCTAGTAAAAGCAGAAGTTTGTATCCAAACTGAACACAGAAAGAACAAATACCTACCAAGAATAATGAACCCACAGAGGTAAACCTCAGAGGTCAAAAAAATTGAGAAAACTGCTGTCCAATCTAGTCCACAGCAGATCTAAATGAGGGAGAGAAGGGGGGATCATCAAATTTGCAGATGACACTAAATTGGGAGGAAATGCTAATACTTTGGAGGATAGACTCAGGATCCAGAAGGATCTTGAGCATTGGGCCCTGTCCAAAAAGATGCAGTTCAGTGGTTGGAAATGTGAGGTCGTGCCCTTAAAACCAAATGCACAGGTATAGAATAGGCTCAGCAGTAGTAACTGAGAGGAATCTAGGAGTCATAGTGGACAACCACTTAAATGTGAGCCTATTGGGTCCTTCTACCTGGAAGTCTCTATTTGTCTTGGGACTGTGACTCCCATGCTGATGGGAGATAATTGGGAATTGTATGTTCCGTACAATCAGAGGTCATTAGTTTTGAAGAGTTGCGTGGGTAGGAAATACTTTTCTGTATTCTTCTTTCTTTGTGAAGCTTTTTGCCAGTTTGGGTTCCCCTTCCCTTTCCTTTTTCTGCAGTAGTAGAGCTGAGATTCTCAGTGGGTGTTTTTGTCCAGAGGCAGAAAGCTACGTTCCTGCAGGGAATCTGAGTGCCAGTTTTATTCTGTTTTACTTTCTTTCCACATTAGGAAAAACACCTAGAAGAGTAATGTCTATCTAAATGTGAAGTTTCTGCTTAAGCTTTTTCATGAGGGTAAAATAAATCATAGTTAAGCTCATGTTTTATACACTGAAGTGTTCATATGAGCATATCCAGAAGCATTTATGGAGACAATTGGTTTATAAAACTGTGCCGTAGAAAATATTAGCATGCGATCTTTGATTTTCGCAAATGCCTTTTATGAAATCGCAATTTATTTTAGCCACAGTAAGCCTTAGATTGTATGTAAATTCTGAGTATTATACATGAGCTTTCTGTCCCATTTATTTCCAGAGGTTTAAACTTCCATAGGAGGGGCTTGGAAACTCATTTACCGGTTTGGGCTGAAATTCCCAGGACGGCTCTCTGAGGAGATGTTACCTGACACGATACAATCTCTCGGAGTAATCGAAGGATCAACATTTTGCAGTTAGCCTGAGGTCAAACCTACACAAGAGATGCAGGATGCATTGGGATATTTTATCGCTAGGAAGGAGTAAACATAGGCGGTCAGCGCTTAAGAGGGGAAGTAACCAGGTCCTGGTCAAAGTTTAAATTCGATTTGAATTCACATAAAAGTAAACCTAAATCAGTTAATGCCATTGATAAGAGTTCCTCCCCAAGGGTTTCATTTAGTTATATGCCATTCCATTTTTTTAAAAAAAGGGGAGGAGGAAATTTTGGAAAAGACTTTGGAAGATGCATCTAAGGCTTTTTGGGGCCAGGAGTAGACCTTCCTATTTTAGCCTTGCTCAGTCCAGGTTGTTAGGTATATACAGTTGGCTTTTATGCAGTGAGCATTTCCTTCATGCGTGCCCAGCTGCACTAGAGTTTATTGTGCCTTTGAAAAAACTCTTGTTCACCCATGCGCTGCTTGCGTGGGAAGATTGTGAGAGGTGCTGACGGTGCTCGTTCGACCGTCTTTTGGAACCAGCCAGGAAATGTGTTCCTGGCGACTCTTTTGAACAAAGTTAGAGACATTTATTTGCTGTGTAGGGAAAATGGTGGCAATTTTTAAGGAGGAAACACAAGATTTTTCCCCTTATGTTTCTGGACCAATCCTTGCAAATACCTCCTGCTGACTACAATCATTGGAAAATTCAACAGAAATTTGGGTCACGTCATTTTACAAGGAGAGGATGGGGCTTTGATGGAAAAGAAAGGAGAGACTTAATGAGAAGCTTAATTATGGCATTTAAAAAAAAAAACAGTTGCATTAGTATCCAGTAACAGTAGCATAGCCTAGAGAAAGAATATTACAACTTCAGAAGTTTCCACCCCGCCCCCTTTCCTTTCTGGAGCTTAATATCTAAAGCTCCCAAAGCTGTTTAGATGTCTTTAGAAGTGCTACCAACAAGGCGAAAAAATCCCTGTATGTTTCATAAATTGAGAAGGGTCATTTTTGGCTGCCTTGTTAGCAATGAGGTCCCACTGATGTCTCTTGAAGTTACATTCATGCATAGTCAGGTACACAGCTGTAATGACCCAAATTGCTTACGTTTTCGTTCAGTCTTTTTTTTTTTTTTTTGCTTTAATTTATATGCTGCCCTTCTCCGGAGACTCAGGGCGGCTTACAATGCGTTAAGCAATAGCCTTCCTACTTTTGTATATTTATACAAAGTCAGTTTATTGCCCCCACAATCTGGGTCTTCATTTTACCTACCTTTGAATGGATGGAAGGCTGAGTCAACCTTGGGCCTGGTGAGATTTGAATTTGCAGTAATTGCAAGCAGCAGATGTTAATAACAGTGCTTTAGTCCATTGTACTACAGGCTCTTTTATCTCTGTTATTCCCCCCCTCCCCCTCCGGCTCTGAAGTTGAGACCGGCTCCGCTTTGCATGTATGGTGGATCCTTTAGGACAGTGTTTGTCAACTTTTAAAATATGTGGATTTCAACTCCCAGGATTCTCTAGCCAGCTTGCAATCACTGGATAGAAGTTATTTATGCTGATGTGGCATTGCTCAATGGCTATTGATAATGTTAGACTGGCATCAGAGACACCCAGATTTGGGCCCACTTTCATTTATGGAAGCTCATACGGTGATTCTGGGCCAGCCCCATCTCAATCTCGCCTACCTCACAGGATTGTTGTGGGGTGTCATGGGAAAAGGAGCCTCTCTTTGAGTTACCTGAAGCTTCTGAAGGAAAGGCAGGATGAGCGATGCAAATAACAGAATAATTGCTTTTCCATCCAGTCTGATCATTACTATTCTGCAACAAATTACTTACCGTGAAATGGCTTCACCTTCTTGCATGGTGTGAGCCAGTCCAAAGACAAAAATATGGGTGTGCATATTGGCTTATGGGCAGCAAGTTATACCCAGAGATTGCTGTGGGTCATGGGAAGGTGCTGCTGCTCACCTGTAAAGCCCTGAATGGCTCAAAGTCCTCTGTTTTGCAGGGCTGAATGCTTCCCATTGTCTCTGTTTATCCCACCAAATGTAGCCGGAAGGGCAGGTTCTGGATCCCTTCTACCACCACCACCATTACTACTACTACTACTACTACTACTACTACTACTACTACTACTACTACTGTTACTTCCTCCTCCTCCTCCTCCTCCTCCTCCTCCTCTTCTTTTTCTTCTTTATCCGTATCCATATCCATATTGTTATCAACAGCCGTATGAAAAAGTGCTGTTGAGTTTTGTCCAAACCGGTCCCTTAGATTTTGAAGCCATGATCTTCTTCTTCTGCCTGGATCTCGTTTTCCTTCAATCTTTCCTTGGAGGATTAAGTGAAGTATGACGTATTTTTCTAGGGGTTGCATCACATGTCCGTAATATTCTAACTTTCGCTTTTTTATGGTTTTTTGATGATTTCCCTTTGCTTTCCCAGGGGACTTTCTCTTCCACTAAACCATGTCATCTTGTTGGACCCCTAAGTTGTGCCTTCTCGCACCTGGAGCAGGCTCCCTCCAGAGATTGGGATGGTGCTGACCCTGGTAGCCTTTTGTAAGACCTAACTGTTCTCCCAGGGGTTTGGGCGGTATGGATAGGGGAGCTCTGATTGACATGAGGTTCTTGCTTATCCTTGTTTTCAATCCTTGTAAGCCAACAAAGACACATATGTCTTTGTTGGCAACCCAACAAAGGGTTGGGTTGCCAACCCCTGGGCCATGGCCCACTACCATGGGCCCAACCCCATGGGCCATGGCCCACTACCAGGCTGCAGCACATTTGGAACTGGGCCGTGGAAGCGGAGAGTGAGTGCGTTCACACACGCAGCTCCATTTGCACGAGTGGCAGGCACTCATGCTCGTGCGTAGCTCCACTTCTGTGAATGGTGGACACTCAGGCACAAGGCTCCATTTGCACAGACAGCGGGCACTCACACAAATGATCCTTAGTTTGGTCAGCTTCAGCACATTAGTTTGCTGGTTTTGAGTGCACACATTTTATCCCCTGCTTGAGAATAAAAAACAGCTTCTAAAGCACAGCTGAGAGTTGGAGGGAGCAGGCAAAGCTTGGAAGATATCAGCTTCACTCATTAGTGCCTTGTTAGGGCTGAAAAAAAGCTTTGAAAATGCTACATTCGGAGTATAGGGCGCACCCAAATTTTCAGCCTCTTTTAGGGGGAAAAAAAGTGCGTCTTATACTCTGAAAAATATGGTAGGTGGCAGTAGCTGGTTGATGTTAGCTGAAGCTAAGAAGGGGTGGACCCGGTTAGCACTCAGATGGGTGACCATCAGGTGACATCAGGGCTGTGTCTCTGTGTGTGTGGGGGGGTGTTTGTGTGAACAGATGTCCTAGATCAGGGGTGTCAAACTGGATTTCTTCGAGGGCCGGATCAGCATTGTAGTTCTCCGTGGGAGGTGAGGTTGGTGGGACGGATGCCTCCTGCAGCACCCTGCCAGCCAAAACAGGGCATGGGGAGGTCCGTGCATGCCCCCCCGTGCCTCGTTTTCACCCTCCATGGCCTCCTACAGCACTCTGCCAGCCGAAAATGGGCTGCATGGCCCATTTCCGGCCTGTTTTTGGCTGGCAGAGTGCTGCAGGAGGCCATGGAGGGTGAAAACAAGGTGGGGGGGGCGCATGTGGCCCGTTTTAGCCGCCAGAGGCACCGTGGGCTGGTCCTTTGATATTTCCAGGCTGGTCCCACAGGCCTTGAGTTTGGACACCCTTGTCCTAGATGAAAGCAGTGGTAAGCCATTAAAATATTGTTGAGAAGAAAACAATTGTGTTGAGTCCATGAAGTCAACAGGAAATGAACTCAACTTTGCCATCATTAGACAAGCCAGAAGAAGTTATTTGAAATCCTGTTGTGGGCCTGGGATCTGGAAAGATTGCAAGGTAACAGCTGTGGCTGAAGCCTCTTCACTGGTGGATTCATGCTTGTGGACTTCCCTCTACAGCAGTATTTCTCAACCTTGGTAGCTTGAAGATGGGTGGACTTCAACTCCCAGAATCCCCCAGCCAGCAGCGCTGGCTGGGGGATTCTGGGAGTTGAAGTCCACCCATCTTCAAGCTACCAAGGTTGAGAAACACTGCTCTACAGAGTTTCCTGTTTGGGTAGCCGGCTGGACTAGAAGGCCTCCAAAGTCCCTCCCAACTCTGTTATTCTGTATTTCCCAAACTATTTCTTGTACCTTAAACAAGATTCATACACTGCGCTTAGCCATGGTTTGCTTAACTGTCTTTTGGGTAAAGTATGACTAGTTGAGATTGCATTGCATAGTCAACTACAAATCACAGTTTACAAACCCAGCGATTGAGCCAAAATTCCAATAAGCAAACCATTATAGCTTAGTGCAATGTGTGAACCAGGCAAACAGCAAACTCTCGTGTTTGGGTTGCTGCCAAAAGACACATTTGAGTGAGGAGGTTGGAAAGATCTCAATTTCCCTGTGCCAAATTCTTCCATTCTAAGGGGGAGGCGCCCAGCATCAGGAAATGGTGGTTCTGCAGGTGGCAGAGGATTCGTTACTCTGCGATATTGAATCTCGGTGTCATTTGTACACCTGAAACATCAAATCTTTAACTCTGTGCCGGAAATGAAACACTGCCCAGTCAAGCATGAAAAGATGGACTAAAACTCATTAGCTGAAAAAGTGTCTATGTTGATCATGTGGCCAGAGAAGCTTTTCTGCCTTTTCTTGGAAGGGAATCTGAGGAAGGGTTGCAGACTCGAAGACTGGGAGCCCCCCCTCCCTCCCTCCCTCATCAAGGTGTACGTGTGTGTTTGTGTAGCTTGTTTCCAATAAGGTGCACACATGCGAGCCAGAAACCTGAAGACCAGGTGACTCAGTGCACTGGGAAACTGCTATTCTGGTTTTCAGTGCTTCCGTGCGTGCTCGCCAGGGAGGTGCTCTTCTGGTTTCCGGCGCTCTTCTACGTGCGTGCGCGTGCTCCCATTTCCTCGGTGCCAAAAAGGTTCGCCAACACTATCCTAAAGCCGTGATGGCGAAGCTATGGCATGCATGCCAAGGTGGCACGTAGAGCCCTCTCTGGGGGCATGCCAGCCATCGCCCCAGCCCTGCTCCACCTTGCATGCACGCACGCCTCCCTCTGGCCAGCTGGTCTTTGGGTCTCTGCCGTGCATGTGCAGGGGGTGGGATGCATGCGGGGGCCGTACGCACATGCAGGGGGGCACATGCATGGGGGGGGGTGTAGGAGGCTTTCCAGGCCCACAGTGGGGCGTGGGCGTCTGTGCACTGTGCCCCCGTGCCCCGTTTTGGCTTCCAGGTTGGTACAGAAGGCTTTCCAGGCCCAAAATGGGGTGCAGGGGTGGGTCGTATGCACGGGACATTCGCATTGCATTTTGGGGGTTTGGGCATGGGAGCATGCATTCACGCACGTGTGTGCGCGCACTTTGGGCACGGCACCAAAAAGGTTAACCATCACTGTCCTAAAGCATCCGAAGAAATATCGCCACTCAACTAAATTGCAGCTGTTACTGAGGGACAGATTTCCAAGCTCAGAAAGAAAAGAACCTGCAGTTATTTTGGATCCCGCAGATGTCTTCATTTTAAATTGAAAGGAGGATTATTTTTAATGTTTAAACTTAATTGGACCTGAGCTTCTGCTGTTTCATTTATTGCAATATTGTTCTAATAGCCAGATTTTATGGTGCAATTAGCAACTGCATTCTTTGGAAACTGTGGCTGTTTCTCCTTGGCCTTTGCCATTGTCCTGCTACTGAAGTTGTGCACTCCTTCTTCAGCTATGGGGGAAAAAAAACCACTGGCAACAATATGATCTGTACAATATATTCATCTTGTTGTGTGCATTTGAAAAATTGAAATGATTAGACCTTTCCTTGATTCCAGATGCATTAGGAAGGTCTTTGAATTGTGAGCTATAAGGTTGTTACAAGACCAGTCATTCTTGAGGAAAGACAAACGGGGCAAGTGGTAGTATCAGTCAAATACAGCTAGTCCTCGACTTACAACAGTTCAAAGTTATAATGGCACTGAAAAAGTGACCTGTGACCATTTTTCGCACTTAAGACCGTTGTAGCATCCCCATGGTCACATGATGAAACTTTGGATGCTTGGCAACTGACTAGTATTTATGACAGTTGCAGTGCCCTGTGGTCACGTGATCACCTTTTGCGACCTTCTTACAAACAAAGTCAATGTGGAAAAGCCAGATCCACTTAACAACCGTGTTACTAACTTAATTAAGTGATTCACTTAATGGTAAGAAAGGTCATAAAATTCACTTAACAAATGCTTCACTTAGCAACAAAAATTTGGGGCTGAATTGTGGTTGTAAGCTGAGGACTACCTGTAATATGATTTTATGATTTACATCTTCACTGCAATCATGATACTGGATAATTGTGGGTTACAATCTCTTAACTTGTATGCTGTGTAGGAGGTGACCAGGCTGAGCCGGAGGGCGGAGTGAAATGCATCATCAGCCTGGAGTCTCTACACCCCAAAAAGAGACCTAAGACAAGTCTCCTTGAAGTCCATTAACTCTAAGCTGGTGCCAATTTGCCTTGACCATTAATAGATCAGACTCTTGCATCTAGGTTGCATGGAATAAACTTCCAGCGCTTTTGAACTCTATCCTGGCTCCTGGTTTCTTGCACCTGACGTGCTAGAGCAGGGATGTCGAACTGGCGGCCTGTGGCAGGATGTCTCACGCGCAGATCACGCCCACCCGAGCTCCGCAAAGGGAAAAATGATGGAATACATCACTTGATGGCAATGTGATGTGGCGAGTTTGACACCCTTGTGCTAGAGTGTGAAAGTCCTTTGTTCTTGTGTAGCTCTTCCCAAGGCAGGAATGGTTAAAGGGAAGGAGTTTTCTCTTGTACTTCATAGAAACCAGCTTTGCAGATCAGAATTAGTTCTTGGTTTACAATTCTTCTTTAGGGAAGAAAAGCCAGGCTCCCATTTGCCTGATTAGCTACTAATGGTCACAGGAACAGGAAGACAAAACAAGCAGGATGTATACCCAACTACTAATATGAGTACCCAGAATGTTATTGAAAGCCACATCAACTGCACCAAGTTCCAGACCTTTGATTGATTATGTGCCATTAGGTCTGTGGAGATTCTCAGTCATCCAGGTCATGGTTGTCCCAAAGGTGCTTTTTTCAGAAGGCAACTGGACTTTGTTTTCCTTGAAGACGTGAACTGAAGAGGTTGCTTGGATGAGAAGCGAAACATCTTCAAGGAAAAACAAAGCCCAGTTGCCTTTTGAAAAAAAGCATCTATATGCCATTATGTGTCTATCAGATTTTCTGCATGACTTCTGCATGACGATCTGTCTTGAGCTGGTCCTTCAGGTTTTCCACCTGTGCATTCATGACAATGGTAACTGGTCCATCCATTCTGTCGCTGGTCAGCCTCTTCTTTTTCCTTCCGCCTTTCCTTCCCAGCATTAGAGCCTTCTCCAGAGAGCCAAAGCACCAGAAGGCAAGACAAGAAACAGTGGATGAAACTAATTAAGGAGAGAAGCAACCTGGAATTAAGGAGAAACTTCCTAAAAGTGAGAGCAATAACCAGCAGAATGATTTGCTTTCAGAACTTGTAGGTGTTTCATCACTGGAGGTTTTTAAGAAAAGACTGGATAGCCATCTATCTGAAATGATATAGAGTCTCTTGTTTGATCAGCGGGTTGGACCCGGAGACCTCCAAGGTCCCTTCCAACTCTATTCTGATTGATTGATTGTTCTTGCATAATATGCCCAAAATATGCTCATTTGAGCCTGGTCATTTGTGCCTTGAGTAGACTACATGGTTGGTTTGCCTGATGATCCGTTGCCTTGTTTTCTTTGCTAGAGTTCAAGAAATGTAGATTAACTAGCTGCATTTTATTTTATAGAAGCTCAGCCTAAATTAGTTTATGCTTTATTATTGTTGTGTGAAGCCATAATCATGTAATTCACTAAGCCATGGCTGAAATAGGCTAACATTTGTGTGAACACACAGCTGTGGAGTGATTTACAATGTAGGAACTGTTGACTCTAGTGGTAATTTATTGTCCATCCCCCGAGCTGATAGTTTAGGCTTAATAAAAGTCAAATTAAGTATTCACAATTGTTTTCTTTCATTCAGCAAATTCTTGGTTCTGTACATGGAAAAGGATTTAAATGGCTAATGCTTGACATGTCTTCCTTTGGCACAATTAGAAAAAAGAATTGCGGAGAGATTCTGTCATGCAAATTTTCTGGTATTGGATTCATGAATCAGCTGCTCTTGTACAGTAACATCTGTAATAAAAAAAACAAGGAAATGAAACAAGGAAAGACAGCCTGCAGCCTTTACCTGGGGAGGCTGGGAAATATGCTAAGTTTTTATGTGTTATTAACTCAAGACCGCCAGTGGCGTATTGATGCTTTTAATTGTATTTATTTAGCCCGTATGGTTGGTTAACCAAAAATTATTGATTCCATTTGTTTCTGGCCACTCATAACAATATTGAAAGAATTCCAAGCAGGGGAAGGAAAATGCTTCTGGACCAGCCAGCAACGTTTTCCCTTCACGCCCCTTGTAATATATTTAAATCTTGAAGTAACCTTGCAGTTCAAAAGAATTAAACATTAACTTAGCATTTATTTATATTAACTGTGTCCTGTCTTTTGATCCACGGGCACACAGAATTTATGATGAAGACATTTTAACTTTGATGAAAAGAAGCTCAGTTCTCTCATTTTATTTGTTAGGTTTATTCTGCATTTATTTTGCACATGTAAATTGTAAAAAGCACATTGTGTTTTTTCCCCACAACAACCCAACAAGTTGGATCAGAGTAAGAGAGAATTATTGGTTCTAAGGGATGCAGCTGGCCTCTGTGCCTAAAGGGGAATTAGAACTCGCAACCTCCTGCTCTTTAATCCAGGATGTAAACTATTGAACCAAATAGACTCTCTTAATTCTATTTATTTTTTTGTTTTTGGTTTCCGAAATCAATACGAAATAATTCTGAACTGTAATAAACACTGAAATGGAGGTAACTCAGAATGACTCTTTACTACAGTTAGTCCTCAATTTACAACCACAATTAAGCCCAAAATTTCTGTTGTTAATTGAGACATCTGTTAAGTGAGTTTTGCCCCATTTTATGACTTTTCTTGCCACAGTTGCTAAGTGAATCACTGCAGTTGTTAAGTTAGAAATGCGATTGTTAAGTGAATCTGGCTTCTCCATTGATTTTGCTTGTTAGAAGGTCGTAAAAGGGGATCACGTGACCCCGGGCCCCTGCAACCGTTATAAATGTGAACCAGTTGCTAAGCACCTGGTTCACATTTTGATCATGTGATGCTTCAACTGTCATAAATGTGAAAAACGGTCATTAATCACATTTTTTCCGTGCTGTTGTAACGGTCACTAAATGAACTGTTGTAAATTGAGGACTACCCGTAGTTGATCCACAGGAAGAAAAGCATCTTGAGAAATGCTGCCGTGAATATTTGGAGCAGTAATTCTGTTGTGGAGCACAGTTGATCATTGTATGAGGTGGGCCCTCCTTTTAGGAGGAAAGAAGACTGCTTTGTGTTTGGTCGTTCTGGTAATTATATATTTTGTATGCAGCCTTATCAAAATTTAATCCCTCGGTCCCTGCCGAGATTGGGCGCCTTTCAGCACATCAGAATGGCTGTGGATGAAGAAGAATACCTTTTGCCTGAATAATAATGTTGTAAGATTTTCTGACTTAAGAGTCCTGTTTTTTTTTTTTTCTTTAAAAAGAAAATAATGGTAGTAATTTTCAAGTTACTAAACCTGCCCTTGCCGTGGAGGTAATGTAAGCTGTGCATTTTCTTCTAGTCCAGTGTTTCTCAACCTTGGTAGCTTGAAGATGGGTGGACTTCAACTCCCAGAATCCCCCAGCCAGCAGCGCTGGCTGGGGGATTCTGGGAATTGAAGTCCACCCATCTTCAAGCTTCCAAGGTTGAGAAACACTGTTCTAGTCTTTTTACAAAGAATTTCAGGTATTTTATTTGCTCTATCAAAGATCGGTGTATTGGCACAATGGCTGACAGAGGGAAATGATTGTCCAGGTTTTGAGAAAGACCTTGAGAGACGGAGGCAAAGAAATTGGTACTTTCAGACATGCAAGCATGACATCAGCTGTCCCAGGTACACCAGACAGGAAACACGACCAGTTGAGCTATTCCTACTTTACTCTTATTTATTTATTTAGCGTATGGCATATCATACATGGGCTAGCTGTTCTGTCCCCAACCACACGCACACACACCAATAGACGTTCAAGAGTTAAAGACCAAACCAGCCGGCAAAATCCTTTTCCTTATGATAACGGAACTTGGCAACAACCTAGTGGCTGCCTGCCAAGAGTTTATTATTTACGAAGAGGAGAGATAACTTCTCCCCACTTCTGATACATCAAAAGAAACAGCTCAATAATTACGGAGTCAATCAAGTCCAGAGAAGATCCAGCAAAGTCTATAGCGAAAGTCCGGCAATGCAGAATGGCGTGGAAGCTTTCAGCTTTGTTCGTCACAAGGTTTGACTGGCCACCACGCTCCCTTTTATATCCTGTGGGGTGTGGTCCAGTGACTCAGCCTAATCTCGGGCACGCCTTTTCTTCTGTTGCGCGCGCTTATCTCTGCGACACTGGCGTGGATCCAGCCAAGACTCATTACCCTCATCACTGTCCATCTGTGGCTGCGTGGACGTGCTTGGCCCCGGCCCTATCTCTTGCCCTTCGGCGGACACCGAAGGCATTGCCAGAGAGGAAGGTCCTGGAGAGGGAGGCCTTACCAACTCCTCTCCTTCACTCTCTGAGTCCTCTCCTGCCGATGACACAGGCTCAGGTAACGGAGCCACAACACTAGCAATGTATATCATCATTTCGTCTAGATTAGTAAAACACAATACAGGTAGTCCTTGACTTAAAACGGTTCATTTAGTGACTATTAAAAGTTACAGCGACACTGAAAAAAGCGACTTACGACACTTTTCCACACTTACAACTGTTGCAGCATCCCCATGGTTGTGTGACCAAAATTCAGACACTTGGCAACTGACTCATATTTATGACGGTTGCAGAGTCCCGGAATTACATGATCCCATGTTGTGGCCTTCTAACAAGCAAAGTCAATGGGGAAGCCAGATTCACTTAATAACTGTGTTACTAACTTAACAACTGCAGTGATTCACTTAACAACCGTGGCAACAAAGGTCATTAAATGAGGCAAAATTCACTTAAATGTCTCACTTAGCAACAGAAATTTTGAGCTCCATTGCGGTCGTAAGCCAAGAACCGCCTGTACCTTGAAGGGCTAATGAATCCACAAGGGCAGGCTCACCCCCATAATAATACTATGGATTTGCTTCTGTTTGGCTTAATGTGATGTCTGAATGATTTACCATATATAAACCAGGTCCTTAAGACATGCCTAACAAACCAGGATTTAAGACTTTCTGGTGCTGCTTTATGTGTGAATTCCATCCTTGCCGTGTTATCTGAAAAAGTTTGCCACAAGAAGCCATAAACAGCAGGGACCATACTTTTTATTTCAGATGTTTTCATTGTTACTTCTAATTCATTCACTAGCCACAAAGATTTTGGGGCAAGTTACAAACATACTTAAAGTATTACAGCAATGCAAAAGTACCGTACATTAATGAGTAGTGTAGGAGGAACATTACAAAAACACAAGCATTATCCCCATTTAATTGGACCGTTAAAAGCTAATTAGAACAATGCCTGGAGGAAGAGCTCGTGCCTTCGATGGTGTCTCAGAGCCGAGAAGACCTTTTTCCTTCCACGAGCTGCTTCTGGGAGTCAAGAGCATTCAATTCTTGACAACTAGATTGGCCCATTCATTCCTGTCGAGGGCATGAATAGAAGAGAAACAAATGTTTTTCTTTCTTGGCTGAATTGATATTCCTGAAAGAATTTACCTAAAGTGGAGGGTTTGGAATCAGGCAGAAGCTTCACCTCCCTTTCTCAAAAATCTGGTTTATGAAATGAAAGAATTGAGACCCCCAGGGATCTCTTAACTCGATTGGAATACCACGTCTACAAACTGCAGAAGCGATTTTTCAGAATTGCCTCTTTAAAATTAAAAGCTGCACCTGATGAGTGGAGCAGAAGTGAGCGGGGGCACCTAGATGACATCTGCCCAAGGATGGGGCTGAGGCGGATGTTAGGAGAAGACCTCTGCCTCCCTCTGTCCCCCCCTTACAGAATAGCACAAGCAATAGCCCTTAGACTTATATACCACTTCACAGTGCTTTACAGCTCTCTCTAAGCGGTTTACAGATTTCAGCATCTTGCCCCCAACAATCTGGGTCCTTGTTTTACCGGCCTCGCAAGGATGGAAGGCTGAGTCAACCTTGAGCCGGTCAGGATTGAACTGATGGCTGTAGGCAGAATTAGCCTGCAATACTGCATTCTAACTATTGTGCCACCACGATTCTTAGAGTAACAGAATATCAGAATTGGAAGGGACCTTGGGGGTCATCTAGTCCAACCCCCTGCTCAAGCAGAAGATCCTATACCATTTCACAGAATGTCCAGTCTCTTCTCAAAAGTCTCCAGTGATGGAGCACCCACAACTTCTGAAAGCAATCCATTCCACTGGTGAATTGATCTCACAATTGTTCTCAGGAAATTTCTCCGTAGTTCTAGGTTGGGTCTCTCCTTGATTAGTTTCCATCCATTGCTTCTTATCCTGCCTTCAGGTGCTTTGGAGAATAGGTTGACCCCCCCTTTTTTTGTTACAGCTCCTCCAGAGTTGGAACTTCACTATCATGTTGTCTGTAGTCTTCCTTTTCATTTGACTAGACATACCCAGCTCTTTTATTAAAGGGTGCAGTAAAGTCAGACTAGAAGTGAATTTCCCGTGTGAACAAATAAATTCGTCCCTCCTCCCTTGCCCACTCCAACTCCAGGCAACGGGTAGATGTTTAGGTGTCTTGGGAACGTTCAGTGTTTGGAGCGATCAGCATTCCATTCCCAAATGTCTTCGGCTTCTCAGTGTCCTTGAAGACTGGCACAAACTGGTTCAAAGCATCTCTGGTCTTCCTCAACTGTCATCTGCCCTCCCAGTTTCCCAGGCGCTGTCCAGATACAGGTTATTGCCCATTTCTTCTTTCCCCCTTGCCCCCCCTCCCCCCTAGCCTTTGATGGCAGGATGCCAGCGAAGTGCCAAGCCAAAGATGGCAGACCTGACACTACCAGCTGGGATTCGAATCCTGCTCTTTCACATCAAAAGTAACTTTCTAACTACTATGCTATCCAACCACTATCCAGCTGCTAATATATGTATATAAAGTTCCATTCTGTAACATGGGAAATAGTTTGGCAGATGTTATGCCTAACAATTATAGTCCTTAGGAGTTAACTGAAGAGATTTTGGCTGTGGACACTGAAAGATTGCAGTCATAGCTGGTGGGTGATTGCATCTAGCTTGCTGGTACACTCAGCTGGTTGAGTAGTGTGTTACTAATCTGTTTACTATGAATATTTTCTTTAGTGGTATGTATTTTTAATTAACACTGCAAAGCAAAATAAATGAGTATTAGAAATGTATTGTCGTGATTGTTGCATAAATCTTCCAAAGCACCAAATATCATTATGTTATATTTTACCAACTGAAACCCTCAAACTAATCTTGGATGTCCATAAACATGTGGGGGTTATCTGCACTTCAGTACAAGAGATTGAAGCACCTGGAACACTGATACAACTTGAAGGCTCATTTTTTAAGAAAATCCAATGAATAAATGAGTCTTGTTGATGCTGGACAAAGTCACGTTCTCCACAAAATGGAAAGGAAGCCTAACTTGCAGACTGGAGTACTTGGGGACGATCTCAAATCATCTCCTTGTTTGGAGAGGAATTACGAAGTGCTGGTCTACTTACTGGCTCTTCATTCTGCTACAGTCATCAGTTCCATCTTTAATCTGCCATTTCTTCCCTGGAAGTCAGAATGGTTAACTGGATAAAATCACAACGCATGATTTTTGTAATGCCTGATGATTTATTAGTCATTGTTCACCAATATCAAGCCATAAACATGTATTGTGGTTGATGAAACTTATCACCTCCTTACCTAATCTTGTTTAGTCAGTCAGTCAGTCTGTCTGTCTGTCTGTCTGTCTCTCTCTCTCTCTCTCTTATCTATCAATTATCTATTTTATTGTTCATCTTGTAGAAAAGACAGATACATGTGGAGTAGAGAGAACTGCCAATTGGCAGAATACAGATGACACCAAGTTATGAGATTGGTTAATAATTTGAAGAAGAAAACTACAGTTCAAAATTAATTTGATGTGTTTAAATTATTGGGCCAGACAGGATGATCTGATATGAAAAGATTGAAATCCTACATCTGGGTAGAAAAAAATCAGGAGAATGGTAGGGTCCTTTCAAACTAACCCATTTTATTAAAAGCCATAATGTCTCCCTTCATCAGATCATTCATTATTCATAAATCAGTGGATTTAGCTCATGAAAGCTTATGCCTTTTAATAAAATGGGTTAGCTAATAAAATGCGAAAAGGTGTTAGCAAGCTCCTAATATCTGGTTACTATAGACTAACACATCTGTCCTCCTAAAGCATCTGGGAGGAAACATCAAATGTATGAATATAGGATCGGGGAAATCTCACTTGGCTGCAATGTGTAAATGGGAAAGATCTAGGAGTAATAGCTGGACCACTAGCAAAGCATGAGCAAGCCTGGTAATGAAGCAGTTGAAAGGCCAATAATCGTTGACTGCATTAACAGAAGGATTGTGTCCAGATCATGGGAGGGAGCGAGTTTGCTGTATTATCCTCTAATTGAACCACTGTTGGAGAACGGAGAGTTCTGCGCACTGCGCTTGAAAAGAGACATGCAAAAGCTGGAACAGATTCAGAGGAGAACAAGGATGAAAAAAGAAACCCTCCCATACTACCACCTCTTACAATACTAGACAATACAATATCAACAGTAGAGACCTTCAAATTTCTAGGTTCTACCATATCTCAAGCCCTAAAATGGACACCTAACATTAAAAACATCATCAAAAAAGCACAACAAAGAATGAACTCAGAAAGCTCAAACTGCCCAAGGAGCTGCTGATCCAGTTCTACAGAGGAATTATTGAGTCTGTCATCTGCACCTCTATAACTATCTGGTTTGGTTCTGCAACCCAACAAGACGGACATAGACTTCAGAGGATACTACCAACCTGCCTTCCATTGAGGATCTGTATACTGCATGAGTCAAAAAGAGGGCTGTGAAAATATTTACAGACCCCTCGCATCCTGGACATAAACTGTTTCAACTCCTATCCTCAATATGACGCTATAGAGCACTGCATACCAGAACAACTAGACACAAGGACAGTTTTTTTCCCGAACGCCATCACTCTGCTAATCAAATAATTCCCTCAACACTGTCAAACTAGTTATTAAGTCTGCATTACTATTAATCTTCTCATCGTTCCTATCACCCATTTCCTCCCACTTATGACTGCATGACTGTAACCTTGTTGCTGATATCCTTATGATTTATATTGACTGTTTCCTGATATGATTTAATTGCTTATTTGTTCCCTATGGCTATCATTAAGTGTTGTACCTTATGATTCTTGATGAATGTATCTTTTCTTTTTATGTACACTGAGAGGGCATGCACCAAGACAAATTCCTTGTGTGTCCAATCACACTTGGCCAATAAAGAATTCTATTCTATTCTATTCTATTCTATTCTATTCTATTCTATTCTATTCTATTCTATTCTATTCTATTCTTTTATGTACACTGAGAGGGCATGCACCAAGACAAATTCCTTGTGTGTCCAGTCACACTTGGCCAATAAAGAATTCTATTCTATTTTAGTCCAATCAGGACTATTCTAATCCAGCTCCTGCTCAAGCAGGAGACACTATACCATTCCAGACAAGTGGCTGTCCAGTCTCTTCTTAAAAACCTCCAGTGGTGAAGCACCCACAACTTCTGGAGGCAAGTCATTCCACTGGTTAATTGTCCTCACTGTCAGAAAATTTCTCCTTATTTCTAAGTTGAATCTCTCCTTGATCAGTTTCCATCCATTATTCCTTGTCTGGCCTTCTGGTGCTTTGAAAAAGAAATAGACCCCCTCCTCTTTGTGGCAGCCCCTCGATTACTGGAAGACTGCTATCATGTCACCTCCTAGCCCTTCTTTTCTCTAGGCTGGCCATACCCAATTCCTGCAACTGTTCTTCATCTGTTTTAGTCTCCAGGCCTTTGATCATCCTAGCTGCTCTTCTTTGCACTTTTTCCAAAGTCTCAACAAAGTCTCAAAACTGGATGCAGGAATTCTCTTAACAACTGTGGCAAAAAAAGGTTGTAAAATTGGATATGACTCACTTAAAAACCACCTTGCTTAGTATAGTAACATAAATTCTGATCCCAATTGTGTTTGTAAGTTAAGGGCTCCCTAAACAGTGTTTAATTTAACACAACTCACCTCCCCATGTTTTTCATGGTGGTGGATATCCCCAGACTTATGGTCATGGGGGATTTCAACCTGCCCATGACAGGCATAGACCTGACCCAGTTAGTTCAAGGCCCTACTCACACGGGGGGACACACTCTGGACTTGATTTTTGTCTCTGGTCAGTGGTTGAATGATCTAGAAACGGGGGGTATAGTCACCAAGCCCTTGTCATGGTCAGATCATTCACTCCTTCGACTAGACTTTTGAGCTGCTACCCTCCGCCGCAGGGAGACGGAACCGACCAGGTGGTTCCGTCCCAGGCGCCTGATGGATCCGGATAGGTTCCTGATGGAGCTTGGGCCATTCCCTGAGGCTCTGGCTCACGACTCGACTGAAGAACTGGTGGCTGCCTGGGATAGAGCGGCAGCTAGAGCTTTGGACCGCATCGTGCCTTTGTGGCCTCTGACCCGGTGCCGATCTCAATTAGCTCCTTGGTTCTCCGAGGAGCTGAGGGAGATGAAGCGCTGGAAAAGACGCCTGGAGAACAACTGGAGAGCCAGCTGCTCCGAATCTGACCGAACACTGGTGAGGTCTCATATTAAGATCTACCTAGTGGTGATAAGGGTGGCAAAATCAAACTATTTTTCCGCTCTTATTGCGTCTGCAGAGAACCGCCCAGCAGCCCTGTTTAGGGTGACCCGCTCCCTTCTCCATTTGGAAGCGAGGGAAGACCCCTTGCAGGGTAGGGCTGAAGATTTTATGCAATTCCTGCATGACAAAGGAATTCGGGAGGGCTTGGACTCCGATTGGGTAGATTCAGATGGGGTGACGGAGGTGGGTATTGAGAGTGTTATCTGGGAGGGGTTTGACCTTGTGACTCCCGAGGATGTGGACAGGATTCTGGGTAGGCTTAGCGCTGCCACATGTTTATTGGACCCGTGTCCCTCCTGGTTGGTGCTGGCCTCCCGGGCGGTTACACGAGGCTGGCTCCAGGGGATTATTAATGCTTCTTTGTGTGAGGGTTTCTTCCCTCCCTCCCTGAAAGAGGCGGTGGTGAGGCCCCTCCTCAAGAAGCCTTCCCTGGACCCAGCTGTATTAGCGAACTATTGTTCAGTCTCCAACCTTCGCTTTGTGGCGAAGTTGTTGAGAGTGTGGTGGCACGACAACTTCCCCAGTACCTGGATGAAGCTGTCTATCTAGATCCGTACCAGTCATGCTTCAGGCCGGGGTACAGTACGGAAATGGCATTGGTCACATTGGTTGATGATCTCTGGAGGGCTCAGGGCAGGGGTTGTTCCTCTGTCCTGGTCCTATTAGACCTCTCAACAGCTTTTGATACCATCAACCATGGTATCATGCTGCGCTGATTGGAGGGGTTGGGAGTGGGGGGCACCGTATTACTGTGGTTCTCCTCCTTCCTCTCCGACCGTTCGCAGTTTGTGTTGGCAGGGGGACAGAGGTCGACCTCGAGGCGCCTTGTTTGTGGGGTGCCGCAAGGGTCGGTCCTCTCGCCCCTTCTGTTCAACATTTATGTGAAGCTGCTGGGTGAGATCATCCGTGGTTTTGGGGTGAAGTTCCATCAGTACACTGATGATACTCAGCTGTACATCTCCACCCCGGACCACCCCAATGATGCCCTTGATGTGATGTCCCGGTGCCTGGAGGCCATGCGGAAAATAATAAATAATCTCTCTGGATTGGAAGTTACTGTTGGTATGAACTGAAACATACCGACTGTCCTTGACAGAGGAATTATCATCATTTAAAAAATTAAAATAAAAAATAAAACAAGGGCTCTCCTAGTAAAGTGCCAGAACAAAATGGCATTTTGAAAAAAATAAACAATTTCCCCTTTTAACTCACAGCCACACCAATTAAAACTGACCCCTCATTGATTAAAATTAGCCCCTTCTTAATAATCAACTAAATCTCACTTGATTAATCTACCAATAAAATTTTGCAGCAGCCCAGTGACTCACCAAGGTTTATGCATAGGAGAACATGAATAATAAGTGAAGCCTTAGCTGTCAGCGCCCTACGCTTCAGCGGGTCTCTGGCTTGCAACTCGCTGTCCTACGTGGGGATCAGAATTTTTAAAGTTGCAGTACGCTGAATCAATATTGGTTCATCAGAGACTGGCTGATTTTAAAACCAACCAACCAACCAACCAACCATTATATCTGCAGTCTTGTGTTGCTCACTTGAAATGCTGCATTCCTTTATGTCAACAATGAATTTATTTATTTATTTATTTAATATAATTTATATGCCGCCCTATCTCCATAGGACTCAGGGCGGCTCACAACAATTAAACATAAAATTCATACATAAACAAATATTAAAACCCGTTAAAATAATCGAATGTATGTCTAGTCTAATGAAAAGAAGGACTAGGGGAGACACGATAGCAGTATTCCGATATTTGAGGGGCTCCTACAAAGATGAGGGGGGTCAACCTATTCTACAAAGCACCAAAAGGCAAGACCAGAAACAATGGTTGGAAACTAACCAAGGAGAGAAGCAACCTGGAACTCAGGAGAAATTCCCTAACGATGAGAGCAATCAGCCAGTGGAACAGCTTGGCTTCAGAAGTTGTGGATGCTCCAGCACTGGAGGCTTTTAAAAAGAGACTGGACATTTATCTGAAATGGTATAGGGCCATGATGGCAAACCTATGGCACGCATGCCACAGGTGGCATGTGTAGCCATATCTGTGGGCACGCGAGCGTTGCCTTAGCTCAGCTCCAGCGCATATGTGCGTGCTGGCCAGCTGATTTTCAGGCCTTCTGGGCCCACTGGAAGTGAGGAAACGGGCTGTTTCTGGCCTCCGGAGGGCGTTGGGAGGGGTGGGGAAGGCTGTTTTCGCCCTCCCCAGGCTCCTCGAAAGCCTCTGGAGCCTGGGGAGGGCAAAAAATGGGCCTACTGTGCCCACTGTGCCCACCATGCCATCGCGTGCAAAAAATGGGGGGAGCACAAGGGGGGCGCATCCCCATGTGCAGGGAGGGCGGGGCGCATTGAATTATGCATGTGGGCACGCACGTGCGCATCCCCCCCGCTTTTGGCATGCGACTGCAAAAAGGTTAGTCATCACTGGTATAGGGTCTCCTGCTCAAGCAAGGGGTTGGACTAGAAGACCTCCAAGGTTCCTTCCAACTGTATTACTCTACGTTCTTTGTTCTAATTCCTGATTTTATTGCACATCTGCAAACCAGGAGACATATTCAAATTCATTATGCATTTCAGTAGTGAGTTTTTAAAATCCATAGGTCAGTATTATGACTCTCCCCGAATGTTGCTTCTCATTTAACATTAGAGAAATAGTTGCGAGTTGAAAAGTGTGGAATAAATATTTGTGTTTCAGCTATCGTACTTTATTTAACACACTTTTAATAAAGTCTAAATTAAGATTGAGTTCTAATTCAAATAGGTTGGGAAATCTGTGAGGCCATATTTCTGGGCTGCATTGGATATTTCCCTCTTTCCCTGCTATATGTATATATTGACGGTTTTTTTAACATTTTAATTCATTTAATACATGTATTGAATTGGTGATTTCAGTTCATTTTAAACGAGTGTGCTGGTATATCTTAAACGGTGGTTTGCTTTGACAGTTTTTCATAAATCGTGGGGCTTTTTCCTGGTGGCTGGAGTAAACCATCAGCATTGGCACTGGTGCTTCTGAGCTTGCCTGCAGAGTGAGATGCTCTTGATTGTCAAATTTTGCTCTTTTCATTGCATTAATTAAGGGTTTGGTAGGTTCTGTCTTGTATTGCCATTGTGCTTTTTGGCTATGTGAACAGATCTTTACTCCCAGCCTTTTCCTTTATCTGAAAATATTCTGAGCTCAATTTAAGGTTGACACTGCTGTGCTTTGTCTTTGAGTTTTTTGATGTCTTCTTTTCAGTATTTTGTATTTCGTATTTTTGTTAGTGACATCCAGGTATCTTTCAATGATTGGTCCTTCCCTTCCTTCCCTCCCACAACTGTTGCATGAGACGTCCCTATGTAAAGGCCCTCATGGTCACAGGTTCCACTCTTTTTTGAGAAGATGTTCAGAGTTAGAAAACTCCCAGATTGCACACAAGTCTCAAATGAGGGATCACAACCAGACTGATAATTACAGTGGAATACATTTGAGACAAAACCACTTGTTTCATTAGGATTGAGCCCGAGTCTGTTCCTCCCCATCCAGGACTACATAGTCTCCTTGCACTGGGTTAGGACTTCAATCACCTTGCTCAGCTGACCAGGATACACAACTAGATATCGTAACTTTATTCATGACCCCAAACAGGCGGCTGATCTCGCCCAGCTGTTTCATGTAGATGTTAAATAGGAAGGGAGAGAGCATTGAGCCCTCCCCACAGATGAGCAGTTGTGGCCATGAAGTCTCTCCACTTATCAATACGGATTGAAAGGGACCTCAGAAAAAGGAGAATCAGAAATAAAACAGTTCCTCTGACTCCCAAACTGTGAAGTTGGCCAAACAGGAGACCACAATCACAGGTATTGAGAGATCAAGAAGCATAAAGGTGACACACTACCCCAACCCATTTCACGTCATCAGCAAGCTGTCTCCGTACTAAACCTTGGCCTAAATCTCAACTGAAACATGTCTACATAATCCAATTCCTCCTCTGGGGCTGAAGCTGATCGCCTTATTTGCTACCTTCCCTAAAAGAGATTATTGTCCAGGATTAAATGTCTATGGAGATTCTCAGTCATCCAGAGTCAGCATATTGCCCCCAACAGTTTGGGTCTCATTTTTACCGACCTTGGAAGGATGGGAGGTTGAGTCAACTTTAAGCCAGTGAGACCCGAACTGCCAAATTGCTGGCAGCCAGTGATCAGCAGAAGTAGCCTGCAGTACTGCACTCTAATTCAGCAGAGTCGGTAGAGAATCAGTAGCGGAAATTTTGAGTAGTTCAGAGAACCAGCAAATACCCCAGTTGGATGCGTTCCCACTGCCGTAAACTAAATTTGGATGACACTGAGGTTGTATTCTTCTGTCCTGATCATCCTTTTTTTTATCTTCTCCTGTTTGCTTTGCTCTTCAGGGTTGTTAAATGGCAGCCTAACTCGTCTTTGAGGTTCTTATCAATGAAACCCACAACTTTCATCTTCCACCATTTTTTACTCTTGAGATGATTGAGCGGTTCCTTCATGTTTGATGATGTTTTGCTTGGACCAATTCTTCTCTCTCAGCTTTGCTTTCTGTGGTGCTGGACCTTTCCTGATTTACTTCTCCTTCTCCTTTCCACCAATTTTTATCCTGATTGAGTCTTTGGGACCCTCGCTACTTCAAACTGATGGGGTTGGACTTCCAAACTATACATACCGAAGCACTTTGTGATTGGGATAATTTGATTGCAATTCATGTTCCTATGTGTTTGGCTCAATCACGCAATCAAGATGGGTCCCCCCCATTTTGCTTTTTCATTTTTGCTGGGCATTTTTGGGCTTTCTTCTGATCTTTTCTCCTGATCTCATGGTTTGCAAAAGGCCCTTGAAATATTTTTTCAGCTCCTTTAGGAGGTTGGAGAGCTGGTTTGATGTAGTGGTTTGAGGCGCTGGGACAGAATCTGGGAGACTGTGAACTCTAGTCCCGCCTAAGGCCCACGGTCAACTGGGTGACTTTGGGCCAGTTCCCCTCTTCCTCCCCCCCCACCCAAGGAAGAAGAAGGCAAGAGCAGACCCACCTCTGAATAAGATGCCACAAAACCGCAGAGTCTAATCCAGACACTTGCCAGAAATCAAGTTTGTTTTGACTTGATATAAATATGAAGTTGGGAGAACTTTTTTCTTTAACATTTTAAGGCACCCAGCATCACCTTGTTGTGAGATGGATGCAAACAAAACAAACAAATACTTTTTTTTATTGTATAGCTAGTCCTCGACTTGCAACAGTCCATTTAGTGACTGTTGAAAATTACAATGGCACTAAAAAAAAGACTGATTAATATTTTTCATACTTACAACCATTGCAAGTACCCCCATGGTCACGTGATCAAAATTCAGACTCTTGGCAGCTGTCTCATATTTGTGACGGTCGCAGTGTCCCAGGGTCATGTGATCCCCTTCTGGGACCTTCTGAAAAGCAAAGGCAATGCGGAAGAACTGCAGTGATTCACTTAACAACTACAACAACAATGTATTATTACAGTCTTAGACCAGACAAATAAAAGCACTCAGTATATATACACTTAAAAATTCTAGTATAAAATAATAAATAACAACTAAAATCTATAATAAAATCCAGTGTCAATCTGACTATATGATAGTTGCAATTGTTGTTGTTGTGGCAAGCAAGGTTGTAAATGGGGCAAAACTCAGTTATCAAATGTCTCACTTAGCAGCAGAAATGTTTGGC
This sequence comes from Pantherophis guttatus, assembly GCF_059756535.1. Lineage (NCBI taxonomy): Eukaryota > Metazoa > Chordata > Lepidosauria > Squamata > Colubridae > Pantherophis > Pantherophis guttatus. The sequence goes on from NC_142074.1 coordinate 3,924,599, forward strand.
TCAATTGTGGTCGTAAGTTGAGGACTACCTGCTTGTAGTACCTGATACAGGTAGTCCTCAACTTATGAAGGACTCCATGGGGGTATTTATGATCCAGTTCCATTGACCACCCCTCCCTACAGTGACAAAACCAGTCCATCGTAATCCATGGGCCCTGCTTAATGACCCTGGTGTTTGTTTAACAATTAAAAAATGAGTCCAGTCACAGGACCGTCACGATTTATGACTGTGTTGGGCACGCTCCATTACAGCCGTAACAAAGCAAATTAGATTAATAAATAAAATAAAAATAAATAAAACCCAAGGGCTGCTGGTACCTGTTTAAATGTTGCCAGTGTCATGGTTAGATAAAGGGTTACTACAAGAACCTTTACTCGTTTGATTGATTGGTGTGGGAGGTGTAATCTCTGTGTTGTAAATGCGGGTTGGTATCTACCAATGGCATCTCGAGAAACCTAATTTTCTCATAGGGGATGAAGTTGAAATAAGGGCCTCATTATGTCCCGTATGCTCCATGTTCTTCTGGGTAAAGGAGCAAGTAGAGTGCGAAATTCAGAAAGATTTCCTCTGGACAATTGGAAACATCCTCCTAAATACTCAAGACCTTTGACCTGTTCTATGGCAGAGTTTCTCAACCTTGGCGGCTTGAAGATGTGCGGGCTTTAACTCCTAGAATGGCCAACTCCTAGGGGCCCCTGGCTGGGGGATTCTGGGAGTTGAAGTTCACACTTCTTCAAGCAGCCAAGGTTGAGAAATACTGTTCTGTAGGGTGGCCCTCTGGGTAACAGTTTCAAATTTTGGAGATGCTAGAGAAAGTTACCTACTTCATCAGTTAGGTCTAGCAGTAAAAGCACCAGGCTAGAAAGTATGATATCAGGAATTCTAGTTCCGTCTTAGCCATGAAAGCCAGCTGGGTGACTTTGGGCCAATCATGAGACTGTGAGTTCTACTCCCACCTTATGCATGAAAGGCAAATGGGTGACTTTGGGACAGTCATTCTCTCTCAGCCCAACCCACCTCACAAGGTTGTTGTTGAGAAAATAGAAGGAAGAAGGGTGGTGGTTGGATATGTTGGCAGCTTTGAGTTATTTACACAACTAATAAAGGCTGGCTATAAGCAAATAAGCTGCTTTTCCTGTGAGCCAAGGCCCCCTTCACCCCTCCTAAAACTTGAACCTAAGAAAATAGTGGCATCTTAGTAAAAGGGTGGAGTATTCGTTTATTTGCGAGTTCCAGCACATATAGATCAAGGTCCCACAAGTGTTTCATAAGTGATTTCATGTAGGTATTTGAAAGGAAGGCTAATTCTCCATGAATGCAGAAGGACATCTTGTGAAAATGCACCATGGAATACGCTGAGTTGTAGTGCTTTATTGTTCTGGTATTTTAAATATGTGCTTATCTCATGTCTCTTGTTAGCATCACTCCGGAAAATACTGGTCTGTATGTGAGAAATAATTACGTGCAATATATAAAGCACAACATCTACCAAATCTTCAGCCATGACTTGGAGACAGACGAGAACGAGATGGCTACTTTTATGGCATGAAGCAGGTTGGATCTGGTTATTCACCAGTCTGGTAAAATGGCCCCATTTTTAGATAATGGGGTGTAAGGAAGATTTGGGAGCGCAAGGAGAACACCGATGAAGACCTCATTGGATGGAGGAGGAGTGCGAGAGGGTGGGGATATGACATCCACGTAGTTTCTCTTGGGTTTCTTTTCATATACAAGTAGTCCTTGAGTTACTACTGGTTGCTTAGTGTTGGGGAATTGCCAACTAGGCTGGAAGGAGGGATCAAGGGAGGGCCTAGTTTGGAGTTGCTGCACAGTTGCAAATGGCATAGGTGTGACTTCACCCCAAAATCCATGAAGCCCTACCTGGTTCTTCCCAGGGCAAGGCAAGCAGTCTAGGGAGATCCTGGTAACATAGAGGATTAGTTATAGCCTAAGGCCATTCATGAGTGATTCTGGTTGTGCCTGATACTGAGTGACTATTCAAAGTTCTAACAGACCTATCTGGGCTACTAGGAGTTGTGGTGGTGTAGTTGTTAGACCCAAAGGTGCTTTTTCAGGAGGCAACTGGACTTTCTTGTTTTTTGTTTTGAAGACGTTTTGCTTCTCATCAATCTCATCATTGTCTTCTTCAGCTCTGACAGGATAGTGGCTTCTTGGATAAGAAGCAAAACGTCTTCAAAAGAAAAAACAAAATCCAGTTGCCTCCTGAAAAAGCACCTTTGGGACAACCATGACTTGGATGACTAGAATCTCTTCAGACTTTTAGCTATACAATTTGGGATGAACACCCTTTGAATGGTGTGGGAGTAGGAATGGATTTCCAGAGGAAACATTGCAGACTACAGGAACCAGGAGCACCACTCAGGTGACCCTGAGGACACAGGTAAACCTCCAAGCGGCCTCAACGACCATCTAAAATAGGGGTGTCAAACTCGATTTCATTGAGGGCCGCATCAGGGTTGCATTTGACCTCAGGGGCCTGGGGTGGGCGTGGCCAGCATGTCACTTGTCTTGTGGGTGCCTGTGGCGGCCTGAGTGGTCTGCCAGCGAAAATGGACTCCCAAGCTCTGTTTTTGGCTGTGACGGCCTCCTGCAGCCCTCTGCCAGCAAAAACAGAGCTGGAGGTGGCCCCCTCACACAGTTCTCCCGAACTCCGTTTTTGGCTGCAGCCCTCTGTCAGCGAAATGGAGCTCGGGAGGAACGCATGCAGCCCTCCCAAGCTCCATTTTCATTGGCAGAGGCACCGCAAACCAGCACTTCACTGTTTCCAGGGCAGCCCCATGGGCCAAATCTAAGCATTCCACAGGCCTGATTCGGCCTGCGGGCCTTGAGTTTGACACCCTGCTCTAACAGGATGCAAATGGCCAGCTATCTGCAAGGAATATAAATCCTTCCATTCCCCACTATCCTGTCACAGCTGAAGGAGCTTATTGGATGAGAAGCGAAATGTCTTCAAAAGAAAAAACAAGAAAGTTCAGTTACCTCCTGAAAAAGCACCTTTGGGACAACCATGACCTGGATGACTGAGAATCTCTACAGACCTGTAGTGGTTAGAATGCAGGATTGCAGGCTTACTCTGCTCAGAGCTTGGAGTTTGATCTTGACCGGTTGACTCAGCCTTCCATCTTTCCGAGGTTGGTAAAATGAGGACCCAGATTGTTGGGGCTAATATGCAAAATATTGTAAACCACCCAGAGAGTGCTGTGAAGCACTATTGAAGTGGTATATAAGTGCTATTGTTATTGCTATTTACAACCTGGATTTGAGCTTCCAACACTTGGAGGACCCCTGTGGTCATGTGACTACACTTCAAGCAATTGGCAACCGGGCAGCATTTATGGCCATTTGCAGCATCACGTGTCTACATTTGACCATGATGTTGTTGAAAATTGGCGGTTACTTCCAGTTTTCTGCAAAATTGGTCCCGTAGTAAACCATGGCTTCACTTAATAATTGCAACATTCACTTAACAAACGCCACAAAATTGTAAAATCTGGTTGGTCAAGTAACACAATGTCTTCTAGCCAACACAATATTGTTTCCAACCTACTAAGATTGCAGGCAATATTATGTTGGCTTGCAGGATAGCATTCAGATTAATAATTCCGATTTGCTAGGGTAGGATGAGCGTGCTTGGGATGAAACTGAGCTTCAGCTGGACATGGGACGTATGGCACAGATGTCCTGAAACTGACCTTTGTGCTGTTCTTAAAATTAGCAGCTTTCATCATGTTTCCCAACCTGGACAACAGTTAAGATGTGTGGACATCAAGCCCCAGAATTCTTAGCAGTGGTCATGTGCCTGAGGAATTCTGGGAGTTGAAGTCCACATATCTTAAAGTTGCCCAGTTCTGGAAAATGCTGTTTTACAATGTGGCACAGATAGGACTAAAACTGGTAATCTAATCTGTATTTTCTTTATCTTACAAAAAAGTGAAAATCATGTGAAGGCCTTAATTCACCCAAAACGTGATGGGTGAATTAAATCTCTGTGGATCCATTTGGTTGATTGCCTTTTCTTTTCCCTTATTTTCTGTCCCTGGTTTCTTTTGCTTATTTTTTTACCCTTTTTCTGTGTCTGCATAATGTTGCTTATCCCGAAAGCGATTAGAGCGATGGGTTTCTAATGGCATGAGAGAATACTGGAGGGCTCTTTGCGTTTTTAGCAGAAATGATCTGTTTTAAGCCACACACCATAGTTTTCTTGTGCTTCCTATCTTTACAGTTGCAGGAAATCAGGCACTTGAGCTGTTAAAATTCACCAGTGTGGGCAGCGGGAGCTCCAGTGATCATGGAAATGGAGTCTGAAGGATCAGTGTCTTGATATTTCAAGTTGTTCCCATTGAATTTGGCAAATAAATATACAATACAGGTAGTCCTTGGCTTGCAATTACAATTGGGACTAGAACTTCTGTTGCTAAATGATGCAGCTATTAAATGAGCCATCATATGACTACACCCAATTTTACAGCCTTTTTGCCATGGTCATTAAGTGAATCCACATTCACTTTGCTTGTCAGATACCAGCTGGGAAGGTAGCGAATGGTGATTGGTGAGTAACAAAAAAATCATGTCCCACTCTACCAAAAAGGTACATTAAATAAATTGTTAACAATACCCCATTAGTATATGCATCATTTTTCTCTTTTGCACTCAAACTATGAAAGAGGCAAAAAATCTGAGTGATTGCTATGAGAAGAAGCTTCCATGATTCCTCCTGCAGTTCAGTTCCATGTTAGAACCAGGCATTTTTCTGAATAACTCTTAACCATGGTTTTATGAAGACTGGAAGGAACCAGATGCTGAATGACCGTGGTGTTGGGTGGTGGGGCAGGAGAGTAATGACCGTTTTGAGGCAGGATCTGAGAAGCAGGAAGACGTGAAAGTTTTCACAGGGTGAAAACAGATTATCCGCCAGAACTGAAGGGCCAGAGCAGTTCACAAGGAAAACTGGGTTTGCTCTGCCTTCAAATAAATCAACTCGGCTTCCACTATCAGTCAGTGCTATGACTGATAGTGGAAGTTTGGAACTGATTCTGAATTGGTGTAGAGTCCTCAATTAGAAAAGCCCTGTCAATCAATCGATCGATCGATCAATCGATCAATCAAATCAATCAATTTATTACAATCTTAAGGTCAGATACAATAAAATATCTAGTTGTAGAATTGTTATATACTTTTGTATACATAACACAGAAAAACAATAATAGGATTTAAAAATAATTAAGGACAGGTTTGTTAAACAGAATAAAACAGTATTATAAGATGTTTCAGACTTAATGAATGGTGTGGTTTATTGTACAGATGGTAGCACAAGCCAGCAGCTGGCTGGGGAATTCTGGGAGTTGAAGTCCGCCAGGTTTAAAATTGCCAAGGTTGGAGACCCCTGGCTTAGAGTTTTTAATGAGCCATTACCACACGATCCGAACCAAAGATACGTAGGAGTACCCCTAAAGCACCCTATATCTAAAAGAGCTATAATCATATTTTAAAAAGCATTAACAAGGTAGAATTACAATAAAAGTTAAAAAAAATTTTTTTTTCTAGAGAAGACTTAAAAATTAGAAGGCAGAGTAAAGAAAGAATACAAAACAGGGGGGAAAAGGGGGATGTACATTTACAACTACCCAAACGTGCAGGTATTTGAAATTTTAGCCCACCCATATTCTGAATTTCTATCTAGAATGACATTTGAATAGAGAAAGGCAATCCATTAGGAAATTTTTTATTAATACACGGCAACCAGACCTAGATAAAATTATCCCTCATTGTAGGTTTTTCAAAGTTCTTTGCTGTGTTGATTTTTTTCAGGCGGAGCAATTTCCTGCACTTTTAAATACCACTAATGGAATGAAAGATGGATTTTAGTTTTTCAGTGTTTAGTGATAATAAACCTGGCAGTTAACAACAGGGATTGCATCAGTTTCTTACGCTGCATTAATTTGTATGCCTTATGAAAGAGGAACAGTAAACCAACAGATTGTTGGATAAGCTAAAATAATATTAAAATCTATCACATTTTAAATTCAGCGGTGGGGGGGGGAGCTGACAACAGCTGAATTCTGCTGCCTTAAATGTTTAGCTCTGGTGATGGGAGATAGAATAGGACCAGGCGTATGGGTGATCTGGATGGGGATAAAATGGCTTTGATCATGCAATTTTGGCCATCATTCTGGTTTTTTGACCCATCCTCCTTACAGATACCCCAGTTGTAGCCTTTTACATTTTTACCTATTTTTATTATTTTGGGTTTATCCAATATATTGAAATCCAGCTTTCTAAAGTAAACCACAGTGGAATCCCACACCATAAAAAAATCTGCATTTGCACTTTTCCATACCTGAAGGAAAACAGACCAAAAGAAAAGTCAACCTTCGCTCTTTATCTTCCCAATACACCCAACGCTCAGCTTAATTTTCAGGAAGACAGATACCAAGTGAATGATAGGGAAAAATATCCTTAGATTCAGCAGGAGATTTGGGGATTAAAGGAGTGGTAGATTCTTCCTTGCCAGATGTGCCAAATAAGAGCTACACATCCAACTTTTAAATTTGAAACAGTTGTTCCTACAATCCTGGACTTCTGTGTGTTTCATGATATGTGAACCCAGCGTCTTCCTTGTTATGCGATGGTCATCTTTAGCTGTAATCTCATGGGTAATCCCACAGTTACATAACTATTTGGGGGGTTTATTATTTCTTATACTATCATGCCTTTAAAACCATAGAGTACAGCCATTGTGGTGTAGTGATAAAAGTCTGGGAACAGAGCGGGTTCTAAGACCCTTCGAACTATAGATGTTTTGGACCAGTTCCTCCCTCTCCGCTTAAGAGCCAGCACTGAGTAGTGGAAAAGGTGCTGGTTTAGAAGTGGGGAGATCCACTGACAGGCCTAGCCCGTAACATAATCCAAACGAAGTTCAGTTCTTTATTTGCTCACATCATATTTTGCTGCCTGGCCCACACGCACCCGCTCACAAGTTTGAAAGCTTTTATTCAACACCCCCAAAAGCTTCCAGGTAGAACACACATGGAGTGGATCCAGTCACCAAACTCAGCATGGCAAGAGACACTTGGCAGAAACCCAGTCCAAACAGAACACAAAAGTCAGGATACACAAGTCACCAGTCAGGATGTACAGAACAGAAACACACGGCATGAAACTGGACACGTTGTTCCAGCAGCACTCAACTCGCAGGGTGGGATTAAATAGGTAACACCAGTGCGGCCCTTCACTAGGGGTGAAGTGGCCTCCTCATGAGTTAATCTGGCTGACTGGCATTGCACCTGTCTCCTTTCTGTCCTGCATGCCCCCAGATAGGGAGGAAGTGTGGACTCCACTTCCTTCTCATTGCTGCCTGTGGGAACTGCTCCCGATCCTCACCTGGAGCCTCCAGGCCAACTCGCCGCAGCTGTGGTTCTCTCAGCTCAGCTTCAGCCTGTCACTGCAGAGAGGGGTCAGGAGGTGGATCCATGACACATATAGACAGAATCTTGCCAGACTAAACCTATACTCCTCTGATCTAATGGATACACCCTGGGAGATTCTAGTGAGCGACCATCCTAATTTTCTTTCTCTTCCCACAATCCAGTTCTGGACTCTTGTTTTACATCCCTCCTTGGAATGTGCTTCCTTGGAACCTCCTTCCTGAGGTTACTGTAGTCCATTCCATCATCTCCCCCTTCCTAGACACGTTCCATCACAGTCTCCTTCACCATGGAGGTCTTGGGCCAGTCCCTCCCTTTCAATACAAGAAGTATAGTGCAGTGAGGAAGGTGCCAGTCTGGGACTAGAGAGATCAAGGTTCTAATCTTCCCTGAAGCAGAGTGGCTTGTTGGGGGACTCTGGGCCAGTCCTTCCTTCTAAGTTCAAGATCCCGTGGGGCTAGTACTGAAGGTGCTGGATTAGAAGCAGAGAGACCAGGTGCTTCCTCAGCCATAGAAACATACAGAGTAACTTTGTGCCAGTTTCAGTCTCATCTGTTTCACAAGATGGCTGTTGTAGGGGAAAATGGGAGGAATATAAATGAAGACTAGGATGCAGTTCTAATAAATAATACATTTAAGGGCTTGAAACAAAAGGCAATAGGAGCTGTGGTGGCGCGGTGATTAAAATGCAGTATTGCAGACTAATTCTGCCGACTGCCAGCAGTTCAATCCAGACTGGTTCGAGATCAACTCAGCCTTCCGTCCTTCCGAGGTCAGTAAAATGAGGACCCAAATTGTTGGGGACAAGATGCTGACTCTGTAAACCACTTAAAGAGGGCTGCAAAGCACTGTGGAGTGGTATATATAAGTCTCAGTGCTATTACTATTGCTGTTGCAATGGGAGATCAGCGATGGTGCTCTGGTGGACAGAAGATGTTTGAGCAGGCTTTCTTTTCAAGAGCCTTGGTACTACAGTGGTTTAAAGCACCCTGTTATTAACACAGCTGCCTGCAATTTACTGCTGGTTCGAATCTCTCCAAGGCTCAAGGTTGACTCAGCCTTCCATCCTTTCTAAGGTAGGTTAAATGAGGACCCAGTTTGTGGGGGCAATAAGCTGACTTTGTATAAATATACAAAAGTATGAAGGCTATTGCTTAACGCACTGTAAGCCGCCCTGAGTCTCCGGAGAAGGGCGGCATATAAATCAAATTTAAAAAAAAAAAAAAAAAAGTTGCTGAAGAGAAACTTCTGGTCTTTGGTTTCAACTCCTTCCCTCGGGACTGTGCTATAGCGCATTGCAGGACAAAACAACTAGACACAAGGACAATTTTTTCCCTCGGTCCATCAGTCTGCTGAACCCCTAATTCTCACAGTGCTGTCTAATGTCTATGTGTATTTACCATGTAGTGTGGCTGCGGTATTATTATTATTTATCCTTCTTATTATCTTTCTAACTTCCTCCCCTTGTTGATATTATTTTTATAATGATTATCATTATTCTGTTGCTATGCATGAACACCGAAAGCTTCTGCACTAGAGACAAATTCCTTTTGTGTGCAATCACACTTGGCCAGATAAAGTATTCGAAATTCAATTAAAAAGCTTTGATGTCCAAATACTAACCTTCAAGAATTATTCTCTTCTAAGCCACAGATTTTCCTGGCCTCTGGCACTTAATGTTTTTTTCTTATCTTTCTGTTTGTTTTGCTTTTGCTACAGTTTTTATAAAGTTGTGCATGCAAGTAACATTGGCATTTTGCATTTGTGTTGCTGGCGTGTGAGATAAAGGATGGGGAAATAACACTTTTGGAGCTGATTAAGACCTTCATCAAAAGAGGGGATTTGGGCCCTTTTCCTGATGTTGCTTGCAAGATTATTTGCAGAAAACTTGAGATTTGAAGAAGACTGCTCCATATCTCGGCATCAGGTTCCCTGATACACAACGAAAATAAAATAGGAATGAAACCAAGATACGATTGGCAAGATACGATTGAGTTGCTGAGATGGAAGAAATGGAAATTAACTTCTTCCCCAAAAATTATAACGGGAAAACAGGGCATGTTTGAGTCTGAGAACAGGTGACGTGGTGAGATGGATGGAATGAGATAACTGTCTGATGGTTGGGCCGGTCCTGTTGGATCTGGTAACAGTGAATTCCATCAGGCACTGTGTGAAAAATGACTTCCTTTTGCATTTATAAGTGTACTATTAGTCAGCTGCGTTGGTGACTCAACTACTGTGTGACACCTTACAGTGTTTTAGAATTCCCTATCCTGTCTTTTTCAACACATCTCCTTCTCCATCTCTCTCTTTCTCTCCCTCCCTCCCTCTCTCTGTCTCTCTCCCTCTGTCCTCTCTCTCTCCTCACTCCTCTTTCTCTCCCTCCCTCCCTCTCTCTCCCTCCCCCTCTCCCTCCCCTCTCTCTGCCTCCCTCCCTCCCTCTCCCTCCCCCTCCCTCTCCCTCCTTGCCTCCCTCCCCCCTCTCTTCCTCCCCTCCCCCTCCCTCTCCCTCCTTGCCTCCCTCCCCCCTCTCTTCCTCCCCTCTCTCTGCTTCCCTCCCTCCCTCTCCCTCCCTCTGCCTCCCTCCCTCCTTCTCCCTCCCACCCTCTCCCTCCTTGCCTCCCTCCCCCCTCTCTCCCTCCCCTCTCTGCCTCCCTCCCTCCCTCTCCCTCCCACCCTCTCCCTCTCCCCTCTCTCTCCTTCCCTCCCTCTCTCTCCCTCCCTCCCTCTTCCCTTGAAATTCCTGATTGTTTTACTATATATCCCCCCCTTCTTTAATGCTATGCTTCTTTTCCCATCATATTTGAGATTGTGAAGTGATCTTGTAGTCTGTGCACTGGGGATCCCCATCATGTGTTGTGACATTGGTCTTTATTCCCAACCTGTTCTCTTTCTGTTGCCATGGTGACAACATACAGGTAGCCCTCGACTTACAACCATCCGTTTAGTGACTGTTCAAAGTTATAATGGGACTGAAAACAAGTGACATGACCGTGTTTCACCCTTACAGCATCCCCAGGGTCACATGATCAAAATTCGGATACTTGGCAACTGGTTCATATTTATGACGGTTCCAGTGTCCTGGGATCATGCAATCCATTTTTGCGACCTTCTGACAAGCAAAGTCAATGGGGAAGCCAGATTCACATAACAACCAGGTTGCTAATTGAACAATTGCAGTGATTCATTTAACAAATGTGTCAAAAAAGTCACAAAATGGGGCAAATCTGCCCCTGACCTTCGCACCTTCTGCCGTGAATTGAAAACCTGGCTATTTATGACCCCCAGCCTGGACTGATGGGGTAGTATATTTTAAAATTTTTAAAACTTTTCATATTTTTGTGTATATTTGTTGATTTTAACAGTTGCTTGGTCGAGTCCTTGGAGATAGGGCGGCATACAAATTTTATAAATAAATAAATAAATAAATAACAACTGTCTCGCTTAGCAAGAGAGATTTGGGGCTCGATTGTGGTCGTAAGGTGAGGAATAGCTGTACTTGGTTTGCTCATCCAATGAGCTGCTCTGAGAACTCCAGTTTGTTCAGCCGGCTGGGCCTCCTCCCAAGCTTGGCATCATGAATTCTGGTTAGCATTTCAAATATTGGGTGGATCCCCATTGCTTCCCTTTGCAGATCACTCTCTCCTCCCTTCCACCGTTAGACCAAACATCAAAGAAGGTCCCCTTCTCTCCTCCCCATTTGGACGTGATGTTTGCCGTGAGAAGAAACGGAGGGATTAAATAATACATTCTACCCAGCAGTGCTCAGTCAGTTGAATGTTAGCGAAGAAGAAATATCTATATATTCCTACTGAGACAGGCACGAAAGCGCCAGTTCTTGAGAAATCTTTCTAGTACACTGATCGTTAAATGTAAATGAGACCCTGTCATTAAAATCTATAGATTCACAGTGGTAAATGACAAATCACATTTACCACTTTGCTTAATGCACTATTCTGTGTTTATTTGTTAAAATATCTGGCAGTTTTGTTTTTGTTCTTCAGGGCTTTGAGGAGCATTTTTTTCTGTGGGGGACCCGCCACCCCTGGACATCTTCAGTAAAATTTAATCTCTTACCTTCTGCTGAAGTCGTTTGGGAATGAGAGTCTGCTCCTGTGCAAAGCAAGGCCCTCTCGTTCTTGTTCTGATTTAGCATCTTGCAAAAAGTATTCGGCGCAAATGCGATTTTAACCTGGGCAGCTGGTAAAACTGTTGAAAACTGGGAAGTACATGTAGTCCCCGACTTACGACCACAATTGAGCCCAAAATTTATGTTGCTAAGCGAGACATTTGCTAAGTGATTTTTGCCTCATTTTATGACCTTTCTTGCTATAGTTGTTAAGTGAATTGCTGCAGTTGTTAAGTTAGTAGCATAGTTGTTAAGTGAATCTAGCTTCCTCATTGACTTTGCTTGTCAGAATGTCACAAAAGTGATCCCAGGACACTGGAACCGTCATAAATATGAACCAGTTGTCAAGCATATGAATTTTGACCATGGGGATACTGCAAATGATCGCAATTATAAACAGTGGTCATAAGTCACTTTTTTCAGTGCCATTATAACTTTGAACTACCTGTATATCAGTGGTGAAATCCAAATTTTTTTACTACCGGTTCTGTGGGCGTGGCTTGATGGGCGTGGTGTGGCTTGGTGGGTGTGGCTTGGTGGGTGTGGCTTGGTGGGCATGGCAGGGGAAGGATACTGCAAAATCTCCATTCCTATCCCATTCCAGGGGAAGGATACTACAAAATCTCCATTCCCACCCCACCCTGGAGCCAGCCAGAGGTGGTATTTGCCGGTTCTCCGAACAACTCAAAATTTCCACTACCGGTTCTTCAGAACCTGTCAGAACCTGCTGGATTTCACCCCTGCTGTATATAGATATCTGAGGGGTCCTTAGTGCTCTCAGAGCTTGGTTGCTTTCTTGCAGACATGTCATTACTCAGTGTTAGTCAACTAACACTGATGATGTTATCTACTTTGGCTGATGAAACGTCTGCAAGAAAACAACCAAATTCAGAGACCACCAAAGACCCCTCATGGCAAACCTTAAGCTACAAATATTCTCCTTTATTAGATAGAGATCTGTTCCAAGCGAGAAAAAACATGGAATTATTAGCACCGAAATAATTATATAATATGGATAGTCTTGACTTCTTAACTGAAGGGCTTCCCTTGTTGCTTAGGACAAAGACAGTGGCGTTCTCTTGAGGAGGCTCCTCTGTGGTCATTTATTTCATGAATTGAACTTCTGGACCACCCCTTGTAAACCATGTGGAGTTGAGATTAGCAACAAGATTGTGGTTATTACCTTTGTGACCTTCAGCTTGGTTTCACAACTGGTGCATTCTGGTATTATCAGGAGCGAATTAAGGGAACAGATGTAGTTACTGTATAATTGCTCTTCTCAGGAGCCACGTCTAAAGAGAAGATGTTTTTAGCGTAGTAAGTTTTTAGACACCTAGATTTTCATTCTTGATTTCTTGCATACGGTGTACTTTGTGTTTTGTTCATATTTAGAATTTTTTGGGGCTTTGCTACATTTGTATAAAATCGCATTGACCAAGACAGCATCCCTTTGGAGATGTAGAAAGGACCTCCATGTATGTCTTAACAAATGATTTTAAAGTACCCCTGTTATACTTGATAAATTGACTTATGGTGTTCTGAGGTTTACAAACGTTATCATCTGTATTTCTGAACCTAGGTTACTCCCAGAATTCTCAAGCCAATATTGCTGTTGCTGGGAATTCTGGGGGTTCAAGCCCATAGATGTTTGGGTGAACCTAAATGAAAAGAGACCAGTGTGGTTTGTAGAGGAATCAAAGACGTGGCCTGATCCACACATTGTACCAAACCATAATATTGCTTCTTTGACTTTGGTTTAGCATATTTTGTGTAGTTGATAAATTATAGCTTAATTCTGGGGTAAATCCATCCACTGTGACTTATTAAGCATTATCACAAAGAGGAACCAGGCCTGCCACTGGTAGACAAGGACCTAAGTTACAGAAATGTTGGTAGCTTGATGTGCAAGGTACCTTCTACAAGTAGTCCTCATTTAGCAACTGTCTCATTTAGTGACCATCTGTAGTTACAATGATGATCAAAAAGAAAATGTAGAACCAATCCTTGTAGTGACAATCTTCACAGCTCTATAAAGCAAAAGAGAGCTGAAGTCAGATGATAAGCACAGTTACGGTTTCATTTAACAACCAAGTGACTGGTCCCAATTGTGGTCATTCAGTGAGGACTATCTGTATTGAGCACTTTCCCAAAAGTTTCTCTTCTGTGTAGACCAGGGGTCTCCAACCTTGGTAACTTTAAGCCTGGCGGACTTCAACTCCCAGAATTCCCCAGCCAGCTTTGAATTCTGGGAGTTGATGTCCGCCAGGCTTAAAGTTGCTAAGGTTGGAAACCCCCACCCTCTAAGGGAGGTGCAAGTGATTGGAAGCTCTCCCTCAAACCTTTCCAGTTGGGGTCCATGCAAAAGAAGCAACCAGGGTGTGTTCACAGCCTTTGGTGAACCTTCCAGCAGGGATTCTGATTCCCTAAAATTCTCCAGGCTGGACTTTAATGCAGTGGATTCCCTGGGCAGCTAACAATAGTTGCCTTCAAATAAAACAGAAGCAAAAACAAATAAGAGATTCTTATTTGTTTATACAGGGGTGATGATGATGAGTTTGAGAATGAGGAGGAGGAAGCTAGGAATCTTAAACGATCAGAGCAGAATTACAATTAGATAAAGGTAGAGAAACATCAGCTTTCAAGTCAGGGTTGTGAGTCCTGAAAGTTAATTGGAGGAAGAGAATTGGGCATCACACAGCTACATGAATTGGTGCAGTGTCTCCAGCCTCTGGGCCCAGCACCTGCAGATCCTGGATGTGTTTGGCCATTTTAAAATTTTCCTTTATGCTCTGAGTCCCTCTCATGACATGATTAGCCCCAGGGGTGCAGTTGGCCACCAGCTTTGGTCCAAACTTCCTTCTTAGAGAACCAGGACACTTTCGCCCTCCCTCTCATGGTCTGCACTTTAGGAGACTCCTAGCTTGTCTGAAGATACTTCAAGTCTCTCTACAGGTCTGTTAGGCTGAAAATGGGAAGCAATGAAACGAACGGTCCTACGTATCTGAAAGAGGTCAGTGGGAGTCGGGCATCCTTCCAAGCCACCCCAAAGCAGCTGTAGAGCAGAATTGCGCGTGAAGGTTGCAGCCCTTCTTAATGCAACAGAGCCCCTCTTCCATGTCAGCTTCGGGGACTGAAGCCCACTCCCTCTGCCTGCTTTGTTGCTCGGTTCCTTTCTCACCCTTCCCTCCAGCAAATCCCAGTTGCTCTCCAGTGCTCGGGACGAGGCATCTTTGAGGGTTGCCCTGGCTTGTTCCTCAGAAAAGGGAGGTGGGCGAAAGCTTCTCCCTCGCCCCGCTGTGCCTGGACTGGCTTGATTCGAAAGGGAGACGGTTTCCGTGAACACCAGAAGCCGCCTAATGAAAAGGTTCTGGAAACAATTAGAAACAAACCGAGACAGAATTATTTTGCAGGCTTTGGATTTCTCTCGCTCCTCTCCTCGGGCTCTTAAAAGCCCCACCCCACCTGGTGCATTTTAAATTGGCAATGAAGTATAATGAGAACAGTTCAAAATAACCCCTTCCGCCCACACAGGGTATATATAGAGATCAGATTTTCTTTGCCGGGCAGGCATTTACTGCAAGATGGCACATGAAAATGTGAACAAAACAGCCGCGCGTGATCTGGAGGACTGCATGCCGCAATGCTGGTCCTCTCTCCTAAGCCGTGTTGGAGCTCGGCGTGCAAGCTGCGTGCTGCTTTACCCTTTCTTTGTCACAGGCTGGGTTCCAGCAGCTAATGTCCATTACCATACACACACACACACCCTCGCACGCTCGCACGCACACACACACACACACAGAGAACACAAACACTCTCTAATCTGCACTTAACGTTGGTAGGCTGGGAAAATGTCAGGTAGCGATTTAAAAACTAGTCCAAAAATGGATGGTAATTGCTTTCCAGCAGACAAGGGGCATTTTTTCCCCTTGTCTGGGCATCTTAGAACTTAAAACAACTTTTCTCCTCCCCCTCCTCCCCCTCCCCCTCCTCCCACACCCATGATAACCTTTTGGATAAAAAAATGGCAAGTTTGTCTGTCTGTCTGAGCACTTAAGACCCATACATACTGACAGAAGAGAATATTTCTATCTTAGGGTTCAACTGTAGAGACCTTGGTGCACTCTGAGTTTGGCTGCTTTCTTGCAGGCATTTCATTATCCAACTCATCATTGCAGCACTGAAGATGTTACCTAGTTTGGTAATGAAACATCTGCAAGAAAACAACCAAGCTCAAAAATCATCCCATAGAGCAATACATCTCACTTCCATTGCCCTAATCTGGGGAGACATATGACTGGCCCTAGCTGCTTTAAGAGTCCTTACCTGTGCAATCTTGCCTGCGCAATCTTGTTCATGGAAGTGATTGAGAGGGGCAGCAAAGTACCTGCTGGTGTGGTGTGGTTTGAGCTAGGGAGAGGAACATCTGGGAGGTCTAATGCAGCTGTTGAGCTGGGCCCATCACTGCTCTTTCAACACTTGCACTTGGATGTGCTGTTTGGCTATCCTTCATTGACCACTGGTGGTCGAGAACAAGAGTTGCTAGGAAGAACGAGGCAGCCATCTCTGTTGGGAGAAAGTAGGAATCAGTGGCAGTGGGGAACTATAATACAGAGTCTGGTCCATGTTCTAGAAAATCCTTCCCAATCATCACTTGAAATAAGCCCCCCTGGTCAGTCCTTTCAGCTTTGGTATCTGGAATTGGATGAGAAGAAGGTATTATTTATCCTTTTTTCTCCGGTCTTGAAGCAGCAGTGAGGAGAACCTGAAGGCCATCATATTCTATTCTATTCTATTCTATTCTATTCTATTCTATTCTATTCTATTCTATTCTATTCTATTCTATTCTATTCTATTCTATTCTATTCTATTCTATTCCATCCCATCCCATCCCATCCCATCCCATCCCATCCCATCCCATCCCATCCCATCCCATCCCATCCCATCCCATCCCATCCCATCCCTCTGTTCCATAGTCCATTTTCGGCCATAAAATGGCTTGTGGTTTTTCATGCCCATAATCTGTAAACCTGACCATGGTTTAATATTCTGGATGAATGTGAGTGAGAAAGCTATGAATGTAGATATGGGGATTAACCTATTTTCCAAAGCACCAAAAGGCAAGACAAAAAACAATGGATGGAAACTAAACAAGGAGAGAAGCAACCTGAAACTAAGGAGAAACTTCCTAACAGTGAGAACAATTAAACAGTGGAACAGATGTTGCCTTCAGAAGCTGTGGGTGCTCCATCACTGGAGGTTTTTAGGAAGAGACTGGACAGACACTTGTCTGGAATGGTCTAGGGTCTTCTGCTTGAGCAGAGGATTGGACTAGAAGACCTCCCAGGTCCCTTCCAACTCTGATATTCTGTTAAAATTCCAATTGGAGGAGAGGAAGACTTGGGAATTGTAGTGCCAACCACCAAAGTAAAGGGAAGGCAAGAAGAGAATGGCTGAGATGGATAGTATTCCTGCACAGATATAAACTCTGGAGACTGTTGTAAAGCACCCACAAACTCTGTGTTGGATTTAATTTCATAACACCAAAGCATGACTTAATGAGACAAAACTGAGATTTAATAGTGGCATTTGATCTTTGTTTTCATAGCTCTATGAAGATTTACAGGATGTACAATATAAGAATCCTTCCCTCTCTCTTGAGATTTCAGCAACATCTCAGTATAAAGAGTAAATTACTTTGGGGAATGATTTTATTTATTTGTAATTTATTTACTTATGACTTAATGTTGGTGATTTAATCTTAAAGGTTCGCTCTTTCTCTCTTCCTCCTTGCATTGTAACTAAGGCTGAAAGGAGGATAAAAGCTTTTGTCCAAAGACTGCCTTAAATAGTTTGTGTTACCCTACTTCTCAATTCTCTGGAAATCAAGCAATTTCAATCCATAGAATTTCTGCACTAGGGATTTAATGCTTGCCACTTTTTTGCCTTTCTTTTCGAATGAAAGAAATATTTTCAAATATTATTTTACTCCTGTCGGTTCTCCATATTTTATTCTGCAGTACAAGAGACCAATACAAGAAGTTGCTTATCCAGTAAAATGAGATGTAATGTAATGATTCTCAATCTTGGCAACTTTAAATTGTATGGACTCCCAGAATTCTCCTGCTAGCATGCTGGCTGGGGAATTGTGGGAGTTTATTTATTTATTTATTATATTTCTATACCGCCTTTCTCCCGTAGGACTCAAGGCGGTGTACAGTCAAGAAAAATATAGACACACAAACATCATAAAATTGCTAATTAAAATTATTACTTAGTTTGGTCAATTAAATAAAACCCAGAATTAGATAATATTTAAAAAATCATTCACATGTTCGTATGTTTAGCCCCGCCTGTTGGAACATCAGGGTCTTGAGGGCACGGCGGAAAGCACGGAGATCAGGGATATTCCGTATCTCCGGGGGCAGTTCATTCCAAAGGGTTGGAGCCCCCACAGAGAAGGCCCTCCCCCTGGGAGTCGCCAGTCGACATAATTTGACTGACGGTACCCTGAGTAGTCCCTCCCTGTGAGAACGAACTGGTCGGTGGGAGGCTATTGGTGGCAAAAGACGGTCTCGTAGGTACCCAGGTCCTAAGCCATGGAGCGCTTTAAAGGTGATAACTAACACCTTGAATCGCACCCGGAAGACCACCGGGAACCACTCGCGTAGGAGAGGTGTTACATGGGCGTAACGAGCTGCGCCCATAATCACCCGTGCGGCTACGTTCTGGACCAGTTGGAGCCTCCGGGTGCTTTTCAAGGGGAGCCCCATGTAGAGAGCATTACAGTAGTCCATACGGGAGGTAACTAGGGCATGAGTGACCGTGCGCAAGGTTTCCCGATCCAAAACTGGCGGATCAGGCGAACCTGATAAAAGGCATCCCTGGCCACGGCCGTCAAATGATCTTCCAAAGATAACCGTGAATCCAGGAGGACACCCAAATTGCGGGCCCTCTCTGTGAGGAGCAAGATCTCATCCCCTATTGTCAGTGATGGTACCAGCTGACTATACCGGGACGCCGGAAGCCACAGCCACTCGGTCTTGGAGGGGTTGAGTCTGAGCTTGTTTCTCCCCATCCAGATCCACAGTTGAAGTCCACACAGCTTAAAGTTGCCAAGGTTGAGAAACAGGGATTGAATGGACTGTGGTCTGTCTCTTTAAGGTATAACTCAAAGAATTCTCAATGTTAGAAGGAATTAGAAGGAAACTGCAACGCTAGAAAACCATGTATTAATATTTATCAATCTGGAGTAAATTCCCCAAAAGAGTGATATTTGAAGATGCATGACTTTGGAAGTGTGATGTGAAAGTAGACAAGCACCGTGCATCCTAGTGGTTTATAGTAATGAGATGGAGAATTCTACTTTCTAGCAGTAAAGCTCCTTTGGGCAAAAGGGTGACTTGCATTTCTGGCAGAGCTCCTGTGCTGGTTTCGATAGAGCAAGGATCTGATCAATGGAGAGACCTGGCTTTGCTTTGGGGATGGCTGGGCTGCATTAATATTGAATAAACGGCTTCTGAGCTTGTACTTGCAAAGCTGAGATTTGCAATTCTGGAGCTGATTGTTCCTCCTGGGCTTTGAGAAGTTATTTGGAATCTTACAGCTTTTTAGAAAAGAATTCTGGGAACTTTATTCCCAACCAAACAGTCAGCAATAAATCTTGAATGAAACAGAAAGACACATGCACACAAACAAATGCATGCACACTTATACAAAAATTCCCTTCTCACCTCATGGGTGATTTATCTTCTTCAGTCTCGTGTTCCCTACCAGAGGCCTGGGAGTTTGAGGGTTCTTTGCAGTATCTTAGCTGTGTGTAGAACTGCCACTTTCTGGACAGAGAGCTGTGGCATTGTTCTTGCTGGAGCCCCTCTCCCAGCTGAGGAATCACAACCCCAAGTTCTCCCACCACCAGGATACCACTTTTAGAGCAGCTGGGTAGCACAGTGGTTAGAGTGCTGTCTTTGACGTGGGAGCGGGGGTTCAAATCCTGGCTGATACCTATCTTACCTGTAGGGGTCCTTGGGCATAGACCACCTACTGTGTTTCCCCGAAAATAAGACCCTGTCTTATATTTTTTTGAACCCTGAAATGAGCGCTTGGCCTTATTGCCATGTGTGGGTGTCTTATTTTGGGGAAAACAGGGTAACATTTCACCTGCCTAGGTGTGGCAGGTGAATATGAAAGTGACACAAACTAGGAGAATCATGCTGGCTCAGATGTTTATTTTTTTTAATTTGATTTATATGCCGCCCTTCTCCGGAGACTCAGGGCGGCTTACAATGCGTTAAGCAATAGCCTTCATCCTTTTGTATATTTTATACAAAGTCAGCTTATTGCCCCCACAAACTGGGTCCTCATTTAACCTACCTTAGAAAGGATGGAAGGCTGAGTCAACCTTGAGCCTTGGCGAGATTTGAACTTGCAGTAATTGCAGGCAGCTGATGTTAATAACAGTGCTTTAGTCTGCTGCGCTACCAGGGCTCTGGTTGTTACCCAGGTTAACAAAGTTGCATCAGATGTTGAGGAGCCCAGATAATGTGACAGTAAGTGGAACAAACAATGTGACAATGTGACTGGAACAAACCGTACATGGATGAGACAAATAACGTGAAATTGATATTTATATTATCTGTCTGTCTGTCTGTCTGTCTACCCACCCACCCACCTATGAATGAAATGCTTCCAAACCATGAAGATCTATTCTTATAATTGGGAACTGGATGGTATCCATAATGATTTAACTTGATTACATCAAGAGTGTCCACAAGGTGTGATTAAAAACAAAAACAAAATGATGTGATTAAAGCTGTGCCTGTTGATTATGTGCATTGCATACCAAAATGGACAAAGCTTCCATCCTACTGTTACCATCTTGACTTTTTTAATCTCAGCCTCTGGCTACTCTGGCTGTTTATGCAGTATTCTTATTCCTTATCATAATCTTTCAAGATTGCCAAGAAAGAATTTTTAGTGCACGATGGTACAATTTATGGCAGCCTTAAAAATAAGCACAGAGAAGAGCATCAATGATCAAGTCTGCTTTTGATTCTTAGGAAGGCTTAGTGTTTCTCAACCTTGGCCGCTGGACGATGGGTGGACTTCAACTCCCAGAATTCCCCAGGCAGCTCTGGGGAATTCTGGGAGTTGAAGTCCACCCATCGTCCAGCAGCCAAGGTTGAGAAACACTGGCTTAGAATATCTTTGGTCACCTTCTTATCGATAATAAGTAAGCTGAGTAATTTTTTACTTTTATTATGTATGTGAGGATTCTGCCTGAGGAGGCTGGACTCACCTTGGTGGTTGGTAGAGCGGAATTGACGGCTTGGTAGACTGGATGAACATAGAACAGATCTGGGCATTTCATGGTCCCCAGGCCACATCTGGCCCTTTGGCTGTTCCTGTCCAGCCCATGTGAGGTCAGTGCGAAATTAGAAATCAAATGGAAATAAGTGTATGTCGTACATGCAGTATATAACTGCATTGCTTTTTTTTTTTTTGAAGGTGACTGCTTCCCCGCCCCCCCCCATTTACCTATGGGCGTGTGGGCGTGCCTATGCCTCTTTGCAGCCCTATTGGGTCGGCCCTCCACAACAACAGTCCCAGTTTCGCATGTGATCCCTTGGGAAAATTAATTTTCCATCCGTGACGTAGAACGTATGGCAACCTGGCCATGGAATGCTTAATTTCAGCGATGAGAAAAGTGTTTCCTAGGGCCTTAGCTTTCTCCAGTTATTTCTCTCTGTGCCCTTGATCTCTGGAAAGGAAAATTCTCCCCCCTTCTATGGTGGTGAGAAACAGCTGCATTTCTCCTGGAGGTTGCCTGTCTACAGAGAGGTCATGACTGATGGAGAAGGAGAGGAAACCTAAATATTTAAACGTCTGCATCTACAGGTAGTCCTTGACTTACAAGCACAATTGACCCCAAAATTTCTGTTGTTAAGTGAGACATTTGTTAAGGGAGTTTTGCCCCATTGTTACGACCTTCCTTGCCACAGTTGTTAAATGAATGACTGCAGCTGCTAAGTTAGTAACCTGGTTGTTAAGTGAATCTGGCTTCCCCATTGACTTTGCTTGTAAGTAGATCACAAAAGGGGATCACGTGATTCTGGGACACTGTAACCGTCATAAATACGAGTCAGTTGCCAAGCATATGAATTTTGATTACATGACTGCCGGGATGCTGTAAAGGTTGTAACTGTGAAAAATGGTCATCAATCACTTTTTTGCAGTGTTGTTTTAACTTTGAACCGTCACTAAATGAACTTTAGTGTAAGTTGAGGACCATCTGTACTTGGGATAATACATCAAACTGATTTGGTTGATTTGAACGTAGTGTAGTGTATGATTGCAGCTTTGGTAGTTTGCAAACCTAGCCAATTATGGCTTGTTCAGTTTACCATGGTTAATAAAATGCCTTTGAGTGATATGAACCAGGTCCATGTGAAAAATCTGCTCAGGGGTGTGAATTTGAAGCAATAGCGCATTGGCATAAAATCTTGGTTTAATTGGAGTTGAGTGCCACACATGGTCTTTTAGCACCAGCTTCAGCTCCCGTCTGTTAGTTTGGTGGCAGAAGTGGAGCCTTTCCAGGGGAAAAACTTTGGCATTCCCGAGTCAGAAGGGTGGAGGCACAGAGCCTGCCTTCCAAACTCATCAGCAACAGTGGAGCAGAGACTCAGAACAGAGTCAGTGGCTGAGCCCCGGCTGGAAAAAACTGTGACGTGTTCGCAATGCGAATGGCAGAGACACTTCCTTAGATAGCACTTAGACTATATACCGCTTTCCAGCGCTTTCCAGCCCTCTCTAAGTTGTTTACAGAGTCAGCCTCTTGTGCCCAACAATCTAGATCCTCACTTTACCGACTTCGGAAGGATGGAAGGCTTGAGCCTGGTGAGATTTGAACTGCCGAACTGCTGGCAGCTGGTGATCAGCAGAAGTAGCCTGCAGTACTGCACTCTAACCACTGCGCCACCGTGGCTCATGCAGCCAAAATACTTGTAGTCCTCAAGTTACGTCCCCAATTGGGCCCAAAATGTATGTCACTGGGCATGGGGATGGCTATACGCTGAGGCACACAGAATGCTTTTACCTTCCCATTGAAGTGGTACCTATTAATCTACTTGCATTTGCATGTTTTTGAACTGCTAGGGGAGCTGGAACTGGGGCAATGAACGGGAGTTCATCCCATTGTGTAGCACTCGGGTCTCGAATGTGGGTTGTCAGCATTCCAGCAGATAAGCTCAGCGTCTTTAACCGCTATGCCATCACACACGCACACACACACACACACACCTCAATTAGGGTAGTAAACCACTTTAACTGGTCCTTCTTGGTCTTATATGTGGAAGACTGGATTTTTTTGTGATTAATTTCCATGTCTGTGTCAATTATGCTCCTATTTGGGGAAGGGCTGGAGCTCTGAGATAAGCAATGCTTACCCGCTATTTTGCCATGGAGGGCTGGAAAACATTCCTGGCTGAGCCTGTGGAGAACATCTCCTGTACTTGAAGTGGTTCAGCCTGACACTTTCCCAGCATGTTGAATTTCAGTTTGCTCATCTGAGGGCCTCTGAAGGGCTCCAGATTAGAGAAACTGGGAGAAATCTCCCTTGAGTTAAGGGAGCCCCGTGGTTCTGTCGAAAGCAGCTTTCTGATATTCTGATGCCTAATCCATTTTTTGCCGGCGGATGGAGAAATTGACAGACAAGTCGAGTTAGCGCTTCAAATCTTGAAATGGATTTACAAATCAAAGTAATGGTTTCCCTTTCAAAATAAATGCCTATTTAGTTTCGGAAGATAATCTGCATTCCCTCCCCCTCCCAGTTTTTACCCATAACAACTTTTCAACTTTGCTGCTTTTAAAACCGAATTTAAGGTACTTCTCCTCTAGCTGAAAATTGCATTCCAGGTTCTTTGTAGAGTGCTGGAGTTTTCAGCATTCTCCTCAGCAGCAGCATCAAACAACCCTTCTTGGCAGAGAAATTAGTATCTAACATTAAACCAATATTGGCTTGTATTGTGGATTGACCCTTCTGAAGCTCAGAATTCCAGAAAGATTCTGTGGTTGGAGAGAAAGGCCTCTTCCCAAGAGCCTCTCTGTTATGATAAGGATTGTGAACATGAGTTGCTATAAATGTGAAGCATCAAATATTTATTTTTAATTCCTATCTTTCTCTAACATAAATAAACTCTGCCATCTGGCCTGTGGATTTGATCTTCTGTCTTTCTATATATGTCTCGAGAATTTACATGTTCTTTGGGGAAACATCTCTAAAATGTTGGGGTTTTTTTTCCTCCTCCTCTTCAATTCCACAGACTTTGGATGTTTGGATGTAACAAATTCTGCCTTCATAAAAACCTGCAATTCGTTTGTTTGAGTGGAATCTTATTTGGCGTGTGCCAACTGTCAGGATATAGTCTAACCATTCCCCCATTTCTGTTTCTCTTAAAAACCACAGAGTTGCAAATCCCAGCTGAATTGATCAGCTAAGGACTCCATGGGAGGGCAATTGCTGAACCAGAAAGAGATGAAATTGCGCCTAGGACCTCAATTCAGAGCTCTGATTCTTGAGATTAATGCAGGTTTCCCTCAGTAAAATAGCTGAAACTTTACAGGAGAAGAGCAAGAGAGATGATTAAGGAACTAAGGGGGACCTTTTATCAGGTTCGCCTGATTCGCCAGTTGCGGCCCTTTCTTGATCGGGATTCCCTGTGCACAGTCACTCACGCCCTCGTCACCTCTCGCCTTGACTACTGCAATGCTCTCTACATGGGGCTCCCCTTGAGGGGCACCCGGAGGCTCCAGCTGGTCCAGAACGCAGCAGCGCGGGTAGTGACGGGAGCAGCATGGCGCTCCCACGTAACACCGCTCCTGCGCGAGCTGCACTGGCTCCCAGTGGTCTTCTGGGTGCGCTTCAAGGTGTTGGTTATCACCTTTAAAGCACTCCATGGCATAGGGCCTAGCTATCTTCGAGACCGCCTGCTGCCACCGACGACCTCCCAGTGACCCGTGCACTCCCACAGAGAGGGCCTCCTCGGGGTGCCATCAGCCAATCAATGTAGGCTGGTGTCCCCCAGGGGGAGAGCCTTCTCTGTGGGGGCACCTGCCCTCTGGAATCAGCTGCCCCCCGAGATAAGGAGAATCCAAGACCTCAGTGCCTTCCGCCATGCCCTTAAAACCCACTTTTTCCAGCAAGCCAGGCTGGCTTAGGAAGAAATTTTTTTAAATTTTTAAATGTTTAATTGGTTTGTGGTTTTTTAAATTTTGGGCTAAATTTATATAGATTTTAATTGTTTTTAATATTTGTATTTCATGTTTTTAATTCTGGCTGTGCACCGCCCTGAGTCCTCAGGGAGAAGGGCGGTATATAAATTGAAAATAAATAAATAAATAAATAAATAAAATAAAAAACTGGAGGCTAAAACATATGAAGAATGGCTGCAGGAATTGGGTATGTCTAGTCTAGTGAAAAAATGGATCAGGGGTGACATGACAGCAGTGTTCCAATATTTGAGGGGCTGCCACAAAGAAGAGGCGGTCAACCTATTCTCCAGAGCACCTGAAGGCAGGACAAGAAGTCGTGGATGGAACTAGGGGTGGGTTCTAAATTTTTTTACTATCGGTTCTGTGGGCGTGGCTTATTTTGTGGGCGTGGCTTGGATGTCATGTGACTGGGTGGCCATGGCTAGCTGGTCATGTGACCGGGTGGCCATGGCTATGTGTATAGGGACTACTCAGAGGGCTGAAAAAAGTCATTTCTGACAGGTCCTCGCACTTTTGACTGGTCCTCACACTTACGACCATCCTCACATTTATGCCTGTGCAGCATTCTTAACAACCATGTCACTCATTTCACAACTGCTTCTCTTCACCATGGTGATAAGATAGGGCAAAAAGCCTAAAATGTGAGGACAGTCGTAAATTCGAGGACTGGCCAAAAGTGCGAGGACCAGTCAAAAATAACCTTTTCAGCCCTCTGAATAGTCCATATACACAAAAGGACTACCCAGAGGGCTGAAAAAAGTGATTTCTGACAGGTCCTCGCACTTTTGACCAGTCTTCGCATTTATGACTGGTCACCATTTATGCCCATTGTAGCATTCTTAACAACCGTGTCACTCATTTCACAACTGGTTCTCTCCACCATGGTGACAAGATAGGGCAAAAACGTAAAATGTGAGGACAGTCGTAAGTTCGAGGACTGGTCAAAAGTGCGAGGACCAGTCAGAAATAACTTTTCAGCCCTCTGAGTAATCCATATGCACAAAAGGATACAGCAGTAGAGAGGGATGAAGGAAGGAGAAGAGAGATGGAAGAAGGAAGGAGAGAGAGGGAAGGAAGAGAAGGGGGGAAGGAAGGGAAGGGAAATTAGAGTAGGAGTGAGGGTAAGAGAGGGAGGAAGAGGGGAGGGGAAGGAGAAAGGAAGAGGAAGTAGGGAGGAGAAGAAGAGGGTGGGGGGAAGAGAAAGTAAGAAGGAAAGAAAAGAGAGAGGTGGTAGGTTTCAGGAGAAAGATTGCTGTACAATAAAAAAGATGAAAGGGAAGAAAACCAACCCCAAACAAATATAAAGATATTATGATAAAGAATGAATTGTTAAACTTTAAAGAATAAAAGAGAACAAATATGAATAAATAGCAATAATTAGAAACACACATACAAACATACAATGTATTTTCTTTGAACAGAGTATTTGGCCGGTTCACAAATTTAAACAATGTTTAGTCATTTCAATTAAATTTACAATTTCTATATTTCCTTTTTGCCATATTTATTCCTCATCTATTATTTTAAAAAACTAATATTACCCTTCATCCTCATCTCTAATCTTAATCAAATTCAATTTTTCCCTTCTATTCTATATTATACCCCTTCCCATTTTCATCTATTTTTATATCCATCCTCACATTGGTTAATTATGTAATATTACAGTTGTTTAATACAAATTCAACATTTTAATATAAATCAGTTATATAACTATCTTTTTTGTATATTAATCAATATGAACATGAATATTCCAATTATTACCATGCAATCCAATTTCTTACAAATCAATTAATTATATTTACCAATAATAATAAACCAAATAATTTCTCCCATATATTCCTGCAAACCACAACTTAACCATTTCTGCTTTCAACACAATATACAATTAATAGTATCTCAATTATTACAATTCCCTAGTTAAATAGAGCTTTTTCTCTTTTGTGTTTTAAAATCTTAAACCTCCTCTTTTGCCCGAAATTTCCCATTGTTTGCACCTACCTTTTTTGGTGAGGAAAAAGAAAAAGAAATCTCTCTCTGTCTCATTTTGTCACGTTGCAGCAAAGACCCTGCTTTACTTTCAGTTTTGTTTTTTTCAGCATAGCTAGGGGAAAAAAAATCTGCTCCAGCACTCTTTGCAGCTAGCAACAGAGCCCTGCGCAAAACAGCTGAGAGCAAATCAGCTGAGAGTCAGGAGGCCGATCTAATCAACTTGTGCTAATTAACCTATGCTGAAGCTGAAAGGGGCTGTTTTTTTCGTGCTGTTTGCTTGCAAGGAGGTAACTGCTGCCAGGCACTGGCCAAAGTGTGGGGGCCACCCTCCTTGCCACTTAGCCCCCTCTGTCGCCCTCTTTTGCCTCTAGCGCCCCCATGCCACCCCCCTTGCCTCTTACCGCCCCCTTAAGGCATCCCACCGCCCCCCAGGGGGCGGTACCGCCCACTTTGGCAACCACTGGCTTAACTACTTAAGAACCGGTTCTACCGAAGTAGAATCCCACCACTGGGTCTACCCATTTATTTTTGCAGGTACCGGTCTACTCATTTGTTTTCTTTTAACACTGATCAGTTTTAGGGCGGCCCTTTGAAGCTCCTTGGCAAGATTTTAAACAGTTTTTTTCCCTCTAGCCATCAGCTGGGACTCAGGAGGCAGCAATAGATTGGGAGTGGGCGGGGTAAGCGAATGGCGACTGAGCCGGGAACCGGTTCTGGGGGTGGCCAGCCAATCTTATTACCGGTTCTCCGAACTATTAAAAATTTTTACTACCGGTTCTTGCGAACCGGTGTGAACCGGGAGCAACCCACCACTGGATGGAAGCTAATGAAGGAAAGAACCAATCTGGAACTAAGGAGAAATTTCCTGACAGTGAGACCAATTAATCAGTGGAATGACTTGCCTCCAGAAATTATGAGTGTGCCAACAATGGAAGATTTTAAGAAGAGATTGGACAACCATTTATCTGAAATGGTATAAAGTATAGGGTTTCCTGCCTGCCAGAGCAGGGGGTTGGACTAGAAGACCTCTAAGATCCCTTCCAACTCTGGTATTCTGTTGTGGATGGGCCAAGGGAAAAATTCTTCTAGGGTAGACCTACCTAGACATTTCAGAATAGATTGGCCTTGAAATCTAAAAAATTCTAGAAAATTCTAACTTGGTATGAGAGAGCTTCCTAAATTGAGATGACTTGGGATTAGGGTAGAGGGGACTTTTGGGACTTATCCTTAGCTGGGATTCTTTTGGTTTGAGACAGAGGGTGACTTAGAGCAAGACATTTTTCACACTTTTGACTATTGTGGTATCCCCATGGTCACATGATCAAATTTCAGATGCATGGCAGCTGGTTCATATTTATGACAGTAGCCGTATCCTGGGATCATGTGATCATCTTTTGCGACCTTCTGACAAGCAAAGACAATGGGGAAGCCATTTTCACTTAGCAACCATTTTACAAATTTAACAACTGCAGTATTTTATTTAACAAATGTGGCAAGAAAAGTCATAAAATGGGGCAAAACTCACTTAAACGTCTCACTTAGCAACAGAAATTTTGGACTCAATTGTGGTCGTAAGATAAGGACTACATGTACTTTAATTCAGAACAGTTGTAATATGTTTTTTTAAACAGGTCCCACTGCATGTCCCTTAATCAGTGTTTCTCAACTGGCTTAGCTTAGCTGGTTGGGGAATTCTGGGAGTTGAACTCCATACAGCTTAAAGCTGCCAAGGTTGAAAAACACTGCCTTACTTAGAATCAAGACTTGGGGGATGTGCTTACCTTCTTCCTCCTCTTTAAAAAAAACACCAGTGTCTTTGGCAAATATCCTGCAGATATTTAATCAGCACAGGTTGTCAAGACATCTGTTTTACTGCTTGGAGACCAAAAAAAAAAAAAAAGAAGAAGTTCATTCAGGATCTCCAAGCATCATACTTTGGCTTCTGTTCAATCTTGATTCATGACAACGTTGGGTATTTTTTTCCCCTCCTTTGGTAAAACCCGTTTGGTGTTTCTTTTTCTATGCGTTCTTCTCTTCATCTCTGATATCTCTAATCTTTCTACGCCGCAATGATTGTATTTTGAGCCGTATTCAATTATAGATGCGAAGAGAACTACTTAGGGATATGCTCCTTGGAAGGGATGGACGCTGCCATCTGGCAATCTAATGACAATGCTGAAGTGCCCCTCTCACTCCCTGCCACCCCCTTGCCACCCTCCCTGCCACCCCCCTCTGCTGCCTTCAGTATTCCAGTGATAAACCCCAACTCTCTGAAATCTCACTGACAGCTAATAATGGTGGTTAACCTTTTCAAGTTTGACATTATAGAGAATAAATCAAGCCCATTGGCTGGTATTCTGTGTGTTGTGATGCAAGCTTTTTTTTTTTTTTTTTTTTGTAAATTCAAAACAAGGGCTAAAAATACAGTGGCATTTTTAAAGTGGATTTTGCATATCGATTGATTTGGGATTTTTCCACAACTTGCCTATATAAATTTAAATTTCCTTATGCTGCATGGAGGTGATAAAAGGACAATTAATGCATGCAGCTTCCAATCTGAATAGTAGGGTTGGATGAAGTTATTTTATTTTTCTATTGTATTTTTATTTATTTGTATTGCACCTTTATTATTTTTACAAATAACTCAAGGTGGCAAACATAACTCACACACCTTCCTATTTTCCCCACAACAAACTTGTGGGTTGAGAGAGAGAGTGACTGGCTCCAAAGTCACCCAGCTGGCTTTTATGCCTAAGGCAAGACTAGAATTTACAGGCTCCTCCTGATTGATAAAAGGGCCTGGTGGCTCAGCAGACTGATAGCATTGTGATTAACACCAGCTGTCTGCAATTACTGTAAGTTCAAATCTCACCAGGCTCAAGGTTGACTCAGCCTCCATCCTTTCTAAGGTAGGTTAAATGAGGACCCAGTTTGTGGGGGCAATAAACTGACTTTGTATAAAAAAGAACACCGCTTTATGGTGTTCTTAAGCCCTACTAAGCTAACATCATCAATAGCCATTGAGCAATGCCACATCAGCATAAATAACTTCTATCCAGTGATTGCAAGCTGGCTAGAGAATCCTGGGAGTTGAAATCCACATATTTTAAAAGTTGACACTGTCCTAAAGGATCTGCCATACATGCAAAGCGGAGCCGGTCTCAACTTCAGAGCTGGAGGGGGAGGGGGGGAATAGCAGAGATAAAAGAGCCTGTAGTACAGTGGACTAAAGCACTGTTATTAACATCTGCTGCTTGCAATTACTGCAGGTTTGAATCTTACCAGGCTCAAGGTTGACTCAGCCTTCCATCCTTTCTAAGGTAGGTTAAATGAGGACCCAGTGTGTGGGGGCAATAAGCTGACTTTGTATAAATATACAAAAGTATGAAGGCTATTGCTGAACGCACTGTAAGCCGCCCTGAGTCTCCGGAGAAGGGCGGCATATAAATCAAATTAAAAAAAAAAAAAAAAATCTCATCCAAGAAACATTATCAGTTGTGATGGTGGGAAGAGAAACGAAATTTTGTTTGGTTCTTCTTCCTCAAGGAAAAAACAAACAAACAGTCCAGTTGCCTTTTGAAGAAAAAAAAAGCACCTTTGATTGAGACAGATGAATAAATAAATAAATAAATAAATAATTTTATTTCTATACCGCCCTTCTCCTGAAGGACTCAGGGCGGTGTACAGCCTATTAAAAACACAAGAAACATCAATTAAAATAGTTTAAAATTATTAAATGAATTTGGCTCAATTTAAAATCCCAGGAATTTAAAACCCAATTTAAAATTGTTATGTTGATAGCCCGGCCTGGCGGAACAACAGGGTCTTGAGTGCACAACGAAACACCCGGAGGTCAGAGATCTTACGTATTTCCAGGGGCAGTTCATTCCACAGGGCTGGGGCTCCCACAGAGAAGGCCCTCCCCCTGGGTGTCACGAGCTGACATAACTTGGCTGATGGCACCCCGAGGAGTCCCTCTCTGTGGGAGTGAACTGGCCGGTGGGAGGCTATTGGTGGCAGAAGTCGGTCTCGAAGGTACCCGGGTCCTATGCCATGGAGCGCTTTAAAGGTGGTAACCAACACCTTGAATCGCACCCGGAAGACCACTGGGAGCCAGTGCAGCTCGCGCAGGAGGGGTGTCATGTGGGCACAACGAGTTGCACCCATAACCACCCGCGCGGCCGCATTCTGGACCAGCTGGAGCCTCCGAGTGCTCTTCAAGGGGAGCCCCATGTAGAGAGCATTACAATAGTCCAGCCGGGAGGTGACAAGGGCGTGAGTGACCGTGCGCAAGGCGTCCCGGTCCAGAAAGGGCTGCAACTGGCGAATCAGGCGAACCTGATAAAAAGCCCCCCTGGCCACAGCCATCATATGCTCTTCTAAAGACAGCCGTGCGTCCAGGAGGACACCCAGATTGCGAGCCCTCTCGGGGGGGGGGGCTGAGATGACCTGGGTGACTTGAGAATTGGCGCAGAAACAAGTTCACGGTTCCCTTGCATTTCCTGTGTGAACAATTTGGGTGGGGAACTCAGGGATTTTCAAGAGGCAGGGGAGATTGCAGCATAGCCATCTTTCTCTTCCAAAATGGTTTTGCTGAGATAGGCCTCTGAGGATGTGCAAAAGTGGGGTTTCCCACTTTTGGGAAGTGAGATACCCAAGTGGCGATTGTGGTCGCCACTTGGGTATCTCAGCGCAGGGGTCTTCAGAGGCACAATTCTAGTCTTGGTTTCTAATACAGGTAGTCCTCAACTTAGGATCACAGTTGAGCCCAAAGTTTCTGATGTTAAGTGAGACATTTGTTAAGTGAGTTTTGCCCCATTTTACGACCATTCTTGCCTCAGTTGTTAAGTGAATCAGTGCAGTTGGTAAAGTTAGCAACCCGTTTGTTAAGTGAATCTGGCTTCCCCATTGACTTTGCTTGTCAGGAGGTGGCAAAAGGGGATCACGTGACCTTGGGGACACAGCAACGGTCGTAAGTATGAACCAATTGCCAAGCAGCTGAATTTGGATCATGTGACCCTGGGGATGCTGCAAAGGTTGTAACTGAAAAGTGGTCTTGTCACTTTTTTCAGTGCCATCATAACATTGAACGGTTATTGAATGAACTGTTGTAAGTTGAATGGTCCTTGACCTACAACCATTCATTTAGTGACTGTTCAGAGTTACAATGGCACTGAAAAAAGTTACTTATAACTGGTCCTCACACTTACAACCATTGCGGTAACACTATGGTCACATGATCAGAATTTGAGTCCTCGGCAACCAGCATATATTTACAAGGGTGGCAGCATCCCAGGGTCATTTGACCACCATGTATGACCTTCCCAGCCATCTTCCAACAAGCAAATGGGGGAAGCCGGATTCACTTAATAACTACAAGTAATTTGCTTAACAACCATGGCAAAAAAGCTCATAAAATCAGGGGCTTTTTATCAGGTTCGCCTGATCTGCCAGTTGCGACCCTTTTTGGATCGGGACTCCTTGCGCACGGTCACTCACGCCCTCGTCACATCCCGTCTGGACTACTGTAATGCTCTCTACATGGGGCTCCCCTTGAAGAATACCCGGAGGCTCCACTTGGTCCAGAATGCAGCCGTGCGGGAGATTATGGGAGCGACACGGTGCACCCATGTAACACCTCTCCTGTGCAAGCTGCACTGGCTCCCGGAGGTCTTCTGGGTGCGATTCAAGGTGTTGGTTACTATCTTCAGAGCGTTCCATGGCTTAGGACCTGGGTACTTACAAGATCGCCTTCTGTTACCGATAGCCTCCCACCGGCCAGTACGTTCCCACAGAGAGGGACTCCTCGGGGTGCCGTCGGTCAAACTATGTCTACTGGTGATTCCCAGGGGGAGATCCTTCTCTTTGGGGGCACCTGCCCTCTGGAATGAATTGCCCCAGGATTTACGGATGATCCCTGACCTACGCACCTTTCGTCGTGCCCTCAAGACGCTGTTGTTTCAACAAGCTGTGCTGGCCTGAATACCAAGATCAATTTTAAATTATATGGGTTGTCTTTGTCTTAATTGAAATGGGCCAAATTATTTAATTCCTTTTAAACTGTTTTAAATTTTATATGTGTTTTTTATTTTTGGCTGTGCACTGCCCTGAGTCCTTCGGGAGAAGGGCGGTATAAAAATTAAATAAATAAATAAATACAATTCACTTAGCAAGTATCTTGCTTAGCGGTTGATTCCATTTGTGGTCGTAAGTCGAGGATTACCTGTATACATTCAGTCTGCTTTTCTGAAATAACAGCTGAATCCCCCAAAAGAAGAAGAAGAAGGTTGAGCTGAAGAGAAATGCCCAAAATGGTAGGGGGAAAACACGAGTCTCTTGCTTGTGGTTCTCCTTAGACACGAGTTGTCCGCCACAGCAGTTTCTGCCTCGGTTGCCAAGCGTGTGGCCAGCATCTTTTGAGCCCAGTTTTCATTCATCCCATCGCACTGGAGCTACACACTCTGGTGTGGGAGTCTGTGGTCCCTCAGCAATCTTGAAAATAGCAGCGGTTAAATTTTTATGAAGCAACGGAGGTGTCCCAACAGAAAGCGCCTCGGTCTCCTCCACTCTCATCCCTGTGAACATCAATTAGTGTTACAAATGTGTGATAGCTTCTCACAAAGCAACGGGAACATGATAGACAGGTCTTTCCACCTTGGAATTGTAACGGAGAGGGTTGAGCTATGCATTATTTATAGCTCTTGTCTTGTCTCTTCTCATCCTCCTCCTGCAATCACTTTCATTTCCTCAGCTATAAACAAGGGCACAGGTTTGTGTCCTACAGCGTCTAGGGAGGGGGCTGTTTGTTTGTTTATTTATTTATTTATTTATTTATTTATTTATTTATTTATTTATTATTTAAATTTGTATACCGCCCTTCTCCCGAAGGACTCAGGGCAGTGCACAGCCAAAATTAAAATACATACAATACAAAATTTAAAATAATTTAAAAGCAGAATTAAATCAAATTGGCTTCCCAAAAATTAAAACCCATTACCCTTAAAATAACCCATTAAAATTTTAAGCCAGCCCAGCTTGCTGAAATAGGAAGGTCTTCAAAGCTCAATGGAAGGTCCGGAGGTCCGGGATTAGTCGTATTCCTGGGGGTAGCTCCAGAGGGTGGGTGCCCCCACAGAGAAGGCTCTCCCCCTGGGGGTCGTCAGTCGACATTGCTTGACTGACGGCATCCTAAGGAGGCCCTCTCTGTGGGACCGAGTTGGCCGGTGGGAGGTTATCGGTGGCAGAAGGTGGTCTCGCAAATAACCGGGCCCTAAGCCATGGAGCGCTTTAAAGGTGAGAACCAATACCTTGAAGTGCACCTGGAAGACCACCGGAAGCCAGTGCAGCTCGCGCAGGCAAGGTGTCACATGGGAGCGCCATGTCGCCCCCATAATTACCCACGTGGCTGGGTATTAATATTAATTTCAGTCGCGGTCCCATTTATTTATTTATTTATTTATTTATTAGATTTTTATACCACCCCCTCTCCCGAAGGACTCGGGGCGGTGAACAGCCAAGATTAAAAAACATACAATATAAACATTAAAATACGTTTAAAACAGAATTAAATCCAAAATGGCTCCCCAATTTAAAATGCCTTACCCATGACCCTATAATTAAAACAAATTTAAAATTTCCACATTTAAAAAGGGGAAAGATTTAGGCCAGGCCAGCTTGATGAAATAGAAGAGTCTTAAGCCCATAAAAGAGATGCATGCATAGTTAAATGCAGATCAGCCAATACCAGATCGTAGCCATCCTGCAATCTTTTTGAGGGTTAGCATTGTGGTGTAAAAAAAGAATAAGACTGTGTTTTTCAAACTTGGGCACTTTAAGATGTGTCAACTTCAATTTCCAGAATTGTGGGAGTTGAAGTCCCCATATCTTAAAGTGGCCAAGCTTGGAAAACACTGGCTGTGAGACATTATGCCTAATGGGGGGGAGGGGGCTACTATGATGGACTACAGGAAGGAGGGAGTAGGTTTCTAGAAGGGAAGAGAGACAAGAGATAGCACAGTCTCAAGCTGGATGGGAGACAGTAGAAGAGAGTAAAGATTGCCTAGTATATCTGTTAGGAGGAGAGTTGTAGGGGTTCAGTCTGGCAAGATTCTGTCTGCTGTGTGTAAACTAATAAAGAACTGGACGCTGGCTGGATTGTTCTACTTCGTTTTTTGGATTTAGCCTGATATTGGCGTGAGAAATTATCAGCCAAAGAAATTAAAGACATGAGATGAGGTAAAAAGAAGTATAGCCCACTCTGCAACTAGAATTTGGTGGGTGTCTCCTTCCAGCAAATCCATTACCTCACTTCATAAATAGCCTTTTGATATTTCTACTATTTGAGGGTCTCATTAGTTCCATCCAACTTGTGATTTCTCTCAATCTTTGCCTTCTTGACATTGTTTCTTTCTTGAGATATTTGTGGTTTGAACCTCATTCATTTCCTCAACATGACTGTTCTACCTTGATCTATTTCTTCTCTGATGGTTACTCATCTTCCTCTTCAGTCCACTTTCATTCACCACCCTGTCATTCTCGAACCTCCCTCTTCTTGTTTTATCACACACCTCTGGTAGGTTCTCCATTCCTGAAACATTCAACTTTCATGCTTCTCCTGACACCCTAACTTCAACATCAGGAAGAGACAAGATAGCGGTATTTGCTCCATTGAACAAATGCTCCTTCCTCCCTATGTACCACATGCTACTCTTTCAACCAGCATCTGTGCATCTTACAGTTCCTCTGTCCATTTTCAATGTTTAATAAATGTTGCACCCAAATACACAAATTCATCAGTTTACCTGGGTTTTTTGCCATTAATACTATAGCTTGGAATTCTTCACTCTACTTTTTTTGTGAAGCACAAATTACCTTGGTAGATTAATGTTCAGAGCCGTGCTTCTCTTTGGATTATACAACCCACCTGACATTTGTCGCAAAGCATCTCAGTTCTTAACCAACAACAAGACATCCTCTGCATACCAAAGAACAGATTACACCCACTCCCCTAATTGGCACACTTCTGATGTTATTATTAACATTTTTTAATAATGCCAGATAGATAGATAGATAGATAGATAGATAGATAGATAGATAGATGAATAGATAACTGGATGGATGAACAGACGGTAGACAGAGACTTAAATAACCAAGAGGGCTTCACCCTCTGCTTTGCTCTCTGCTCTTAACATTCGCTAACATTTGCTAACTATTCTATTTATTCTCATTCAAGCTTTACCTTTAGCATATCACATGCCAGTCGCATTCCATCGGAATTCTGCCAGATGCCCTCCCAGACAAATAATTAGTTGCACAGCACTCCATAAGCAAGCCAAATCCATATTTTCAGGTTTTTCCCACTGTACTATCTACACCAGCACCTTAATCATTTTCAAGCATTCTCACAAGTTTTATCTCTTCCTTTTCATATTTTCCCCCTGGGGCACAAACCTTTCCGTTCCCATTCTGCAGCAAGTCACAATCAGCCCTTTACACGTATCTGAAATCCTTCTTCTGGCACTCCCACACTTGTTTCATCCCAAATCAGCTCATTGCTTTTGTTTGTAATTTCATTTAATTTCCATTTTTCATGTTTTGATTGTCATTCACTCTCTGGGAGCTCCTTGTTCAGCCCTCTACACATTTAAAAAAAAGCATTTTTAAAAATTTCCTTCAAAAACTCTGACTCTTAATCTTAGCTGTTTTTTCCTGTCTTTGACTTTATTATATACATTATGTAACATCCATCTTCATTTGATTCAAAAGTCATTTTTGTGTACAGGTAGTCCTCAATTTGTCGGGACCAGAGTTTCTGTTGTTAAACGAGACAGCTGTTAAGCGAGTCCACCTGATTTTATGAGCTTTTTTGCCACGGTGGTTAACACTGCAGTTGTTACGTGAATCATATGGTCATTAAGCAAGACTGGGTGGGAAGGTTGCAGTGAAGATCACATGACCCAGGCTGCTGCAACTAGCATAACATGAGTGTGGGGACACTGCAACAGTCATAAGTGTGAGGACTGGTCATAAGTCACTTTTGTTAATGCTGTTGTAACTTTGAACAGTCGCTAAATAAATGGTTGTAAATCAAGACTACCTACATGCATTTTGCATCCTCCGTAGCTTTTTCAGTTTGTAATCATACTGTCCATCCTTTTTCTTCCTTTTTGTAACTCCACACACCTCTGTGTGTCATTCAGAAACACGATTCTTTCACTCTGTTCCAAGCATTTCCACATTGTCTTTCCTTCTGTCTACTTCTTATTCCTTCTGTTGGGAGACGTATTATTATAAATTCATTATAGCAGCCCACTCCTGCAGACTCTGGTTGGTTTACAAATACAGTACAATAAAAATGTTAAAAATGCAATTGCATAATCAGTCCAGACTTAAACAATCAGTCCAAAACAAATCAAAGCAAGCCAAATCAAAGCAGTGGTCCCAACAGTAGTCCCACAAATACCTTATTCTCCAGATTTCCAGCTGGTCTTCGAGGGCATCCCTAAGTAGAGCCCACTGTAGTGACCAGGATATGAATAACTTCCTGAAAGGGCTCCCAGTTGAGAAAGGGATGCAACTGGTACAAGAGAGTAACCTGTGCAAAGGTTCAACCTGGTCTCTGAGCAGGAGCTGCAAGTTCAGAGGGACCCCCAAGTTGCGTACCAGTTTAGAAGGGTGAAGCGTTACCTCATCCAAGACCAGTGATGGGATTTTCCCCTACTGGGAGGGGGAGGTATCCAACAGTCACTTGGCAGGATTGCGTTAAAGTCTGTTCTGCCCCATTCAGACCCAAACAGCTTCACCTGCACAGCTTGAGGTAGAGGTATACTGATGATTCCAAACCCCAAACCAATGGATGACCTTACCTGAGGTTTCACGTAGTTGTTATAGGAAAGCATCAAGCCCTCACCCCCCACAGAACAGGAGCCACAGGTGTGAACTCTCCCCACCCTGTCAACACAAACTGAAGTTGACCACTGGGGAAAGCAAGCAAGCATTGGAGCACACTGTTTCTCCTCCCAACTCCCATAGCCGACCCAGTAGGATACCATAGTCAACGGTATTGAAACTTGATGAGAGATCAAGCAGCACCAGATTGAAGCTCTACTTCTGATGTTGAATTGTGATCAACCAATGCTATCTCTTTACTGTGACCCGATCTAAAATCTAAACAAAACAGACCTAGATAACCCATTTTCTCCAAAATCACCTGCAACTGTTGTCCAACCAACTTCTGTATGGTCTTCCCCATGAAGGGAAGGTTGGAGACTGGACAATTTTGTCCAGAGTGGAAAGTATCCAGTGATGGCCTCTTGAGGAGGGGATGTATCACCCTCTCCTTCAAGGCTGGCAGAATAACTTCCTCTCTCAAAGAGGCAGGTTCCTTCCTTGGGGACCTCCTGGACTGCTTACCAACCCAGGAGGATCCAGGAACTCCTAAAGAAAGGACCAAACTAACAGCTAGGAGAACCTCGGCCACATCCTTGGGCATCTCAGGATCAAATTCATTCCAGATAACCTTAAAAGACTGTGCCTTGGGCAGCTCACTTGGACATGCCCCAAGCCCACTTCTGAGTGAATGTCAGGATCTTTATCTGTCATATAGTGTGAATACTCCTCACTGCAGCCCTGCAGAGGATCTGGTGGCCCTATTGCCCAAGAGGGATTGGGCCACTCTAAACAGGGCAGCTGGATGGCTATCAGCAGTTGCCCTAAAGGTGGAGAAATAATCACCACCACGTAGGCTTAAATACAGGATCTCCATGTTTGTTTGGATTGGCTCCTTGTCTTTCTCCATGGGGCTTCAGGCCACAGCATTTCATTGATTGGTTTCTTGCAACTAGAGTCAAATTTCTTGGCTAAAATGGCAGGAGTCAAGGACTACCTGTATTTTGATTGATGCCAAATGTGGATTGGCCTTTCTTATTTTGGCACCAAAGAACTTTGATCTTTGGTGCCAAAATAAGAAAGGCCAATCCACATTTGGCATCAATCAAAATACAGGTAGTCCTTGATTTATGGCTACAATTGAGCGCAACATTTCTGATGTTAAGTGAGACATTTGTTGTGAGTTTTGCCCCATTTTACGAACTTTCTTGCCACAGTTGTTAAGTGAAACACTGCAGTTGTTAAGTCAGTAAGTGAATCTGGTTTCCCCATTGACTTTGCTTGTCAGAAGGTTGCAAAAGCAGGTCACGTGATTCTAGGACACAGCAACGGTCATAAATATGAAGTAGAAAGTGGTCTGTTTTCTGATTTTGAGAAATGCTGATAATGCTTTCCCCTTCATTGCCGAGAGGTATGAAATGTGAAACGCAGATGATCCAATCGGTTTGGGAATGGTGAACTTGGCTATGGGAAAAAAATCACATTGAAGGAATAGGTCAATCCATGGAACTTCAGTGGGCTGTGGATTTGTTTGTTTGTTTTCAGTAATGCAAGAGGAGAGTGAGTACAAATCTCTAGTTCAGCCAAAAAAAGAAAGGAAAAAAAAATCTTGATTGTTCATGTGATACTTAATAGAGGAACCGAGCTGCATATTAAGAGACATTAAGGCTTCCACTCATTTATGGTACACATGTTTGATAGCTCTGTTGGTTTACACACACATTATAATTTTCCCAGCATGACAATATTGCTAGCGAATAAATGAATTCACCAATCAAAACCATTGACAGTTTTAGCATACAGTTTTGTTGTTGACAACTTTATTTTTCCCTTTTGCCATTGGAGTAATATTTGGCAGTTTGCATCTATCCAAGGGGAATCTTCTGACAAGATGCATTTGGTAAAATTAGGTTTTGATCTATAATAATTTCAAATAAAACAAAACTCACCCCCACTTTTCCCAACATATCTTGGCTCAGCTGCGAAAGACTGATGCCTGACTCCTTGAGTTAAATCTCTTGTATTTACAGGTAATCCAGCTACACCTTTGTCTGCATCACAATTTCCCTTCACCTCACCTTTCTACTCGTACATAGTTCAGGTGATCTGGCCCGGTGTTTCCCCCAAAGGATCTAGTCCTCTTTTGCAGCACAATCATGTAAGGTGCTTGGACTAAATACAGGTAGTCCTTGACTTACAACAGTTCATTTAGGGACCATTCAAAGTTACAGCGGCACTGAAAAAAGTGACTTATGACCATTTTTCACACCTATGACCCTTGCAGCATCCTGATGGTCTCGCGATCAAGATTCAGATGTTCAGATGTTTGGCAACTGACTCATATTTATGATGGTTGCAGTGTCCTGGGATCATGTGATCCACTTTTGTGACCTTCTGATGAGCAAAGTCAACGGGGAAGCCCAATTCACTTAACAGCCATGGTATTAACAACTGCAGTGATTCATTTAATAATGAATTGCCAAGAAAGGTTGTAAAAAGGGACAAAACTCAGTTAACGAAGGTCTCACTTAGCAGCAGAGATTTTGGGCTCAATTGATGTCATAAATTGAGGATTACCTGTATGTGGCTGGAATCTATTTAACAGTAACAGAGTTGGAAGGGACCTTGGAGGTCATCTAGTCCAACCCCCTGCTCATGCAGGAGACTTGTACTAGGGATTTGAACCACTGAACTGCCAACCTTTCTGATCAACAAGCTCAGTGTCTTTAGCCACTGAGCCACCTAGTCAGGCAATCATTTGAGGCTCAATTGTCTTGGAGTGAGATTCTTACCACAGCATCACTCCCAGATTTCATTTTTTTTTCTCCTTGCCTGTTTTTAGTGGAAGCCTTTTGGGCAAAGTCTGCTTCTATGTGATGTCAAGAACTCTGGGGTCCTAAACTGGGATGCTACCAGTTTTATTTGTATGCTGCCCCCCCCCCCAAAAAAAACCCTGAGTAGAGTGTTATGAAATGGGTTTGCTCAGGTTCTTATTAGAGTATGTGCTGATCGTGACTTGAAGTGCAAAATCAGTTTGGTCTAGTGGTTAAAGCACCAGGAGATGGTGAGTTCTAGTCCTGCCTTAGGCATGAAAGCCAGGTAGCTGACTTTGGGTCTCTCGGCCCAACCCACCTCACAGAATTGTTGTTGTGGGGAAAATAGGGGGAGAAAGAGAGATCTATTTGTTGCCTTGAATTATTTATAAAAAAAAATTAAAATGTGGAAGAAGAAGAATTTTTTTAAACTGCAGGGATGATGGAACAGAATAGCATTCCTGATTTCTGCTCCTTGGTAGAGAAGACTGGTGAGCAGAAAAAGGCTGGTTTTTAAAAATTTACATGGAAAGTAAAGGAATGTAGAAATGGTACAGAAAACTGAAGGGGTGCTTCCTTGTTCTCCCCACTTTGGGGCTGTCTTATTCTCACAATTCCAATACGTCTGACCCCATGTTAGAGTGGCTGCCATATGCCAGTTGCATTTTTCAAAACCTGCCCTTCCGTGCCTCATACATGCCAGCAGCTTTGGGGAGATCCTAAAGAGATTTGCAGTTGAGTGAGAGAATTTGAACTAGGATCTCCCTGTTCTGGCTCTGGTTTTGGCCACCATTACATTATCCACCAGGAGGCAGTACATGACAGTACATGTCCTTATTGGGAATCGTCCAAGGTCTATAGCCAGATCTTATTCTTTGGGGTTCAAATCAGGGGTGGGGTCTAATTTTTTTTACTACCGGTTCTGTGGGCATGGCTTATTTTGTGGGCATGGTTTGATGGTCATGTGACAAACAATTCTTTGGGATTTAGCAGAGGTACTGGTCAAGAGGCTTTTAACTGCTTGCAGAGCCATACCAGTCTACCCATTTGTACTTGGAGCGTTCCGGTCTACCTATTTGTTTTTGGAGCGCACTGGTCTACCACCACACTGCCTTTTACCTTTGAAGTGCCGCAGCAAGAGTTTAAACAGTTTTTTGCCGCTCTGCCACCACCGAGAGCATCGGAAACCGCTTTCAGGCAGCTTGGCCTCAATTGCCAATCTACCACCATCAAGCGGTTTATAAAGAGTGGATCGGTTCTAGCCGATCAGTTGGGAGGCTTCTTGGCTTCTCAATTTAAAGCTAAGGTTTCTTGTTTTTTTTTCTTCTCTTCTTTGTCAAGTGAGCCCTGATTTTTTCTTTCTAGCCAATCAGCTGGGACTCAGGAGGCAGCAAATAGATTGGGGGCGGGGCCAGGCAGCGGTACTATTTACCGGTTCTCTGAACTACTCAAAATTTCCACTACCGGTTTGCAAGAACTGGGGAGAACTGGTAGCAACCCACCACTGGTTCAAATCCTCTACCAGGAATTGAACTCGCAGCCTTTCACACCCGAGATGTCTCTATATCAGTGATGGCTAACCTTTTTGCTATTGCGTGCCAAAAGCGGGGGAGCACGGAGTGTGTGTCACGCGCGCATGCCCACACCCATACTTATATGCTCCCTGTCCCCCACTCATGCGCACGTGACCCCCCATGCTCCCCCTGCTTTTGGCACACGATGGCACGGTGGGCCTGGTAGGTCCGTTTTTTGCTCTCCCCAGGCTCCAGAGCCTCCCTAGGAGCCTGGGGAGGGCAAAAACGGCCATCCCCACCCGTCCAGGGGCCCTCCGGAGCCTGGAAACAGCCTGTTTCCCTACTTCTGGTGGGCCCAGAAGGCCCAAAAATCAGCTGGCTGGTGCACGCATGCCCGCCAGAGCTGAGCTCACGTGCCCACTGATATGGTTCCGTGTGCCACCTTTGGCACCCATGCCATAGGTTCGCCATCACGGCTCTATATGATGCAGGTCTTGATGCTTGTGGTGTGGCAGAAACGGAGATAGAATCTATCAGAATGGTATTTAGAATCCACTACTTTAAGGTCTCTGAGATCTTAAGGGAAAGTGGACTGTATACATCATTCTGTAAATCAGAACATCTGTAATCTGCGCAGTTGCATACCTGTCATCTCCATGAAGCAGGAAGGAGATCTAGGTAGAACTTTTAAGAAGTGTCATGTCCTCAGTGGGATAAGCAGTGAAACACAGTTCATGAAAAACTGAGGTTGGTACAAGACACCTTTATCGAGAAGATAGAGCAGGAAGAGTTAAGAGTTCCATGCTAGGTCTTGGTTCTTATTCCTAAGGGGCCTCTTCTCCCAGAGAGCACTGAAGCTGAGCTCTCTTATGTTGGTCCGTTCTTTGTTTTTCTTATCTGGCAGCATCATGGCTTCCTTGGTCTGTTGGCTTTTCTCAGGATCACGGAGGTGGACTTTGCAGAATCCATGGATATGGAAAGACTGGATCGCTTCCCAGTTGCCCTCTGTTCTGGGACGTCAGATACAACCCCATATGCTCTTCCTCTTACAATTCTCTTGACCAGGAAAACCTGGGGCCTCCAACTCGAACTGCACGTGTGACAGAAGGACAGAATACACCTGCTGATCCCTGATGGAGTCCTGCTCCAGTGGGTCTGTTGCTTGTGGCTTGCATGGTGGAGTTTTCGTTTCAGTGACTTTAGGGAGATCTGGGGTGTTCCTCATCTCCAGCTGCAGCATTGCAACCTCTGTCATCCCCAGCCATGTAACTAACCACTGTGGTGAAAGATAGAATGTCACACAAAAAAACCCACCATGTTATCGTAGCCTGGCCACAGGAGTTACTTGCCTACCAGAGGTGAAATGCTCCCGGTTCGGACCGGCTTGGGCGAGTAGGTAGCGATGGTGGCGGGCAGTTCGGAGAACCGGTAGCAAAAATCCCTGCCCCCGCCCCCCCATGCCCAGCTGAGCCGCGTGACCATCAGAGCCTTTTTTTCCTTTTAAATGGCTCTGACCAGCCAAGCTCTGACGATCCCAGCTGAGTTGCCTGCTAATCAGGCAACTCAGCTTGGATCAC
Organism: Pantherophis guttatus; assembly: GCF_059756535.1. Lineage (NCBI taxonomy): Eukaryota > Metazoa > Chordata > Lepidosauria > Squamata > Colubridae > Pantherophis > Pantherophis guttatus. The sequence goes on from NC_142074.1 coordinate 3,968,219, forward strand.
CAGAGCCATGTAAAAGAAAAAAAAAACTTTTTTCCTTTTAAATGGCTCGTAGCAAAAATCCCTCCCTCTGCCCCCCTCAGCTTGCTTACCTTAGCTGCTGGTCGCAACGCCTTGCTATAATCCCTGCAATCCATTGCATCAGCAAGCAACTGAATCTCCCTGCCTTCAATCAAGCAAAGCAAAGCTGGCAGAGGAATTCTGGGAGTTGAAATCTACAAGTCTTAAAGTTGCCAAGGTTGGAGACCCCTGTTCTATTGGGTAAGTTTTTTCCCCCTTTGGGAGCTTTAAAAAAATAGTTAATTAGGGTTTTTTTTAGTTGTTCTTTTTTTAGACCTAGCCATTTAAAGTTTAGGAAGTTTTAAATTTAGCTGCTTTTATATAAAAATAAAAATAAATTAAAATAAAATAATATTTGTGCAGCTTTCTGAGATTTAGTGTGTTTCTATAGTGTTTCACTCTAACTACACAATCGCACAAAATCTCACAAAGCTGTATGTGAAATTTTGTGTGTGTAAAGTGTGAAAGTTGTTTTTTTGGGCTTTTTGTGGCTGTGTGAGGTTCCTGCTTGTTGCAGGGGCTTGTTGCAGGGGCCATTTTGGGTGCTAGCTTTTATATTGTGGGTGCTAGCTTTTATATTGTGGTTGAGCCAGTTGTGTTGTGTTGTGTTTTGTAGGTTAAAAAAGAGCAAAGAAGTGACATTGACTTGGCCACACCCACCTGACCACCAAGCCACGCTCTCCCAGTCACCTTACCGCCAAGCCATGCCCACTTAAGCCACGCCCACAGAACCGGTAGCAAAAATTTTAGATTTCACCCCTGCTACCTACCTACCTACCTACCTATTGAATAATCTTATATTAAATAGGGAATGTTTACATGCTTGATTCCCTGCAGAAATGTTATTCTTTATTTATCACATTTAGACTCTGCCCATCTCACTGTCAAAGTGATTCTGGATGATTTGCAGAAAAAATATATATAAAAAGAACACAATTAAATAATTGAGTTAAAACCAAAATAATAAACCAATAACAGCAGAGATAAAAGGTAGGTTAAAAGATGGAGGGAGTCTCTTCAGGGCACCAACCCCCCCAAGGTTGCATGCCACTCTTCCATTCCTCCGAAAGTTACAGAGCCTTCACGCTCTTGATCATCGTTTTTTTTCCTTGACCTTGGATGAAGATTTGTGTTTTTACTGCATCCTTATGGTTGGGGTTTGTAAGCCTCCCAAGACCCTAACAGATCAGGGCAGCCTGTTCATTTCATACAATCCACCCATCCATCCATCTTGCAAATGGCAGCTCAACCTATTTCAAAATGTGCAAAGAGACTTCCTGGAAAGGAGGGCTTGAAATCTCCTCCCCATATTGGCCCCCAATGCCAGCATGTGAGAGGCTTTCCCGAGGCTTGGGCAGTCCTTGCTTCCTGGGTCGTGCCCAGCTGTCTGACACCCAGTTACTCTCTTTCCAGCCTATGATCCTTAAACGATGCGGTGATGATTGTAGAATGACAAATGGAACAGACAAGGAAGCATTTGTGTGACATCATCATAAACCTGCCATCCTCATCAGCCCCACTCACAATGGATGGCCATTCTTCTGAACGTATTCTTGCTTTATGGGGGGATGTGCGGGGGTGGGGGGGGGACAGTTCCTTCTGGAGAAAAAAAAGCAGAGGCAGTTGGGAAGAGATACTTATGTAGTACCAGCTTTAATTTTAGCACCTGCAAATCTTCATGCATGAGCAACGGAAGCTGTTAATTACACAGGAGTGAGGTCTATAAAATTAGTTGTCTAAAACATTTACTGAAGAGAACACAAGCTCTCTTTGAGCGAAATATTTCTCCTCCGAGCTTCTGAGGGCCCATCTGGGATTCAAAGCAGGTTCTCCTTCCCTGGGCTAGCAGGCTGATGCATATCTACCTACCAGGATGAAATTCCACCTTGCTGCAAAAAAAGAAAAAAAGAAAAAGAAAAGATAACCTTGGCTGGGTCCAGAATGCCGCCTGTGCCAGCTCATAGTTTCACTCACTTGGCTGGCAGGAGGCTCTGACTTGTCTCCAGAACTCTGGACTTCAAGGGAGGGGATCCAAAAGGCCAAGATATTGGCCACAATGCCAAAGCAAAATTCAGTTCCTTTTTAGGTGCATTATGATGGAAGGTGCCATCTCGACCTCCCACCCGCAGGCCATGATTCCTTGATGTCGGTTGCTCCTTTCTGAGACAGGATATTGCCTGAGAGTGAACTGGGGTGGAATCTGACCAGGTTGCTTGCCTTGCAGATGGTGGCCATGATAGCTGGGAAGCTCAATTGTCCAAAAGTGCACTAACCGGAAAATCTGTGCACTACAGACACACAGGGAGTCCTTGACTTACAACCACTTGCTTAGTGACCGTTCGAAGTTACACTGGTACTGAGGAAAGTGATACACGACCATTTTTCACACTTAAAAAAACCACTGCAGCATCCCCTTGGTGCCGTGATTTACATTCAGATGCTTGACTATTGACTCATACTTGTGACCGTTGCAGTGTCCCGAGGTCATGTGCGACCTTTTGACCTTCTGACGAGCAAAGTCAATGGGGAAGCCAGATACACTTAACAACCGTGTTACTAACTTAACAATGCAGTGATTCGCTTAACAACGGTGGCACAAAAGGTCATAAAAATGGGGCAAAACGCTGAACATCTTTCTTGCTTACCAACAGAAATTATGGGCTCAGTTGTGGTCATAAGTCGAGGACTACCTGTACTTTTTAAGTCTTTGAGTTTCAATTTTCCAGCTCTGCAGTTTTTGTTTTTTTATTTTTACTCTGGAATTTGATGGGTTCCATAGGCTCAGAATAAAAAGAAAATAATGGAAGTGCTGTGGTTAAACACCCTCCCTTCCCACCCACCCACCCCCCAATATCTTGCTATGGGAGGATGGGGTGGGGTAATGTTAATCAGGGTTTTAGAAACCAGGGAGAGTAATGAAAATTACAGTGGATGCTTAATTGCTTCTGTTTGGGGGAAAGGACCAAATCAAAAGAAAAACCTGTTCAAATTCTCCTGTTTTAGAAAAGACTTTTCATTAAGTCCGCTTTCAATCTAGAGTGAATTTGCGTGGCGTATGCGCACTCTTTCGTTCTGAAGGTGCAGAAAATACATGGTTGGACAAAGAAGCAAAAGAGAAAAGACAAAGAAGCATGGAGAGAAAAAGAAAGCTGGTTTGCTTTTGTGTGAGTGCCGAAAGTGGCAAAACAAAGACTTTGGTTGCGAATATTTTTTCCCTCCTTTTCTTTGGCCATTGCAGTGGCTGCTGGGTAGGTTTGAGGAAACGGCACTCTGCTGCTCTTCAACAACATCTTGCTTTGTTTTGGAGTTCTGCCTTTAAATATTTGCTTTGGGTCTGGAACAATAGCTTTAGATTCTTTCGAAAGGATTAAAGCCTTGGGGTCATCTGCTGGGTGAAGATGGCCTTCCATTTGCTTTTGGCTTCTGTCCAACCCGCAGCGCCTGCTTGAAGGGAGCGGGCAGAAGAAATGTTTGGAACCTGAGAAGGGCAAACATTTTGCCCCTTTCCTAGCAATGCCCCAGGAAAGAGGAAACCTGTGCCCTGGCAGTTTGCAATGTGTATTGACAAAGCTGCAGGTTGGAACAAAATCAAAACAATCAAGGATTACAACGTTTTGGTGGGGGTTTTAGCCTGCTTCACACAACATGCCAAGAGGTGCTTTGTAAACCACGATTTATGGCTTGACGCTGTCCCAACCACCTCAATCAATAACCCATGGTGAAATATAGTCTGAGGTTTAGGTTAGCCCACAGAGCCATCTGGGATTCTGTGGAATGTTAGATCTAAGCATGACTAAGGCTGTACGTAACACAACAAAACTTGATTGCTTTTCAATTTATCTGGTTCCCAGTCGTCTGCCTTATGTAGACATGATTTTGATTCTAATATATTTGCTATGGTTTTTGTTATTGTAATTGGTTAATTTTGCACTTAGTTTTAATGCAAAGGCGTGGCTCAAATAAGGGATAAAAGTACTTGCAATGTTCCAGATGTGCTCCCGGCATCCCTTTAACCATGCTGGCAGAGACGGTTAGGCCCTGTTCACAACATTTATTTGCTGTACATTCCACCCTAGTCCCATTGTGTTGATTAAACGAATATTTCTAAGTTTAGTCAAGGTGAGAGTAGAAATGTTTAAACCAGTTGAATGTTAGCTGTTCATCAATTGCTAGAAACAGGGCTGATTTGAGTGGGCACATCTGGATGATCTAGTCAGGCCACAGAGGTTAAGCAAGATCAAGGCACAGTTCATGGATGGCAGACACACAACCCCAGGGCAATAGGCTGGGCTGGGAAGTTGAAAAACTCTTACAGAAGAAGGCAACAGCAAGCCACACTTCTATCAGGTTGCCAGAAGGACCACAGTGGGTGGAGGTCCAGCAAGTCCAGGGCAGTTCAGAGATGTTTCCTTATGATTTTTAAAATATTGAATCCAATTGGATATAATCTAGACAAAGTTGGGGATTGCATTCTGCACCAAAGTGTTGCTTGGTTTCAGGTAGTCCAGTGTTTCTCAACCTTGGCAACTCGTAAGATGTGTGGACTTCACTCCCAGAATTCTCAGCCAGAAAGAATTCAAGATTGAAAACACAAGTGTAGTTGGATGTATGAATAGCAATAGACCTAAGACTTAGACTTATATACGGCTTCACAGTGCTTCACAGTCCTCTCTAAGCACTTTACAAAGTCAGCCTATTGCCCCCAACAATCTGGCTCCTCATTTTGCCAACTTCAGAAGGAAGGAAGGCTGAGTCAACCTTGAGCTGGTCAGGATCGGACCCCTGACAGTGGGCAGAGTTAGCCTGCAATATTGCATTCTATCCACTGCACCACCATGGCTCAGTAATGTGTGATGTGAAGCCAGACATTGTGTTTATAAATAAACAAAGTGAGTTATGCCTTATTCAGGAAATGGTTATTGGTCAAGATCTGGCTTAGTGTGAATGTGAAGCCAGCTTTTGTTTTTCCTGTTTACAAAAACCATGTCATTTTTGCAGGAGGAGTGGCAGAACCTGGGGGTGCAGTTAAAAAAGCAATTAGCCTAGAATCCTTACATAGCCACAAACGTAGTACAGACCACACACCCCCTCCTTGAATTACATTGACCCTTATCTAACTTCAAACAGGTGCTAACCTTTAATTGAGAAGATTCCTGTGCATTCTAGCAATAAATCAGTTTAATTGGACATTTATTGTGGACGAGATCTTTTGCCCTTACACTGTAGTTTTATTTGTTTTTCCTAGTGATTGCTTTGGCTGTTTTCTTGACTATGGTCTGGGGGTGGGAGGAATCACATGAGCCTTGGCATAGGGATCAGGCATGTTTGAAAGATGTGGTTGGAATGATGAAGATGGTGAACATGGTGGGGCGATCAAAGCTTTTGTTGTGGCTGTCATCGTGATCTTTTTGACCTCACTCTGCAGGCATCCTGGATGGGACAATGCAGGCTCTGGAGATCCAAACCCACTGGCTCTCCTCACCACCACCCCTCTCTCCGGTAGGTGGAAGGATAATAATTTGACAGGCTTTGTGAAGAATGATGGACCCGGACTGTGATGCCTGGAGCTCCTTTGCAGCCAAACAGCAATGGGAATTGGGTTCCACGTTAATAACCTTATTCCTAATTAAAATTTATTGAATGCAGAGAATGTGCTAAGTGCTTAACAAAGCCCGAGTCAAATGCCGCTGTGCACCATTTCCCTCCAAGACGGAGATAAATAGACAGAGGTGAGCTTTAAGAAAGAATTAGCAGGCAGTGCCGGACAGCAAGCAGAAACCATTCCTTTAAGAAGGAAAAGGGGGTTCTGTCACCACAGCCGCAGTATGGAACATTCATGCCCAGGGATCCAATCTGTTGTTTTCAGATTTCCCTGTCTGGGTGTTGCGTGGTTTTTTGTTTTTTTGTTTTGGTGCCATCACTGACATTTGAAAAGAGGGAGAACGAGAACTCAGTGTGGGACTGTGGGGGGTCCAGCAGTGGTTTCGTTGCTGGTGCCTGAATGTTTGGTGGTCCAGGACACAAAGCCACAATTGGTGGTCCAGCTTTTGTAACAGAAAGTTCCCAGAAATTCTGGGATGAAGAGTCTGAAGAACATAAAATCCCAGGGCTGGAAGGGACCTTCCAGGTCTTCTAGTCCAAGGTAGAAAGGTCTGAAGAAAAAAGGCACAGATGTAGCCTTCAGGCAATTTCGACTTTAGTTCCCCATCACCCAAGATTAGTGGCCAGGAATTAGAGGTCCGGGAACCAGGATCTGCAAAGGATGTTGCCAGGAGAGGTTCTATAACAGGACCTCCAGCTTTTGAGGTCTACTAGAACTCCCAAAACTCCTGCTTTGTTCAAGGGGCAGCTCTTTGTTGACTTTGGCTGAGCACTGATCATGCTAATCAGGGCTGCACTGGGTTGAGAGCTTTATGGAAGAGCATTAGGAAATCCTTAGAAGGTTGGACTGAAAATTAAAGATACATCCCAAGATAAGGTCAAGTTATGCCAGCTCTACGTTGCTGTCAAGAAAACTATATTTCTTTGTGAAATCAGTAGGAATTGAGCTGGACTTGAGGGAGTGTTTAAGATCCACTGACTGGAAACTGCACCAAAGAGAAACTTTGGTTTTGTGTTAAAAATCGAATGGAGCATCCCCCCCCTCCCAATGGCATGCGAGAAAGACCTTGAGATCAGATAAGAGAGTGCATGGTCCATAGCTGCCTAATGGATGGAGAAAGAGGCTCAGAGCCTCCCCCACCCCCTGTCAGCTTCTCAGGCTGTAAAGGAGATGGTGAGAGATTTGTACTTTCAGACTTGCAAGATTGATGTCAGCCTTGCCAGATAGATTAGATAGAAAACATTACCAGATAAGATAGTTCTATTTTATTTTAAAGCTTCATTAACAAAATCTTGCAAGTCTGAAATCTCCCAGCATCTCCTCTACAGTGTGAGAAGCTGGGCTCCCTTTTATACCCCCCTTCTGATACTCTTTCTCCACCCATTATGCAGCTGCAGGCTAAGCCCACTCTTATCTGACCATTCCCTAGCCAGCAGTTCTTCACCCTCACTCTCAAAGTCTTTCTCACATACCATCACATCCCCTACAATCTCCGTCAATTCATTCAGCAACCATTCAAAGTTACACCGGTGCTAAAAAAATATATGGATGCACAGTCCTAGAAGATCTGGCCACCACAGCACCCCCACAGTCACATGATTTCAATCCAGGCAGTCGGTGTCTGGTTCACAATTACATCCCAATGAGCCCTGGTCACATATGGCCATTTGCAATCGAATATCAATAAGGGGTCCAGCAAGGAAGGTTGCAAGTTCCTCCCACTGCTTTTTCTCCTGAGGACCCTCTACAGACTTTAACTTCTCCCCCTTCCCCCATTGCCCACACTCCATAATGCACAGCACTCGCAGAACCCCCCACTATCCCATGCTTCTTAGTGCCTGCCTGCAGTGGCCCCCATGGCCCCCGCACACACTCCATGCTCCTTGCTTGGGATTCCTGCCTCCTCCCTTCACAACCTGCAATCCTTGCTTAATGACGGTAACGAAGACTGCCAGGATTGTCCTCACTAAATGATGCAGTTACGTGATACGCTTTACAGCCTGATTGCTTAGCAATCAGAATTCCAGTCCCAATTGCTGTCGTAACCCGAGGACTACCTGTATTTCCTCCAGCATGTCTACATTTCCCTGTGATGTAGGAGAGGGTTGGATGTTGCCTATTTTACTGTTTTGAAACCCTGTTTTCTAGCTACATATCCCTCATAGGGGAAGGGGTTTCTGGTATATCCAAACATGTCTTTTCCCCTTCCCTGAGAGAAGGGAGGGATGGAGAGGAAAAAAGAAAGCTTGAAGGTGAGAGTCACAGAGAAGTCAAAGGGACAGAGGTTGCTTGGTGTGATTTTGAAATCCGTGGCTAGACCAAGAAGGGATTATTGTTTGAGGCATCACCTCCCTTCTGTTCCCAGCATTTGACAGGAATGTGCCCCCAAATCACCTGTAGGCAAAAAGGACTTTCCTGTTTTATTCAGGCAGTCCGGCTGAAAGCAAAACAGCATCAAAAGGCATCTTGGCAGAAAAACCAAACTCTTATGTTTAGGAAACCCACCAGGCTGCATTTTTTTCAGTTTTGCTTTTTGATCATTTTCATAGCAGTTTTATTCTTTGGTTATCACTTTAATGTTTTTGTTGATAGGTATGCTTTTAGTTCTGTTTTTCCTTTGCCTGCGAAGGAAAATTGATTGACGTTTTTTTGACAGAAAGAGAAAGTATCAATCCAGTAAATAAAACATATTAGACGTAATAAATTTTGGTCTTTTATGTATCAATAATGCAAATGCAAAATGAACAATTATGGCTCTTGCACACATCGGCTTACCTGCGTGTGATTCTGTCTGAGGAAAAATGTTTCTGCCTCCAACAACTGGTTTGCCACAGTTTTTCATTTTAACAAAGTCTAAATTTTCAGAACCTGCCATTTTTCAGGTCTTACAAAAGATTTCTGACATGCATTTAATCCTGATATGTTTGAAATATTTTGATTACATTTACATCATTTTCATATTGTGGCTTCCAAAAGTTACTTCTCTTTTCCTGTTTTTAGTGTATGTTTTAATTTACAGACAAGTGTGAATTCTCTTTGGAGGATTAAAAAAAATAGCACTTTTGATCTTGGTAAACAGATCAACACAGATTGGTTTCCTATGTCACCTGAATTCCCTATTTTTCCCTTCTGTGATTCTCAGTTTTATAAAACAGATGGTTTATCATCTAAAGTTTTAAATCAGAGCAATTTGCCCTGAATTCGTATGCTGGTTTTTATTTCTTTTCTTTGCTGAATAATTATATGGAAGTGCTAGAATTTAATTTACTGAAAACTATGGTATTGGACTCTTTATTTCTTAGCTTCCAGAATAGTGAAGAGTAAGAATGCAATAAAATAATAATGGGTGTTCTTATCAGCATTGTTCCATTATGGTGTATAAGAATGTGGAGAGGAACTGTACAGAGCTGTGGGGGCTCAGCGGTTAGAATGCAGTACAGGTAGTCCTTGACTTACAACCGTTCATTTAGTGACCATTCAAAGTTACGACGGCACTGAAAAAATGGCTTACGACCATTTTACGATCACTGCAGCACCCCCATGGTCACGTGATCAAAATCCAGATGCTTGGGAACTGGTTCATATTTATGACGGTGGCAGTGTCCCAGGGTCATGTCATCCCTTTTGCAACCTTCTGACAAGCAAAGTCAATGGGGAAGCCAGATTCACTTAACAACCGTGTGACTAATTTATTAACTGCTGTGATTCACTGAAAAATGATGGCAAGAAAAGTCGTAAAACGGGGCAAAACTCGCCTAACAAAAGTGTCACTTAGCAACATACATTTTGGGCTCGGTTGTGGTTGTAAATCGAGGACTACCTGTATCTCATAGAATGAAAAGAGGCAGATTCCATAAGTAAGAGGAAACGAGGTGAGGCTGAAGGAGGCTAATGTACTATCAAGGCTAATAAAGAGCCTTGATAGTACAGTGGTTTAGTGCACCCTGTTATTAACACAGCTGCCTGCAATTTACTGCTGGTTCGAATCTCTCCAAGGCTGAAGGTTGACTCAGCCTTCCATCCTTTCTAAGGTAGGTTAAATGAGGACCCAGTTTGTGGGGGCAATAAGCTGACTTTGTATAAATATACAAAAGGATGAAGGCTATTGCTTAACGCATTGTAAGCCGCCCTGAGTCTCTGGAGAAGGGCGGCATATAAATCAAATTAAAATAAAAATAAAAATAATGGTGTGTGTGCTAGCACTCCTTTTCCTGCTATTTTCCAGCTGTTGAAGGGACACCATTGTGTCTGCATGCTTGGGGCAGCTTCCAGGTTGGAGAAAGGCTTATAGCAGAGGTGCCTGCAAGGTGTGGGCAATAAACATGCCAACCACAAGAGTGTGAGCAAAACAGATTTTCTATGCAGCACAACCTCAGTCCTTCAATCCACAACCTTTAATTTTATGTTGTACATAAAAAAGAAATGGCGCTGATAGAAGAGAATATTTGTAGCTTAGCTGTTTTCTTGCAGACATTTCATGACCCAACTATGTAACATCATCAGTGTTAAGAGGGAGTGGGGTTTGCAGAATGGAGGAAGATGAAGAGGAGGAGGAGGAGGAGAAGGACGACTTTGGGGCTCTTGGCCCAACATCATCAGTGCTAGAAGGAAATAGTGGACTTTGCTTTCTGTTTATATACCAGGGGTTTGCCCTGTTGTTATTGGTGCCAGAGATGGAGCTCCAATCACACTGTCACAATTGCCCTCTTGACTTTCTTCACCACATCTCTCTACATGGGGCTCCCCTTGAGGAGTACCCGGAGGCTCCAACTGGTGCAGAATGCGGCCGTGCTGGGGATTATGGGAGTGAGGGGGCGCTCCCATGTGACACCTCTCCTGCGTGAGCTGCATTGGCTTCCAATGGTCTTCCGGGTGTGCTTCAAGGTGTTGGTTACCACCTTTAAAGCGCTCCATGGCTTAGGACCTGGTTATCTTCGAGACCGCCTTCTGCCACCGACAACCTCCCACCGACCCGTGCGCTCCCACAGAGAGGGAATCCTCAGGGTGCCATCAGCCAATCAATGTAGGCTGGTGACCCCCAGGGGGAGGGCCTTCTCTGTGGGGGCTCCCACCCTCTGGAATCAGTTGCCCCCGGAGATAAGAAGAATCCAGGACCTCAATGCCTTCCGTCGTTCCCTGAAAACCTATCTTTTTCAGCAAGCTGGGTTGGCGTGAACCCCCCCCCTTTTCTAGCTTTTTTAGTTTTTTAAATTGTCAATGGGTTTTAGTTTGAATGTTTTAAATTTTGGGGCCGAAGTCATGAAATTCTTTTAAAAAATTTAAATTTTGTATTGGTATGTGTTTTAGTTTTGTCTGTCCACTAGGAGAAGAGCGGTATACAAATTGAATAAAATAAATAAATAAATAAATAAATAAATAAATAAATAAATAAATAAATAAATAAATAAATAAATCCTATGGACAGCCCTGTCCAATAGCCAGGTATAATTACCCATAGTCGCTGTCATTGCTTTGCACATTATGTTAAGCCATAGTTTGAAGCCAAATTAGGAACGGATATCACAAACCATTGCTTACAAGTTCACATCTCATGTTAAACCCAAACCAGCAAGCCACGTGGGTTGGCGGGCCCCTCCCTCACCCTTGCAGGAGGGAGGGTGTTAATTGACTGCGGTGGGAGTAAAATGTGCCCCCCTAAGTAGCTGAGGGGCTTGGACGGTGTTACCTTGGGGTAAGTGCCTCTTTTATGAACCAGCTGCTAAACTGGTTTTGTTATTCAGATCCCCCTGCAACGAAAGACAAACCTGGATCTGATGTTGTGAAGTGAAAGCCAGGTGGTGGGGGGAATAATTAATGGAGTGAAAATGAACAAGTCAGATAGAGTCTTTTATCCTTCATAGAGAAAGCAGTTAAAGGTCAATCCCATTCTTTGTACGCTTTCTGCTTAATATTTCCAGGGGCTTTTCCATCAAGGTATTAATTAAATGAGAACAAAGGCTCTCCATTTCTCACACGTGTGAGAGGTATTTCTCTCTCTCTCTCTCTCTCTCTCTCTCTCTCTCTCTCTCTCTCTCTCTCTCTCTCTCTCTCATGTTCTCTTTCTTTCCTACTTAGAAAATCCACAAACTTTTTTGAGCTGAAGTTGGACTTGGTGTGAGGCCTTGCCGAGATGTACTTCTTTGCAAAATGGCTTTTAATAAACTGGAAAATATGCCATATTGCCCGGGAACCTTACGCTTCCCTGTAATTACTCCCGTATTATGGTGGCAGAGAAAAGGCAAAGGGGCAAGGGGACCGGCAATTACCTTGTCCATATTTTTGCATAAGAGGCCTTTTTATGTCTCTGCGTGATTTAAATGCTCTCTGAAGTAGCCAGTTCTCCCCCCTTGGCTAAAAAATGGGGCTCTTGTGAACAGCAACATTCTGTTTTAAATGTTTGTGCATTTTATGCACACTTCTGAATTTAGTTTTGATTCATTAGAAACGTTACTGTGTCAAACAATTTACCTAAAAAAAGTCTGGAACCATATAACGGCATTAACAAAATAATGGCACTTCAGGATTAATCATAATAATAAGTCAGGAAAAGTGTGCAGCATACAGCTTCTGGGTTTCTTTCGAAACCCTTAGCCAGCTGTGGCCATAAGAGACATCTGTATTTTCTTCTGGGTAACAGAATAATGTCTGTTCATATTTAGGTACCTGTAAAAATCTAATCATGATAGTACAGCGTGTCTATGGAGATTCTCAATTATCCAGGTCTTGGTTGTCCCAAAGGTATTCTTTCAAAAGGCAACTGGACTTCCTTTGTTTTTCCTTGAAGACATTTCACTTCTCCTCCAAGAAACTTCTTTAGAACTGATAGATGATGACTAGATTCAGCAGTTCATCTCATTTAAAAGACACTCTTTTGAAGACAGCAAAGTCCACATTTTGGACAGAGAGGACTGCTGGTTTGAAAGAGGGGTCAAAGAGGCCATCTATGTCAAAATTGAACGGCCCTCTCTCAACAGAGGGCGGAGGCTACAACATCATCTATCTCCAGTCTACAACACCGTCCTTTCAGCAGTTCCAAGAAGGCTCCCCACCCATTTGCACCACTCAGGTGATCCTGAAGACACAGATTAACCTCCAGGTGGCCTCAACAACTCTCTAAAAGAATACAAATGACCAGCTGTCTGCAAGGAGTATAAATCCTTCCGTTCCCCACCATCCAGTCAAAGAAAAACCAGACAGTCCAGTTGCCTCTTGGAAAAGCATCTTTGGGACTACTGGAATTAGTGGTATTAAAATATTAAACAAATTTATTGTCCAGGCCAATATGATTCTGAAACAGTTATGCAACTCATCTGATTGAATTCTTCACCAAATTCATCAGATCAGTCAAATTCAGAGATGAAATACAGTCTATGTACCCTGTTTTCCCCAAAATAAGACAAGGCCAAGCGGTTATTTCAGGGTTCAACAAAATATAAGACAGGGTCTTATTTTGGGGGAAACACGGTATCTGCTGCTGAAGTTATCTGCTAAAGAAGAACGGAGGTTGAATCTTGGGAGACATTGACTTGGCACCTATCGGCACCAGGTTGACCTTGGCAGATTTTGAGAAAGCTAAACAGGATGGTTAGTATTTGGATCAGAGGTAATTAGGATAGCTCAGAACCTTAGACTAGGTTGAGAAGCTGAGAAGATAGTCCAGAAGGAAGGAATGAAAGACAAATGTTGTACAAATGTCAGCATAAACATGACCATAAAGTCAACAGGAATAGAACCCAGCTGAAGGGAAAATTGATTTTTTAACCCTTGTAGTGCAGAGAAAACTGCTGTTTGTAATGAATTATTGTCACCTATTTCAAACCTATTAGAAGAAGGAGATGGCATTTACTTTAGAAACTTTTTAGAATCTGTCTCTTGCATGTGGTTGGAAATTCTGCTTTACTTCTGCTATGTAGTTTTTATGCAATAAGCCTGGTGCATTGGAACAACACTTCTCAGAATTCCTAGTGAGAATGTAGTCCCAGCACATCTGGAGGAGAGACCGGGTTGGAGATATTTGATGTAAAAGAACATAACTCAGCTTAAAACTTCACACCTCTGTCTGGCACTTCTCGTTGCTATTGTTACAAGTCACGTGAGCCATCGCTTCAACCAAGACTGAGCCTCGCAAAAATAAACCTCGTTTCTCTCTGCCCTCCCTTCCCCTGTGCATTTGTGTATTGACAGTTTCACAGTTTTGCTTGCCACATAGTAAGCTTGTGCAGTATATAGAGATACTGAAAAAAAATGCGTCTTTTGTTTTTATTTATTTTAATTTGGGCAAATGTAACTCAGGGCCAGATACAGTGTATCAGGTCTGTCTCTCTTCTCAATAGCCAGCCACTGAGCAGGACAGGGTGGAAGGAAGAGGGTCCCAAAAGATTTGTTGAATGCTCTCAACTTTAAAAGAAGCTAAATCAGGACAGAGAATCCTCTGTCCTGGAGATGGAGGGGCCACCTTCTAATCCCACCTTCTGCAGGAATCCAAATTAAACCCTCCCTAATTTAGACTAATGAAGAAAAGGCTTAGAGATGACATGCTAATCATCTTCCCATACTTAAAGGGCTGTCATAGGGAAGAGGGGGTGGATTTATTCTCCAAAGCACCAGAGATCAAGACAAGAAGTAAAAGGGTAAAAGCTCATCAGAGGGAGGTTCAAGATGGAAATAAGGAGGATTTTTTTTTGACAGTGAGAACAATTAGTCAATGGAACAGCTTGTCTCCTGGAGTTGTGGGTGCTCCATCACTGGAGGTCTTCAAGAAAAGATGGGACAACTATTTGTCCGAGATGATATAAGGACTCCTGTCTTGGGCAGGAGTTTGGACTAGGAGAACTCCAAGGTCCCTTCCAGGCCTAGGTTTCTATGATTTTATTAAGTGGACAGCTGTCCATCCTCTGCTCTCATACTCTCAAGTAAAGGGAAGCCTTTGGACTGGTGGTTCCAGTGGTCAAATGCCCTTTTTGATCAGAAAGATTTTTTTCTCAACTTTCCTCTAGAACGTGGCTTCAAGTCTCCCTGTAGTTGAGCACCACATCTGGCAACTTTATGCAGGTTGTATAGGTGTAGAACTGAACATGGAGATGAAATATCCCACTGAAATAGCAACCCCTATAGATAAACATCATTAAAACATAGCTTTAAAAAAATCACCCCATGATCATCAGCTAAAAGGTTTCAGTTCTTCCTGAATGCCAAAATCATAAAGAAGCACAGTCATAAGCCAGGGGTCTCCAACTTTGGCAACTTTATGACTCGTGGACTTCAACTCCCATAATTCCTCAGCCATAACGTTGCTAAGGTTGGAGACCCCTGCCATTCTTCCTTCAGGGTCCTCAAAGGACGAGCAGAATTAGGTGGAGTCCCTGATGCTGTGATAACCTGGTGCTGTGCTGGATAAAGCTTTGTAGAATTGTTCCCAGACTGCTATGGATTCAGGAGACAGTTTTATACAACCCCCCACCCTCCTGCACTCTCCTTCATTACCAGTGAAGATGGTGGTAACATATTGGGACTATCATGGTTATAAGTGGGAAACAGTTCAATCACCTAAATTCTTATAATCCCCATTCTTTTCTCCTTAATACTGTACATTTTGCTGAAGAGACTCAGGGAGAATCAAGTCTGGAAAAGAAATTACAATTGGGTTTACACAGAGGCATAACAGATCACCTTCAAGGTTTTGAACCGAGTCCGGAAGCCTACTGGTAAACAATCTTAACAACTACAATGTGTTATTCTGCAGGAGTAGAGTTCATTTGCCTACAGACTTGCTGCAAATTCCAAAGTCATCTTGAAAGACAGCCCCAAAATGAGTACATTGCACTAGTCCAGCTTAGTTTACTTCTATAAGCTGTTCAGAGTCACCCTGAGTGAGTTGAGTGTTCATATAGATTCTCTTAATAAATAAAAATGAATAACTAAAAGGTTTCCTGGTCCAGAGCCAAACATAACAGGTGCATCATCTGAATCTGGTCAAAGGCTGCCTGGCCAGACTCTTGCTACTAAGTTAGGAGCCATGGGTTCAAGAAGACTCCTGCCAAAACCCGGGAAGCAAGAATTGTATTAGTTTTCGTGACATCTTGAGGTAAATACAGACTCCTGAAAACTGCAAGAATCTGTTCCCTTCCTCATTTACATTGAGTTCATTAAAGAAGAGCCTAGTCCAGTGTTGGTGAAGTGTTTTGGCACTGAGTCCTGAAAGGGGGGCGTGCACGTGTGTGCACGCTAGAAACCAGAAGAGCAGCCACCTGATGTGCACGGGTGTGCCAGGAAGATAATCTTCTGGTTTTTGGTGCACACATGCACGCTGGCCACCTGGTTTTCTGGTTTCTGGCACACATGCATGTGCAAAGACCAGTTGGCCGGTGTGTAAGTGCACACCAAAAACCAGAAGACCAGCTGGCTGGCACATGTGAACCCAGAAGAGCGACAGGCAATGTCTTGCATGCACGGAGAGAGGGCTTTGCGTGCCACTTCCGGCACGTGTGTCATAGGTTTGCCATCATAGGCCTAGTTGAATGATATGAATTACTTCTTCTCTGCCAGCGTCCCAAGTACAGGTAACCCTCCAATTACAATCAGAATTGGGACTAAACTTTCCATGGCTAAGGAAGGCGGTTGTAAGTGGGTTGCACCCGATTTTACAACCTTTTGGCCATGATTGTTAAGCAAATCACTGCAATTGTTAAGTGAATCGTATAGTTGTTAAATGAATTCAGCTTTCCTCATTGGCTCTGCTTGTTAGAAAGCTCTCTGGGAAGGTTACAGGTATTTGAACACTGCTGTCTTGTCACCCTTAGATCACATGAGCCCACGATGCTGCAACCATTGTAAATACATGCTGGTTGCCAAGCACCCGGATTTTGATCATATGACTAATAGGGATGATGTGACGTTTGTAAGTGATCATAAATCACTTTTTCAGTACCATTGAAATTTCGAACAATCGCTAAATTGTTGTAAGTCAAAAAATCCTTGTAGACCAGGCAGAATTCCCAAGAATATGAACTAATTCTACTTTCTTCTAAAGCTACTTTAACAGAAGGTTGCAAGCCTGAAAGTACAAATCACCCACTGTCTCTTTTTACTGACTGATAAATTAGAGTGGGGTCTTTCTAAGTTCTTTTTTCTTTTTGGCCTGTTAGTCAGCTGTGGGCTCCTCCGTCTTTTATCTGATTGTTCCCTGGGCTGCAACTCACTCTCTCTCTCTCTCTCTCTCCGCCCCCCGCCCCCCGCCCCCCGCCATCTTCCAGGGTCATTCTTGCATTCCATTCCATTTTCCAGCTTCTTCCCCTGGTGTTAAGTTGCAGTTTATGCATTAAGCTGATCTGTCTGTTCCCTCCACTTTTCCTTTCAGTCGTTTCTCAGCCTTCCCACAATCTTTCACAATCCACACGTCACAAAGTGCTTTTTTAAACCAGAGGTCTCCAAACTTGGCAACTTTAAGACTCGTGGACTTCAATTCCAAGAATTCCCCAGTCAGATTCAGGCCCAGACATGAAATGAAAAGAAAACAGCAGTGCTCATTCTGTCAATGATGGTTATAAGGAGCTGGTTGGGGAATTCTGGGAATTAAAGTCCACCAGTCTTAACGTTGCAAAGTTTGGAGGCCTCTGCTTTAGAAGAAGCAGAATGTCATCTACAGCGCCCACCAGGGTAGATTTATTTACTTATTGTATGGCACTGGGGCAGATATTTCTGCTGAAGGACCAAGTTGAAGGTCTGGAAGCCATCTTTTTCGTTGGATCTTCAGGCTTGCCACATTTACTACTGTGGGAAACTGGGAGGGGGGATTATATGGAGCCAGGGTGATATATAGTGATAATA
Source organism: Pantherophis guttatus (assembly GCF_059756535.1). NCBI lineage: Eukaryota > Metazoa > Chordata > Lepidosauria > Squamata > Colubridae > Pantherophis > Pantherophis guttatus. The sequence continues at coordinate 3,985,704 of NC_142074.1, forward strand.
ACATTCCTTTCTCAGAGGGTCAAGGACATCTTGCCCTGCACCTGGAAGGCTGGAACTGGGAGGCATCTCCAGTTGGGACGGTGCTTTGATTGGACCATGTGGTAGACACATGGGTGCTGGGCAGGGACTTGGACTTTCCTTTGGGTGGGGAAAACTTGGAGGCTTTCAGATTCGGGTTTTCCCTGATGTACCAATATGACTTCTCTAATAAAATGGATCTTTGAGGAACTTCAAGCCTCAGAGTCTTCTTTCGTTGGGGGTGTTACTTGGAGCCCTGACATTCAGAGCATCTCTGCTTTGCTACAGTTTTGTCTGAATTGTTTTTCCCTGGTCCAGCCCTTTCCAGCTTTCAGGTTCAGGACTTGCACAGCATTCCCATTCTGACTTGAAGTGAAAACTTAGAGCTGAGTGCTGTCTATTGTGGACACCTCACCTTAAATTGAAGGATGATCTTAGCCAGCGATTTTATGAATGTGCTAAATGACAGGGGAAAGGACTGAGCCTTGCAGGTCTCTACTCTGAAGCAATCAAAGACTCCATCGGTTCTCCTCCTAGGACTAACAGTGGGAGCTATCCATTCACTTAAGAGCAGATAACATCACAAGTAGCATTTCTGTTCCCAACTCCTTTGAGTATTCCAGAAGGATGCCACAATCATTGTTTCTGAATGTTGCTGAGAGGTCTAATAGGACTGGGGACCATCTTACTCCTTATAATGATCATCCACAGAATAAGCACTGCTGTTTTCATTTCATGTTGGGCCTGAAACATCTGTAGCTGATTCCTCAATATGTAAACTGCCCCAGAAAGGAAAAGTTGGAGATCACATGGAACTCTCTCCTTGGTCAATTTCCATCCATTATTCCTTGTCTGGCCTTCAGGTGCTTTGGAAAATAGCTTGACCCCACCCTTCTCTTTGTGGCAACCCCTCAAGTATTGGAAGACTGCTATCCTGCCTCCCCTAGTCCTTCTTTTCATTAGACTAGACATACCCAATTCCTGCAAGTGTTCTTCAATGGTTCTTCTGTGTAGACTTCAACTACCAGAATTCCCCACTCAAGAGATTCCCCAGGCAGAGTTGAAGTCCACACATCTTCAAGTTGCCAAGGTTGAGCATCACTTTTAGAGCTAACGTGGGTTGTGTTTCTGTTTGGCAGAGGGATTCCTCTATCCATCTTCTACCTATCACTGCTTTGGTCTTCCTTTCCTAGCTAGCCTGAAGGCTGGTTATATATGGAGCAAATCAGCCACCTGATTCTTCCATCCATGCCTAGGCATTCCAATTCTTGTAGTTTTTCTTGTTTTTTTAAAAAATAAGCTATGTGCTTATCCTGTAAACCAGGGGCGTCAAACTCAAGGGCCAGGGGCTGGATCTGGCCTGTGGGGCTGCCCTGGAAACAGGGAAGAACTGGCTCAAAGTGCCTCTGCCAGTGAAAGCCGAGCTAGGGAGGGCTGTGAGCAGCCCTCCTGAGCTCCGTTTTCATTGGCAGAGGGTTGCAGGAGGTCGTCACAGCCAAAAACGGAGCTCAGGAGCCTGTTTTCGCTGGCAGAGCACTTGGGCCACCATAGGCACCCCCAATACGAGTGATTTTGAGCTGACCACACCCACCCCGGCCCCCGAGGTCAAACATAACCCTGATGTGGCCCTCAATGAAATTGAGTTTGACACCCCTGCTGTAAAGCCTTGCAAAATTCCTTAAGCATGGTAATAAAAGAGTAGTCATTGCATTCTTTGCTTCCATGCCTTGCTTGTGTCTCACCACCTAAAACAGCACCAAGGTAATTACAGAGGAGGGAAACTGCGCACATGTTGTATGCATGAGTAAACGGGGCTCTTTGGAAGGTTGGTTCTTATCTGTGTGATTGATTGGCAGTAAACTGTGCAAGTGTCTCCAGATCTAACACTATCTTCCACCATCCATCAGCTCCTCCACATCTTTCTTTCTTCTAATAGACATTTCACTCCATTCTCAACTTCTCTTGCCCAACTTGATCTAGCCTGTATAATCTACCTTTGATAATTATCTAAAATGAGAAAGACACACACACACATACACAGAGGCAGGGAGAGGGAGAGAGGGAGAGATAAAGAGGTAAAGGGAGACAGAGAGAAAGAGGGAGGGAGAAAGAGAAGCAGGGAAATGGGGAGAGGAAGAGGAGAGAGAGAGGGAAGGAGGAAGGGACAGAGATAGAGATAGGGACAGAAAGGCAGAAAGAGAGGGAGGAAGAGAGATAGAGAAAGAGAGGCAGGGAGAGGGAGGGAATGGGGGGAGAGAGAGCGGCAGGGAGAGGGTGAGACAGGGAGTGTTAGGGAACAAGAGAGGGAGGGAAAAAGAGAGAGAGAAGAGAGGGAGGGAAGGAAAGAGGGAGGGTGAGAGAGAGAGAGAGAAAGAGAGATTCCACGGGCACAAAACAAGAATACCTAGCTAGGCACCTTTTTAAAAGAATAAATATGTTCCATGAATACAACCATGTAATTTTCCTTGTAATTGTGAAAGTGGTTTGACTTTGTCTTGGCTTTTTAATTTGGCTTCCTGGAGGAAGCCTATACCTCTGGATTTCCTGATGTTCTCCCCTTAACTACTAACAGGAGTGAACCTGCTTTTGAGCTGTTCAGGAAGGACTTGGAGAAGAAATTTCACAGTCCAGACATTGAAGCAAGCATGAGAAAGAAACTTAAAATAATCCACCTTGATTTACTTTAGTATATGTTGAAATAGGGAAACCTGGACAAGCTTAAAGGGCTGATGATAAAGAAGGTTGGCTAAGCCCTATTTCTTTAGAGGCTAGCCCAATAATTTCTATTCTATCAACAATTTTGCTAAAATAATTTTCAAGAAATTTACAATAATTGGACAAATCAGTAATCCTGTTTTTAAAAATGTTAATATATTTAGCTTGTGAACTTGAAGTGAGACACCATTCACTGGAAAATTCTGAGCTCTCAAGGAAATTCAGAACAGGCTGATTGACTAACTTCCTATGCTGGAGATGCAGTGAAGGTGGGTTAATGCATGCAAATTGTTCCTGCCCTTTGGCAGTATTGTATTCTATTGGCTGAATATTCTTAATCTGCCGAATCAGATTCTAACAATGAAGTTAAGACTCAAACTGAATGCGTTATTATGCTAAAGTTTTTTTTTTTGTTTTTTTTTTTACAAAAATTGGAATATATCCATTTATGAAGAACTTGGGACCTATTGCGTCAGGATTGTTACAAAAAAAATATGGGTTTGTGTTTGTCAGGTGCAGGCAACCAGACCCACACATGTAAAGTTCACCTAGCTACTTTATTGTTCAATGCCTAGAACATAGAAGGTAGTATAATAGAGTTGGAAGGGACCTTGGAGGTCTTCTAGTCCAACCCTCCGCTTGACCAGGAGACCTTATACTGTTTCAGATAAATGATTGTTCCGTCTCTTTTTAAAAACCTCCAGTGATAGAGGAGAGTACCCACAACCTCTGAAGGCAGCCTGTTCCATTGGTCGATTGCTCTCCCTGTTAGGAAATTTCTCCTTAGTTCTAGGCTGCTTCTCTCTTTGGTTATTTTCCAGTCTTTGTTTCTTGTCTTGCCTTTTGGTACTTTGGAGAACAGACTGACTCCCCCTCTTCTTTGTGGCAACCCCTTAGATATTGGAACACTGTTATCCTGTCTGCCCTAGTCCTTTTTTCCATTGGACTAGATAAACCCTGCAACCAGTCCTCATATGGTTTAGCCTCCAATCCCTTAATCATCTTTGTTGGTCTTCTCTGCACTCTTTCTAGAGTCTCCACATCTTTTTTATATTGTGGTGACCAGAAAAGGATGCAGTATCCCAAGTGTGGCCTTACCTATAGATTTCACAGGAGTCTCCGCAGACTTCCCAGGATTGCCTGGGAGTGACTAGATAGGACTCAAAGGCATTGAGAAGGTGTCATACCTTGTCCTCTTGTGTTTACATGACGAGTTCAGACTAAATTGCTGCTTGCGCCCTTCTCTTGACTGCAACGGTTGCTCTTCAAATGTGTACTTGCAAATCCAGAGACAGTGGATCCAATGTTCTTCATAAAAAAGACCCTTTCCAAGGTTCAGGAAGCAAAGTTTGGCTTTGTGAAAATATGAACTGTAAAGTAAGTCTTTCAATTGGTTCTTTGTTGACAACTCAAGAAAGAGCAGACAATAATTGTCTGCAATCATTCTTCAATTCATTGTGTAAAAACTGAACGGTTTTAACTTTTATGTGTGCCTAATTACTGTTGTAATTTATTCAGGTTTGTGATATATAATTTATTACCCTCTTTTTCTTCTCCAACTTTGCATTTTTATGTTTTGTTCTTTTTTGTTGTAGTAGTAGTACTAAAGCCATTTAAAAAAAGGCGCTCTTACCCCTGAAATTGGAAGTCATTCCTTTCCAATTTATCATCTCTAGGAGAATCTTCCCTAGAACTTCCCTGAATTTCCTATACCTGTGATGGCAAACTGATGGCACGCGTGCCAGACGTGGCACACAGAGCCATCTCTCTGGGCACGTTGCTCTTCCAGGTTCTGGCATGCACATGCGTGCTGACATGCACGGAAGCACCAGAAACCAGAAGAGCAGCTCCCTAGTGAGCATGCACACACCGGGAAGCTGAGCTTCTGGTTTCCGGTGTGCGCATGCATGCCAGCCAGCTGGTCTTCGCCAGCCAGAAACCGGAAGACCAAGTGACCAGCGTGCATGCGCACCCCGGAAACCAGAAGCTCAGCTTCCTGGTGTGCCCGGGAATTGCTCTTCTGGCTTCCGGTGCTCCTCGGCACACGTAGTCGCGCACTCCCCTTTTGGCACTCAGTGCCGAAAAGGTTTTCCCACACTGTCCTATACTGATGGAGAGCCTGTGTCCACCCAGGGCTTTTGCTGACCCAAGAATCCCTGGGAATATTAGTTCGGCAATCTTTCAGAAAAATAAGCACTAATATGAAACCGATCACACCTGATATCCTGGAGAGTGTCTGTCCTGCCTCCGAATACAGGAAGTTCTTGACTTATGAGCACAATTGAGCCCAAAGTTTGTGTTGCTAAGTGAGGCGTTTGTTAAACAAGTTTTGCTTCATTTGCCACTCTTGTTAAGCGAATGATTGCAGTTGTTAAGTTAGTAGCACAGTTGTTATGTGAATCTGGCTTCCCCGTTGACTTTGCTTGTTAGAAGGAGATCACATGACCCCCCCAGGATCACATGACCCCCCCATGATCACATGACCCCTGGGACTCTGCAACCATCATAAATATGAACCAAGCATCTGAATTTTGATTGTGTGACCATGGGGTTGCTGAAACGGTCATAAGTGTGAAAAATGGTGCCGTTGTAACTTTGAATGTTCACTAAATGACCTGTTGTAAATTGAGGACTACCTGTACTTTAGCCAGCTGAATGGAACACGTTAGGTCAGCCCCTTCCCTTTTGAAATAGGAGGGAAAGAAAGCGGTTTGTCCATCTGGATAAAAATGAAGCTGGCATTTATTAATATATTTGGAAAAGGGGTAAGAATGACTTGATAGCAAAGTCTGGGTTAATCCACCCCACCCTCCTTCTTTCCCATTTGGAGCTACTGATGCATGTAAAATGTAAAACTCCCTGATGCAAGTCTCGAGAAATGAATTTTAAGAATTATGCCAATTGCTAAGCCGTGATATAGTTTGTCAATTAAGCTGCATTCGATTGAGTCCAGCAGTAAGTCCACATAACACGGAGATGAGATATCAGGAGACAAGATTTCCAAATACTGTGCTGGTTGCCCCAGAGAAGAGGGTGTGGATTTATTCCCTCTAGGGCCCAAGGCTAGGACGAGGACCAGTGGTGGAACAGTAACAGCAATAGCACTTAGACTTATATGTCGCTTCACAATGCTTTACAGCCCTCTCTAAGCGGATTACAGAGTCAGCCTCTTGCCCCCAACAATCTGGGTCCTCATTTTACCCATCTCAAAAGATGGAAGTCTGAATCAACCTTGAGCCGGTTGGAATCGAACTGCTGGCATTGAGCTGAATTAGCCTGCAATACTGCATTGTAACCACTGCACCACCAGGGCTCTTTCATGGAAACTTTGCAAAATAGAGAAGAAGAATTTCCAGGCTGTGAGACCTCTTAGGTCAAGGAACATCTGCCTCCTAGAGTCAAGGAAGCTTCATTACTAGATGTTTTTTTCAAGTAAAGGATGGACAGCCGTTGGCCTGGGATGATCAGAAGAAGATTCCTGCCCTGGGCAGAAGGTTGGATCAGAAGAAATTCAGGGTCTCTTCTAAACCTGGGATTCTAAGATTCTATAGAATGTTGCTCCCCAAAAAACCATATAATGTGTACGAATCAACCCCCCTTTTTACGGGAACGGAACTTAGCTGGTGTTTCAAAATTGGTCTTTCAGTAGGTCCTTCTCGATTAGGTTTTGATAATGCCAGTTCCTCCTCCCCCATCACTTGTGCATGGTCCAGAGGCCACCTTTGTACCCTTGTGACCTTCTCCGGTTTTCTCCTGTTTCTTCCATCTTTTTCTCATTAGAGAAAACAGGTTAAACATGAAATGGCTGAAGGCTTTTCCGGGGCAGACCCAGATGCCGTCTGACTGAAAAAACCCAGGCGTTGTTTTTGTGAATCCTGCATGAAGATGCTTCTTAATAATGAAAAAGCAGAATGGACATTTTAAACAAGAAGAGGTCGGCAGTGCCGCAATTTCGTTGCCTGAGCTGCGAGAAGCAACGTCTGGCACTATTGAGCCCACTTGGCGTTCAGCGGATTTGTGCATTGTGTTTAGCCTTTATGTCTCTTGTTTTATTTGGCATCACATGAATGCTGCCTTATTCCTGAATTGCGAAATATTTCTTCTTCTTGATTCCTGTTTTAAATGGAGGAAGGGCCCAAAATGTATGGCTTGCCAACATCATCTTTCTAGATATATATTAAGCAATTTGTTAGTTAAGCATGAACATAACAGAACTATGTATACCTTTTACAACTTTTGTAATTTTTTGTAACAAAAGGTTGTTTCCCAGGTACGAAGATCAAAGATGTGGCAAAGAAGCTTACCCAAATAATCAAGCCCACTGATTATTATCCCTTTCTCCTCTTTCATGTTAGGAGAAATGGTACCACAAAAAGGGGTCCTTGGTGGTCTCTGAGTTTGGTTGTTTTCTTGCAAACGTTTCATTACCCAAACTAGTAACATCATCAGTGCTAGTTCTGTTGTTACTGCAAGAAAACAACAACAAGCTCAGACACCACCAAGGACCCCTCAATTCAATCCTGAACTACAAATATTCTCCTTTTTTGATACAACAAACAGTCCAAAAAAAATATCAAGGGACTATGAGTTACAGTTACAGTAGGTAGAAGGTAAAAGAGTTAGGAGCACAGGTTGTGTTTTCATCTGCAGTTCCATAGGAATGTCAACACCCAATGAGTAAACGGAGGATTTTAGAAGTAAGCTGGTGGTTCAAAAGATGGAGCTCTTGAGAGAACTTTGGGTTCCTGGACCACGGTTCACATTATCTACAGGAAGGGCTTCTGGCAAGAGATGGGCTTCATCTCATAAAGATTGGAGAAAAGCATCCAAAATGCAGTCACATGAATGTCAGAATTTTTAATTCAGGTTGTAAGTACCTTTTACTGGGTCCATTGTAATTTTGGTTGCTAAGCGACCAGTCATAAGTTGAGGACTACTTGTAATGTGCTTTTGAAAATACTTACAGGTAGTCCTCGACTTAAGACCACAAATGAGTCCAACATTATTGTTGCTAAGTGAGACATTAAGTTAATTTTGCCCCATTTTACAACCTTTCTTGCCACAGTTGTTAAGTGAATCACTGCAGTTGTTAAATTAGTAACATGATTGTTAAGTGAATCTGGTTTCCCCATTGATTTCACTTGCTAGAAGGTTGCAAAAGGGGATCACAGAATCCTGGGATCCTGCAACCGTCATAAATAGGAACAATTGCCAAGACTCCAAATTTTGATCACCTGATCATGTTGATACTGCAGCGATTATAAGTGTGAAAAAGGGTCACAAGTCACTTTTTTCAGTGCTGTTGTAACTTTGAACGGTCACTAAATGAACTGTTGTAAGCTAAGGGCTTCCTGTATACTGTATTTTACATGCAAATACCCCCCAGTAAAGCAAAGATTTTTAATTGCACATCAGGATGCATTCATGGTGAAATTATGTATTGGTTAGGCATTTTTTTTACTCGAGGACACGGATCCCTAGTTACAAAATAGGAAAGCTAAAACTGTTTGCTTCGCTTCTGTTTTTTTCCTTGCTGATTTTAAGTAAGCCACGATTCTGAAATGATTCATACCTCCCTCATTGATGATTGTTTTATTCCATAAGTACCCCATAATTGCAGCTTCTACTGACATTTTCTAATTTTGTTACAAGGAAGTAAATATTGAGGCTTAGATACAAAGAATTAAGTCTGATGTTCCACAGACCACGGTGAGGATTTTCCAACTGCGGTTGACTGCAAGGTTGAATCACTGGATGCCAGACCATAATAATACACGGCTACACCAATAGGTTGGCCGTCCACCCCCTCACCGTTCTGAATGTTGTTACAATAATATTCTCTTTTATTCTGGATAAACCAACCCGACCATCTTCCATAGGCATTGTTGTGCCACCACAATTACACCCCACAGAACTCTGCCAGTGGTGATTGAAACGAGATGTCGTGATGGATGGATGTTCTACCTCAACCTTATGCCCTCCAGATGGGTTGGCTGGTAATTGTGTGGGAGGAAGGCCGGTCCATCTGGAAGGCACCAGCTCGGATAAGGCTGGGGAGCTGATGGGTTGGGATATCTTTTCTCTGCTGGAGTGGCAATACAGCTGTGCGCATTAAAATCAGGAAATGGAGGGGTTTTTTTTTCCCATCTGTACCAGTTGGGTAGTAATTAATACTTAGCTGGCTGTCGTGTTCGTCATGTCTGGGGAAAAAGGTGTGACCTTAAGCATGGTTGCTCTCCGACTTGTCACTGTTGAACAAACAAGGAGTGAAACATTTTGGCATCTTTTTTAAAGACATGCCTAGAAGAGTCATCTTCTGTGCGCAGATGTGTGTTAAGTAATGGTGCTTTCTAATTTCAAGTGCCTAACTGAAACACAATTTGGGGATTATGCGTTCCAGCTTGTAAGAAGGGGAGAGGGAATTTAAATGAGTTTGAACTTTAGCTGACTTCTGTTTCGTGCCCATACTTTTCCTTGAGGGGGTCAAAAACCCAGAGCAGAAGAAATGTTTCTGTTTGCATTTTTGTCATGCACCTGTTTCAGTCTTCTGTTGGATGGGTGAGCGTTACCATAGAGGCTTGGATAGCCTATTAAGAGGGGTAAAAGTATTTTTGAAAGGCCAAGTGGGAAAGATCAAAGAGGACCTCATAGCTCTGTGGAGTCCTTTAATTTTTTTAAAACTTACAGGTAGTCCTTGACTTACAACCGTTCGCTTAGTGACCATTTGAAGTTACAATGGCACTGAAAAAAGTGACTTATGACCATTTTTCACACTTATGACCATTGCAGCATCCCCATATCACGTGAATAAATTCAGATGCTTGGCAATTGACTCATATTTATGACGGTTGCAGTGTCCCGGGGTCACGTGATCCACTTTTGCGACTTTCTGACAAGGATAGTCAAGGAGGAAGCCAAATTCACTTAACAGCCGTGTTACTAATTTAACAACTGCAGTGATTCACTTAACAAATGTGGCAAGAAAAGTCATAAAATAGGGCAAAACTCACTTAACAAATTTCTCACTTAGCAACATAAATTTTGGGCTCAATTGTGGTTGTAAATTGAGGACTACCTGTATTGAGGACTGCATCTCTGTGGTGGTGGGAGCTTCTGGTTCCTTCTAGAAAATGTTTTGTGGGCGTGGCTTGATGGTCATGTGACAATTATTTAGGATTTAGCAGAGGTACTGGTCTACCAGGCTTTTAACTGCTTGCAGAGCTGTACCAATCTACCCATTTATTTTTGCAGGCACTGGTCTACTCATGTATTTTTGCAGGCACCGGTCTACTCATTTGTTTTCTTTTAACTCTGATCAGCTGTAGGGTGGCCCTTTTAAGGCCTGGGGCAAGAGTTTAAACAGTTTTTTTCCCTCTAGCCATCAGCTGGGACTCAGGAGGCAGCAATAGATTGGGGGTGGGGCCAAATAAAAGGTAAGAACCTGTTCAGTGATGTCATATCGTCACCGCTACCGGCTCGGGAGAACCGGGCTGAACCGGGAGGAACCCACCACTGGTCCAAGGCAGTGAAACCAATAGTTTTTATCTGCAAAAATTAGGAAAAGCTGTACAATTGCTTGAAATTTCAGATTTTGGCTCCAGGGGATTGATTGCTTAGCTGAGAATTTGTGAGAATGAAGATGCTGTATCTCAAAAATTTTCAGCTTTTTTAGAAATCTATCTACCTACCTACCTACCTACCTACCTACCTACCTACCTACCTACCTCTGTTTATTTATTTGATTTTTGAAGGAAGAGTGATCCCATCTTGGGCTATGGCTGGTATCTGAGGCCTTGGCATTGCTGATCATTATAGCAAGCAGTAATGTGATTTGCTGGGGGATGAGCCTAAGATTCGACTGCATTTACACATTAAAGGTTTGGGTTGGAGTTTGTTCAGCCTGCTCCAGTCATTGCATCCCGTATTCTGTGGTTTAAGGCTTAGCATGAGTGGATTCATGCAGTTGGGATTTATAAACCATGGTTTTAATGCAAGCAAGCACATAACCAATGCAAGCAAACAACTAAGCTCCGAGAGTACCAAGCCACAAACCATGGTTTAGAACACGAGTAACCAGTGTTGTGTAGCCTATAGGCAGAGGCATGTCCCCAATATCCCAAGATTGCACCACTGAAATTCACCCAAAGGGCTGCGACATTATAGCACCGCCTGTTCTCTGGAATGACATTCTCTCCTCCCCCCCACCCCCCAAATCTGAATTGCTGTCAGCTTAATAAATTCCTGGATACTATTAAAAAGCTGATTGTTGTCCTGGGCCTTCAGTTAGGATGTCTGAGGTCTCTATTGGTGGTGGTTGGGGTTTTTTTGTGATACCAAGGTAATCTTCTGATTGACGGTTGAAATAGATAAATGATAGATAGATGATAGACAGACAGACAGATGGATAGATGATGATAGATAATAGATGGATGGATGGATGGATGGATGGATGGATGGATGGATGGATGGATGGATAGATAGATAGATAGATAGATAGATAGATAGATAGATAGATAGATGATAGAGATGGGTGGGTGGATGGATGGATGGATGGAGATAGAGACAGAGAGACAGAGAGATAGGGACAGTGATAGGTAGATATAGACATATGATAGATGGATAAGTAGATAGGTAGATAGACAGACAGACAAACAAACAAATAGATTAGATATTCCCCTTCTCCCTAAATAAAATGAATAAATGACCCTCCCACCCCCATTTGCTACTGAATTTTAGCACTGTAATTTTGTGCTTTTGGGGGAGAATTTGGGGGATTTTCACTCTGAAACGTTTCCCTCAAACCCTGAAAAGTGGGCTAAAAAACCTGCCCCCCCGCATTCCTAGGATGTCACAATTATTCTGGTGATGTCCTCTGCAGCAGCCTGGCTGAGACCCTCCAATCCTTGCCAATTGCCCACCCTGCCTGTAGGGCTTGAGAAGGTGGTAAGATAACATCCAGCAGTATTTTATTTGATACTTCGTGATTAATCAAACCATTATCGCTTGTAAACTTAGCCTGTGTTTTTCTGTTTGTCTTAATTGGGGATTGTCAATATAAGCATGTGATTTTGATGAATAAAAAAATAATAAAAATAAGGTTGAATAAAATGTGATTTTGGTGAATAAAAAAAATAAGGCCTAAAGTGGAAAGGAAAAAACTTCTCATCCCTGAACTCCTAAGAATTTACTTCGGGTTCTGAGTACAATGAATTTTGCACGTAATTGATGGTGATTACAATATATCACACAAAGCCATCTGTAGCAAAACTTTGGAATGCTCGTTCCTTGCGATCTAGTTAGAATTCCAATCGCACCTTTGCCCCACAACTTTCTCATGAATGTCACACAGAAATATTCAGCACAACGCAAGAAGACAATGCATCTCCCCACCCTCCCTCCGCACACATTCTCGGTCCCCCGTTGTGTGTCCACTCTTTGTCAGGCTGGTTTCCTGGCGGCAATTCCCACAAGCGCAAGCGATAAACTAGGATTTCAGCCAAAGTAAATTAACAGCGTGGAGAAAAATCTTGGTTCCCAAAGCCAAGAATTTCAAAGGCCTCCAGGCATCTTGTTGGCAAGGCTCTTGTGATGTCTTTGGGTAGAACAAATGGACGCCCAGATCTACAGTTCTTTGCTGGGCTCGGAGAGAAAATGAAAATAAGTTTGAAAAGAGCTTTTGGGGATGAGGTGAGAAAATGCCATAGAAATCATCCTATCGTGAATACTGCTTTTCTGGGTCTCCCACCCCCATTTTTGCTCAGGAAAGAATTACAGGCAGTCCTTGACTTAGGACCACAATTTAGCCCAAAATTTCTGTGGCTAAGTGAGACATTTGTTAAGTGTGTTTTGCCCCATTTTATGGCGTTTCTTGCCACAGTTGTTAAGTGAATCTGGCTTCCCCATTGACTTTGCTTGCCAGAAGGTTGCAAAAGGGGATCCATGATTCCTTGGGACACTGCAATCATTATAAATATGAGCCAGTTGCCAAGTGCCCAAATTTTGAATATTTGAGTGTGAGGATTCTAATATATTTAGTGCTTCAAAATTTGTTTCAGGATGGTGTATACTAGGATGCGTGTGGATGTTGTGGTTTGGATTAGCTACAGTTTCCTTTCTTCCAATGACTTTTGTTCCTCTTTCAGATCAGTCCCAGTTTAGTAAGTCAGTATCATAAACTATTCTTTCAAGACGTCATATGTAAAATTAGCAACAATTTGCTTGAGTTCAGATAATACTAATGATGGTTAGTGAATGTGCAAACTTAAAACTCTTTGCACAGGATTCTCATTACACTAAAAGACATATTGAAATTGGGCAGAAGAAACATTTGTTTCATTTGATTTGGCTTCAGACTGTCAGGTTGAATTTCTGGATCAAATCCACATCTCTGTGTTTGGAGCAGAGAGCCAGGGAGTTGTAGAGGTGAAGATGTTGGACAGCAGCAAAGAGACCCAAGTCTTCCTCAGCCGTGGAAACTCCTGATGGTTGTTGGGACAATGATTTACTCTTGGCCCACTCTACCTTCTAAGAAGGTGATTGTGGGGAAAATAGATCTTATACTGCACTTAGAATCAATCAAATCTTTATTATGCTCGTAGACCAGCATAAGGAAGCTGGGATACAATCAATATTTTTAAAATAGCTAACAATTTTCCAAGGCATCTGAAGGCCAGACAAGGAATAATGGATGGAAACTGATCAAGGAGAGATTAAACCTGGAAATAAGGAGAAATTTTCTGACAGTGAAACCATCAACCAATGGAACGGAAGGTGCCTTCAGAGGTTGTGGGAGCTTCATCACTGGAGGCTTTCAAGAAGAGACTGGACAGCCATTTGTCAGAAATGTATAGGCTCTCCTGCTTGGGTGGTGGTGGGGGGTTGGATTAGATGACCTACAAGGTCCCTTCCAACTCTGTTAGTCTGTTAAAATATTAAAACAAAATTAAAAAACACAAATAGAAGGAATAATTATTAAAAAGCTTAAAATATTAATACAAAATTACACAAAATTTAAAAAAAAACAATATAGATACATTTAAAAAGCTAAAAATAAAACAAGCCTAAAAATCTATAGGGAGGGGCAAAACATTAGATAAATATTTAAAAAGTCAATATATTGATAAATCTATAACAAAATTCACACTATTAATGAACAAATACTCATTGAGACTGGTTTGAGGCACAGGTCGTCCTCTGATAGAGAACCTGGTAACATTGTGTGTCGTAGCACAATTGGTGTCTGCAAGCGCCTGGGAGATATAGAATCACCCTGGGCATTTGGGATGCAGCATTGGTTAAAGAAGGCCAGTGTGAAGGTCTCTCAGTCCAGGCTCTGGAGGACACACGCTCAGTCATTTTATGTGTCCAGAGTCCCTGGGATGTTGCCTCTCTGGGGAGGACATTTTCCTAGCGGCCTTCGAGGACAGCTGAGGGGAGGGCAGGACACGCCCAGAGTGAAGGCCCTCCAAGGCCAGATACCTTGAGGTTGGTTAGGTAATGTTGTAGGAGAAGTAGAGTAGCTGTGGGGTTCACTGGCATTCATGGTTGGGGAGCTGGTAGCTCCAACTGGCGCTTAGTGTCTGCTCATGCTGTTTAAGAAGAGTTTTGACCTGGTCATATCCCAGGCTAAGTAGAAGACCTGGAGAGAAGCCAAGGATTGCAAGCATTTAGCAGCCACTGCACTTAGATATAGGCTTATACTAAATAAAAATACCTTTCTTACGTGTGCCTAAGAATGTGGTCTGGACTTGCATAACACTGATATTATTTTGCTAAGATTACTACACTGAGTCTTTTGATTGAAGCATTTTGCAACATTGTGAACTGGCCATGCGTAAGCATATCTCGCTTGTCCTTTTTTTAACTTACCCATTTGAAAAGGAGAAAACAGTGTGTAAGGGTTCCTCCTCCCATTAACAGTTGTCCAAAATTCTTCCCTGCAGCAATCCAACCTACTCACTCACCCAATTTTCTCCTTTATTATTTATTTTCTTCATATTTCTTGGCTGTTCTCTAATAGCTTCCCAGACATAAAGCTATGTTACTTTGGGTCACAAATCTTTGCACATGCACCCAAACACACACACACACAATAGAAGGTCAACCCTTACTTCTTGCAAGAGTGGTTTGGAGGGTTTCAAATGAATGGCAAACCCTTAAAGAATCAAAAGAAACCTCCGGCTGACATCGCGGCGAGATTGGATGTGAGGAGTGGGTCTCTGCGTTCCTGCACTGAGTTCTCCCCATTGGAGGGCTCCAAAAGGAGTTAAAGCCATCCTGTAAGGGTGGTGAAGAAAAGAGGGGCGCCCTGCAGATCGCAGATTGCAGCAACTCTCCTGTCGACCCAGGGCTTCTTCCCACAATGAGGAAAAGAGGCAGCCATCATGGCTGCCACAAAGCTGGGACAGCTGAGGCAACAAAGAAATGTGATATACAATCATGTATATCAATACTAGGATTATATAAGTTTGATTAATGTAACAACTTATTATTACTATTATCATTGCTATTTGTATCAAAATGAATTATACCCAGAGGCCACATTGTTCATGTATTGATTTTGCTATATATTTAAAAATAAAAATCCAATAAAACTTTAAAAAAAAAAAGAATCAGAAGAAACTTGAAGGTTTGCAAATTAGAAAAAAAAGGGAGAGGCCTTTGATCACATGCTTGGGCTGCCATCTTGATTTTTTGAGCCGGCCATTTCTTTCCAATTTCCCTGCGCCATTTAACATTAGCAAATAATTTTGCCTTTTCTATGGCGAGACTCTGTCATCGAGGTTGAAGCTGCTTTCTCCCTCCTTTGTATAGGTTAGGGAGGGGATTAAAACCTAACATTTTATCCCAGCATTTTTGAATATTTATTGAATATTTATCTTAGTTGTTATGCTTGTAATTGACAGATTGAGTTACATGATTTGGAATGTTTATAGCCTGTTTCTACTGGGAAAAAACTCCCTAACAGACAAAATTAATAATTTAGATTTGTTCTCGTAATCCATACTTTGCAACAGTTTACTCTAAGGTTGGTCTCTGTGGGAGAGGATCCCAGCACTCACAGGAGCAATGTAGTTGTAAGAATGCAACTGGTATGTGCACACGGCAAGTGAAATAAGACAAAGTAAAAGTAAATAAGATCCTGATCTTCTATCAGTTTTTCAAGGTAGATCAAAAGGCAGACATAGCAGGGATTTTAGGAATATTCCAGTATTTGAGGGGCTGCCCCAAAGAAGAGGGGGTCAACTTATTTTCGAAAGCACCAGAACAGAACTTCAGACGTTGTGGGTGCTCCATCACTGGAAGCTTTTATGGACAGCCATTTGTCTGAAAAGGTATAGGGTCTCCTGCTTGAGCAGGGGGTTGGATTAGAAGACCCCCAATGTCCCTTCCAACTCTGTGATTGTTTTATTCTGACTGATACTTCATTAAAGGGTACCATAGCAGATTCTTGAAAGCCTGAGATAGATCGTCACTTCCTACCTTCTTTATAGCAAAGAAGGTGGGTTATTTCAGTTGCTTTCTCACCCTTGCTTATATCTTTGGGTTGTGCAATCTCTTGTCTGTCCAGCCTTAATGTCATACCCTATTTAGATGGCCAGTTCTAAATTCCTTTTTATAGATAGCCCTTCGTTTGCGATGGAACTGGGACTAGAATTACTGTCACTAAGGCCATAATCGTAAAGCAAGATTTCACATTTCATTTTTTTTTTCATTTTATTTTATTTATATACCGCCCTATTCCCGAAGGACTCAGGGCGGTGAACAGCCACAAGATAAAACACATAAATACAAAATTTAAAAGCAAAGTAAAACTGAATTAAACAATTTGGCCCAAGACAGATTTAAAACACCCCAATAATTTAAAACAGATTAAAATTTACATTTTAAAAAGGGAAAAAAGGGAAAAGATTAGGCCAGGCCAGCCTGATGGAATAAAAAGGTCTTAAGAGCGCGGCGGAAGGTGCACAGATCCGGGATCCTCCGTACCTCCGGGGGGAGCTCATTCCAGATAGTAGGTACCCCCACAGAGAAGGCTCTCCCCCTGGGGCCACCAGTCGACATTGTTTGGCCGACGGCACCTGAAGGAGCCCCTTTCTATGAGAGTGTACCGGCCGGTGGGAGGCTATTGGTGGCAGCAGGTGGTCCCGTAGGTAACCAGGTCCTAAGCCATGGAGCACTCTAAAGGTGGTAACCAAAACCTTGAAGTGCACCCGGAAGACCACCGGGAGTCAGTGCAGCTCGCGCAGGAGAGGTGTTACATGGGAATGCCATGTCGCTCCCATAACCGCCCGCGCACCCACACTCTGCGCCAGTTGGAGCCTCCGGGTGCTTCTCAAGGGGAGCCCCATGTAAAGAGTGTTGCAATAGTCCAGGCGGGAAGTGATGAGGGCATGAGTGACCGTGAGTAAGGAGTCCCGATCCAGAAAGGGACGCAACTGGCGAATCAGGCGAACCTGATGAAAAATCCTCCCGGTCACGGCCGTCAAATGCTCTTCTAAAGACAGCCGTGAATCCAAGAGGATGCCCAAGTTGCGAGCCCTCTCCATGGAGGCCAACGATTCGCCCCCAATAGTCAGTGATGGCGCCAACTGACTATATCGGGACGTCGGAAACCACAGCCACTCGGTCTTGGATGGGTTGAGCCTGAGCCTGTTTCTCCCCATCCAGATCTGCACGGCCTCCAGGCACCGGGACATCACTTCAAGGGCATCATTGGGATGGTCCGGGGTGGAGATGTACAGCTGAGTGTCGTCGGCGTACTGTTGGTACTTCACCCCGAAACCACGGATGATCTCGCCCAGCGGCTTCACATAAATGTTGAACAGAAGGGGCGAGAGGACCGATCCTTGTGGCACCCCACATATGAGGGGCCTCGGGGTCGACCTTTGCCCCCCTGCCAACACAGACTGCAACCGGTCGGAGAGAAAGGAGGAGAACCACCGCAACACAGTGCCCCCCCACCCGTAACTCTTCCAACCGGTGCAGCTGGATGTGGACACTATTGTGTCCACAATGACGAAACGAATGTGTTCCCAATGCTCCCCTATCTCTAAGCGCACTAACTCGGTAACCCGTGTTGCAGCCTTGCCACCCAGTAAAGAACCATCCATCTGCTCAAAGCGAATGGGAGCTGGTAACTTCGCTGACTGCAAACCCAATTCCCTAGCTAGACTCTTCCGAATGAGACACCGGGTACACCCTGAATCTATCAGGGCGTCCTGTTTGATGGCTCGTGTAGTCCGTAGGTGTCTTAGAGTAACTGGGATGACAAACGGGCATACAGGGTCACTTACCATAGAATCAATCGGAGCATCCTCATCGCTGCTATCTGGAACCAATGGAACGCTGTCTCGGTGATTCGGACTTCCTGCCTCTCCACTCGTCCCCCGGGCACCTCGTATCGTCGTGGGTGTTCCCACTCTGGACCTCTCTGATGACGAACGTGCTCGTTCACGCCCTCTCCCAGTTGGCTGTGGCCCTCGGGTGGTGGTCGGAATAGGGGGTACGGGACAATCGGCTACACGATGCCCCAACTGATTACACCTGAAGCAGCGAATCGACCCCCTCCCCACAGGGACCAGAGAACGAGGCGGGGAGGTGTTCACCCCTTTGGGGCTTGCCGGCCTTTCCATGGCCCGACGAGGGGGAAAAGGAAGGCTACTCACACCCCGGGTACGAAACTCACATAGTCCGACATCTAAATCCACAGCTGCGCTGAACCACTCTGACAGCTTAGGCGGTAGTCCCCGATAAACACATGCTTGCCGTAGTTCTCTATCCAGTCCGAGACGGAATTGATGCACTAAGAGACGTTCAGGCCACGTACGGAGGCGACCGGCCACCGTGCGAAATTCTTTAACATACTGTCTCGCCGGTCTACCCCCCTGTTTTATGGCCACCAATTCGCTTTCAAGCAACTGTGTTCTGGACTGGTCTTCAAACCGGCAGCGTAACGCTTCTAGAAAGAGTCCCACATTTGCCAGTTCTCTAGCGTGGTCGCTATGTAAATCAGCAACCCAATCTGCAGCCTCACCTGTTAGAACGGTGGTAATAGCAACCACCATGGCCCACTGGGATGGATAGAGACGCCCGTAGAGATCCATGTAACTTAGTATTTGACTCAAGAATAAAGAGACCCTGTCGGCACTCCCATCGAATGTGGCCTGTATGGGGGGAGGCCCCCAGAGTTGTTGTTGCTGTTGAGGGGCGCCCACCCCTGGCATCCACAGCGGGGTTGGGGCCCCCGGCCGAGTATCCTGGAAAGCCCCTCTTTGCTGAGGGATAGGGCCGCGGGGGCCCCCTTGACCCACCTGTTGGGAGCCAGACTGTTGGAAGGCGTCCTGGTCCCCCCCACGCACAGACCCCCCCACCGGGGTTGCGGAACCAGAAGCTGGGGATGGACCTCTCCTACCAGATCTGTACACCCCCCTCTCAATGCGGAGCTTCGGGCTTGCTAACTGGAACCGAGCCCCGGAACTGCTCCGGGTCTCTCCATGACTCTGCCATGGCTCGTGCGACGGCGCCCACGGTTGCCAGGAGGGGGCATCTCGAAAGCTCCCTTCTCCAAACTTTTCACGCAGCACATCCAGGGTGGAGGCTCCTAGACCTGAGCAATGGCTCCAATCACACTCCTCGTCGTCCAGCCACCGTCGCTCTCTCCACCCCTGGAAAGACGTGTCCCCTGACTGTGCTGAGAGCGGCCTTGGGGCGGTGAGGGTGGAGCTCTGCCACCACTCACCCATCTCTGGTCTTGTTCCACCGGAGCCGACAGCCTTGCCTTCAACAGAAGCGGCATCCCCCTGCACCAGCTTCTCCTTCGGGCGAACGACCAGCACCTCCCCCTCCTCAGCTACCTGAGCACCGGGTGCAGCCTCCACCACGGTGTCCTCTGCCGTATCTTCCTCTATCGCCGATGTCCTGGCCGTCGTGCCTTCCGCCATTCCGGGTGCAACACCAACGAGACAGACCAGCGAAAAGGAGGATGAAAACGCCGACTTTCTGTCTAGCTTCCTAACTGCGTGTCCAGGAGACGTCGGATAAACATATGCTGCCAAGTCTTAGTTGCTGTAAGCGGTTTATTCCAAACGGTCGCTAGCACCGTCAGCAGCGAAGAAAACAATTAATGCAAAAGGCATACAAAGTCGGCGTTGGGAGCAGCCGCCTTCCAACGCCTTTTAAACCCACGCGCTCAATAATTAGATTGGCTCACACGCCCTTCCGGATAGAGCACCCGGCCCCTGCATGAGTCAGCAATTGCAGCAAAGCAGTTAAACAGAATCCTAGCTCCGACCGCAGCGTGACCGGCCGCCTACCAATTATGCTAAACACCCACCACCACCTGTGTAAACAACCACCCCGCCCGACACCCCGTCCGCCGATCCAAGTAGGTATAACAGCGGGGTCAACTTCATATGCATAGCGCCAGGATCCGCGGCTGCCACCATCCCGCTGAGTGGTGAGGGGATCTCGACATAGTTGATGGTATCAAAAGCCGCTGAGAGATCTAACAGGACCAGGAAAGAGGAGCAACCCCTGTCTGAGCCCTCCAGAGATCATCAACCAATGCGACCAATGCTGTTTCCATGCTGTACCCAGGCTTGAAGCATGACTGGAATGGATCCAGATACGTCGTTTCATCCAGGTGCTGGGGGAGCTGTCGCGCAACCACACTTTCAACAACCTTCGCCACGAAGCGAAGGTTGGAGACCGGACGATAATTTGCCAACACTGTCGGGTCCAGGGAAGACTTCTTGAGGAGAGGCCTCATCACCGCCTCTTTCAAGGCGGCGGGGAAGTCACCCTCACCCAGTGAAGCATTTATAATCCCCTGGAGCCAGCCTCGCGTCACCCCACGGGAAGCTAGCACTAACCAGGAGGGACACGGGTCCAACAAACATTTGGTCGCATTCAGTCTGCCCAGAATCCTGTCCACGTCATCAGGAGTTACAGGATCAAACTCATCCCAGATAACATTCTCAAGACCTGCCTCAGTCATCCCCCCTGAAACTACCCAGTCGGAGTCCAGGTCTTCCCGAATCTGAGTGATTTTGTCATACAGATACTGTACAAAGTTCTCAGCTCTACCCTCCAAGGGGTCCTCCCGTGCTCCCTGGTAGAGCAGGGAGAGAGTCACCCTAAACAGGGTGGCTGGGCAGTTATCTGATGACGCAATAAGAGCAGCAATATAATTACATTTTGCTGCTTTTATCGCCACTAGGTAATTCTTAATATGAGATCTTACCAGTGTCCGGTCGGATTCAGAAAAGCTGGCCCTCCAACTGCTCTCTAGGCATCTTTTCCGACACTTCATCTCCCTTAGCTCCTCAGTAAACCAAGGAGCCAGATGAGATCGGCGCCGGGTCAGAGGCTGCAAAGGCATGACCCGATCCAGAGCTCCAGCGGCTGCCCTATCCCAGGCGGCCACTAGGTCTCCAGTCGAGGCGTGAGAGCCTCAGGGAATGGCCCAAGCTCCATCTGGAACCTGTCAGGCTCCATCAGGTGCCTGGGGCGGAACCATCTTACCGGCTCCGCCTCCCTGCGGCGAGGTGCAGCAGTTCAAAGGTCAAGGCGAAGGAGAGAGTGATCCGACCATGACAAGGGCTTGGTGACTATATCTGCTATCTCAAGATCACTCAACCACTGTCCACAGACAAAAACCAGGTCCAGCGTGTTTTCCCCCCGTGTGGGTAGGGCCATGAATAAACTGGGTCAGGTCCATAGCTGTCATGGAAGCCATGAACTCCCGAGTCACCTCAGACGTCTTACCCACGGACGGCAGGTTGAAATCCCCCATGACCATAAGTCTAGGGGTGTCAACCGCCACTGCGGTGATGACGTTGAGTAGCTCGGGCAGGGCTGCTGTCACGTGGCAGGGAGCCAGGTACATGATCAGCAAACCCATCTGTACCCCATGACCCCACTTCACAAGGAGGGACTCACAGCCAGCCGTCTAAGGAACAATGGCCTCCCTTGGTCTAAGTCGACCTTCTTTAATATTAACCGCTACCCCCCCGCCCCTCCCCTGTGACCTCGGCTGATGAAATGCATGGAAATCTGGTGGGTACATTTCAATGAGGGGAATCCCCCCTCCTGGCCCAACCAGGTCTCCGTAATACCTGCCAGGTCCGCTCCCCCCTCCTGAATAAGATCACAAATGAGGGGGGGCTCTATTTACTACAAACCTGGCATTGCACAACATCAGCCGAAGGCCTGGGCCCTGAGGGTCTGTGCAACCTGGGGAACAAGTAGAGCCTTGGGAGCCGGAGCGTGCCACCGCTCGTAGACAGCGAGTGCGTGCTCCCCTAACATGATATGGCCCCCTGCTCCCTCTGTATCTGCCCCTCCCACCCACAGTATTGATGTTCGAAACACTATCCGGATAAGCTCTAACCCCCCCCTTGACCCCGGGTCCCCCACCCCCCACATCGCGCTTCACAGCCAGACCCTCCCCTCCCCTCAGTGGATTATCCCCCATACCCACAGCCCGAATACTAATCCAGCCCTCCCCCCCGGAACCCCTTAAAAGTTTAACTAAAAATTTGTATAAAAAACCCCTCAACCCCCTAGTTTTCACATGCCACCTCTCTGGGTCCCAAAACCCGTCATTGAGGTAGGCCCTCGATAGTGAGGAGGGCCACATCTGTGAGAGGGGGGAATCTCGCAGCGCAAGAAGATCCAGTGTCGTATACATCTCCGGGTACAGCGATGGAGGCAAGGAGCATAATCAGGTGTCCATATGATAGTTTCAAAAAGATGTAGCATGCAGCCATTGTTCAGTGAGGCACCACTGGTACCTCCACTGTTCTCATGACCACAACACACAATCCGTAACACAATTAATGGCAATCCCACATGACAACATGAAGCAAGGACTGCGTGAGTCATTCAGCGTGGACCTCATGCAACTGCAACTTCCGACTTCCTGCTGGCTTGTCCATTAACTTGCTTGCGAGAAACCAGCAGGCAATGTTGGAAACTGTACCCACGTGACCACGAGATGGTTAGAAATCTGAGCTGGTTTCTAACAACTGGGATGGTGATGGGACTTGACTTCAAGGATGACAACCAGAACTCTGAGTCTGCCTCATTCAATTGGCCGCTGCATGAATGGATGTAAGCTGCAGACTGCCAGTATCTCCTCTGATGTTGATATTTTCAGAGCAAAGAGCCTGAGATTCCAGTTTACCATGTAGAGAAATACCCCGCCGTCCATATTAATTCGAATGGACTGAACTTATTCCATGTTTACAATTTCTCTTTTAGTCTCTTTGATATGTGCACTAGATACAGGTTGGGACCTAAATCTAGATTGGGAACTCTGCACACTTCGCAATAAAATTCTAATTTTGCACAAAGACATTTGGTTGCACACACAGGCCATCTGTGTATAGTATATGTTGTGGATTACAGGTCTTTTAAATGACACACTCCTTCTTAGCAATATCTGAATTATGTTTGTGCAGAGAAAAAAACCCAACCAATGTGATTCCCCTTGGTTCTTATTTTGATGTTTATAGTGAGTGTCAAGGATATATGAATAAAACTGATGATGCTTTTGTGAATTGCTCTGGAAATTTTGTGAAGAAAATTGTGGTACCCAGCTTTATTTATGCAGAAAAGATATAGATGGGATTAGGAGAATAAATGTGCTAGTGATTTGGGTGTTTTTGTACAGCAGAATGAAACTGAACATTTATCTCTCTGCTAATCTTGAATATGTTTTGTGTTTTTCACCGCAATTGTTCCTTTTTGCAGTAGTCAGGCCCCAGATTTATAACAATTTGTCTAGCTGCTAGTGGGGATGTCTGCATGTGTGTGTGAAAGAAAGAGGCAGATCAGGGATGAAGTGTAGAATTTGCAGTGTCTTCTGCATTGGTACAGGGAGTCCTGAACCTACGAACACAATTGGGATCAAAATTGCTGCTGTTAATCCAGGCAGTTGTTAAGTGAGTTGCACCTTTTTGCCATTGTTGTTAAGTGAATCTCATGGTTGGTAAGTGAATCTGGCCTCCCTCATTGACTTTGCTTATTGGAAGCTGGCTGGGAAGGTTGCAGATGGCGATTATATCATCCGTGGATGCTGCAACCATTGTGTAAATGGTTGGCTGGTTGCCACCTGCCTGAATTCTGATCACATAACTGTGGGAATGCCGCAATGGCTGTAATTGTGAGTACTGCTTATAAATCATTTTTTTCATTGCTTATGTAACTTCAAACAGTCACTAAACAAATATTTGTAAATTGAGGATTACCTGTATCTCCCACTTAGCATTTTATAAATAGCACTTAGACTTATATACCGCTTTACAGTACTTTCCAACCCTCTGTAAGCAGTTTGCAGAGTCAGCATCTTCCTCTAACGATCTTGGTCCTCATTTTACCCAACTTGGAAGGATGGAAGGTTGAGTCAACCTTGAGCCGGTCAGGATCGAACTCCTAGCAGTGGGCAGAGTTTGCCTGCAGTACTACATTCTAACCACTGCGCCACCAGGACTCTTATAATGTGGTAAGATCTGTGAGCTTGGTTATTTGCTTGCAGGTGTTTTATTATCAGCCTAGGTGATATCACCAGGGTTAGTGAATGTGTCAAGTGCATGAAATCAGGAGCCATGACAGAGTTCAAAAGCACCGAGTTTATTCCATGCAACCCATAAACAAGAATCCTGATCTACTAACGGTCAAGACAAATCGGCACCAGATAAGAGTCAATGGACTTCAAGGGGGAGCTGGTCTTAGGTCTTTTTCCGGGACTCCAGACTGATGATGCGTTTGACCCCTCCCTCAGGCTCCACCTGGTCATCTCCTACAGAATATGCGGTTTGCTCCCTGTTTATGTACAGTAGCTTACCTTCAAATCAAACCTTTGTTACAGTCATTGAGCCAGAAAGGACAACAATAAAACACAGAGAACTGTAATTATTATAGGACATTTTTAAAAAGTACACAAAAAAGTACACAAAATACATTATTATAATAATGCCTAGCCAGCATTGGCAGGAGTATGGTTTACTTCTTTTTAGTTCCTTGATTCGGGCATTGTTTTCTCTTTGATTGTTTGTCTGGTATTAATCCCTGCTTATCTAGTTTATGTTGGTTGCTGGAGAGGATGTATTTTGGTCTTTTTGTTTCCTTCTTAGCTTTTTTACTGTATCTTTCAAAGGGTTTGCAAATGTTTAAATATGTTCATCTTTTCTGTTGTGTTGTTGGTCATTATTACTGCTCTCCAAGTCACTAGGAGGGAGCAATTCCAAGAACAGTTAAGAACAGGGGACTCCAACCTTGGCAGTTTTTAAGACATGTGGACTTCAATTCCAGAATTCCCTAGCCAGCCATGGAAGTTGAAGTCCACAAGTCTTAAAATTGCAAAGTTCAGAGACCTCTGGTTAAGGGTCAAAACTGCTTCAAAACAGAGTAGAGATTATTCTAGGACAGGGGTGTCAAACTCAAGGCCCATGACCAAACCCAGCCTGCGGGGTGCTTAAATCTGGCCCACAGGGCTGGCCTCGAAATAGCAAAGGACCAGTATACAATGCCTCTGGCAGCCAAAACGGGGCACAGGGCCCCCGCACATGGCGCTCTGCACTCCATTTTTGGCCTGGATAGCCTCCTGTAGCACTCTGCTGGCCAAAATGGGTGGGGGCCCCTTGTACCCCCTTGTGCCCCATTTTGGCCAGCAAAGTGCTGGAGGAGGCATCCTTCTCATCCCTGTCCTGTCCCCCCCCCACAAGCGGGCCCTGCAGAGGAGAACTAAAATGCTGATCCAGCCCTCGGAGAAATCCAGTTTGACACCCCTGTTCTAGGACTTTCACATGTTTTTTTCCCCTGTTCTTGTTTTCTTTGCTCTGTGTCATGCGCTATTGTAGCTGAATTCCTCACCCACTCCAGATGAGCACTTCTGTTCTTATTTTTAGATCTTTCCATTCCATAGGAGAGCAATCTGTGCTATTTTCATATGATTCTAGGATTCTGACAGGAACCATATTTCTTTCAGTGTTTCCTGCTAGTTTAAAATGGAGTTACAGATTCAGCTTGTCATGGGAACGCATCGCTTTTCTTAGCCTGTTGTGGCGAACTGGGCCACCTGTGAAACCATAATGTAGTTTGCCTGTTACAACAAATTGGATGAATGTTGCATTTTATATATGAATCTGGCAGTGGTGAAATCTAAAATTTGTTACTACCGGTTCTGTGGGTGTGGCTTGGTGGTGGTGGGTAATGTGACTGGGTGGGCGTGGCCATTTTTTTTTTACTTTTAAAACCATTTTTTACATGTAAAACCATGTAAAAATACTTTCAAAAGGCTCTGACGATCCCAGCTGAGTTGCCTGATCAGAGCCATTTAAAAGAAAAAAGTTTTTTATTTATTTATTATTTATTAATTATATTTATATACCGCCCGTCTCCCGAAGGACTCAGGGCAGTGAACAGCCAAGATCAAATACATAAATACATACATTTTTCTTTTAAATGGCTCTGACGATCCAAGCTGAGTTGCCTGATCGGCAGGCAACTCAGCTGGGATCATCAGAGTTTGGATCATCAGAGGCATTTAAAAGAAAAAAAGCCTCTGATGATCGCGCGGCTCAGCTGGGCATGGGGGCGGGGGCAGGGATTTTTGCTACCGGTTCTCCGAACTGCCCGCCGCCATTGCTACCTATTCGCCCAAGCCGGCCCGAACCGGGAGCATTTCACCCCTGGAATCTGGAGTCAGAGAATCCTGGAATTAGAAGGGGCCAGTAAGTGCCACTTTCTGTTTTAATTTGATGCAGAGATTCAAATTAAGGCATTTCTAGATGTTGACTGTCTAGTGCTTGTTTCAACCTCACCATTTACATAGTCCTCAACTTACAACCATTCACTTAGTGAATGTTTGAAATTACAGTGGCACTGAAAAAAGTGTTTTACTACCGTTGCTCACATTTAACAACGGTTGTTGCACCCCCATGGTCACCTGATCAAAATTTGGTTGCTTGGAAACTGGCATGTATTTATGACAGTCGCACTGTCACCTTTTGCAACCTTCCCCATTGGATTCATAGTCAATGGGGGAAGTCAGATTTGCTTAACGACTGCATGATCCACTTAACAAATGCAGTGATTTACTTAACAGCTGTTGCACAACAACCAGTTTGTTTAGCAATGGAAATTCTGGTCATTGGATGAGACTACCTGTTCCTCTCTTGAGTCTTGTCCACCTGCTGGAACAGTTGAGGAAATAGAATCTGCCTTTAAATCCATTAATCGCCCAGTTCTTCTTCCCTGTGTTCTTACTCATTCTTACTCATGTGTTACAAATCCTAGCATACATTCTCCTCCCCTTCTGTTTGTAACTAAACAGTCCCACTTCTTAGTTTATAATCTTTTATCATTATTATTGCCCTTCATTAAACCTTCTGAAAGTGTGGTACCCAAAATATAACATAGAAGGGGGAGGTAGGGGGAACTGATGAAAGCAGAATTTAGGTAGTCCTCGACTTACAAGCATAATGGAGCTTGACATTTCTGTCCTACATCATGATGGTCGTGAGCCGAAGCACCCGTGTGACAAACCCAATTTTACAACAACTTTTGTGGCAGTTGTTAAGCGAATTCAGGGGTCATATTTATTCATTATTTATTTATTATTTAAATTTTTATACTGCCCTTCTCCCGAGGGACTCAGGGCGGTGCACAACCACAATAAAATACATATATCCATAAAATTTAAAAACAATTTAAAACATATTAAATAATTTGGCCCTATATTAAAAACTAAAACACCCATTAAAATTCGTTATTAAGCCAACCCAGCCTGTTGAAACAGTAAAGTCTTAAGGGCACGGCAAAAGGTACGTAGGTCAGGGATCATACGAATCTCCGGGGGCAATTCATTCCAGAGGGCAGGTGCCCCCACAGAGAAGGCTCTCCCCCTGGGGGTTGCCATCGACATTGTTTGACCGATGGCACCCTGAGGAGTCCCTCTCTGTGGGAGCGTATTGACCGGTGGGAGGCTATCGGTGGCAGAAGGCGATCTCGTAAATACCCAGGTCCTAAGCCATGGAGCGCTTTAAAGATGGTAACCACCACCTTGAATCGCACCCGGAAGACCACTGGGAGCCAGTGCAGCTCGTGCAGGAGTTGTGTTACATGGGTGCGCCGTGTCGCTCCCATAATCACCCACACGGCCGCATTCTGGACCAGTTGAAACCTCCGAGTGCTCTTCAAGGGGAGCCCCATGTAGAGAGCATTACAGTAGTCCAGACGGGAAGTGACGAGGGCATGAGTGACCATGCGCAAGGCGTCCCAGTCCAGAAAGGGACGCAACTGGTGAATCAGGTGAACCTGATAAAAAGCCCCCCTGGCCACAGCTGTCACATGGTCTTCTAAAGACAGCCGTGCATCCAGGAGGACGCCCAAGTTGCGAGCCCTCTCTGAGGGGGCCAAGATCTCACCCGCAATAGTCAGTGATGGAACCAGCTGGCTATACCGGGATGCCGGAAACCACAGCCACTCGGTCTTGGAGGGGTTGAGTCTGAGCTTGTTTCTCCCCATCCAGATCCGCACGGCCTCCAGACACCGGGATATCACATCAAAGGCATCATTGGGGTGGTCCGGGGTGGAGATGTACAGCTGAATATCATCAGCGTACTGATGGAACTTCAAAACCACGGATGAGCTCACCCAGCGGCTTCACATAAATGTTGAACAGGAGGGGCGAGAGGACCGACCCTTGCGGCACCCCACAAACAAGGCGCCTTGAGGTCGACCTCTGTCCCCCTGCCAACATAGACTGCGTACGGTCAGAGAGGAAGGAGGAGAACCACCGCAACACGGTGCCCCCCCCATTCCTAACCCCTCCAACCGGCGCAGCATGATACCATGGTTGATGGTATCAAAAGCCACTGAGAGGTCTAATAGGACCAGGACAGAGAAACAACCCCTGTCCCGAGCCCTCCAGAGATCATCAACCAATACAACCAATGCCGTTTCCGTGCTGTACCCCGGCCTGAAGCCCGACTGGTACAGATCTAGATAGACAGCTTCATCCGGGTACTGGGGAAGTTGTCGTGCCATCACACTTTCAACAACCTTCACCATAAAGTGAAGGTTGGAGACTGAACAATAGTTCGCTAATACAGCGGGGTCCAGGGAAGGATTCTAGAGGAGGGGCCTCACCACCGCCTCTTTCAGGGCAGAGAGGAAGAAGCCCTCACTCAAAGAAGTGTTAATAATCACCTGGAGCCAGCCTCGTGTGACTGCCCGGGAGGCCAGCACCAACCAGGAGGGACACGGGTCCAATAAACATGTGGCAGCACTAAGTCTACCCAGAATCCTGTCCACGTCCTCGGGAGTCACATGGTCAAACTCCTCCCAGATAACACTCTCAGGACCCACCTCCATCACCCCATCTGAACCTACCTAGTCGGAGTCCAGGCCTTCCCATATCTGAGCGATTTTATCATGCAGATATTGCACAAAATCCTCAGCCCTACCTTGCAAGGGGTCTTCCTGCGCTCCCAACTGAAGTAGGGAGCAGGTCACCCTAAACAGGGTGGCTGGGCGGTTCTCTGCAGACGCAATAAGAGCGGAAAAATAATTAGATTTTGCCGCTTTTATCACCATTAGGTAGATCTTAATATGAGACCTCACCAGTGTTCGATCAGATTCGGAACGGCTGGCCCTCTAATCGCTCTCCAGGCAACTTTTCCGGCGCTTCATCTCCCTCAGCTTCTCCGAAAACCAGGGAGCCAATTGGGATCGGCACCGGGTCAGAGGCCGCAAAGACATGACACGATCTAAAGCTCCAGCGGCCACCCTATCCCAGGCGGCCACCAGTTCTTCAGTCGAATTGTGAGCCAGAGCCTCAGGGAATGGCCCAAGCTCTGTCAGGAACCTATCCGGCGCCTGGGATGGAACCACCTAGTCGGTTCCGTCTCCCTGCGATGGAGGGTAGCAGCTCGAAAGTCTAGTCGAAGGAGTGAATGATCTGACCATGACAAGGGCTTGATGGCTATATCCCCTATTTCTAGATCATTCAACCACTGACCAGAGACAAAAATCAGATCCAGAGTGTGTCCCCCCGTGTGAGTGGGGCCTTGAATTAACTGGGTCAGGTTCATGGCCGTCATGGAGGCCATGAACTCCCGAGCTGCCTCTGACGTTTCACCGACAGATGGCAGGTTAAAATCCCCCATGACCATAAGTCTGGGGGTATCCACCGCCACCCTGGCTATTACGTTGAGCAGCTCGGGCAGGGCCGCTGCTACATGGCAGGGAGCCAGGTACGCAATCAGCAAGCCCATCTGCACCCCACGACCCCACTTCACAAGGAGGGACTCACATCCAGCTATCTGAGGTACAGTGGCCTCCCTTGGACAAAGACTTTCCTCTATAATATCCGCCACCCCCCGCCCCTACCCTGAGCCCTCGGCTGATAGAATGCGCGGAAGCCTGGTGGGCACATTTTAATCAGGGGAACCCCCCATCCCAGCCCAACTAGGTCTCCGTGATACCCGCCAGGTCAGCACCCCCCTCTTAAACAAGATCGTAAATGAGGGGGGCTTTATTTATCACGGACCTGGCGTTGCACAACATCAGCCGGAGGCCCAGGCCCTGAGGGTCTGTGCAACCCGGGGAACAAGAAGCGCATTGTGGGCCGGAGTGCGCAATCGCTCGCAAACAGCAAGTGCGCACTCCCGAAATGGCCCCCTGCTATCGCCATATCTGCCCCTCTCACCCACAGTACTAATTAAACAGCTCTCACCCTCGTCCCCCTGCACCCCATCCGAGCTCCCAACCCTGTCCCTCCCGCCACGACCGTCAGACTGGCTATGCTGCTCTGTAGCTATATGGATCCCCCCAGATCTCTCCATATAACCAACTACCCCCCTCCCGGAACCCCTTAAAATTTTCTCTGAAAACTTTCCGAAGAAACCCCTCAACCCCCTTCTCGCAACATGCCACCTCTCGGGGTTCCAAAACCCATCATCATAAAGTGATCACCACAATCTTTGAGTGAATCCATTATCTGCAATGGACTTTTTTGCCGGAAACCAGAGGTAAATGCCAGTTTCCCACAAAAAAGGTCATAAATTCTGATCTCATGACTTTGGGAACATTACAGATGTCTGTAAATGTGGGCTGGTTGCCAAGTGCCCAAAATGGGATAATGGGCAGAGCCCAGCTGTCAGGACTTCAAATTCAGATCATTAAGTACCTTTTGGGAAATCTGTCCTTACTTCAGATAGTCGCTAAGCGACAAGTCATAAATCAAGGACTACCTGTAGAGTGGAATTATTATTTTCTCCTAGGGTATTTCTTGTCCCACCTGATTTTATGTCACCTGCACATCTGATAAACTCTTTATTTATTCATTTAAACTCTCCTTTCATTTCTTCATCCAAGTTACTGCTGGAAATATTGAATACCGGTGGACTCAGACTGATCTTTGTAGTATCCCATCTCTTCAGTTTGAGGAGGGAGAGTGAAGATGTAGGGTTTCTCAGCCGCTCTGTATCCATCTAATCTCCATGCCACCCTGCCAACATTAAGTCGCTTGCTAATCAGCCTGGCAGAAGGTTATCTGTCAGATGCTTTGATGAAGTCAAGGTATATTATGTCCACAGTATAACCGCAATTGATTCAGGACATTCTTTGAATAAAAGATGAGATAGCATTTATCTAGCAGGATTTGTTCTTTGACAGAGCCACGCTGGCTTTATGGCTGATTTCCTGTAAAATCTCCTACGTTGATTGGAAAGCACCTGGGAGACAATGTGGTTTTGGTTGGCTCCAAAATCTTCCCAGGTGTTGAGATCAGAATGTTTGGTCTCCAGTCTTCTGGATCTTCTCTTTTCCCCTGTTTTGATGATAGGAATAGATTTTCTCTCCTCCGCTCACCTGGCTTTTCATCAGTCCTCCAGAGTCTCTCAAAGGCAGCAGAGGCTCATTTGGCCAAGTGTTAGCTAATTCAGGGGTCTCTAACCTTGGCAACTTTAAGCCTGGAGGACTTCAACTCCCAGAATCCTCCAGGCTTAAAGTTGCCAAGGTTGGAGACCCCTGAACTAGTTCCTTCGCTACCTTAGGTGAAATTTGTGTGGTCCTGATGAGCTGAACCAGAGGTCTCCCAAACTCTTCAGCATGACTGGCTGAAGTTGAAGTCCACATATCTTAAAGTTGCCAAGTTTGGAGACCCCTAAGCCGAATTAATTCAAAATGGATAGTTAGACTCTGGCCATGTTTTCTTTTTCAGTCCTTCCCCTGATTTGGGGTTGAAAAAGCATGAACTTAAATTGGGGGTTGAGGAATTTAATTCTCCTCAGCCTTTATCTTCTCCATTGACCAATTAATATTTGGATTCTTTCCTTTTTTCCTTTCCTGTCAAACATGATCTAAGGAAATCCCTTTGCCATTGTTAGCATCCCTTGCTAACCTCAGCTCAATTTTTAACTTGTGCTTTCCTGACACCTGCTGTTCAATCCTGGGTTCCCTGTCTAAGCTTTTCTTTTGGGGGTTCCATTCCACCCTCTTTTCATTTCTTACATATTTCCCTATTTTGCCTTCAGGTGCTCACCGAGCCCCCTGTGTAACCATAGTTGCTTCCCCCCTCATTCCTCCATGTTCCCCCTTCATCAAAATAGTTTGTAATGGTGCTTTTTAAAAATATTGTTGCCCCCTCTAGATCTCTTTTTTCTCTTTGTTTCTCTCATTATTCTGCTTTAGTTTCCCTTAAAAGAAAAAAAAATCCTCAGAATTTTGTGGCCACTTCCTTTTAACATCCCTGTTTTTCGTGCACTTTTTCAAGTGCCAATATATGGTAGTCAGAGTCTCCGTCTTTCCCAGTTGAAAAGAGAGCAACCCTTAGATTGCAAAACCGGCGTGATCAATTCTGTGCATTTGCACTATTCACATAGACAGATAGTATTCACACAGATACCATCTTACCAGTTGTTTAGCAAAACTCTGAATCCCAGATAACTGAGGATGTCACTGGCAGGAAAAAACAGTTTATTGATCTTGCTTCTCAATTTTTGTCTTGGTAATTGTCCTGTCATTTTCAGCTTTTTTTAAAAAAGGAATACAAGTAGTCCTCAACTTATGACCACAATTGAGCCCAAGATTTCTGTTGTTAAGTGAGACGTTTGTTAAGTGAGTTTTGCCCCATTTTATGACCTTTCTTGCTTTAGTTATTAAGCGAATCACTGCAGTTGATAAACTAGTAACCCGGTCGTTCAGTGAATCTGGCTTCCTCATTTCTTTGCTTGTCAGAAGGTCACAAAAGGGGATCACATGACCCCGGGACATGCAACCGTCATAAGTATGAGTCAGCTGCCAAGCGTCTGAATTTTGATCACGTCACCATGGGGATGCGGCAACGGTTGTAAGTGTGAAAAATGGTGATGAGTTATTTTTTCCAGTGGCATTCTAACTTCAAACAGTCACTAAATGAACTGCTGTTAAATCGAGAGTTACTTTTGATACTCTTGATATTTTATTGCAAGCCATTATAATATTCTTGAGGTGTAATAAATAAAAACAGTGACATGGCTGGTGACAAAGCGACAAAGCAGTGATGTTCCAGCAACATCTGGAGGGCTACATTTTGCCTGTCCTTGAAAAATTCCAAGTTTTCTGTTCGTTTGTTATTGTCTGGCAGTGTGTTTTTTCTGCTGTTGTATAGGCACCAGATACATTAATCCAAAAATAAACAAATGAATAAATAAAACTATTAACCACTTAAAAAAAAGATGTTAAATCCCTTTTGCATTTTAGCACATGGTGCCAAATTCATTCCTAGAGAACAGAAACCATATATGTCTCTGCTGCTTTTGGGGTTTAGGGGTTCGGCAGATACCGGTTGTGGACAGGCCTTTCTGGCTAAGGCCTGCATCCTAATTAGCCTCTCCTGATTACTGCCTCAGCCTCCCTGCAGTAATCAGTGAAGCTGGCTGATGCTTGCTCTTCATTGGGTTAGCATCGCAGAGGCTTACACGCATGTCACAACTCTCAAAGCAGCCGTTTCCTGCAGCTGAAACTGCTGAGCTTCACAGGGGCTGCCAAGTGTTGAAGCCTGCGCAGATCAGGATTTGACAGTTCACCCCAATAGTTTGAAAAAGTGGGAATTCTAATCAGGTGCTGAGCGAGTTGTCTGTATTTTATTACCATGACTGGTTTAAGATGAAGAAGAATCTGTAGCAAACATACACCCTTCCCTTCCTTCCTTCCTTCCTTCCTTCTTTCCTTCCTTCCTTCCTTCCTTCCTTCCTTCTTCCTTCCTTCCTTCCTTCCTTCCTTCCTTTCCCCTTCCCCTTCCTTTCCCCTTTCCCTTTTATGTTTTTGGTTGATTGTTATTAGTTGCCTAGAGTTTGCACATTAGGTAGGCAGCCATATAAACATTCCAAAGAAGTAAATATTATTTCAGAATATAGTAAAAAGGCACCCTGGCTTAGTGTAGTATGTGAGCTCAATTGTTTGTGTGTGTGTGTGTGTGTTTGTGAGTGTAGGAGATGGACTATTAGCTGGAAAAGTAACTTGGTTGTGCGACCTTCAGATTGTTAAACCCAGTATTTGGAGCATCTATCTGATCAAAGTCCCATCACTGTGTGGCTCACTCAACCATCTGATCTGAGGATCCTGTGAATTGGACTTAGGTTGAGATATTTATTTATTTATTTATTTGAATTTGTCAAACAAAACTGAGAACAAGAATAAGAGAATAAAAATACAATGATAGGGACGATAGGCATGTTAGTGCACTTATGCACGCCCCTTCTACTGACCACTTAAGTATGATGTAAGGTCCATGGAAGTCAATTTGTGACTGAAACTGAAAATTTGTAGCTGGAACAACTGAATCAGGTAGAGCATTCCAGACTTTGACAAGTCTATTACAGAAATAATATTTTTTACAGTCAAGTTTAGAACGATCTATATTGAGTTTAAAGCAGTTGTTGTGCGAATTATTGTGATTAAAACAAAGTCATGTACAGGTAAAACATTATTACATATAATTTTGTATGCAATACCTAGGTCTGACTGCAAGCAGCGCAGTTCTAACTTATCCAAATCGAGAATTTTGAGCCTAGTAGCATAAGGAATTCTACTGTGTACAGAAGACTTTTCTCATGAAATACTTCTGAACCCGCTCAATTGTACTGATGTCAGATATATGGTGGGGATTCCAAACAATTGAACAATATTCTAAGATTGCTCTAGCACAGTGTTTCTCAGCCTTGGCCGCTGGACGATGTGTGGACTTCAACTCCCAGACTTCCCCAGCCAGCTGGGGAATTCTGGGAGTTGAAGTCCACACATCGTCCAGTGGCCAAGGTTGAGAAACACTGCCTAGCATAAGTTTTATAAGCTCTAATTAGCAATACAAGGTTTCCAGAAAAAAAAAACCTGCACAAAATCAAATGTACAATTCTTAATGCTTTTTTAGCAAAGCTGTTACAGTGAACTTTGGAGCATAGATCGTCAGAGATAAGTACACCTCGGTCCTTGAGAAAGTGAGAGTCATCAGCTAGTTCAATGTCACCTAGCTTATGCTTGACATTCTGATTACGTTTACCAATAAGTAGGACAGAGCATTTATTGATTGAAATTTGAAGTTGCCAAATAGATGACCATTCAGACACGTAGTCGAGATCACTTTGCAAAACAACAGAATTATCTGTAGTATTGAATAATTTTATGTCATCGGCAAAAAGGACGCAATTGCTTTTAAGTTGATCACATAAATCGTTGATATAGAGCAAGAAAAGCGTGGGACCTAAGACGCTGCCTTGCGTAACACCACTGTTAATTGATGCAAAATTAAACAGCGCCATCCCTATTTTGACTTTCTGCAGTCTGTTAGACAGGAAAGCAGCAATCCACTTGTGCAAAGGACCGGAATTGCCGTAAGAGTTTAAATTCAACAGCAGGTTATCATGTACTACTGTATCAAAAGCCTTACAAAAATCTATGTAAATTGCATCTACAGCTTTGCCTTGATCAAGACATGTAGTACAGATGCTTTTACAGTGCAAAAGTTGTAGATTACAGGACGAGTTTTTCCTAAAGCCAAACTGTTGGTTGGGTAGCAAGTTGTTTGCCTCTAAGTGGTGAACGTTGGATTGGTTTATAATTGATTCCATAACTTTGCATGTAACACAACACAAAGAATTTGGTCTATAATTTTCAACTGAATTAGGGTCACCCTTTTTAAAAAGTTGGTATAACTACCGTGTTTCCCTGAAACTAAGACCTCTCCAGATAATAAGCCCAATCGGGCTTTTCAGTGCATGCGATAAAATAAGACCCCCCCCTGCAAAATAAGCCCCTCACTATCTACTTACACGCATGCGCAGCTGGTCCCGCCATTTCCTCTGGTTGCTTGCCGCACAAACAACACGATGTGAGGAGGCGAGGCCAGAGAGGGAGGAAAGGGGGGGAACATGCCCCACGCACCCCACATGCCCTTACCGAACCTACCAGTAACGCTGATGGCTGCCACATAAAGAGCGACAGGCCAGTGCCCTGCCTCGCACCCCACTCCTGCCCCTTGCTTAGCTACCCCCCTTTAGGGATGCATTTTGGGAGTGGCAGGTGGGGTAGGGGAGAAGCGGGACGTGCATCTTATCTTTCCAGCTCCATCACATTCCTCGCCATTGTGTCCAGGGAAACATGTTGTAAAAAAAAACCTTCTCGATCAAACTCATATAACATGTTTCCCTGGACACAACGGCGAGAACGCGACAGAGCTGGAAAGGTAAGGAGTGTGTCCCGCTTCTCGCTCACCCTACCTGCCACTCCCAAATTGCATCCCTAAAGGGGGCAGGTGGCTAAGCAAGGGGCAGGAGCCCTGCCATACCCAGCAAGGCGGGGGAGAAGAGACAGCAAGGAGAGCCACATCTTGCTCCACGCATCTCACCTTTCCCCCGCCCCATCTGCCAGAAACGAGTCTTTGTGAGACACGTCGCACTGCCGCTGCTGCCTCGTGGAGCAGAATTCTGCAAGGCTTGTGCTGTTGCACACATGAACGGCACCACTGCCGCGAGGTTTGACATATCGGCGAACCGCGAGCAGCAGGACGCCAACTGTGCCGGTATGATGAAGCTTGTGGCGGTGCTGCATTTTGTGCGTGCAATGGCACAACAAGCCTTGCAGAGTCCTGCTCCATGAGGCAGCGGTGGCGGCGGGACACGTTAGGGCAGTGGTGGCCAGCCACTTGACTGGCGCAAAGAACAGGGAGGGGAGGTGACGGTGATGACAGGACATCCAGTCCTACACTCGCAGCTTCCTGTACCCCCAAAAGATTAAGACACCTCCCCCAATAATAAGGTCAAGCCCTTATTTCAGGGTTCAAAAGAAAATAAGACCCTGTTTTATTTTCGGGAAACACGGTATAGCTGATGACCATAGATCAGGCAGAGAACTAGTTCAAAACGATACTTCAAAAATTGTACACAAAGGTTCAGCTAGGATGGTAGCAAGCTTTTTTAGGAAAAAAGCACATAAACCATCTGGTCCTCTGGATAGCGATGGTTTTAGATTACATAATGCTAATTCAACATTATCTACTGTAAATTTAATATTCAGCAATTTGCTACAACTATTTGTGGCTTGACTGCGAATGAGGGACTGCAACCATTGCTATCCAATGCTAGCCAGTGCAAATCCAACCGTCATTTATTGTTTGACTGTAACTCTGATCTGAAAGACGAAAGCCTTCACTCCCTATACTGAACGGTAAGGCTCTCCGCTGTAGGTTATTCCTTCATTTGCTTTGCGCATGAGTCAAAATTCCCAGATGTCTGAGTTGTTTTAATGCTTGGCTCTTCCTTTTAATATCTCCTTCTTTAGCCGGGGAGTGGTCTTCTGTTATTTAGCTTAACCCTCCCCTCCTCCCTTTATTAGCTTGCTTGGAAGGATTCCCCTCGCTTTCCTTTTGTCTCTTTGAAAGGCAACGGCTGAAGCTGAAGATTGTGTGTTCAGCGTTGCGGGTCAGGCTGCTCCGAAGCAGCCTTTTTGCAAGAGATTTCCTCCTGCAGGGAAAGGAGGTTGAAACTTGCGGGGTGTCTTCCACGAGAGACGTCAATCAAGGCTCATTTGCGGGCCCCAACCAAGCCGGGGAGGGTCATTTGAATCTTTGCAGTGGGAAGCCCTCGCTAATAACACTCATTGCAGAAGCAAGAATCCCCCTCTCCCCAAAAGGCTTGATTGCTCTACATCAGTGTTTCTCAACCTTGGAAGCTTGAAGATGGGTGGATTTCAACTCCCAGAATCCCCCAGCCAGCGCTGCTGGCTGGGGGATTCTGGGAGTTGAAGTCCACCCATCTTCAAGCTACCAAGGTTGAAAAATACTGCTCTACATGCTCATAACTGGGATCCACTGGGTCTGTTTAGAGCAGGGCTGCCCAGATCCTTTTTGATGCTAAA
The DNA here is from genome assembly GCF_059756535.1 of Pantherophis guttatus. Classification (NCBI taxonomy): domain Eukaryota; kingdom Metazoa; phylum Chordata; class Lepidosauria; order Squamata; family Colubridae; genus Pantherophis; species Pantherophis guttatus. The sequence goes on from NC_142074.1 coordinate 4,023,840, forward strand.
ACTGACTTAGGAGCCCCCAATGTCCTTTTTTCATTCTCCTAAATTCCTAAACATACAAACAGTCACATTTGTGTACACACACAAACACACATGACTAAAAGAAACAGATAATACAGGTAGTCCTCAATTTATAATAGTTCGTTTAGTGACCATTCAAAGTTACAATGGCACTGAAAAAAGGGGCTTATGAGCATTTTTCACACTTACGTCCGTTGCAGCATTCCCAATGTCACCTGATCAAAATCCAGCTGCATGCAACGGACACATATTTGTGACGGTCACAGCGTGCCGGGATCACGTGATCCCCTTTTGTGACCTTCAGACAAGCAAAGTCCATGGGGAAGCCGGGTTCCCTTAACAACCGGGTTACTAACTTATCAACTGCAGTGATTCACTTAACAACGGTGGCAAGAAAGGTCATAAAATGGGGCAAGATTCACTTAACAACAGAAACTGTAGGCTCAATTGTGGTCGTAAGTTGAGCACTACCTGAACCTACCCTGTTTCCCCTAAAATAAGACCTCCCCTGATAATAAGCCCAATCGGGCTTTTGAGCGCATGCACTAAAATAAGCCCCCCCCCCCGAAAATAAGCCCCTTCCCTAAAAATATTTAAAAGTATGCACAGCAGGTCCCCGCCATTTCCTCTGGTTTCCTCCACACACCCCAAAATAATAAGAGCTCCCCGAAAATAAGCCCAAGTGCTTATTTCGGGGTTCAAAGAAGCATAAAACAGGGTCTTATTTTTGGGAAAACACGGTACCTACCAGAAATCTGGGCTGAGGATCTTGCATTCGGTTTTTGAAATGAAGTCCAGAAGGAAGTAATGTCCAGCCTCTTTTGGCCATAATCACCCTCAAAAGTGTTGATGTGGTTTTCTGCCACTCTGAGCAAGAAACCTTTGAAGACTATTGTGCAGAGCTAAATACTCTGCCATTATTGTACAAAATTTAAAAAAAAATCTTCAAAATGCCTCTACAAGATTCATAAAAGCTCTCAGTTCTGCTCCTCACCATCACCCTCGGGCTGTAGTTGCTGGTCTTCTCCCAGAGGTTTAGGGTGGCTCTAGAAGGTCCAGAAGGTTGCCCGAGAGGAAATCAGGCACTCTTGATTTAGAAATTTGGGCATATAATGAATATCGTGAAAATAAAAACTGGTAAGATATCCAATGTGATAATAGAAAAGCCATTGCTGCATAACGCTCAGTTCTTTGATTGCTGGAGAAAAGAAGTGACTTGTTCCATCATTTGTTTTATTGATTCATTCAGACATTATAGGAAAAAAACAATTTGTGAATTTATATATATATATATATATATATATATATATATATATATATATATATATATATATTTGTTTTCTCAGGTTTTCGCGGGTGTTTGTATGTGGGTCTTTGGTTATTCGGGTCTTCTCCCACGTAAAATTGGAAGTGTCTTGGCGACGTTTCGACGAAGTCTCATTCGTCATCTTCAGGCTGGTGTTCTCGGCTTCGTGCTTCCAGGAGCAATGTGAGATCGCAGCTGTCTCTTCCTTTTAACTGCTAGTGGGGGTGTGAGCTGATTGGGTGGGAACTTGGCTGTGTTCTGATTGGGTGGAGGTGTGTTCTGATTGGTTAGGTTTAAATTTAAATTTAAACCCCTCCAATCCATACATGAAGCAGACTGACACCCACCACGAAGAGCTCGCACGGCCACAAACACGAAGCCAAACAACAATGCAGCTCACCAGCTCAAATCCCCCTGCAACTCAGACTAAGCTGAGCACAACCAAGCCCCCACCCAAACAGAACACACCCCCATCCAATCAGAGCACAACCAACCCCCCATCCAATCAGAGCACAGCCAAGCCCCTAACCAATCAGAACACACCTCCACCCAATCAGAACACAGCCAAGTTCCCACCCAATCAGCTCACACCCCCACTAGCAGTTAAAAGGAAGAGACAGCTGCGATCTCACATTGCTCCTGGAAGCACGAAGCCGAGAACACCAGCCTGAAGATGACGAATGAGACTTCGTCGAAACGTCGCCAAGACACTTCCAATTTTACGTGGGAGAAGACCCGAATAACCAAAGACCCACATAGTTTATTGCAGCCCTAAGGCCAGAAACAATGGAATATCTAGTAGTAGAGCTGTTACATACTTCTATATAACTAACAGAAAAAGCATTACAGATAATAGGGTCTAAAAAATAAGTAAGACCAGATATAATAAAAGGAAGAGTGTTAGAAGAAGCTCCAAACATAATGAATGGTGTGGCGTATTGCACAGATGGTAGCACAATACTGGGAGACTTGGGAAGATATTTTTGAGTCCTTGTCCGAAAAAATTAACTTTAGGTAGAAATCACACTCCTTACCCAGAATTTTCTTCAAGATTGGATAAATGAAGGTCTGCCTAGAGATCTTTTAGAGCAGAAGTTTCCAACTTCGGCAACTTTAAGACTTGTGGACTTTAACTCCCAGAATTCCCCAGCCAGCAAGCCTGGCTAGGGAATTCTGGGAGTTGAAGTCCACAAGTCTTAAAATTCCCAGGGTTAGAGACCCCTGTTATAGAGAGAGCAGCATAATAGTATGTGGATTAGAGTAAGCCATTACTACATGAACAGAACCAAAGATACATAGAATAATCATCTTAGTTGCTTCAGGCCCTTAATCATCTTCTCTGCACTTTTTCCAAAGTCTCAACATCTTTTTTGTAATGTGATGATCAAAACTGGATGCAGTATTCCAGGTGAGGCCTTACTAAGGCTTTATAAAGAGGTACTGATACTTCAAGTGATTATAATACTTCACGTGGTAACTCACTATTTGTGATTAATTGGTACTGGGAGGCTCTATGTATACCAAAAAACAATGAGTACCAAACAATTTTTTTCCCTAAGGAATAATGTAAATAAATTTAATGTGTCCCCAAACCAAAGACAATGCACGTTTTAAGGCAATATGTAAAAAGATAAGGTTGTATATAGCAATAGGCATAGCCCTTAGACTTATATACCGCTTCATAGTGCTTTCCAGCTCTCTCTAAGCGGTTTACAGAGTCAGCATCTTGCCCCCAACAATCTGGGTCCCCTGATATATCCTCTGGGTATATCATTACTTTACATGAGAAATAGATCTAAAACTTAATAAATAATTAGATTAAATAAAATAAAAACTTCACTATACCTGTACTGATAGAGAAAAAAAAAAGTATAAAAGTACACAAAATAATCACAGAAGCGCTAGATAAAAAGGGATGTGCACAGGGCAACAGCTAACATGTGACTAAAGGTAGCGAGTTATGACGGAACCGACACCAACAAATTCTAGTTAGTGCATTAAGTGCCAAACAAATGACAAATCCTGGGACAAAATTTTCTCTCAAAATCGTTGACTACCAAATTTGATGAGTTTCAAAGCAGTTGAGTACCTGGGTACCACTGTCTTGTATGGATGCTTAACAGGTTTGGAGCACCAAGATGTGGGCAGTGATCAACACTTGTGCCCTGGACACATTTTTACGATTTAATGAATGTTTCCCTGGTGAAAGATAAGATCTGGTGGTGCCAAATTGGCTGATGTAGGTTTCAGTGTTCTGGGCTGTCAGTATGGTTTGACATTAAACTGCTCTGGGGCAGGTTTTCATTTTTCAAATTTGGTTCAATCTCCCTCCCTCCCCTGTATTTTCCTTGCATTCTAATCTTGAGCGAGGATAGATTTTATGCCAAGCTTCAGAACATTCATTTTTCTGGCCTCCCATTTATAAAGGTTTTTATCATTCAGGCTCAGCAGCCTAAAACATAGTAATTGTACTGAAATCTGTCAAATAGACAAAGCTGTGATATAAAAAGAAGGGAAGAATCATAAAGAGGAACTACAGAGAATAAAGGAAAGGGTTCTTTTAAGCAAGTATTCTTGCTTTTCAGCAGTAATCGATTTTATGTAGATTAACTTATTGTATAACTAAATATTATAGCAGTCTGTTATTTTATTTTTTTGAAAAAAAAGAAAACAGTATTTGAAGTCATTTAGTAAAGTCAGAATAGTAACCATTTTAATTATGCCTTTTATTACTTTTAAATTAGATTTCCCAGGAGGGTTAATTGCCCTTTGCAATTTATTCCCATACATCAAAATAATAATAATAATAATAATGATGATGATGATGATGATGATGATGATGATTCATTATTGATAATCACTAAGATTTTCAAACGTTCAAATCATGTAGTATTTCTTTGAATTTTATAATACAAGGGTTGCAATAGAAGAGAATATTTGTGGCTTAGGGCTGAAATGAGAGGTCCTTGGTGCTCTCTGAGCTTGGTTGCAGACGTTTCATTACCCAACTAGGTAAACTCATCAATGCTAATGAGGGTGGGGTTTGTACCCTGTTTATATATGGAAGCGTGTCTGCCACTGTTGGGGGGAGGTTCTCCTTGATTAGGGTATTGTTTTCTGCTTGATTGTTTGTCTGCTTCATTGTTTATCTCCAAATAGTTGCTCTATTAGGGCATGTTAAGATAAGATCTGGTGGAATGTAGTCTGAAGTCCTAGGAAGAAGGGGTTGCTCCCCAAAGCAGCAGAGCTTGGAACGTCTGGTAGGCAAGAAGAGGGCTAAAATGGACCTTCCGTAGCAGTTCACAGAGTATATCCATAGTTATACTGATAGTAGCTTTAGTCCGGCAAGATTCTGTCTGTAGGTGAATAACAATAAAGAAACTACCCAGAAATAATTCCACATGTTGTTTTGGGTTCTTGTGGCCAGATATAAGCAGAGATCAACACCAGATAAATGATTTGATAAATACAAAGGTTGGAGGGACTTTGGAGATCAACTGTCCCAACCCAGAAATATTGAAATCCAGTGCTACAGTATTAGATGAATACTGTATCTATACCTTTCTTTAAATGCTTCTTGTAAGCCGAGAGCTCAGGGCAGGGGTGGGGGGGTGGCGGTCATTTTAAAAGAAGGTCTTGATCCGAGGGAGACCACTGTACCTCAGATAGCCGGATGTGAGTCCCTTTTTGTGAAGTGGGGTCGTGGGGTGCAGATGGGTCTGTTGATCACGTACCTGGCTCCCTGCCACGTGGCAACGACCCTGCCCGAACTCCTCAATGTTATAGCCGAGGTGGCGGCTGATACCCCCAGACTTGTGGTCATGGGGGATTTCAACCTGCCATCCATCGGTGAGACATCTGAGGTAGCTCAGGAGTTCATGGCTTCCATGACGGCCATGGACCTGACCCAAGTAATTCACGGCCCTACTCATATGGGGGGACACACTCTGGACTTAGTTTTTATCTCTGGTCAGTGGTTGAGTGGCCTTGATATAGGGGATGTAGCTATTGAACCCTTGTCATGGTCTGACCACTCGCTCCTTCGACTTGACTTTCTGACCGCCGTACCCCGTCGCAGGGAGGCGGAACCGACCAGGTGGTTCCGCCCCAGGCGCCTGATGGACCCTGATAGGTTCCAGATGGAGCTTGGGCCATTTCCTGAGACTCTAGCTCATGACTCGGCTGACGACCTGGTGGCCGCCTGGGATAGGGCGGCTGCCGGGGCTTTGGACCGGGTCGTGCCTTTGCGGCCTCTGACCCGGCACCGAACTCACTTAGCTCCTTGGTTTTCCGAGGAGCTGAGGGTGATGAAGCGCCGGAAAAGACGCCTAGAGAGCGGTTGGAGGGCCAGTCGTTCCGAGTCTGACTTGACACTGGTAAGGTCTCATATTAAGACCTACCTAGTGGCGATAAAAGCGGCGAAATCTAGCTATTTTGCCGCTCTTATTGCGTCATCAGATAACCGCCCAGCCGCCCTGTTTAGGGTGACCCGCTCCCTCCTCCATCTGGGAGCGCGGGAGGACCCCTTGCAGGGCCGAGCTGAGGATTTTGTACAGTATCTGGATGATAAAATAACTCAGATTCGGGAAGACTTGGCCGCCGACTGGGTTAGTTCAGACGAGACGACTGAGGCAGGCCTTGAGAGTGTTATCTGGGAGGAGTTCGATCCTGTGGCTCCCGAGGACGTGGACAGGATCTTGGGGTGGCTGAACGCAACCACATGTTTATTGGACCCGTGTCCCTCCTGGTTGGTGCTGGCTTCCCGGGAGGTTACACGAGGCTGGCTCCAGGGGATTATTAACGCTTCTTTGAGCGAGGGTGTCCTGCCGGCCGCCTTGAAAGAGGCGGTGGTGAGGCCTCTCCTCAAGAAGCCATCCCTGGACCCGGCTGTTTTGGCTAACTATCGTCCAGTCTCCAACCTTCGCTTTATTGCGAAGGTTGTTGAGAGTGTGGTGGCACGACAGCTTCCCCAGTACCTGGATGAAGCTGTCTATCTGGATCCGCTCCAGTCCGGCTTCAGACCTGGGTACAGCACGGAAACGGCATTGGTCGCGTTGGTGGATGATCTCTGGAGAGCCCGGGATAGGGGTTCTTCCTCTATCCTGGTCCTATTAGACCTCTCAGCGGCTTTTGATACCATCGACCATGGTATCATGTTGCGCCGGCTGGAGGGACTGGGAGTGGGGGGCACCGTTTTGCGGTGGTTCTCCTCCTATCTCTCCGACCGGTCGCAATCCGTGTTGACAGGGGGGCAGCGGTCGACCCCAAGGCGCCTTGTTTGTGGGGTGCCGCAAGGGTCGGTCCTCTCGCCCCTCCTGTTCAACATTTATGTGAAGCCGCTGGGTGAGATCATCCGTGGTTTTGGGGTGGAGTTCCATCAGTACGCTGATGATACTCAGCTGTACATTTCCACCCCAGACCATCCCAATGATGCCTTGGAAGTGATGTCCCAGTGCCTGGAGGCCGTGCAGGTCTGGATGGGGAGAAACAGGCTTCGACTCAACCCTTCCAAAACCGAGTGGCTGTGGCTGCCGGCGTCCCGGTATAGCCAGCTGATGCCATCGCTGGTTATTGGGGGCGAATCATTGGCCCCCACGGAGAGGGCCCGCAACTTGGGTGTCCTCCTGGATGCGCGGCTGTCTTTAGAAGGGCATATGACAGCCGTGGCCAGGGGGGCTTTTTGTCAGGTTCGCCTGATACGCCAGTTGCGCCCCTTTCTGGACCGGGACTCCCTACGCACGGTCACTCAAGCACTCGTCACTTCTCGTCTGGACTATTGTAACGCTCTCTACATGGGGCTCCCCTTGGGGTACACCCGGAGGCTCCAACTGGTGCAGAATGCGGCTGCGCGGGGGATTATGGGAGCGACGGGGCGCTCCCATGTGACTCCTCTCCTGCGCGAGCTGCATTGGCTTCCGGTGGACTTCCGGGTGCGCTTCAAGGTGTTGGTGATCACCTTTAAAGCGCTCCATGGCTTAGGGCCAGGGTACTTACGGGACCGCCTTCTGCCACCAATAGCCTCCCACCGGCCGGTTCGCTCCCACAGAGAGGGCCTCCTCAGGGTGCCGTCGGCCAGACAATGCCGGCTGACGACCCCCAGGAGGAGAGCCTTCTCTGTGGTGGCACCTACCCTATGGAACAATCTACCCCCAGAGATACGAGTGATCTCCGACCTTCGGATTTTTCGTCGGGCCCTAAAAACTTATTTTTTCCAGTTAGCCGGTCTGTCTTGATTTTAGGGTTAGTTTTAAAATTTTAATATTGATTTTAAATTGACAAGTTTTAAATTATAGGCCAAATTTATAAATTATTTTAACTTTATTTTTTAACTGTGATGTTTTGTATAGATGTTTTTATCTTGGCTGTTCACCGCCCTGAGTCCGAAAGGAGAAGGGCGGTATAGAAATTTGAATAAAGTAAAGTAAAGTAAAGTAAGCAAGAAGGCACTACCTCTAAAAACAGAATTGTCCATGGTTGTACATTAGGAAAAGCTCATCTGATCTGTGGATAAAACCTACTTCCTTACATTTTAACTCCCTTGTTTCTCACCCTGGAACATTCTGAACAATTCTACCCTTTCTTCTACATCTCAGCCTTTCAGTTTTTTGAGGAAAGTCATTGTGTCTTCCCAAAGTCTTCTTGTTTCCAGGTTGAGCATACTCAACATCTCATTGCAGTTGTTAAGCAAGCACTACATGTATAAGCATTACAAGGTGTTTGGGATGGGTTTCCCTAAGGACACACCTCTGCTGTGCCAGACTTGCTCAGTTCCCAAAGCATCTTCCCATTTCATTGCACAAGAACTCTTTAAGAAGGATGAGTCAGAGAAGTTCCATGGGTGAGAAAGCACAGCTTTGATGGGAGATTGTATTGCATTCTTCTGGAGGTTGCCACCCTGTTGGAACCATTTCTTTCTATCCTGCCTGCAGAATCTTCACAGCAATAGCTGAGTTCAGGAATTGTTGAGATGTGTATGCTTGTGTAGAGATTGTGGGGACAGGCTTCAACGTAGTTTGCAGTGACTGGATATAGCCACAGACTATGATTTAAGAGCCCTTCAGTATGAGGTGGTGATGGATTAGGTCAGCCAGGTTTTTTTGACCTGCTGCGCCATGCAAACCAAGTCTTTCTGTGGTTTGTTAGATTCTTTACCTAGAACTAAAGGGGGCCTAGCTGAATGGTATAAGCCATGATGGCATCACATACAACATGACGTGAATTATGTAATTTTTATCAGTTGCAACAGACAGTAATGTTCAATATGCTCTCATTTGCACAACTATGTCACTTATTCAGCTGTTATATTTATTTATTTGTTTACCACCTTTATTATTTTTACAATTAATGCAAGGTGGCAAACATATCCAACACACCTTCCTTCTCCTGTTTTCCCTACAACTACCCTGTATGATGGGTTAGGCTGGGACAAGGGACTAGCCCAAAGTCACCCAACTGGCTTTCACATCTAAGGAGAGACTAGAAGTCACCGTCTTCTAGTGATTGACCCCATAGTTGGCTTCCATGGCTAAGGTGGAACCAGAACTCAACAGATTCCTACTTTCTAGCCTTTTAGAAGATGGTCATGTTTTCCAGACTGGACTGGACTTTCTGACACAAATTATTGTTTTTTCTTCTTTATGAGGGCTTGAATTTCATGCAATCTTCTGCACACTGAAGGTCTCTGGGTCTCTGCGCTATAACCTTCACACCTCTGAAATCAAGAAATCCAGCGTAATAAATCAAGATAGCTACCATTATGTTACCTCTTGGTTGAAGTAAGGAAAGCAAGAAAATAGAAATTATAGGTATATCCTCAAAATGAAAAGTCCTTGTGACTATATAGACCCAATGTTCCAGGGAGCTAAGTTTCTAAACATGCTAATATAACATGTAGGACAAACCCAACGGTTATTAGGGGAGACTGTTAGATTTATATCTTTTTTTTCTTCCAGGATCTGAAAGTAGCTTACAAAGAGCTCTTTCTCAGCCCCTCTGGAGCCGCCAGTGCTTCACCGGGCGCAAACGAACATGCACACACGAAAAGGAGGATTCGTTCCAAAACCCGGTTTAATGGAGGCAACACAGCAGCGTACAGTAGAGATTGAGCTGCTAAGCAAAACAAAGTCAGAGACGCCCTAGCTCTCTGCCTGTACTGTTTTATAGGGCGTGGATACAGTTAACTATCATTAAGCAGGTAATGATTTCTCACAGCTGTCACAATCAAAGCTGCCGCTTGTTCCGTTGTAGTTGTATCACCACAATTACCCTTGGGGGTGGTTGGGCCAAGAAAGAACCAATCTGGCTAGAATGAGCTTTCGTGACTGAGAATGAATCTCACCAGAACCAGTTCCAGGTTGAAGTGAGATGCCATACTTGCTCTCTTAGAAGATGGTTGTTCAGTGGTTGCAACCATGGACTGGTGTATTCTTCTTCTGAGATGAACACCTGTTCCTGGGTCCTTGAGGTCTATTTCCAGCCTCCTAATACGTTTGATTAGCTCTCTATCTAATCTGCTTCTGGTTCCAACAGTGATGTTCATGGTGGGACAGGAAGCTTGGAATCTGGCCTTTGCATGCGTTCAAAAGTAGCAACGTATTTTGGCATACAAGTTGTTTAATCTTTTTCTCATTAGGAAAATTGTATCATTAATTTTATGCATCACAACTCCAGGTGCTTTCATAGAAAACAATTGAAAATCTGCAAAAGCTCATTTATTGCATTTTGCGGCAGGGAAAATGTAGTTGTGAGACTTCTTTTAAAACATTGATGCTAATTGAATCTAATATTCATTCTCCTCGTTTGTCTTTGCCCAGAAAGGCATGGCAAGAGATTGCCTCATATAGCACAGCAGCTAAGATTGTAAATTAGATGTCCTTGTTTTAAATTCATATCCACAACGATCTGCCAGTAGCCGTTGAATCTGTTCCACCCGACCTTCTTTCTTGTAGTGAAGAGAAGTTGATGATGCCTTGTGGTGAGGAGGATCCGATCCAGAAAGGAACATTGTTAAGAATCTGTTTGATTCTAGGGAAGCGGGAAGACAGCGGTCAGGAAAGGGTTATCTGCTCCAATCCAGCGAAGATCGGGTCAGGAAAGTTGATAAGCTCCTCCTCCTCTCGCTTGCCAGCTTTCTGACTCGATCTGTGCTGGATCGAACGCACTTAGCCTCTCTCCTGACTTTTAGTCTTCCATTACCTTTTAATTGGCTTTAAAACTAAAACTTTCTTCCAAATTAATTGAGGTGCACAGCGAGAAGGGCTGCTTTGGTCCAATTCCGCTGTGACCGCTTGCGGTCTTGGGGGATTGAGACCCCTTGGCTGGGTCTCTCCCACTCGGCGGGAACGGTTAACGCCCGAATCCGCCCTTGGGAACCTCCTCTGTGAGTCGAGGTTCCCTGCTTATTGCCGGCAGCTGCTTTGTGAATTTTCCGGCGAGCGAGCTTTCTCTCGCCGAAGGCACCTCTTTCACCAATTAGACCTCCAGCAGCCGCCCGCTCGTTTCGGAGCCCTCGCCGCCCTTAGCGTGCTTTGCATCGCCTGCGCTCCCCGCCGAGGCTCAGATCGCAGCGCCAGACCGGCTAGCTCATCGAAGGAACAGGCGGTATCGTATGAGGCTTCTCCCGAAACCTTTTAATTGGGGCGCTTCCATTTCTGAACGGCGGCTAGATCGAGGGTTTTTCTTATTGCGGCCGCCATTTTGTCGCCCCTAGGCCACCACTGAACGCCTGGACCTAATCGGTCGCCATTTTGGCTGTTTCTCCTCGTGGCAGTTGGGGCCTCTTGCTTAAAAGATGGCATCGCGCCCCTCTAAGGCGGCCAAACGCCACGCCCCTAAGGATCCGGCTCCTGGTCCTTCATCAGCGGAGCCTGGGAATAAATCAAAAAAGACTCAGGCCTCTAGGGAGGAAAAGAAGGCTGCAGCAAAAGCAAAGGAGGAGCTTCGCCTGCACCAGGCCATAGAACGCTCCATACAAAAGGCCATTAGAGAGGCCTCTATTAGAGAGGCCCCAGCTCCACAGGGGGATTTGACTACTCTAACTCCCCTGGCCCCTCAGGCTTCTGCTGACCCTCCACCCGATCCAACGGGTATCCAGGCCCAGGCCCAGGATTCATGCCCTTTATCACCGGACGGGGGGCAATTGCCACCCCCTCCTCAGAAGGGAATTTGTGAGGCTCTCTTTGGCTCCCAGTCAGATACTCCTTCTCAGGGCCAGGCCCCTTCTCCTTCTGCAACTGCTGGTCCTGCTAACCTGGGAGACCCTGTGCCTTCAGGGCCTGCTGTTACCCCGGAACTCATGGCCTATATTCAATCCGCCATTCGGAAAGGGGTCCAAGCGGAATTACAGCAAAGAACATCCTCCTGGGTGGCTGAATCTGCCTGTTCCCTCCCACACACTGAGGGTTCCCTCCTGGGCGAAGGTCAGGCCCATCCTGACGTCGTGCTCAACTCGGGGGTCCACTCTGACCATCCATCTTGCCAGGAAGATGATGCGAGGGAAAGGGACCTTTCCGAGGATGAGGACTTAGCTCCTGACCAGCCATCCTTCATAGGATTGTTTAAACCTCACCTGTTTCGGTCCCTGTTGCACAAAGCCAAGTTAACCACCCGCCTGGGTGCCCCTCAGCCTTCCCCTGCTTCTAGCGGGGAGACTCAAAGTTCCCTTCCCCTATTTGAGGTCCCTGAAATAGAGGTTGAGGAGATCCCAGGCCCGAAGCTTTTCAGGGATGTTCTTAAAAAACAATGGTCTGCGCCTGCTTCAGGGCCTAACCCTAATCAGCTTGACAGGCGGTTTTACAATGTGGCCCCTGAGTTGGCCTCTCTTCTGCAAATTCCAACGGTGGATCCTCCGGTAGCAGCCCTTCCGGCTCCTTCCAATGCTACTGGCCCCCCAGAGGATAACCTCCGTCTGGAGGACAAGCGCCTGGAACAGGCACTGGTTAAGTCTCACTTGGCCTCTGCCTGGGCAGCTAAATCCACCATAGCCTCATCATTCTTTAATAGGGCCTGCGTTTTATGGATCCGCCAGCTGCAGGACAGGCTTCCAGTTACGGATTCCAGGACCCACCAGGATCTTAACAAGGTCTTAGCGGCCCTGGAATTCTCTGCCGACGCGACGCTTAATGCGTCTCGTTTCTCGGCTAAGGCAATTGGCTCTTCCGTAACCGCCCGGAGATTGCTCTGGCTTTGGAACTGGCAGGCAGACGCTAAATCAAAGTGGCGACTCGCCTCTGCTGCCTTTGAAGGTCCTTCTCTTTTCGGGGTCCCATTAGAACCCCTCTTAATTGAGACAAAGGACAAAAAACGTATCCTTCCCCCAGTGTCCAGGCGCTCTGAGTATCGCTCTTCTTCGAATAATCCTAACCGCTCCTTTCGCCATTCAGAATTTCCCTATTCGGGAGGCCGGTTCCCCAGGGCCCCTTACCCCCGCCCCAGACCTCCAGACCATCAGGGATTTCAGAATCAAAGGGGCTTCAACAGACGTCCACCGCGAGGTGGACGCGGGCGCCCCTTCCGTAGGCCCAGATAGTTCCCCTCCCAGTCCTCCCATTGGGGGCCGCCTGGCTCTCTTTGCCAGCCAGTGGGAGAGTACTTCCTCCGATTCTTGGGTCCGGGAGACGGTTAGGTGGGGCCTCTCCCTCGAATTTCTCTCCACTCCTCCCGACAGGTTTCTACGTTGCCCTTTTTCTCGGGATCGTCAGAAACGGCTCCTACTGGCATCGGCTATCAAACATCTCCTTGACATTCAGGCCATCGAGCCGATGCCGCAGGAGCAGTACGGGCGGGGCTTTTATTCCCGCCTGTTTCTCGTTCAGAAACCCTCGGGGGGCTGGAGAGCCATTCTGGATCTCAAATCTTTGAATCGCTGGATCCCCTACCGGCGGTTCAAAATGCAGTCTCTTTCCTCCATCTTAGAGAGCATCAGGATCGGGGACTTCCTCACTTCGGTAGACCTTACTGAGGCCTACCTTCATGTCCCCATTCATCCGGCATACTCCAAATTCCTTCGGTTTTGTTATGCGGGCCGTCACTACCAATACCGCGCCCGTCCATTCGGCTTATCCTCGGCCCCTCGAGTTTTCACTAAATTGATGGCTGCTATTGCAGCACACCTCCGGGCTCTTCCAATTCGGATCCTCTGTTATCTCGACGACCTCCTCATTCTCTCGAGCTCGGAGGATAGGGCGCATCAGGACCTGGACTCCACCCTCCGGGTCCTGACGGCTCACGGTTTTTCCATCAATTGGGCCAAGAGCCACTTGGTACCCACGACCCGGATCCAACACCTGGGGGCTATCATCGATACGGTCGAGAGCAGGGTCTTTCTTTCGGAGGAACGACTGGCCAGCCTGCGGTCTCTGGTCAGTTCGGTTGCGCAGGGATCCCCTGTTCCCTTGGCGACCCTTTCCCAACTCCTCGGAAAGATGGTATCGTGTATCGGCATTGTGCCATGGGCCCGTCTCCACTGCAGGTCCCTGCAGTGGTTTCTTCTCCCGTATCAGAAGTCCCACCTTTCGGCTTCTAACCAAAGTGTTCGCCTTAACCCCTCTGTAATTCAGTCCCTCCATTGGTGGTCCTCCAGGGCTCTTGTCAAGGGAAGGGAGTTCAGGGAGCCCGACCCTGTCATCCTAACAACGGACGCCAGCCTCCTGGGCTGGGGGGCTCACGTCCACTCCCACATGGCCCAGGGCTCATGGACCTCGCAGGACAAGTCACACAACATAAACTGGCTGGAGCTTCGGGCCATTTACCTGGCCCTCAGGGTCTTCACGAACATCGTCAAGGACCGGCATGTGATTGTCCGGACGGACAACGTGGCAGCCAAAGCCAATGTCAATCGCCTGGGAGGGACCCGGTCTCTCTCTCTCATGGAAGAGGCGGATCGCTTGGGGACTTGGGCAGAGGCCAACCTGCGATCGCTGCGAGCTGTTCATATCTCCGGCCTTGCCAACTCCCAGGCCGACTGGCTGAGCCGTTCTCCATTGGATCACGGCGAGTGGCGACTCGACCCAGCCATGTTCAAGCGGATCTCACGCCGCTTCGGGGACCCGGTGGTGGACTTGTTTGCAACGAGGGACAATCGGCAAACGATGCGCTTCATCTCCAGGTTTCCGGACCCGATGGCGGAGGACACGGACGCGCTCCTGTGCAGGTGGCCCAAAGGTCTTCTTTATGCCTTTCCCCCCCTTCCCCTCCTCTCCAGGGTGGTCCAGAAGCTCTTGGCGGAGCAGGCAGAGATGATCCTCGTCGCACCTTACTGGCCCCGTCGGCCTTGGTTTGCCGATCTTCAGGCTCTCTCGATTCGGCCTCCATGGCGCCTTCCTCCCGCCGACATAGTCCTTCGTCAGGAGTCGCTCCTACATCCGGACGCCGCTTGGCTGCAACTAACCGCCTGGCGGTTGAGCGCCAGCTCCTGTCGGAGTCTAACCTGCCCCACGACGTGATTGACACCATCTCGGCGGCACGCCGGCCGGCCACGGTACGCATCTACACGGCTACGTGGCGTTCCTTCGCGCAGTGGTGCATACCGCAGGGAATCGACCCGAAGCAGGCCTCAACTAACCAGGTACTCGTCTTCCTTCAGAAGGGGTTGGCCGCCGGCCTCGCGCCAAACACGTTACGCAGGCAAGTGGCTGCTTTATCCTCCATTCTCTGTTTGGGGTCCCGTAATTCTTTGGCTCAACGTCCTCTGATTCGTTTATTCCTAAAAGGGGCTTCGAATCTTCGGCCCCCTCCCGTCCATCGTTTCCCCACCTGGGACCTCCCAAAGGTGTTGAACGCCCTTACTAGGGAACCATTTGAGCCCATTCGTACAGTGTCCCTTCGATTCCTCTCCTATAAGGTATCCTTTTTGGTCGCTATCACCTCCGCTAGACGGATCTCAGAATTAGCTGCCCTCTCCGTGAGGGCGGACCTCTGCATCTTCCACCCGGACAGGGTAGTACTCCGTCTAGACCCAACCTTTCAACCAAAGGTTAATTCCCTATTTCACAGATCTCAGGAGTTGATACTTCCCGACTTCTGTCCTCACCCATCCCATCCGAGGGAGCGTGTTTGGCACTCCTTGGACGTTCGCCGGGCTCTACGCATTTACCTTCGGCGGACGTCCTCATTTCGCAGGTCGGAGGCGCTTTTCGTCTCTTTCCAACCATCCACCCTTGGCCTCAAGGTCTCCTCCCATACGGTGGGTCGTTGGCTCCGCGCCACGATAGCCTCCTGTTACGAGGCTTCTTCCACTCCTATCCCCAGGCGGGTCACTGCCCATTCTACCCGCAGTGCCGCCACTTCAGCAGCTTGGGCCACCCAGGCCTCCCTCCTTGACATCTGCTGGGCCGCCACCTGGGCGTCCCCTACTCCCTTTATCCGCCACTATAAGATCGATACTTTCGCTTCGGCGGAGGCGGCATTCAGCCGCCGGGTTCTCCAACAGGTTTGTGCGGACCAGGTCTCCACGTCCCGGGCGGATCCCCCCCTATAGTTCTCGGGCTTTGGCATGTCCCTTTCCTGACCGCTGTCTTCCCGCTTCCCTAGAACGGGCGTTGTCTTACCTGAACGCCCCTTCTGGGGACTGGGAAGACAGCGGTCAGCCCCACCCTTTTTCTCCGCCAGTTCGTCTCGGCTGGTCCACTTCTTCTTTCTCGTATTTTCAGGGCTAGTGCGTCGTCAGGAAAACATCACATTCCTCGTCCGAAAGCTGGCAAGCGAGAGGAGGAGGAGCTTATCAACTTTCCTGACCCGATCTTTGCTGGATTGGAGCAGATAACCCTTTCCTGACCGCTGTCTTCCCAGTCCCCAGAAGGGGCGTTCAGGTAAGACAACGCCCGTTTTGAGCACAGGAGGCCCTCACAGAATGGTACACATGAGAGATTCATCCATTCATAAGATGCCTCCCATGGTGGCATGGACAGTCACCCTTTACCAGATGATAACCAATCCTCCAAGGGTGTCTTTGGCTTTCCCAGCATAATCTTTGTTGCATAGAGCACTTCCCTGCCAGTCAAGAGGATGCTAGAAGCTGGCTGGATCTGGTGGGCAGGGAGACCGATGGACACCAAGGCAGGGATCTGGGCGCAAGTGTCACGATGGCTAATTTTGATATGTGTGATCAAGATGACAACGTTGAACTCGCTTAACCAAGCTCTCTTTCACCGTTCGCAGTTATAAATAGATTTCTGCGGCACCGAGAGCATCCATGGAGCTTTCCAGAGTATGAGGGAAATGAGCTGAGAAAATCAGTCTCATCTTTGAGACAAGGTAAACAGGGGAAAGGAAGGTCGAGGGCAATTGGTCTTGTCTCTTCAGCATGACAGGGTTAATCAAAGTTCTTAGGTATGTTTGTGTGAAATGTGTGTGTGTTTTCCAGTACAGTTAAGCCACACCGCCAACTTTTCACAAGCATTTTTCTTTGCACCAATCATTGTTTGTATAAAAAGGCTGGAATTAAAAGGCCAGGTTTACACAAAACACAAGCTTATGGCCAAATGGGTGGGGTAGTATTTGAGCTCATTGGTTGCAGAATCCCAGCTATTGTCTATACAAGTGTGAAAGCAAACCAGCATAATCATCACCAGAGCAGCTGTGGCTTTGTTATCTTGGATTTACTATGTTGTGTGACGTAGCCAAAATGTAGGTCCTAGGTTGGAAAAGATTCTGCAAACATTGCTAGCAAGAAAAATTGTATAACAAAACCACAGGTGGAAACCTTGATCCTATTTGGAATCAGGACAGGCGGTTTTGAAGCCCTGGGAAGTGACTGGAAACTCAGCAAGTGAAAAGCAAAAATTAATATCTTGTTCCTTTGGATCTTCTGTTCTTATTTTATTCCAAATCAAGCATAAAAAAAAAAAGATAAAGAATAAATATTTTGAACATTTCCTTATTTTCTGGAAAGAAGCTGTGGTGTCCTTTTCCACTGCTCGAGTCAGCAATCTACCATCTTCCTCTTGTGTAAGCTTCCAGCAGCAAAAATCAAAACCCTGAAAGTATGGAAGGGTTCCTTCTCCTGGGAGCCATAGTGGAGGTCCTTGTCATTTCCTGGGGCATGACCCAGATACAGTATGATGGGTCTGGCTGTATTGGTAAAATAGCTGGTGATATACAATGCCAGGTCTAGCTTTGCAGAACCCAAGCGGCTTCTTTATAGGGTTGCGAAGCAGCCTCTTGCTGTCTTCCAAACTTGATAAGTTCCTAGCTTTGCTCACAATGAACTGAGAGATCTCAAGAAGCTGCTTGACAGCCAAGAACATGAAGAATGCCTTGTCCTTTTTCTTCTTTTTCTTCTTCATCACTCCCAGAAGTTGCTCAGATTGGCTTTGCCAGCTCTTCCTTTAAGCGCTTGTTCTGAGGAACTTAGAGGAGATTCCTTATCTCATGGGGTTCGGTGTCTTGCAGATCTTCTCCATCGATGATGTTGCACAAAGATCAGTGATCTTTCAGATTTTTCTGCTATGGATTGAAAATTTGCAGCAAATGAAGAGCTGACTGTCCCAGGCTACAACTTTTTCCCCACCACATTCCATGTATGGGATTTGATGTCTACAAGGATTGCCCCAATTTTTCATTACCGTTTGTGATGCTGTGTTGCTTCCTGGGGGAGAATTGAAAGTTCCTATCAGATCATGATCCATATGTTTCCATGCATGCATCAAATGGTGGATGCCTCTGAAATACAGGTAGTCCTTGATTTACAACCACAATTGAGCCCAAAATTTATCTTGCTAAGTGACAAATTTGTTAAATGAGTTTTGCCCCATTTTATCACTTTTCTTGCCACAGTTGTTAAGTGAACCCCTGCAGCTGTTAAGCTAGTAACCTGGTTGCTAAGTGAATCTGTTTTCCCCATTGACTTCGCTTGTCAGAAGGTCGCAAAAGGGGATCACGTGACTCTGGAACACTATAACCGTCATAAGTATGAACTAGTTGTCAAGCATCCAAATGTAAATCACATGACTGTGTAGATGCTGCAATGGTCATAAGTGTGAAAAATAGTTATAAGTCACTTTTTAAACTTCAAATGGTCACTAAGCAAACTGTTGTAAGACAAGTACTACATGTACATCCCCAAACTTGCAGAGATCCCAAACCATTTATTATGGGTAGCTAATAAATGTCTATATTTATTGACTGTGGATACTGAAGCTCAGATAAGGAAACTGGGAACAACAAGGCTCAGCTGTATTGTGGAAGGGCCTGGAGTCACAATTTGTCTTTTCCCTTTTCCTTTTTAAAGAAAAATCATTGAAACACAGCATGTACCCCCAGACGCTGCTCTTGGAATCACTTGTCAGGGTAATAGCAACATTTTAAACAGTGACTGCAGTGACAATTAAACCCTAAAATGCAAATCAGGAAGCATTTCATTAAAATGCTGAATGCATTGAAGTCAAGGAAACGATAAGTTTGAAAAGAGCAGTCATGTGGAGGTTACAGTGAATATGCCCTGCTAGGACTCTCTTGATGGCTCCGTCTTTGCTGAGGATTCTTTGAGCAGACCCCACGGGGGAAGCTCGCTCGGTGGGTTTTGTGTTTCTTGATTTCCTGGATCTCTTATTGCTCCCTCCCCCCCCCCATTCAAAGCAGAAATCTAAATTAAAAGCAAGGGTTTTCTTTTGCAAAATTCCATCCAATCTTGAAACTGGTTTGTCATGTAAATTGGGTGGGACAGGGGCACTTTCTGAGAACTTAGAAATGGTTATGATTACACAGAACGAGGGACCCCCTTGGAGTTTAGCATCCTTTTTCTCCCTGGAGCTGCCATTACAGGGTTTCCAGCGTTTGGATAGGAGTGTGAAGAGAAAGAATGGAAAAAGGAGAGTTTCACAATGAACTTTGACATTGCTGGATTAAAGGTGTCTTACAACCTATACTTTGGTGTGCCTTCAAATAAGCTCCATTTATTTTGTTGAAAATTTGAAATGCTAGCATCCCCCTAGAAAAATATATTTTTCTATATACTTCTTCACGCCATTTCCCTGCGTCCTCCCCCTCTCTTCTTGATACTTTCCAGCTCTCCTTTACTAACTCTCTTCTTTTTGGGTGAGAGAATGAAAGCGTCAATGCAAAGTATCTGAAGAGGCACCAAGGAGGCCAAACCTAGCCTCAGATACTATGATTGTAAAATTGTCCAGTTGTGGAATTACAAATGCACTGTGGAGCCACCCTCTTGTGTTGCCCAGATGGTTCTTTGGAAACTTCTTCCGTCTTGGTAGACAAGCTTCTTTTCTTCTGTAGATTTCATTGTGCTGGACTGAAGGTCCACCAAGAGACACAAAAGCGGCCCTGCCATGATCTCAGCTGAGTGGCAACCACACTTCAGATTCCTCAGCAGTGTACAGCAAAATGACTCTTTGCTTCATGTTTTGTGGAGAAGACATTTGAGTTTCTGGAGTCTGAACCCAAACATGTTTACTGAACTATGGAGAAAAATCTACTTTCTCTTTGCCTTTTTAGTCAGGAAGCTCAAACTTTTGCTGGCTGTTAAAACAAACAGGGCACAGTTAATTTCTTAGGGTTTCATGAGCCATTTTATCTGGATAAAGAATCTATTGGCCTACCTTGGTCAGGATTTTGACCATTTTTCTTCATGGAAGAACAGCATCTGTGCTCTCTGTGCATCCTTGAGTCAAAGGGTACTTATGCTAATACTTGAAGGCAAGGATACTTTTTGGGACCAGGAGGTTTTGGGACCAGCCTGGCTTCTAAAATGGGGATGATGACACCATGAAGGTGCCACACATCTAATATTTAACAGAATAACAGAGTTGGAAGGGACCTTGGAGGTCTTCTACTTCAACCCCCTGCTTAAGCAGGAAACCCTAGACCATTTTAGACAAATAGGTGTCCAGTCTCTTTTTAAAAGCTTCCAATATTGGAGCCCCCACAACTTCTGAAGGCAAGCCATTCCATTGGTTAATTGCTCTTAATGTTAGGAAATTTCTCCTTAGTTCTAGGTTTGCTGTGGTTTGCTATGTGGCAGTCCAATAGAGAATCTTTCATGATGGAAGGCTCTTCCAGTGCAGCTTAAAAAAGACCATATGATGTCTTCTTTCAAAATGGTAGCTGCTACCAGGCAATGGAAGCTGCGCTCCTTTGTATGTACACACAATGTGTGATGCCCATGTGGAAAAGGCTGGACCTTCCCTTGCTCCTGCCGTTTTGAAGCCGACTCCTGTCACTGCAGATGCTCCTGAAAAGAACCTGCCTGAATTTTAGTTGTTGTGTCATTTAGTCTTTCTGTTAAATTCCATATATTAGACATGAGAAAGGTCTTTTTCTGCATCTTTCTAGGACAAACATAGAACTTACCTGAGTATTTGGACTACAACCCCCATGATCTAGAGAACTCAAGGTGGCCTACCTTTGTTCAATGACTTGGTGCGCGTGGTTATTCGGCTATTAATAGATTGCAGTTTGGTGTCCTTCACACATTTCATGCGTGAGTCATTCCTGGCACTTACACAAATCACAATAGTTCAGGTGCTTCTCAGGCAATATGTTTAAAAGCGCAGTAATCACATCCGCCAAAGAAAAGATCACTTTGATGTTCCTTGCGCACACAAGCATTTAATTTCTTCAAGGAATGAAACCTTTTCTCCATCACTTTGGAAGACGGAAACAAGCCATCAAAGAGGAGGTTTTTTTAAAAGAACATTCTCACCGACTTCTATCATGATATATCTTCCTAATGATTTTCCTTCTCAGCAGTAAAGTTATATTCCCAGGGTTTCCATTAGTCTACATGATGCAGGGAGTCCATCCGCCAAACACTTATTTGAGGGGAGCTTTAAGTGTGTACTTAACTGATTGGAAGGCAAAAACCTTTGTGTTCCTTTTCTTTGCAGCACAAATAATGGGATCATCTAAGTGGTCTAAAATAAAATAAAACTCTCTTTGATCTATGTGTATCTGCTTGGGCATTCCAATGGATTGCTAGTGTATCATGAACAATAATTAAATTTAATGTGGGTTGAGCACAAAACATTCACTAGGAACTGAAGCTGCCTTTCCTGATTTAGATGTAAACCAATCTGGTTGGTTGATGATGGAGGCTTGAAGGTGGCTTAGATAGGCAGATAGGACTGGGTTGCAGTCTTCCCCCACTGGTTGGGTTTACATGCCATGTGTTTAGCTTCTTTTTAGTTACCACATGATGCCAGATGAATCATTATACTTCGTGTAACGTTTATGCTCTTAGTCGGTATATAAATGAGCTAATTACAGTTTGTTCAGAAAGTGATGACAATCTACAAAGGAGCAATGCTTGATAAAGTTTTCTATGGAGATTCTCTAGTCATCCAGGTCATGGTTGTCCCCAAAGGTGCTTTTTGCAAAAGACAGCTGGACTTTCTTAATTTTTCACTTGAAGATATTTTGCTTCTCATCCAAGAAGCTTCTTCTGGGTGTAACCTGCTTATGTTTTGCTGCAAATCTTAATATTGTAGCTAGCACATTAGGGGCCATTGGTTTGCTTGATCATAGTTTCTGCCATAGTATGTGCCTGGCTGATTTGACCTTGGATGGCTGGGGTGCTCCAGGTTCCTTCACTCAAACAATGTCATCTGCCGGGACACCAGAAATGCATCTTCTCCATAACAATGCTTGCCTGAGGAATGAGGCTCCCCTTGAGATCTGAATGCCCACTCACTCTGCTGTTGCTCGGAAGAAGAGTGAAAACCTGGCTCTTCAACAGTGGCAAGAGTGAAACCCTTTCCTTCATTCCATATGGCCTGTCATGCTTACTATCTTTTATGCTTGATGATGGTGATTATGGTGTTAGTGCTGATGACAATGGCCAACAGTAGAGATACGCCCTGAAGAATGACTTGCTCAGAACTATAACAAGATTGCTCTAAATGTGTCCTGCCCAAAGAACCAAGAATAACACGTGGTGTTACTTCTGAGTAACTTTATTGTTATTCACCTACAAACAGAATCTTGTCAGCCTGAAGTAATTATCTGCTATAGCACAGCAATAGCAAAAGCATTTGGGCTTGTATACCCTCCCCTCTGGCAGTATGGTATTTTATAGCACTCTCTCGGTTGTTTACAGTGTAAAGCATTATTTGCATATTGCCCCCAACAATCTGGGTCCTCCTTTTACTGACCTCGGAAGAATAGAAGTCTGAGCCAACTTTGAGCTGGTTAGGATCAAAATCCTGTATTTTGATGCTTCTTGTTTGGTCTGGCTAAAAGAGAGGGTAAACCTCCAGAATAAGAGGCTATTTACAAGGTCATGAATTAACATTCAGATGGCATGGTTATTTATGGTATGACAAAATTAAAGTAAATGTTGATTTTAACAATCATTTTGTTAGACATAAGAGTTTGGAATAAATATAAAATAAGGGTTTCAAGAGGATGCCTCTTTGGGTGTCTCCCCACCGAAAGCTTTTTTTAAAGAAAAGAAACAGTGGCGAAGCTGGACTGGTGGACTTATGGTAAAATAATAACCTTTAACTTTGGTGATCCTATCCTCAAGTCTAAGGAAGAGCTAGAATCAGAAGGACATGTCTGCCACTGGTTAACATATTTACAACTGAAAGAAAGATTTAAACTAGATCAAAAAGAACCATGGGTTTGACTCTGTTAAAATGAATTGGAAAGCCTATTGTGTGGTAGTGATGAACACATTGCTAGGGTCTACAAAATGTTATTGAGTTTGTATCTGGAAAGTGAATACGTAAACATTGTATGATTCAGTGGGCAAGGAACTTTAGATATAATGTAAAGCTTGAACAATGGGAGAATATGTGGACAAAAGGTCTAAAATTTACATGATATTACAATTTAAAAGAAAAAAATTATAAGATGATGTATTGTCGGTATTTAACACCAGGTAAACTATCGTGAATGTATGAAGGTATTTCAAATGAATGTTGGAAATGCAAATGTAAAGAGACTTTACATTTGCACCACATACTGGTGGATGTGTGATAAAGCAAATTGGAGTAGGATTCATATTCTACAGAAGATCCTCAAAACGAATATAAAGATAAAACAAGAAACTTTTCTCTTGGGTTTAATGGAAAAAGACTTGGGAAAAAAAATTGGAAGGATCAAAATCCTGGCAGTGAGCAGAGTTTGTCTGCAATGCTACATTTTAACCACTGCCCCACCAAGACTATAACTATAGATTTACTCTGTGAATTGCTAGGGAAGGTCTGACTGTGCTCTCTTCCTGCCCACCAGACATTCCCAACTCTGCTGCCTCTTTGCCCTCTGGGAAAGAGCCCCTCCCTCCTACAACTCCGGACTACATTCTACCACGAAATGGTTGCTTCTTGGCCTTTGGAGTTGGGTTGGCCATATGCTTTCGTCTGTTGTCAGGTCAGATTGTTATGGCAAAAGCAGTTAACTTGTGTGTTGCCAAGAAAGGACCACACATTGACATTCAACAAATAGGGCCCTAGGGAGGTTGCAACACCACTCTGTTTTCCAGGAGGAGCAAAATTTGGGAGATCAGCTGGTTTTAGGCACCACTTTATAGCCGGGGTCAAATTCAGCAGGTTCTGACAGGTTCTGGAAAACCGGTAGCGGAAATTTTGAGTAGTTCAGAGAACCAGCAAATACCACCTCTGGCTGGCCCCAGAGTGGGGTGGGAATGGGGATTTGGCAATATCTTTCCCTTGCCATGCCCACCAAGCCACGCCCACTAAGTCATGCCTACACAACCGGTAGTAAAAAAAAAAAAATTGAATTCCTCCACTCCTTTACAGGGCTTCAAGGAGCATTTGACTTCTCTGGCCTTGTGCTGCTGGCAGTGCAGCTTTTGATGTTGGTTGCCAGAAATCGCAGAGCTAAGTGAATGGAAACCCCTGTCACTGGATTGAGTAGCAGAGTATCGTGTTTTTTTGTGTATGTATATTGTATATGTATAGTTCTTGTATATCAAATATTACATTCTTTTGTAATCCGCCTTGGGGATTATTTGCTCCAAGGAAAAGAAATAAGCCCTTTAAAACATCTGTATTGAAACAACAAGCAAAATTACAACATAGTTGTAGATTTGATACGCTTGCTTGCTTAAACAAATTAATTGACTTTCTCCTTTTGTGAACTAATACAATTAGGTTTTAAAACAATAAAAAAATACCAGATCTCATCCGTTTCAGGAGCTTTACAGGAAAGAATCTGATTATATGGATAGAAACTTTTGCTTCAGGAGGCCGTGATGTTTGGTCTTTGAATTCAGACGATTGGCCTGCATTTTGTCTCTGCTGTTTTATTAAGCAAATGGAAGAACGTATATATGTATATATGTATATTAATATATATTATCATTTAATATATATATTAAAGTTATTGTAAAAAAAAACCCAGTTAAACAAACAACAAATACCAAGTATGGATGGAGGAGGAATAGTGATTTGGAAAAAAAAACACACAATACATACAAATATATATTTGATTATGTGTACAATTTTAAGAAGTATTTACACATTCGTATACAATATTTCTACCCAGAGTGACATTTGTACAGAAGATAATCTATTAGGAAAACGTTGTTAATATAGCTAATAAATGGTGACCAGAACTGAATAAATTTACCTTTCATTGTAGAGTTTGTCAAATCTCTTTGTTGTGTTAATTTCAGCCAGAATAATTTCCTGCACATTTAAATACCACTGATTCAATAAAAGATGCAGTTTCATTTTCCTGTGTTTTACGATAACAAACTTAGCAACTAACAGCAGGGACTGAATTTGTTTCTTACACTGAGGCCATTTATATGCCTCAGGAAATATGGACAATAAACCAATAGCAGGATTTTTGATTAAAAATTATTGGGCAATTTTCCCAATTTCTTAAAAAAATTCTTTTTAGCAAATGTTTGACTAATGGGCATCTCACCAAAAATGATAATGCTGACCATTTTGCTTGCAATGCTGCCAGCTCAATCAAGCAAGGGTGGCAATCACGGGGTGTAATTTTAATAGGCTGGAGTGCCACCTATGGATTACCTTCAGGTTCAATTCTTCATCACATGCTGAACGCGATATAAAAGAAAATTCTGCTTACAAAAAGTTCCACTGAAAACCTTCAAGGACCATTCTCGGAGGGCATTTTATGGCTTCCAAGAGAACCTTTTGTGCTTCACATAACAGTTCCTTGATTTTAAATGAAACAGTTCACTCTTCTTTCAAATGCCACTAATAGCCTTGATGGATGAGATCTGGATAATTTATGAAGGATTAAATTTAACTCTTTTGAACCCAATGTTCTAGCCAGTGCTTTTGTAGCCACACATTTTCCAGCCATAAGATTGTCCATCAGGAGTCAGTCTAATCCTATACAAGGATGTGTCTTCCCATTCCTTTTACTGGACAAATTTATCCTCATGCTTAGAGGATAAGTGAGGAATAGAGAAGGAGAAAATCAGGGGGTGAAGATTGTTCCCACTTTTCCAACTTTTAAAATAAGAATTTGGATTGGAAATAGTATAAACCTTAGACGTACAGTATTTCTGAATGTGGAGAGAAATGTGAGCAGTCTTTACTAAGGGAGGCCATACAAGTAGTCCTCAACTTACAACAGTTCATTTAGTGACCATTCAAAATTACAATGGTGTTGAAAAAAGTGACTTATGACCATTTTTCACACTTATAACCATTGCAGCATCCCCATGGTCACATGATCAAAATTCAGATGCTTGGCAATTGGTTCATATTTATGACGGTTGCAGGGTCCCTGGGTCATGTGATCGGCTTTTGCAACCTTCTGACAAGCAAAATCAATGGGGAAGCCAGATTCACTTAACAACTGTTGCGAGAAAGATCACAAAGTGGGACAAAACTCACTTAACAAATGTTTCACTTAGCAATATAAAAGTTGGGCTCAGTTGGGGTCATAAGTCGAGGACTGTCTGTATTTTATATTGGCTGCCCAACTCCAGTGGAGTCTTGAGTAGTGAACGTAACAACAGCAAAAACTACAAAACCCATAGAAAGCCTGGACTAAAATGCTCTAATAACAAAACCCACAAAGCAAAATGAGCCATTAAATGCATAACAAACATCAACCCAGGCCTGGGAGCAAAGGCAGATTTTACTACATTGTTTGAACAAATCAGAGCAGCTGAAATAAAGTCTTAATTGTTCTGTTGTGGAGAAGATCAACAAGCAAAAACGTGTGTATTGGGGGACATGTGTACTAAACAGGGCTACAAAAGCATTGCTTGTAAGACCAAGGGAAAGACAGGTTGGTGAATTCCGAGAAATCCCTGTATCTGGATTATCACCAGAGACGTTGAGATGATGGGCAGCTGTCCATACATTGCCTGTGGGTGGACCTGATTTGATGATATGTGTAACTGACAGAAGGCATCAAAATAATATCTTATTTGATAGCCTAAAGTACTAGTAGTCATTGACTTATTGTCAGGCCTGGAAGCCATCTTTTTCGTTGAATCTTCAGGCCTGCCACATTTACTACTGTGGGAAACTGGGAAGGGGGATTGTATGGAGCCAGGGTGATATATAGTCATAAGAACATTCCTTTCTCAGAGAGTCAAGGACATCTTGCCCTGCACCTGGACGACTGGAACTGGGAGGCATCTCCAGTTGGGATGGTGCTTTGATTGGACCATGTAATAGACTTGTGGATGCTGGGAAGGGACTTGGACTTTCTTTTGGGTGGGGAAAACCTGGAAGCTTTCAGATTCGGGTTTTCCCAGATGTGCCAATATGACTTCTCTAATAAAATGGAACTTTGAGGAATTTCTAGCCTCGGAGTTTTCTTTCGTTGGGGGTGTTACTTGGAACCCTGACACCTACAACCACAGTTGAGCTCAAAATTTCCACCGTTAAGCAACATAGTTGTTAAGTGAGTTTTGCTCAATTTTACAACCTTTCTTGCCACAATTTATTAAGATAATCACTGCAGTCGTTACGTTAATAACACCGTTGTTAAGGGAATCTGATTTCCCCACTGACTTTGCTTGTCAGAAGTCACCAAAGATGATCACAGGACCCAACCAGGGTCTACGACCATCATAAATACTTGCTAGTGGTCAAGCATTGTACAACAGGGATATACAATGGTTGTAAGTGTGAAAAGCCATCTTGAGCCATTTTTTTCAGTACTGCTGTAACTTCAGTCACTGAACGGAATGGTTGTAAGTCAAAGGCTGCCTGTGCCCCCCTGGTTTTGGTTTCTCTTGTGCAACTGACTAACCCAGGCTTTCAAACTATCTGATGCAATTGAAGAGGGAGCTGCTTTTCCTATGCAGAATCCTAAAATAGGCAATGCATGGAGGAGGAGCATTTGAAATGAAAATAGAATTTTAAGAAGAATGATGGTTTTAGATGAAGATTTAAAGATTCTACCAAGCAAGCGATAATGAAAGTCAGTGCCCTGTCTTAAATTCTATTTTAATTTTGCACAGAGGAGACACAAAATCCCATTTCCCAGTTAGTGTCATTTCTGTGTAATGATTACTCCTAAATAGCTAAATCCTTCTAGATTAACACGAAGACCTGCAATTTCTCAAATCTATTTCTGAGATTCTTTACTGAAGTTAATTAATATGACAGATAATCTAAATCGGTGTTTCTCAACCGTGGCCACTTTAAGATGCGCGGACTTCAACTCCCTGAATTCCCCAGCCAGCCGGGGAATTTTTTGTATTTTCTCTTTCTTTTTTTATTGATTTTACTGAAATTTCTTTGATTGTTGTGAGCTGCCCAGAATCACTGAGAATCAGCTAGCATGCAAGATTAATAATTTATTACTAAATTATGATGATAATGCTCTTTTTAGGGTTAAACATTTTTAAAATAATAACTAAACACTGATTTAGATTATCTGTCATATTAATTGACCATCCACGACCTCTGGACTAATATGCTCAGTTCTTTTGTACTTAAATGTTCTTGACATACTTCTTGATTTAAAAAACAAGTATAAAGTATGTTTAGAAATGCATATTTTTGAGGGGAAATGTGTTAGAAACGTGTAGCTAAATATAAGAAGCAAAAAGCAGCTGTGTTAACACGAGTAAAATATAATTTACAAATGCATGTTAAGGCATTACCATTATTAAGACAGACTTTCATATTATTTTGTAAACGAGGATCAGGGCAATTTTGAGGGAGAAGGTTGGTGGAGGTACTTAGAATTCCAAGGGCGGATTGTGGGTGATCTCACAAAATGGCAGCCGCGATCAGCCTGAGAGCCACTGAACATTCATCACAAGATAAATGAAGTTGTTCCCTATCGCCTTAGCCTTTTTCTCTGGGCCAGAGGCTAAAATTGATCTGCAACTATCTAAGCAGGACATAGTGCAGGGGTGAAATGCTCCCGGTTCAGACCGGATCAGCCGATCTGGTAGCGATGAGGGCGGGTGGTTTGGAGAACCGGTAGCAAAAATCCCTTCCCCCCCCACCCATGCCCACCCAATCACCCAGTCACCCGCTTGCCGCTTCTTTTAAAAAATGCTTTAAAAAGGTAAAAAAAGGCTCTGAGATCCCAGCTGAGCTGCCTGATCGTCAGAGCCTTTTTTTTTAACTTTTAAAAGGAATTTTTTTACAACCTATTCGGCCGAATAGGTTGTAAAAAAAAAATTCTTTTAAAAGTAAAAAAAACAGACCACGCACCACAGCTAATAACCCCCCCCTCGCTGTTCTACTTATCCCATGCCTCCTTTTGGCGTGCACTGCGCGTGCGCACCTCGCATTTGGTGCAGCACGCATGCGCAGTCAGCAAACCTGTAGTAAACCGGTTCAGATTTCACCACTGACATAGAGGCAATTAGGAATAAGGTAGTCCTTGACTTACAACAGTTCGCTTAGTGACCAAAGTTACAATGGCACTGAAAAAAGTGATTTATGACCGTTTTTCACCCTTAAAAACTGTTGCAGCATCTCCCTGGTCACATGATTAAAATTTGGATGACAACTGACTCATATTTGTGATGGTTGCAATCCTCTGGGGGGGTCATGTGATCACCTTTTGTGGCTTTCTGACAAGCAAAAGCCAGATTCACTTAATAACCATGTTACTAACTTAACAACTGCAGTCATTCGTTTAACAACTGGCAAGAGAGGTGGTAAAATGGGATAAAACTAACTTGGCAACTGTCTTGCTTAGCGACAGAAATTTTGGACTCAACTGTGGTTGTAAGTTGAGGGCTACCTGTAATAAATTTGATTTCTCTTAGAGCAATGTTTCTCAACCTTGGAAGCTTGAAGATGGGTGGAGTTCAACTCCCAGAATCCCCCAGCCAGCAGCGCTGGCTGGGGGATTCTGGGAGTTGAAGTCCACCCATCTTCAAGCTACCAAGGTTGAGAAACACTGTCTTAGAGCACCACTGAATAGTAAAGAATCCTTGAGGACTATCTGGACGTTAAGTAAAATTAACTTATTGTTTCAATCAGCCTTTCCGCCTCAGAGGGAAGTGGATACAGTTGAAAGGTAGGCTGAACAAGTTGGAACCCATCAACACATCTGGCCAATTCCTGGTTTATGATTTAGCATTATATAAACCCAGCCAACTGTAGTTTGCTCAGGAAACTGTGACTAAAGAAATTATACATTGGCTCTTGGAGCCAAGCGTGTTGTTGTGCTATTTGTCAAAATTGGGCCATGACCATATCAGAATAGACCATGGATCAGCGTGGCAAGTCTATTGCCTCCAGTTTGGTGGTTGAAGTACGATGATATATCCGTCAGAAATTTTGCTGGTTTTGAGGGACTGTATATTAAATTGTTTTTTAAAGAGATTTTAGCAGCCGTAGAAATTACTGTGCTTAAGACAGAAAGGGTGCACGCTTTACCTAACAATGTTGGTTATTTATCTTGTCAAAATAAATACCTGCTGCTGGTTTTTTTACACAACAGAATCGATTATAGTAGGGAGCCAATTAAGGAAGGTACAATTTTAGTGATTATGCATTTTTTTTACAGCTGGGTATTATTTTTCTTTTATGTAAGATGCCAAAATGACTAGCTGCTTCATGCATTTGCAGAATTTATTCATGAAGTAGCTCCTTAGAAATATTAGTTATGTTCTCATTTAAACTCAAATGCTTATTCATTAATCTGGATTATATTCTTTACATATTTTTTGTATTTTCTCTTTCTTTTTTTATTGATTTTACTGAAATTTCTTTGATTGTTGTGAGCTGCCCAGAATCACTGAGAATCAGCTAGCATGCAAGATTAATAACTTATTACTAAATTATGATGATAATGCTCTTTTTAGGTTTAAACATTTTTAAAATAATAGTTTTAGAAATGTCAAGTTTAAGACACCATGGTTTTGAAAGAATGACATCCACAATCTTCAGTCATGCATGGTGGAAATTTATGAATATAACATTAGGTGTCCGGTAAAGACACAGTGATGTTATGCACACTAAGATATCATTGTGCAAATTATATGATATCTGTAATTTGTATCATTTGACATCCATGAAATATTCTCCATGATGTCCATGACTGCAAATGCTGATCCTCCCTTTAGCCTTTGGGGTAGACTATATATTAGCTACATACCTTAGATTAAATCATAGTTTGTCTAACCATAATTTATTGAATAAAATATAATTGGCTGGATGGAAAAAAAACCCCTTAAAGATATAAAGTAAAATGTGCAAACGTTCGGTCTAAATGACTGGATAGCACTCTTCCTTTTTCCTCTAAAATGTTGGTCACGCAAGTAGCAGGGAAATTGGGAAAGATGCAGCTAAGTGTGCATAGTTTGTTCCAATGGTCTGATAGGTATTTATAGCAATGTTTCTCAACCTCAAGCATAGCTGGCTGGGGAATTCTGGGAGTTGGAGTCTATCCCTCTTAAAGTTGCCACGGTTGAGAAACACTGGTTTATAGGAATGATCCTGGTCTCCTGCTTCACATGTCAGCCACACTGAGACCTTACATTGTTATGGAATGATGGGACCAAACAACATTCCTGGGTCAGCCAGAGACAGTTTTATTGCACAGTTTCAGAACCAGATTTGTATCTGCAATTCTGAACCAAGAAGAGCTCTGATACAACTGCCTTTATACATCTTCAAGACAAAGGATTTTGCAAGCACAGCAGTTTTCCATATATGGTTAAGATACATTTGTTACATTATAATTGACACTTTCTAATTACTAAATTCCTTCATTATTTTCTAGTTCATAAGATTATCTTAGCTAAACAACCTTCCTCAATTCTGTAACTGCTGATGCGTAGATTCATGACTGCTTTGGCTTAATAAGTAACTTTTTGTTTCAGATGGATGTCTCTGCATCCTTGACAGATAGGCCCCTCAGAAGATATATATTACATATGATCCTTGCATCCTTGACAGCTAGGCCCCTCAGACAGTGGTGGGATTCAATTTTTTTAACAACCGGTTCTGTGGGCATGGCTTAGTTGGGGGTGTGGCTTGGTGGTCATGTGACCGGGTGGGTATTGCTAGCTGGTCATGTGACCGGGTGGGCATGGCTAGCTGGTCATGTGACCGGTGGGCGTGGCTATCTGCATAGGGACTACAGAGGGCTGAAAAAAGTCATTTCTGACTGGTCCTCGCACTTTTGACCGGTCCTCGCACTTATGACCATCCTCACATTTATGCCCGTTGTGGCATTCTTAACAACCGTGTCACTCATTTCACAACTGCTTCTCTTCATCATGGTGACAAGATAGGGCAAAAACGTAAAATGTGAGGACAGTCGTAAATTCGAGAACTGGTCAAAAGTGTGAGGACCAGTCAAAAATAACTTTTTCAGCCCTCTGAGTAGTCCATGTGCACAAAAAGACTACCCAGAGGGCTGAAAAAAGTGATTTCTGACAGGTCCTCGCACTTTTGACCGGTCTTCGCACTTATGACTGGTCATCATTTATGCCCATTGTAACATTCTTAACAACCGTGTCACTCATTTCACAACTGCTTCTCTTCACCATGATGACAAGATAGGGCAAAAACGTAAAATGTGAGGACAGTCGTAAGTTCGAGGACTGGTCAAAGGTGCGAGGACCAGTCAAAAATAACTTTTTCAGCCCTCTGAGTAGTCCATATGCATAAAAGGATACAGCAATAGAGAGGGATAAAGGAAGGGAAGGGAAATTAGAGTAGGAGGGAGGATAAGAGAGGGAGGAAGAGAGGAAGAGAAGGAGAAAGGAAGAGGAAGTAGGGAGGAGAAGAAGAGGGTGAGGAAGAGAAAGTAAGAAGGAAAGAAAAGAGAGGTGGTAGGTTTGAGGAGAAAGATTGCTGTACAATAAAAAAGATGAAAGGGAAGAAAACCAACCCCAAACAAATATGAAGATATTAAGGTAAAGAATGAATTGTTAAACTTTAAAGAATAAAAGAGAACAAATATGAATAAATAGCAATAATTAGAAACACACATACAAACATACAATGTATTTTCTTTGAACAGAGTATTTGGCCGGTTCACAAATTTAAACAGTGTTTAGTCATTTCAATTAAATTTATAATTTCTATATTTCCTTTTTGCCATATTTAGTCCTTCATCCTCATCTCTAATCTTAATCAAATTCAATTTTTCGCTTCTATTCTATATTATACCCCTTTGCATTGTCATCTATTTTTATATCCATCCTCACATTGGTTAATTATGTAGTTATATAATACAGTTGTTTAATACAAATTCAACATTTTAATATAAATCAATTAGTTATATAACTATCTTTTTTGTATATTAATCAATATGAACATGAATATTCCAATTATTTCCATGCAATCCAATTTCTTACAAATTAATTAATTATATTTACCAATAATAATAAACCAAATAATTTCCCCCATATATTCCTCCAAACCACAACTTAACCATTTCTGCTTTCAACACAATATACAATTAATAGTATCTCAATTATTACAATTCCCTAGTTAAATAGAGCTTTTTTTCTTTTGTGTTTTAAAATCTTGAACCTCCTTTTTTGCCCTAAATTTCCCATTGTTTGCAGTTTTGCACCTACCTTTTTTTGGTGAGGAAAAAGAAAAAGAAATCTCTCTCTGCCTCATTTTGTCACATTGCAGCAAAGACCCTGCTTTACTTTCAGTTTCGTTTTTTCAGCATAACTAGAGGGAAAAAAATCTGCTCCAGATTTTTTTGCAGCTAGCAACAGAGCCCTGCGCAAAACAGCTGAGAGCAAATCAGCTGAGAGTCGGGAGGCTGATCTAATCAACTTGTGCTAATTAACCTATCCTGAAGCTGAAAGGGGCTGTTTTTTCTATTTTTGCAAGCACCGGTCTACTCATTTGTTTTCTTTTAACACTGATCAGCTGTAGGGTGGCCCTTTGAAGCCCGGCAGCAAGAATTTAAACAGTTTTTTTCCCTCTAGCCATCAGCTGGGACTCAGGAGGCAGCAATAGATTGGGAGTGGGCGGGGTAAGCGAATGGCCGGCGCCGGCGATCCAACAGAGCAGAGAGTGAGGGTGAGTGAAGGTGGGGGGGGCAAGAGAGGGCTTTGGCGACCCCTGTGAAATGGCCATTCGACCCCCAAAGGGGTCGCGACCCCCAGGTTGAGAACCGCTCCTCTAGAAGATAACATTCTATTCCTTTTAAATAAACAAAGCAAATATATAATATCTAGCAAAATATGACTAATCTAGGCAAGGGATAAGTATTTCTTGATCTTCACTTCCCTAATTGTTGGTGGTACTCTTTCCATTCTTTCCCAGGTTCAATTTCTACATATGTGTCTGTATCAGAGTCGTTATTGTCATGAAAGGAATTGGGGCTGACCTGATGATCAAGGAGGCGCTCTATCACAACTAACTCCTTCTCAGTCTGTATCTCTTTCACGGCTCTTATAGATAACTGTTTGAGCACAGGGATTGCACAAGGAATAAAGGCTAGGCCTGTCACAGCACATATCATCAAGAATAACATTTGTTTAATCCAACTGGATCCAGGCAACCAAGAAAACCACATGTCAGTTGTTTGTAACCTCTGGCTTATCTTGCAAGCCCTATCCTGTAAATCCTTGGCAACGTCCCTGACCACATGAATCTGATTTGGACTTTAAGGTGAACCAGAAGGGAAACCGTGTTGGCTGAAATGGCCTCGGACATTTTTCCAAAGATATATTCCATCCTCCCCACCTTCCCTTTTTAATGGTCATATTTGGTGGTATTGAGAAAGTGACTTTTTGTTGAAATAAGTGGTGGGCAGAAGGAGAAATACTTCTGGTTAATTTGACATCCCTAAGGTTCATTCTAGGGCCAAAGTATATTTCTGACAGACATTGTTCTTCTGTCAGGGACCCTACAGGAATACCAGATGTTTGATGTCTCTTTACACACAGAAAGGGTGTTCCTATGATTTCTATACCAGTGGCTATAGAGCCGGCTATTGGAAGGCGGCTTATTCCCAATCTTTTGAATGCTTCATAAAAATCTCCTTGCAACTTTGATGTTGCTGCTTTGTTTTTAATATCCTTTTTAAGGACTAGGGTAGCTTTTGTCCTTTCCCAGAGATCTTACTCAACTGGGACAGCATGATAAGATGAAGGACTAGCAGACAAACACAACCAGCAGTTTTGACCCAAGGCAGAATCAGACTGATTAACGAGGCTTTGACCTAATTCCAGTATCCTTGACATGTAATTCCCTTGTTTCAATCGTTGCAGGGGTCCATTCTCTCTTTGTTCTTGTATTCCCCCCTTTACCGGAATTGTCAATTGTTTGACCTTAGGTCTTGGAGTTGGCTCAGGTCCAAAGTAACGACCCCACTTACTGATGATACGTCGTTGGCGGGAGCGGACTTGACCTAAAGTATCTCTACTTAATGACCTGATGCTGGTCGGTTCCTTGGGGTTCTCAATATTTCTAGATCCGTCCTTATGGACAAGGGGGATTTCTCGGGCATTCTCACAATAGTGGGAACTATTATTCAAGATATTATCACTTAATAGACCTTCTGCTAAAAACATCCAAAGCCATAAAAAAAACATAATCACTTCCTTTCAACACACTCACAGGGCCTTAATATCACAACACCCATAGTTTACAAACTCACCATGTCAGGAAGAGGGTTAAGGGTATGTGTAGCTTGGGAAAGAGCAGTATCAACCTTAGTCCTAGGCTTCCCACAGAACCGGCCCTTATATATATAATACAATACTAATAGTAGGGCTAGGATAGCAGCTGCCCAGAGTCCCCACACCCAATCTTCCTCAAGCATTAGTATCTTTAAGAATTTCTTACTAGTTTCTATCGCAGTTAATGGGTTTTTACATTACAAATTACAGTCATGGAGTGTTGTCTTCCTCCATTCCGAGCTTCGGCCGTGTGCTGGGAACCAGCTTCCGAGGTGGTTCAACAAGGCCGACGATCACCACCGTGCGGTCAGAGTCCGTTGCCGTTAGGACTCAGCAGGGTGTATTCTTCTTGAACTTCAGCACCAATGGTTGTCAGTTTTTATCACCTGGTATGTGACCGGATCACTCTGGTCTGCGGGCTTCAGTCTCGTCCAGTGGACCCAAGATCTTCCTTCTAAGGTCTTAATTGCAAGGGGTGAACACATCAAAACAGTATATGGTCCTTTCCATCTAGGTTTTAAGGGCTCATTTTTCCAATGTTTTATCCATACTCTTATCACCTGGCTTGTAGTTGTGACCTGCAGTCGTAATAGGGGGAGGTCTACATTCTTGCATATATTGCCTCAGTTGATTGACATGATTGTTGTGCTGTTGTAGCTGTAAAAGTAATTTCCTTGCTTCCACACACCCCTTTTGAACTAGATCTGGCCAGCCTTGAAAGTGGTGCTTAAACAAAGCAGGAGGCCTACCATACAGGAGTTCAAAAGGAAACAGCTGGTATTTAGTTCGTGGGGCTGTTCTAAAAATGTACAAGGCCATGGGGAAAACCTGAAGCCATGGCAAGTGGGTTTCTAAGCACAGTTTGGTAATAATTGCTTCCAATGATCTATTAGCCCTTTTAAAAAAAAAATTCTTTCCCGCAGATTGTGGCCAAAAAGCACAATGATATCTCCATTTCAGGCCTGCTGCTTCAGCTAGGTGGCGATTTATACGTTGCACAAATTCTGGGCCATTGTCAGAGCTGATGGTAGATGGACATCCAAATCTAGGGATTATTTATTTTAAAAGAAAGCGTGCCACTTGTATAGCTAATTTATTTCTAGTAGGGTAGGCCTCGATCCATCCAGAGTAAGTATCAATGAAAATGAGCAGGGGTTTATAACCATTGCATTTGGGCATGTCAGTAAAGTCCACAACTAATTAGTCCATTGTCAAGTAGGAGATGGGCTGCTGTCCTGGTGGTAAACACGGTCCTTGCTTAGCATTTACTTGCACGCACGTAGGACATTGGGAAGTTACTTTGGCAACCAGGCTCTGCAAGTTAGGTATGTAGAATGTTGCTTGCAACTGTTGGACGAAAGCAGTCTTGCCAATATGTGAGGTTTGGTGTGCCTCTGACACTAAAGGGCAGGCAAGTGAAACTGGTACCACTAGGCGATTGTCTGGAAGAGTATACCATCCCTGCACAAGAGTGGCTTTCAGATCTCCTTCAGCCTTTTCCTTCTCCACATGAGTATAGGTGGGATGTGATCTTTCAATGTAGGATTCTATTTCTTGTGCCATTTATCCGTTTTTCCGTACTCCCTCCTCCACCCTAGAGGAACCATCTATAAAAATTGCTTTTCCTTTCTCCAGGGGGTGTTCCTCCAAATCAGGTCTTATTTTTGTTTGTAAATCAATTACTTCAGCACAATAATGTTCTAATCCATACTGATCCATTGATCTGGTGTTGGTTAAGAACTGTGCTGGATTCAAATTGTGATCTGTAGTTAAAATCAAGTCTGTCTGCTGCATTAAAATTGCTTCATATTTTAGAATTCTGGAATCAGTTAACCACCACCCCGCTTTTTGCTGAAGGATGGTTCTGACTTGATGTGGGGTGCTTACAATAAGGGCTCCCCCAAAGGTCAATTTCCTACTTTTTTGGACTAATATTGCAGTAGCAGCAATTGCTTGAATACGTACTGGCCATCCCCTTATTACTGGGTCCATTATTTTTTTACAGGAATGCCACGGGTTTCTTTTGTCCTGCCCAGTCCTGAGCCAACACCCCTTGTGCAATTCCATTTTCTGTGTTTACAAAGAGATGGAATGGCTTTTCCAAATTTGGTAAACTTAATACAGGAGCCTTGGTTAAAGCTTGTTTCAAATTTTCAAGGCTTCCTCTTTCATGTCCCTCCCATTTCAAACTCCAAGGTTCAGATTCAATTAATTTTGCATACAAGGGTTTGGTAAAATCAGCATACCCATCATTCCAGAGTCTGCAGTATCCAACCAAACCTAAGAATTTCCTTAATTCTTGCTTGTTTTTAGGTAGAGGCTGAGATGCCACCCCTTCTATTCTATCAGGAGTGATTTTCCTACTCCCTTCACTAATTAAGTGTATTCTAATGCTTTGTCCACTTAATCTGATCTCTTGTCAATTAAAAACACCACTTCCTCTTCTTTAGGTCCCACTACTAAATTTATCAAGGGCTCTCTGTGGAACCCAAAAAGGAATCACCCAACATCACTAGTACTGACTTTCATCTTCTGCCATCATATTGTACACTTACGCCTCCCTTCTTTGGATTGGGCAGTCTTTAACTCTGTCTTCCCTGCCCGTATCACCACTTCTTCTTCCCATTATCACTTGGTTCCACCCTCACATTCCTTTCTTCCTTCCCCGTCCAAAGGTTATGCCATCCACAACATCCATAACCTTCCAAAAACAAATCACATACCTTCTCCCTTCTATCAATTCTACTTTCTCTAACTCCTTCTTCTTATAACACTAAACATTCAATTCCTTCTACCACTGCCATCCTGACTTCCAAGTCAGCATAAGTCTGTGCAGACCAACTTAAAGGCAACTTTCTGGCTTCCACTAAAACTTCCTCTCTCCCTTCTACTATTGTATATCCATCTATAAACAAATTAACTCCTTCTTCCAAAGGAACAACAACTTATGCTGCTAACAAACAAATAAACAAGCAAACAAACAAACAAATAAATAAACAAATGTGCCATAGGATAGAGCACCTTGTCTGCTAAGTATGCAAAATGCACGCAGACATAAAGACATAAAAGAGTAAGAAAAACAGCTTCAAAAGTAAAACAAACAATCTAAATGAGGTACTTTGGATCAATGCTCTGAAATATATTTGGATCAAACTTTAGCATCAATTCTCTGCCTTTAGTAAAATGCAAGTCAGATTCAAAAAAAATCTTTCAAAATCATTTTTTTTATATAGGTTTAATTAAGCGTTTTAAACCTCAAAAATTTCCAGAAGGAAAAAGAAAATCAAAATTGCATTCCGAGCCAAAAACAGTGAAACTGCAAAGGCAGGTATCAGATATCACCCTTTACCCCGCCTTTCTCAGGCTGGTTCAGCAGAGAGAAAAAAATGGTGAAAAGAACAAAAGCCCGCAGCCCCCCTTTTCCTGCTTCTCTCCTCCAAGGGAGGTGGGGAGGGGTAAATACAGGGAGAAAATAATGTTTAAACTACATAGAATTCTCACCTCCTTTCGCCTCTCAGCATCCTTTCAACAACACAACCCTCTGCATTTCTCTCTAGCCTCAACAACTCACAGACATTTTCCACAAATTTATCTCCCACATCCTCAATACACAGGCATTCACAGGTCCCAGGATCACTTCGCCTTATCACTCCTTATGAGCTTCGGGACATCTCACACACACACATTCGCATTTGTACTGCAATCAGACATTTTGTATAAACCAATTTCACATACAAAAATTTCATTTAATGCTCCCTCCATGCAAATCAATCATAATTATTTCAGGGAGCTTTTTCACAAGCCAATGAGCTCCATTTTCTAAATAACTTTTTGTGTACTGTTGTTAGAGGCTCTCATCCTTCCTGGAAATCATTTCCTGGAAATGATTACATACATGCACATACACAAACATACCATCAAACATTTCCAGACCTGTGGAGGTTGTTTTTTTTGTTTTGTTTTGTTTTAATTTTATTTCCTTGGGCAACCTATAGCTTATTCTTAAAGCAGTGGGAAAACCCAGAGAGCAGTTTAAATCATAAATATGATTGTGGGCCCTAACTACTCTCCATTTCCCACAGCTCCAAGCCCAAGCTTACTTAATTTGCTGGCCGGTCAAACATATCATACACACTATCATTATAGATGCACATCAACAAAATAATTTTTAACAGAAATCACATCAAATTAATCAATTCAAATTATCTGAGTCTTCCCATTTAGACAGATTTTACCTTTTTATTACCCGCTAAACCCTAGGTGGGAAGAACAATAAACAATTTCTTCTTTATTCTTAGTTCTTTCAGAGTTCTCTGGATCTTTTAAGAATGGTAAATTATCAAAATCTTTATAACACTGCAGTATTTAGTTTCTCCTACTCTGGGGTCCTACTTTTCTCTTTCATCAAACACACTCTCACACATTCCATCTGACATTTCTTAAGCCAAGGGGGAGCTGCCCTTTGAGTGATCTGCCACTGATCACTAAAGGCACTCTTAAAATTGGCTAACATGCATTATAACGGTGTCCTGGGGACACTATTATGACCACCCATCCTAACACTACCACTGACCCATGGCGCCTGAAACTCAAAGGTCACCAATGGGAACTGCAGCCGTTTAACCACCCACACAGTCCTAACAATGTAAAGATTTTAATTGGTTTTAAATGTGGGGTTTTAAATTTGGGGGTTTTATAATTGAGCCAATTATTTAATAATTTTAATTATTTTTAAATTTTGTTTGTCTTTGTGCTTTTAATTAGGTTGTACACTGCCCTGAGTCCTTCGGGAGAAGGGCGGTATAGAAATAAAATAATAATAATAATAATAATAATAATAATAATAATAATAATAATAATATTATTATTATTTAATCTTTAGTGAGATTCACAGCCTTTGAGGCTGGTTAATAGCTCAGCAGCTCGAGTCCTAACCAAGGACCTAGGAACTGTTAAGGTATCGTTGGAGGATACCTTGTTAGCTGTTCCGAGTAAGGTGGTTTTTTGTAGAGTCAAAATGTTCAAGTCCGGCAAATTTAGAATTTCTAAATAGCGGGGTAGCCCTTTGGGTATTGCTCCAAGGGCTCCAATTATTATTATTATTATTATTATTATTATTATTATTATTATTATTATTATTATTATTAACAGGGAGACTCGAACTCCCAACAGGAGACTTGAACTTTTCACTGGAGACTTTAGGACGATGCCTTGTCTCCTAGTGGGGTGATCGGGCCCTCTCTTCCACTGCTAAATCGGTGGGTAGCAGGGAGACTCGAACTCCCAACAGGAGACTTCCAATGGAATGGAATGGAATTTAGCTGACCTAGTGTAATTTCTAAACAAGCACATTTCTTTCTTATAAGAATGTGAAGAAAGAGGGTCCTTCAGTGTTCATATAGCTGATCCTGTACTATTCACATTATTATGAAGTTGTAAGGTTGTATATATGTGTTTTTCTCCCATCCCTTGAATCTCACCTCTTCCTTGATCAGTAACCTTGAATTTGAAATATGCCCCTCATCCCTGTGTGTTTGGGCTGTTCCTGCCAAGAGACGATCTTTTTCCTTGCTGCATTTTCCTGCCACCACCAAACACACCCCTGAATGCTGTCAGTCAGGCTGGGAAACACCCATTACAGACCTGATCATGGAACACGCTTGCATCATGGAACAGACATTATGTCATGTGAGCTGGAACAGCTGTTCATGGATGCTATATGGCAACGTGGCTGGTTTTCCATCTTGTGCCCAAAACGGGAGGTCCCGGCTGGACAACACCCCTTTCTGGGGTGTTTTCAAAGCAACAGAAGCTTTGAAAAACTAGCTAATTATCTTAATTTAAGGGTACCTGAAAGAGAACTGAATTCCACCCCCCCAACACCCCAAAGAGAAAGATCAAAAATGCAGCTCCTAATTGAGCAAGCATGTTCAAATTAAATATTTGGATAATCACACATGAAAATTGGATAATGCTGTGGAGAGAATAAACAAGGGGAGGGGAGCAAGCGCCAACCTGGTCCTGGCAGGGAAGAAATCACAAAACATTAATTAGTGCTAAGAGTATATTTTGAGCCATTTTGGTATTCAATTAGCTGCAATTAAATACTCACCAAATTAAAAAAAATGGGTCGTAGATTATGTAAATAGAATGAGACGTCCACTAGTTATAACAATGGTTGGATGTCTTTGAGGGTTTTGAACGTTATCACCAAACTGATCCATTTCTATTCCATTTCCTCCCCAAACGTGGTTTCAATGGTGCATTTCACTGAACTGAAGCAATTTTTGGAGGAAGGTTCGATAAACTCTCTCCTGCCCACCTGCCTCTCTCATAAATCTTTCTGATGTGTAAAATGAGTAGCCGTCAAGTCTATTATCCTGTGCATTCTTGAAGTATCATGAAGAGAAGGAGGATGCGTGAGATTCTGGTGAGCTGATTTTCTGTCTGTGAAGGTTGGAGAGGAACAGCCAGGCAGGGAAGGCCAAGAGCTTCTAATCAAAGAGCTTCTCTAGCATCTACAAAGATGCTAGAGCTAGAGGTGTTCAAGCTAATCCTGCAGAAAGAAGTCCAGAAATATTGTCCTGAACGTGAATGGTCCAAGGAAAAGGAACGCATATGTCAAAGACAACAAGTTCCATTCACAGATTCCAAACATGTGCAAAATGGGCTGAAACTAACATTGTTTGTTTATTTCCTGCCTTTCTTATTATTATTTTTATAAATAACTCAAGGCAGTGAACAAATCTAATTCTCCTTCCTCCTCCTATTTTCCCCACAATCTTTTGAGCTGGTTGGCTGAGAGAGAGTGATAGGCCCAAAGTCACCTAGCTGGCTTTTAATGGCTAAGGTGGGATGAGAATTCAAGGTGTTGGTTATTACCTTTAAAGCCCTACATGGCTCAGGGCCAGGGTATCTTCAAGACCGCCTTCTACCGCATAGCTTCCAGCGACCGGTAAGATCCCACAGAGTTGGTCTCCTCCGGGTCCCGTCAGCTAAACAATGCCGGCTGGCGGGCCCATGGGGGGGGCCTTCTCTGTGGCTGTGATCTGTCCCCGTCTACACACACACAAACACAGCCAGCCGAGGGTTAAGAAAGTACTTGGTACACACACAGGTCGTTATCTCAAACTTGGCAACAATATAAGCACCGTCTGCCAAGAGCTTTACTGCAACAGATAACATAAAATTACATACGCATTGCAAATAGTCCAGCAAAACAATATCC
Source organism: Pantherophis guttatus (assembly GCF_059756535.1). Lineage (NCBI taxonomy): Eukaryota > Metazoa > Chordata > Lepidosauria > Squamata > Colubridae > Pantherophis > Pantherophis guttatus. The sequence goes on from NC_142074.1 coordinate 4,066,386, forward strand.
CTTCGGCAGCTTCAGACGTTGTTCAAGTGACTAGCCAGAGTTAGTTTTTGTTCGTCACAGAGTTTTACCAGCCACCACCCTCTCTTATATAGTCTCTGGGGTGTGGTCCAGTGACTCAGCTATAATCCCTAGCACGCCTCCTTAACTGCTGCAACCGTTTATCACGCCTTCGTTGGCGTGCATCCAGGAACGACGGCTCTCCTTCCTCGCTCTCATCCGAGACACCTGGCTCCTGACTAAGCTCCTCTCCCTCGGCCGGCACGTGAGACAGTGCCAGAGGGGAGGGGCCTGGAGAGGGAGGCCTGGCTGACTCCTCTCCCTCATGTTCGGAGCCTTCTTCCTCCGATGAGATAGGCTCAGAGGGCGGGGCCACAACAGGCTGCCCCAGCTCTCTGGAACCAGTTACCTCCTGAGATCCGGACTACCCCCACCCTATTGGCCTTCTGAAAAGCGGTGAAGACCTGGCTTTTCCGGCAGGCCTGGGGCCGTTGATCTCGCTCTTGCGATCCGCCGAGATCCGGCCATGAATGGTGCAAATGAGTTTTAATGTTTTTAATGTTTTTAATTTTTAAATGTTTTTTATAATGATTTTAAATGCATTGTGAGCCGCCCTGAGTCTTCGGAGAGGGGTGGCATACAAATTGAATTAATAAATAAATAATAATAAATAGAATATGTAAAACTTTGTATATGCAAGAAGACCTACTTGCCTGAGGAAGGAGGAAGCATGGGTAGATGCTCCAAATCTCATAATGGCGGGTGAAATTCACCAAGCCATGGAGAATGTGAGTATTTGCAATTGAGGCCCATAAATGCATTACACTTTTATTTATATATCCCACCTTTATTATTTTTACAAAATAACTCAAGGCAGCAAACATATCCAATACAACTTCTCCTATTGTCCCCACAACAGCAACCTGTGAGATCACCCAGTTGGCTTTCATAGTTAAGATGGGACAAGAAACATCTGAGGAAAGGCTTATTCGGAGTAACGGTAGCTTACTTGGGAGAAAGCATTTCTCCTGAAGGACTTAACTGGAGGTACCTTGAGTGAAGACAAGGAAGAGTCCAAGCTTTAAAATTCTCAACTCTAAACTGTTATGTGTTTGACCAAAAAAAAGACCCTCACTTTTTGGCCTGTCTGAGCTCTTGAACTTCCGGGTGACCTCCAGGGGCGGGTTTCAAAATCTGTTGCTACTGGTTTGCTTGTGGGCGCTTGCACATGTGCAGAAGTGTCCAGACGGGTGGGCAGAGCCTCCTGCCATCAACGCTACTGGTTCGCCTGATCTGGGGCGAACCGATAGCAACGCACCACTGGTGACCTCCCTGAACACTGGTTTTTCTATGGATACGGCTCGGTTTTCCCTAAACCAGATGAACAAGCCTCCATTCTCTCTGTGTGTGTAATGTATTATGCTTATGATGTGGGCCTGGCTTTCAGTACTCAACACCTAAAGACACTGACTCTCCAAAGACACCGAAATGATCTAGCCCCATTTGAATAACTCTAGTGTGTTGTGTTAATGTAGCCTCTGAATGGTTATCTTTTCTAAATTACCGGTATCTTGGTTGATTTGCTCTTTTTAAGCATGATAGGAAATCTTTGCTTTTTTTTTGAAGATGTAGAACTGCCCACTTTAACATTGCTGCTATTGTCATGGTATATACAGACTGTGACATCAGTGGTGCTCTTTCCTTTCCAGAGTGAGCAATGCTCATACAAGCACCGGAAAAAGGAAGGTCAAGGGTAGTCAGCAGAAGAACCAACCTGGAGGTAGGAGATAAAAGAATACAACCAGATCTAAGGAGGGCATCTCCCCTTCCTTCTCCCACCAGGATTTTGGAGAAGAGAAGCCCACTTCTCAAGCCCAGAGCGGGCCACAATCCTTCAGAGAGGTGAATGTCTCCAGGGAGTTGGTGTTTATTCTGTCTGTGTGATGGCAGGAGGGATTTTCTCTATGCAAAAGAATATGGTAGAAGGTGGTTTTGTGGTTGAATGTAGCCAGGGGTGGGTTCTAAATTTTTTTTACTATGGGTTCTGTGGGCATGGATTATTTTGTGGGCGTGGCTTATTTTGTGGGTGTGGCTTGATGGTCATGTGACAATTATTTAGGATTTAGCAGAGGTACTGGTCTACCAGGCTGTACCGATCTACCCATTTATTTTTGCAGGCACTGATCTACTCATGTATTTTTGCAGGCACCGGTCTACTCATTTGTTTTCTTTTAACTCTGATCAGCTGTAGGGTGGCCCTTTGAAGGCCTGGGGCAAGAGTTTAAACAGTTTTTTTCCCTCTAGCCATCAGCTGGGACTCAGGAGGCAGCAATAGATTGGGGGTGGGGCCAAATAAAAGGTAAGAATAATGTGGGGGGCGGGGGGAGCCAGAACCGGTTTGGTGATGTCATATCGTCACCGCTACCGGCTCGGTGGAACTGGGCGGAACCCACCACTGAATGTAGCAATTGCTTCTGCTAGCTGCTTCAAAGAAATCTGTTCCTCACCATTCTCAAGGTTTTCTTTCCTCTTAGGAGTACAGAGTCTGGCAAATTAATGTTAGGCCCAAGGAACCAAGAATGACGGGAGGAGTTACTTCTGAGTAGTGGCTTTATTGCTGTTTGCCTAGAGACAAATTTTGCCCACACTAAAGCACTTATCTGCATAACTATTAGAGATACCCTCTGCACTGCTACTGTGTGTGTTTGTGTGTCTGCTTTGCCCTCTTCTTGCAGGCCAAGGATTCCAAGCTATGTTGTGTCTTTGATTTCTGGGAAAGAGCACCTCCTTCCTGCGACTTGACTATGTTCCACCACAGGTTCCTTGCCCTCTCCTGAATAGGGAAAAAGCAGAATGCAGAGACATCCAACACACTGGAAGTGGAAACATTTTATGGTGGTACCTCAGTACACAAACTGCTTCAAATCTTGTCAAATTTGGTACCCGATGCACTTTGATGCGTAAATGTTGTCCCAGTAACTTGTCAATGTGCTGTGATAGGAAGAGGGGGATGGACAGGAAGTCCTTCACGGCCCAAACAAAGAGTCATGTGGTAAGTCACATGGTTTGTTTGGTGCTCGTCATTTTTAGTTCTCATTGCGTCCCCCCAGAACCAATTAACAATGAGTACTGAGGTACCACTGTTGTTTCAAAGCACCTTATCCTTGCACTGGAACATCTGCCCTAAGTGCAAGACAAGCACCCCAAACAATACAGGCTGATTTTGATTTGTGGAGCTCTTCCAACCTGAACAGCTTTGTTTCTAAGTAAAGGGGTGCCTGAATTTGTGTTTCGAGATTGAATTGGTTTTAGCTTTGAAAATTTTTGCAGCCCTTGCAAAGCACTTTTCTCTAACTACTCATTATCTTGTCATATATCACATCCGCCTTGGGGAAAGAGGACGGGACTTCTGGCCCTGTGGGTTGGTCTGGATGTTTCTCATCCCTGTGTCCATTCATGCGTGTTCCAGAGGACGACTCTCTGTCTTGCTAATTACTGCTAAGTCCCTACCTCCCTGTTGTCCAAAACAGTGACTACAGTTAAAAGCAAGCTCTAAGTAGAAGTATACGAATAAAATGTTAAATAGGGAACTTCCATGCTTAGTAAGCCTTCTTCCGTAACAGCTCTGCCATCTTCCATGGGGAGATGGTGAGCTTGGCCAAGTTCAAAAGAGAAGAAGACACCATTTCTTGGTCTCTTTGACTCAGTCATGTACCTCTACGCGTCCTTTGTGCTGGTGATTAGGACCACCAATATCTCATTTTATGCGGAGGAAATACTACTTGTATGTTGCATATGGCCTCTGCATTACCATTCTTTACAGGTAGGTAGTCTTCAACTTACAACCATTTGTTTAGTGACCGTTCAAAGTTACAACAGCACTGAAAAAAGTGACTTATGACTGTTTTTTACACTTATGACCATTGCAGCATCCCCATGGTCACGTGATCAAAATTCAGATACTTGGCAACTGACTCACATTTATGAAGGTTGCAGTGTCCCAGGATCATGTGACCTTCTGACAAGCAAAGTCAATGGGGACGTCAGATTCACTTAACAGTGTTACTCACTTAACAACTGCAGTGATTCACTTAACAATTGTAACAAGAAAGGTTGTAAAATGGAGCAAAACTCACTTAACAACTGTGTTGCTTAGCCATAGAAACTTTGTGCTCAATTGTAGTCATAAGTCGAAGACCATCTGCACTTTTTCAGCTGCAGAAATCAGCGAGCAACACCAATTTAAGATTGTCAAGAGTGACTCGCACTCTCACCTACATGTTTGCTTTGCTCACAGCGTGACAGTAATGGGGGTGGGGGTGGGGGTGGGGTGGGGGGAGGGGAATGCAAGGATGGGGGAATGGTATCCAAGTAACCATCGGCTTCCATGAGGCATCTCAAGGACACACTAAGCAGATATCCCAGCTTGGCCGGCTGTTTCCCATAACAAAATGAACAGAAGTGATTGGTGGACGTATTGGACTGTGGGTGGTTTGTAGGGAAAGGGGGGAATGAACTGTGCTTGCTTTTGCATGGGAAACCCAGAGCTGGTTTTGCTCCTTCTGTGCCAATGTGGTTTTTTTCAGTAAAGTTCTATACTCTTGGTGAAATAATGTCTTTCTTTTCTGGATTCGCCAACTGGACAGTTGACAATGATATAATGCCATTGATCCTCTGTTCATGTCTCAATCACATCGTGGCTTGGCTGGAGACATTTTCTAGCCTGATAGCTAATTAATTAATTAATTAATTAATTAATTAATTAATTAATTAATTTATTTATTTATTTATTTATTTATTGGTTCAATTTATATGCCGCCCTTCTCCAGAGACTCAGGGCGGCTTACAATGCGTTAAGCAATAGCCTTCATACTTTTGTATATACCTGCTTAGTAGGGCTTTCGGGCCCCCCCAAGCGGTGTTCTTTTTTATACAAAGTCAGCTTATTGCCCCCACAATCCGGGTCCTCATTTTACCTACCTCGAAAGGATGGAAGGCTGAGTCAACCTTGAGCCTGGTGAGATTCGAACTTGCAGTAATTGCAGGCAGCTAGTGTCACTTAACACCACTTTAATCTGCTGCGCCACCAAGGCTGTGTTAGGTATGAAATAAAGAGGATGCAGTGGCCTAGCGGTTAAGACAGTGGGGCTTGTCGACCAGAAAGTTGGCAGTTCGAGACCCAAGTGCTGTGTGAAGGGGTGAGCTCCTGTTCCTTGCCCCAGCTCCTGCCCACCTAGCAGTTTGAAAGCATGCAAATGTGAGTAGGTCAATAGGTACCACTTTGACGGGAAGGTAACGACATTCTGTGTGCCTTGGTGTATAGTAATGCTGGCCACATGACCATGGAACTGTCTTTGGACAACGTGGCTCCCTCAGCTAGGAAATGGAGATGAGCACTTGAGTCAGACACCACTGGACAGAGCAAACCTTTACCTTTAGGTATGAAGGGATACCTTGGGATTCTCAAAGGCAAATGTTAGCTCTTAGTGTGAGTGGGGGTTGAGGGAAGCATTTGCCTTCACCCAGCTATTGCAAACCGCAGTGGTTATTTCAGCTCTCTAATGAGTCCATAAAACTGGACTGCAAGTTTTTTCAGTAGACTGTGCCAAAGCTCAGCCGCTCTTTTGCAGGCCTCTTCTTTCTTCTGTGGGGCTGACAATTAGATTCCGATCTGGACTCGGAGCATCTTTGAGCCGGCAAATCCACTAATCAATACAGTTGACATCCTGGCCATGCAGGACTCCTCTTATCTGCAGCTTTTTTTTCTCTACATTGCACATGTTACAAACCAGATAAAATCTTTATCACATCATCTTAATGCAAAGCTAAGATGATTCCTTAGGTTCACAGCTGCACTATAACAATCAGGAAACATTTTAACCATTCAAAGGGACACATCCAAGGCAGCTACCAGCTCCTTGCATTTGAATGCGAATGTTTTAGTTAGAATTAGGACACAGGGAGAGAAACAGATGTGTAATGTTTGGGCTTAAAAGGGATTCCTTTGTCAAGAAGCATTTCTGAGATTTGGTGCTACTAGAGAGCTGGATTCTCGAAACTGCTCTTTGTTTACAAAACTCTTAGACTTGGGGCTGGCAGCCATTTTCAATTTGTGATCATGTTCCTGGCAAGCAAAATGTGGATTTATTTCTGCTTGTCCTAAACAGCTTGCTAGGAGAAAATGCATAATTATTTGGGAATGCTTTGAAAAAGAAAACATACAGATTAAAACATAGTCGGTTTATATATTACATAATACATATCCTTAAGATGTTTTGATTTTGCTTTCTTATCCCACGATCTTTATGTAAAATAATAGAGGACTGAATTAAAGGGAGAACTTTGCTGTACAATGAGCCTAGGTGGAGGTTTCATTCAGCAAGCATTAGTGCTTCATTGGGTCTCTCTGGAGCTATGCACCTCTTCAGGGACACCCGAGCGTGTGAAGAGGAAATTATCACATCCTTGTCCTTTAGTATAGAAGTTGGTTCATTTGCCATTGTGTTGACAATTATTATGTTTTCAAATACCGATTCTACATTTCATCCCAAGCTGGAAATATGTCCCACAAGAAAGTGTGTGTGGACCAAATTTCTCCGTGTACTATAACAACTTTTATTGTAGTTCTCTGTGTTTCAAGAATGTCTCTAATTTTTATAGCCTTATAAGTCTGTTTTTCTTCCATTCCACACAGATGTGTATTGTGCTTCAGTTGTAACATCTGGGTGAAACTGCCAGTTGAATTCAAACAAATCAATAAAGCAGTTTTATCTAAATCTAGTGAAAAGTAGGACCAGGATGACATGACAGCAGAGTTCCAATATTTGAGGAGCTCCTACAAAGAAGAGGAGGTCAAATTATTCTCCAAAGCACCAGAAGGCAGGACAAGAAGCAACGGATGGAAACTGATCAAGGGGAGAAGCAACTTGGAACTAAGGAGAAACTTCCTGACAGTGAGGGCAGTTAACCAGTGGAACAGAAGTTGCCTCTACAAGTTATGGGTGCTTCATCACTGGGGGCTTTTAAGAAGAGACTGGACAACAATTTGTCCAAAATGGTGTAGTGTTTTCTGCTTCAGCATGTAGTTGAACTATGAAATTCGAATTTGAATTTGACATAGCTGTCCAGTGTGAATGCAACCAGGGTCCCGCAGAAATGAGCACATCTTGGATCTTGCTGAGCCTGCACTTTCCAGGGCGGGTGGAGAAGCTAATGGGTTCCATGGGGATCAGAACCAGGTTGGGCGGTGGCAAATTCTTGTGTTGTCTCTGCGGAGTCTCACAGTTGTGCAATAGCCTCCATGTTCTCATTATTTTGTCTTTATATTTGCTACCTTCTCTGAGCAACCAGGGGTGTCTGCAGGATGTGGTCAAGAGGTCAAGATGGCAGCTGTGATGGTGCCCAAATTCTGCCCTTTTTTTACACAGACTGGGTGTGCAATGCATGTTAAAAACAAGCAGAGCTTTGATTGTGGGCACCGTCTTGATTAGTTTGCCTACCTCCTGTGGACACTCCTGAGGGAAATAGAGGAGTAATTTGCCTCCCTCTTTCTCGAGAAATGGGGTGGATTGAGAACAAACACCCAAGTATGTAAGAAAAGGAGGGAGGAGGTGGAGGAGGAGGGGAGGGGAGGAGAACTATGAGGTCCTTGGTGCTCTCTGAGCTCGGCTGTTTATTTGCAGATGTTTCATTACCAAAGTATTTAATATCATCAGTGCTAGAAGGGAGAGGAGGAAGACCCAACTGAAACCTTGGACCAGCACATGTAAGCATCTTTTGGGTCAAACTGTCTTCATGGAGTTGGTGTGTACCTGCACATAGTGTGTGTGTGTGTGGTAATATGCTTTGAAAAAGCAATTTGATCTTTTCAGAAGAAAATAATGGCTCTAAAAATTGGATGTTGATTTACTCCAGCTCAGTTGGGCAGCTGTTCCATGTCATTCTGCTCCTCTTTCCTCGTGTCCTGCTGTTTTGTCAGGACAAACTTGAGTTGTGCCTTGGATTTATATTTAACGGGGAGACGGCGGATGAGTTTTTTAATCCTTTCCCAGCCTCCCCATCTCGCCTCAACCAGTTCCTGGAACTCAGAGACGGTCCTCTTGGTGTTTGTTTTGCCCGTCCCCACAGTGACACTCTCACAACCCTCCTGCCCTCGAAACAGGCCTGGGCACCGTGGGGAGAAACTGGCCTTTGCCCCTTGCACCTGTCAGCCTTCCTGACTCCAAAGAAGCCTGGACAATGGGGGGCTGAGAGGCTGCTTCACACTTGTCGGCTTCAATTTGCTGCTAAGAGCCGGGGAAACCGCCCAGGCTGGGGAGGCATCAAACCTCTCCACCCCCCAAGCAGAAGCACTTGAGAAGGTGAAAAGTTGAGCTTTCAGAGATTGGGCCTGTGAGAGAAGCCATTTTCTTTCGGCCTCCTTTGCAAAAACACATTGTGACATGGTGGCTGCACAATATAGGGCAGTCCTATGCGCCGTCCTTAATCCAGCCTATGCTGTCCTTCAGAAGGGTGAGGACTACAATGACCCCAACTCAAAGGCTGATTGGGAATTCTGGGAGCTGGAGTCCTTCATGCCTTTCTGTTGCTCAGTTATACATAAGATGCATTTTAACCCACAAGCTACCAACACAAAATTGTTTCCTGCTGAAAAAAGGCTTGTTTTTCTTTCCAATGTGCATTGGAAAGTGCAATGATTTGATTTGAGCACTTTTTAGTGCAAAATGGGATGCCCCAATGGCTTTGAGACTGTTCCAGGGCCCAGCTCTATTTGGAGATTTGGGTGCAATCAAAACACCTGATAAGAATCAGTGGGGTGTAGTAGCTTGGTTTTTAGACTAGGAATAAGGAGATTCAGGTTCAAGGCTAAGCTACAAACCATCTTCTGCAATCCACATTGATGCTAAATCCAAACCAAAGAAGCGGCATTATAGTTTTGTGCAAGCCAAGGACCCAATCAAAGAATCGTGGCAAGATTTCCTTGAGAGTTCCTTCTCATGATAAAAACGTGTTTTTACAGGCCAAGTAAAAAGACTTAATTATTTCCTTGTGTGAGAAATTAATTACTGTCGTTTAAAGCATTAATACCATCTGTTTTAATAGCATTTTTTCAATGCATACCATGTTCCTACGGATTGCACTTTGGTTGGGTTTGGGCTGAATATTCAAATTGAGATTATAAAATACAGCAGATTACATCAGATGCATAGATTAAATTCTGGGCACATGGAAATAAATGATACAGATAGAAACGTTATGTACCTTAAAAATCTGGCCAATAATCTGCCTGGCACCAAACATAAAGTCATTCTAATGCCCAGATAAGTAAACTCAAAATGTCTTGCCTGATAATTACCTTTTTTTTTTGCAGTTGTGTTTCCAAATACTCTGCAACACATAGGACCACTCCTGGATAGACTCAGAATAACAGAGTTGGAAGGGACCTTGGAGGTCTTCTAATCCAATCCCCTGGTCAAGTAGGAAACCTACAATATTCCAGACAAGTGGTTATCCAGCTTCTTCTTAAAAGCTTCCAGTGTTGGAGCACTCACAACTTCTGGTGGAAGCTGTTCCACTGGTTAATTGTTCTCACTGTCAGGAAATTTTGCCTTAGTTCTAGGTTGCTTCTCTCTTTGTTCAGTTGCCATCAGTTGCTTCTTGTCTTGTCTTCTGGTGCTTTGGAGAATAGGTTGACCCCCCCTCTTCTTTGTAGCTGCCCTTCAAATATTGGGACACTGCTGTCATGTCACCCCAGTCTCTAGTCTCTGTACTTTCCATTGTATTTTGCAGAATATTTTTTATGTCTTGACTTTCTGTTTGTTATTTTACTTATTTCTTATTTAGCATATAATGCAGGGATCACACAACTTTGTCAAGAGGCAAACACCTTCACACGTTCTAAAAAATAGTATTTAAATAACATTTTTAAACAATGGTAACTATTAAAAAAATAAAACAATGGGTGTTTGCATGTGTACTTTGGTTTTATGTAACTTTTAAAAATGCAGAGTCTCACGTTAAGTGCTTCTGCCAACTGTATTTTTCAAATATATTGCAAACATGAGGATATTAAACTCCCACTCCATCCTCTTCAGGAATGCCAAATGGATAGTTTTAAAAGAGGGATTTAAACAGTGATGTCCTAAGCTTCAAAATTCACCCATTGTCCACTAGAAATGAAGACATTGGAGATAAAATGGACAATTTAAAGGTTCTAAATAGAAGTAGCACTATTTTTTTTCCTATGAAAGAAAATTTATTTATTTTGTAATAAAGCTCAGGTCTGTATTTAGGGGTCTCTCTCTCCCTCCTCTCTCACCCCCTCTTTCCTCTTCTTTCTCTTTCTCTCCTCCTCTCTCTCTTTCTCCCCCCCCCCAAATTCTGTGTTTAAAGCATTTCTGTTTCCCAAAGTAAATAATAGATGGAAGAATAGATGGAAGGGAGGGGCAGCTTTTTCTCCTCTCAAACTGGCAATTTAGTTTGTGCAGCTTCTTGACTCTTCCATCCACCTTTTTTCACCAGGTGGTTAGAAACAAAGCTCACATTTAAGAACCTGGGCTTGCAAAAGGTGCTGGAGAAATACTGTTCTCTGTTCTGATCCAATCTGGACAAGTAAAGTAATTCTGGTCCAGTCAGCCTCCTTCTCCACCTTCCAACTCTTTAGAAGCAAGAGAAAGAGCTGCAGAATGTTGCCTACAGGAAGGGCATTTACCCGGAGATCCAGCGCCAGGCCACAAACAGGCCAAGAGCCACTCTTGTTACACTGGGAACAGCCATCTTTTGATCCACAGCTGCTGAGCGATAATAAAAAAGCAGGGCTAATGCTTTAAGTGGTACACGGGAGATGCAAATGAAGGGACAAAGATGATGCCATTGATGATGATGATGCCAAGCTGTGTTTGGTAGATGCTCAGGTTTGCTTTTTCTTTCTATCCAGAGTCTGGAATGCAGGATTGTCCTCAAATAATAAACTTCTCTACTGGGATCAGCCAAAATGAGAAGACTATGGTAACATGAGGGACATTTGAGTCATTGCTGCTGATGTTATCCATTCTGTCAAGGCCGACTCTTGTTGGTTCTTTGGGCCAGGTCTCTCCATATCTTCTGATCTTGCACTACTTCTTTGAGTTGTTGGCTGATGTCAGTTTTGATGGTGTCCATCCACCGTGTTCTTTGTTAGCCTGGTTTCCTTTTACTGCTAACTCTTCCAAGAATAATTGCTTTCTCCATTGAATTCCTCTACATGACATAGCCAAAGTAAGTGGAACACATTTTGGGATTTTTGCCTTCCAGTGACATGACTGGTATTATACGTTCCAGTACTTGCTTGTTAGTTACCTTTGCTGTCCAAGGAAAACGCAGGTGCCTTCTCCAGCACCACAGCTCAAATGAGTTGATTTTCTTCCGGTCTTTCTTGCGTCATTGCTAGGCATGGCCTTCAATGATAGGGGTAAAAACTCTTCTTAACTCCCCTTGGCTCTGTGAACTATATTATATGAAAGAGGCTTAAGCTTTTAGACCATCAGTGCCCAGAATGAAGAACATCCAAACAAGTAGAAGTAAAAGTCATATCGTACCTGACTGTTATTTATAAAGATTGTGACTGATGTGAATTATAGTTGAGAACATCAGATGGCATCTAGCAGGGATCTGTTGTCAATTGTGGTTATTGGTATTTATGGAACATTTCTTTGATCAGTGTATGTATTATTCAAGTCTTCTGAGATTTGTTGCAATTAATCAGATGTAGCTCAACAGGCAGTAGTCTGGCCCTCGTCTTCCTCCAGACTATATGCCTTTGAATTGTTGGAAGTACCTTGGACAGCTACAGCAATAATGTTAGATGATGTAAAACTATGGTAGTCAGTCCATAACAGAAGCTAAAGCTGAAATATTTTGGATGCCTATTGCGAGGGCAAGAGACACTGGGGAGAGTCCTGATAATTGGGGAAGCGGAAGGCAATTGAAGAACAGACTGGGAGAAACCAAGGTTCTGAGATCCTGTGATTGATGGTCGAGCAGAAGCCTTGAAGAATTTAAGGGAAGCAGCAACTGACCATCCAGCAAATAGTTATCCATAGGTCATAACGAATTGGAAATGGCTAAACAATAATCTTGGTATTTCTAAAGAAGCAATTTTGGATTTTTTTTGAACTCTACATGATGATGCCTAGTGGGATGAGATCTCAATATATTTCCAAATGTCTAGATTCAGTGAGATAGGAATGCTAGTTTAGGCTGTCAGATTCCCCACCCTAAAATACCAAAAATTTACCTAGGTGGTAAATTAAAAGTGGTGCTTCAGTTCTAGACCTTATATTTGCAGCTAGCTTAGAAAATATGAAGAATATTTTGGAAATAAATTTGAATATTTTTGAACAAGAATGGCAGATAAGAAATACAGGAAAGAGCCCAGATTTAAATTGGAGTTGTCTTCAATGAACTGTAAGAATTCTTCAGAATAAATAGTGTGCCTTTTAAAAAAAAAAAGATTAAAAGTAGGCTACATGTGCTAAAGTGCATAGATTGATTAGCCCTGTGGTTTCCAGTCAAACACTTTGTGGAATATTCAACTGATTCACTTTTTAATCTATAGTATTGGGCTTTGTTTATCTGTTACATTTTACTGTAGGTGGTAAATGGATTACAACTAAAACATTCTTGTTTCTTAACTTTTTAATAAGGAGATGTATACTGTAGGAAGTTTTCTGAGGGATGAGCATTACACCTTTCAAAAGAACATTTGGTTAATGGACTGGGAAGATATTAGAAAAGGATCAAAATATTTATTTGTAAAATGAATTCTGTTCTATCTACTGCAGTGCAGAATCTGGTGTTTTACTACCGTAGTGCTTAGGATTCAGAAGAAGGCAGCCGTCAAGAGATTTAGTCATGGATAGCACAATATTTCATGCACGTGTCAACTCCCTTTTAAAATAATCTAAATTTATGACTGTCCGCACCGATATGGTGGTGTGGGAGAGGAACTAGTTTGGTGACTATGTGGAGACTTCCTAATCCTCCTCCTCCTCCTCCTCCATCATATCTCCCTCTCCTTCTTCACCACCTCCTGCTTCTTCTTCATCTCTTCTTCTTCCTCCTCCTCCTTTTCCTTCATCTCCTTCCCCACCACTGCTTCTTTCTTCTCCTTCTCCTCCTCCTCCTCCTCCCTATCACCATTACCATAAAAAATAAATGGAAACTTTTCTGGTGGGGGAATTGATAGATTGAAGCAATTTTAATGCATTGTATTATGTTATGTTTTCCTCCCTTGAAAGGTTGTTTTAGGGTTTCTGTGTTTAATGCATACAAGCTAATCCATGTGCCACTGGTGGCTTCCGCCTTTCTTTTGAGGGGCTTGTAATGCTGGAAATAGCAGAGATGTACATAGACCTAGCGCACTTTGTAAATAGATTTACTTGGATGTAAGGGAGGAAGTTTTGCTTCCCATCTGTCTCTCTTCTTCCATGCCAAAAGGATCACCCCACCCGGGTTCTAATGCTGCAGTGAAAGAGGGATGTGACAGGCCAGCCTTGCAGAGTGTAGAATATGTAGGATATGGGCAAAAAGTCTTCATTGTTCCAATAAATACGCTTCCTTCTACAAAAAGGAATGTTCCCACAACACATCAGAGTGTTGATCTTGTATTCATGTGTCCGTAAGGAGACTTTTACCTTTTAAACAAGTCCTGCTGCAGATAATCACAAGCGTTTGTTTGGATCAAAGGAGATCCCATACAATACAATTTTACTTGCACACATAATGAAGGGTTTGTACTTGTACGGTTGTGAAAACACCAAATCCTCTACAGAAATGTTTACATTTGGAGCCCAAACTTATTGAGTGTTTTTGGGCAACAGGAAGAAAATAATTGGGAAAGAGTAAATTGCATTCCTGAATTTGGGAATATATAAATGCGTGTTTGTATTCTTATTCCTGCCGGTGCAATTAAGAGAACAGTTGTTCAAATAGCTGCAGAAATGTAAGTCTTTAAGATATTGAACAGCCTGAATTTATTTACAATAAAAACGCACTTAGCTTTGCATTTGAATTTTGCTTTCACACATCACAATAGACCATAGTTTGGTGAAGCATAGAGGTATTCCTTGACTTACAACAGTTCATTTAGTGACCGTTCAAAGTTACAACAGTGCTGGAAAAGGAGACCTATGACTGTTTTCTCCACTTGCATCATTTCAGCATCCCTACAGTCATGTGATCAAAATTCAGACACAACTGGTTCATATCTATGACAGTTGCAATGTCCCAAGGAATCACGTGATCCCCTTTTGTGACCTTCTGACAAAAAAAGTCAATGGGGAAGCCAGATTCACTTAAAACTGTGTTACTAAATGAACAACTGCAGTGATTTGTTTAACAGCTTGGCAACCAAGGTCGTAAAATAGGGCAAAACTCACTTAACAACTGTTTCACTTAGCAACAGAGGTTTTGGCTCAATTGTGGTCTTAAGTCGAGGACTACCTGTACATCATTGAATGAATCTCAACTGCCCAACTGTGCCCTACATCCCAAACCATAAACCATGATTTGCATATGGCCTTTTGCTTACAGCCAAACAAATTAATGAAGTTCTATGATTAAGTGTATTCCAGGTACACAGTTCTTACTCTATATTACTATGTAAGCATTTCAGGTCTTTTTTTTTTTTATTATTTGATTTATATGCCGCCCTTCTCCGGAGACTCAGGGCGGCTTACCGTGCATTAAGCAATAGCCTTCATACTTTTGTATATTTATACAAAGTCAGCTTATTGCCCCCACAATCTGGGTCCTCATTTCACCTACCTTAGAAAGGATGGAAGGCTGAGTCAACCTTGAGCCTTGGAGAGATTCGAACTTACAGTAATTGCAGACAGCTGGTGTTAATCACAATGCTATCAGTCTGCTGAGCCACCAGGCCCCTTTGTTTTTGTTTCAGTAGCTTCACAAACTGCAAATTCAGAATTTAGATGAGAAGAAAACCAAATGCAACCAGCCCCATTTGTAAACATGTTTTATTTATGCAATCATATTTGCCCATTAGCCATAAGAAGGCTAAAATGTCAGGACAAAATATTCTGCCAAGCGAGGCATGAATGGCTGAATGGAGAGTTAATGTCACTTGGGCCTTTTCTTATCCCTTGAAGGTGCTGCTGATGGTTTATTTTTAATCTGGTTCTGGGTTAGTGTTTGTCTAATTCCAATCTTGATTCTGTAACTATCTGTGAACCAAGATCCATAGCCTACACCCCAGACTCTCTGTTTTGAGGTTCTTTTAATAAAATACAGGTAGTCCTCAATTTAAGGCTACAATTGGGACCAGAATTTCCATTGTTAAGCAAGGCAGTTGTTAAGTGAGTGGTGCCCAATTTTATAACCTTTTTGCCGTGGTTGTTAAGTGAATTCACTGCTAAGTGACTCACATGGTCTCATTAAGTGAATCCAGTTTCCCCCATTGACTTTGCTTGCCAAAAACCAGCTAAGAAGGTCACATATGGTGATCACATGACCCCGGGAAGCCGCAAACGCTCTGCATACATGCCAAGCGCCTGGATTTTGATCACGTGACCATGGGGATGTTGTGACAGTTCTAAGTGTGAGAAATGGTCATAAATCACTTTTGTTTCAGTGCCGCTGTAAGTATGAATAGTCACTAAATGAATAGTTGTAAGTTGAGGACTACCTAAAAGTCACTAATTCCAGTTTCCAAGTTAGTTTTAATTTGCACAGAGATCCCTTTGAGAGGGGACAGAAGCTAATTCACCTTCTGGTGACTTGTCTTGCTAATGTAGACAGTTATTTTGGGAGTGGCCTACCCTACTTTCTCAACAAGGGCCTGGTGGCTCAGCAGACTGATAGCATTGTGATTAACACCAGCTGTCTGCAATTACTGCTGGTTCGAATCTCTCCAAGGCTCAAGGTTGACTCAGCCTTCCATCCTTTCTAAGGTAGGTGAAACGAGGACCCAGTTTGTGGGGGCAATAAGCTGACTTTGTATAAATATACAAACGTATGAAGGCTATTGCTTAACGCATTGTAAGCCGCCCTGAGTCTCCGGAGAAGGGCGGCATATAAATCAAATTTTTTTTAAAAAAGTCCCCAGATTGGCCTACCATGCTCAATATATTTATTTATTTTATTTATTAATCAAATTTATATAGCTGCCCATCTCCCTCAAAAGGGGCTTTGGATGATACACAACAATAAATAGAACAGCCAATCAAAACAGATTACAATCTAAAACCTAAAAAATAAAATAAAAATCTAAGAGCCCCAAAAATAAATAACATGAAAAACAGAAATATTAATCCTGGGTGAAGGGAGAATAAAAAAGCCATTGGAAGAAGTCCCCAGTTCCCTGCATCCCAGGCCTGGCAGGATCCAGCAGGGCCTTCTCTGTGGTGGCTCTGTCCCTTTGGAACATCATCACTGTGGAGAGTAGACTGGCTCCCACTTTGACACTCTTTCCAAAGGTCCTGAAGATCTGGTTTGCCAGCGGGCCTGGGAAAGTAGGATGATGCCCATCAACTGGCTTCTTTGACTGATTGCTGTTGCCAGCAGGGTGGGGGAGGATATTGTTTTATAGCAATAGCTCCACAGTGCTTTACAGCCCTCACTAAGTGGTTTACAGAGTCAGCATATTGCCCCAAACAATCTGGGTCCTCATTTTACTGACCTCCGAAGGACGGAAGGCTGAGTCAACCTTGAGCCGGTCAGGATTGAACTCCTGGCAGTGGGCAGAATTAGCCTGCAGTACTGCATTCTAACCATTGCACCACCAGAGCTTTTATAGTTGTATATTGAATTTTTATTTTTTGTAAGCTGCCTAGAGCAGTGTTGACGAACCTTTTCGGCACTGAGTGCTGAAACAGGAGTGCGTGCGTGCCAGGAACCGGAACAGCAGCTGCCCAGTGTGCATGTGCACGTGGGGAAGATGATCTTTCCGGTGTGCGAATGCTGGTCTTTGTGCATGCATTTGTGACACAAACCAGAAGACCAGGTGGCTGGTGCACATGCGTGGGAGCACTGGAAACTGGAAGAGCAGCCGCCCGGTGTGTATGCGTGTGCTGGGAAGATGATTCGGTTTCCAGCGCACACATGCGCCCCAGCCAGCAGGTCTTCGTGCACGCATGTCCGCCAGAAACCGGAAGACCAAGTGGCCGGGGTGCATGCGTGCACTGGAAACCGGAAGATCATTTTCCCAGCGTGCGCATGTGCACCAGGTGGCTGCTGTTCCGGTTTCCGGTGTTCCCGTGCATGTGAGGACCAGCTGGCTGGCGTGCCGGAACCTGGAAGACCAATGGGCAACGGTTCGCGTGCCTGGAGAGATGGCTTTGCGTGCCACTTCTGGCACGCATGCCATAGTTTCACCATCATGGGCCTAGAGTCAGCAAGAGTAAGTTGGTGGCCACATAAATTTTCTAAGTAAGTAAGTGAATGAATGACTGAATCAATCAATCACCACTGCAATCCTTTTTAATAGACTGTGGAAAAGCACATGTGGGGTTGCGGCCCTTGCGGGTGATGTGTGAAAGCACCCCAGGGCAGTGGTGAAATGTAAAATTTACTACTGGTCTGTGGGCGTGGATTGGTGGGGGGGGGGTATTTCTTGTCCCACCTGATTTTATGTCACCTGCACATCTGATAAACTTTTATCTCTTCATTTAAACTCTCATTTCTTCATCCAAGTTACTGCTCGAAATATTGAATACCGGTGGACTCAGACTGATCTTTGAGGCATCCAGTGCTGAAATGTAAAATTTGTTACTACCGGTTCTGTGGGCATGGCTTGGTGGGGAGTAATGTGACTGAGTGGGCATGGCCAACTTTAAAAAAAAAAAAAAACTTTTAAAAGCATTTTTTCTACAACCTCTTTGGCAGAAGAGGTTGTAAAAAAATGCTTTTAAAAAAAGACTCTGACGATCCCAGCTGAGCCGCGCGATCATCAGAGGCTTTTTTTTTTACTTTTAAAAGCATTTTTTCAGTTGAAGAAAAAATGCTTTTAAAAGTAAAAAAAAAAAAAAGCCTCTGATGATCACGCGGCTCAGCTGGGCGTGGGGGGAGCAGGGATTTTTGCTACCGGTTCTCCGAACCACCCGCCGCCATCACTACCGGATCGGGTGATCTGGTCCGAAACGGGAGCATTTCACCCCTGCCCCAGGGCATCCAAAAGAAAGGAGGTGACATCTATGCAGGCCCCAAGTCAAAGCTTCTCATTAAAACGATCATCTTTGCAAAGTCCATTCTTTCGCCAAAGCCATTCCAGTTCCCATCCTCCTGTTTCAATTCCTGCCACTGGACCAGGCAGTCAGAAGTCTTTAGGATTGGATTTGGGATCGTTTGCCAGCAGGTGCTGACGTCACAGCTTTGAACGGCGAGCAAGCAGACTAAAGAGACCCTTTGTGCAGAATATGAAAATGTGCGGCTGGTCGCCAGATTCCCAGCAAATCCTGGCTGGTTCCTGTGCATTTCTTCCCCTCTCTCTGCAGCAGCTGGAGATGCTTCTACTTTTTTAGGCACAGATGTCTGAGTAGCTTTTTTCCTTTTTTTAAAAAAAAATACACCTCCCCTTGTTGGATTTTTGAGCTTTGTGTTGTTGTTTTTTAAGGCCCAGATGATCAGCATTTTAAAAATATTTTTTTTTTTTTGGCTTCCACAGCAAACTTTGAGAGCGCAGATCAGAATGTCAGTTTTGAAAACTCTACTGCCCGAGAAAAAAGCAGCTGTCAAAATCCAGGCCAGAGGTTGATCTAAAGTTCTGAGAACAGTAGCGAGAGACTGGATGGCTTTTGCTCAGACGTGCTGCACAGAAGCCAGAAAAAGGCACAAAGAGGGAAGAGAGCGAACACTTTGAAGCGGTGTTAAAATGTGAATTGCTACCATGAATAGAGCCAATAACTTTCTCAAGTCAAGAGGAAAAGACAGGCAAGTTCCTCGTCTCTAACGAGAATAAATCTTGAACTTGGGAACAGTCTAAATCGGTATATTGTATTTAACACCGGGAAAGAGATAGCACTGCTATTTTATGTGGCCCGGCAACTTTAAGTTGTGTGGACTTCATCTCCCAGAATTCCCCAGCCAGCAGAGCTGGGGGCTGCATATATGTGACTGAAGCAGGGTTTGGGTTTATTTAAGGAAACTGAGGGGGCTTTATAGCACAGATAAGATTAATTTGGCATGGATCCAGCTTACTTGAGGGACTCTCTCACCCCACGGGGATTGGCCCATCTCACCTGTGCTGGCAGAGGAGGCCTCCTGCGGGTCCCCTCAGTCCAATTATTCCAGCTGTTGGGGTCCAGGAGGAGGGCCTTCTCTGCTGTGGCTCCTGCATCTTGGGCCCTGATGTGAGGTTGGCTCCAACCCTCCTCTCTTTTCGCAAGGGCCTAAAGACCTGGCTCTGCCAGTTGACCTGGGGTCCCAGTGGGGGATCAGCCCAATGAAGGTTGATTCAGTAATGACAGATCCCACCTCCCCCCACCAGTCTGCCCCTGCCCTCCCCATGAGCCCTTGGTCTTAATGTCTGTTTTAGCTGCATGTGTAAGCTGCCCAGAGTTACTCTGCGGTAAGATGGGCGGCCAATACAAACAAACAAACAAACTAGCAATAGCACGTAAACTTATATACCTGAGTAGGATAGAAGGCTGAGTCAATCTTGAGCCAGTCAGTATTGAACTGCGAACTGCCGGCAGTCAGCAGTCAGTAGAATTAGCCTGCAGTACTGCATTCTAACCACTGTGCCACCACGGCTCAGAAATTAGAAGACAACAAACTCTTTCAGCTTTGGTCAAGGATGCTGAGCAACAAGGCCCTCCCTATTCACCAGGACAATGTGCAGCCCATCATAAGATTGAAATCCTGTAGGCCAGCTTGGAAGTCATCTATTCGCTTTAGCATCTACCCGGTTTAACCCTGAGAACGCCTGGAGAGAGGAAGGGTCCAAGATAAGCATGGCTTAGTGGAGAATGTGAACAAGCATGCATAAATGCAAAAAGTAGCACAAGTCTGCTTCCCAAATGAGTTGTATTTGTATCTTGCCATCCTTGTAGTCCCCTGTTGGGGAATGCTGGGAGTCCACACTTCTTAATGTTGCCAAGGCTGAAAAACACTGCTCTGTCACATCGAACCAATAATTCTTAGAGCTCAGACATCATTGGCGTTGGGGAAGAGCTACCCATTCATGTAAAAAGGTGCCTCTAGCCAATTGGCCAAACAGGGACTGCTCATCTCAGTTTCGGAAACCTTGCCAGCAAGGCAGCTGCCATGATTGTGTCTTGTTCTCTGCGGCTGGACCAAATGCCTGGAGAGCTTCCAGTCGGTTACACTGATTCTTCTACAATCTATTGAGAGAGTCCTCTTGGCTTCCCTGTGCCAATAAAGGAGAAACAGTTGCAGCAGTCAGAACCTCTCTTTCCCAGCCACACCCAGGATCTCTGATAGGAGGAGGGCATTCTCAGGATTTAACAGCTGCTGATTGGTTGACTGGTTATGCCACCTGCAATTGGTAAAGTTGCCATACCTATGGTTCTTGCCCACCTCTGTTTTAGAGAACGGCTGTATTAAGGATTATTCATTCTCCCACCCAGGAATATCTGCTGTCTGTTTGAAGTGAAAAAGGGAAACGGTGACTATATGATCAGCCCCACGTCCCCTATTTTGTACAGGTACTCTTTGATTTACATCCATTCATTTAGTGACCATTCGAAGTTACAAAAGCACTGAAAAAGTGACTTATGACCGTTTTTCACACATACTACCGTTGCAGCATCTCGTGGTCATGTGATCAGAATCCAGATGCTTGACAACTGGTTCATATTTATGACGGTTGCAGTGATCCCCGGGGTCACGTGATCTCCTTTTGTGACCTTCTGACAAGCAAAGTCAATAGGGAAGCTGGATTCACTTAGCAACCATGTTACTAACTTATCAGCTGCAGTGATTCACTTAACAACTGTAGAAAGATAATATTGGTCTCCTGTCTGTATTAGTGCTGTTGATTGTATTGTTTTTCTTGGTATTTTAATTGTTTGCAATTGTTTAAGGGGCTGCCACAAGGAAGGGGGGGAATCACCCTATTCTCCAAAGCACCTGAAGGCAGGACAAGAAGAAACTAATCAAGGAGAGAAACAATCTAGAACTAAGGAGAAATTTCCTGACAGTACAATTAATCAGTGGAACGACTTGCCTCCAGAAGTTGTGAATGCTCCAACACTGGAAATTTTTAAGAAGAGTTTGGATAACCATTTGTCTGAAGTGGTTATAGGGTTTCCTGCCTAAGCAGGGGGTTGGACTAAAAGGCCTCCAAGGTCCTTTCCATTTCTGTTGTTGTTATTATTACTATTGTTCATCACCTAGAGTCACTTGTTGAGGTGGAAAGCTTTACATGTTGATTTAATTAATTACAGAAGATGCAAGGGTAGATTTCAATGGTTAGTGGTGAAGAACTGGTGACAGCAGCAGCAACTTCTTAGTTACTTGATTTCTAAGGCTGCCCATTCGTCAAGCAACACTTTTTAGAACTGATTGTCTTTTGCAAATAGCAATAGCAGTAGCACTTAGACTTATATACTGCTTCACAGCGCTTTACAGCCTTCTCTAAGCGGTTTACAGAAGTAGCATCTTGCTCCCAACCATTTGGGTCCTCATTTTACCGACCTTGGAAGGATGGGAGACTGAATCAACCTTGAGCCTAGTGAGACTCGATGTTCTGTCCCCCTTCCTCACACAGGCAAACGTAATACCAAGCACGCCTGCCAATATTTTATTAGGTAAACAGATTAGAATTCTTGGCAGACCAAGGTTTTGGCAGCAAACTGCCGAATGCCTGCCAAGCCCGTTTTTACTCCCATAAAGCAGAAGAAGACTTATCTTCAGTCCGTTCCAGGAGGAACAAATTATCCACGAGACAAGAGTTTAATCAATGTTCAGTCCAAAATATATCCAAACCGAATTTCAGAGATCACGATGTGACTTTCAGGGTTTAACTTTGTCCGTCACAAAGCCTGAAGAGCAATCCCACCCACTTTTATTCCTGGTGGAGCATGGCTCTGTGACTCAGCTCAATCTCTGGCCCTCCCATGCCTCTTCTGTTGCTGCGCACGCTTCTCTCCGACGCTGCCTGGGATCAAGCCAGGATTCATCATCTTTGCTCCCTATCAATTGGTGCTCCAATATGCCTTCCTCCTGGCACATCCCAGGCTGTTCCTCCTGGCCTTCGGATGGAACCTGAGGCATTGCCAGAAAGGAGGGTCCTGGAGAGGGAGGCCTTGTCAGTTCCTCCCCATCACCTTCTGAGTCCTCTTCCTCTGTTAGGACAGGCTCGGGAATCGGGGTCACAACACTCGAACTGCCGAACTACTGGCAGCTGGCAGTCGGCAGAATTAGCCTGCAGTACTGCATTCTAACCACTGCGCCAACACGGCTCTTATGTGGCATTCTCTTAGATAACCATACTTTTTCCAAGACAAGATATTTAAAAAAAGAGATTGGGGGGAGAAAGTTGGAAGAGCATTTGGCTGGTTTCTTCTCTCATTTAAATCCGGAGATTTTGGGGAGAGCACACCCATCTTGGGGATTGAGATAAACTGGCTTGGCTTCTAGTTGCTAATCCCTCTTTTTTGTGGTCTGCTTCTCCTTTTGGGTGACTTGAGAATTGTTCACATCCGAATAAACCAGAAATGGGCGGACAAGAAAGGACTTGTGAAAAGAGGGGGAGTAGCAGGATTCACAGAACCATAAGTAAAGGCATCTGGCAGGTGAAACAGCCATCTGGGATTGGACAGCTGGACTCAAACTATCCCAAATTCTGGTTTGTTGTGAGACCCAGATCAGTCCAATATTTATTTCATTTTAGGTTTTAAAGATTATTCTGTTATTCTTATGCTCATTGTGCAGAAAGGCATCTGTTTCTAAAATCTCCCAAGAAGACAAGTGCTTTGCCAGCAACCAAAGCTCCCCAGTGTGGCTTTTTCATTGTTTACAGTTTTTTCTCTTGTTTTCCATGGTGTTCCCCCCCCTCCACCCCACCCCACCCCCACTTCTGCATATTCCTCAGTCATCCAGCAATGAAATAAAAACCAGCTGAAGTCTCCTGGATTTTTTTTATGGCCATTTAATCTCTGCAAGAGAAATATCAGAGTTTTTCCAAGTTTACAGATATTACAGATTTTGGAGGAGATGAAGCAATAGTATTTAGCACTTACATAGCAGCTTTCACTGTGAATTTCAAACGGTTTTACCGATGTGATTTTACTGCTTCCCTTCCCAACAAAACAGCAATTCTTAACACCTTGTTGCAGGTGGAGAGAGGCAGAGAAGTTAAAGGTTAAATGTTCAATCCTTGTTGGGCTACTGAGGAATCGGTGATTGGCAACACTTTCAGGACAGGACACATCACACCACCATGTACGCAACAACCCTAAATTCAGAGCCTAGATAGCTGTAACACTTCGATAGCACTGGCAAATTGTTGTATTCCCACCTGCCTAGCAAATTCTCTGCAGCTGCATCTGTGGGCTTCGTTCTGATCTTGGGAAGAATAACAGAATAACAGAGTTGGAAGGAACCTTGGAGGTTTCTGGTCCAACACGCTGCTCAAGCAGGAAACCCTCTGTCATTTCAGATTGTTTGTCCAATCTCTTTTTAAAAGCCTCCAGTGTTGGAGCACCCAGAACTTTTGGAGGCAAGTCGTTCCACTGATTAATTGTTCTAATTGTCAGGAAATTTCTCCTTAGTTCTAGGTTGCTTCTCTCTCCTTGATTAGTTTCTATCCATTGCTTCTTGTCCTGCCTTCTGGTGCTTTGGAGAATAATTTGACCCATTCTTCTTTGTTGCATCCCCTCAAATATTGGAACACTGCTATCGTATCACCCCTAGTTCTTCTTTTCATTAAACTAGATATACCCAATTCCTGCAACCTTCCTTCATATGCCTCCAATCCCCTAATCATCTTTGTTGCTCTTCTCTGAACTTTTTCTAGAGTCTCCACATCTTTTTTTACATTGTGGTGACCAGAACTGGATGCAGTATTCCAAGTGTGATCTTACCAAGGCCTTATAAAGTGGTATTAACACTTCATGTGATCTTGATTCTATCCCTCTGTTTATGCAGCCTAGGATTATGTTGGCTTTTTTGACTGCTGCCACACACTGCTGGCTCATATTTATGTGATTGTCCATTAGGACTCGAAGATCCTTTTTGCAGTTATAATTGTTAAACCAGGTACCAACAGTAGTACCTGCTATATGCAAGTATGCCTGTTAATGAGAGACGTTTCCCTTTTATTAAAGGTAACCTTTCCTTGGTAATGTGAGGTTCGGCAAGATGGAGAGTTGATCCCCTACTTGATTTTATGGGATGTGTAGCTGCTCAGTAGCTGTGTTGGGAGGAAGAGTGACAGATTGTCCAACATACTTGCAGGCTGTTTGGTTTGAAGGCCACCTTGAATCTTTTTTTCTCAGCTCCTCAGGAGAAGCTACTTGTTCTAAGCCTGCAGCATTTGGGATGAGTCCGTCCTGGGCTCCCAACTGTTCTTCCAGAGTTCATAATCATAACGGACAGCACTGCCATGCGTGACCGTTCCTTTTCTCAATTCTGTCTGTTCCATGGTTGCTTTCACATCGCCCTGGTTAACTGAATGATGGCTGGCTCACTTGCCAGGTTGGCTTGACACAAGGGCTGGAGTAACAGTAATTGTGATGGATCCGTATTTGTTGGTGTGCAGAAAGAACAGATTATAGAAACAGGTCACTGCTGAATGCTCACAGTTGAAAAAAAGACTGGATTTCTCCATTGTTTCTGGCAGAGAGATGTCACTGATGATCTTCTTTTGGAAGATTGGAATGACATTGGTTGTTTACCAGTCCTCTGATAGTTCGTCTGTGCTCCAGGATCTTTGAAAGATTTTGCTGTCCCAAGATCACACCTGCCAGCTACTTCAGAATCCTGGGATACAATCCATCTGATCCTGGTGATGGTCCAGATTGTTCTCTACTCAGGGAACAAAAGATGTTTAGATGCTTAGGTGGCAGTTTTGCATCTCATAAATCTACTCACCTGGTACCTATTTTGATGAAATTGATTTCTAAATATCTGTTTGCATCCTTCTTTTAACCCTTCCATTTGTGGGTGAATTGTAAGTAGGACCTGTCTTTCCTTTAAGTAACACAAAGAAGCAACTGAACAAATAGTGGCAGAAATATTTGGTGGCCAGAAAATTCTTATCTTCAGTTGGACACAGAATATTCTACTTTACTATTCTCTTTAACTACACAGAATTTAACGCATAATAGTCAATGGGACAAAACATAACTTTTCCTTGGTAGGCTATCATATTTCATTTGAAAGTAAAGAACGAGAGGATTTGTTTAGGGTGTAGAAGAAAGCACACATCTGATTTTCAATCTGATCTACAGGTAATAACGCTGCAGTCCATCGCTCCAGCTGGCTACAGACCTCACTTCTCATTCTTATATTTTTAATTGGCACACAAATTGGCTTGTCACCTTTGGCCATGTTATCCTCACATATTCCCCATTTATAGCATTCATACGTGGCTGTCACAAACCTTGGTTACATTTCTCTGTTTTGATTTGTCTTGTCGGAAGATCTCTCCTTCTCCTGGTGGAGTGGGAGGCTGAAGGAACAATGTAGGTGTGCAGAAGGAGCTGGAGAGGAGGCAGAAATTGGGAGCTGAGAAAGCAACCAAGATGTCGGAGCCTCTTCACAAGGATGCTTCATTAGATTCCACACAGCAGCCATGAAGAAACAACCAATCCGAGCTGACTCTCCCTTTTTTCTTCCTTTTCCTTTCAACTGCATCCATTATTATGTGCTTTTGGAGAAATCCTTCTCAAACTGCAGGCCGCACGTGCTATTCAGAGCTTGTCCCCATCTACCCTCTCTGCTCAGTAAGTTGAGAAATGAGCGATTTCATTTTGAGCTAAAATTGTTGAGATCTATAATTTGAGCTTTAAAAAAAAGAAGTCAGAGATTGCTGCAAAATATCCTATGCTGCATTTTTAACCCTGCCCCTCCTCTTATTTATTTTGCAGGTTTTTGAATTTGAATTTTCAGCTTCTGTACATTTGGGGTGAGGATATCTTTGTTTGGGGGAGGTACAATAAGAGAAGTGAATAAAATACTTTGATATTTTTATATAAAGGAGATTTCTCCTTAGCTCTTACAGCTCTTGGTTCTATTTTTGCTTTCCAACGAGTAGAAGAGTAGAATGTCAGTACCCTTTTCTTATTAATTCCCATTATATTCTACCCAGCATAAAGATTGGATGTTGGGTTCACATATTACTTTAAGCCATCATATGATAACTGTGATTTGGCTTACCTGTTGTGTAAACCTAGTAACTAGCAAACTATGGCTTATAACTTATAAGTTTCTCCCATTTGGGCAAATTCATAGAATAATAGAGTTGGAAGGGACTTTGGAGGTCTTCTAGTCCAACTCCTGCTCAAGCAGGAAACCCTATACCATTCTAGATAAGTGGCTGTCCAGTCTCTTCTTAAAAGTCTCCAGTGATGGAGCCACCCACAACTTCTGAAGGCAACCTGTTCTATTGGTTGATTGCTCTAACCGTTAGGAAATTTCTCCTTAATTTTAGGTTGCTTCTCTCCTTGGTTAGTTTCCATTCATTGTTTTTTGACTTCTTTCCAAATGCATGACTTAAATTCTCAGAATTCTCTAGCCAGTGTGACTGTTATTGAGAATTCAGTACTTGAAGATTGAGAAATGGGGTTCTCCAGTACACAAAGTCAGACAGTTTAAGATGAATTCAGTAAATGGTTGAATAAATTCAATACATGGTTAGGCAGCTATGACTGGTCCTGGGTCAATCAGCATTAACTTGTAGTCTATCAATCTCCAGAAGAAGTAATGTTAGAAGTTAATGAGCTAGGAGATGCTTTTGTGGCAGGAACCTCGTGACAAAGGTGCCCCTTCAATATGCAAGTCCCTCAGTGTTCAGGTGACAATTTAACCAACTTATTCCCGAAGACAGGAGTCTCTGAGGTTGGCAACTTTAAGAGTTGTGGACTTCAACTCCCAGAATTCCTCAGCTAGCCATGTTGATTGGGGAATTCTGGGAGTTGAAGTCCACAAGTCTTATATTTGCCAGGTTTGCAGGCCCCTGCCCTAAAACAATGTTTCCCAACCTTAGATATTTTAAGATATGTGAACTTCATCCCAGAATAACCTAGCAAGCAATGTATTCTGGGAGTTGAAGTCCACAAAACGTAAAATATCTAAGGTTGGAAACATTGTCCTAAGCTTTGGTCAAGTAACATCACTTCAGTTCCCATCATTTTAGTTTATGTTTTCTTCTTAATTTGCAACTCTTTACACTACTTTCAGAAGTTTTCTTTCTTCACCTTTTTGCCCTCTTTTTGGAATCATCTGGGGCCATGCCTGGATATAATAATTTCATCTTAATCATTGTGAAAAAATTAAATATTACTGCCTTGAATGAGCCTATAATGTGCTTTCTGAAATTTGGAAAACCGCCATTCTCTTCTCCTATCTCTTATTCCAGTGCAACTATGGTTCTGTCTTTATGTCATGGTTATCAG
This sequence comes from Pantherophis guttatus, assembly GCF_059756535.1. Classification (NCBI taxonomy): domain Eukaryota; kingdom Metazoa; phylum Chordata; class Lepidosauria; order Squamata; family Colubridae; genus Pantherophis; species Pantherophis guttatus. The sequence goes on from NC_142074.1 coordinate 4,093,958, forward strand.
TGGTGACTTCACCTATCAGACTGTGGTGGTAGCCAAACTCTGATTTGTATGGTTTGGTTTCGTGTGTGGTACAAAACCAGTCATCATGGTTTGTAAGTTTACACAGTTTTGCTTGTTGTACTAATCCATCTGACTGACTAATTACCAAAACACTTTGACAGCTAGATAGCGAAGTAAATAAAGAATCATAGCTAAGCAGACTATAGATTTGTAAGACAAACTCAGCTGATGTGAAAAGATATTTTATTTACCAACTGGACTTATATTCTTATCTTGCTGCACAGTGTATTAATGAACTTCGATATCATAAATGTAATAGCTGATTTATACATTCTGCTTATGAAATAATAATTGCCATAATTATGCAGTTGGGAAAATTGTTTTGAAATGAACAAGTATTTATTTCAGTTGAATTGAAATAAGTACTTGTTGAAGAAACAGGCCCCTTGTTCCAGTGAATCTTTTATTACCCTCGGTGGCCATATCCTATCTGGCTACCCACAATTTTTGAAAATATCACCTCCGCTAATTCAAAATTCATATCCATCACTTTGTATGTAAATAATCTGAAATAAAACTGAAATGAAGGCTTGTTTAGATGTTTGTATGGGAAGACAATGATATGCCATACAGTTAAATTAAAATTAATGCTACAAATATTAGTATCTGAGAAAAATTGAAGAAAAGAAATAACAATCTTGGGGGAAAAAAAGAAAGCTGCAGATACAATCAGTATAACTGGGAAAATGCTAAAATATGGATGCGGTTTGTTTATGGACTGGCTGTGCAATTTATTAGAGCATGTGAAGAGTGCATTTGTGTCTGACAAAGCAGTTATTGTTCCTGGATACAAAAGGAAAGTTAGCAAGAATAAATAAAGAAACTAGCAGGGAATTAGTGCGTTAAGTGTGCCTCAGGAGAGGTCTGCAGAATTCTGATTGAAAAGATATGAAGTGTAACAGTGAGCACAATTTGGAAAATGCAGAGTGGCTTTAAGCCAAGAAGGACTTGTCTCTTCAGTAGGTTATTGAGAAATGTATGAATGGGAAAAAGAAGGATTTGAAAATTAAAGAGACCATATTGATAGTAACAGAGTTTTACAGAGGAAATGGACTAGACGTTTTACATAAGCAGTGAGAACAAGAGGAAGCCAATAAATTTGTGTAACTTGGAAACAAATTTTTATTATAGAGGGGCAAATGGAAAGAGAAAGTTTAAAGTAAAAATTCTTTGTCAAAAGAAGCATGAACACTTGGTTTTATGCAGGGGTGGGTTCCACTTACCTTTGCTACTGGTTCGCAATGGGAACTAGTAAGCCCAGAGCGTCCATGATGACGTCTGGGCAGGTGGGCGGAGCCTCCTGCCACCGTTACTACCGGTTTGCAAGATTCGGACCGAACCGGTAGCAACCCACCACTGGTTTTATCGGAGTAAAACTTGGAATGTCAAGAGCAGGGTTTCTCAACCTTGGCAGCTTGAAAATGTATGGACTTCAACTCCCAGAATTCCCCAGCCAGCAAGGAAGACATAAAAGAAAGATGAATACAGTGAATGTGAGGCAATAAAACTGTGTGGTAAAACCAGAAAGAGAGGATACTAGGAATGAGTGTGCATTACTTGGGAGAGGTTTGGTTTTCTGGAGAGGATTAATGAGGTATGTCTTTGAAAACACATTTATGACAGTAGAGTTCATAGTGGACTTCAACTCCCAGAACTCCCCAACCAGCATAGCTGGCTGAGGAATTCTGGGAGTTGAAGTCCACAAGTTGTACAGTTGCCAAGTTGGGAGACCCATGTTCTAGAGCAGGGATGTCAAACTCAATTTCATTGAGGGCCACATTGTGTTTTACCTTGGGAGCGGGGGTAGGCGTGGCCAGGATGGGCATGGCCAGCTCAATGTCACTCATGTCAGGGGCACCTGTGGTGGCCAAGTGTTAAGGCAGGACTTCCCTCAGACCCTTCCTCATTCTCATTATAATCTCTTTCCTTCCTTCCCTCTTCCTTCTCCTTCCCTCTTCCTTCCCCTCTTTCCTTATTTTTCCTTCCTTGCTCTCTTCACATCTTTCCTTCTTTTTTTTGTCTTTCCTCTTTTCCTTTCTCTTTTCCTGTCCCTTCTTGCATGCTCAAATGCAAAACATTTCTTCTTTTGTTTTGTTTTTAGTTTGTTTCGCTAGCCCTCTGCCAGTGAAAACGGAGCCCTTGGGCCCATTCACTCTGCCAGTGAAAACGGGGCCCGTTTTCACTGGCAGAGGGCTGCAGGAGACCGTCGTGGCCGCACACGGCCCAGGGGCTCCGTTTTCTCTGGCAGAGGCACCCCAGGCCAGTCCTTTGCTGTTTCCAGGGTGGCCCCGTGGACCGGATCTAAGCACCTCCCGGGCCGGATCTTGAGTTTGACACCCCTGTTCTAGAGGAAGAGGAAGGCTTAGAAAATTGTGTTGGGGGGAGTTAGTAAGTTCCAGGGAGAGAGAGAGAGGGAGGGAGAGGGAGAGAGGGAGAGGTGAGAAGTTAAAAGAACAAAAAACTGTGTGTAAATGGATATGGTGGAAAAGCAAAGATGTTTTGCAAGGACAGAAACTTTTGGGATGGAATTGGACATAACTGCAGCTAGTCCTCAACTTACGATCACCTTGGGATCAGAATTTCCATTGCTAAGCAAGGTGGCTGCTAATTCCGTCGTGCTGGATTTTACGACTTTAGACTGATTTTATTGCTTTTTGCCACAGTTGTTAACCGAATCACTGCAGTTGTTACTGTAAGTGAATCGTGTGGTCATCAAATGAATCTGGCTTTTCCCATTGGCTTTGCTTGTCAGAAGCCGGCTGGGAAGGTCACAAATGATGATCACAGGGCACTACAACCGCCATAAATAAACGTCAGTTACTAAGCACTCAAATTTTGATCCTATGACTGTGGGGCTGCTTTGACCGTCGTAAGTACGAGGACCAATGATAAGTCACTTTTTTCAGTGCCATTGTAACTTTGAATGGTCACTAAATGAATGGTTGTAAGTCAAGGACCACCTGTACATCTGTTTCCTTTTCTCTTATTTATTTATTTATTTATTTGTTTAAATTTCTATACCGCCCTTCTCCAAATAGGACTCAGGGCGGTGCACAGCCTAAGTAAAAACAAAACATACAAAATTTAAAAAACAGTATTAAAATAATTAGATATTCTGGCCGTAAATTAAAACAACCCAATTTAAAACCAATTTAAAATTTAGCTCAAGCCAGCCCAGCTAGTTGAAATAAATAAGTTTTCAGGGCCCGACGAAAAATCCGGAGGTCTGTTATTATACGTAACTCCGGGGGAAGGTTATTCCAGAGGGTGGGCGCCGTCACAGAGAAGGCTCTCCCCCTGGGGGTCGCCAGCCGACATTGTCTGGCGGACGGCACCCTGAGGAGGCCCACTCTGTGCGAGCGTACTGGCCGGTGGGAGGCTATTGGTGGCAGAAGGCGGTCTCGTAAGTACCCCGGCCCTAAGCCATGGAGCGCTTTAAAGGTGGTCACCAACACCTTGAAGCGCACCCGGAAGACTACCGGGAGCCAGTGCAGCTCGCGCAGGAGAGGTGTCACATGGGAGCACCTTGTCGCCCCCATAATCCCCCGCGCGGCTGCATTCTGGACCAGCTGGAGCCTCCGGGTGCACCCCAGGGGGAGCCCCATGTAGAGAGCGTTGCAGTAGTCCAGGCGGGAAGTGACTAGTGCCTGAGTGACTGTGCGTAGAGAGTCCCGATCTAGAAAGGGGCGCAACTGGCGTATCAGGCGAACCTGATAAAAAGCCCCCCTGGCCACGGCCGTCAAATGGTCTTCTAAAGACAGCCGTGCGTCCAGGAGGACGCCCAAGTTGCGAGCCCTCTCCGTGGGGGCGAGTAATTCGCCCCCAATAGCCAGCGATGGCGTCAGCTGGCTATATCGGGACGCTGGAAGCCACAGCCACTCGGTCTTGGAGGGGTTGAGTCGGAGCCTGTTTCTCCCCATCCAGGCCCGCACGGCCTCCAGGCACTTTCATTTCTTTTGCTTCCTTTTTCTTGCTTCTCTTCTTCTTGCTTACTTCAAAAGAGAACAGCACAATGGTTCTGCACGTATGTAAGTTCTATCTTTGGTTATATAAAGTCCTTTTCAAAGTCCTTTGTATGGTTGTATGATCCTAGCTTGTTATCCATGCCTTAATCAATGGAAGAGCTGGCCAGTTCTTTCTCCAATCATGTTTGATGTTTGTACAGGTAGTCCTCGACTTACGACCACAATTGAGCCCAAAATTTACGTTGTTAAGTGAGACATTTGTTGAGTTTTGCCTCATTTTACAACCCTTCTTGCCATAGTTGTTAAGTGAATCAGTGCAGTTGATAAGTTATTAACCTGGTTGTTTAGTGAATCTGGCTTCCCCATGGACGTCGCTTGTCAGAAGGTTGCAAAAGGGATCACATGACCTTGGGACACAGTGGCGGTCTTGAGTGGGAGTCAGTTGTCAAGCATCTGAATTTTGATCAGCTGACCATGGGGATGCTGCAAAGGTCAGAACTGTGAAAAATGGTCATAAGTCACTTTTTTCGGTGCCATTGTAACTTTGAATGGTCACTAAATGAACTGTTGTAAGTCAAGGACTACCTGCATTATTCAGTTCTTCACAGGGTAGCATATTGTTCATTAACCGACAGGTTAATCAAGAGCCTTGATAGTACTGTGGTCTACACACCCTGTTATTAACACAGCTGCCTGCAATTTACTGCTGGTTCGAATCTCTCCAAGGCTCAAGGTTGACTCAGCCTTCCATCCTTTCTACGGTAGTTGAAATGAGGACCCGGATTGTGGGGGCAATAAGCTGACTTTGTATAAATATACAAACGTATGAAGGCTATTGCTTAACGCATTGTAAGCCGCCCTGAGTCTCCGGAGAAGGGCGACATATAAATCAAATTAAAATAAATAAATAAATAAAATAAAATGTTAAGGTATCATTAAGTTGCAAAGAAGAGCTGCGCTGTTAATGACAGAACCCACCATATGTATGTGTGAAGTCACATTTAAGGTTTGCCGTTAAGGTCTTTCCTGCACCTTTAACAGATGTGTTAGAGGTAGAATATCATCATAGCTATTATATATCACATTCTCTTGCCATATGCACTAACCACATTTGGCACTGTAGTTTTTATTTTTAAAGATGTCATATTGTCCTAAAGGGCCCAAATCATGCTAATCGCATTGTTTGAATTATAGCCATTACGTTACATTAATTCAACCATTTCGGATTAATCATGCCTTTTAATAAATGTGTACATTCAATTGTTAATTATTCTGCTTATGTGGCAGAAGGTTTGGTAAATGCATAATTTATTATTTTTAATGTCCATCTGTTGTAGAGTTGGAATGCCTCATTAAAAACTGACTAGGTTTTTAAAAAATCTTTTTAACCTTTTCTTTGTTTCGCTGCTGTACGTCCTCTTCACTGATACGTTTTTCATAAACATTTTATTTAGTAAAATAAATGGAATTGAAAACAGTAGAATATTCTTCCATTTCATGGGTTACAGAATTAAAAAATAGAAGTGACTCATAGCTTGATTGACTGAGTTCATGGAATAGCTAAGGCTAAACTGGCATTCAAACACTATTCGTTTTTATATAGAAAGATTTTTATAGTGTCAGAAATCACTTGATTCCAAACAACCCCTCAGTACGTCCATCCTTTGAAAAACGGCTTATGGTTCCTACTTTGGGACATTGGGGCAGGAGGAGCAGGTTGAGGCTAGCAGATATTGCTTCCTATTGTGGTCCCCTTATACGAAACAACACCCCATAAGAAGCCACATCAGTCGGATGGCCTTCAGAGAGCATTCGGAGAATAAATTGGGTGATACCATTTGACTTGTGATCGGTTTTTCCTGCATCCTTAATATAATTGAATATGCGTTTTACCCTGGAGATTTTGATGATGATGATGAAAATGATGATTGCACTTTATATTTTGATGTATTATGTTTTTATTACAAGCCACCAGAGATCAGGCAATATTTGGTAGTATACAAACTTGACAAACATATAAATGGTAGGGGAAGTCAGGTTTTTTGAGCAGGCCTGCTGAAATTAAGGGAATTTATCACAATTAGTTGAACTCTCACTGAGTTCATTGGTCTTGAAATCTGGTGGAGGCTGAATTCAACTGATCAGAAAAGTAGCATCTTCCAGTCTAATCTCTGCTCTGTGCAGGAATTCAAATTAAAGTTGTAGGCAAAATTTTGAAACTATCCAGAAAAGCAGAGTCTAGCATCTCTCTGGGTTGCGCCGCTTCTTCAGACTGCTCTTACTTTTAAGAAATCTTTGTAAGGATTCAGTCCCTTCAGTTTTTAATTCTGTGTCCTGTGCTCTGGCTGAGAAAGAGCAGGGATTACCTTTGTCCCAAAAGGTGCTTTTTCAAGAGGCAACTGGACTTCCTTCGTTTTTCTTTGAAGAGGTTTTGCTTCTCATTCAAGAAGCTTTTTCAGTTCTGACTGAATGATGAAAATTAAAAGGATTTATATTCCTTGCAGTCATCTGGTCATTAGCACTCCTTCTGAGAGTCGTTGAGGCCACTTGGAGATTTATCTGTTCCCTCAGTGTTTGATGAAAGAAGCCATCTACATTAAGATTGAACAGCCCTCTCTCAACAGAGGGGGAGGGATATGACACCACCCATCTCCTGTTTACAACACAGCTCCTTTCAGCACTTCCATATAACTTCCATTCAGGTGATCCGGAGGCCACAAATAAATCTCCAAGTAGCCTCAACGGCTCTCAGAAAGAGTGCTAATGACCAGATGACTGCAAGGAATATAAATCCTTCCATTCTCCACCATTCAGTCAGAACTGAAGAAGCTTCTTGGATGAGAAGCAAAACATCTTCAAGGAAAAACAAAGTCCAGTTGAAAAAGCACCTTTGGGACAACCATAACCTGGATGACCAAGAATCTCCATAGACAGGCTTTACCTTTCTTCTCTGCAACATCTCTTCAGGGGTTTGAAGAAGACTATCATGTCCTTTCTGAAAGGTTCCTAACTCTTTCTTCGTACAACTTTGCTTCTCAGCTCCTGGATCATTTTGCTTTCATACAGGGGAGAGCATCATCACTTGGATTCACACATTATCTGAAGCTGTGGTTTGTGAAGCAGAGATGTTTGCCCAACGCAACGCTAAATTGAAACAGGACAATAGATGGAGCTAATCCTGAAGGAAACCACAAGATTAATGGGTTATCAAACTCTCTATTTTTTCCCCAAATCATGAGTGTTTTCTACTTAATAAAATCACTGGAGGATTCAATCCAGCCTTCTATTTTTGATGGTGGACAATAAGACTCTCTTGGAAGTTGTGCTTGCTTAAGCCTCAAGCAGCAAATTTTGCTTTGAGTCCCCAAAGGTGCTTCTTCTCCTCTTTGCATTCACTTGATGGTCGCCACAGGTTTGCTGTGTTTTCACTACTGAAACTGTGGTTCTGTGGTTCTGAGTTTTGCCAGTTTCTGAATCTTCCCCATGCTCTTTTCTGCTCCTTTAGAAGGAAATTAATAAGCAGCTTCTAATTTATTTTAATAGAGAGTCTTCAGCAAGAATGGGCTAATTTTCTCCCCAGTTCTTTTGAGGTTGAGGCAGATAGTCAGTTTGTCTGCATCTCTTTCTCTTTCTCTCTCTCTCTCTGCCTTCTCTTTCCTCTCTTTCTCTTTCTCTCCCTCTCCCCCCTCTCTTTCTTTTCTGTCTCCCTCTCTCTCTTTCTCTCTCTCTTTTCCTCTCTCTCTTAATTTGTCTCTTACTTTCTTTCTTTCTCTCTCTCTCTCACACACACAGAGCAACACAGAAATACACACGCTCAGAGTTGCACCCTGATTCTGCAGGGCGCTGATACTTCAGAAGACACATGTCCTTGGTTGTCCGAAAAATGACATTTCGTCCTTAACGGTTGCATACATTTGGTGTGTCTGTGGGTGGGTGGGTGGGGGGATGGGGTTTGATCAAACGAAGCCCAAGGTAAGGCAAGGCGAAATCTCGCTTCTCAGGTATGAAGGTGAGAGGTGACTTGCTGTAATCTCAGAAAAAACGTGCAGTGCACCATTGATCTTCTTTTTCCTGAAATGTTGATTCTGTAGAGCTTCTCCCTGGCAGTTGGAGGGAGAAAACGAAAGCCCCTCAGCCCCAGCCCCAAATAATTAGCATGCAGCCCTGCATTCAGTTAGCGATTATTTTTTCCCCCGTGGGCTGCTGCATTACAGCCACTCCTATTTGCTACTTCCAGGAATGAGTCACAAAATCTACCAGAGAGCTGACCAATGGGTCAGATCCAGGGGCACAGAGGGGCCGTGTGTTTTGTGCATGTGTGCAAGCACGGGCATGCATAATAGGAGAAAAGAAAGATAGTGTGTTCTTACAATTATGTTTCTTTTCAGTTGTCTGTCTACAGATGGACCTTGGCTTATAACCATAATTGGGGCCAGAATCTCCATTGCTAATCAAGGCAGTTGTTAAATGAATTGTGCCCAATTTTGCAACCTTTTTTTTTTTGCTCTGGCTGTTAAGTGAATCCCTTCAGTTAAGCGAATCCATTTTCCTCAACGACTTTTGTTGTTGAAAACCATTGGAGTTGCATCCAGGTTCCAGATTTGCCATCATTGCAACCGAGGAAGTTGCCGCCTTTACTAGGGAGTTCAGAAGCTTCATTAGTTTCCTTTGCACTGGCTTTTTCACGGCTTTATCTCATTTAGTTTCCTCTCCTCCAAATTGCCTCTTAATGCTATGCTGGAGCTTGTGCTCGCTTTCCTTCTGGGATAGATTTGCTGAGGCTCTGGAACGTGTTTATATGGAAAGTGCTTCAGTTAAGAGAAGCCGTGTCCCAGCTCATTCACCGCCCTCTATTCCATAAGGAGATTCGTTTTGCACTTAAGGTGTGGTGTGAACTCAGCCACGGTAGGTGAGCCTTTGTTCATGGCTTATGTGGCTTAATTCAGCCTCTCTGTAAGGGAGAATAAAGTAGAAGTAGAGTGTAGAACAGAACAGAACAGGAGTTGGAAGGGACCTTGGAGGTCTTCTAGTCCAACCCCCTGCTCAAGCAGGAGACGCTGTATCATTTCAGACTGGTGGCTGTCCAGTCTTTTCTTGAAAGCCCCCAGTGCTGGAGCAGCCACAACTCTGAAGGGCAAGTCAGTCGTTCAATGTGTTTTGGATTTTAGAGACAACTGCAGGCAGTCCTTAACTTATAACAGTTCATTTAGTGACCTTTTGAGGTTACAACAGTACTGAAAAAAGTTACTTATGGCCATTTTTCACACTTACGACTAGTGCAGCATTTCCATGGTCTCTGATCAAAATTTGAATGCTTGGTAATTGACTCATATTTATGACACTCGCAGTTCATGGGGTCATGTGATCATTTTTGCAACCTTCTGACAAGCAAAGTCAACGGGGAAGCCAGATTCGCTTAACCGTGTTACTAACTTAACGAGTACAGTGATTCACTTAACAACTGTGACAAGAAAAGTTGTAAAATGGGGCAAAGCTCACTTAATAACTGTCTTGCTTAGTAAGAGAAATTTGGGGCTCAATTGTAGTCATACGTCAAGGACTACCTGTACCAGAACTGAAGATGAGATTGCGCAACATTCTGAACACACATAAAAATTATATTAAAAAAAAAGTGAAATTATTTTGTTAGGTAGAATCAATCGACAGGGAAGAACAAAACGCGAGAGTAGTAAAAACAGTGATTGTGTCATTGGGTGACACATTTGCTCAGGAATAAATTTTGGACCGTTTCCGAAATGGATCTTGGGGGAAATGAAAGACATGAACGAAAAGGAAAGAAGTGAGAAAAAAAAAATTAAACGTTGGAGCAACTGCAGAAAGAAAAGCAACAAGCACAGCCAAGTTCTGTGTTTATTTTATTTATGATATTTATAGATTCATTAAATTTATACAGCTGCCCACCACATAGGTGACTCCAGATAGTGCACAGCATTAAAATAAAAACCAACTAAACAAAGCCATTAAAATACAATTAGAAACAGTTTAAAAACTATAAATAGGACATGAAAAATAGCTGATTCTCTTGGCAGAATGAATAGACATGACATGTAAGGAAAAAGAATGTGGGAGCTGCTTGTAACCGGGTGAAAACAATTATGGCTCAGAGAGGTTCAGAAGTGCATGGAGTTAAGCTAATGGGAATTATGAAGAAAAACACTTGGTGAAATAGGACTCTGATGAAGCACATGAGTCTTGGCCAAGGAACAAGATGTGCATAGGAGAACAACTGCTGCAGAAAATGTGAGTAGTGTGTATGATGTATGGCGAGAAAAAGATAAAATACAGTCAGAGAACAAGGAACCCGCCAAGATTAAAAGATACCGAGAAATACAGAGTGATTTTTATGGATATTAAAAAATTGTGTGGAAAGAGGGTGCAGAAGGTGAACAAGGCAGAAAAAAATGTGATTAAGTATCAAGGTGATGGAGGGATTTGCAGTGAAATTGAAATGAGAGAGATTTGAGAGATTTGCATGGACTTATAGTGATATGTGAAAGAGTGGACTTGAATGCTGTACATCTTTCCAATTAGCCAACTTTAAAATGGGTGAACTCCAACTCCCAGAATTCCCATGACTGGTTGAGGAATTCTGGGAGTTGAAGTCCACACAACTTAAACTTGATGGATTGGGGAAAAAACACTGCTATACAGTACATCAGTGTTCCTCAACCTTGGCCACTTGAAGATGTGTGGACTTCAACTCCCAGAATTCCCCAGCCAGCCTTTTGAGAAACATTGTCATGCATGATTGTGATAGAGGGAACAAGCTATGAAAAAGCAATTATAAATGCTGTAAGAATGTTGAAAAAAAAAAGATAGGGTTTAATGTGACAATGATACATCTGGAAAAATATTAAAATAGGGGTGCAGGTTGCTTATGGAACTGTTGTTGAACTTGTTTAATGCGAATGGAAAGTCTGCATGTGCGCTGAATGATTGGAAGAGCAGTCCTGTTATTTGTACAAAGGGAAAGGAAGCAGGAGAGAATGTGAAAACTTTAGAGGGGTTTGTTTGCAAAGTCTGCCTGAGAAGCTGTATGACAAAATTCAAAATTCTTCACGCACGTGGGATCTTCCAGTTTCTGGTGTGTGCATGCACACTACCCAGCTGGTCTTTGCATGCGCATGCATGCCAGAAACCATAAAACCAGGTGGGCATGCTCATGCCGGAAACTGCAAGATCATGTTCCCGGTGCTTGCATATGCACCGGTTTCCGGTGCACACACACACACATGGGTGCACGTGCGCCCATTTTGGGACTTGGTGCCGAAAAGGTTCGCCAACATTGGTGTAGGGTTTCCTGCCTGAGCAAGGGGTTGGACTGAAAGACCTCCAAGATCTCTTCTAGTTCTTGTTATTCTGTTAGTCTGTTAAATTCTGATTAGAGCAGAATTTAGAGCAATATATAGAGTTTAAGACAAGGGTGCACTTGCTCTTCAACATTCCTGGGAGGAATGCTGGAATATAAAAACATTTGACATACAGGTAGTCCTGAGCTTACAACCATGATTGAGCCTTGGTGGCGCTGCAAACTAAAGTGTTGTTAAGTAGCACCAGCTGCCTGCAATTACTGCAAGTTCAAATCACACCAGACTCAAGGTTGACTCAGCCTTCCATCCTTCCGAGGTAGGTAAAATGAGGACCCGGATTGTGGGGGCAATAAGCTGACTTTGTATAAAAAAGAACACTGCTTAGGGGGGGCCGAAAGCCCTACTAAGCAGGTGTATACAAAAAGTATGAAGGCTATTGCTTAACGCATTGTAAGCCGCCCTGAGTCTCCGGAGAAGGGCGGTATATAAATCGAACCAATAAACAAATAAATAAACAAACAAACAAACAAATAAATAAATAAATAAATGATGGAGGCTGGAACCGCCATCAGAAATCAAGATATAATCTGACCAAACTTGATTTTATGATATTTTTATGGTGGTTCTTAAGTGAATGACATGGTCATTTAGTGAATATGATGGTCAAGTGAATCTATGTATTCCTGCAACCAGCTAGATAACCTAGTTGCCAAGTGCCCCAAATTCAGTCATGTTACAGAATAACACAGTTGGAAGGAACCTTGGAGGTCTTCCAGTCCAACCCCCGGCTCAAGCAGAAGACTCTATTCCAGTGTTGGCGAACCTTTTCAGCACCGAGTGCTGAAACAGGAGCATGTGCACACAGTTGTGTGTGTGTGTGTGTGTGTGTGTGTGTGCGCCAGAAAATGAAAGAGCAGCTGCCCAGTGCACATACACACACTGGGAAGATGATCTTTTGGTTTCCGGTGCGAGCACCCGTCATCTGGTTTTCCGGTTTCTGGCACGCATATGTGTGCGTGTTGTGACTCCGACCCCCGAGGCCGACTTATCGGAGGGAGAAAGCGCCGAACCTGAAGGAGAGGAGTTGGCCAGGCCTCCCACTCCAGGACCCTCCTCTCTGGCAATGCCTCAGGTGTCTCCCGAAGGAGAAGAGATTGGCCAGGAGCCAGGTATCTCCTCGCAGTTGGACAGTGATGGAGATAAGTCTTGGCTGGATCCACGCCAGCGTCGGAGAGACAAGCGCACGCAGCAGAAAAGGAGGCGTGCCAGAGATTAAGCTGAGTCACTGGACCACACCCCACAGGGGATAAAAGGAGGTGAGGTGGCCATTCAGACTCTGTGACGGACAAAACTAACTACTAGCGAGTCACATTGTATCTTTGGAAACAACATTATCTGCCTTGGATTTAATACGGACTGGACTTGACAATTCTTGAACTGTGTGTATCTTGTTTGGGTTTATCTGACGGAGGAACACCCCCTCCCTCTATGAGTAAAGTTCTTGGCAGGCAGCTACTGGGTTGCTGCCAATCCTCTTATCGAAAGAATTTGTTGTCTGCCAGTTTTATTTAACCTCTGGCTATCTGTTTGTGTGCGTGTGTAAGACGGGGACAGAACAGTGCGAAGATCAGCTGGCCAATGCGCATGCACGCCCAAAACCGGAAGATCATCTTCCCAACACACACATGCACACTGGGCAGCTGCTCTTCTGGTTTCCAGCACTCCCGTGTGCGTGAAGACCAGTTGGAAGAGCAACCCGGAAGAACAACAGGCAATGGCTCATGTGGTTGGAGAGATGGCTCTGCATGCCACTTCCAGCACACGTGCCATAGGTTTGCCATCTCTGCTCTATACCATTCCAGACAGGTGGCTGTCCAATCTTTTCTTATAACCCTCCAGTGTTATAAGCACCAACAATTTATAAAGGCAACTTCTGTTCCATCGGTTAATTGTTCTCATGGTCAGAAAATTTCTCTTTAGTTCTAAGCTGGATCTCTCTTTGATGGAATGGAATGGAATAGAATAGAATAGAATAGAATAGAATAGAATAGAATAGAATAGAATAGAATAGAATAGAATAGAATAGAATTCTTTATTAGCCACACAAGAAATTTGTCTTGGTTCATACACTCTCAGTGTACATAAAAGAAAAGATACGTTCATCAAGAATCATAAGGTACAACACTTAATGATAGTCATAGGGAACAAATAAGCAATCAAATCATATTAGGAAACAGTCAATATAAATCTTCAGGATACCAGCAACAAGGTTACAGTCATACAGTCATATGTGGGAGGAGATGAGCGATAGGAACGATGAGAAGATTAATAGTAGTGCAGATTTAGTAAATAGTTTGACAAATATTATATGTTTAGCAGAGTGATGGTGTTCATGAAAAAACTGTCCTTGTGTCTAGTTGTTCTGGTGTGCAGTGCTCTATAGTGTCGTTTTGAGATAGGAGTTGAAACAGTTTAGGTCCAGGATGTGAGGGGTCTGTAGATATTTTCACAGCCCTCTTTTTGACTCATGCAGTATACAGGTCCTCCATGGAAGGCAGGTTGGTGGTGATTGTTTTTTCTGCAGTTCTAATTCTCCTCTGATGATCTTCCATTCATTATTTCTTGTCTTGCCCTCAGGTGTTTTGGAGAATAGGTTGACCCCATCTTCTCTGAAACAGTCCTTCAAGGTTTGGGAGACTGCCATCATACTATCCCTAGTATTTGTTAGACTAGGCATGCTTAGTTCCCTCAATCATTCATTGTATAATTTAGCCTCCAGATCTCTTATTGTCTTGGTTGCTCTTTTGCTGCACTCTTTCCAGAGTCTCAACATCTTTTCATAACATGGTGAATAAAACTGGAATGTATTACATGCTTTCCCCTGGCAAAGCCTGGTTAACACACCATTGTAAACAAAATGACGGGGGGATGTTTTTGCTCGCTTCCAAACAGCTTGTTATGATAAGTCTGAATTTTTCAACATTCTGGTTTATCGTGATAGGAGAATGTAGCTAAATAGGGCAAACTTACTCTTACTTTGATTTGCTTTGACTTTGTAGCTGAGCAAGCCACTTCATAGCTCATAGCTTTATTTTGATTTTTTTTTAGATTTAATGGGCCTCTTGTCTGTCTCCTCATTTAAAAGCAAATCGGCCTTATGTGCAATACGTAGGCATCACAGGTTTGAGCATCTTGAAAGAAAGTTAACTGGAACTTTGAAGCGGCTTAATTTGACAGGATTAGAAACTTTCATTCATGTTGCTTGTTAATTTTATGAAATAGTGAATTTTTAGAAATAGAAAATGTTCTGTAAAAATACGTAGTGCTAATTTTTTCTCCCACAGTTCCATCTGGAATCCTGCTCTTGCTGGCTGGAATTTGCAAGGCTGCAGCTTCAGGACTGTGCAAGTTTCAGGTTGGGGGGAGGGGTCTACGACAAATCGCCATGGCCAACTTGCCACAGCCAACTTGCTGAGGCCAATTCGCCATGGGACAAAGATTACCCTAATATCAAAGAAATAGTGGAATAGAATTGTTAAAGAAAGGAGGGACAACACGAAATGTGAATGACAAAAATTAAAATATTTTTTAAAATTATTGTAAATAATTAAATTGAATTGTTCTGCAGTGAGTTGTCCCATGGCAAATTAACCATGGTGAGTTGTCCCATTCCACTGGTTTTGGGGCAGGAAGGTGCTCTGGCACATTTGTGTTGTGTCGGCTGGCGACACCCAAGGGGAGGGCCTTCTCTGGGGGAGCCCCAGCCCTGTGGAATGAACTGCCCCCGGAAATACGTAAGATCTCCGACCTCCGGGTGTTTCGCTGTGCACTGAAGACCCTGTTGTTCCGCCAGGCCGGGCTATCAACATAATAATTTTAAATTGGGGTATTTTAAATTTCTGGGGTTTTAAATTGAGCCAAATCTATTTAATTATTTTAAATTTTAATCGTTGTTTTGTCTTGTGTTTTTAAATAGGCTGTACATCGCCCTGAGTCCTTCAGGAGAAGGGCGGTATAGAAATAAAATTATTATTATTATTACTATTATTATTACTATTATTATTACTATTATTATTACTACTACTATTATTATTATTATTATTATTATTATTATTATTATTATTATTATTATATCTTTAGTGAGATTCACAGCCTTTGAGGCTGGTTAATAGCTCAGCAGCTCGAGTCCTAACCAAGGACCTAGGAACTGTTAAGGTATCGTCGGAGGATGTAAGCTGTTCCGAGTAAGGTGGTTTTTTTGTAGAGTCAAAATGTTCAAGTCCGGCAATTTTAGAATTTCTAAATAGCGGGGTAGCCCTTTGGGTATTGCTCCGAGGGCTCCAATTACAATCGGGACAACACACAATTTCTTTTTCCACAGTCGCTCAACTTCAATTTGCAAGTCCCGGTACTTTGTGATTTTTTCTTGCTGCTTATCTTCAATCCGTGCATCACCAGGTATTGCAATGTCAATGAACCATACTTTTTTCTTTTCAACTATTGTTATGTCAGGTGTGTTGTGGACCAAGTGCCTGTCAGTCTGAATCCTAAAGTCCCACAAGATCTTGAGTTTCTCATTCTCTAAAACTTTCTCAACCTGATGTTCCCAGTGGTTTTTGCTGTACTCAAATCCAAACTTCTGGCACAATTTCCAGTGAATGATCTTAGCAACGCGGTCATGGCGTTGTAGGTAGTCAGTTTGTGAAATTATTTTATTATTATTATTATTATTATTATTATTATTATTATTATTATTTGTGCTTAAGGAGTTGAAGGGCGGGGAATTGGGGGCTACAACCCTGCACTTCCAAACACCTCTTGAGCCTCGAGCCTGAGACACCGCAGAGCTCTTCTAAGCCAGCTTTTGCCCTCCTGGCACCCTTCTCTGTCTGGGGACTAGAAATCCCAGACTTCATGAAATAAACAAAAATTGAATTGTTTAAATGGGCCTTTTGATTTAGAGAGGTTGCCATCCGCTTTTATTGCTTTTTGCTTGGTTGTTTTATGATTTCATCTGTGGCTTAATTCGGGGGACTGCTGGTAGTTTATTGTTATGTCATTGTATTTGTACAGTGGATTTTTATTGCGATGACAGCAGCCCGCCAATTGCTGCAGCAGACAAAACACCTGAGTAAATTAATAGATTCTCCAGATTCTTGGCCGGATGGGAGGAAGTGGGGACAATTGTATAGATGGGATTGGGGGGAGGGGACGGGGGGGAGGGGTTGGTAAGTGCCACTTTTCCTAAGTGAACCGCAACGGAGGGAGGGACACTTTCCAAGAACACTGAAGAACAGGTCTGTGCATAAGAGCTGCTTCATAATTGCCCCAGTGCACAGAAAGTATTCCTATGCTTGAGGCTTATTGCATGACTCCTTACTTCTCCTCAGGTGGGGTGCATGCACACAACCCGGTCAGACGCAAGGGGAATGTTGTGCAATCTTCCCCATCTCTTTCAGGAACATGCTGGACAATGAGGTAGACCTTGGGGGCGGGAGGGCTAAGGAAGGGATAGTAGAGCAACTGCAGTCATGCCTTCCATTTGGGTAGACTTTTTTTTCTTTACAACATATACGTTTTATTCGCTAAAACTTCTATTTAAAACCTTGAAATGCTATTGAGATGAAAAAATACTTCAAAGACCATTGAAAAAAGGCAGCGATAGCAAGACTTTTATTCCTTGGTGTTGTTGAAGAAAAAGTGGCATGCACAACACACTCAGGTCCTGATGCACTAGTGGATTCCTTCTGCCTTTGAATCTTACAAAGCCAGTGAACCCTTAAAGCCTGTAAAGGAACATGAGAGCATAGGAACATAGGTCGTCCTCGACTTACAACACAGTTCACTGAGTGACTGTTCAAAGTTACAAGGGCACTGAAAAAAGTGACTTGTCAGTTGCTTGGCAACTGACTCGTATTTATGATGGTCAGTTCCTGAGGTCACGTGATCCCCTTTTACGACCTTCAAAAGCAAGCAAAGTCAGTGGGGGAGCCAGGTTCACTTAACAACCGTGTTACTAACTTAACAACTGCAGTGATTCACTTAACAACTGTGGCAAGAAAGGTCATAAAATGGGACAAAATTAATTTGACAACTGTCCTCGTTTAGCAATTTGGGGCTCAATTGTGGTCGTAAGTCAAAGATATCTGTATAGGTTGACACTCATGGAACAAATAGATTCCCCCCCCACCTTCCTTTTATGCTTTCCTTGAAAGCAACTTTGATAGGAACCTTCAGCTGTTCCCTCGGCCTCCTTGCCTCCTGCTTCTGCCGGGCCTTGAAGCAATGTATGTATGGATCCGTTCCATTGATTTCCTCTTGTTGTCCTTTGCAGATCTCTTGTGTCCTCAGCACCGTCCCTTGAAATGACACGGAACCACAGAAGGAAAGGGCAGCCTTCAGATGAACAGATGGATGTTCCTCACTGAGGCATGGTGGCATGGTAAGGCTGCAGACAAGCCTTTCATATTTGCAGAAGGGCTGCTGCCGTTGGTTCTTATCAATTGTTTTATTTGCTTGTTATGAACTTGATAAGCTTGATAAGTTTTTCCTGGAGGTCTCAAGGTGTTATAAAGAGACGCCTCCTTTCCTTTTATCCCTGTAACAACAATCCAGTGAGGTAGGTTAGCCTGAAACTGAAGGGAAGGTTTCAGGCCACTCTGTACAATCTTAAGAGTTGTTGGAGCTGTCATGCTGGTCTAAATATGTTTGTTTATTATTATTTATTTGGGTTATTATTTAGTTTTATGGCTTTGTAGACAGTATATTAATATTAAGGAGCCCCAGTTAAGCTCTTCATCAAGGCCTTTGTTTGCCATTTTTTAAATCTTTTATTGATTTAATTGTGATTTCTTTAATTATTGTGAGCTGCCCAGAGCCAGGTTTTTGATGGTGTTAAAGGTGATAAGATTTATTATGATTCGTTGCACAGTCAGCCAGATGTTCAGACTGGGTCTAACATTTTTATCCACCTATGGAGTCCTTCCCAAGGACCTGTGACAGGCAGATGTTTTTGGCAGATGTTGTTTGATGGTGTTAAAACTATAATTGCCGGATGCAAACCGTTCCCAGTAAAGCTGCCTTTTGCAATTGACTGATGGTGAATTTGTCAGTGCTGGTGGTGTTGAAGTGGTGCTCCAGATGTTTTGGGATTGCACCCAAGGTGCCTATTACCTTTGCTTTCGTTTGCCACGGTTGTTCTATTTCTACAGGTGGTCCTCAACTTCTGATTTCTGAGCCCCGAATTTCTGATGCTAAGCGAGACAGTTAAGTGAATTTTGCCCCATTTTATGACCCTTCTTGTCACAGTTAAGTGAATCGTTGCAGTTAAGTTAGTATAACAGTTGCTAAGTGAATTTGGCTTCCCCAGCAACTTTGCTTGTCAGAAGGTCGCAAAAGGTGACCAAATGATCTTGGGACACTGCACCCGCCGTAAATACAAGTCACTTGCCAAGTGCCTGAATTTTGATCACGTGACCATAGAGATTGTAATGGTCGTAAGTGTGAATAATGGTCTTAAGTCACTTTTTTCCATGCTGTGTAACTTTGAACGGTCACTAAACAAACTGTTGTAAGTTGAGGACTACCTGTATTTGCAAGCCTTATTATTATTATGGTTCACTGCACAATCAGCCAGGTGTTCAGCCTGAATGTGGCATTTTTGTCCCCCTAGCAAGCCCTTCCCAATGACCTGGGATAGAAAGGTGTAGGTGTTTCATGCTGTTAAAGGTCTTGTCACAGGATGGAAGCTGTTCCGGGCAAAGCTGCCATCTGCAATGGACTGGTGGTGATTTTAGCAGTGCTGGTGATGCTCAAGTGGTACTCCAGATGTTTTGGGATTGCACCCAAGGGGCCAATTACTATTGGTGCTCCCTTTGCTTTCTTTGGCCACAGTTGTTCTATTTCTGTTTGCAGCTCTTTGTATTGTGTTAACTTCTCCAGTTCTTTCTCTTCTCTTCTGCTCTCTCCAGGTACTGCAATATCCACTACCCAGACTTCTTTCCTCTTTCTTTTTTTCTTTTTAACAGGTTATTTATATATTTTCACATTACACATATAAGTGCTTAGTGAACAGCTTATTGTCTGGAACAGTTTATTTTTATACAATAATACTTTCCCCACTCCTAATTTCTATCTCTACTGTCCAGCCATTTATAAAACAAGTCCCATGTTTGAAAATATTCTGTGTCTTCTTTTACTTTTACTTTTAACATCAATCTATCCATTTCTGCACAATCCAATTTTTTTAAAGTTACATCATCCTCTGTGGGCATTTCCTCAATTTTCCAGTACTGTGCATGTACTCTTTCTTATCAACAGTTGTTAAATCTGGGTTGTTATTTGGCAGGTGCCTGTCAAATCCCCAAGCCCTTTAGCTTCTTTACTATCTATCACTTTTTCTACCATGTGTTCCATTATTATTCACAAACCAGCAGCCCCCAGTGTTTCTTGAGGGTTAGAATATGGGGCATAAATATAATGGTGGTTCCTGTTTAGCCATGAATAAAGCCTTTGAGTTTCCTTGCACTAAAAGTCCTCTTTAGTGTACTTTGTGGTTGGCTACTACAAGGTTGCTCTCAGGATTAAATTAGGTGGGGAGAGGCCTATCTTTGCTACTTTGAGCTGCCTGAGAAAAGGGAGAGGATGAAACCTAACCAGTTTCTTTATCTCTGGGCACTGGCATCTAATGATGGAGAAGGATACACTTTAAAGCATTTGAAATGATTTTCTTAGATCTAAGGGGAAAATTCCTAATAGTTAAAGCAATCAACCAATAGAACAGAAGTTGCCTTCTGAAGTTGTGGGTGCTTCATCACTGGAGGCTTT
This sequence comes from Pantherophis guttatus, assembly GCF_059756535.1. NCBI lineage: Eukaryota > Metazoa > Chordata > Lepidosauria > Squamata > Colubridae > Pantherophis > Pantherophis guttatus. The sequence goes on from NC_142074.1 coordinate 4,114,140, forward strand.
TAAGAAGAGACTGGACAGCCATCTGTCTGGAATGGTTATAGAGTCTCCTGCTTGAGTTGGACTAGAAGACCTCAAAGGTCCCAACTCTGCTATTCTGTTAATTCTGATAAAGCCAGGCATGATCTCAGTTGAGCAGCCCCCTTGAGCTGAGTAAGGACCCTCTTGCCGGGGTTGCAACTCCCAAAATGCCCAACCAAGTGAGAACTATGGGAGTTGTAGTTCTTGCACATCTGGAAGGAGAAAGGAGGCTCTGAAGCCCATTGTACAGGTCTGCCTCTGCTCTGGTGTTGCAGCCGTGGGCTGCCTGTGATCTGGGCCAGATTATGAACTTCACAACTGCACTGATTCACTGTGGCAAAAAAAGGCTGTAAAATGGGGCAAAACTCACTTAGCAACAGGAATTTTGGGCTCCATTGTGGTCATAAGTTGAGGACAACCTGTAATTAGTGGAACGGCTTGTTTCCAGAAGTTGTGGGTGCTTCATCACCGGAGGCTTTTAAGAAGAGACTGGACAGCCACTTGTCTGGAATGGTATAGGACACGGGTGTGAAACTCAAGGCCTTGGTAGTACAGGGGTTTCAGGCACCCTGTTATTAAGCTGGTTATTAAGACCAGCTGCCTGCAATTACTGCAGGGTTCGAATTTCGCCAAGGCTCAAGGTTGACTCAGCCTTCCATCCTTTCTAAGGTAGGTAAATTGAGGACCCAGTTGTGGGGGCAATAAGCTGACTTTGTATAAATATACAAAAGGATGAAGGCTATTGCTGAGCACATTGTAAGCCGCTCTGAGTCTCTGGAGAAGGGCGGCATATAAATCAAATTTTTTTTAAAAAAAGGTCCAGGAGTTGGATCCGGCCCAGGGGATGCTTAAATCAGCCCACGGGGCTGCCCTGGAAACAGCAAAGGACCGGGCCATGGTGCCTCTGCCAGCAAAAACAGAGCCTCCCGAGCTCCATTTTTGCTGGCAGAGAATTGCAAGAAGCTGTTGCAGCCGAAAACGGAGCTCAGGATCCCATTTTCACTGGCAGAGTGCTTGGGCCACGACACGAGTGACGTCGAGCTGGCCACGCCCACCCTGGCCCCCCAAAGTCCAACACAACCCTGATGCAGCCCTCAATGAAATTGAGTTTGACACCCCTGGTATAGGATCTCCTGCTTGAGCAGGGGGTTGGACTAGAAGACCTCCAAGGTCCCCTCAAACTCTATTATTCTATGTTATCTGAAATGCCCATGGGCAGTGTTCGCAGGTGCTCAGTGGGACTCTCTAGCAGTGGGGGGATGATTTAGTTAAGAAAGATGCATCTTAATTTGGCTTCTTGTAATTTTATGCTGACTTTCCCCCTGATCTTCTAGCTGCGAGCTCATCTTCCCCTTGCCAGGCTTTCACTGTGCCAGTCTTGGACTGTGACGCTGTGAGGTATGCATGCATGTCTGTAATTAAAATGGGAGAAAAAAGCTTTTGTATTGCATCTGTCAATCTCCCTTGACCTTGGCATGCCTGGAAGCCATATTTTGAAAAGGGAAGGCAGAGAATAATTGTGCAGTTTGCGCTTTATCTCTTGGGCATTTAAACCTGCCATTCCTGTGCCTTGATAATTAAATCTGAGAGCTACAATCATTTCAAGAGAACCACAGTAATTTCACCGTTGTTTCTCAAAGCAGCGGTTTATTTGTTCCCTATATTTTTTAAAAAGTGCATTGAGAACAGGATTCCAGTGGATCAGTCTAAATTAGATTTGCATTCTGTCCAGGCTCTGTCTGAGGTTGAGAATTGTGTTGGCTCTGAGCCAAACTACATACTGCAAACAAGTATTTATGGCATTGTTAGTACTGTGGTTTTATTTTCTGATTCCGTTCTTCAAAAATCTCCTTCAATATTTTTATTGTTATAACATTTTGCATCATTTTATTGGCTTGTACATCTTCCCTCGTTCTAAAACATTTAGTCCCCTTTAGTGTCCAGGTTTTGAAATCACGAAATTGCTTATGTTTAATTTGTCTTGTAAAAACCAAAACAGACTCTTATTTCCCACGAGAAGCTGTTTATTCTTTATAATTCTAAAGCCTTATTGTAACGGTTTCAATATTCCAGTTTTATCTGGACCCCTTAGTCCATTTATAATAAAATCAAAGTCTTATTTAGCTTTCTGCTGTTTATTTCAGATTCTTTAGATTTTACAATTAAAACTTTCTTTTGTTCAGGATTGAAGGCAAACCCACCCAGCGTTTTCAGACTTGTCATTTTGGAGCTCTCTAATAGCTTAAAAGTAGTTAATGAGCAATTTGTGAAAATAATTAGAAAGTGAGATTTATGAACTTAGTGTCCTTCAAAAAGCTCTGCTGTTGTTGCAAGCAAGGTGGGTGATCCCATTGTCTCCCAGTGCTCAAACCCCTGGAAAACTGCTCTCTTGCAGTCTCTTCACGAGGAGTAGCCACCTGGAGCACATATGGGTGATCTCCTATCCTCTCCTTAACTGGAGAGATTCTGAAAAACTGGTCAACTCACTGATTCCTTGGTCTTTGCAGTGGTCATTGGCTCCTCTTTTGCAGAGCTGTCTTCAGTTTGCCATACCTTCCTGGGAAGAAGACCGGCCCTGGGACCTTAGTTTGCATAAACAGTTTGCTCAGGGTTGTCTCAGAACCCTCTCTTGAGGCTGGAGTGATGCTGATAGGTTGCATTTATTTATACTAAGATTACTTAACCTGGGCCACAGGAACCTGGAAAACCATTTGATGGCGACATAGTTTAGATAAAGGTTTTTTTGATCACTTTGCTGCCATCTAGTGATCACTGTGCTCAGTGCATGCTAAGGTTGTTTGCTGGGCTCACCTTCAGCCTCTTTCCCATTGTTCCCAGAACCCTCTACTGTTCTGCCTTAGGATTTCTATAGGTTTTCTACCAGGTTTGGGTTTTTAAAGATTGAAGGTTTAACCAGGGCCTGCAGGCAGCTTCCAGGCTTTATCCAGACATCTACTCACACAAAGGCAGGGAGACGGAGATTCAAGGATTCTGCCCTTTAATATGTTGCAGTCCAAAAAGAGCAGAAAATTATAAAACTCAAGTATGTATGTAGCAGACCCAAATTCAAGCTTTTTGTCTCCTTTCCCTGCCCATGCACCTGCTGGACTGAGGACGGTGGAGTGAGAGCAGCTCCTTTCTCAGTGGGAGTGGTGGTAGATGTCCCTACCCCTGAACTGTCTACTCAGTGGTCCTTTGAGTCAGGGGTTGTAGCCTTTCCAGCAACCATTGTCTCTGTCTTGGCAATGTTTACGTCACTGAACTGTCCCTCTTTGTCACCCGTTCTGTTATCTGAGTGTTTCCCCTGTTTATCTAGACGATAACTGCATGGTGTAGGATGCTGATATATATTGATTGGAATTTGTTTCTACAATTTATCTCTAAGCATTACCAGATAGACCAGACAGGAAACGGGACCAGATAAACTAAACTCTGTAAGTACAGGTGGACTTCAACCTATGACCACAATTGACCCCCAAATTTCTGTTGCTGACTGAAACATTTCTTAAGTGAATTTTGCCCCATTTTATGACCTTTCTTGCCTGCAGTTGTTAAGCTAGTAACATGGTTGTTGAATGAATCTGGATTCCCCATTGCCTTTGCTTGTCAGAAGGTTGCAAAGGTGGTCACATGACCCTGGGATTCTGCAACTGTCATAAATATGAGTCAGTTGCCAAGCATCCAAATTTTGATCACATGACCATGGGGATGCTGCAATGGTTGTAAGTGTGAAAATGATCAAAAATCATTTTTTTCAGTGCTGTTGCAACTTCAAATAGTCACTAAATTAATGTTGAAAGTCGAGGATTCCTGTACTTCACTCCCTCATTTCCTTTACAGCCTGAGAAGTTATGGAGCATCCCTTCTGAGTTTCTTTCTCCACCCATTATGCAGCTGTGGGCTACGCTGTCTCATATCTGACCAATCCCTATTTCTCAGTATCTCTTTGCCAGTCTCCCAAGGGCATTCTCTCACACACACATACATATATATATACACACACCATTACATCACCCGCCCCTTTAGACTCACCTTCCCCCCGCACACACACACCTGAGTTATCAGGGGAAATTGATTGTGGGCTGTGAAAATGAAATGTAGCTGGGTCATCATTACAGTGTGGCTGCAGATGGTTACGAGATCTTGCACAAACAAAGTAAGTGGGTCTCAACGGAAAAATAAAGTGAGGTAATTGTCCTAGCTTTCAGGGTCACCTAGGCAAAGCCTGCAGAGTTTCCCTTAAAACTGGATAGGACGAAGGAGTCAAAGTTAGATCCTTTGGAGCTGTACATCAGTCAGAGCATGGATATCACATGAGCATGGATTTTATCCAAGTCCCAGGGAAATTAGTTGCAATTATGTGGTCTGTATTTTGTTTCTGTGGGCCAGGATGTAATAGGACTTTAGCTACCTAGAAGGGACAAAAATACTGGGAAACAAAAACATAGTTGAGAGTCTATCTAGCCCTCTTTTCACATGTTCCATCACCCCCCGGTTGGTTTCCTTGCGAATCAGACAACGTGGTTTGCTCTGCTGAACAAAAGGATGTTCCTTGTGTCAACCCCTCAAGCCACTGCTTCACTTTGAAGGCCAGCTCTGCTCTTGGACAGAACCGCCTGCCAAAGGGGCTGGAAAACTCCCAAGAGCCATTAGGAAGCTGTTCAGTCTGCCTTTGGGAAGGGAATTTTTGAATGAGCTACTTACCTTGAAAGAGATCATTCACAAGGTCAATGCCTTATTTGCAACAAAGGAAATGCTCGGCTATGCGTTATTAGGAACAGGATGGACAATAAAACAGCCAGGGTAATAATGCTTGCCAAGGATGGGTCACGCTCTTGTCAACTCAGCTAAAGAAACTTCCTAAAGAGTTTGTGAAGCTCCAAAGAAGACAACCTGACTTCATCAACTTCTCTAGCACAGGGATCTCCAAAATCCTGGGAGTTGAAATCCGTCAGGCTTAAATTTGCCAAGGTTGGAGACCCTTGCTCTAGCACATTCAGTTTTGAAATTTATAATCTGCCTGGCAAAATCATCATTTCTAAGCAAGAAGACACATTTCATAAAACACGAATGAATTGTGGAGAGAGTTATAGCTTTCCTGTCCTCGTGCAGCTATCAGGAGGGAGACTGATTGCTTTTATCCAAGATCTCAGTTGGATCCCTTGCTGGGGTTATTTTGAAATCAGCCCTTCAGCCCCTGGTCTCCTCAAGCTGCTGATCACCCACATCCTTTGAGGAAAGCATTCAAGACTTTTCAGATTTGAAAAGAATGAGCCAGAAGGGAGGCAGAGAGAATCGATGTGAAGGTTTCAATAATACCGGTAGAGCGAAGTAGGCAGAATAAGAGAATATTTTCTTCCATCACAACACAGTTTGATGTCATCCAATATAATTAATTGGTGGTTGACTCAAAGCCACAACAACAACAACAACAACAACAACAACAACTGGTTTTTGTAATGTAGAATGCTTCTGTGGAACTATAGATTGGTCTATCAGGCTAAGCCCAAGAATAACGTGGAATAATTCAGCCAGGGTTCAGTTCTTTATTATTTACACACGACAGTCAGCATCTTGCCAGACCAAACCCCTGACAGATATGCCCTGGGAGGTTCTAGAGAGGGGCCATCCTGACCCCCTTCCTCCAGCTCCAGGCTGTGCTGCCACTTGTCTCTCTCTCCCCATCCTGGAATGTGCTCCCTCCTTCCTGGCCAATTAGGACTTCATGTTCTTCAAACGCACCTCTGTGGGTACCTCTCTCTCACATGGCCTGTTCTGCCCCATGAAGGGAACGGAGTCCAGGAGGTGCCTCTGTATTTTCTGGTGGTTGCTCCAGTGTGTGGAATAGTCTCCTCCAAGCATTCGGAGTTTGTCCATCCCTTTGAGCATCCTAGAAACTGCCAAAGATGGATTTTTTTCTGGGTAACGTTCAGTTGAATAGTCATGTTCTTGGCATCTTTGAATGGTTTCATTTCAGGTTACTTGTATGGATTTCATCATCAATATTTTATCTGCCTTTATTATGCTTTATTTTTAGTGTTATAAAGATCATGTACTGGTTTATTGTTACTTGGATTAATTATTGTTTTAGTTTACATTTACTGTGGACATTTTATGAGTGTTTCTGTTGGTTGTTTTATAAGACTGTATTAACTTGAGGATATGCAAGGAGAATAAACGAACAAACTTTATGAAATCTAGGACTAAGAACCCTGTAGTAGTGGGTTAGTCTGTACCACCTGTGTGAAAATGGTTACAAGTCACTTTTTTCACTGCCGTTGTAACTTCAAATGGTCACTAAATGAACTGTTGTAAGTCGAGGACTACCTGTGTTTTTCTCCCTCATTTCCTTTACCGCCTGAGAGGTTATGGAGGATCCCTTCTGAGTTTCTTTCTACACATACACACACACACACACACACACACCATTACATCACCCTCCCCTTTAGACTCAACACCCCCCCCCCACCCCTGAGTTATCAGGGGAAATTGATTGTGGGCTGTGAAAATGAAATGTAGCTGGGCCCCTATTACAGTATGGCTGCAGATTGTAACTTGAAGCCTACCTGTATAAGTCTTATTGTTGTTGCTGTTAGAATGGCTTTGCACGTTTCTTTACTAGCTTGTGCAAGGAAATCAATGATTTTCTGCAAGTGTTTCATTAAGGGTTTCTCTGAAGGATCCCGGAACCCTTCTGAGAGTAGGCAAGTGGGGTTTTTTGAGCAGTATTGCTCTACAAAGTGTCTTAAAGAGAGAACTCTTGGGCAAATTCATACAACCATGGAACCCCTCTGGTATTGACTTTCTCAGTTCTCCTTGATTGAAATTTCTGGGTGAGCAAAGCCACGGAGAGGCCGAGAGTGGATTTATTGAAATGAAAAGGTCTTTGCACAGGAATCCACAAAAGAATCTGGAATCCGCAGTTATGAGATAATAATTGACTTGGGAGCCAATAAAGGAAGCTCACGGCTGAAATGAATATTGCCAGGCACAGCAAGGAAAGCCAGAACAGAACACTCAACTGGCTGATGGCTATCGAGTGAAGAAGAATGCATTTCTTGTCTTATGACCACAACTGAGCCCAAAATTTCCGTTGTTAAGTGAAACATTTGTTAAATGAGTTTTGCTCCATTTTACATCCTTTCTTGCCACAGTGGTTAAGTGTATCACTGCACTTGATAAGTTAGTAACACGGTTGTTAAGTAAATCTGGCTTCCCCATTGATTTTGCTTTTGTTGCAAAAGGGGATCACGTGACCTTGGGACACAGCAGCGGTCATAAGTTGGAACCACATGATCACATGATCATGGAGATGCTACAAAGACAATCAGAAGTCACTTTTTTCAGTGCCATTCTAACTTTGAAAGGTCACTAAATGAACTGTTGTAAGTCAAGGACTACCTGTACTTGGATTCGGGGAGTGCTTGGAGGGTGGCAGGTGAGAGCAGGAGGCCTTCAAGAGGCAAAGGGTTTTCAGGGCAAAACGGATTCATTTCAGCAAGTTTGGGCTGATTTTCAAGTTTCTGGGAGGGAACAGAAAAGCAAAATTAAGGCTAATGCTAGAAATAGGAAGATCCTAAGAGACAAACCCTTCTCTTCTCTGATTGTACAAAAATTCCTTAATTTTATAAAAATAAACTGACATACAGAAGAACACAGAGAGAAATACAGGGAGTCCTCAATGTACCACAATGGAACCCAAAGTTTATGTTGCTAAGCAAGATATTTGTTAAGTGAATTTTGCTCCATTTTACGACCTTTCTTGCCACAGTTGTTAAGTGAATCCCTCCCTGCAGTTGTTAAGTTAATAACACAGTTGTTAAGTGAATCTGACTTTGCTTATCACCAAGTTGCAAAACGTGATCATGTGATCCTGGGCCAATGAAACGGTCATAAATAAGAGTCAGGTGCCAAGCATCTGTATTCTGATCACTGGATCATAGAGAAGCTGCAACAGTTGTAAGTGTGAAAACCTGTCATAAGTTACATTTTTCAGTGCCTTTGAACAGTCACTAAATGAATTGTTGTAAGCCGAGGACTACCTGTAAACTAGAATTGTGCAAATGTTAAGTAGCCCATTTGTTGTTGAGTTCCAGCAGTGTGATTTTATTAGGCCTAACTGTCAGGCCTGGAAGGCATCTTTTGCATTGTATCTTCAGGCCTGCCACATTTAGTACTGTGGGAAACTGAGAGGGGGGGGGGTTGTATGGAGTAGGGTAGATATCTAGGCATAATAACATTCCTTTCTCTGAGAGTCAAGGACATCTTGCCCTGCACCTGGAGAGCTGGAACTGGGAGGCATCTCCAATTGGGACCGTGCTTTGATTGGATCATGCGATGGACATGTGGATGCTGGGAAGGGTCTTGAACTTTCCTTTGGGTGGGGAAAACCTGGAAGCTTTCAGATTCGGGTTTTCCCAGATGTGCCAATATGACATCTCTAATAAAATGGAACTTTGAGGAATTTCTAGCCTCGGAGTCTTCTTTCGTTGGGGGTCTTACTTGGAACCCTGACCCTGCCTTTATTTAAAACTGAATTTTATATCACTTTGAGAAACGGAGAACTCCAATTACCTGTATGTTGTGTCGTTTTGCATGAAGACAGAGGCAGAGAAAGTATTAAGCAATTCCGCTTTCTCCCTGCTGCCCATCACTTTCTTTCCATCTTCTCCTATTGCAAGTAGTTCTCGACTTACGACCGTTCATTTAGTGACAGTTTGAAGTTACAACCGCATTGAGAAAAGTGACTTATGACTAGTTTTCACACAACTGTTGCAGCATTCCCATGGTCACATGATCAGAATTTGGACACTTGACAACTGGCGTGTATTTATGATGGTTGTAATGTCCCAGAGTCATGTGATCACCTTTTGTGACATGGGGAAGCCAGATTCACTTAACAACCATGTCACTAACTTAAAAACTGCAATGAATCACTTAACAGCTGTGATAAGAAAGGTTGTAAAATGGGACAAAACTTAACAATTCTCTTAGGGCTCAATTGTGGTCATAAGTTGAGGATCACCTGTAATGGACTGATCGTTTCCTTGACTTTTTTTTTCTTGTTTAAAGTTTAAGAATCTGTCCGTGTGTGTGTTTATGTGTGTACCAGAATTTAAGTCCTGAGTTGATTTTGTCATTCTCCACATATTTCTCAAACTTAGCTTTTCATGGTTGCTATGCTGGATTTACCCAACAATCTGGCTTAGTCCCAAACTTCTTGCTTCCTACCTAGCCATCTTCAGTGTTGACATGGTCCCTCCTTTACTGTATTTAATTCTTTTTCCACCTAGACTCTGACCAGGACTCATGAGCATAATTCAGAAGTTGCAGGAGAGCAACACAAAACTAACAGTGATTTCCTGCTGAAGTTGTTGGTAGGGGGGAGCATAAGGTCAGTGTAAAGCTTGAAGAAAGCTTCCTCACCATGCTCTTGGGAAGTAACAACTTTGGGACTTTGCAACTGAAAAACTCAAAGCTGAGTCAAGGAATAAGCATATTTTGTGATATTAATTCCCCCAAGTGCGCTGTTTCCTTACGTTTGCTTCTCCCAACCATCTACCCATCTACTGCAGAGCCAGGTCTCTTTTCTCCTTCCTCTTGGCCATGGCTTCCAAGGTCAGGAAGAAGAATTGCTACCAAGGCAACCGTCAGATAAGAGGGTCGTGAACCCTGGCCAAGAAAGTAACTTGAGAGAATGTCTCTGTCAAACCCTCCCTGGTTCACACGAAGATAAAGGCAAGCAGGAGAGAGCACAGTCAGATTTGCAAGATTATTTTACTATAGCTTTACAATACATGTAAAAAGTAAAGGTTTCCCTGTCAGTTGTGCTCATGTCTGTTTTTTGGGTGAGGGATCCAGCGTTGTCCGAAGACACTTCCAGGGCCATGTTGCCAGCATGGCTGTACACCACCCTGTTACCTTCCCACCAAAGTGGTACCTATTTATCTACTCGCATTTGCATGCTTTCGAACTACTAGGTGGGCAGGAGCTTGGGCGATGAAGCTCACCCTCTCACATGGCACTCGGGTCTCAAACCCTGGTTGTCAGTTCTCCAGCTCAGGGATCTTGGCAACTTTAAGACTTGTGGACTTCAACTCCCAGAGTTACCCCAGAAGTTAAAGATGTATAAGTGATACCATTTGCTTATCTTAATATCTTAACCACCACTAAACTCGGAACATAAGACAAGATCACACATAGCAGTATTTCATAAGCTTGGCAACTTTAAGACATGTGGATTTCAACCCCCAGAATTCCCCAGCAGCAGATTGCCATCTGGTTTCTTGTCCCTGCGTCCCCCCCTTTATTAAGACGAAAGTAAAACTAGCGGATTGGCCTTGCTTGTGAAATCTCATTGCAACATCCCTGAATGGAGATGTCAGCTGTGGACAGAAGCTGTCCACAGTTCTGGTCCATCAACCTACAGTACTCTATTATTAAGAACCATGGTGGTGCAGTGGTTAGAATGCAGCATTGAGGGTAAACTCTGTCCACAGCCAGGAGTTCAATCCTGACCGGCTCAAGGTTGACTCAGCCTTCCATCCTTCCAAGGTAGGTAAAATGAGGACCCAGATTGTTGGGGGCAATATGCTGACTCTGAAAACCGCTTAGAGAGGGCTGTAAAACACTGTGAAGTCTAAGTGCTATTAGTATCTTTGCTTCTATAGGTTTGTCTTCCCGCTGAGAAGAGGCAGTAAAAGACAGGTTGCAAGAATAAAATGATAAAGCATAAAAAATAAGACGTAAAAAGATAAATATGGAATCTAAAACTTGGAGATTATAGTTTTCAATCTATCATGTGTTATTTATGAAAATATGAAATATATCATTTTTTACAGCCATGACTAAGAATCACAGTTATTTGACTACTGAATCTTAGAGTCCAAGGCAATTTATAGCTGTCTGTATCTGGGCAGTTTCATTGCCCTATTCTCTTTCCCTTAAAAAAAAAATCCATGTTTGTTGATATGTTTAACAGGTATTTTTGACCACGTTTTAGATAGTTTAAAAATAGATCAATATAACACTAAACAATCCATTCCTTAAAATAGTAGTTAGTCAACAACAATTAGCCTCATTAATGTAACAGAAACAGATAATATAGCTTGCAAATGTTACTGGTAAAAAGGCTGAATTGCCAACCAGAATAACCAAGTCTTTAGAGTTTCTGGGAAAATGAAGCTGTGTGAAATTCTCAGGGGTGGGGGAGGGCATTCTGTTTTCATATCCCACCATCTTATGTTCATGTCCCACTATTATAGGTATCAAATTGCACACATGGCATTATTAAACTATTTCTAGCCTCTCCTAGTTTTACCTCTTTGGGGATGGCCTTATGGAACCACAATCACTTCAATATGGGCCAACTGTGTGCAGCAGCAGCCAAAAAAGCCAACGCAATCCTAGATTGTGTTTAACAGAGGGATGGGATCAAGATCACATGAAGTGTTAATACCACTTTATAAAATCTTAGCAAGATCATATCTGGAATACTGCATCCAGTTTTGGTCACCATGTTATAAAAAAGATGTTGAGACTCTGGAAAGAGTGCAGAAAAGAGCAACAGAGATGATTAGGGGCTGGAGGCGAAAACACATGAAGAGTAGTTGCAGGAATTGGGTACGGTTAGTCTAGTGAAAAGAAGGACTAGGGTGACATGATAGTGGTGTTCCAATAACTGCTACAAGGAAGAGAGGGTCAACCTATTTTCCAAAGCACCAGAAGGCAAGACAAGAAGCAATGGGTGGAAACTAATCAAGGAGAGATTCAACCTAGAAATAAGGAGGAATTTTCTGACAGTGAGAACAATCAACCAGCGGAACAGCTTGCCTTCAGAAATTGTAGGTGCTCCAACAGTGGAGGGTGTTATGAAGATATCAGACAGCCATTTGTCCAGAATGGGGTTTCCTGCTTGAGCAGAAGGTTGGACTAGAATGTCTCTTAAGGCCCCTTCCAACTCTGTTAAGGCTTAGAAGGCAGGAAAATCACCCTTCCATAGTGCTACCAAGAACATTACTTGGATCTTGCCAAGAAGTAACAAAAAGTTAAATTCAGTCTGAAGGAATCTTTACTTATTTTACTTTACAAACACAGGTTTATATGACCAAGTTAGGACTGATCAACTTTTCAGTTCAAAGAATCAAAAGTGGAGAAAAGCAAAACAGAATTGGATTACATTTTCTTTAGCAGACTTCACTTTGAGATTCCCCTATGCCCTTGTTTTTCCTTTTCTGTTTTAGGAATGTGCTGCAAAATGTTTGCAAAGAGGGCAGTTGCCAGTGGAGTTCAAATGAGTAAATTTTGTATTCTATGTTTTTTATCTATGGCTGTTCACCGCCCTGAGTCCTTCGGGAGAAGGGCGGTATATAAATTTAAATATTAAATTAAGTTAAATTAAGTTAAATTAAATGAGCTGATTGGTTCTTTTCTTGGGCTCTGGGAAAGACTGAATAATGTATAGATGACCCTTCCCCCCCTCATGTTCAATGAGGGATAAGAAGATGAAGCAGTTTGGAAGAGGTGCCTGAATTTCCTAAGATAAAATCAAGGCAAGATGGAAAATATTCTTGCCTGAATGGTAATGCACAGTTAATTTAAGATTATAGTTGTACAAAAGGCCGAATACACCTATTTTGGAGTATTGTACTCAAGAAGCATTGGTGGCCAACAGGTAACAATAGCAGTAAAAGACTTGAAAGGACCTTGGAGATCATCTAGCTGAACCCCCTGCCTTTGCAGGAGACCTATAGTATTTCTGATAAATGGCTGTCCAGTCTCTTCATAAAAGCCAGTGTCCAGTGATGGGGCACCCACAACTTCTGAAGGCAATTGGTACCACTGTTAAATTGTTTTCACTGTTAGGAATTTCCTCTTTAGTTTTGCTTCTCTCCTTGCTTAGTTTCCATCCATTGGCAGCCTTTCAAGTACTGGAAGACTGCTATCATGTCAGCCCTGGTCCTTGTTTGGTGCCAGACCAAACAATAGATTCCCTTCTCAAAAGCACATGCACGCATGATATTCAGACCAGACTATTCTCCTCTGCTCTGTCTATATTTAAAGATGGGTTCAGCTGATCCAGGGTGAATCTACAAGAAAGCTTACAAACCATTTCCTGCCTATTCGTGTGATGCTTCCTTTAAAACTACTAATAACTAATAATCTGAAAGTGTTTTAATTTGGAGATTAATATTTTAAAACCTCTCAGATTGATGAGTATCGTAGGCAGGGACTGGGACTGGACTGTCCTCCTTCTCAATCCATAATTCAGTGAGGTTTTATTTGTTTATCTATTTAACTTGTATCCCTGCTTTCCAACTGAATGATCAAGGCAGCCTACTAAAGCAGAAGGAAACAGACAATTAAAGCCCAAATAAAATAGACATATAAATACTAAAAACATCCTTGAGGCCCCAGGTTAGTCTACTTTTAAAACAGTCCTAAAGAAGCTTTGTTTTCCTGGCTATCTTGGAGAGAGATTTTATAGCAGTGGGTTTATTTATTTTTTTATAATGTTTTTCTGATACTATGCTTTAGTAATGGCTTTATGGCACTGTAACTTAATGTTCCCTGAGGTTATTTTGCTAAGCTATTGTTTTAATAGCTTGCATCTTTATGATACTGTTTTTCTGATCCTTTTCTAAATTTGCTTGGGAGGATGAATGCTTTAAAAGGCAGGATAAAACTCCGTGAAATGTCTGAATGACTAAATAGAAGGATGATGTTTAAGGGAACCAGAACTTATGCTGAAAGCAGAACATCTGTAGGAGAGACGGCTTGGTGAAGAATAGATATTAGGGAATCTGCTATTTCCCAGTGGCTGATGGATCCCAAGTACTAGCAGATCTACCGATATGACCAGTGCCTGGGAAATTATGGAGGTTTTGCATCCAGTAAGATTTGAACTGAGTTGTGGTGGTACAATGATTAGAATGTAGGATTGTAGGTTTAACTCTGCCCACAAGCCAGGAGTTCGATCCTGACCTGCTCAAAGTTGACTCATCCTTCCATCCTTCTGAGATCAGTAAAATGAAGACCCAGATTGTTAGGGGCAAGAGGCTGACAAACTGCTTAGAGGGGGTTATAAAGCACCATGAAGCAGTATATAAGTCTAAATGCTATTGCTATAATACTGATTCTTTGTTAGTCCTTTGGTTCTTTGTAGACCAGTGTTTCTCAACTTTGGCAACTGTAAGATGTGTGGACTTCAACTCCCAGAATTCCCCAGCCGGCTATGCTGGGGAATTCTGGGTGTTGAAGTCCACACATCTTATATGTCTATGGAAATTCTCAGTCAACCAGGTCATGGTTGTCTCAAAGATGCTTTTTCAAAAGCCAACTAGACTTTGTTTTTCTTTGAAGACATTTTGCTTCTCATCTAAGAAGCTTCTTCAGTTCTGAGTGAATGGTGGATGATGGAAGGATTTATATTCCTTGCAGTCATCTAGATGTTAGCTTTGGTCATTAGCAATTTACAACACAGTCCTTTCAGCAGTTCCAAGAAGGTTCCACACTCATTTGCACTATTCAGGTGAACCCAAGGGCACAGATAAACTTCCAAGTGGCCTCCATGACTCTCAGAAAGAGTACTAATGATCAAAGGACTGCAAGGAATAGCAATAGCAATAGGACTTAGACTTATATACCGCTTCACAGTGCTTTACAGCCCTCTCTAAGCAGTTTACAGAATTAGCATCTTGCTCCCAACAATTTGGATCCTCATTTTACCGACCTCAGAAGGATGGAAGGCTGAGTCAACCTTGAGCCTGGTGAGATTTGAACTGCCAAACTGCTGGCAGCTGGTGATCAGCAGAAGTAGCCTGCAGTACTGCACTCTAACCACTGCGCCACCCCGGTTCATAAATCTTTCCACCCTCCACCATTCAGTCAGAATTGAAGAAGCTTCTTGGATGAAAAGGGAAACATCTTCAAGGAAAATCAAAGAAAATCCAGTTGTTTTTTGAAAATGGAAAAAGGGACGGACATCTTACGGTTGCTAAGGCTGAAAAACACCGATACAAAGAAAAGACTTATAAAGTTGCCAAAACTACATTTGAGCAAGGATTAATAGAATTATTTTTTTAAAAAAAGAATTTATGTCAGGTATCAAAGAAGCCAAGCTAACATTTTTCTCCATGATGCTGAGTTTTACACTGCCTAAAAGCAATGCTTACACAGAGCAGGGAACTGTATAGGGGTATTAGGGATGAACTCTGCAGTGGTTCAAAGGAAATGCTCTGAGTCTCTTCTTTGTATTGACCAGGTCAGTCTCTATACAACTTTTGTAAAATTCATGGGCATCCCAGTGAAATTATTGGTCTTTGTTTTGTGAAGTGCTGCTCCTACCAGGCCTTTGAAAACTCATCTGTTGCTAGCAGAGAAAGTGTTGCTGAAAACTACAGGGGGGAAAAAAGTACAGAATTTGTGCCTTTTCCCACTTTTTCCCCAGTTCTCAGCCTTTCCTTTAGAAGCAGGTACTTTATGGAGACTGGGAGATTTAAAATAAAAGTGATTAGGTATCTCTGAATAGAAATCAAGGGAATGCCAGAGACCAGACTAAACTAAAAGATAGATAATAGATAATGTAGAAAAGTGGGGAAATGAGGTGGAAATTACAGGCAAATAGACAATAGGAAAAAGTTTAAATAGCAATTTATTCTGTTTCCAGGAGGAAATGCATTTCGTGTTTTGCACAACTCTCTGAAGTTCCTCTCTTTGAAAACCTGTTCTAAATATATCTTAAAAGCAGAGCGGATTTGATTATTTTACCAGAAAAAAAGAAATGTAAAGAAAATGGTAACAAACCATAGAATCATATTGACTGGCAGCCTCAATCTGTTCTAAGGCTGCAATTTAATGTGCTGTCCAACCCTATTAATCTATGTTCTACATGTTGCAATTATGTCAGAAGGGAGATAAATTTAGGATCCTTCTTAGTTTTTGTTCCAACAGCATCACATTCCTTCCACAGCCCCCACCCCCAAGACCTCCACGGTCCTTATTCACAGCTTGGACTAGAGCAGAGGTTCTGGTCTTCTCTTAAGACACAGAGGCTGGCTGGGTAGTGTCCTTAGGCCAGTTTCTCCTGAGGGATACAAAATAAAGGCAGAGGACAAATCAAATACATAACTAAACTCTTCCCTTCTCAGCTGCTCAGTGGATGAAAGGAGGAGGTGATGTTGATGGAGACTCCAGCAATGGCATTACATGCATCAGCATCTCCTCAGGTGTGCCAAGATGTCACCTTTGAAGCAACTCATGGCCTGCAGTTCCATTTGACACCCTAATCGTTCTCCTATGAGTCCCTTGGACTGCAAGGCCATCAAACCGGTCAGTCCTAGAGGAGATCAACCCTGACTGCTCTTTAGAAGGCCAGATCCTGAAGAGGAAACTCAGATACTTTGGCCACTTAATGAGAAGGAAGGACTCCCTGGAGAAGAGCCTCATGCTGGGAACAATTGAGGGCAAAAGAAAAAGGGGACAGCAGAGAACGAGGTGGCTAGATGGAGTCACTAAAGCAGTCGGTGTGAACTTAAATGGACTCCAGAGGATGGTAGAGGACAGGAAGGCCTCTGTCCATGCAGTTGCGATGGGTCGGACACGACTTCACAACTAACAACAAATTGTTCTCTTCTTTTGTTTAGTGGTCACATGATCAAAATTCAGATGACCCGATGTAACCTCCCTATCACAAGACCCGTCCTGAGACTCTCACTGATGACTCACACCTGACCCATCACAAGACCCTCACTTGACACACCCACACCTGAGGCCCTGATAAACAGAAGAACACTGCACCCCCTAAACTCCGCTGAAGGTGTTACCTAGCATGGTAATGAAATGTTTGGAAACCAACCCACAAGCTCAGAGAACAAACCTTTGCCCTCACAGTGATGAATGTGTTGTTAGTTCATGGCATCTTTTCTTTTACTCGCCCTGCCCCGTTTAGAGAACGAGCCTTTGATGCCATGCAGGGACACTGTGGGAGAGCAGGTATTAAATTAAAAAGAATGTGGACCCTCATAATTAGGTAAGACTGCAGTATTGCTGGCCTTGCAGAAATGCGCTCTGCTAAACTCAAACCTTACCTTTTTCCTTTACTGGAAATTAAGGACCCACAATGATCCAGGCAGGATGTCCTCAGGTTATGACCAGTCACTTAGTGACCGTTCTAAGTGCTGACAGACCTACCTGTGGAATACTTACAACCCAGATTCAAAGCCCCAATGTTCCCCCACCTCAGTTCCAATGTTCCCCCCACCTCAGTTCACTCACGTGACCACACTTTTGGGCACCTGGCAACCGGGTTGCATTTACAACCATTTGTAACATCCAGCAGTCACATGACTGCATTTTAGTACAGTGGGGTGGACTAGAAGACCTCCAAGGTCCCTTCCAGCCTTACGAGGCTATGGTTCTATGTTCAGCCTAATAAGATGAGCGTCTGCTTCTTGAGGAGTTCATTTGCGTGTTATGATTACACCTCAAGCTCTCCCGACTTTCAATTATATTTTGATACATTGAGTTACAGTCCTTGTGCTCTCAGGCCTCTTTCGCTTCTCAAAGCAAGGAACCAATTTGCTAAAATTTTATTTTAAACAGGCTTGCCTCCCGTTGCTCCTGCTAAATTTGCACAAAGGCGGGATTATACTTGCATATGCCAAATAAAGGGCTTCCTTAATGCAACGTTTTTTTAAAATCTAAAACATAGCTACAAATGCTTAACACCTATGGTGCTATTGACAGTTTTTAGGTTTTATTCTGAGATTAAAAAAAAAGCACTTTCCTCGTGTCTGCCTTAATCTTTCTTTTCTTTCTTCTTTGCAGAACGATAAAAGAGATGAACGCAAAGTATTATTAATATTAACATTATTATTATGTAATTTCTTATTTCTGAATTAATTCCTTGGGCGTTCAAACTTAAATAAAAATTAATACAGTGTCTTTAAAATATGCTAAATAATTTTCCTTCCATTTTTCACCCCAAGGCATTCTTGCAATTATGAATCAATAACATTCTGGATTTCCCCCTAGAGATTCTGAAATTATAATACAAATGTGGAATTTGAGGACTTAGTTGCTGCTAATTTATTTATTTATTCATCCAATATATCTACACATCAGCCATTCTGGATTAGCAACCCATCGTTTTTCATTTAGTGTTATGTGTGAAGTAGTAGACCACTGTGGCTTAGTCAACAAACCTCAGTTAAAAGAAGCTACGTTGGAGCACAAGGCATAAAAGTTAAATGTATAAAGTCAATTTAGAGTGGGGGGGGTGTAGGGGGAGGGATATTGGGAATTTTTAAGAAAGAAGTCAAAATTCAGAAGTGCCAATGTTGTAATGCTGGTGTATCAATCATTGGACCTCAAAAAATGTTTTCATTGTGTGTGTGTGTGTGTGTGTGTGTGTGTGAGAGAGAGAGAGAGAGAGAGAGAGAGAGAGAGATGTTGACACTCTGGAAAGAATGCAGAGAAGAACAACAAAGATGACTGTGGGACTGGAAGCTAAAACATAAAACAAAATGGCTGCAGGAATTGGGTGTGTCTAGTCCAGTGATGGCTAACCTTTTTGCCGTTGCATGCCAAAAGCGGGGGGAACATGGGGGGGTCGCGCGTGCCTGTGCCCACATCCATAATTCAATGCGCCTCGCCCTCCCGCACATGCGCATGTGACTCCCCCCCCCACTTCTCCTGCTTTTGGCACATGATGGCACGGTGGGCCCAGTAGGCCCATTTTCCCCTCTCCCCAGGCTCCAGAGGCTTTCTAGGAGCCTGGGGAGGGCAAAATCAGTCTTCCCCATCCCCCCGGAAGCTTTCCGGAGGCTGGAAACAGCCAGTTTCCCGATTTCCGGTGGACTGGAAGGCCTGAAAATCAGTTGGCTGGTGCACGCATGCACGCTGGAGCTGAGCTAGGGCAACACTTGCGTGCCCACCAATATGGCTCCACGTGCCACCTGTGGCAACCGTGCTATAGGTTCACCATCACGGGTCTAGTCCAATGGAAAGAAGGACCAGGACAGCAGTGATCCTATATTTGACGGGCTTCCACAAAAAAAAGGGCGGGGCAACGTATTCTCCAAAGCACCTGAAGGCAGGACAAGAAGCATGGAAACTGATCAAGGAGAGAAGCAACCTGGAATTAAGGAGAAACTTCCTAACAGAACAATGAATCAGTGGAATGGCTTCTTTCAGAAGTTCTGGTTGCTCCATCACTGGAGGCTTTTAAGATTGGACAGCCATTTGTCTGGAATGGTATAGGGTCTTCTGCTTGAGCAGGAGGTTGGATTAGAAGACCTTCAAGGTCCCTTCCAACTTGGTTATTCTGTTAAATATTTATCAGTCGTGGGAAAAGTGGGGGTCTTTGGGAATTTTGAGAGTGTGTGGTGGGTCTGCTCCCAAAATGGCCACCATGGTGGGTTGGCTAATTGAAACTCCCCCTCCCAAAAGGCTTCCTCTGTCCTTTGAGGACCTTGATGGGGTCCAGATGTATTAGTGCCAATGGGTAAACGGGTAGTACTTGACGTAGGATGACACTTGGGACCACAATTGCTAAGCAAAATTGTTGTTATAAGTGGGTCACACCCATTTTATCATCTTTTCTGCCACAGTTATTAAGCAAATCACTGCAATTGTTAAACAAATCATGCGGGCGTTAAGTGAATCCAGCATCCTCCATTGAGTTGGCATGTCTGAAGTTGGCTGGGAAAGTCACAAATGGTGATCATGTGATCCCAGGATGCTGCCACCATCGTAAATACATGCTGGTTGCCAAGGGCCCATATTTTGATCATGTGACTGTGGGAATGCTGCAGCTGTTGTAAGTGTGGGGAATGGCCATGCCACTTTTGCCAGAGTCATTGTAACTTCAAAACAGTCACGAAACGAATGGTTGTAAGTTGAGGACTAACTGTATTTTGCTTTGCTGAATGCTTTACAGGTAGTCCTCGCCTTACGACCACAATTGAGCCCAAAATTTATATTGTTAAGTGAGACATTTGTTAAGTGAGTTTTGCCCCATTTTATGAACTTTCTAGCCACAGTTAAGTGAAGCACTGCAGTTGTTAAGTTAGTAACATGGCTGTTAAGTGAATCTGACTTTGCTTGTCAGAAGGTCGCAAAAGGCGATCACATGACCCTGGGACACTGCAACCGTCGTAAGTGTGAGTCAGTTGTCAAGCATCCGAATGTAAATCAGGTGACCATGGGGATGCTGCAACGGCCATAAGTGTGAAAAGTGGCCATAAGTCACTTTTTTCACTGCTGTTGTAACTTTGAATGGTCACTAAACAAACTGTTGTAAGTTGAGGACTACCTGTACTGATTTCCTAAATAACATTTTTACTAAAACATAACAGAGGAAGGTTTGTGGTGTTTATGGGTTCTTGTGTTGTTGTTGGAGGGCCAGTGGGATATAAGAAGGGAGAGGTGGTCCTTCAAACAGCCTGACCACAAGCCATGTAAGACTGTACAGGTGATGATAACACCTTGAAAGATGGGATCCCATACTCTCTTTCTTGCCCACAATCCCTACTTAAAGGACATTCAGCGTAACATACTAAGTTTATGTTGAAGATATAAATTGTTTGCTTCCACTTCTCCTGGAATCAGACATTCCTCAATTATGGGATTTAGAATGATTTTTAGGTGAACTTTTAATCCTAGACTATAGATATACCAACACTAATTAATGTGACATCTTCTGGACGATTCCCTCACAGGGCAAGGTCTATATCAACAGCTTCTCATTCGATTGCCAGGACAAAATGCATGAAATGAAATGAAATGTTGTAGATACAATAGTTTTGGGTTCTATTAAAAGAAATGAATCCACAAGTCCAAGAGACCTTGTAAACCTAAGCACAAAATGAGAGTTTAAATGCCATTCATTGTTGGGCTTACTCAACAGCTCCTAATAGCAGTTGCAATGGCTAGAAACACCTTTCTAGAAATGTCAGTCGATCGATCTCACAATAGCAGATCAATAATCACTAAGAGTAGTTTGTCGGGGAATTGGCTAACAAGGAGTGGAATGAACATGACATGCCAAACATGGTAAGAGGGCATTTTATGAGCATACTCTATGGATTGTTGTGTTCTCCAACTAAAGGAAGAGCTGGGATGGAATATAGTGAGGAAGTCTAGGCCATGGTTGTCTCAAAGGTGCTTTTTGTAAGGTGCTTTCTTGGTCTTGTTTCATTTGAAGATGTTTCACTTCTCATCTAAGAAGCTTATTCTGGGTGTAACAACATGATAGCTTATGCTGCAAGTCTTAATATTGTAGCTACCGGGTTTCTCTGAAAATAATTTTATTTATTTATTTGTTTAAATTTCTATACCCCCCTTCTCCAATATAGGACTCAGGGCGGTGAACAGCCAAAGTAAAAACAAGACATACAAAATCTAAAAACTGTTTAAAATAATTAAATATTTTGGCCGTAATTAAAAATCCCAATTTAAAATCAATTTAAAATTTAACTCAAGCCAGCCCAGCTAGTTGAAATAAATGGGTTTTCAGGGCCCGACGAAAAATCCGGAGGTCTGTTATTGTACGTATCTCTGGGGGGAGGTTGTTCCAGAGGGTGGGCACCGCCACAGAGAAGGCTCTCCCCCTGGGGGTCGCCAGCCGACATTGTCTGGCGGACGGCACCCTGAGGAGGCCCACTCTGTGTGAGCGTACTGGCCGGTGGGAGGCTATTGGTGGCAGAAGGCGGTCTCGTAAATACCCCGGCCCTGAGCCATGGAGCGCTTTAAAGGTGGTCACCAACACCTTGAAGCGCACCCGGAAGACCACCGGGAGCCAGTGCAGCTCGCGCAGGAGAGGTGTCACATGGGAGCGCCTCGTCGCCCCCATAATCCCCCGCGCGGCCGCGTTCTGGACCAGGTAGAGCCTCCGGGTGTTCTTCAAGGGGAGCCCCATGTAGAGAGCATTACAGTAGTCCAATAGTCCTTATTGCCATGCGCTCAAAAGCCCGATTGGGTTTATTATCAGGGAATGTCTTGGTGGAAACAGGGTAGCACGTTAGGGACCACTTGTTTGATCATAGTCTGTGCCCACTCATTTGCCCTTGCATGGTTGGGGTGCTCCAGGTTCCTTCCATCAAACAGTGTCATCTCCTGGGACCTCAGAAATGCACCTTCTCCATAGCAATGGTTGCCTCAGGAATGAGGCTCCCCCTGAGATCTGAATGTCCCCCAGTCCAGTTGCCTTTGGGGAAGTAAAGAGGTGGATCCCCAGGAGGGAAGGGGTGCATTCCAAAAGGAGCAAGAGGCAGCTCAGCCCAGATCTTAAGGCTGAGAGAAAGAGGGTGAAGACAACTCCTACCTAATAGTTCCCAGACTATATTGTAGATGCAGGTAGTAGAGTCCTCAGTCTGTCAGACCCAAAACCACGAATGATACATGATGATTCTTCCAGGGTGAGCTATTTATGGTCTTCACACCTATAGACCAAATTCTTGGCAGACTGAGGACTCTACTTTCTGCATCTACAATGTATTCTGGGAACTGTTAGGGAGGGGCTGTCTTCACCCGCTTTCTCTCACACCTGGTCTCTGGGCTGAGTTGCCTCTTACTCCTCTGGAATCAATCCCCTCCCTCCTGGGAATCCCCCTCCTCACTACATTCCATCACATCACGTTCACCAAGCAGGGTCTGGGATAGCACAGAGATAATGGATAAGCTATTAACAAATCTAGTGTGATGTGATTTAAAAACACCTTGGTTCCAATTCTATCCTCAAAGGGTTTTAGGTCTAATTCCACAGTTTATCTCCCTTATTTTCGTTAGAAGCTTCTTGGTTTAAAAATGGCCCATTTAAGGCTGATGGTCAAATGTCTTTGGAAGTTCCCCAATTTCCCACTCCCCTCCCTAGTTAGTAAGCTATTGCCATTTAGATGCATTTATGCTTGATTGGATAGACTGTCTTATATGTTCTCTACAGACCAGACATTGGCTGGGACATTGGTAACAATTCCATAGCATCTTATGCTAATTTCCAGGGATCTCCTTGGCAGTTACAGATGTCAAGGTGGCAGTCACAACCACACTATCAAAGCCTTTTTGCACCCATTGTCGTTTGTGTGATTGCAGCTGCTGTCCTGATGTTTTTACCTCCTCTGCTGACCAGAATGGGACAACTCGCCATGGCCAACTTGCTGCAGGACTATTCAACAATTTAATTTAATTATTTAAAATAATTTTGAAAAATATTTTAGCTTTTGTGATTCACATTTCATTTTGTCCCTCCTTTGGCATCCTTTCTTTAATGATTCTATTCCATCATTTCTTCAATATTACTGTAACTCTTGTCCCACAGTGAGTTGGCCATGGCGATTTGTCCTAGACCCTTTGCTAAATTCCCTGGTAGCTTCTGCTTCAAGCAGTCTCCAGATTTCAGATACCCTTTTGTTTCTGCCGATGTTCTCCCGTCATTCCAAAAGACCTTGCCAGAAGTTCCAACTTCTAAATTAGAAGTTCTAAATCAAACCATTGAAAAGAAACTGCTCATTATGCCATGCTTCCACCCTCCAATCCGTTCTGGCAAGCTGGAGAAGTGTAATTGTGAATGTCCTCGCTCCAGCTTTCTCTGCGGTGAACCGCCAAAGGAGTGAAGACAGGTGGGAAGGAGTGGTAGGTCTAACAGAGCTTGAAGGCACCAGTTTCAGGAAAGTTGCATCTATCACTTGGGGAAATTATTTCAGATTTCGTTGTAATGCTATGTCCTTGAAGGTATGTTTGGAAAATAAGAGCCGGCCATCAATTTATTATTGAATGGAATATTTAAAAAGAGAGCGACAGAACAAAAATATTTTTGGCATTTATAATAGAGGCTTCCAAGTTCATAGCTGTCGCCATTCCCTCCTCCTGTGTCAGTAGGTCTGGTGGAAATAAGTGCCTTGCAGGATCGCCCCAAGAAGGCTGGTTGGTGTTACACTTTATCTGGTCTTTATCAGCAGCCAGTGAGATGCCTCGAGGAGATCCTGCCCCAGATATCTTGTTTTGCAGGACGTTATCACAGTTTTCAGATGCTAGATGGTAAACTAATCTCTTGCCAAGTTTGGGCTGTGCTGGGAGCAAGGAGACAGAGTGAGACTCCAAGGTGATGCAGAATAATATCCTAGACCCTTCCCTTCCTTAGGCCAGCTGAAGTTCTATAAAATCACTCTACAGGTAATCCTCGATTTACGACCACAGTTGAGCCCAAAATCTCTATGGTTCAGTGAGACATTTGTTAAGTGGCTTTTGCCGCATTTTACATCAAGAAATGTCACAGTTGTTAAGTTATTAACACGGTTGTTAAGTGAATCTAGCTTCCCCTTTGACTTCGCTTGTCAGAAGGTCACAAAAGGGGATCACATGAGCCCGGGACATTGCAACCGTCATAAATATGAACCAGTTGCCAAGTGCCTAAATTTTGATCACGTGACTATGGGGAGGCTGCAACGGTCGTAAGTGTGAAAAATGGTCACAAGTCACCTTTTTCAGTGCTGTTTTAACTTCAAACAGTCATTAAATGAACTGTTGTAAATCGAGGACTATCCGTAAAACTTGAATTTCAAGAACTTTTCTTGAGGCAAGGTGGGAAGCGAAGAATACAGGGAGGAAGAAGAAGTTTGAGTTGATCTTGAGAGCATCTCTTTTCTAACATGTTGGGTTGGGGGGGAGGGGAATGGGGAGGGCCACGAGACTTGCAGATTAGACCTAATCAGCTACAGAGTTAAGTTGCAATGATTGCTGAGAAGAACAGGCAGATGTTGGTCAGTTCTCTGCCTCTGAAAATAGACATTCCAGCTGTTAAAATCAAAGCTGTTTCCATTCTGTCAAAGTCCACACACAGCAGAAGAGAAAAATGAAATCAATTGCAGTCTTAATGCCAGTGAAGCTGCAGGCAATTTGAGCTCTTATTCTCAATTTTTAAAAAAATCTGTCAAAGCCAAATTTGGAAGGTTTATTTAGTGGCGAGAGCTTCCCCACCCATCAAGGTAATGCAGAAAAAGGAAAGTGTTTTTTTAAGGGGCAGCACCAGAATCCATTAGTTGGCTCGTGTCAGTGTATAAATAGAAGTGTTCTGTTTTTTTTTTCTGAACACACTACTAGGTTTACAAGCCAGATTAACATAGAAGTACCTATAGCAATTCCATAAAATGTTAGAGTTGGAAGGACCCTCTGAGGCTATGGAGCCCAACCCTGTGTCCAGGGCCTGAATCCAAGTTAAACCATCCCAGACCGAGAGCTGCCTAGCTTGAGTTTGAGCTCATCCCTCAAGAGCTCCTGCCACGTCTTTCTTCATTGGTTCCTCTGTGGAGTTGCTCTTTCTGCTAGGAATCAATAGAGATTCTCAATCATCCAGATCATGGTTGTCCCAAAAGTGCTATAGGAGACGATCAGGCTGAGCCCAAGGGAGGGGTCAAACACACCTTCCATCATGAGTCCCTTCCTGCCCACAAGAGATCTAAGTTCAGCCCACCTTGAATGCCGGTCTCATCTCCCACTCATTTTCCTTGACTGTTAGTAGTTCGGATTCTTGTAGAGAGCTTAAGCTTGCAATAAATCTTTATACTCATTTGAACTGCCTGGATCTCCTGATTTTCCTGGTGCTTGACACTAATCTGAACTGGTGAAGGAATTTCCAAAAGGCAACTGGACTTTCTTGGTTTTCTTTCCTTTCACTTCTCAACCAAGAAGCTTCTTCAGTTCTGACTTTTTCTACTAGGAGCTTTTCTAGAACCTCCAATGTCCTGCACTGTGGAAACAAGAGTCAATCAGTCTGGCCTCCCATGTGAGATTCCTATTTCAGGAAAGTTGAGGGTGGTTACCATATCCCCCACTGAACATCTCCAGCTTGTTCATTCTCTCCTCCTAGCACTCTTCCATCTGTTCCAGGATGATCCTGATTGTTCTTCTCTGAACTTGTCTGAATGACAACAGATGGTGGGAAATTCAGAGTAGAAAAAAGCAAATGTCCCCTCCACATCCCCTTTGCAGAAGCAGATCTTTTGGCATAGAGAAGTCATTGGAGATGGGGTTACCAATAAAGATGCTATTGCATATAGGTAGTCCTTCAGTTACAACCATTCGTTTAATGACCATTCAAAGATACAACGGAACTGAAGAAGTGACTTATGACCAGTATTCACAGTTACGATCATTGCAGCATCCCCATGGTCAATGTTTAGGGAGATTCTCGGTCATCCAGGTCATGGTTGTCCCAAAGGTGCTTTTTCAAAAGGCAACGGGGCTTTCTTGGTTTTTCCTTGAAGACATTTCACTTTTCATCCCAGAAGCTTCTTCAAGTTCATTTGAGTTCAGTTCTGTAATGCTGGCTGAGGAATTCTGGGAATTGAAGTCCCCAAGTCTTAAAGTGGCCAAGGTTGGAGACCTCTGCTCTAAAATCAGTACAACCTGATCAGATTGGAGACAGAGATACCCAAAACGAAGGCATGAACTTGGAAGATGATGGTTAATCCAGTTTTTCCTGACAGGTTTTTACTTCTAGTTTTTGCTGACAATTCTTCTTCAAACTGGAAAGTTGCAGTGGGACAAAGGCCAATATCATATGGGCTCGCAGCAGCATTTTTAATGATGCTGGGATATGAACAGGTCAGAGGAACATTCATTTGAAGATTAAATGATAATAAGGCACCAGGTTGACCTCAACAGAGCAACAGAGCTGGAATTGCAAAGTGTACTTGGGAATCTGCAAACTATTCAAATGCTGTTTAACTTCCCCAAGATTAAAAACAAAAACAAAACATTTTTTATAAAGTCAGTTACAACCTCTACAGTTTTGCAGGTTAGATACTCTAAAATCCTACGAGCTGTGTATGCTTGCCCGCACAGATCCAGGGAGACCATTTTTAAAAAGCTTTTGAAATTATTAACTGCTCATATTCCAGTCTTTCTATGGTGGTCTATGACCGTAATAAAGATCTGATTTGAACCAAGAGATTCGTCTGCCGGCCATCGTGAGAGGCTGTTGCTGCAAAGAGATGGATGGGGAGGGGGATGTAGGCGATGACCAAGCTGAGCCTGAGGAAGGGGTCAAGTGCATAATCAGTTTGCAGTCCTTTCGCTCCCAGAAGAGACTTAAGTCCAGCCTCCCCCTTGAATTCTGTTGACTCTTATCTCCTGCCAATTTGCCTTGACCATTAGTAGTTCAGTTTCTTATTTAGAAATGGCATGAAATAAATTTGTACTCATTTGATCAACTCTGGTTCCTGAGTTCTTATGCCTGTGCTATATTGAAAGAGTATGGTTTGGGAGCTACAAAATTTACTACATAGCAGACTTCTGGTTTTACTCTTCTCCCTTACTTTTCTTTCAGAATAACAGAGTTGGAAGTGAGCTTGGAGGTCCAACCCTCTACTCAAGCAGCAAACACTATACCATTTCAGATTGGTTGCCAAAATCTCTTCTAAAAAACCTCCAGTGTTAGAGCACCCACAACTTCTGGAGACAAGTCATTCCACTGATTAATTGTTCTCACTGTCAAGAAATTTCTCCTTAGTTCTAGGTTGCCAGTGGCCTTGATTAGTTTCCATCCATTGTTTCTTGCCTTGCCTTCAGGTGCTTTGGAGAATAGGTAGAGCTCCCTCTTGTTTGTGGCAGCCCCTCAAATATTGGAAGACTGCTGTCATGTCATCCCTAGTCCTTCTTTTCATTCAACTAGACATACCCAGTTCCTGCAACTGTTCTTTGTATGTTTTATCCTCCAGTCCACTAATCCTCTTTGTTGCTCTTCTCTGCACGCTTTCTGGAGTCTCAACATATATTTTATATCATGGCAACCAAACCTGGATGGAGTATTCCAAGTGTGGCCTTACCAAGGCCTTATAAAGTGGTATTAACACTTCACATGATCTTGATTCTAATTGAGGGTTTCCTTTCTTTTATAGTCAGTCATGTGTTAATCACTATTTTTACATCAAGGGGCATTCACGGAATTGGGGTAAATTGCATTGCAATTTCTCCTCTCTGCCACCTGTTGTCTTCTCCCTCTGTCCCTGGTAAGCTTTTAGGGAGTTTGTGCCACTTGGTCCTTGCAAATGCCGTCCCAGATTATAGAGTTAGGGTGATGCCCAATGCTAAACCACATCCTCAACGTTGATTGTTATTTATTAGTAAATGAAATGAAATCAGTAACCTTCTCTCCCCAAATAAGCTCTGAGCTGTTTGTGTGTGTGATTGTTTTGCTGTATTCTATTGTTTGCGTAGCGTTTGGGTATGAAAACCTGGGATACGTGGCGTTCAACAACAATATCTGTTGGGTTTCAGGGTTGTTCTTTCTAAATACCTGTATGTGGAAAAAGCTTTGATACGCCTCACAATGGGCCAGAAGCAACCTCCTTTCCGTCAGTAAAATCAACTCTGAACATGTGTCAGATAACAAAGGGCAACAGTTGCACAAATTAGTCCATTGTAATGCTGCGATTGTGGGTTTTTGCATTCCAGAGAGTTGGAACGAATTAAGCGTTTTGCCGTCGTTATTAATTAACACACTCCATAAAGAGAGAAAGTGTTAGCAAAGTGACATTTGCTGAGTTGACTCTGAGATGCAATGGAAATTACAGATGCTTTTTTGTAGCGTCCTCATTAAGCTATCAGGAGGAAGGAATTCCTTGAGCATGCGAGCACCAAAGCCAGTTTATCTTGCTCAATTAACTATATTGAGCCATTGCGTGTGTTCATAATGCTCTTGTTGCTGAATCTCACAGATTAATGCATACCCATTGTGCAGCTCTTCAAGTATTCAGGCAGTTTTAACACTTGCTCTCCAGTGTAGAAGTGAGTCTGCGCCTCCATTGAAGGGTAGGTGGGTTCAAAACACAACTTTTGTATTAATTAACCCATTAATCAAGTAAATATTTTAAGTGTTTCTGAACCCTGCTGTGAGCTCCTCCAAATATAATTTGTTGCTTATTTTAAGCACTGCAAAGAATCTAGTCAACTAAAGTTCAGTAGTAAATTGATGGCAGATAAGGATCAACAGAATTCAAGAGGGGTTGGGCTTGGATCATTTGTGGCTCAGTGGCTAAGACACTGAGCTTGTCGATCGAAAGGTCGGCAGTTCAGTGGTTCGAATCCTTAGTGCTGCCGCGTAATGGGGTGAGCTCCTGCAACTTGTCCCAGCTTCTGCCAACCTAGCAGTTCGAAAGCACATAAAAAATGTAAGTAGAAAAATAGGGACCACCTTTGGTGGGAAGGTAACAGCGTTCCGTGCGCCTTTGGCATTTAGTCATGCCGGCCACATGACCACGGAGACGTCTTCGGACAGCGCTGGCTCTTAGGCTTTGAAACGGAGATAAGCACCACCCGTAGAGCCGGAAACAACTAGCACATATGTGCGAGGGGAACCTTTACCTTTATCTTTAAGGACTCTATGCTGATAACACATTTAACTCCACCCCACAGCTCTACCTGCTGTTTTCCTACAATTCTCGTTATAGGCTTCAATTAATCTTTTGTGCTACAACTGAACAAATGATCCTGATCATTTGCCTGACCTTAATTTCCTGCTTTTCTCCTATAACTTCTGCTTAAGTGGCTCTATTTTGATCTCTTGAAGTTTTTAGGATAGCCCCTTGCACACACATTATGGCAGTCCATTTGGGTGTACTAAAACCAATTATTCCTTCAATGCATGTGTGAATCAGGCTAACGGATCTTCTTGGGTTGAGGACAGTTTGAAAATAATTTCACACGGGAGAAATAATTCTGACCACTGTCACCATGTCAGATTCTCCAAAAACACTAAATCCAGATACTCTCCAGTCAGAAAGCAAACCAGGATGGGCTGAGATAATTAACAGGTGGCTTATCTCAACCCTCCACACACTATTCCTTTGGTCTGCACCAACCCAGAAGTGTGATTAATGACCCAAGCAGACTGCACCAGCCTCATCTCCTCTCTCTCAGACTCCATAATTGTAAAGATAAAGATCCCAGCAATTATTGCAATATTCCTTCCTGACATTTCACAGCCCAGAAGAGATCTTCTGGATGGTCTCAAGTACAGGTTGAAGTGGAGGAGCAGTAAGATTTTGCCATTAGCCTCTCCCTCAAATCAAACAAAAAGAGATTTCTTGACAATCTTTATTCTTATGAGCCTTCTGCTGTTTACATTTCTGTTTGTTTATTTTCCCCCTCCCCCACCCTTCTTCAAATACTAAAGAGTTGACAATGACATGGTGCTACATATGACTTGAGGACGTTTGAGAAGAATTTTATTGCAGTTTGTCACAGAAACAGATGAAGTATTGAAAGACAAATTTATTGCCTGCAAAAATCTGACTTTGACAGCAATGCAGAAGAGGCCATGCAGCCTTCATTAGCAAACATTCCCCCCCCATCCCATTTAGTCTAACGAGCTTGAGCTAATTAAACCAGCTCTGGTGCTAGGAAAGATCAGAATGTGAGTTCTTCATGACTCATTTTATTAAGAATTCACCATGCGTTAATATAAGATTATGGAAGCTTCTTTGCATCCAGGGTTGTTTTTTTTTAAAACCTTGCAGAGAAAAACTCCTACTTTTCTATTGGTGGCTTTTAATTGTGTTTTGCTGTTTTCAGAGTTGTATACATGCCCCACAAGAACAGGCTGTTACCATGCTGTTGTGTTGCTGCCCAGCCCTCTAGGTGTCATTAAAAAAATGAAACGGCCAGAAATGGCTCAGCAAGTTGCGTTTTTTTCTTTTTTTCCTAGAAGAATTTAGTGATGTGCAATGTGTTGAAAGAGAGGTGCTGATTTCTCTTCTGGAAATGCTGTACCAGATGTGATCGATCCCACACATACACACGTCTCTTCCTGTCATTCTCATCTTGAATGTTTTTTTTTTTTTATTAAATAGGGTACATTTCAGAAAGCTGCTTACTCTCTCTCCCCTACCCTCCCTGATAGAATTGAGAACTAGACAATGTACACCATTGGTGCTTGTTAACAATGGCAATAACAATGACATTGGACTACACCATTTTATTTTTGTTAAGAAAGTTGCATCTTTTTTAAAAAGGTGGATTTTCTTTTCTTTTTGCATAAATTATAGAGAAGATGATGGAATAATGCATGGGATATTATAAGACTAAGAAGGGTTGAATTAGAACATAGAATATAAATTAATGGAGTTGGTTGCAAGGGACTTTGGAGGTCTTCTACTCCAACCCCCTGCTCGATTAGGAGACCCTATACCATTTCAGGCAAATGGTTGTCCAAAAACTTTTTGAGGTTCTAACTGTTAGGAAATTTCTCCTTAGTTCTAGGTTGCTTCTCTCGTTGATTAATTTCCATCCGTTGCTTCTTGTCTTGTTTTCTGGTGCTTTGAAAAATAGGTTGAACCCCTCTTCTTTGTAGCAGCCCATCAAATACTGGAATACTGCTAGCAAGGTGGACTCAGCCTTCTATCTTTCCGAGATCGGTAAAATGAGCAGCCAGATTGTTGGGGGCAATGATTCTGTATACCGCTTAGAGAGGGCTGTAAAGCACTGTGAAGTGGTATATAAGTCTAAGTGCTATTGCTATCATGTCATCCCTAGTTCTTCTTTTCTCTAAACTGGCCAAACTAAATCCTGCAACCGTTCTTCATATGTTTTTCTCTCCAGGCCTTTAATCATCTTAGTTGCTCTTCTCTGCACTTTTTCCAAAGTCTCAACATCTTTTTTTGCAATGTGGTGCAGTATCCAGGTGGGGCCTTACTAGGGTCTTGTAAAGCGGTACTAATACGTCACATAGTTTTGAGTCTATGCCTCTGTTTGTACAACCAAGGATTGTATAAAGACAGCCTTGTTCTCTGACTGCTGGCATTGTCCATTATCGGGATCTCACATCTTGTTCCGTTGGCTTCATATGGATTGTGGGGAGGGAGAAATCAGATGAAGGAAATCAACATCTCGAGGGATAAACCTGCAGCTCCAATGTGGGCGAAAGCTACAATTATACTTTTCAACACTGAAAAGTAAATCAGATGGTACTGCAATCCCAACAGAAAACACAGATTAATTAAAGTCTGCATTTTCTAGATCTGTTATTCAACTCAACACAGCTGTTTGTTGGGTGCAAATATTCCTGCACTGTGATTTTCACCGCACATTCACACAATTGTATGCTGCGTACCAGAAAAAAGTATTAATTGGTCACATTGGCTACTAAACATCTACGTGTAAATTAAGTTCACAAACATAGACAATTAATCTACTTTTTTGCATCTACTCAAGTGTAAAAGATGTAAGACCTCATAATATCTTACTTCTTGTGTGATTCTCATCAATAAACCCATAGAAGAAATATGACTTTCCCAAATTCTTTCTATGTCGAGTCATGCAGAAAATGGCTTTTATGAATTTTTATGGAAATTAAAACTCCTCTGTGGAACTTTTTATCACAGATATGCAAACTGGAGGCAGGTTGAGTAGCCAAGAGGGGTTTTTTAACCGATTTGTATGGATTTCACAAAAGGCCCCTGTGAAGGCGCTAAGCACTGTTGGCTTTCACTGGGTGCAGGTAGCGTGTTCTGCCTCTGCTCTCCATAAACCAGGTGAGAAATGCTCATAAGAGAACAAAAGACTAATTTTTCTCTTTCTTAGAAATTAGAGATTGCCTTGGCTTCTTTAGCAACCCCAGCATACATAGACAGAAAACAATGACTCTGTCTTTTGAAAAATGAACCCGGATTTAACTCAATTCCTGTGCAAAAAAAGCATTTCCATGTAAAGTTTCTTCCCAGCTCACTACTTCACATGGAAAAGTGAACTCAAACCCAACATAAAGGCTGCAGAAAATCTTTACTGAGTTGTGTAATTTAGCAGAAAATCATTGTTTAAAGTGTTTTCTCTTTGAAGAAAATCCAGGTTTTTCTATCAGACTCTCTTTGGATCTGAGTCTGCCATGGCCAATTACAAGATGCTTGTTTATCACAAAGCAAACTGCCTCCCAAAATTTTATCTGCTGTCTCAGAGGCATCTTCATGTGGCCCAAAGCCATTCCTGCAAATAAATATTTTGCTGCAGACAGGCCTTTTTGTTTTGCCAGTTTCCTTTCCAATTTTCTTCAAATCCCACTTTTTATAGGCCAGCTTCCTATTTTATTTTTACAACTATAAGATTTTTTTCTTCTTCTTAAAAGCAGGTAGGGCAGGTTCATTGAGACTTACTGGTATCCATGAACTCCATACTACCTACTGATGGCTTATAGTCCAATCCTTGCTTCCAAAAACCTCTGAGCACATTAAGATCAACATTAGGGGGGTATTAAAAGGACAAGGCATACTTTACATAAAAGATCTGTCATATTTACTAAAAGGGAGGGAGGGAGGGAGGGAGGGAGGGAGGAAGGAAGGAAGGAAGGAAGGAAGGAAGGAAGGAAGGAAATTAACAGAAAAGAAGAAGCCACCAGCATAGAAGCATTGCCTCAGATGCCCTCTGCAATTTAACTCAATCATCATCTACAAATTTCCTAGCTCTGACATAGCTGTTCCTCCTCTATGGAAGACAAAGCTCTACTTCCAAAGCGTCTCCACCTCCTTTCTTAAAAGAAAAGACAGAGAACAAAGGAACCCCCCCTCCTTCTGTTGCCCCTTTCCATCTTTTAATGAAGAACATAATTAGCATCTTCTAATTTAGCAATGTTAATATTAGCAGTAAAATCGCTTCTCGGGATACCAGGCATCTTTATTTAATCATCCATACCTTGAACTCTTGCAGAACATTTAAGAACTCTTTAGGATGCTTCTCCAGAAACCAAGGTGGAGGGGAGAATTTGAGAGTTTAGAAGCACCTGACACAGTGGTGGGTTGCTCCCAGTTCTGTCCGGTTCTATAGAACAGGTAATAAACCTGCCCACCTGCCACGACATCACCATGAGTGATCTGCGCATGCACAGAAGCACAAGTGCGAGCAAAGTGCATGCATGCTCCCACTGCGAACCGGTAGTAAAGGTAAGTGGAACCCACCTCTGACCTGACACCCTATCAAAAAAACCCAGATTCTCTGGTAGTCAGCCTGCACCTCACAGAGGAAAACAAGAGCAACCACAGCATCAGAGACAAAAAGGTTTGGTAGGATCATCATAGGATGAGGCTCATCCTATCGTAGGTCAACCCGGAAGAAATAAAAACCTGGGAATCAGCAAACCAAAGAGACAACAAAGAAGAATCTTTGGAAAATGTAGAGCAAATGAACATCAAGGATACAAAGTGAGTAGGGCTTTCCTAGCACCGGACCAAGGAGGAAGGACTATGTGAATGCTGGCTGAGGAATTCTGGGAGTTGAAATCTTCAACTGACAAACACTGGTCTATACAGATAAAATCTGTTCACGGTCAAATGCCACACCAGCCTGTTCTGACCTAGGCTTCCTGAGACAGTAAAAAGCACACAATTAGTCCCCAAAACCCTCTTTTTATTTCAACGGCTTGTGAATTCTGTTCATTCACAGCTCGTGATGAGTCACAAACAGTTTGTAAAGAGTCCGACAGAAGTCTGCCACAGTCTTTTGGGATAGGGCTGATA
The DNA here is from genome assembly GCF_059756535.1 of Pantherophis guttatus. Taxonomy (NCBI): domain Eukaryota; kingdom Metazoa; phylum Chordata; class Lepidosauria; order Squamata; family Colubridae; genus Pantherophis; species Pantherophis guttatus. The sequence continues at coordinate 4,148,657 of NC_142074.1, forward strand.
AGCACCCATCTATATCTCTCTTGACATGCTGCCAAGACCTAATTGGCAATTAGCTTTGTAAGGCCACACAGAGCACAGAGTCAAAACGGAGCTTCAGAATTTAAACTGACCAGCATGAACAAAGTTGCTTCCTGCAAAGGCTCACGTCCCTTTACTTCTCCTTTATGTCTTATGGGAAGGGCCAATCATTTCCAAGCCTTACTCCCGAGTTTCCCCTTTTGTCTTAACTGTTCTTGCCTTCTGGCAGCTCTGCACGCACTTGGAACAGGCTCCCTCTGTTCCTCTGCCTCGCTGACATCAGACACTAGAGGCTCCAGAGTCAGCACATAACTCCTAGATGGCTCTGGCCCCATCTCTGCCTCCAACGCAGAGCCCTCCTCTGAGCCTTCCCCAGACTCCAGGGCTGGCCCATGTTCCTCCCCAGCCTTCTCAGTGTCTGACTCTGTTGCGAGCTCTACAGGCCGACAGCGGACCACCACACAGCCCAAAGAGGAGATAATATCTTTAAAATCAGGTTGGGCTATTTTTTTCCACACTGGCTTCTGGGTTAGGGACCAATATCCAATAATGGGAGGCCCAAAATAAAACTAAACCTAAGGTTTAATGTAAGTTAAATAAATATCTAAGGAGATTCTCAGTCATTCAGGTCATAGTTGTCTCAAAAGTGTTTAGTTGTCTCAAAGGCAGCTGGACTGTTTTTTGAGAAGGAAGAAGATGATGTTTTGCTTCTCATCCAAGAAGCTTCATCACTTGTGACTGGATGGTGGGGGCATGAAAGGCTCGGTAGGTACTGTCATCCAGTTGTCTTTTGAAAAAGCACCTTTGAGATAAGTTAAATAGGTTAACAGATAACTCCCAGGTGGAATGTAGCCCAGATTCTCAGGAAGGAGTTAGTGCATTCCAGAGACAGCAAAGTTTAGATAGTTTGGTTGAAAGAAAGAAAGTCAAGATGGCTCCAGGAGTTCTCAGAGTATATCTTTAATGATATAATTTTGATTTAGTTTGGCAAGTTTTCTGCCTGTAAGTGAGGAACAATAAAGGAAATTGCTTAGAAGTAACTCTGCGTGGCTTTCATAGTTTTTGAAGCCTGATACAACCCATTTAAGAATTTTCTACTTTGGCCACTTCCAAGGTGTGGGATAATGGGGGTGTTTGATTGCTCACCTCTGCCTCTAATTCAACAAAGTTGATTAGGGAACTGGAGGCTAAAACATATGTATGTCACTCCCATGTAACATCCCTCTTGCGCGAGCTACAGTGGCTCCTGGTGGTCTTCCGGGTGCGCTTCAAGGTGTTGGTTACCACCTTTAAAGCGCTCCATGGCTTAGGACCTGGTTATCTACAAGACCGCATTCTGCCACCGATTGCCTCCCACCGACCGGTACGCTCACACAGAGAGGGCCTCCTCAGGGTGCCGTCAGCCAAACAATGTAGACTGGCGACCCCCAGGGGGAGAGCCTTCTCTGTGGGGGCCCCGGCCCTCTGGAATGAATTACCCCCGGACATACGAAGGATCCCCGACCTCCACGCCTTCCGTCGTGCAGTGAAGACCCTGTTATTCCAGCAAGCCGCTCTGATGGGATAAATTTTTATTTATTTATTTATTTATTTTTTAATTTGATTTATATGCCGCCCTTCTCCGGAGACTCAGGGCGGCTTACAATGCGTTAAGCAATAAATGATTTTAATTTGGTTTTAATGAGGTTTTAAAAATTGGATTTAAAATGAGAGTTTTAAATTCGGACTATGATTTAATTATTTTAATCTGCTTTTAAATTCTATTTTTGTACATTGTTTTTATTATGGCTGTTCACCGCCCTGAGTCCTTCGGGAGAAGGGCGGTATATAAATAAAATAAATAAATAAATAAATAAATATGAAAACTGGTTGTAGGAATTGGGTATGTCTAGTCTACTGAAAAGAAGGACTAAGGGTGACATGACAGCAATGTTCCGATATTTGAGGGGCTGCCACAAAGAAGAGGGGGGGTCAACCTATTCTCCAAAGCACCAGAAGACAAGAAGCAATGGATGGAATCTAAACAAGGAGAGAAGAACCTAAAACTAAGGAGAAATTTCCTAACCGTTAGAACAGCGGAATGGGTTGCCTCAAGAAGTTCTTGATGCTCCATCACTGAAGACTTTTAGAAAGAGGCTGGACAAGCATTTGTCTGAAATGATATAGGTTGGGAAACATGACCTTAAGGTCTTTCTCATGTCTATGGCTTTCAAAGAGACAGATATCTTTCCTTGTGTTTATTGTTGAAATTATAGTTAGAAAGATCCATATTTATGTGTAGAGGACAAGATATTTCTCACATTGAAAGGATAGTTGAACAAGTAAAGGTTTATTTGAAGTTTAGTCCTGCGAGGAATCTATTTAGTGTTTAAACATGGATGCGCTATTTTCATGTCATCTGTCTGATTCTTACACTTAAAAAATAAATTAATGCCTTTTTTTAAAAAAAGTAAGAACTTGGCATAAATGTTTGAGCCTATTAAATAAGGACTTTCCATGCCGAGCTAAATAGGAATACTACATTTATATTCAGGGTGTGATCTCAGGATGTCTGCTAATCTGAACAAGATTAAAAAAAATCATCTTGATGGGTTTTAAAACTTGTTTTAATTAAAGTTTCCCCCTTTCATCTCCCAAAGCCCTGCCTTACTTTCTTCATTCTCACATAGTTAACTAGGAAAAGTCTCAATTACAGGAGTGCCTACGCATCCCTCCCTTCCTCCCATGTGGGACGGAGAGCCAAGCCAAGATTAAAATCTCTGTTTTCTTGTCACTTGAGACCTCAGTTCTGCAGAACTCCTGAAAAAAGAGCAGGGCCTAATTACAGGGGTAGATTTGGAGGAAGATGGAGAAGGCCACTTACTCGGGGGAACTGTCTGCAGGCAGTCCATGAAAGCAAATGAGTGGCTGAGTCCATCAGCTTTTCTGCAAGGACAGTTGTCCAGGGAAAACTCTGCAAAGTTATTTGTGAAAGGGACGGGACGGAGTCTTGAAAAGGGCCAGGCTGGATGTCTATGCACCTCTTCTCAAACCACTGCCCCATCCTTTGTGATGTGCTTGAGGGTACAGGTAGTCCTCAACTTACAACAGTTCATTTAGTGACCATTTGGAGTTACAACGGCACTGAAAAAAGTGAGTTATGACCATTTTTAGCATAGCATCTCCATGGTCATGTGATCAAAATTCAGATGCTCAGCAACTGGTTCCTACTTATGACCGCTGCTGTGTCCCAAGGTCATGTGATCCCCTTTTGCAGCCTTTTGACAAAAGCAAAATCAAAGGCGAAGCCAGATTCACTTAACAACCTAACTTGCCAAGTGCAGTGATTCACTTAGCCACTGTGTCCTTACGTAAAATAACCACTTCAACATCCCCATGGCCATGAGATTTACATTCAATGTTTGGTAATTGGTTCATATTTATGACAGCTGCAGTATCCCGGGATCATGTGATCCCTTTTTGTGATCTTCTGACAAGCAAAGTCAGTGGGGATGCCAGATTCACTTAACAACGGGGTTACTAACTTAACATTGGCAGTGATTCACTTAACAGCTGAGGCCAGAAAAGTCATAAAATGGGGCAAAACTCACAACAAATTTCTCACTTAGCAACAGCTAAATTTTGGGCTCAATTGTGGTTGTAAGTTGTGGACTTCCTATACTACAGATTCTTATCCTGTTTTATTAAAAAGGTCAGGAGAGGAATTGTGTCAAACAGTTCTGGACTGAAGAATTTGCTTGACATGGGAAGTGATTCCGTGTTCAATTAATGGCAGAGAAAGTGGTAGACAGAAGCTGGTTTGCAAGACTTGGAGCGTTCCAGGCTAAACAATCAGCATGCGACAGTCAACACGACAAACCTTTGCAAAAGGTTTTATATTTGTAGGAATCCTTATTTTTAACCAAGAGTTAACTGGAGCTTTTTCTTTGCCCCAGTACATACAATTCAGCCCCCTCCCACCCCAGTAATTCTCAGGTACATTCTCGGGGGGGGAGGGGGCGGCTAGATAAGAGATACCAGATAAGAGACAAGATAAGAATCAAGTCAGGGTTGGTGGTGTTTTTAATCACTGGGAGTGTTCAAGAAGAGATTGGACAACCATTTGACTGAGATGGTATGAGGTCTCCTGCCTTGAGCAAGGGGTCTCCAAGGTCTCTTCCAGCCCTAGTATGCTATGTTGTATGCCAGTGATGGCTAACCTTTTTGTCGTTGTGGGCCAAAAGCGGGCGAGTGTGTGTTTGGGGTTCACGCGTGCATGTGCCCACACCAATAATTCAATGCTCCCCACCCACTCATTCATGCGCGCGTGCTCCCCCGTGCTCCCCCCGCTTTTGGCACACAATGGCACAGTGGACCCGGTTGGCCTCTTTTTCACCCTCCCCAGGCTCCAGAACCTTTCTTGGAGCCTGGGGAGGGCAAAAACGACCTCCCCCACCCCCCTAGAGGCCCTCCGGAGGCCAGAAATGGCCCATTTCCCGACTTCCAGAAGTCGGCAAATGGGCCATTTCTGGCCTCCGGAGGGCCTCTGTGGGGTGGGGAAGGCCATTTTCGCCTTCCCCAGGCTCCTAGAAAGGCTCTGGAGCCTGGAGAGAGCAAAAAACTGGGCTTCCAGTCCCACCAGAAGTCGGCAAATGGGCCATTTCTGGCCTCCGGAGGGCCTCTGGGAGGTGTGGAAAGCCATTTTTGCCCTCCCCAGGCTCATAGAAAGGCTCTGGAGCCCGAGGAGAGCAAAAAATGAGCCTTCCCCACCCCCTGTAGGCCCTCCAAAAACAGCCTGTTTCCCGACTTCCAGTGAGCCCAGAAGGCCCAAAAATCAGCTGGCTGGCGTACACATGCGCACCAGAGCTGAGCTAGGGCAACGCTCGCATGCCCACTGATATGGCTGTACGTGCCACCTATGGCACACGTGTTGTATTCTATGGGGCTAGTCTTAGGTTTCTTATAGGGGTGTAGAGACTCTAAATTGATGATGCCCCCTTTGGGGCTCCACCTGGTTATCTCCTACAGTAATGGAGGTACACTAAGCATACTGGATTTTAATGTCATTAAAAAAAAAAGAAGTAGGAATGGAAAATCATTCTGCTGTACTTTGATGGATCCCTTTCAAAATCCATTGGTATGAGCTTATGAGGAGAAGGCTCTGCAGAATGCAAGTTGGAGTAGATATTTAACTTCCTGTTTCTGTGATCCATTCCAACCTCTTTCATTTGTTGATGCATTCTTGAGGATTTTTCGCACAATGAATGATGGACGTGCAGACTGGGCTACCCAAGATTTGTGACTGCCGGTGCATTTGTCGTACTCATGGGTGTATCAGCCAATGGCTCTTGGCTACAACCAAAGAAAGTATTTTTCCAACTATGGCTTGTTCTGCCTTTTTGGGTTGCTTCTGAGAAACATCTGATTAGCCACTGTGGGCATTACAATGGATGTTCTTACTCAGCAAGACATGCCTGCATTTGTCCATGAAGAACAAAAGGCAGCTTTCTTGTAACATCTCTGTATTTCAGGAAACTCATGTTGTCTTTTCTCCCATTTTGTATTATTGTTTCTTGACCCTTGACATGATACAGGATCCTTGCAATAAAACAGACAGAAGCATCAGCTGGGACAGCTCCTAAGGAGGCAGTTTTATATCAGCAGGCTAGTTTTTTTGGTTCTTATTGTTTGCCTTCTGCCTGCTGACTTTGTTTTTGTTTTATGTATTTGTTTTACCTACTTCATTTTATTTCTATCCAGTAAGTAAGCTTTTATTGCGGTCAAACTATTGCATTGTTTCTTTTTTTCACAAATGAAGGCAAATATATGTGTCCCAGGATAATGTTGCAGGATCCAATCTGAGTCGGTCACCAGGACTAGAGGTTTCGTCTTCCAAATTTTTGGACTTGTGCTGGAGCCCATCCTCAGGGAACTTCTCTCTCACCCGAATGTGTCCCAGCAACTCAGCTGGATTGGATCCTGTTTCTTTTTTTATCTCTCTTTAGTTCCATATTGGGCAATTTTTACTCTGCTCTTAGTCTGTGGGTAACATACCAAAGCTGTACTCCAAGTAGTGGATTAGGCCAGAATAGCATCTGTGTATTGATTTATATTTGATTTGATTTGATTTATATTTAAGCACTATTAAATGAAATATAATTAATAAGATTAGCAGGTTTGTTCTTGCAGTCATTTTTCAATAATTCTCCCCTTCTCTTGTATTAAAAATTGCAAGCATATTAAAGATTCAGCACTACCTTTCTGAAATCTCTGGAAACCATATCCAGACTTTCCAAGAGGTCATCTTTGGCCTCATCTTGGAAAGTTTGGATATGGTCTTCAGAGAATTTAGAAAGGTGATACTGAATATTTAATATGTGTTTGCAATTCTTAATATTGCAATTAAATTGCAATATTAAGGTGGAACATGTCCATTTTAGCCTCTTGGGATCCTGTTCCTCAAGACAGGGAAACCCACAGCAGTGGTGGTTGAAAGCCAATGTCTCAGTGAGATGTGCTTGGATTTTCTTGCATAGAGAGCCTTTAAGTCACAAAAATAGGACCTGGGGGAAAAGTTGGAACACGTTTCCATCTACTACAGGTATCCCTTCAGCTTTTTTTCAAATAAGGACAACATTGCAAAGTGTCTTTAGGAGAGAATTTTAAAAAATTAAGATGGCGGCCAAAGCCACCATCTTGAATTTTGAGATTCCCCCAGCCCACTTCAGACACTCCTAATATTTTTGCTTGCAAATAGAATGTCAAGCATGAGCAACCAGAGCCACTCAGAAATAGTTAATGTAAGCAACTTTATTTAACTTACATTAAGTAACTTACATAAACTTTTCTTAATGTAAGCAATTTTATTGTCTTCTACCTACGTATGTTACAAACAGCTTGCCTTCCCTTTGGAATGACCAAATAAGGTTTCATGGATTTTGGGAGAGGTCAAGCTTCTGCTGCTTGTGGCTGTGTGACGATTCTAAGCTGGGTCCCTGCTTGACCCCTGCTTCCAACATTGATAGACCAGGTAGCTGCTCCCAATGCCATGGACATTTTTTCTCACCTGTATTAGATAGAGCTTATTGCAACTTGCAAAGCATCCCTGCCCTGCTCTCGAGTTGCCATAGGCAAGGGGGATGGGAAAATGAACTCTGCAGCTGCAGCGAGGCAGCATGTCAGTCAAAACAAAAGCACATTCCATATCTCTGTCAAGGCCGTCTCCGTGGTTACCCACAGTGGCCGGAGGGGAATGATTTCTACAACCTGGGAAATTGCTTCATTGAGAATGTGACTGATGACATACCTTAGGGGGAGGGGGGAAACAGAGCTGGAACGCAAATTACGTGGGGTCAGAGTTGGCTTCACTTGGAACATGCGACACGAAGCTCCTAATAAATAACTGGATTTCTTTTGAAGCTTGGCTCGAGGCTCAGGCATTGGTTGGAACCCTAACAGCAAGCCAACTCTCTCAAAATTAATCAAAATAACCAGGACTGCTGAGCCCCAAGCAGTCGCTCCCCGACCCCTGGGAGCAGAACTCAGGCTACCATGGCAGAGGGCGGACTATCTGAAGAGAGCCTGCTCTAGGCAACCCAGAAAGAGGCAGAACTTGCCTCCGCCCAGGGACTTCCAGAACCCTGACAGCTTAGTGTATAAATTAGAAAGGTAAACAAGGGCAGAAAGTTGCTGGTTGCCTCTGCTGAAATGATAAGATCCAGACATGGATTTCATCACCAATAATTATCAATTTCCTGTCTCTCGAGTGTGTAAACTCTATATAGGGTCACTTTCTAAAGTGTTTTTGTAATGCTGACATGTTTGGCGGAATGTTTTTAGCGTTTAGCAATTGACAAGGATATTTGCGTGTGTATTGTTAGACTTTTTACCTATCTGGATGGAGCTTTAAGGTAGAAGAGTTGGACATCTAACTCGTAAAAAGAAGTATAAGGTAACCCTAGTCAGGCTGTGATATATTTGAAATTCTTTTGTTCCCCTAATGTGCAGATATGCCTATATTTGAAATGTTTCTAATCGATGTGAAAGTCAGCGGATGCAATTGACATACAAAATCAAACCAGATCGATGAGAGATGAGAAATTACACACAACACAAAGAAATACATGGATGTAATAAAGGACAGTTAATAAGAATTGGCTTGATAAGAAGAAATTTTAAAATATAAATTATAAAATGAAATTAAAATTAGAGCAACCCCCCTAATCTTGGGTCTTTGCTGCTGTAGCTCAAGCGGAGATGGCAAAACACCTTTCTTTCTCTTGATCAGCATCTGATCATAGAAGTTTGATGCAAAACTAATTTGTTTTGCCTGGGAAAACAGTTGGAAAATTGGTGTTTGATGGCACAAGCTTAGATGTTCATTATCCAGGAACTTGTTATATCTACCAGTTATGGAGGTAAGACAAAGAAGAATTCTTGTGTTGGATAAGGTTAAGGTCCTCAGTGGTTTGCAAGAATCCTGATAATGAGCATTCTAAATCTTGATGTTTGGAAACTAATAATCCTTTTAGCCTGATCACAGCCAGCAGAAATAAGTTGTTCTTTGGATAAACCAGTACTGTTTATTTTCTCCTGTTAAATCCCCTAATGATGGTGGTGTGAAGCCCAATGAGGAGAATGTTCCTTTCAGCCAATAGGTCAGGACAGCCTTCCAGGTTGTAGGTTCAAATTCTGGATATCCTCTCTTTGTGTCAGGACTCTGTTCTTCAGACAGCAAGTATTATCCTCAGGGATTGGTTTATATGATCTCTGTAGAGTTGCTCTAAATCAGGGGTCTCCAAACTTGGCAATTTTAAGACCTCTGGACTTCAACTCCCAGAATTCCTCAGCCAGCTGTATTGGCTGGGGAACTGTAGGAGTTGAAATCCACAGATCTTAAAAGTTGCCAAATTTGGAGAGCCCTGTTCTAAATAAACCAGCCAACCTGGGTTGCATACAGCATCTGGGCAGACAAAAGATGTGGACCTTCATAGACTTGAAATATATTTTCCCCCTTAAATCAAGCACCGATTTTGCTCTAAACCAGAATATTCCAACCTATCTGCATATTAATCTTCACATTAAGGCTGATGACCTCCAGATGTATTTTGGCTCTCATAATGTCCATTTGACCTGGCTGGCTGAAGAATCATGCAATCAATAGAATAGAATAGAACAGAACAGAACAGAACAGAACAGAACAGAACAGAACAGAACAGAATTCTTTATTGGCCAAGTGTGATTGGATACACAAGGTGCATACGTTCTCAGTGTACATAAAAGAAAAGATACATTCGTCAAGAATCATAAGATACAACACTTAATGATAGTCATAGGGTACAAATAAGCAATCGAATCATATTAGGAAACAGTCAATATAAATTGTAAGAATACCAGCAACAAGGTTATCCTACGTATCTAAAGGTGCTAGGTTGGAAAGACTCACCTTTGATGTTCTACTGAGCTTTCCTCTTTCCCCTCCTAAATTAAGTTTTTTTAAAAAATGAAAAATGTGTTTGTAAGGTCCCCGTTCTTTGCTCCTCAACACACAGCATCATTGCCCCAGGTTTTATTTTAGAGCGGAGGTTATATCCAGCTCCTTTGAACAGTATTTTCAGAGAGACTGTAAACATTGGTGATCACATCATGGAGAAGTTCCGAAATTGCTTGTATTTCTGTAGAGTTATTGGATTTCTGCAGCAATTTCAGGCTCAAGGATCTGTATGCCCCTGTGCTTTAAAAAGGCATCGTTTTTGCTTGCCAATTAATGGAGTCAGACAAGATCTCTGCAGTATTTACTCTTGCTGCAAAACTTTATGCAAACAAACAAAAACTGAGCCAGTAACAAATTCTGAAGTCCTCCTGGTTTCCTCTGACTGATCACACATGATCACTAGCTAGAAAAATGTGATCTTTTGATTCCTACTAATTAGCTCAGACGTCCAGTGGAATGCAGAGGAATGCACCCCAGATCTCTCCGCTGGCAATCGCCAAATTTCCTGCCCCGTCCGTGATTTTAAATGTTGGAATGGTGTGGTGGCTTAGAGGTGGAGCTCTCTCCTCACAATCAGGAGGCTGTAAATTCAATCCTAGGTAGAGGCAGATATTTTTCTCTCTCTGGGGACAATGAGAATATATCTGCTGAACAAAACTCCGCATTGGTGACAAGTAGGGCATCCGGCCATTAAACGCTCTGCTAGCTCCATTCAGTTGCCCAGACTCCACCCCGCAAGAGGTTAAATGATGATGATGATCCATGATTTTAAATGTTGAATGTAATACTGCAAAATGATATGCCAGCACAATGTACTTTGAAATAGGTCCCATAAGCTTTCTGAAAAAGTGAAAGTTATGGGGTTAACTACAGTTTTGCTTGGAAGGATACAAAAGAAAGGTATACTGAGAGCTTCTCTTCTCTTCTCTTCTCTTCTCTTCTCTTCTCTTCTCTTCTCTTCTCTTCTCTTCTCTTCTCTTCTCTTCTCTTCTCTTCCCTTCCCTTCCCTTCCCTTCCCTTCCCTTCCCTTCCCTTCCCTTCCCTTCCTTCCTTCCATTCCATTCCATTCCATTCCATACATGGTCCTCGACTTATGACCACAGTTGAGCCCAAACTTTATGTTGCTAAGTGAGACATTTCTTAAATGAGTTTTGCCCCATTTTATGATTTTTTCTTGCCACAGTTGTTAAGTGAATCAGTGTAGTTGCTAAGTTAGTAACATGTGAACCTGCCTTCCCCATTGACTTTGCTTGTCAGAAGGTTGCAAAAGTTGATCACATGACTCTGGGACATTGCAACCGTCATAAATATGAGTTGGCTGTCAAGCATCTGAATTTTGATCACGTGACCATGGAGATACTGCGTGTAATTGTGAAAAATGGTCATAAGTCACTTTTTTTAGAGCCATTGTAACTTTGAATGGTCACTAAATGAACTATTATAAGTTGAGGACTACATTCTATATTCTATTCCATTCTACTCTACTCTACTCTACTCTACTCTACTCTACTCTACTCTACTCTACTCTACTCTACTCTACTCTACTCCACTCCACTCCACTCCACTCCACTCCACTCCACTCCACTCCACTCCAGGGTGGTATTCACTTACCTTCGCTACCGGTTCGCAAATGTGAGCACACACAACACCTCCATGCATGCACAGGACTTTCTGCACATGCGCCAAGTGTCAAAAATGTGATGACGTCTAGGTGGGTGGGCGGAGCCTCCCGCAGCTGCCACTACTGGTTCGCCCAAACTGGATACAACCGGCTGAATACCACCACTCATTCCATTCCATTCCATTCTATATTCTCTTCTATATTCTCTTCTATATTCTCTTCTATATTTTCTTCTTCTTCTTCTTCTTCTTCTTCTTCTTCTTCTTCTTCTTCTTCTTCTTCTTCTCCTCCTCCTCCTCCTCCTCCTCCTCCTCCTCCTCCTCCTCCTCCTCCACCTCCTCCTCCTCCTCCTCCTTCTCCTGATTCTGTTCTATGCTATGCTATGCTACGCTACTCTACCCTACCCTACCCTACCCTACCCTACCCAAAACAGGCATTGTTAGTATCCTGTTGGAGGGAGAGCAAGAGAGAATGATAGGGTGTATTTAAAAAAATCTGTGCTTGAATCAGAATATTCCATCCTGGATATCAGACTCCAAAAACCAAGAAAGACAGATTATGATTCTTTCAGGCAACTTTCTTTGTCTCGTATCCCCCCTCCCCAAAACAGAATCTTGCCAAACTAAAGTATGCTTATAATCCTCCCCTCCCCAAAAGTATATACTTTGGGAATTATTAGGAAGGAGCCGTCTTCATCCTCTCTCTCAGACACAAACTATCTGAATTGAGTTGTCTCTTGTTCTTCTGGAATGCAGCCTTTCCCTCTTGGAAATCCAGACTACTTTCCACCACAATGGAGGCCTTTTTATGATTGGCCCCCTTTTCCCCCAGCTGCCATTTTGTGAGGGTTCTCAAAGTTCCTATGCTGCCCACCATTTGGAAATCTGGAATTAGCTACATCCTAGCTATTTAACAATAAATCACTTACATTTCCTATTGATTTCATTGTAAATCCAGGTTCAATCAGAATTGTGACAGGCATGCTGAGTGGGTAGGAAGATATGCATTAATCCCTTTCTCTCCCTGTGTATTGGACCTTCACCCTGGTCGCATTTGATCCTGAAACAGGAACAAGAACAATAGGAATTCTTCACCAGAACAAAAGAATACAGAATTGTTGTTCTGTATTCTTGTCCCTTCAATATGTCAAGTCCTTAAATAGGAGCCATTCTAAAAGTAAGACCCCCCGAATGGAAAAAAAGGACCTTGCATTACAAAAAAAAGTGGAGGGGAGGATACATTTTTAATGATTTGCTTTATGCTTATGACTCCTCATTTTCTAGCGGTTCCCTGCAATTAGATGTATTAATAAGATCAATCGGTCTGAAAGCATCAAGAGCATAATCAATAGCTGTGGAGGTCAGAAAAGCAGCCCTGCTTTTAGAAAAGCAAAGGCATATCAGATCTTGGGATCAATGGGAATGCAGCGGACCAGGCTGCGGGATTCAATTCCTGGCTTTCATCTGGCACTGCTAATTATTTGTCCCAAACGTTTAATATCTTTGCAGCTGTATTTCTAATCAAAACAGAAAACTTTGCTTTCTTGTATGCGTTTGTGAATTATTTCAAAAGGTAGCTATTGACTTTGAGAATATCGTCCGCTAATTGTTTGAGAGAGAACGTCTGAGGCAGAGAAAATAGGCCCAGCAACAGAATGTTTTCCAAGTGAATAAATGCTGCAGGTCAGGCGAGCAAGAGCTGATCTACATCTAGATCGGGTTTATCATGATAGCTCGGCTATAAATCATTTAAACAAATTAAATAACTATTCTGACAAAAAATATTCACAGACTTTTATAGCCACGTGCATGATGATCGGCAAATTGATCATGCCTGTTGCAGATCAATCCTTTGCATTCAAGGTGGTAAAATTGATCGTCCAATCTCTAATCTCAAAAGCAGTATTTTTGGTCCCCCACATGCTCTCATGGAGTTGGCCATTGATTTCAATGCAGAAAGAATCACCGAGGGGAGGGGGGAGCATAAAAATGGGCCTCTTGGGTTCGACCAGGGGTGTGAAACTCGATTTCACTGAGGGCCACATCAGGGTTGTGTTTGATCTTGGGGGGCGGGGGCATGGCCAGGTAAATGTCACTCGTGTCAGGGGGCCTGTGGTGGCCAAACGCTCTGCCAGCAAAAATGCACTCCCAAGCTCCATTTTATTTATTATTATTTATTTATTAAATTTATATCATATATATATATATATATATATATATGTAGGTCTTTGGTTATTTGGGTCTTCTCCCACGTGTCTTGGCGACGTTTCGACGAAGTATCATTCGTCATCTTCAGGCTGGTGTTCTCGGCTTTGTGCTTCCAGGAGCACGAAGCCGAGAACACCAGCCTGAAGATGACGAATGAGACTTCGTCGAAACGTCGCCAAGACACTTCCAATTTTACGTGGGAGAAGACCCGAATAACCAAAGACCTACATACAAACACCCGCGAAAACCTGAGAAAACATATATATATATATATATATATATATATATATATATATATATATATATATATACACACACACACACACACACACACATATATACACACACATATATATATATATATATATATATGTCTTTATATATATTTTCTGACGCGACGGCCTCCTGCAACCCTCTGCCAGTGAAACGGAACTTGGGAGGGCCCTCGCGAGCTCCATTTTGGCTGGCTGAGGCACCTTCACTGTTTCCAGGGCAACCCCATGGGCCAGATCTAAGCATCCTGCAGGCTGGATCCGGGCACCAGGCCTTGAGTTTCACACCCCTGGGTGTCAGGCCTGGAAACCATCTTTTGCACTGGGCCTTCAGGGCTGCCACATTTCCTACTGTGGGAAATTGGGCGGGGGGATTGTATGGAGCATGGGTGATATATAGTCATAATAACATTCCTTTCTCAGAGAGTCAAGGACATCTTGCCCTGCACTTGGAGGGGTGTGACTGGAAGGCATCTCCAGTTGGGATGGTGCTTTGATTGGACCATATGATGGACATGTGGGTGCTAGGCAGGGACTTAGACTTTCCTTTGGATGGGGAAAACCTGGAAGCTTTCAGGTTTGGGTTTTTCCAGATGTGCCAATATGACATCTCTAATAAAATCGAACTTTGAGGAACTTCAAGCCTCAGAGTCTTCTTTTGGTGGGGGGTGTTACTTGGAACCCTGACACTGGGTTAGACTAAGGTCCATCTTAGTCTGTTCCACAAAGGCCAACCAGATGCTCCTGTGAGGCTCACAAGCAGAAAATGGAAACACGCTCCTATCCAGAGATAATCTTGTACACGATAGCATTGAATCAGTAATAAGAATAGTTCTGCCAACCTCGGGGAAATTCATCCAACCCGCTTTGAAAGTCACCTGTCAAGCACCAGGGAAATCAGGAGATTCAGGCAGTTCAAATGGGTATAAAGATTTATTGCAAGCCTAAGCCCTCTACAAGAATCTGAGCTACTAACAGCCAAGGGAAATGAGCGGGAATTAAGAAGTTATCCAAAGTGGGCTGGACTTAGATCTCTTGTGGGCATGAAGGGACTCATGACGTATGATGCGCTTGAGCTCCTACATCACCCATGGTCATCTCCTATATCACCCAAGTTAGTGGCCATCATCATGTCTTGGAGTAATGAATTCCACAAGGCATTACCTTGACATAAGATGTATTAAGAAAAAAAACATACAAATCCATTGGGTGTTCAAATGAACATTTACATCAAAAACCTTTGAAAGTCCCAATGGGAATAGCTAAATTTGTGAGTTTCCAACTCTTAGAACCATTGAGGGGTTAAGTAGAACTGAGGCCTGAAATCATGTTAAAGGCAGTCATAACTTGTAAGTCCCAAGTGAACTAAAAATGTAAGTATAAAAGATTAACTAAGATTAACTAAAGATTAACAAAAATATTTCAAAGACGATCATAATTACCAAGATCCCGTGCTTCCAACAAGAGGGAGGTCTAGCCAAGAAGCAGAACTGAAGGTGAAATGTAGGTTATGCTCAGCTTGTGTATCAAATCTACTGTAAGAATGTCAGGTTTGGAAAAGATAACAACTAGATTTAAAACCAGAGATTGAAAACAGTTGAGTTCTGCGGATGACACCTCTTGACTGGCTGAAAGAAGACTTAGAAGAGCTCATTAGAAACTAAAACTGGGGGGAAAATATTGGGATTAATGTTAAATATTAAAAAGATGTCAGCCTATATATTTAGAGAACTCATAGCTGTGACAGCTAAGAAGTAAAGATGGTAGGTAGTTTTGTTTTGTTTTTTTGCACTCACAAATCAGTAAAGGTGGCAGCATGTTGGAGAAGTGAAGAAGAACTGAGTCCTAGAGAAGAAGTTAATGATAGCGTTAGACAAGATTATGAAAAAAGAAGACCGTTTTTAAGACCACCAAGGTCAAAATAGTTGAAACAATGGGTTACCATTCCCCAAAGGTGAGGACAGTGGTGAAAGCTGTACATTGAGAAAGAGTGGCGAATGTAGATGCCTTCAAATTATGGATTTGGAGACAGTTTGTCACGTAAAATGTCTAACCTACATATGGCCCCACTGCTCCATGGCCCATCAAGGGTTAACACTACTACACAACCCATAACTCCCACAATCCCACCTTATCTTAACTCCTCCCCCTGGGTACAAAAGGTCCATCCACATGGGCAACAGCCAGTTCCAGATATATACCTGAGGAGAAAGGACATAGGTCAGTTACTATTGCACACTTGAGCCTGTGATATTTTTTAAACTGCAAATAAATAAATTGCAACTATTACTTCTTTGTATCGAGAGTTATTGGGCTAGATCCTCCCTTTTAACACAGTTACTAAAAATATCTCAGCTGGCCTACACAAGGAAGCACTCATTTGGTGCTGGGTGAAATAAAAAACAGATTGCTCTCTTCAAGCAGAAATTATCCAGTTCATCCTTGTGATGTGACAATATGATGTGCCAAAGGAACAGAGAATACCCCTGGTTTGAAAGAGTCTGTGTTAAAATTGAGGGGGAAGGGATATAACACCATCGATCTCCTGTTTACAACATAATCCTTTCAGCCGTCCCAAGAAGGTTCCAGACCCTTTTGCAGTCTGGTTCAGGTGACCTTGAGGTACAATAAAGTGGCCCCCGCAACAATCAGAGCGCTAATGACCAGATGACTGCAAAGAATATACTGTAAATCCTTCCATTCTTCATCATTCAGTCAGAACTGAAGAAGCTTCTTGGATGAGAAGCAACATGTTTTCAAGGATCCCAAAGGTGCTTTTTCAAGAGGCAACTGCACTTTCTGGTTTTTCTTTGAAGATGTTTCACTTCTCACCCAAAAAGCTTCTTCAGCTCTGACTGAATGGAGAATGGAAGGATTTATACTCCTTGCAGACAGCTGGTAATTTCCATCCTTTTAGAGAGTCATTGAGGCCACCTGGAGGTTTATCTGTGTCCTCAGGGTCACCTGAGTGATGCAAATGGGTGGGGAGCCTTCTTGCAATTGTTGAAAGGACGGTGTTGTAGACTGGAGATAGATGATGTTGTAGCCTCCCCCCTCTGTTGAGAGAGGGCTGTTCAATTTTGACATAGATGGCCTCTTTGACCCCTCTTTCAAACCAGCAGTCCTCTCTGTCCAAAATGTGGACTTTGCTGTCTTCAGAAGAGTGGCCTTTGTCTTTTCTTGAAAAAGCACCTTTGGGATAACCATGACCTGGATGACTGAGAATCTCCATAGACATATTTTCAAGGAAAAAAACCCCAAGAAATCCCAGTTGCCTTTTGGAAAAGCTCCTTTGGGACAACCATGACAATTGACAATCTCCATAGATATGTCCAATCCATGGCAAGGTTGAGACATAGAATGGGACGGTGATGGAGAGAATAGACCGACTTGATGAAGGAGTGGATGTCCTTGAAAGAGTTCTAGATGATCATTAGGGACAGGTCAAGAATAGTTAGCCTTTAATACTTGGACTTTATTGGGTCACCATCATGAGGCCAATGCAGCCTTCAAAAGTAAGATCCATCCCATTTTATCACTTCCTTTTCATAGCTTCATTTTGACACTAAAATGTGTAACATTTTGTCCTTCAACCGTTTGGATTGCTTTGGTTGGTAAGCAGGGTCTACTCCTGACTGCTAAAAATACAGCTTTTGTTTTCAGATCCAGCCCCATTTAATGACTGCAGGGGCTGTTTGTCAAAGCCATTTCAACAGGCTGTCTACAGAAAGGCTGTGTTTTGGGCTGTGACCTCTTCTTCTGATATATATATTTCTTGATTGCACAGCTTTATTTTATGTTTGCTAAGGAGACTGAAATGACCCAGGGACTTTTTCTTCAATATATAGTAAAATATCAATGTCAAGCCATCATCCTTCCACATCCATAAGCTGAGATGTAAATCCATCTGGCCTCAAATCATTCTGAATCAGGAATGCCCAGCAAGCTAAACATCTTCTCCATGAAGCTAAAGTGAAAACGAAGAAATTGTGAAAGTCACCATCATACATGCCCAAGATCCTTTCTTCTGGACCTCTTTCTGATGGCATTAACTTGAGAAAGTTAATTCCAGCCACACTTTTCAAGCCTGCTGCATATTTAGTGGGTGAATAAAACCATCTCTCCTTGGAGTCAAGCTCAACTCCCAACAACTCTGATCAAGGACAAATGTTACATGTTTGAGCATCAAAATGAAGCCATTAAAAGGAAGTGATGAACTGGGATGGACAGAAATCCTACTTTTGAATGACAAGTTGGCCTCTTGGTGATGACCCAAAATACTAAAATCCATCCATGTATTAAAGGCTAACAATTCTTGACCTATACTTAATGATAATCTAGGCTAGAGCTCTAGACTTGTCAATGTAATTTTCTTGGCAGCCAAGATGGAGGTTAATTTCCCATTACAGGACTTCCCAGTCCAGCCTACACACCTCAGGCTCCTTGGTTGTGTCCTTTTCAGGTATTAAGCCAGTCTAACCATTCTGAGCTTTCTGAGATTAATCAAAGTCAGATGGTTTTTGCAAAACTAATGTTGTCCAATCAACTCTGATGTTTACAAGCTTTCTACCCTGTTTCCCCAAAAATAAGACCTCCCCTGATAACAAGCCCAATTGGGCTTTTGAGCACATGCACTAAAATAAGCCTCCCCCCCAAAAAATAAGCCCTCCCCAAAAATATTTAAATGCAGAGCTGGAAATCAGGCAAGACAGCAAGAGGAGCCCCATCTTGCTCCATGCACCCCAAAATAATAAAACCTCCCCAAAAATAAGGCCAAGCGTTTATTTCGGGGTTCAAAAAATATAAGACAGGGCCTTATTTTTGGGGAAACATGGTAGTGAAAAATATTGTTCCCAATATATAAATATGGAAAAATACATGCTTGGTTGGCATCACAAGACAATATAGAAAGACCTGCACATGGATTTGAGAACAAACAAAAGTATACGATGCCATCAAAAGAGTAAAGGAACTGAAATGGAAGCGGGCTAGTCACATAGCAAGAAGAATTGATGACAGGTGGACCAAGGCAGTCATAGAATGGATCCCACTGGATCAAAAGCACCCACGAAAAAGATCTAAAGCAAGATAGATTGACGACATCAACAAGTATTGCGGGCCCAATTGGCAAAAGAAAGCTCAGGACCATATGAGTTGGAAACATGCAGAAGAGGCCTTCATCCTTAGAATGACCGTTGAAAGAAAACCGTAGAAATGGTGGTAGACTTTAGGAGAAACCCTTCCATACTTCCACCTCTCACAATACTAGACAACACAGTATCACCAATTGATACCATATCAAATTTCTAGGTTATACCATATTGCAAGATCTAAAATGGATACCTATCATAAAAAACATCATCAAAAAAGCACAACAGAGAATGTTCTTTCTGCGCCAACTCAGAAAGCTCAAACTGCCCAAGGAGCTGCTGATCCAGTTCTACAGAGGAATTATTGAGGCTGTCATCTGCACTTCCATAACTGTCTGGTTTGGCTCTGCAACCCAACAAGACAGACACCAACTTCAGAGGATAATTAGAACTGCAGAAAAAAACAATGGCTACCAACCTGCCTTCCATTGACGACCTGAATAGTGCACGAGTCAAAAAGAGGGCTGTGAAAATATTTACAGACCCCTCGCATCCTGGACATAAACTGTTTCAACTCCTATCCTCAAAACGACGCTTTAGAGCACTGCACACCAGAACAACTAGACGCAAGGACAGTTTTTTCCCCAAATGCCATCACTCTACTAAACAAATAATTCCCTCAACACTGTCAAACTAGTTACTAAGTCTGCACTACTATTAATCTTCTGATCGTTCCCACCACCCATCTCCTTCCACTTAGGACTATATGACTATAACTTTGTTGCTTGGATCCTTAAGACTTATATTGATATTGTTTCCTGATTGCTTATTTGTATCCTATGACTATCATTAAGTGTTGTACTTTATGATTCTTGATGAACGTATCTTTTCAAATTCCTTGTGTGTCCAATCATACTTGGCCAATAAAAAATTCTGGTCTAGTCTGTTCTATTCTATCCTGCAGTGGCTAGAATAGACCGTGGCTAGAATGATGATGATAGGAATACTGTCTTAACTTGGGGATCTTCTTAATGCTTGCCACGTCTGACTTCATTTCAAAAGGGCTTGCACATTCATTGGCTTTTTTAAAAGCACCCCTCTCCATGGATAACCTCATTCCAGTTTATACACCCTTCTTCATTACATAGCAATTTCGCAGCTGACACAGTCGGTCTCAAAGTTGTCACTTTGAGACGTGGCCTGTCCCATCAGCTCCAATTTTTATAAAGTTGCTGAATTTCTCTTCTTTGGGTGTCTCGCCTTTCTCCACATCTGAGCACAGTTTCCCTTCCTCCTGGGTGACCCTGCACTTAAAATGCAAGTTACCTAGGAGATCCAGGTGAGAGTGTTTCATTAATGACGAATGCCATATGCTGAAAGCATATGGAACACACTGGCTGTTTATGCTTTGCAACATGGATGTCGCGGAGTGGTGTTGGCGGGGTGCTTGCACAGCTTGGCGTGTGCAAAGTCTGCACTGAAGGCCAGCACCTGCCTTCACCTGCATTGATTCAGTTGAAAAATCTGGCCGATATAACCAAATGCAACCTTTGAGAACCCAGAATTTGAAATCTGAATTCAGACTCTCTGGGTCTGACCTGCACCCAGAACTTGAATATGAGGTCAGATCCTTACTCTTTTCCAACTTCCCTTCCTTCCCTCCCCCATATAGGGAAAGAAGGATACTACTCTGTTCTACTCACACCAGTAAAGAATATTTGGCACTTTAAAGGTAAAGGTTAGTTACTTGAATATTGTTTCACTGTATTCCTTAATAGGTGTTTTATTGCTCTTTTTATTGTAAATCACCAAAGATGTGGCATATAAATATTTCTGATCATGATTATGATCATAGGGTAAGCAGATTTTTAAAAAAATCTTAACTGCCTTAAACCAAAATATTTCTGCTGGCTGCCACATCCACAAGTGAATTGCTGAAGTCAGATTTTTCAGGTGAGGAGTTATTGTGAGATCTAGATAAGTCTCTGTCAAAGCAAGTCTGTCAAAGAAAGGATCTTCTTTGTATTAGTGGTTTTGGTGACTTTCCCACGGCCGTGGCCTAAGCAATGGCCTCTCCACATTGTCAGCTCTTGGCTTGAGGGGAGCCCAATAAATCTTTCAAGCTGAGAAGCGCCAGAGGATAATCAGGGAACAAGATCCCCGCTCAGTTTCCTTAATCAGAATTAACACCAGGAAAAATGGGATTGAGATACAGAATCTTGGAGAAAGAATAAGCAAAACTCCAGCCTTTATTTATTAGTGAATTAGAATAAAACGGAGTTCTCTTACAGCATCCACCAATGTTCCTATAGAAGTTGGTGCTGTCCATGGTGATTATTCCAGGAGGCCAGCATCATACAAAAAAAAAAAAAAATGCTGAGGCCCCAGAAAGAGTGCAGAGAAGAGCCACAAAGGTAATAAGGGATCTGGAGACTAAATCATATAATGAACAGTTGAGGGAACTAACCTAACCTAATCAAGAGAAGACTTAGGGGACACAGGATAGCCATCTTCAAGGATTTGAGGGACTCACAGGGAAGAGGGGAGGGCATTGATTTATTCTCCAAAGCACCTGAGGGCAGGACAAGAAGCAATGGGTGGAAGCTCCTCAGAGGGAGACCCAACCTGGAACTAAGGAGGAATTTCCTGACAGTGAGAACAATTAAGCAGTGGAGTGGCTTGCCTCCTGGAGTTGTGGATGTGGACAGCTATTTGGCTGATCTTCTGCCTTGGGCAGTGGGTTGGACTAGAAGATCTCCAAAGTCCTTTCCAACCATATTATTCTATAATTTAAATCAGCAGTCAAGTGGGAGATAGTAGCACACCAGGTACTGCAGTAATTGAATTGGACATTTTGAATTCACATTTTGACCTTAGTTCAATTAATCTTGAACTCCTTCTAGGTTTTGCTCTGCATAGAGGCCCCTTGGGAGATCATCTCAGCACAACCGCCAATTTTGATATTCTACCTAACGACTCCTGATTCTTTTCTATGTATAACTTTTAAAACAAAAGATAAAAATTAATACAAACTGATATAAATTGAGAAAGAAAAAAGCAAAGTGTGTGACCGGTTCGCTCACACAGAGAGGGCCTCCTCAGGGTGCCGTCGGCCAGGCAGTGCCGGCTGGCGACCCCCAGGGGGAGAGCCTTCTCTGCGGCAGCACCTGCCCTCTGGAATGACCTGCCCCCTGAGATACGCACGATATCAGACCTCTGGACTTTTCGTCGGGCCCTGAAGATACACTTGTTCCATCTAGCTGGGCTGGCTTGATCCCATCCTCTCAGTTTTTAATCGAATTTCGGTTTTAATTGGGTTGTTTTAAAGT
Source organism: Pantherophis guttatus (assembly GCF_059756535.1). Taxonomy (NCBI): domain Eukaryota; kingdom Metazoa; phylum Chordata; class Lepidosauria; order Squamata; family Colubridae; genus Pantherophis; species Pantherophis guttatus. Next base: position 4,170,666 of record NC_142074.1, read on the forward strand.
TGGGCCAAAATTATTTAATTGTTTTTTAAAATGTTTTTAAATTTTATACGCTATGTTTTATCCTGGCTGTAAACCGCCCTGAGTCCTGCAGGAGAAGGGCGGTATAGAAATATAATAAAATAAATAAATAAATAAATAAATAAATAAATAAATAAAGAAAGAAAGAAAGAAAGAAAGAAAGAAAGAAAGAAAGAAAGAAAGAAAGAACAAAAAGTGCAAGAAAAGAGTTAAATTGAAAAGAATGAAAAAAGAGACAAAGAAGTGGCTTCCAATATTCTTCACAGCAGTTATAAACAGGGTGGATTTGATTTAAATCGAGTTGATTTAAATCATGATTTAAATCACTAGTAAAAAGGCTTGATTTAAATTAACTCGATTTAAATCATAATTTTTAAAGAGCAACTGTCATCTCTGCTACTCCTTTGACCCACTGTTGACTCACCGATAGTCCCAGTGTTGCAGAATATACAGCCTTGTGCTACGTAACTAAGCTCCATTTCATGCTGAATAAACTAAATTATTTATGTATCTTAAATAGAAAACTATCTTACGATAGATTTTTACCCCAAAAGTTTTTTATTAAAATAAATTCAATAAAATTTTTAAAAAATCTGATTTAAATAAAAAAATCCGATTTAAATCAAAAAAATCTGATTAAATCATAAAAAAACTGATTTTTTTTTTATTTTTTTAAAAAAATCATTGATTTTTATCCACCCTGGTTATAAATACAATTTATGTATTAACCTCTCGGTCTGAAGTTACGTCATTAGGATGGCTGATCTGCTACCTAAGTGAAAATATTCTATTGTATTTGCTATCAGATACTTCATCTTTTTAAGATGACTTAATTTTCATTTGTTTATATTTAAGGTATTTTTATAACTCCGCATCAAATGTTAGTGTTTTGCTTTGCAAGCTACCTTGGGAAACCTATGTTCTTTAAAAGTAACTGAGAGATAGGTAAGTAAACAATTAAGCAACCCTGCCATAAATCTACAGTTGATTTGTAGCTAGTTATCTCATGAAAATCAAGACGAAGGTGCACCAAAGATTAAATGCAGTGATGAGTTTAAAAATGGCACATAGCATCGTTAAAATCTTTGCTGAGCTATCCTCAAATTCTCCTGATTCCCTGTCCATGTTGTTTTCTTGACTATGGTATGGAACTGGCTTGGCATTCTTCCATGGACTCTACAACAGAGGCCCCAACCTTTGGGGCACCAGGGATCAGTTCCACGGAGAGAGGTTTTTCAGTGGATTTTGTGTGCTGCCCACATCCTATGGATGGGGCTTTCCCTGTTTGCTTGGCCCGGTTTCTGGCATGCCATGGTCTGGTGCCAGTCCGGGGGGGGGGGGCTGGGGGTTGGGAACCCCTGCTCTACAACCGTAGCAGTTACTAGTAGTCTTCTGCTCACTAGGCCAATTCTGTGTTTCTTTGGCCAACGTTGGCTGGGTGCTACTAGAGTTGGCTAGTTATGCTTGCAAAGGCATATTCAACTAGAATAGAGCATTGTTCTCAATCTTGGTTGAGGTCAGGCCCTGCCCAAGAAGGGCATAGAAAAATCCAGCCAAAGTTTGATTCTTTATTTTTTTTACATCCAATAGACGGAATCTTGCCAGACTGAACCTTTCTTAATCTCACCCCAATGAAGATACCCTGGGAGATTCTAGGAAGTAGCTATCCTGACTCTGTCTCTGACCCATTTCTAGGATAGAACATAGAATAATAGAGTTGGAAGGGACCTTGGAGGTCTTCTAGTCCAACCTCCTGCTCGAGCAGGAGATTCTATACCATTTCAGATAAAAGGTTGTCCAGTCTCTTTTTGAAAGCCTTCGGTGATGGGGGATCTACAACTTCTGAAGGCAACTGGTTCCACTGGTTAATTGTTCCCAATGATAGGAAAATTCTCCTTAATTCTAGGTTGCTTCGTTCCTTGGTTAGTTTCCATCCATTGTTTCTCATCTTTCCTTTTGTGCTTTGGAAAATAGTTTGACCCCCCTCATCTTTATAGAAGCCTCTCAAATATTGCTATCATGTATTGCCTCTTGCCTTTCCCCCCTTCTTTGGAAAGTGCTTCCTCCTTCCTAGAAAACTGCTGCTTCATTTTAGTGTATCGCACCATTTCCCCCACCGTAGACACCATTCAGTTATAAGATGGGTGGACTTCAAGTCCCAGAATTCCTCAGTCTGCCTTCTTGGCTGGGGAGTTCTAAGAGTTGAAGCCCGCCCATCTTAAAGCTGCTAAGATTGAGAAACACTAAGTTAGAATATTAGAGCCAGTTTGGATCCTGGGAAGAAATGCTTGTCACCTTCAGTGCCCAGTCTGAAAATAAAAGAATGGGGAAGAAAGCTGCACCTGGTCCAGGCAACTCGTGATCTTGATCTTCCATGAGCTTCCTATTCTTTCTGACGGCCTTTGGGCGTGGCATCTGTCACTCAGTGCTGAACCAGGCTGGCATGTCTATAGGGCACGAGATCCCTCGGGTTTGCAGCAGGATTCCTTCCAGAGGAGAGGTTTGTTCAAAAATCTGTACCCAATTATTGCTGCCTTAAGAGTGGCTGCCACCAGGATGTATATCAAGAGATTCTCTCGTTCCAGGGTGCCAAAGGGCAAGAGCCCCCAAATTTAGAACAATCATAATTTAGTTGCTGCTTTTGTAAAGTGCATTTGTTGCCTTGGAAACGAAGAACTGCAGTGAACAACTAAATAACATTTTTGAAGTTGTCATCAATGAATCTTGTTTATAAATATGCAAAGAACATACCCAGATTGTTGTGCAATAGGCAGATGTGGTAGATGATCGTTATATAACCGCTTCGGATAAATTTTTGCAAAGTGGAAATGTGTCCTTTTGCAGCTAGAAAGTTTATTATTTAGTAGCTTTGGAGAAAAGCTGCTATCTTGTTAAAAGCTCAGGCATCCCCCCCCACCCCAAAAAGCAGTTTCTTTCAAAGCAACCAAATAACTTTCCTTTAAAACTCTTCCTGTAATTTGACAGGGAGAGGTGCATGGTTCTGTGCTATCTTGACCTCCATCTTAACTCAGGATATAACAAGAGGCTCGGCATGGCCAGGAGAGAAATGGGGCAGAAAGTGAAGCCAATTTTTTTGCTGTTCTATTTCATTGCCAGGGCCCATTTGAGATGGATCTGCTGGCTGGAGCACAATTTTTGTCCTGTTTCCTGCCAAAAATTGGCAGAAAATTGCACCTCTATTTTTCCAACAGCTTGCCCTCAATTTTTGGCGGTGTGATTTCTGGGAACCGCACAAAAGGAGATTGGGAATTCGGCGTGTCTGTGTATGATGTGCTCAATATCCTGCTTAGCAGGCACCACTCCTGTCTGAATGCTCTCGGAGGCCGAGATGGATGCATAACGGTCTTTCCTACCCAAAACAAAATTGGCAGTGATGAGGCAGGTTTTCAGCACACAAATCTGCCAAATTTGTATTTATCGCTTCTCCATTATTGCATTTACATGCTGCCTTTTCTCTTGAAAGCTACAACACACATCCTCTCTCCCTCCCTCCCTCTCTCTCTCTCTCTCACACACACACACACACACACACACACACACACACACACAAAGAGACACACTCAGACACACACACACACTGTTTTAAGCAAGTGACTGGCTTTGCTGAATGGAGAGTTGAACGCATCAGCATTTTCACTCTGCCCATGGAGCCTCAATTGAAAGAACAAGGAACTCGTAGATTTAATTAGAAATGCTGGGAATTTTTGCAACCAGCTAAGATTGGCAAATATTTACCTCCTCACTACTGTGGTCAAGATAGCATAATCCACCCATGTCTTGTCCAGGGACTTTCTCAGGCTGAAATATGAACCCATAAGGTTTGCCACTCTTTTGTCGTTAGGACGTAACCTTGGCTGAGACATCTTTTTGGTCCTTAGGATCACAACTGGGGCTGAGTCAGAGCTTGAGGGCATCCAGTGGCTACATTATCTGATGCCCCCAAAATCATGTGATTTGTTTGGGTCTGACGTGGGGTGTTGTATTAACTTCACTGTTGTGGTTCTAGATTACTTTGGATAAGCATTATTTTGAAGCTCTCTTCTCCTGCATCTAGTTTTGTTTCATCAAGTTTTAGTTTCTACTACATCCAGTTTTGGTCACCACATTACAGAAAAGATGTTGAGACTTTGGAAAAAGTGCTGAGACAAGCAACTAAGATGATTAAGGCTTGAAGACTAAAACATATGAAGAATGCTTGCAGGAATTGGATATGCCCAGTCTAGGGAAAAGAAGGAATAAGGGACATATGACAGCAGGATCACAGTACTTGAAGGACTCCCACAAAGATGAGGGGGCAGCGGTGAAATCCCCTTACCTTCGCTACTGGTTCGGGAACAGGAGCATGCAGGAGTGTGTGCGTGCTATGCAAGCGAGTGCCTCTTCTGCACATGTGCAGATGGTTAAAAAAAAGGGACATAATGATGTTCCGGTGGATGGGCGGAGCCTCCCGCCGCCAATGCTGTCGGTTCGGTGAGCCAGATAGAACTGGGGGGGGGGATTTCACCACTGTGAGGGTGTCTATTTATTTTCCAAAGCACCAGAAGGCAAGACAAGAAACAGTGGATGGAAACTAATCAAGGACAGAACCAACCCAGAACTAAGGAGAAACTTCCTAACAGTGAGGACAATTAACCAGTGGAACAGAAGTTGCCTTCAGAAGTCCTGGGTGCTCCAAAACCTCCATTGGAGGTTTTTAAGAAGACACTGAACAGCCACTGTCTATACCCATGATGGCGAACCTATGGCACGCGTGACACAGGTGGCACGTGTAGCCATATTGGTGGGCACGCGAGCTCAGCTCCAGTGGGACTGGAAGTTGGCAAAAAGGCTGTTTTTGGCCTCCAGAGAGATTCCGGGGGTGTGGGGAAGGCTGTTTTTGCCCTCCCCAGAAAGGTTCTGGAGCCTGGGGAGAGCAAAAAACAGGCCTTCCGGTCCCACCGGAAGTTGACAAACAGGCTGTTTTCAGCCTCCAGAAGGCTTCTGGGGGGGGGGGGGGCAAGGCTGTTTACGCCCTCATCAGACTCCTAGAAAGGCTCTGGAGCCTGGGGAGAGAGAAAAATGGGCCCACTGGGCCATCGCATGCAAGGAGCAGGGGGGTTGCGTGCACATGCACGGGGGCGGGGTGCATAGAATTATGGGTATGGGCACATGTGTGACACCCTCCCCCCGCGCTCCCCCCGCTCCTAGCACGCGATGGCAAAAAGGTTAGCCATCACTGGTCTATACCATTGTCTGAAATGTATAGAGTGGGTTGGACTAAAAGATCTCCAAGGTTCCTTCCAGCTCTATTCTCATTCCTCTATCTGTGTGTATATTTGTTTGGTTCACACGGTCTTTGTATATTATGATTACTGTGTATTGAACTATCCTCGAGTTGCAACCACAATGGGACCTGCTCATTATGGTCCTAAGTGTAATGTGACCAACTTGATATTATGATCCTTTTTTGTGACTAAGCAATCACCATGATCTTCAAGTGACCACTGAAGTCACTAAGTGAACCTTTTGTTCGCTATGGGGCTATTTAGTAAATCCCAGTTTTCAGCAAAACACTGTAAATTATAATCACATGACTAGTGGACGCTTTAAATGGCCATGAACACGTCCTGGTTGCCAAGTGCTTAAATTTTGGTCTCATGACAATGCAGGAGGGGCAGCCATCAGAAATTGAGAATTGGGTCATAAGTATCTTTTAGGGGAATCCATTGCAACTTTGAACAGTAGCTATGTGACCAGTCGTAAGTGGAAAACTTTCTGTATAGATGCATTCTGTTTGCCTCCTGGCATCCAGAAAGATGCTTTAGAAATATTTTAATTAAATACTTCCTCTGGCAAGGCATGTCACCTTTGTTTCCATAAATTAAAAGCAGGCATCGTTGCTGCCTGACGAATTGGGTCAGTAGCATTCAGTTGAGAATATTGTCCAAAATGTTCCTGTTTCGTAACAACATATTCTAGTTTCTCTGGCATGAATTTCCCATCCCATAATATGCCCAATTACTTGACCTGTCCCAGATGGTCAGGCAGAAATTCAGAGAAAAGAGCCAGATCTGTGTAGGAAGATCCCTGTGCGTAAAATATTGGTTGCAGGAAATTTTGACAATCGGCTGAATGAGGGATTGAGCCCACCCAAGTCTCTCTGATGATGACCTGCAACATTTTCATTGCAATCTCCTCTCTTATTGAATGTATTCAGAGCTTTGGATGCATAATGGAAAAAAGAATCTTTACTCTGAAGACTCTTTTTTCCACTATGTATTCAAAACAGACACATATACACCCACGTGATCAGGGTGTAAAGCAGTGGTGAAATCCAAATTTTTTTTATACCGGTTCTGTGGGCGTGGCTTGGTGGGCGTGGCAGGGGAAGGTTACTGCAAAATCCCCATTTCCATTCCACTCTGGGGCCAGCCAGAGGTGGTATTTGCCCAGTTCTCTGAACTACTCAAATGTCCACTACCGGTTCTCCAGAACCTGTCAGAACCTGCTGGATTTCACCCCTGGTGTAAAGGTTGTAACTGTGAAAAATTGTCATAAGTCAGGTTTTTTAGTGCTGTTGTAAGAGTCATTGAATGAATTGTTGTAAGTTGATGACTACCTTGTGTGTGTTTGTGTGTGTGTTTACAGGTAGTCATCAACTTACAACAATTCATTCAGTGACTCTTACAACAGCACTAAAAAACCTGACTTATGACCATTTTTCAGTCACAACCTTTGTAGCATCACCCTGATCATATTATCAGAATTCAGATGCTCGGCAACTGGTGTCTACTTATGACCATTGCTGTGTCCTCAAGTTCATGTGATCCCCTTTTGCAGCCTTTTGACAAAAGCAAAATCAATGGAGAAGTCAGATTCACTTAACAACCGGGTTACTAATTTATCAACTGCAGTGATTTAGTTAACAATTGTGGCAAGAAAAGTCATAAAATGGGCCAAAACCCACTCTAGCAAATATCTCACTTAACAACAGAAAATTTTGAGCTCAATTGTAGTTGTAAGTTGAGGACTAGTTGTGTGTATGTGTATGTGTGTGTGTACCGTGTTTCCCCGAAAATAAGACCCTGTCTTATATTTTTTTGAACCCCGAAATAAGCGCTTGGCCTTATTTTCGAGGAGGTCTTATTATTTTGGGGCGCGTGGAGCAAAACAGGGCTCCTCTCGCCGTCTTACCTGATTTCCAGCTCTGTCTCCCTAACCCTAACCAGAGGAAATGGTGGGGACCGGCTATGCATGCAGTTAAATATTTTTGGGGAGGGCTTATTTTTGAGTGGGGGTTATTTTAGCACATGTGCTTAAAAGCCCAATTGGGCTTATTATCAGGGGATGTCTTATTTTCGGCGAAACAAGGTATATATATGTGTGTGTGTGTGGCAGAGGTGGGTTTCAGCAGGTTCTGACCAGTTCTCGAGAACCAGTGGCAGAAATTTTGAGTAGTTCGGAGAATTGGTAAATACCACCTCTGATTGGCCCCGCCCCCATCTATTCTCTGCCTCCCGAATCTCAGCTGATTGGGAGGAAATGGGGATTTTGCAGTAACCTTCCCCTGGAGTGGGGTGGGAATGGAGATTTACAGTATCCTTCCCCTGCCACGCCTACCAAGCCACACCCACAGAACCGGTAGTAAAAAAAAAATTGAAACCCACCACTGGTGTATGTGTGTCAGTGAGTGAATGCATGTATATATGAGTATGTGCATATATGCATAGTGTGTGTGTGCTATTCTTTTGAGAGTTGGAATTGGAATTTCATTTTAATGTGTGCCATTGTGTACACAGAGAAGTGACAATAAAGTTATCTATCTATTGCTCTCATCTCTCTTTAAGATTGGATTTCTGCTCTTCAGAATGCATTTTGGATTCCTAGCAACTGGCAAGGTCTTCTGTTTTTCAGTGCCTGAGAACTCTTGCATTATCATTATAATAGCAAGGAGAGCTGAGATCGGGGCCAACAGGAGATCCGGGTGCCGAGCATGTTTATATATCGCAACCTTTGAATCTTGGGCTACGAGGACAAGAACAGAACCAAATGCAAAACATCCGTGGACTAACTTGGTGCTTCTCAACCTTGGCAATTGTGGAAGTTGTGTGGACATCAACTCCCAGAATCCCTCAGACAGCACACAGCTTCAAGTTGCTAAGGTTGAGAAACACTGGAATAATTATTTCAGATTTTGTGTGGGTATTAACCATTGTGCGAAGGTTAGCAGGAATCTTGCTTCTATGGTAGAATGAACAGAATCAGGCACTTTCCACATGGGATAATTACGGTGCATTTTAATTTATTTTCACTAAGCCTATTTGGAATCTCATTTAGAATCAAATATAAATCTCTCTTGAATCCAGATGCCAGCGTTTCCTCCTTCTACTTCATAGACCTTGGGGCGGCTTTGCCACATTCTCTGTTTTGCGCAGAAGTGCAGTTCTTTGCTTTGGTAACTATTTGTAAACATACCACCCAGGGCAAAATGCTTTAGGATTTAGAAATATGTGACTAGCTAATTTCTTTCTGATGCCCTCCTATAAAAGATTGGCAAATATTTACCTGTTCACTACTGTGGTCAAAATAGCATAATCCACCCATGTCCTGTCCAGGGACTTTCTCAGGCTGAAATATGAACCCATAAGGTTTGCCACTCTTTTGTCATTAGGACGTAACCTTGGTTGAGACATCTTTTTGGTCCTTAGGTTCACATCTGGGGCTGAGTCAGAGCTCGAGGGCATCCAGTGAGATACATTATCTGATGCCCCCAAAATCATGTGATTTGTTTGGTTCTGACTTGGAGTGTTGTATGAACTTCACTGTTGAAGCTCTCTTCTCCTGCATCTAGTTTTAGTTTCTACTGCATCCAGTTTTGGTCACCACATTACAAAAAATATGTTGAGACTTTGGAAAAGGTGCAGAGAAGAGCAAATAAAACGATTAAAGGCCTGGAGATTAAAACATATGAAGAATGCTTGCAGGAATTTGATATGGCTAATCTAGAGAAAAGAAGGACTAGGGGTGACATGATAGCAGTATTGCAGTATTTGAGAGGATGCCACGAAGAGGAGGGGGTCAACTTATTTTTCAAAGCACCAGAGGGCAGGACAATAAACAATTGATGGAAACTAATCAAGGCGAGAAGCAACCTGGAATTAAGGAAAAAACTTCCTAAGAGTGATGATAATTAACCAGTGGGACAGCTTGCCTCCAGAAATCATGGATGCCCCATCACTGGAGGCTTTTAAGAAGAGACTAGATAGCCACTTGTCTGAAATGCTATAGGGTTTCCTCTCCTCCTAAAAAAGTTGCATCCTGACATTTAGTTTCCAACTTGCATACATAAATAGGTTTCCCACTGGAATGGATTAAAAGTTCCCTCTCACTCTTTATATACTCTCCAATATAGACAACTTTTAAGATTTGTGAACTTCAACTCCCAGAATTCCTCAGCCAGCTATGGGGAATTCTGGCTGTGCTGGCTGGGGAATTCTAGGAGTTGAAGTCCACAAGTCTTAAAGTTGCTAAATTTGGAAACCCCTGAACCAAAGGAAGTCATTCGGAACAAATGATATTGACTTACTTAACTGAATTAAATGAATTGCTGAATGCAGACCATAGGGTAAGTATTAAAAATGGTACCTACAGCATTGTACTTATATCATTCTAGGTAAAATTCACTGTATGTAGAATCTATAATCCTAAAATTGGAAGAACTATGGAGACCTTCTATTCCAACCTTCTGCCCAGTCAGGAATCCCAAGAGAAATGACTATTCAAGTTCTGCTTGAAAATCTTCAATGATGGAGTCCATGACATCAGGAGCCAAACTGTCCCAAATGCTGAGGAGCTCTTGCAGTCCAAAAATTGTTCCTCAGTTGAAATTTGGATCGCTCCCATCCATTGGTTATTGTCCTATTCTTGAGCACTGTGGAGAATAAACCCCCTTTGCCCTATGACCGCCCTTCAAGAATTAGAAGTCTTGCTATGATGTTGCTCCCCTCCACCTTCTCTTCCTTAGGCTAAACAGGCCAGTTCTTTTAACTGTTCTTCATAGGATTTAGCCTGTGAGCATGTCTGCAGAATAACAGAATAATAGAGTTGGAAGAGACCTTGGAGGACTTCTACTCTAGTGGCCCCCACTGTTTTGGGCACCAGGCAAGGGACTGATTCTGTGAAGAGAGATTCTTCTGCGGACTGGACAGGGCGTGCTTTCATATGCTGCCGCATCCCACAGATGGGGCTTTGCTTGTTTGCGCAGCCCAGTTTCTGGCATGCCGCACAAACTGATGCCAGTCCACGGACAAGGGATTGGGGACCTCTGTTTTAGTCCAACCCCCTGCTGAAGCGGGAGACCCTATACCCAGGATGGCAAACCTATGGCACGCGTAGCCATATCAGTGGGCACATAAGCTCAGCTCCAGCGTGCATGTGCATGCCGGCCAGCTGATTTTCAGGCCCTCTGGGCCCATCAGAAGTAGGGAAACAGGTTGTTTCCTGCCTCCAGATGGCCTCGGGGGGGGAGGCCCGTTTTTCTCTCGCACCTGGCTCCAAAGCCTTTCTAGGAGTTTGTAGGGCGAAAACGGCCTTCCCCCGTGGAGGCCCTCCAGAGGCCAGAAACAGCCTGTTTGCCAGCTTCCGGTGGGACCGAAAGGCATGTTTTTTGCTGTCCCCAGCCTCCAAAGCCTCTCTAGGACTCTGGGGAGGGCGAAAATGGCCTCCCCCCCCGAGGTCCTCCAGAGGCCAAAAACGGCCCGTTTGCCAACTTCCATTTTCTCCTGGCGAAAGAGAAAAACAGGTCTACTGAGCCATCGCATGCCAGGAGCGGGAGGAGCAGGGGGGGGTCACACATGCATGCGCAGGGACGGGGCGCATAGAATTATGGGTGTGGGCACACGCACACATGATTTCCCCCTTCCTGGCACATGATGGCAAAAAGGTTAGCCATCACTGCCCTATACTATTCTGGACAAATGGCTGTCCACTCTCTTCTTACAGCACTTGAAGGGAGGGATGATCCCAGTAAAAAGCCTGATTTTTTGAAAGTGGGAAAGATTTCTATTTCGGCATACCAGCATCTGAGCCGTACCTGGTAGGGAAGCCTCAGTCATCCTACCTGCGTCTCTTGCAATGGTAGAAGGAAATTCAAACTCTGGATGATTTTTAAGCCTCTGCTCTCTGGGGGAAGGTGCCTTTCATAACACTGGCGAGCTGGAGAACACTGCAGTAAATGAAATACATGGGCTGGATTAAAGGGTTATTTCCCCAGTGTGTCAAGATGACACAAGGCTGCTAAAAACTCCGGTTGTTTTTGACTGGTCTATATCTGTCCGGAGTCATCCTCCTCCTTCACTGACCCGGATCTCTCTGTTCTTTGTTGGAGATGTTGGCTTTGCCACAGAAAATGTCTCATGCAGTCTCATGCAGCAAGAAATCACAATTATGCAGCAGAATATTTGCGGAGGGGAGAGTGTGTGAAGAGGTCTTCCATGCTGGAAGGAAATGGATGCAGCATATCTATTCCGTTTCAACCTAATCGCAGAACAACTAGCTATCCATCTGCTTGTTTGAATTAGCCTTGTATACTGTGTAGGCCCCTCCAGAAAACCTGGGTGGAATTTAAAAATGCCCTAGGACAGGAAAGGGGATTAGGCGAGAACTGAATCGCTTCCTTCCAGACTAATGTTGTATTAAAGTAGACGTTGAATTGGATTAATGCACTTATATCGTGTTCTTCCAGATTGTGCCCAAAGCAGCTTGGAATAGTAGACGTTAAAATGTGGGTGAACGTGAAATTAATAATATGTTTTGCTTAGCTGAATTGATCAACTAAAAAGTGGTCCAATTAATCATGCAGCCGACTGCTTTAAACTATTTTTCATCCAGCATTGGTAGATTGATTAGAGAAATTTTAGTCAAGCTCTTAGGAGTTTCAGTTTCTTTATCGACTAAATTTCTACTTGAATAAAATGCTTAAAGACACATGCCGCTTTTGAGATTATACACGTACAAGTCTTAAGAACCACTTTATTTATTTTGTTGTTATTCAACCATTCAACCATTCATTTGTTCATTCATTAAATTTAGAGAGATGCCCAACTCCACACTGTCTCTGTGTGATATAAAACAGTTGAAAACAGGAGGAACTAATGGAATTTAAAAAATGTTTGTCCAGTAGAGAAAACATTGAAACTAATGTAAGAAGTCCTACAAAGAAACTAGCTCTCTTCACTAACCCAAGAAATGCTGGAAAGGGGAGGGAATGACTAGTTCAATTAAGAGGGGGAGACATGATAGCAATGTTCCAATATCTCAGGGGTTGCCACAAAGAAGAGGGAGTCAAACTATTCTTCAAAGCACCTGAGGGTAGAACAAGAAGCAATGGGTGGAAACTAATCAAGGAGAGAAGCAATTTAGAACTAAGGAGAAATTTCCTGACAGTGAGAACAATTAATGAGTGGAACAACTTTCCTCCAGAATTTGTGAATGTTCCAACACTGGAAGTTTTTAAGAAGAGATTGGACAACCATTTGCCTGAAATGGTATAGGGTTGCCTGCCTAAGAAAGGTTGGACTAGAAGACCTCCAAGATCCTTTCCAACTCTGTTATTCTATTCTATTCTACTTTTTCCAAGACGGGACCATAAAGCCTTTCCCCATCCAAGCAGCAGAATGGTGGGACTCAGCTTCAATTAAACTAACAATCCGAATAAAGCTGGAAGGGACCTTGAAAGTCTTCTCGTCCAACCACCTGCTCAAGCAGAAGATACAATTTCAGACAAGTGGCTTTCCAGTTTCTTCTTAAAAACCTCCAGTGATGGAGCACCCACACCTTCTGGAGGCCAGCTGTTCCACTGGTTACCTGTTCTCACTGTTAGGAAGTTTCTCCTTAATTCCAGGTTACTTCTCTGCTTGATTGGTTTCCATCCATTGTTTCTTGTCCTGCCCTCTGGTGCTTTGGAAAACAGGTTGACCCCCTCTTCTTTGTGGCAGCCCCTCAAATACTGGAAGACTGCTATCATGTCATACCTAGTCCTTCTTTTCTCTAGACTGGCCATACCCAATTCCTGCAACCGTTCTTCATGTTTTAGTTTTCAGCCCTTCAATCATCCTAGTTGCTCTTCTCGGCACTTTTTCCAAAGTCTCAAAACCTTTTTTTGTAATGTGGTGACCAAAACTGGATGCACTATTCCTGGTGGGGCCTTACTAAGGTTTTATAAAGTGGTACTAATACTTCACGTGATTTTGATTCTATGCCTCTGTTTATACGACCAGTGATTGTATTAGCTTTTTTGGCTGCTGCCATATACTGATAGCTCATATTTAAGTAATCATCCAGAGAATCTGCTTTGTTCAAGAGAGAAAGCCAAATTTCTAACGCTTCCGGCTTCAGCAATTCGCTTTATTTAACAAACTGTTCAATAGCCCCAGTTCCCTGGGCCATTTAGAAATCTCTTAAAATATATATAATATAAAGAAAAATATTACCAGGCAATGGAAACAGGAGCATCATAGAGATAAAAACAGCAATAACAATAAATGAGTTTTAAAATGCAATATATATGAATAAATCCACAATCAAATCTGCATTTGGGAATGCTCAGTGGCTTTTGTGAATGCAGAATGGCCGAACTTGATTTCCAGCAGAAAAGAGATGCATCTCGGCAGCTTCACCTTTGCTTTGCTTTTCCATGGCTTCTCAAATGATATTCTAAATGATTAAAAAACAAACTGAAAAATAAGCGGGTTAGATTATTCTGAATGAGAGCAATTGTGCAAATTATGATCGATGCAGAAACGAGCCTTTTCTCATTGCAGACATTTTGTTGTTGTTATTATTGTGGCTTTGTCTTTTTGTTTCCCCTGAGCAGAGCCTACATCGCACGTGGCACTGCCTAAATTTCTCAGAGCGTTTTCTCTCCATCAGGCATTTCACAAAAATAGGCTGCTAGTGAGTCAGAGGCTCATGAAGCAATTTGAGAAGCAAGGTTGGGCCTACAGACCTTGGTGGAGACCACAGAGAAGACCAGCTTTCTCCAACAGACTCTTGCCATGAAGGGCAGGGAGGCAGGAGGCACAATGGCCCAGGTGACCAGGTGCCTGAAGGCATCTTAGCTGGTGTTCCAGGGCTGTGGTGGAAAACTACATCCACCACCTTTGTCAGCAGAGTCACCATATTCGGTGCCAAAGGTTTCGTGCCAATTCGTTCTTGTCCAACAAGAAAGCAACCATTTAGAATGCAAAACAGCTTGGTCACCATTGGACAGAAAGTCAGGGTCTTCCTACCTTATCCCCCACATATGGCTTGTTGGGTTTTGAAACTGTCTTTCTTGGTTGAAGCTGCCTCATTAAAGGGGAGAGAGGAAGGGTAGGAAAAGGTGAGGGACCTGGCTTGGAATCTGCTTTGATGAGCTCTAGAGCAGGGGTCTCCAACCTTGGCAACTTTAAGCCTGGAGGACTTCAACTCCCAGAATTCCCAGCTGGGAATTCTGGGAGTTGAAGTCCTCCAGGCTTAAAGTTGCCAAGGTTGGAGACCCCTGCTCTAGAAGCCCTTTTATAAAAGGGAGGGCTAAAAGTAAATCTCCAGTTAATGCGATGGATAATGCAGTGTAGATCCCTCAGGGTTACTCTCTCTCTCTCTCTCCACTGCTATGGAACAGCTACATCAGCGGTTCCCAACCTTTATGGTTTGGTGGCTGGTGGGGGAGATGAGAGGGGCACCAGCCCACCGCTTGCGCAAGTTGAGCTGCTTGCGTTTGTGCGCATGTGCCGGCCAGCCATTTGTGCGGCTCAGTTCTGAACAGGCTGTGACCCGATAATGGGCCACAGTCTGGGGATTGGGGACCCCTGATCTACATGAATGTTGTAAAACACTATGGAGTGGTATATAAGTCTAAGCGCTATTGCTATTGCTATTTGACCTTCCCAACTGGCTTCTGACATGCAAAGATTTGTTTAATGACAGCATGATTCACTTAACAACCATGACAAGAAAGGGGGCAAAATCGTGTGTGACTCACTTAACAACATCTTGCTTAGCAGTGAAAATTCTGGTTCCCATTGTGGTAATACTGAAAGATGGCTTCCAGGCCTGACAAATACATTGAAGACTACCAATATATTGGTGCTCATCCCTCCTTGCTTCGGTTTGATTTCTTTCCCTCTCAGTGTGGTAGCTAAACAAAAACACTTAATTGTTCTGTTTCAACTTTGAGTCTGTGAAATTGGGTTTTATTTAGCAATACCTGTGAAGCAGGAACATTTGTTGGTTCCTCTCCTAACAAACTAAAACTGGAAGCCAACGCTTATTATTGACTCCCAATCTGGAGCCAGGAGATGGTTGCCAGTGACCTCCTGCACCTGCTGTTAAACCACCCACAAAAAAGTTTGCATTCTGGTGAAGAGGAAGAGAGCCAAGGCAAAGCTCTCAACCATCTCGCAGCGATGATACCCCTGGCCAAGTAGTCAAGGTATCTCCAGATGGGAGATTGTTGGAATGGATAGGAGTAGTTAGATCTGATTGGGCAAGGGTCTCCAAGCCTGGCAACTTTAGGACTTGTGGACTTCAATATGGCTGGCTGAGGAACTCTGGGAGTTGAAGTCCACAAGTCTCAAAGTTGCCAACTTTGTAGACCCCTGTAATTGGGTAAGGAATGTCCATGCTGCTTTGACTAGATTTGGATGACGTTGGCCACTGATGTTGCTTCTTTGTGTCAGGGAATCTTCTGCTTCCTGGTTAGGGATGTTTCATTGAGAAGGTCACTGCTGGATGATTAGCATTCTTGAAAGCCAAATGGTCCTCTATTACCACCATTCATCTCCAGGAAGAGTTAGAAGAGATTTTGCTGTGCTCGTACAGGTCCATGTTAAGGTTTGTCCATTTTTTTGTAGCAATTGAAAGTACTCAGGTACATGCTGTGGATGTAGTTGTTTTTGAAACAGCAAATAAAGATCGTTGGTGGAGATGTCTGTAGAAAGGGCTCTAAAAGTATTGGTAAACATTACATTAAGCATCACATTACACAGAACATAGAATAACAAAGTTGGACGGGACTTTGGAGTTCTGCTCGAACAGGAGACCTTACACCTTTCTGGACAATTGGCTGTCCAACCTCTTCTTGAAAACCTCCAGTGATGGAGCATCCATAATTTCTGGAGGCAAGTCATTCCACTGATTAATTGTTCTCGTTGTCAGGAAATTTCTCCTTAGTTCTAGGTTGGATGTCTTTTTAATGATCTTCCACCTGTGACTGCCCTCAGGTGCTTTGGAGAATAGGTTGACACCCCCCCTTCTCTGTGAGAGCCCCTCAAGTACTGGAAGACTGCAATCATGTCCTTCTCTTTGATAAGATAGGCATATCTTGTTCTCTCAGCCATTCATTGTACGCAGTGAGATTATTCAGTTCTAATTTTTGCTATCATCTTCAATTGATCTGGGTCTTCTTGCCCTGTGAAGTTTCTGCTTGTGAATTGTATAGAAATGTAGTACTGACCCCATCCTTTGGATGTATAGGTAGTCCTCAACTTACAACAGTTCATTAAAGAATGTTGTTACAGCAAATTGCAACAGCAGTGAAAAATGTGACTTCTGACAGTTTTTCATACATGACCATTGCAGCATCCCCATGGTCACATGGCCAAAATTCAAACACTTGGCAACTGACTTATATTTATGACAGTCCCAGTGTCCCGGAGTCACGTGATCCCCTTTTGCGACCTTCAGACAAGCAATGTCAATGGGGAAGCCAGATTTACTTAACAACCGTGTTACTAATTTAACAACTGCAGTGATTCACTTAACAACTGTGGCAACAAAAGTCCCAAATTGGGGCAAAATTCATTTAACAAATATCTCACTTAGCAACAGAAATTTTGGACTCAATTGTGGTCTTAAATTGAGAATTATCTGTATTAGATTTTCTGGCCAGCTTTAAGCTGCGTTTGCAATTGTCTGGAGGGTACTAATTTAGCAAAGCTTATTCTTACTTTTCATTGGTACAGTATATTTTGTGTGGTAAGGTTCCCTTCTTCCAATATTTCTTATGTTGTTTACCTGGCTTTTTTACTGTCAAACTCACCAATTCTGGGGCAGCAGATGCCAAAAAATATAAATAATCAAAATGCAAAATTCATAAGAGTGCCAGTTTTTGGCATTCTGATCTGATATTGCATACTAAAGTAATAGAATTTGTTCAGGATTAGTGTTCTTGAGAGCAAAATAAGCCCCTTTGTTTAATGCTGGGATATCACATATATTATGCAGGGACGTCATAGATGCTTCACTGCTGTCTCCTGTATAATGCCTCTGAAATACACAAAATGTATCATGTACGTTGGTCTTACTCAACCCGGGCAACTTTAAATTGTGTGAACTTCAACTCCCAGAATTCTCTAGTTAGGCAGGCTGGGGAATTCTGGGAATTGAAGCCAACACATCTTGAGTTGCCAAGGTAGAGAAACACTGACTAGGGTAAATATTTTTCTTATTCTTGCAACATATATAACATTGGCCAGTATTGCTTTTGGTGGGAAGTTGTTGGGAATTTCAAAGCTAGTGTCATGTCATATTGGTGGGCTGATGGCTAGCCCGGATTTTAATTTCAGTTTGTTAGTTCCTTCTTTTAATCCAGGGGTCCCCATCCCCCAGTCTGTGAAATGATACCGGTCCATGGCATGCCAGAAACCGGTCCGCACAAACAATGGAGGCCCAATCCACGGGATGCAGGCAGTACACAAAACCACGCCCCTTCCGGTCTGCGTGAAAACCTCTCTCCATGGAACCGGTCCTTGGTGCTCAATATGTTGGGGACTGCTGCTTTAATCCAAACTATGAATCTTCCAATCCTCTTGGCCAACCCCCCCCCTTTCAAACACAGCCTTAGAAAGCTGTTCTTTTCAGCTCCCAATGAAATCCTAACTTTGGCTGACATCATATCTCGTGAATGGCCAAGCCAGGTTCTGGGAATGGGGGGGGGAGAGATTTGTCAGGATCCCACCAGGATCAAGTCAGTGCCCAAAACTCCCTTCTACAAGAGTTGGAAATGGCCTTGCCAATAATAGCAGCACTTCAGTTGAAATCAGCCCGTCACATGCTCACATGTACAGCATCTTGTCTTTTGTTTCTGTGGTATTATCCAGCTCTGCTATTTAAGCCACCTGGCTGCCTTTGCTTAGCCTTGACTTCAAGTTTAGTTTCTCTCTTTGCTAAGGACTCGACTCCCAAAGTTGTACAAAGGTTCCTACTCAGTGTCTTGCAGACCGATGCAATTGTTAGCCTTGCAAGCTGTCCTTTCCTACACTTTTGTTTTTGCATAATTCAGCACGGTGCCACTGTAGCTGGCATGGAGGAGCTTATGCCATGCATTTGGAGCTGTGGTCTGGAATGTGGTCTGGATTCCCAGGAGGGAGGGGCTGCTTTTCAGAGAGAAAAAGACAGAAGAGCTTGGAAAATTTGATCATCAGGTAAAAGGTTAAAACTCTCCCTAGCAGTTCCCTGAGTATATCTGTAGTTATGCAGATAGTTGCTTTAGTCTGGCAAGATTCTGTCTATAAGTGAAGATTCTGTTTATGAAACTATTCTTACTGATGGTGTTATTGATTCTTGGGGGCCTGACAGTAGCCCATATCTCCTAGTATGGAGAAATAGAAGGGTTACAAAGGGGGAGATTTCAATGATTTGAGAAAAGCTCGTAGGAGAGGCAACTCTGGTTTGAAAGGCAGAGAAATCTGTTTCAGGATCCAGTTTGGGTAGGTCACCAGGACCAGAATCTTCCAAGCTTTCAGACTCGTGCTGGAGCCCATCCTCAGGGAACTTCTCCCTCACCAGAATGTCTGCTTTGGGTTATTTTATGCATCATATTTATGTAGGGTATGTGGCTTCTTATTGGTTGATGGGGTGTTGATAGCCAGCTGTTAAGTCATTGGCTGCTGTTTCCTTGTGCTGACAAGTCCTTGGTTCCCACGTACCTGATAAGCAGGTGATAAATCAGCATCCTGTTGACTGACAAGGAGCCCATTTCCCACACTTCAATAATTTCCTTGGTTATTTTTGTCCCTGCTTCGACAACAAACTTAATAGCTGCGAATTGAATGTATCTGTTTCATCATGAAAGATGGAGGTCAGAAAACCTTCCAGGCTGGAAAATCAGCATCCATTCATATGGAAGTGCAAGAAGAAGCAAGTCAGAGTTTAGATCAGCGGACTAAGTTCTGTAGGAAAGGCGGAACTGCAGGGTGCCCCTTAGACAGCAAATGTCTTCATCTGAACAGCTTTCTAATTCTCTGCAATAAATCTACTTATGTAACTTCCTTGTGTTTGGTGTGGGAGACAGTTTAATTGCCATGCTGGTAGTGTGTGCTTTTCTGGTTCTTTTATGAAAAGGCAAGGAGTAAATCTTGCTATATGGAAAAAGGGATAGAAATTCTATTGGTCCCAAATGATGAGACTGTCAAACGCTGTAGGTGTGACCTTAAGCATTGATAAAAATGGCTTTCCAGGTGCGGTAAGCTTTATCGGGTTTAACTGATGATTCATAATCCTTACTATCTCATTTCTAATTCGTAAAAGCTTGGGAAGTTTTGTCACATATGACTCAGTTCCTCAAACAAATTCTCATTTGTCTAGATTATCTCTTTTCCACGGCTAATTCACGTTGCCATCTCTCAAAAGCCCTTAAAATGATTTAAAAGATGCACATAATAATCAGTCATTTCCACGATTGATTTTAATAACAATTTCCCCCGTGTTGTTTAGGTTTTCAGCCATTGTTGCTTTTAGGAATTGATTGCCGAATGAGAGAATTTCTAATTCTGCATGTCAGTTCCATGCAGTCGTTTGTATTTCTGTGGAAGCAGACGTCTCTGTTCATCAGAAAGGATGCCAGCCACTTTGTCTGGCTGAGCTTGCTCCAGGTTGCAAGAAACAGAAGAGCTGCTTTCCATTAAAAGGGGGAAAGCCCAGTACAAAAGCCAATCCAGGCCCAGCAGGGATCCAAGAATGAACGTTTACAGAGCTCCAGATGGGATCTTGGGGTTTCCCAAAGGATGAAAGAACATGATTAATTTGAGTTTAACAGTTTATGCAGAGGTGGTATTCAGCCGGTTCAGACTGGTTCACTCAAACCGGTAGCAGAAATCGCGAATGGGTCCGCCCACTTGCCCCGGCTCTATGTCATCCTATTGCAAAGCACATGTGTGGAAGGCCAGGCACATGTGCAAACGGTAGTAAAATAATTTGAAACTCACTGCTGACTATATGCATAGCTTGACATTGTGGTTTGTAAACCATGATTTTTCTCATGCTCCATTGTTTGAACCTAGACAAATGGAGTTTATTTTGCAAATATTAGGCAAACCATATTTATCACAATTGCAAATTGCATTTACATTAAAGAGACAGATCAGCCACTATTGTATGGTTTCCTTGTCTTTGTCTTAACTTGTTGCAACATCACAGTTCTTCTAAATTTATGGTTTATGGCTTAGTTTTTTGTGAATGGGGGACGATGGCTCAGTGGTCAACAGGTGACAGCCTAGGTTTGTGAGCTCCCATTGTCCCAGCTCCTGCCCACCTAGCAGTTTGAAAGCATGCAAATGCAAGCAGATTAATAGGTACCACTTGTGTGGGAAGGTAACAATGTTCTGTGCACCTTTGGGCATATAGCCATGCTGGCCACATGATCATGGAAATTGTCTTTGGACAACACTGGCTCCCTCGGCCAAGAAACAGAAGTAAGCACCGTGCCCTGGAGTCCGAATGGGAAACCTTTATTTTTTTGTGTGTATGAGTAAACCCAAACAAATGTGGTTTATTCTCTGGACCATGGTTAAACTATCATTCAGTATGAGGCATATACCTATCTGTACATAAGTGAGTGTCATTGCGTATGGGAAGGAAGGGAGGGAGGGAGGGAGGGATACAAACTGTATTTTTCCCCATCGTCTATAACCTCCAAGGCAACAAAGAGATCAGTGTAATAAAATATGAGCCTACTGCTTGTATTCACTTGACAAAAGAAGTATTTGATTTAAGAAAACCATGGCAGTTAAAGACTGGCATCAGTGCTCTTCTCTAGTGTAGTCTCTTCCCAATGTATTGGATCACAAGTCCCATGTGCCTTTCTGAGCACAATGGAACATGTAGACTCCACATCAGGATGAAACTTGTATTGTAACAGTTTCATAGCTTTCCATGAGCAATAGGACCTTTTACATGGGCTCTTTTTCTTGGAATATCCTATTTTTGCAACTCTCATTCTCTACCAACTTAACTCATCTTCATTGTCATTCTTGCTTTTCCTTGACTTTTTCTATAACTCTGTCTTTGATCTGTGGTGGTCATCGTCCTTTTCCATTTCTGAAAAATCCAGTGTTACCTATTTGTTAGCTATCAGCAAGTAAATACTCCTTCTCTCCTCTTTTTTTCAAATGCAACTTTGGTTCCATGGAGTGTCACAGAGAAAATAACTTAACTCTGTTCTTTCTAGGTGGCATCTGAATATCTTTTCCAAGGCCATCGTGGCTACTGACCCAAGTGCAAGTCTACCTACCCATCCTGCCCCATTGAGTCCCTTGAGCTTACCTCCCACCTGGCTGGGTCCTTAATGGCAAACCCAGGTATTTGGGGCCTTTCGAAAGAGTATCAAGGTAGAGGCTGATCTTATCTTCTCAGGGATCGTGTTCCACAGGGAGGGAGCCTCCATGGAGAAGGCCTTTCTTCTTGGTCCCACTAGATTGGCCTTCTTAAAAGAGGGGACCCTTAACATCCCCTACCTCCCTGCTCTGGTGGGTCAGGGAGATGTAACTGGGAAAAGATTATCTTTCAAATAAAACATCTAATTACATAAGGTGTGTGAACATAGGACAAGTATGGTTGAAAATATCACTCAGGTATTAGAGTGATCAAAGAAGATGATAGATATAGATGTCAATGCCCTGTTTTCAGTTGCAGATGAATGGTTATTATTTTCTAAAATAGAGAAATACAACATCACAATAGCTTGACAAAAGGTTGGACTAGAAGACCTCCTAGGTCTCTTCCAGCCCTATGATTCTATATTGAAATGTGTGGCGTATTTCTTAACTGTTAGGTCCTTTGTTGTTGGTAACTAATTGTAAAAGACAGACTTCTATCTATCATTGAGATATCTTCATTATTCATTCTACAGCTGGTTGCTGTGCCTGTCATTGGCCCATTTTATATTTAATTTTAGTTTCATTTTTTCACTTTGTTCCTCGACTTTCCTTACTAAAGCTTCCAGATCTTTTGCAATTTCAGCTGAGTAGAGTCATCGGTATAAAGCAAATTATTATTGTTCCTTGAAACTCTTATGTAAAAATTTATATATAGAAGTATCAAAACCTGTTATATATATTTTGCTGTTGAATAATTGTTTTGTTCTCATTGTTCTTTTTCCTTTTTCCTTTTTTCTATTTCTTTTTTGTTTAATTAAGTCAAGCAAACAAAATGAACAATGAGAATATTGAAGAGGGCGTATACTGTAATTGCTGTATGATTATGACTGCTTCTGTGTTATATTTATTTCTGTCGGCAATATTATAAGTTATTTATTTATTCGTTCATTTTGATAAATTACATTTAAAATCTGGAATTCATCCAACTTAGAATGGTTTCCACAAATCTTTTATCTAGAAAGAAATGTGGGGCAAATCTGAAATTGAATTTCGTCTCAGAAGCCTTCCTTTAGATGATATCTGATCTCTAGATTTCTCAGTGGTTGTATATCGACACCTGATAATAGTTGATAGCTGACATTTAGCTTTGTTTGATAGTTAAAAACATAATATTTAGCAGGATTTGATAGGCAGCATACAGAATCAGAACGTGACAGATAATATGGGAGGATATTTTAACATTTGACAATTTATTTCATGTTTGATAGCTGCTAAAATCAAAACAATCTGGAGAGGTAATTGTTTTCAGATGTCCAGGAGAAAAGAATTTACATTCAGAGAAAGAGAGATGTTTGAATCTGAAATGTTGCCTAATTTTGAAATCGTGTAAATATGCTCTTTGGCAGTTCCGGTGAGGGACCTAGCTTTTCAAACTTTGGGATAGTAAACTTCCACAAACGTAATGGGCATCTGAATATGAGCCAAAAGAAGAAGAAAAGCCAGGGAACAGACTGTAGTGTGGTGAAAAAACAATTAGCAATTGTATTCCAGAACAGAGGTCTTCAACCTTGGCAACTTGAAGACTTGTGGACTTCAACTTCAACTCCCAGAATTCAAAGCTGGCTGAGGAATTCTGGGAGTTGAAGTCCACAAGTCTTCAAGTTGCCAAGGTTGGAGACGCCTGTTCCAGAAGACTGTCCTGACTAACTGGATTACATTTGGCAGAAACTCTTGGTCTGGTCAAGAGGCTTATTGCAGATAATGTAGCATGGGAATCAGTCAGATTTCATATAACAGCAGTTGAGGTATGACCCCCAATCCCATTGTTGGGCTTCATAAGACTCTTGGACCATTAGGCTGAATATTGATCTTCTTTTTTGAGGCAAGAAACATGGGGTAAGAGAGAAGCTTTAGCCTGCAAGCAAACAAGGAAAAACCACAGTTGTCCCCTTTTGGAAGGAGATCATAGAACCATGGGGCTGGAAGGAACCTTGGAGATCTTAGAACATATAAAATAATAGATGGACCTCAGAGGTCTTCTAGTCCAACCCACTGCTCAAGCAGGAGACCCTATATCATTTTAGACAAATGGTTGTCCAGTCTCTTTTTCAAAGCCTTCAGTGATGGAGCGCCCACAACTTCTGAAGGCAAGCCCTTCCAGTGATCGATTGTTCTCTAAGGACATTTCTCCTTAGTTCTAGGTTGTTTCTCTCTTTTGTTAGTTTCCAACCATTGTTGTTTTTGTCTTGCCTGTTGGTATCTTTGGTCTTCTAATCCAAGCCAATGGCAGGAGATCTTATATCATCCCGGACAAATCTTTTCTTGAAAACCTCCAGCAGTGGTGAATCCACAACTAAATGAGAAATGAGAAAATGAGGGGTCCTGGCTCTGCCCCCATGCACGCTAAAGCCCAGGGGTGAAATCCAACAGGTTCTGACAGGTTCTGGAAAACCGGTAGCGGAAATTTTGAGCAGTTCGGAGAACTGGCAAATACCACCTCTGGCTGGCCCCAGAGTAGGGTGGGGATGGAGATTTTGCAATATCCTTCCCCCAGGAGTAGGGTGGGAATGGAGATTTTGCAATATCCTTCCCCCAGGAGTGGGGAGGGAATGGGGGTTTTGCAGTATCCTTCCCCTGCTATGCCCACCAAGCCATGCCCACCAAGCCACGCCTACAGAACTGGTAGTAAAAAAAAGTGGATTTTACCACTGGTAAAGCCCCACGCCTTTGTGCCCTCACCTTCCTGTTTGCACTTTTCATTGAATCATCTTCCAAAACTATTGCTCACCAGCCTTACAGGATACGTTTTGTGAACTCCTTGGAGCAAACGACCAATTTTCTGAATAAATGAATTCGTGTAGGCAGTTATATCCTGCTTTTTCCCCCAAGTGTGAAAGAACTGTCGTTTCTGGTATCAGCTTATTCTATGTTCTAAATGCTGAACATGGACCATATTCTTAAAACCCCACCCCAAAATCACAAGGCCCTTTCATAGATAATATTTTTACGCTTTCTTTGCTGCCTGCCTCTTGTGGTATTCCTGAGAGTTTCTGAATAACTGAAGGATGCAGTCTTTGAATATGAATGCAGGAACAGCAGGAGATCCTTATGTAGATGCCACTAATTTAATTTAACTTGCTATATAAGCAGAGAAAGGGCAATTCTCCACTAACTCACTTGCCTTTATTTTACAGTCTCCTTCAGTGCCCTACATCAATAATTGAAAACACTTCTGATCTTCTCTTGGACTTGCACTGGGGAACACAACCTTGGGAGGAGAGGAACCTGCAAAACAGCTTGTGACAAAAGAAGAAAATGGTGCTGAAATAATCTTAAAAGGTAAGCAAAATGGAAATTTGTTTCCTGTTGAAATGGCTGGGCAAGAATTGTTGATGAAGTGAGGAAAAGTCCATCCTCAAAGTGTTTGGGAACCTTTGCTCAGCAAAACCCACCCACCCTTCAGGAAGTGAGGCGTCAGGATGGTTGCTTTCCATCAGTCAAAGATTTCTCCTGCATTCCCTGTGGAGCGATTGGGATGGGTTGCTCACTTGGGTCTGCATTATGCTTGTCCACTTCTGTCTCCAAGACTGGGAGATTGTAATTGGAAGGAATGACTCGATTGTACAGTGGGAGATTTTGTATCTGTCTTGGAAGCCTCTCATTTGGAACTGCATTGTGCCTTGTGCTCAGAGGAAATATGAACCAGCAGTAGCAACAAAGGCCATTTTATGTGGATTGTCCAGTTTGAACCAATTTCTGAACTGATGGACTTGAGGGCACTTACTTTTGCAAAAAGGCATCATCAAGAAAGTCCCAACAGTGCTTTTTCCAAAAAGAAACTGGACTTTCTTGGTTTTGTTCTTTGAAAATGTTTCACTTTTCATCCAAGAAACTGAAGAACCTTATTGGATGAGAAGAGAAATATTTTCAAGGAAAAACCAAGAAGGTCCAGCCCGATCATCTCCTACAGCACTTTTGGGACAACCATGACCTGGATGATTGAGAATCTCCATAGACGTTTTGGCCTTTCCTTAGAAGGGTCCTGTGCATGATCAGGTTTGGTCTTCTCCAGCTACATGTTTAGGTGTCTCAACATGTCAGATTGATGAGAAGCAAACAGAGAGGTTGCCTTCCTTCTTGCAAAACTTGACCAGTTGGAATTTCCTGCAGAGTTTGAGAGGAAAACTATTCCCAGAACAAAGCAGAACTTTGTTGCTCAAACCTATGTTCTCCTTCCACCTTGGTTGATTTTCACACATTCTCTGTTCTTCCCGAGTGGAGGAGCTTTCAAGATACAGAACATTTTACTTCTCCCTTTGGCCTTCAGCTTGCTTGGTTAGCTAACTTGTGTTTAATTATGATATTTGCATTTAAGATACAGCTAATCCTCCCCCCCAAAAAAACCTGTTTTCCAGCTGTTCTTTCTTATTACCAGCTATCCTGAATTTTGAAAGTAGCTAATAAATGCTTTTAATGATAGTAAAATCTCTCTTGAATTTTCCCCATATTTTTATTTTTGTATCCTTGGGTAAACGTTGTGCAGATTTTGGTCAGTATTGCTTTGATACAGCTTTGTTTGTGCCCATATGTCTCTTTGCAGTATTTATTGGCCTCAGTTCAGTTTCAGCTGCTTCTGTATTCATTCATGCCAAACCTGCTTACCTTGCTTGGGCGACATATGCTGATACTGGTTGATGCTCAGTGTTTTGGCCAATGTTTCTGGCTTTGTCAAATATTAGGAGGTTTTTTGGGAGGGGGGTAGTGTTTTCTCATGAACGGTTTGGAGTTGAGAGGCCTCTTTCATTTTTGTTCCTAAGCTGGAAGGGATAAAATAATAATGCTGAAAGTCAAGAAGTGATCAGCGAAGAAATATAATTAATGAATTGACCCTCTTCTGGTGTGCCATCTGCAGCATGGATTCTGATACCAAAATATTGTTTTTGTATCTTTGTAGGGCATTCTGTTCTACTTACTTTGATGACAGGAGGAAAATCAAGTGCTCGCTTCCTGGGATTCTATAAATTCAGGCATGACATGATGTTCCTGCTGTTGCTGGGCAAATAGGCACTTTTCCCTTGATGTACTGAGAGCTTTAGCAGTCAATTGTACTTTTTAGCGTGTTTGATTATAAACCACTGAGGGAGCTTCAGATATTCGACGTTAAAAATAACTAAATAAGCTTGAATAAACAAGTTGGTTGAAGTTAATTGAATGGCTGATCATCAACATCATCACCATCTTCCTCATCATTTTAACAGATTAACAGAGTTGGAAGGGACTTTGTAGGTCATCTAGTCCAACCCCCTGCCCAAGCAGGAGACCCTACACCATTTCTGACAGATGGCAGTCCAGTCTCTTCTCGAAAGCCTCCAGTGATGAAGCTCCCACAACTTCCGAAGGCAGCTTCTGTTCCATTGGTTGATTGCTCTGTCAGAAAATTCCTCCTTATTTCCAGGCTGAATCTCTCCTTGATCAGTTTCCTTCCCTTGTTCCTTTTCTGGCCTTCAGGTGCTTTGGAAAATAGCTTAACCCCCTCCTCTCTGTGGCAGCCCCTCAAATATTGGAACCCTGCTATCATGTCTTTTCACTAGACTAGGCACACTCAATTCCAGCAGCCATTCTTCATATGTTTTAGCCTCCAGTCCCCTAATCACCCTGGTTGCTCTTCTCTACATTCTTTCTAGAGCAGGGATGTTAAAGTCAAGGCCCAGGGGCCGGATCCGGCCCACGGGGTGCTTAGATCTGGCCCACAGGACTACCCTGGAAACAGCGAAGGACTGGCCCACTTGCCTCTGCCAGTGAAAACAGAGCTCACAAGGGCTGCGCACAGCCGTCCCGAGCTCTGTTTTGGCTGGCAGAGGGTTACAGGAGGCCATCGCAGCTGAAAACGGAGCTCAGGAGCCCATTTTCGCTGGCAGAACACTTGGGCCACCACCTGTGCCCCCCCCCAACATGAGTGACGTCATGCTGGCCATGCCCCCCAGCCACTCCTCCCAAAGTCAAACACAATGATGTCATCGCTCCATCTTGTTTAGGTCTCTTTCATGGACGCTTTTTATCAAGTGGGATCCATTTTATTGGTCCACCTGTCATCAGTTCTTCTTGCCATGTGACCAGCCCATTTCCATTTCAGTTCTTTTACTCTCTTGACGATATCATATATTTTCATTTGTTCTCTCATCCATGTGCAGGTCTTTCTATCTTGTCATGTGGTGCCAAGCATGTTTCTTTCCATGGCTCTTTGCACCACTCGTTGCTTTTGTGAGGTTAGTGTTTGAAAGTATATTGAAAGAATGGCTGATTATTGGGTAATAAACATTTGATGGTGCATATAGGGTAGTCAAAAGGGGGGCACGATGACTCAGCGGTTAAAGATGCTGAGCTTGTCAGCTGGAGAGCTGACAGCCTGGGTTCGAGACCTGAGTACTATGTAACAGGGTGAGCTCCCATTTCTTGCTCCAGCTCCTG
This sequence comes from Pantherophis guttatus, assembly GCF_059756535.1. NCBI lineage: Eukaryota > Metazoa > Chordata > Lepidosauria > Squamata > Colubridae > Pantherophis > Pantherophis guttatus. The sequence goes on from NC_142074.1 coordinate 4,198,787, forward strand.
CCTATCTAGTTCAAAAGCATGCAAATGCAAGTAGATCAATAGGTACAACTTCGATGGGAAGGTAACAGTGTTCCGTGCACCCTGGTGTATAGTCATGCTGGCCACATGACCACAGATAATGTCTTTGGACAGTGCTGGCTCCCTCAGCTTGGAAATGGAGATGAGCACTGCACCCTGGAGTCAGACATGATTGGAAGAGGAAATCTCTACCTTTCTAAGATAGCCCTTGGTTTATGAGCATCACTGGGACTGGAAATTCAATTGTAAAACATTACAGTTATATGTTGAGGCATCCATATGACCGGAAGTAATTTTATGGCCTTTTTCATGGCAGCCAGTCGGCAAATGCTGTGGACGTTAAGTGAACTGATTCATTTGAATGGGCATTTCTTGTCAGAAACTGGCAAAATACATCATAGTCACATGACTGTGGAGTGCTGCAACCAGTCATAAAGCTGCAATATGACCTTGAGACTGCAGGAGGCGCAGTGTGACCATTTACAATGATCAAAAAACACCTGTCCTGTGGCTGTTATAAGTTTGAGCAGTAATAACCGCTTGCAGGTTGAGGGGCTGCTATCTGTAATTAATTTGCAGATTCTCAGTTTGTTTGTTCCCAATATTTATATGCTGTCCCATTTGCAAGTAACAATAAGATAAAACGTGACATACCAAAATGCACATAAATCGTCCTGTTCAGGGTTCTCCCCTCTTTGTGAGGTTCATAGGCTGTGGACCAGGCATGAGGTCTTCTCTTTGGAACACCCTTCATCCAAGATCTGCTTGACCTCAACGTTCCTTATGTTTCACAAACATGTTAGGGCCACATTGTCTGCACATGCTTTTGGCCATTATCTGTCCTTAGAGACCTTGCGTATGGGTTGCTAACTTCTTCATGGGGTGGGGGTGGAATTTAGCAGGTTATTAGTGGAAACAGACAGACAAGAGCAATCCAGCCTGAGCAGACACCCAGAAATTTTAGACAGAGGCTGCTGGCAACAACATGGGCAGTACTTCAGCAGCAGCCTTAGGTGCTTGCTACAGTCCACTTCCATTCCAAAGTCCAGTGAACTAATCTTAGATTAACAGCTACTGTCCATGCCATGTTTGGGGGCGGGGGCAAGAATGGTTACAGAGCAGGGGTGAAATGCTCCCGGTTCGGACCGGCTCAGGTGAGTAGGTAGCGATGGCGGCGGGCAGTTCGGAGAACCGGTAGCAAAAATCCCTGCCCCCGCGCCCCCCCCCCATGCCCAGCTGAGCCGCATGATCATCAGAGCCTTTTTTTCTTTTAAATGGCTCTGACCAGCCAAGCTCTGACAATCCCAGCTGAGTTGCCTGCTAATCAGGCAACTCAGCTTGGATTGCCAGAGCCATGTAAAAGAAAAAAAAAACTTTTTTCCTTTTAAATAGCTCGTACCAAAAATTCCTCCCCCTCCCCCCCTCAGCTTGCTTACCTTAGCTGCTGGTCGCAACGCCTTGCTGTAATCCCTGCAATCCATTGCATCAGCAAGCAACTGAATCTCTCTGCCTTCAATCAAGCAGGCAGGAAATTGTGGACTTCAACTCCCAGAATTCCTCAGCCAGCAAAGCAAAGCTGGCTGAGGAATTCTAGGAGTTGAAGTCTACAAGTTTTAAAGTTGCCAAGGTTGGAGACCCCTGTTCTATTGGATAAGTTTTTTCCCCCTTTGGGAGCTTTAAAAAAATAGTTAATTGGGGGTTTTTTAGTTGTTCTTTTTTTAGACCTAGTCATTTAAAGTTTAGGAAGTTTTAAATTTAGCTGCTTTTATATCAAAATAAAAATAAATTAAAATAATATTTGTGCAGCTTTCTGAGATTTAGTGTGTTTCTGTAGTGTTTCACTCTAACTATACAATCACACAAAATCTCACAAAGCTGTATGTGGAATTTTGTGTGTGTAAAGTGTGAAAGTTGTTTTTTTGGGCTTTTTGTGGCTGTGTGAGGTTCCTGCTTGTTGCAGGGGCCATTTTGGGTCTAGCACAGCTGCTTTTATATTCTGGGTGAGCCAGTTGTGTTGTGTTGTGTTTTGTAGGTTAAAAAAGGGCAAAGAAGTGACATTGACTTGGCCACGCCCACCGGACCAACAAGCCATGCCCTCCCAGTCACCTTACCACCAAGCCCCGCCCACTAATTAAGCCCCGCCCACAGAACCGGTAGCAAAAATGTTTAGATTTCACCCCTGTTACAGAGGTTTTAAATAAGAGAGACAGGTCTTGTTCCTTGGGCTAGAAATCAAAGGGTGCTGCTTTTAAGGCTTAAAATGCAAAGAAGGGGATCACTTGGCTCTTTTACAGCTGCCGCAAGCCACAGCTGGCAAGCTCAACCACGTTGATTGCACACACTCAGAAACTCTTCTACTGCACCCACTGGCCATGTGCCAATTAAACTTGCTTTGAAATCTGCTTGTTTCCAGTAAAAAGCATTTGCATTCAGGCTGAAGGGTCCTTTTTCCAGAGCTATATTTTCCAAAGCCTTCTGGCTGAATGGAGACTTCAGAATAGCTTACTCTCTTCCACCCCCTCCCAGTTCCTCCCCATGCCCCACCCTACCTCAGCCTACTTCCCAAAAGACAAGAACATTTAGGTTAATTTTTTTAAAAAAATAAACTTTATTGATTTTCAAAAGCAGAACATTAAAACAATAAACAGACAAAAAGAGGGTTGAGAAAGAAAGATCAAGAAAGAAAGAGCTCTTGGTAGCACAGCAGACTAAAGCACTGTTATTAACATCAGCTGCCTGCAATTACTGCAAGTTCAAATCTCACCAGGCTCCAGGTTGACTTAGCCTTCCATCCTTTCTAAGGTAGGTGAAATGAGGACCCAGTTTGTGGGGGCAATAAACTGACTTTGTATAAATATACAAAAGTATGAAGGCTATTGCTTAACGCATTGTAAGCCGCCCTGAGTCTCCGGAGAAGGGCGGCATATAAATCAAATTAAAAAAAAAGAAGAAGATAGGATTTCAAAAAGAAAAGAAAAAAGTAAGAATGGTAGAAAGGTAGAAAAAGAATGAATAAAGGCGAATGTATGTGTCCCAGGATCCAATGTTGGGTCAGTCACTGGGACCAGAGGTTTTGTCTTCTGAGCTTTCAGACTCGTACTAGAGCCCATCTTCAGGGAACTTCTCTCTAGTTCAGTAGAGTGGGTGCAGCTACTAAGACTGTTGGACGAGCAGGTAAAAAACAGCCGGGGAAGTGATTGAAGCTTGGGAAACGGGCCTCTTGTCAGTCAACAGGAGTGCTGTTTTACCACCAGCCTATCAAGTACTTAGAAGGCGAGGTTGGGCAGCACAAGGGAACAACTGTCAATGTCTTAAAAGCCATCAACACACCACAATCAAGATCTAAAAAGCCACATACAACACAGGCACTATAAAAATACCACACAGAGAACAGCACACAATCTGCTAGAGAGAAGTTCCCTGGAGACGGGCTCCAGCATGAGTCCGAAAGCTCGGAAGACAAACCCTCTGGTCCCAGTGACCAACCCAGATTGGATCCTGCAGGGAAAAAAATGACTTATAACTTTCTATGGTTCTGATGCAAATTTTAAAATTGCATCTAATTCTTAACTCTAAAGTTAACATTTGTTTGCACTATTTCTCTAATCCCATAAAATTCTAATCTTTAGCTCCCAAAATTTACATTTACATTTCTTTCAATTTTAATCCAAAAAAATTTTCCAAGTAGAAATAAAATTAGTCAACATTTTTTCTTTAATCCAAGCTGTCAATTTCACCTGCTTCACCAAATGATTGTAAGTCAATGAAAGTCAAGGACTACCCATACCCGTGGACTCAGCTATTTTTTTTAAAGCTTGATTTATCCATAAATGTACTTCAATAATCTAGAGAATCTTTTAACTATGAACAGAGTACTGAGACTTCACTTCTATAAGATCCACGCCAAGTTGTATTCATTCTATGACTTCAAACAACTCCAGGGTCTCTGGTCAAGGATTTAGCCCAATGTGGATATTGTAAGGCAGGAAGGGGGGGGTAACTTCAGCTTTCTTGCTGACATGTGGCTCCCTTTCCCCTGTTTGCAATTTCTAGAATCTCTCCAAATTGGCCAGAACACTTTAGAACACTTTCAATAGAATCCAGTGATAAAGAGATTCTGGGACAAAATAAGGAAGTGGTTTAAGTTTAGAGTTAGTTAAGATCTGAAGAGTCCATCGGACCCAAAGTTGGAAGGCCCTCTGAAGGGAAGGAATCTGGCCTTTGAACATCTTGCTTGAAGGGAAGGCTGCTGGCTCTCCAGGTTGTACATTCTACTTTTAATGTTGGCTTTTTGTTGTCGTTGTTAAAAAAAATCATTTGGTATATGGCAGTGGGCTAGGAGACGCTTCCCAGAGTCTATCTGATTGTAGCATAAAGCAAAGGAGAATGTCAACAACAGCAGCCTCTCTGTTGACTCCTTTTACATTCTTAGAAAATAAAAATGGCAACGGGCATCTCCTTCTGGGGCTGCCAGGTGTCCCCTATTTGAGCGGACAGTCCGCTTTTTTCACATTATGTTCACTATTTTTTTTCACAAAATAGTGGACATTTTTTTGATTCAAAAGCTTTATGATGAAATGGTACGTAATCTAAAGCTGTACAGTCTAAGAGAATAAGGATAGGAGAATCGCATTTTGTCTTTTTTTTCATAATTTAGAATGAGACAAAGATCGAATATCCATTGAACTCAATTCTCCGGAAAAATTAATGATGAGATTAAAATAAAAATATATTATAAAATTATGTACAATTCACATTTTTAAAATGTATTGTAGCTTGTGTCGACTGACCTAAAATGGCGTGTTAAAATGTTTGTAAGAAAATATATAATTTAAGTGTAATTTTTTTAAAAAATTTTTACTACTTAACAACCCCCCCCCACCCCCCGCTTGTCCTCTATTTTTGGGAAGCAGACCTGGCAACCCTATCTCCTTCTGTGGTATAGAAGTGTGCCTATGTAGTAGGATGTATCTAGGTTGGTGTGGGGCAACTTTGCCACTGTGATGATAGAAGGTTATGGGTTGGCACTCTGGCCTCCACATTTACAGATCTGGAAGGAGCTGTGATATCTGCAGTCGAGGTACCATGAGTTAGGCACCTTGGCCATCTTCTATGAGTTAGCCACACAAGATGGTTGGATTAGTAAGCCAGTCAGTGTCTATCTATCTGTCTGTCTGTCTTCTCTTTCCCTCTCTCTCTCTCCCTCTCTCTGTCTCTCTCTCTTTCTCTCAGTTCAACTCACCTCACAATATTGTTGTGGAGACAATAGGAAGCAAGAACATTATGTACCGAATGCTACCTTGACTTCCACAAAATGAAGATGGAAACAAATCTAACACATAATTAACTATTTACAATCAGGATGGAAATACTGATAGTCCTTGATTTACAACAGTTCATTTAGTGACCATTCGAAGTTACAACAGCAGTGAAAAAACGTAACCTATGACCATTTTTCACACTTACGACCGTTGCAGCATTCCCCTGGTCCTGTGATCAGAATTCAGATGTTTGTCAACGGACTCAAATTTATGACAGTTGCAATATCCTGTTGTTATGTGATCACCTTGTGCAACTTTCTGACAAGCAAAGTCAATGAGGAAACCATATTCACTTAACAACTGTACTAATTTAACAACTGCAATGATTCACTCAACAACTGTTGCAAGAAAGGTTGCAAAATGGAGCAAAACTCACTTAACAAATGTCTCAGCAACAGAAATTTTGTAGTCATAAGTCAAGGACTACCTATAGGAAATGCCTAATGGAATGGAATTAGGCAGTTCTATATGAACCTTGCTTCTTCTCATTGAAATTTCGTGGAATTTAAAATGTGGTGGGAAAGGCTGCTGTGGTGGATGGATATGGGGTGGGGGGTGGGGAATGTGGTGTGATGGACTACAGTGAAGTGACGTTTCCCAAGAAGGAGGGAGCACATTCCAAAGAGAGGAGGGCGAGACAAAAGGCAGCCCAGAGTTTAATAGGAGACAGAGGGAAAGAGTCAGGAGCTGTGGTGGCACAGTGGTTTGAATGCAGTATTGCAGGCTGACTCAGCTCACTGCCAGCAGTTCGATCCTGATGGGCTCAAGGTTGACTCAGCCTTCCATCCTTCTGAGGTAGGTAAAATGAGGAAGCAGATTATTGGGGGCAAGAAGCTGACTCTGTAAACCTCTTAGAGAGGGCTGTAAAGCACTGTGAAGTGGTATAAACAGGTAAGTCTAAGTGCTATTGCTAAGTGCTGTAGCCACTCCCTAGAATCTCTCAGCATATGGGGTGAGATAGTAGTGAAGGTTTAATCTGGCAAGATTCTGTCTGTCGTCACGAGCAGATTCAGAACTGAACTTTGGCTGGATTTTTCTATGTTGTTCTTGGGCTGGGTCTGGAACTTGTGGAAATTTAGAGAGACCCAAAGTTTGGAGAACACATGTGAGCCACTAGTAATGTGGTTGGCTTGGTTATACAACCAACCTGCTTCGGTATTATCAGTTGACCAGAAAAGTTCATCTCCCATCTGCTAGTTCTATAAAACTAACGATTTGGCTCATTCTGTGGAACCTGTGATATGAAAAGATCTGACTTCACTACCTTGAGTGCTGTTAGGTTCAATTACTCATTTGACTGACACCGGCGGACTATATCTTTATTAGGGCTAGTGCAGCAGTGCGGAGAATTTCTCCTTCTAGCAATTCGGCTTCCGTTTGATAAAAGAGAATTTGCTTTTGGAATTTCTTTCAAAGGAGAATATCATCTTGGTGATGTGGGTTCAGTTCTCACGTGGTGCATTGAGTTATGGGGGAGCTTTCTCCTGCTTTAACACTTCCTTCAAATGGTGTTCTTAAGACATCTTTTCATCAATTAGTAAAAAGAAGCAACAGTGGCTCGAGTGCTTGGGACCAGGGTTGGGTCCTAAAATTTTTTACTACCAGTTCTGTGGGCGTGGCTTATTTTGTGGGCGTGGCTTGTAGGGGGTAATGTGACTGGGTAGGCATGGCCAACTTTTTTTTTTAACTTTTAAAAGCATTTTTTCAGCTGATGAGGTTGTAGAAAAATGCTTTTAAAAGTTTAAAAAAAAAGCCTCTGATGAGATGGGCGGGGTAAGCAAGCGGCAACTGGGCCAGGGACTGGTTCGGGGGTGTGGCCAGCCAATGTTATTACCGGTTCTCCGAGCTACTAAAATTTTTTACTACCGGTTCTTGCGAACCGGTGCGAACCGGGAGCAACACACCATTGCTTGGGACGCTGGGCAAGAGGTTAGCAAGCCTGCGTTCGAGACCCGAGAACTGCCGTGGGGAGGAATTGAGCTCTTGTCCCTCACTCCAGCTCCTGCCGAGGACCTGAAAGGAGCCCTCAACTGCATCATAGCTTCCACCACCGTGGGCAGTGGTGACATCACCGGCTAATCCTTTCCATCCAGAAGCACCTCAGTGCTTCTGATTCAAAAAAATAAAATAAAAATCAACTAGTAAAGCCAGTTAGGAAGCTATGAGGCACAGTTGGGGCTTTGTAGAAATGTGATTGCTTCTTCCATTTCTTCGAATCTCATTTTTGCAGACACTACAAGAGTTTTGTTGAAGTGTCTTAAGCCTCTTCAATGAGGAACCATGTGACACATTTTGGCCAGCTATAGCTGGAAGAGGGCCCAAGAGCCACAAGCATCTGGGATGCTAAGAATGACGCAACCATGATTAGAAAGATGATTTGGAGTTCATTTCATGATAACCTGACTTAGAAAGGGGTGTCCATAAGAAAGGTGCCTTCTGCGGTGAAGGGAAGAAGAATGTTGATGCCGCTGGATTTGAGTGGCAAAGCAGCTGTTTTTTGAGAGAAAGGTCAAAGTTCCATCTCTGACATTTCCAGGAAAGAACTGGGGTGGGGACCCTAAATCTGAAAGCTTGGGAAACTGCATTCACTTAGTTTAGAGAGCATTGAGAGCAAGAAATGCAAAAGCTAAAAAAAGCACCTTCTGTGTATTTGCTTATTAACTACAGGCCTTCAAATTTAGGCAAGAATTGAAGATCTTCACCCTGCCTGCTTCTTTTGAAAGGCTCATGATTCACAAGCCCCTTGGATGGCTTCCATACCATTTTTGCTTTGGATTCTAAAGCAATCTGTCAGAAACGTTGAAAGGTGACAGGTTCTTGAATCCCAGCCATGCCAGAGGACACATGCCAGTGGCCGAGTCTTTGCAGAAGAACCAGGACGGAAGGGCTGCCTGCCAGGACTGTCTGCAAGGAGAGGTTAGAAAATCAAGTGTTGGCCACAACTGGGTGACCAAAGCCCTGCTCCCTTTTAACATGGATCCCAACTGTGGAGCTTAGGTGGCTGCCATGTTGATTTTTTTTTTTTTAAATTCCCCCTCCATGGCAGCTGCTAATTCTCCCTTCAGAGAGAATGCAACTTTCATTTGTATGTAAGCAGATAGTATGTTTTTGTTATGTAGCCTAGAGGGATGTTTCCCAGCCGTGCAACTTCTGGACATGTGGACTTCAACACCCAGGATTCTCATCAGTAGCCATTGGCTGTCTGGAGAAGGTGGCAGGGAAGGTTGCAAATGGGAATCGTGAGGTTGCAAGGCATTGCAGCCAGTCATAAGTGCAAACTGGTTGTTAAGCACCCAGATCGTGATCACAGAAGTTTGCAGAAGAGCTGGAATGACCAGAAGTTCGAGGATTGGTCGTAATCACATTCATTCAGCACCATTGTACAGTGTTTCCCCGAAAATAAGACCCTGTCTTACATTTTTTTGAACCCTGAAATAAGCGCTTGGCCTTATTGCCATGCACTCAAGAGCCCGATTGGGCTTATTATCATTATTGTCTTATTTTGGGGGAAACAGGGTAAGTTTGAATGTTCATTGGATGAAAATGGTCATAAATCGAGGACTACCAATAATGGCCCTCTGGGCAGGGGTGAAATCCAGCAGGTTCTGGAGAACCGGTAGCAGAAATTTTGAGCAGTTTGGAGAACCGGCAAATACCACCTCTGGCTGGCCCCAGGAGTGGGGTGGGAATGGAGATTTTGCAATATCCTTCCCCCAGGAGTGGGGTGGGAATGGAGATTTTGCAGTACCCTTCCCCTGCCACGCCCACCAAGCCACAGAACCGGTAGTAAAAAAAATTGGATTTCACCACTGCCTCTGGGGTCTTAAAAAGCAGGGTTGCTGCATATTGATATCAGCCCTAGAAGGACCAGGGGAGACATGATAGCAGTCTTCCAATATTTGAGGGACTCCTACAAAGAAAAGGGGGTCAAACTATTCTCCAAAGCACCAAAAGGCAGGAAAAGAAACAATGGATGGAAACTAACCACGGAGAGAAGCAATTTAGAACTAAGGAGAAATTTCTTAACAGTGAGAACAATTAACCAGTGGAACGGCTTCAGAAGTTGTGGGAGCTCCATCACTGGAGGCTTTCAAGAAGAGACTGGACAACCATTTGTCTGAGATGGTATAGGGGTCTCCTGCTCGAGCAGGAGGTTGGACTAGAAGACCTCCAAGGTCCCTTCCAACTCTATTATTATATGTTCTATGTTCACTCAAGCTAAACATTTTGCTCCCCTTTAAAAACAAAAGCATATGGAAGTGGAGTACTAGTATCGATTCCAAAAATCGATTCCATACGCTTCCACCTTAAGGCCTAAATGATTAAGGAAAACGGTGAAAATGCTGTAAAGCCCACATGCATCAACTGCCTGTGGGCACCAGATACCCATCTCGAAGGATAAAGAAGGGTGTGGTGCAAAATCACAGCAGATTCCAAGGGACGAGCATGTTTGACAGGCTTCCCATCTCAGTTATTCTTCCGTTGCCCTATAAGATGAGAGGGGCTAGGAGAAGGATGCTTTGCTTCTGGCCATCCACCCAGGGAGAGCTGGCACCAAAGAGAAGATTTGCACTAGTGAGTCTCTCGCCACTGCATTGCACCAGCCCTCCCTCCTAAGTATTTTTAAACTGCTCAGCAGCTGTTCTGCCATTCAGTCGAAACATTTGCTTAGCGCACGAGCCATGTGCTGGCAGGCGTAGCCCAGAAGGCGAAAGTCAAGTTGTACCTCTCCGGAGCATTTTATTCGGCCATCTGGGTTGGAGTCCCTCTTGATCAAGTCTGCTTTGGAACGTGATTGAAACCTTTCCTGGAGGATTCTGAGCTTGTTTTCTTCAGAGGAAAAAGGGCTCTTTTCCAATTTTCCCCAAGAAAAGAGTAGAATAAGTGTAACTGATGCAAAAGCCTCAGATGCAGTACTGCGGAACGGTGCAATTCATGTTTTCCTTTTCCAGCGAAGGGGTCTTTTCAGAGGCCAAGCAAGGGGATGATTGCATCCCACGCGACCAGAGCAGTGATGGGACAGTGGCTTTAAAGAGGGTTGGGTTACTGCTGGCACCGGGCCATGAAGGCAGTTCAGGCAAGAACGATGGTCTGAAAGGCTGGGGTGGGGAGAAGCATCCAGCCTGTGTGATGGCATGTGAGAAAGACCTTGGGAGATGGGATGAAGAGATGCTGCCTAGGAAATGGTCAGATTAGAGGGAGCGGAGATTGCAGCTGCAAAATAGATGGAGCAAGAGACTCAGGAGGGACCCTCCCTAAGTGAATGGGCTGTAAAAGCAGAACTTTACTTTCAGACTTGCAAGATTCTGTTAATGTAGCCTTACAATAAGGTAGATGTTGTGACCCCGACTCCTGAGCCTGTCCTAACAGAGGAAGAGGACTCAGAAGGTGATGGGGAGGAACTGATAGGACCCTCCTTTCTGGCAATGCCTCAGGTTCCATCCGAAGGCCAGGAGGAACAGCCTGGGATGTGCCAGGAGGAAGGCATATCGGAGCACCAATTGATAGGCATATCGGATCACCAACTGAGGATGATGAATCCTGGCTTGATCCCAGGCAGCGTCGGAGGGAGAAGCGTGTGCAGCAACGGAAGAGGCATGGGAGGGCCAGAGATTGAGCTGAGTCACGGAGCTACGCCCCACCAGGAATAAAAGTGGGTGGGATTGCTCTTCAGGCTTTGTGTCGGACAAACTTAAATCCTGAAAGTCACATCGTGATTTCTGAAATTCGGCTTGGATATATTTTGGACTGAACATTGACTAAACTCTTGTCTCGTGGATAATTTGTTGCTCCTGGAACGGACTGAAGATAAGTCCTCTTCTGCTTTATGGGAGTGTAAACGGTCTTGGCAGGCATTCGGCAGTTTGCTGCCAAAACCTTGGTCTGCCAAGAATTCTAATCTAATAAAATATTGGCAGGCGTGCTTGGTATTACGTTTGCCTGTGTGAGGAAGGGGGACAGAACAGTAGAATTAGCCCGTCTGAATAAGAAAATAATAGAGTTGGAAAGGACCCTGAAGGTCTTCAAGTCCATCTCCCTACTCAAGCAGGAAACTCTATACCACTCCAGACAAATGGCTGCCCAGTCTCTTCTTAAAAGCCTCCAGTGATGGAGCACCCACAATTTCTGAGGACAAGCTGTTCCATTGGTTTATTGTCCTCACTGTTGGGAAGTTTCTCCTTAATTCCAGGTTGCTTCTCTCCTTAATTAGTTTCCATCCATTGCTTCTTGCTCTGCCTTCAGGTGCTTTGGAGAATAGGTTGACCCCCCCCCTTCTTTGTGGTAACCTCTCAAATATTGGAACACTGCTATCATGTCACCCCTATTTCTTCTTTCTACTAGACTAGATATGCCCAGTTCCCTCATATGTTTCAGCCTTTAGTCCCCTAATCATCTTTGTTGCTCTTCTCTGCACTCTTTCTAGAGTCTCAACCCTGACTCTTCTACCTTCGAAAGCTGACATCAGTCTTGCAAGTCTGAAAAGACAACCTTCCCCACCCCTATTTCCTTCATAGCCTGAAAGGGAGGGTCCCTTGCCCAGTTTGAATCTCACCAGGCTCAAGGTTGACTCAGCCTTCCATCCTTCCAAGGTCGGTAAAATCTTTAGAGAGGGCTGTAAAAAGGACTATGAAGCGGTATATAAGTCTAAGTGCTATTGCTATTGCTAAAAACCATGGCCAAAATGGTCACAAAATTGGCTCTGGTCTCATGGTGACCCACTTTAAGACTGTCACAACTTGAGGGCTCAATTGTGGCAATAACTTGAAATTACCCAAACATAATTATAATGGGAGTTCTCTTCGTTTCTCAAACCCTTGTGGTGGAAAGGGTGTTGTGGAGGGGCTGTTGTTGCTTTTGTGAAGCCAGAGCAGGTGGCATCTGCTTATCATTTCAGCACTTCCTGATCCTTTTATTAGCCTGAGAATCGATATTCATACCATAAAATGTTCTGGGAACAGAACTTTCAACCTGGGGAAATCTAGCCTGAAAAAGTTTTGTGTAATGCATTACAATATGCAGGTAGTCCTGATTTACCACCATTCATTTAGTGACCATTTGAAGTTATTATTTATTATTTATTTATTTTATTAAATGTGTATACCGCCTTCTCCTGCTGGACTCAGGGCGATGCACAGCCAACATAAAAAACATCCCAATACAAAAGTTAAAATTTGTTAAAAGAATTATACAACTTTGGCCCAAAATTTAAAACATCCCGACTAAAACCCATAAACAATTAAAAATCTAATATCTTAAAAAAAGGGGGGGGTTACGCCAGCCCTGCTTGGTGGAAAAGAAAGGTTTTTAGGGCACGGCGAAAAGCCCGGAGATCTGGTATCCTTCGTATCTCTGGGGGTAGGTCGTTCCAGAGGGCGGGGGCTGCCACAGAGAAGGCCCTCCCCCTGGGGGTCGCCAGCCGACACTGCCTGGCTGATGGCACCCTGAGGAGGCCCTCTCTGTGGGAGCATACTGGCCGGTGGGAGGCTATCGGCGGCAGAAGGCGGTCCCGCAAATACCCAGGCCCTATGCCATGGAGCGCTTTAAAGGTGGTAACCAACACCTTGAAGCGCACCTGGAAGACCACTGGAAGCCAATGCAGCTCACGCAGGAGAGACGTCACATGGGAGCACCCCTTCGCTCCCATAATCCCCCGCGCGACCGCATTCTGCACCAGTTGGAGCCTCCAGGTGCTCCTCAAGGGGAGTCCCATGTAGAGACTACTGCATTGCAGTAGTCCAGGCAGGAAGTGACGAGTGCCTGAGTGACTGTGCGTAAGGAGTCCCGATCCAGAAAGGGACGCAACTGGCGAATCAGGCGAACCTGATGAAAAGCCCCCCTGGCCACGGCTGTCATATGCTCTTCTAAAGACAGCCGTGCATCCAAGTTGCGAGCCCTCTCCATGGGGGCCAGTAACTCACCCCAATAGCCAGCGATGGCACCAGCTGGCTATATTGGGACGCCGGAAGCCACCGCCACTCGGTCTTGGAAAGGTTGAGTCCCCATCCAGATCCGCACGGCCTCCAGGCATGGGGACATTACTTCAAGGGCATCACAAGTTAGAATATCACTGAAAAAAGGGACTTATGACCATTTTTCACACTTATGACCATTGCAGCATCCCTTTGGCCATGTGATCAAAATTTGGACGCTTGGCAACTGGCTTACCTTGGGCTAAATTGTGATTGTAAATCGAGGATTACTTGTATATACAGATACACAGATTAACAGACTTGGAAGGGACCTTGTAGATCATCTAGTCCAACCCCCAGCCAAGCAGGAGACCCTACACCAGTGATGGCTAACCTTTTCCGGATCAAATGCCCAAAGCACACACGTGCGCCCAAACCCCCAAAATGCAATGTGTGTGCGGCCCCCGTGCACATCCCACGCCCCCCACACATTCATACGTGGCCCCCTGCACATGCCCCACTCCCCATGCGTGTGCCCCCCCGTGCCCTGCCCCACGCACATGTGTGGCAGAGACCCGATGGCCAGCGGGAGGCGTGCATGCATGCATGGCAGAGCTAAACTGGGGCAATGGCTCGCGTGCCCACAGAGGGCACTGCGTGCCACTTGTGGCACACATGCCATAGATTTGCCTTCACAGCCCTACACCATTTCTGACAGGTGGCAGTCCTGTCTCTTTTTGAAAGCTTCCAATGATGAAGCTCCCACAATTTCTGAAGGCAACTTCTGTTCCATTGTTTGATTGCTTGACTGATTGGTTCATATGCTCCCATATGTATTTCTGGGACTCCTTATCCAGTTCTGGTCCAGAGGACTCACTTGCATGACTCTAAAATGGGCCAGAACATGGATGTTCAGCATGGTCCTAAAAGACACAATGTGTTCCATCTGCAAATTATTAAATTTTGCACCAAATAGTTCCGGCCACCTGGAATTTCAAATGCTTTGACATCCCATTGATCCAGATAAAAATATATTTTAGTTTTTCAGTGCAAGTTTTTCAGTTTGCAATAGCAATTCTGACTATTTTACAAGGAAAAGAATAAATTAATAGTAGCAATGGCAAATAAGTCTCGGGTAATAGGGGCAATATTTTATATAGAAATAATGAGCAAGATCATGAAGTAATATTTTCACTTTCTTCAAAAATATTTAACCAAAATGAATAACTGCATTACCAACTGGCAATCAGAAATATAATGCTTCCAAGCCTGAAGATATACCAGCGTGTATTATGCCATCTTCTGGTATCCATTTTCTCCATGAAATGTGTTTAATCCTCTTTTAATGGAACTTAAATGATCATTAGCTATCCTAACATCTTATGGGAGTGAGTTCCATGTTTTAACTATGAATGAGGTGAAGTCCTTCCTTTAATGGCCCTGACTTTCCCTTCTATTAATTCAGATTAATACCTTGCTGAGGTATCAGAAGTTGGTTGGTGCGTGTTGATATCAGCCCTAGGAGGGCTAGGAGTGACATGATAGCACGGTTCCAATATTTGAAGGGTTCCCACAGAGATGAGGAGGTCGAAATATTTTCCAACGCACCAAAAGGCAAGACAAGAAAGGATGGATGGAGACTAACTAAGGACAGAAGCAACCTACTATCTGGAACGAGCTCCCCCCAGAGATACAGAGGATCCCGGATCTGCGCACCTTCCGCCGCGCTTTAAAGACCTTACTATTTCACCAGGCGGGCCTGGCCTAATTTTCTCCCTCTTTTATAAAATATTTTTAATTTTTAAATATCTTTTAGTATTTTATACATTCAATTTTAAAATTGGTTTTAAAAAGTTTGGGGTTTTAAATTTGTCGGGGCCAAAATTATTTAATTTTATTTTATTCTACTTTTAAATTTTGTATGTATGTGTTTTATTGTTTGGGTGTGCACCGCCCTGAGTCCTTTGGGAGTAGGGCGGTATAGAAATCAAATCAAATAAATAAATAAATAAATAAAACCTAGAACTAAGGAGAAACAGTTAGAGCAATTAACCAGTGGAATGGCTCGCCCTCAGAAGTTGTGGGTGCTCCATCACTGGAGTGTTTCAAAAAGAGACCGGATAGCCAACTATCTGAAATGGTATAAGGTCTCCTGCTCAAGCAGGGGGTTGGACTAGAAGACCTCTGAGGTCCCTCCTAACAGCTCTGTTATTCTGTGTTCTAGTTGTATTTATCCCCCTCTCTATTAAAAGGACTGCTATGCCACATTTCATTATTAACGATCCTGAAACAACTGAACAAACTCAGAAGACGGAATAATGTTTGAGGTTCTCTGTTAATTTTTCTGCTCTACTTGTTTCCAACGGTTATCTTACATTTTGATTTTATTAATCTGTTTATTCGCTTCCTCCTCCTCTGCGGTAAACGGCATTTTCCTTATATAAATGAGAGGGGGGAGAAACAAGGTTCTTGAAGGAGAAACTTTGAGGAACTCAGTTTTTCCATGTATTTCTGCCAGCACCGTTGGAAGAAATATACATAGTTCTCAATTTACAACCACAATTGAGCCCAAAATTTCTGTTGCTAAGCGAGACAGTTGTTAAGTGTATTTTGCTCCATTTTATAACCTTTCTTGCCACAGTTGTTAAGTGAATCACTGCTATTGTTAAGTTAGTAGCAAGGCTGGTAAATGAATCTGGCTTTTCTATTGAGTTTGCTTGTCAGAAGGTCACAAAAGGAGATCACATGGCCCCGGGATATTGCAACCGTCATATGTATGAGTCAGTGGCCAAGCGTCTGAATTTTGATCATGGGGATGGTGCAAGGGTTGTAAGTGTGAAAACCGGTCATAAGTCACTCTTTTCAGTGCTGTTGTAAATTTGAAAGGTCACTAAATGAACTGTCGTAAGTCAAGGATTACCTGACCTGGAGAAGCTGTTGGGGCAAAGCCATGGAATCGGAGGATGCAAATTGAAAAAGATTGCCTTGAATGCAAATAAGAAGTGGATGATGGGGGAAGCAAGTTCATCTGGAAAAGTGAGAATGTGGAGGTATGAAAAATACATTTTCAAGAGGAAATGTATTTTATAGAACGAAATGCCACGAGGGAACGGAAGCAATAAAAATCATATTGACTTTTGGTGTTGAATACATCTCTATTTCCTGACTCTGGCTTAGTTCTAATTGGTCCAGCTTATTAGGAAGCTTTCCAAACAGAACACATTTTGTAATTGTAGCACATTGTATTCCATATGATTTTAATGACATATATGGCAGGAAAGGATTTTTCTTGCCATGTGTAGAGGAATTAGAGGCCGTGGGAGTCTATTAAACTGCACTGAAGAACTTTAGAAAGCAGTGACAGTACATCTGACTATGTGGCACTTGCTTATGCCAGCAGGACAAACAAGGTTTAGCTATAATGCTAACTAGGCCTACCAAAGTTCACCCAAGGATACCCTGCTGATTCTGTCCATAAAGACAATAAAGAAGAAGTTAGCATTGGAAATTAAAACTTGAGTTAATTCAGGAAGTTGACTGACATGATATTACAGGTAGTCCCCAATTTAATGACCACAACTCATGCCAACATTTCTCTTGCTGATCAAGGGGGCTGTTTAAGTGAGAAGCAGCATCACATGTCCATAAGGAAGTTGCAATGGTCGTAAGTGCGAAAATCAGTCATAAATCATGTTTTTTCAGTTGCCGTTGTAACTTTAAACAGTCACTGAATGAACTGTTGTAAGTTGAAGGCTACCTGTATGTGGAATTGTGGAGAGGATTTTTTCTGGCCCTTGTGCCAAGCATCTCCTTCAGCAGGAGACTGGAGCAAAGAGCAATTTGATTGATTGATTGATTGATTGATTGCTTTGTTTACTAAAGCTTGCATGCCGCTCCAGCCCAAAGCATCTGAGTGCCTTGAATTCCAGCAATTCAGTCACAGCATTAAAATACATCATGAAACCACAGATCCTCAGATTTCAGGAGCCATCGACAATCACACCGTCCTTGCTAAGATCCTCCAGGTGTTCACCATCTTCTGCACAACACCCAAAGCCAGGCTGTCCTCCTCTTTTTTCAACCGCCATATGAGCGCATCCATTTTTTGGCAGCTAGAACAAAGAGTCAGCCTTCTTGTCAAAAACGCAGCCATCAGTCGGGAAGCGCATGAAAGCCCAGCCTGTGCGCCTGCAGCGCAGTGTGGTGCGCCTGCCCTTCGGCTCCTGTGTGGAGAAGGCAGCCAACGTTGCACGCATGGCTGAGCAGAAGCTGCGGAGGGAAGGTGGGCTCAGGCTTTGCTTGCGTTCCCTTTCCAAGAAGGAAAAAAATGTTTCTTCTTCGAGGTTCTCGTGGCCGTGCAACCCCGTGGCCTTTGGAGATGAGAGGGGGCTGCTCAGGGGCTGATAGACACACCAAATGGTGGTGATCCCGAATGGATGTTTTTTTGCCAGGAAACAGGCAAAATAATAATAATCACATGATCACGGAACACTGCAACTACTGGTACTTGTAAATGCAATCCGATTGCCAAACACCTGAAATGTGATCACATGATCAGGGAAGACAGCTGGTTGTAACTTCAAGGATGGTCGTAAGTAGCTTTTTTGAAGTCCATCATAACTTTGAATGGTCGTTAAATGACTGGCCGTAAATTGAGGACTACTCTCTTTGTAATAAGGCCAAATCTGTGGTCTAATCTGTAGTGGTTTTTTTTAATGCTGGTAATATCTAGCTCACTCGTGTGTCACCAGTGATTTCTCGAACCATTTGCTATTGCAAGATCCAATCTGAGTTGGTCACCAGGACTAGAGGTTTAGTCTTCTGAGCTTTCAGACCAGGGGTGAAATGCTCCCGGTTCGGACCAGATCGCCCGATCCGGTAGCGATGGAGGCGGGTGGTTCGGAGAACCAGTAGCAAAAATCCCTGCCCCCCCCCACTATGCCCAGCTGAGCCGCACAATCATCAGAGGCTTTTTTTTTACTTTTAAAAGCATTTTTTCTACAACCTCTTCGGCCAAAAAAATGCTTTTGAAAGAAAAAAAAATGCCTCTGATGATCGCGCTGGGATCGTCAAAGGCTTTTAAAAGAAAAAAACCCTTTTTTTCTTTTAAATGCCTCTGCCGATCCCAGCTGAGTTGCCTGATCGGCAGAGGCTTCTTTAAAAAGCCTCTGCCGATCAGGCAATTCAGCTGGGATCGGCAGAGCCTTTTGAAAGCATTTTTTTACAATCTCTAAGAGGTTGTAGAAAAAATGCTTTTAAAAGTAAAAAAAAAAAATTGGCCACGCCCACCCAGTCACATAAACCCCACCACCACCAAGCCACGCCCACAGAACCGGTACTAACAAATTTTAGATTTCACCACTGTTTCAGACTCCTGCTGGAGCCCATCCTCTGGGAACTTCTCTCTCACCAGAATGTTTGCTTTGGGCTATTCTATGCATTGTATCTACATGATGCCTTCCTATTGGTTGATTGGTGTGTTGATGGCCTGTGACAGGCTGTTGCTTCCTTTCCTTATTGACAGTCAGAACAATTAATCAGTGGAACAGTGCCAAGTCCTCAATTCAGCTTTGCAGCTACCAAGATTGTTGGCCGAGCAGGTACAAAAATAGCCAAGGAAATGATTGGTCTGGGAAACAGGAGGGCTGATTTATCACCAGCTTATCAGATACTTAGGAGCTGACGATTGGCAGCAGAAGGGAACAACAGCCAATCACTGGGCATCAACACACCAATCAACCAGTAGGAAGGCACCATATAAATACAACACATAGAATATCCCAAAGCACATGTTCCGATCGAGAGAAGTTCCCTGAGGATGGGCTTCAGCACGAGTCCGAAAGCTCGGAAGACTAAAACTCTGGTCTCCTTAACCGACCCAAATTGGATCCTGCAATATTGTCCTGGGACACGTAGATTTGCCTTCATTCATTTACTATTGCTCTTTTCTTTTCTTTTTTTTAATTTTGTGGTTGTGATTTCTGTGGGCTTCTATGAATTTCCCAGTTGGCATGTGCAGAATTTCTAAATATTTCTACCCACTCCTTTAACTTCTGGCAGGAAGAGATGACAGGCGAATCCTTGGAAGCTTTTTTTAACCATCTTCCTGCAGAACTGTGAATAATCTTTTAAACCTACATTTCCACCAGAAATCCATACAGAGCCAGAAGTTGTGTTTTTTTTTTTTTTTAATCTGAAGTGGCAACATGACCTTGCGGTTCTCATACAATTGTTTGCTATATTGCGGCTTTTTATACGCATTGGCACTCCAAACCCTGCCTACTGTTGCTGAAGTTACAACAATTGTGGCATTGAATTGCGTTGTAAATGCAGCAGATTCTGCAGTGTGTTTGCCAATATTTGCTCTCCCAGGAGCAGCTGCCTTTGGAGGAAGAAATTGGCTACCATAAATGCAAGAGCAATTTGGAGACGCTGCATATGAGCTTTTGCAGATAATGCCCCAGACGTGCTTCGCCTCGGTTTCACAGGTCTGAAAATTGCCTTAGATATTATTAGTAAGGTTTTATACCTTCCTGATACATCAGTTCTCACCATGACAGCAAGCCGAAGCCTCCTGTAATAGTGCTTTGACTTGGACTAAATTTAGCCCTTGAGGATGTCACTTACCAGACCCTCGGAAAGAGAAATCTAACAGCATCACTTACATAATTATCCTTTAACACCTATGGATATTAATACCCCTGGGAATGACCTACCCCAATCCCCAACCCCCAGGCTGTATCCTGTTTGGAAGGCAGGTGGGAATGCTTGCATGCACAGCTCCGCTTACAATTACACCTACACAAGTGGCAGGCAATCACGTGCATGTGTAAAGCTCCATTTGTGCGAGTAGCGGGCTCGCACAAATGGAGCTTCACACGCGCACGTGAGTGCCCACCGCTTGTGCGAACAGAGCTGTGCATGCAAGTGAGCCTGCCTGCCATTCACACGGAACCATTTCCTCTCCTCCCCTCCCCCCACACTGGTCCACAAAGCCACTGAAGTAGGAGACCACTGACCTAAGGGATAGCAGAGGCTTTCCCAACCTTGGCAGATGTCTGGGGCTCCAACTCCCAGAATTCTGCAGCCAATAGAATCAAAAGAAGAGGTTTTAAGCCTTCAACAGTGTCTACATAGGTGAATACAGGTAGTCCTCAACTTACGACCACAATTGAGCCCAAAATTTATGTTGCTAAGTGAGAAATTTGTTAAGTGAGCTTTGCCCCATTTTATGACTTTTCTCACTACATTTGTTAAGTGAATCACTGCAGTTCTTAAAATAGTAACACGGTTGTTAAGTGAATCTGGCTTCCCCATTGACTTTGCTTGTCAGAAAGTCGCAACCTGACCCTGGGATACTGCAGCCATTATAAATATGAGCCAGTTGCCAAGCATCCAAATATAAATCATGTGAATCCAAATGTAAATCATGTGACCATGGGGATGTTGCAATGGTCATAAGTGTGAAAAATGGTCATAAGTCACCTTTTTCAGCGCCGTTGTAACTTTGAACGTCACTAAATGAACGGTTGTAAGTCGAGGACTACCTGTAATTCAGATGTGTTTGCATTGCATACATGTGTGTACAGGTAGTCCTCGCTTAACAACTGGTTGTTTTACAACCGTTTAGTTAAGACAGCCACAGAACAGATGCTATGCACTCCCTAAAGCCCCCGCTGGCCACTATAAATGGTCAGGCCACTCACAAGGTCACGTGACTGCATGTTGAGTGGTTCAGCTCTATGATTGGTTGTGGCGTTCTATGATCACATGACTGCAATTTGTAGTGGTTTTTTGGGGGTTCGCTTAATGAAAGTCGTGTTTGCTTAAATGCTGGTTTGTTTAACAGTCACCACAAAAATGGCCACCAAATCACTTCCAGTCACATGGCTGCCTTGACTTTCGATCATAATGCCTGGTCACTGTAATTCCAGGCTGAATTATGAACATAAGTCAAGGAGCCACAACTTTTGTGACCCTGTCTTTGCCGTGGACTGGAAACCACAAAGGCTGTCCTGCAGCCCAGCCCAGAAGGAAGATGCTCTCTTTGAAAGCCTCTGTGAAGAGACAGGATGAGATAACAGCCGCATCAGCCAGATGTTGGAACAGCTGGGCTGACCCTTCCAGGAGCACAGAAGGATCAGAGGGCTGAGCAGATTCTGCAAGAGAGGCAACAATCTTTGTGTTATTTGATTAATTTCACCTCTAGCTTGAATTTATTTGGGGGCAAGATCAGCATGGAGTCTTCCTTCCTTCCTTCCTTCCTTCCTTCCTTCCTTCCTTCCTTCCTTCCTTCCTCCGCCCTCCCTCCCTTTCTTCCTGCCCTCCCTCCCTCTCTCCTCTCCTTCTTTCCTTCCTTCCCCCGTCCTCCTTCCTTCCTTCCTTCCATCCATCCTTCCTTCCCCGTTCCTCCTTCCTTCCTTCATTCCATCCTTCTCTCTATCACCTTCCTTCCTTCCTTCATTTATTCCTTCATTCATTCCTTCATTTCTTCCTTCCCCATTCATCTCTTGATGACAGGGTTCAGTTACAGTCATAAATGCACAGATAGTCCTTGACTTACAACAGTTCAGTTAGTGACCAAAATTACAACGGCACTGAAAAAAGTGATTTATGACCATTTTCCACACTTACAGCTGTTGCAGCATCCCCATGGTCACATCAGTGGTGGGTTGCTACCGGTTCGCCCTGGTTCGGGCAAACTGGTAGCAGCGGCAGCAGGAAGCTCTGTCTACCTGCCCAGACACTTCTGCACATGCGCAGAAGCACCCCGCGTGCGCGCAAGCAATCTGGTAGCAGCGGGGTTTGGAACCTGCCCCTGGGTCACATAATCAAAATTCAGCCTCTTGGCCACTGACTCCTATATATGACAGTTGCTGTGTCCCGGGATCATGTGATCCCCTTTTACGACCTTCTGGCAAGCCAAGTCAACGGGGAAGCCAGATTCACTTAGCAACCGTGTTACTAACTGTGGCAAGAAAAGTTGTGGGGCAAAACTCACTAAACAAATGTTTCACTTAGTAACAGAAATGTTGAGGTCAAATATGGTCATAAGTCAAGGGCTACCTGTATTTATTTTGTGCAGGCCATGGGAATCCCTTGTAGACTGGATGCTCTTGATCTCAGTGCCGAATGTCTCCAGCCTTCCAGGGAAATTGGACTGCAATTTGTCATTGCTTTCATACCTCCCGCACATTGTGGATGATGGGAGCTGTGTTCCAACACATTGAGGGAACGCCAGTGCGGAGGTCTGGGTGGGTGGGTGGATTATGTGCCGTGCTCTGCCTCTGCCAACACCAGATGTTGACATCTGGAAAGAGGGCCTCATGCAATGCCCTGTTGCCACCCTGCGCTTCAGTCCTTCCCTGCGCGAGATGAAGAATTAATTTCACCGCCTTGTCTCTTTTGATTATTCTGGGTTTCTCTCCTGTGCCAACACAAGGTGCAGGCTTACAGAAATAGCTTTTTCTTTCTCCAAAATGTCCAGAGATCAGGCGTCTTATTTTCAGTGGCGGCGGAAAAGCTCTTCAGCCTGCGAGATGCAAGGGTTTGTTAATTTACAAGGCAGCATGCAAATGCCAAATTATTAGGCAGAGCCACTGCTGATTTTAAAAAGCAGCTAATGCTACCCCTGTGCCAAGAGCCAGCAGAGTGTCTTCTACAGATGGAAAAGCTGGAAATTTTGGAAGGCGTCCAAAGACTTAATCAGATTCAGTTTTTCTCTACTGTAGAATCCTCTGGGGAATGAGAGTTGAAATAGTGGACGGTTCCACTTATTCCGGAAACAAAGGGGTCTGGGAAAAGCTATCAGAGGAAAAGAAACGTGGTTTTCCTTCTACAAAATTGTGTGTCAGAGAGTGCGAGGGCCACTGTGACACCAGGTGATCTGCGCTGAGAAAGCTCACTCCGTGTTATAAAAATAAGGGGGGGGGTTATGAGAGAGCAAAGGAGTTTATTTCAGACTGCCCATCTAGGAGGGTAAAAGGAGTTTTAATTGCACTCCGCATTGATCAATTTCAAATCTGCAATAATCAGGAGGAGAACGAGAGAAAACTCAAAAGACGCAACCTAATTAATTTTAAAATGTCATCTTCATAGAAAATTATAATGAATCACCCCACCATTGTATATTGCACAGTATCTCAGCCTTGGCCACTTGAGGGTGTGTGGCCTTCATTTCCCATAATTCCCCACTGGCTGGGGAATTCTGGGAATTGAAGTCCACACATATTCAAGTACAAGGTTAAGAAATACTGTTATATAGGATGCAAACTTTTTTTTTTTTAATGTGCAGATAGTAGTCAAAAAGAGACCCTATTTTCTCAGGGAGATTGAGACCCTTCCCCACTCACATTGCCATTTCATCCCTGTGGTCAGAAGATGCCATAATTGTGGGGATTTATTTTAACTGTCTTGCTGAATAACCAGAATTCTGGTCTCTCTTGTGGTCATAGCTCGACTTATGAGCACAATGGAGCTGAAAATTTTCGTTGCTAAGTGAGACATTTGTTAAGTGAATGTCGCTGTATTTTATAAACTTTCTTTCCACACTGCAGTTGTTAAGTCAGTAACGTGGTTGTTAAGTGAATCCGGCTCCCCCATTGACTTTGCTTGTCAGAAAGTCGCAAAAGGGGAATTTTGATCATGTGGCCATGTGGATACTGCAACAGAGCCTTGGTAGTACAGTGGTCTAAAGCACCCTGTTATTAAGACCAGCTGCCTGCAATTACTGCAGGTTCGAATCTCGCCAGGCTCAAGGTTGACTCAGCCTTCCATCCTTTCTAAGGTAGGTTAAATGAGGACCCAGTTTGTGGGGGGCAATAAGCTGACTTTGTATAAATATACAAAAAGGATGAAGGCTATTGCTTAATGCACTGTAAGCCGCCCTGAGTCTCCAGAGAAGGGCGGCATATAAATCAAATTTTAAAAAATAATAAATAAACAGTCATTAGTGTGAAAAATAGTCATAAGTCACTTTTTTCAGTTCTCTTGTAACTTCAAACAGTCACTAAATGAATTCTTGTAAGTAAAGGACTACCTGTGCCTTTAACCTCAATCAATCTTGTTAAAGAAATGTATAGTTAGTCCTTGGTTAACAACCACTCATTCAGCAACTAAAGTCACAGCACTGAACACAAGGTACTTATGACCAGTCCTCAAAGTTTTCCAGCTGTTGCAGCACCTTTGAGTCACAAAGCCATAGCAATAGCACTTAGACGTTTTTACAACTTTACAGTGCTGTACAGCCCTTTCTAAGCGGTTTATAGAGTCAGCGTCTTGCCCCCAATAATTTGGGTCCTCGTTTTACTATAAGTCTAAGTGCTATCGCTATAGGAGGCTCTGTGCATCTCCGTTTCAAGGCCATTGAGCCAGTGCTGTCTAAAGACATTTCTGCTGTCATGTGGCCAGCATAACGTTATGGAGCACTGTTACTTTTCCATCAAAGTGGTACCTATTTATCTACTCACATTTGCATGCTTTTGAGCTGCTAGGTTGGCAGGAGCTGAGGCGAGGACAGGAACTCACCCCATCGTGTGGCTCTCGGGTCTCAAACCTGGGCTGCCGGCTTTCCAGCCAACAAGCCCAGTGTCTTTAACCGCAGAGCCATCGCGCTGTAGTGGGGAAGCTGGCAGGGAAGATTGCAAATGATAATTACATGATACTACAACTGTCATAAGGGCAAGCCAGTTGCCAAACTCCAGAATTGTGATTATGATTATAAGAACTTCAGTGGCGCAGTGGTTAGAGTGCAGTACTGCAGGCTACTTCTGCTGCCTGCCGGCTGCCTGCAATTTGGCAGTTCAAATCCCACCAGGCTCAAGGTTGACTCAGCCTTCCATCCTTCCAAGGTCCTCTTCACAGTGCTTTACAGCCCTCTCTGAGCGGTTTACAGAGTCAGCCCAACAATCTGGCTCCTCATTTTACTGACCTTGGAAAAATGGAAGGCTGAGTCAACCTTGAGCTGGTGAGGCTCAAATTGCGGAACAGCAGAAGTAGCCTTCAGTACATATCCATATCCATTGAAAGCAGAACTCTGAGGCAGGTAGATTCCTCAAAGAACATGTTTATTGAATACATCATATTGGCACGGCCGGTAAAAACCAACTCTAAAAGTTCCCATGGCTTTCACCTAATTAAAAGAGTAAAAATCCCCCCTTCCAGGTGTCACTGGTCACATTGTCCAATGAATCTAGCTGGCAGGCTTCTCTCCTCAACAGCCACCTGTTACAATGACCTTGGTTCCCACAGGAAAACCTTTTGTTTTGCCTGTTAGCTGGGCTGTCTACTTCCCTCATTCCCTTTCCTCTCTCAGACTTTGTGGCAACTATGAGGCAGCACAAGATGGCTTCAGCGAGCTTCCTTCAGAGTTGACAACGACATTCTAACCACTGCGCCACCACAGCACAGTATAGTCAGCAAAAACTAGTGGAATAAAACCCACACGGACTACCATTTACTGCCAGCTTCACGCAAGCAAAGGCAATGGGGAAGCGACAGGGAAGGTTGCAAGTCCCTCCTTTATGTTGCTTCTGCCTCTGCTGCTCCCCCCCCCCGAGGAACACCATTCTGTACAATATGACCCACAACACTGCCACACACACACAACACACACACACTCCTGCTGCCTGGCCATACTTTTGCCACCCACCCACATAACACCCATCCACACTCCTTGTCATTGGGACTTGAAACAGCCTGCCAGTTTTCCCAGTGACTGCTTAATAGAAGCCAGCAGGAAGTTGCAAGTCCCTGTTATGTGAGGGCTTCATTTAATGACACATGATCCTTGCTTAATGACAGCAGTGAGGATTGCCAGAAGTCAGGTCACTTGTCAGGGTTCCAAGTAACACCCCCCGATTAAAGAAGACTCCGAGGCTGGCAATTCCTCAAAGATCCATTTTATTAGAGATGTCATATTGGCACATTTGGGAAAACCCGAATCTGAAAGTTCCTGGGTTTTCCCCACCCAAAAGAAAGTCAAAGACCCATCCCCTGCACCCACATGTCCATCACATGGTCCAATCAATCCACCGTCGAACTGGAGACATCCCCCAGTCACTCCTACCCAGGTGCAGGCTGAAGATCCTTGACTCCCAGAGAAAAGGATGTTGTTATGGCTATATATCTTCACCAACTCCTTGCAAATCCCCCCTCCCGTTTTCCCAGGCACTAAATGTGGCAGCCTTGAAGTTCCAAAGAAAAGATGGCCTCCAGGGCTGACATCGCTAAGCGATGTGGACACATCAGGTCACGCTTTGCAGCTGCACCACTTAGTGATGGAAATTCCGGTCCCAATTACACTTGATAAATGAGTACTACATGTAATGAGAATCTCGCTTGGATTAACTCTACACATCAGTTGAATTGGGGCCAAGAATCTAACCATGGTAGTGGTAAGCACAGGCTCATGCACCAATTTTTGCAAGCCTCCACTGGCCAACTTCAGAGACACCCTTTTCCCACAGCAATAGAGAGGATGTTCTTGGAGCAGCCCACGCATGATTGAAATCTGGGAGGCAAACACACTGGCTATGTGGCCTTCTTCTATGCAGCATATAAAATACCCCTCCTAATTTCTTAGAATATTACACTTTTTTTTTTTTATTTGATTTATATGCTGCCCTTCTCCGAAGACTCAGGGCGGCTTACAATGTGCTCAGCAATAGCCTTCATCCTTTTTGTATATTTATACAAAGTCAGCTTATTGCCCCCACAAACTGGATCCTCATTTCACCTACCTTAGAAAGGATGGAAGGCTGAGTCAACCTTGAGCCTTGGCGAGATTCGAACCCTGCAGTAATTGCAGGCAGCTGGTCTTAATAACCAGCTTAATAACAGGGTGCCTTAGACCCCTGTACTACCAAGGCTCTTACACTAAATGTGAATCCAAGAATTGCTTGACTGATTATGTGCCATCAAATCATTTTCAACTGCTAATAACCACATAGATGAATTTTGTCCTTGGTGATCTATTTCTAACCTGGTCCTTCAGCTCTTCCAATGGCGCACCCGTTGCCCCTGTCCATCCACCCTACTGCTGGTCTTCCTCTTCTTTTTCTTTCTACCGTTCCAGCATTAAAGACTTCCCCAGACTTCCTTGTCTCCAAAGGAGGATAATTTGAGCCTGGTCATTTGTGCCTCTAGTGAGGCCGCTGGGTTCATTTGTTGGATGATCCATTGGGTTCCTTGGCTATCCATTGTATCCCCAGGAATTTTCTCCAGTTGCTAAGTTCAAAGACATCAATGCTTTTCCCCTCCTGCGTCTTCAAAATCCAACTTTTGCTTCTATAGAGTGTCCCTGGGAATACCATGGCTTGCACTACTTAAGTGCAAATAGTCCTCGACTTACGACCACAATTGAGCCCCCATTTTTTTTTTGCTTAGTGAGACTGTTGTTAAGTGAATTTTGCCTAATTTTACGACCTTTCTTGCCACAATTGTTCAATGAATCACTGCAATTGTTAAGTTAGTAACACAGTTGTTAAGAGAAACTGGATTTCCCATTGACTGTAAGAAGGTCGTAAAAGGGGATCACATGACCCCCGGGACACTGCAACCGTCATAAGTATGAGTCAGTTGCCAGCATCTGCATTGTGGTTACATGACCATGGAGATGTTGCAATGGTTGTAAAAAATGGTTGTAAGTCACTTTTTCAGTGCTGCTGTAACTTTGAACCATCGGTAAATGAATAGTTGTTAAGTCAAGGCTACTTGTATATCCACACAACTTTCTTGCCTCTTGCAAAAAGAGGTCTCTGCATTTTTTTTCTTCTATCCATGAAAATCTCTTGGAGAGCTTACAAGTATTTAAAACACATTTTCTCCAATAAAAACCCCAGTACATTACAAGTGACGGAAGACAGCAGGCGTTTAACCTCCATTTCTGTCTTGGTTTCCTTTAAGACCACAGTGCGGTTGACTGCAATAACATTTACCTTCTTTAATAAAACTTCAGATCTCGCTGTGATAAAATGTCTCTCCCTTGTCAGGAAGCCTGTTCAATTCTCAGGTGACTTGCAGATTTCAGATTGTTTGTGCAATGCTGTACAAAAGTGGAGAGGAATCTTAATGGCTGCACAGATGCCTCTTAACACCTTATATGTGTAGCCAAGAAGATGCCAAGATCCCACCTCAAAAATCCCATGGCTGAATTTCAGTTGCATTACTTTCAGATAAAACCCAATAAAATAAGATCACGGATGAGAGTCCAGGACCTCCATAAAAATGAAAAGGTAAAGGTTAATGAAAAGGTAAAGGCATATTTTACTCCGCTAGTCATTGCTGACTGCAGGGGGTGCTGCTCATCTCCGTTTCAAGGCCGTTCAGCTAGCACTGTCCGAAGACATTTCTGTGGTCATGTGGCCAGCAGGATGTCATGGATCCCTGTTAACTTCCTACTGAAGAGCTACCTATTTATCTACTCGCATTTGCATGCTTTTGAACTGCTAAGTGGGCAGGACCACCTGAGACAAGTAATGGGAGCTCGCCCCATTGCGTGATGCTCAGGTCTCAAACCTGGGCTGCCAGCTTTCCAGCCGGCAAGTCCAACATCTTAACCGCTGAGCCATTGCATTCATACTGCTCTAAAATTCCTGACACAAATAGGCCTGGATATCAGGGTCTATCCAGAATGATCATCATCTCACTTGAAGGACTTCTACAGCATCTATCTGGTTAGATGTGGCACTCAACTTGGGAAAAATTGT
Organism: Pantherophis guttatus; assembly: GCF_059756535.1. NCBI lineage: Eukaryota > Metazoa > Chordata > Lepidosauria > Squamata > Colubridae > Pantherophis > Pantherophis guttatus. The sequence continues at coordinate 4,227,743 of NC_142074.1, forward strand.
CCATCCAAAAAGTTGTACAGATAATCCTCGATTTAACGACCGCAATCAAAACAGTTGTTGTGAGTCATCCCGATTTTACAAGCTATTTTGTCATGGTTGTTAAGTGAATCATGAGTTAAGTGAATCCTGTGGTCATTAAGCAAATCCAGCTTCTCCCATTGACTCTGCTTGTCAGAAGCTGGTTGGGAAAGTCACAAATGCTGATTACATGAGTTTGGATGCTGCTGCCAACATAAATACGGGTTGGTTGCCAAGTGCCCAAATTTTGATCATGTGACCGTGGGGATGCTGTGACGGTGTAAGTGTGAGGACCATCCGTAAGTTGCTTTTTTCAGTTCTGTTATAATTTCAAGAGGTCACTTAATGAATGTGGAGGACTGTCTTTAATACAGCCTAAAGACAGATGAAATTTTTCTTCCTTTGGGCACAATGATTGCCCTGCTTTCTTTCTTTTGGGTAAATGTGGCATTATGGTGACTGAAATCTCCGTAGAATGCCCCCGAGGATATTTTTGGAGCAAAAAGTACCCAAGCATAACTTTTTCACTAAAACAGTGGCACATGGAAAGATACACAATGGGGTTTCTTAAAACAGCAGCCCCTAAGCCTTTGGGCACCAGGGACCAGTTCTGTGAAAAAGAATGTTTCCACAGACCGGGGGGGGGGGGGGCAGAGAGGCATGGTTTTGCATGCTTCCTAGAACCTGCACAGCACGAGTGAAGCTTCACTCACTTGCACGGACTGGTTCCTAATCAGCCTCAGCCTGAAATTAGGGACCTCTGTTATAAAAGCTGACAATATATTCCAGATGAGGGATGGTCAATTAATTTTCCCAAGGGGCCACATGAGTGACTGGAACTGTTGTGGAGGGCCAAACCAATACAGCTGTGAAGGTGCATTGTAAAGTAAAGTAAAGTCCTACACTTAGGCAAGAAAAACCAAAAGTGCACATATAAACTGGGGGAAACTAGGCTTAATAGCAGTGACTGTGACAGGGATCTTGGAGTCTTAGTGGACAACCAGCTAAATATGAGCCAGCGGTGTGCAGCGGCAGCTAAAAAAGCCAATGCAATCCTAAATTGCATTAAGAGAGAAATACAATCAAGATCAAGTGAGGTACTAATACCACTCTATAAAGCCCTAGTAAAGACCACACCTAGAGAACTGCATCCAGTTTTGGTCACCACACTATAAAAAAGATGTTGAAACTCTGGGAAGAGTGCAGAGAAGAGCAACCAGATTGATTAGGAGACTGGAGACTAAAACATACAATGAACGGTTGCAAGAACTAGGCATGGCTAGTCCAGTGAAGAGAAGGACCAGGGGAGACAGGATAGCAGTCTTCCAATATCTGAGGGGCTGCCTCAAAGAGGAGGGGGTCAAGCTGTTTTCCAAAGCACCTGAAGGCCAGCCAAGGAATAATGGATGGAAACTGACCAAGGAGAGATTCTACCTAGAAATAAGGAGAAACTTTCTGACAGTGAGAACAATCAACCCATGGAACAGAAGCTGCCTTCGGAAGTTGTGGGAGCTTCATCCCTTGAGACTTTCAAGAAGTGACTGGACTGCCATCTGTCAGAAATGGTGTAGGGTTGGAAGGGTCTTGGAGGCCTGCACAAGCAGGAGACCCTGGCCTATACCTTTCTAGAGAAGTGGCTGCCCAGTCTCTTCTTAAAAGCCTCCAGTGATGAAGCACCCACAGCTTCTGAAGGCAAGCCCCTTCCACTGGTTAATTGCTCTCACTGTTGGGAAGTGTTTATGTGGGGCTGTCTATGTGGGACTGGCCCAGGGGCACAAACTGACTTAGCATCAACAAATGTGGGGGAAAGAGGACTGCAGCCCTTTCTGGAAATGATGGGGGCTGAAATCCAGCACCCCTTAAAGGCATCAGGCCGGCATGAGGGAGGGAAGTGGGGAAGGCTGATTAACTGTTTTCATTTCAGTCAGTAAATAAGTTGGCATGTTTTCAAAATGGTTAACAATTGGCATCCACCGAGACACAAGGAGGGCATCAAATAAGGCAGAAACACAAATGCAGGGTTTGATTGGCCCTGTGCCAGCCACTTCATGCTTTGAAGCACATCCAATTCAATACACTTATGAGAGAAGGAGGCTATTAGCGACATGCAATATTAAAACAATTGTAATTGAGTTAATTTGCTATGATATTATCTGCCCCTGCTCCGCTCTACAGCTGTTTGCTTTGATCATCTTAAGGGATTCAACTTGACTTAGTCATGTAGGAAGAAGGTGCCTTGAGAACATCAGCAGGGAAGATCTTCAGAAACTCCGGTTCAAGACTTCTTGGGAGCCGGAGGACCAATTTTTGAACCTCTTGGCATGTGGGTCAGTTTAGATTTAAGTCAAGTGTCATCTGTCTCTTTTTTCCCACAAAGTTGTGAGTGTGATTTCTCCTTCTGCTAAAAGAAACAGCAGTTCCCAAAACAAGTAGTCATCAACTTATGACCACCATTGGAATCAAAATTCCCATTGTAAGTCATTGCAGTTGTAAATTGAGTCACCACATGACTGGACCCAATTTTGCACTTGGCAGCTGTGGGGGTCACACAATCGCCATTGGTGACCTTCCCAGCTGGCTTGCAAGATGCAAAGTCAGTGGGGGAAGCCAGAGTCTCTTCATATGTGACTCACTTAACAGCTGAGGTGATTTGCTTAACCAATCAGGTTGTAAAATTGGCCATGATTTGCTTAAACTAGCAATGGAAATTCTGGTCCCAAATGTGGCCGTAGGTTGAGGACTATCTGTAGATAAACTGCAGCCTAGATAATTGTGTTACTTCTAATCGCAGTGTTTCTGTAACCTTGGCAATTTGAAGATGTGTGGACTTCAACTTCCAGAATTCCTCAGCCAGCTGTGCTGGCTGGGGAATTCTGGGAGTTGAAGTCCACACATTGTAAGGTCCTGCCTCTCTACTCCCCATTCAAGAAAGTACGAACTCTTGAGATAGCAGCATTTCAAAAGAAACCTTTTATTGAAAGGAAGTGATTGCAAGACAAAAGCAAAGCAGAGTCTGAGTTCCCCCCAGGCAATTCCATTAGGATAAAGTGGTTAGAAACCCCTCCTCTCAGTTGGATGTTGAATGAGGAAATCCACAGGTGCAAAGATGCGGTGGAAACGGTCGTCCTGAGAAAGAGATAATGCGCTTCCCATGCGCTTCTTCCGTGAGGCTTCCAAACTGAGAGAAAACAGATAACTTCCCCCCTTGTACATCCCCCAAGGTAAATCCAAGCAAAGGGCAGAATAGGTGAGAGGGTAAAAGTTATAAACTAGGAAATTACAGGATACATAGGAAAACAGGATGAGAGCCATAAATGAGTAAAAGGTTCCACTTGAATGGCAGTATCACGATAGAGATCTGACACACATCTTCAAGCTGCCAAGGTTGAGAAACACTGTTCTAATGTAATAGACCCCCTCCCCAAAAAGGTAAACAGCAATATTTTGACAATCCATTTTATAACGAAATTGGTGAGGACGTCATGTGGAGCTCTGTTGATGAGGAAGATTTCAGCGCATCAAGGATATCAATCAGAAGGCCCTGCAGCAGACAGACAAAATACCTAATTTCCCTCAAGCTGGGGCAAAGCGATCTGATCAGTGGTGGGATTAAAAAATGTTATTACCGGTTCTGTGGGCGTGGCTTGTGGGCGTGGCATGGCGTGGTGGGCGTGGTGGGGGAACGTTACTGCAAAATTCCCATTTCCTCCTGATTAGCTGGGACTCAGGAGGCAGAGAATAGATGGGGGCAGGGCCAGTCAGAGATGGTATTTATTGGTTCGCCAAACTACTCCAAATTTCCGCCACCGGTTCTCCAGAACTGGTCAGAACCTGCTGAATCCCACCTCTGGATCTGATGCGATAGAGGATAAATAACAAATGATTGGTTTGCATTTCATTTAGATCTGGCCTAAATTACAGCAAAGGCCAACTCCCTGTCAGGTGGGTCCATAGTGTGCCTTCCCAATTTTTCTTTGGCTCCGTAGCCTCTCAGGAATGGCCATTTCTGCTGGAAGTTCTTTTGGAAGCTGTCCCAGGTCAGAATTGATCCATTTGCAAAGTAGAACAGAGTTGCTGGTCAATTCCCAGGGATCTTTTTCCAGATGAGACCATTTAGTGAGACCATGAGCCTTGGTAGTACAGGGGTCTAAGGCACCCTGTTATTAAGCTTATTAAGACCAGCTGCCTGCAATTACTGCAGGGTTCGAATCTCGCCAAGGCTCAAGGTTGACTCAGCCTTCCATCCTTTCTAAGGTAGGTGAAATGAGGACCCAGTTTGTGGGGGCAATAAGCTGACTTTGTATAAATATACAAAAGGATGAAGGCTATTGCTGAGCACATTGTAAGCCGCCCTGAGTCTCTGGAGAAGGGCGGCATATAAATCAAATTAAAAAAAAAAAAATTTAAGTTGGTGATTCAGGAATCGGTCATGTGAAAGGGAGAACAACGGGTGCTTGTTTCATAAAATGAACCAGCGACAGGATGAACAGCAAACAAACAAAATAGCACAAGTGGAATGGATAACATATTACAGCTAGTCCTCGATTTACGACCACAATTGAGCCCAACATTTTTGTTGCTAAGTGAGACAGTTGTTAAATCATTTTTTGCCTCATTTTACGACCTTTCTTGCCACAGTTGTTAAGTGATTCATTGCAGTTGTTAAATTAGTAACACGGTTGTTAAGTGAATCTGGCTTCCCCATTGACTTGGCTTGTCAAAAGCTTGCAAAAATTGATCTCATGACCCCGGGACACTAGAGCCATCATAACTATGAGTCAGTTGCCAAGTCTCCAAATTTTGATCACATGATCATGGGGATGCTGCAATAGTCAAGTGTGAAAAATGCCCATACTTCACTTTTTTCAGTATCGTTATAACTTCAAATGGTCACTAAAGGAACTGTTGTAAGTCGAGGACTGCCTGTAGTTGTCTCTAAAATCCAAAACACATTTTTAGATTATTTTTTAGATTATTCTCCTGTAGAAATTGAGATCCTTTTCTCTATATCTCTCTTGTCATATTCACATTAATCTGTAGTCCTTGATTTATGCCCACAACTGAGACCAGAATTTTCATTGCTAAGGAATGGAATGGAATGGAATGGAATGGAATGGAATAGAATAGAATAGAATAGAATAGAATAGAATAGAATAGAATAGAATAGAATAGAACAAGCAACAAAGTTACAGTCATGCAGTCATAAGTGGGAAGAGATGGGTGATAGGAACTATGAGAAGACTAATAGTAATAGTAATGCAGACAGTGAATAGTTTGACAGTGTTGAGGGAATTATTTGTTTAGCAGAGCGATGGCATTCGGGGGAAAACTGTTCTTGTGTCTAGTAGTTTTGGTGTGCAGTGCTCTATAGCATCATTTTGAGGGTAGGAGTTGAAACAATTTATGTCCAGGATGCGAGGGGTCTGTAAATATTTTCACAGCCCTCTTTTTGACTTGTGCAGTATATAGGTCCTCAATGGAAGGCAGGTTGGTAGCCATTGTTTTTTCTGCAGTTCTAATTCTCCTCTGAAGTCTGTGTCCGTCTTGTTGGGTTGCAGAACCAAACTAGACAGTTATGGAGGTGCAGATGACAGACTCAATAATTCCTCTGTAGAACTGGATCAAAGCTCCTTGGGCAGTTTGAGCTTTCTGAGTTGGCACAGAAAGAACATTCTTTGTTGTGCTTTTTTGATGACATTTTTGAGGTTAGGTGTCCATTTTAGGTCTTGAGATATGGTAGAACCTAGAAATTTGAAGGTCTCTACTATTGATACTGTGTTGTCTAGTATTGTAAGAGGTGGTAGTATGGGAGGGTTTCTCCTAAAGTCTACCACCATTTCTACGGTTTGGGTGTGTTCAGTTCCAGATTGTTCCAGTCGCACCACGAAGCTACCCTGTTTCCCCCAAAATAAGACATCCCCTGATAATAAGCCCAATCGGGCTTTTGAGTGCATGGCAATAAGGCCAAGCGCTTATTTCAGGGTTCAAAAAAATATAAGATAGGGTCCTATTTTTGGGGAAACACAGTAGTTGTTCAACCTCCCGTCTGTATGTGAATTCATTGTTGTCTCGAATGAGACCAATCACTGTTGTATCATCTGCAAACTTCAGTAGTTTAACAGATGGATCGTTTGAGATGCAGTCATTGGTATATAGAGAGAAGAGAAGTGGGGAGCCTTGGGGGGGGCCTTGGGGGGCCCTGTGCTAATTGTACAGGTATCTGATGTGAATCTGCTTAGCTTCATCTGCTGTTTCCTGTCTGTTAGGAAGCTTATGATCCACTTACAAGTGTGTTCAGGTACTGCTAGCTGATTTAGTTTAGTTAGAAGAATATCTGGAATGATGGTATTGAATGCTGAACTAAAGTCTACAAAGAGGACCCTTGCGTAGGTCTTTGGAGATTCAAGATGTTGTAGGATGTAGTGCAGAGCCATATTAACAGCATCATCTGTCGATCTATTTGCTCAGTATGCAAATTGCAGGGGGTTTAACAGCAGATCTGTGATGATTTTCAAGTAGGATAGCACTAGCCTTTCAAAACTACAGATGTTAGAGCAACTGGTCTGTAGTCATTCAGTTCCTTGATGGAGGGCTTCTTCAGTACTGGGATGATAGTGGAGCGTTTGAAGCAAGAAGGAACATGGCACATCTCTAGTGATTTATTGAAGATTCGTGTGAAGATGGGGGCCAATTGGTCAGCACAGACTTTTAAGCAAGATGGTTGTTAAATGAATCACACTCAATTTAATGACTTTTCTTGTCACAAGAAAGCGAACCCTGCAGTTGTTAAGTCGATCATATGATCATTACCTGACTCCAGTTCCCCCACTGACTTTCCTTATCAGAATCTGACCAGGAAGGTTGCAAATCAAGAACATGTGATACCAGGACCCGGCAAACATTGTAAATCCATGCCAGTTGCCAGGCACCCACATTTTGATCATGGGACTATGGGTATGTTGTGATGTTTATAAGGGGGAGGACCGATCATAAATCACTTTTTTCAGTATCGTTATAACTTCAATGAGCCGTTGTGGTGCAGTGGTGAGAATGCAGGATTGCAGGTAAACTCTGCCCACTGCCAGCAGTTCGATCCTGACCATATGATAGAACCTAGAACCAAGGTTGACTCAGCCTTCCATCATTCCAAGGTCAATAAAATGAGGACCGAGGTTGTTGGGGGCAAGATGATAACTCTATAAACCATTTAGAGTAGGCTGTAAGCATTCCAGAACAACCCAACTCCAATTAAAAACTCCGAGGCAAGCATCATCTCAAATCTTTCATTTATTGGAATAGGTGTACTGGCACATCTGATAAAACCCGAATATGATTCTGGGTTTTCCCTCAATAAATCAAAACCCCAAATCCAGCCCCTGCACTCATCAGTCCATCACATGGCCCAATCACCATCGTCCCAACTTGAGCCACCACTGCAACAACTCCTCCTCCAGATGTAAGAACACCATCACCATGACACTAAAAAGGACTATGAAGCAGTATATAAGTGCTATTGCTAGTGCTCTTACTATTCAAACAGCCACTAAATGGATGGTTGTAAGTTGAGGACTACCTGTAATGTGTTTTGTATCTTTTTTTTTTTTGATATTTAGACTCCCTAAAGTCTAAATATCAAAAAAAGATACAAAACACATTACAGGTAGTCCTCAACTTACAACAAAGCTGTTATCTCTTAATAACATTATCATTCTATCCACTGTCTACCTGCTGCAGGATGAAGGCCTCTTCCGCATGTTTCCAACCAAGACGGTCCTGAGCTTTCTTTTGCCAGTTGGGCCCACCATACTTGCTTGATGTTGTCATTCCATCTTGTTTTAGGTCTTTTTCGTGGACCCTTTTGATCAAGAAATGGTATAGGGTCTTCTGTTTGAGCAGGGGGTTGGACTAGATGACCTACAAGGTCCCATCCAACTCTGTTATTCTATTCTAAGTGGGATCCATTCTATGACTGCCTTGATTCACCTGCCCTCAGTTCTTCTTGCTTATCTTAATATATAAACAAGCATTCCTGTAAAAATAATGTCTGTCTAAGGACCTGATTATGTAGAATTTGATAATAAGTGGCATCCCTTGAATTTGCCCCTTCCCCAGTATTTACATTCAATTACTTTTGGCAATTGGGAGCACTTGCCAGACATTTATAAAATTAACGTGGCATGCATTTAACAACCAAAGCTTTAAACAGTGATTCTGAATAGGACATTGAATTAGCTCTGATTTTCTTCAATTAGGAGGGGGGAAAAGATTTTGCCCCAAACCTGTTTCTCAGCTGAATGGTGGACTCAGGTTTTGCTTCTCAGCTGAATGGTGGACTCCACTTCTTAAAAGAGATTCATGCAGAGCTGGGTCCAAGTAACACCAAGCCATGATTAGCTTAAACCTAGTTCACTGAACAAAACCACCCTTGATGAGCTTTACACAGTATGCTCGACCTGAATGTTTCATGAGCCGTATTGGTGGGTTCCTATACGCTTTGAAGTTATAAAAACCTTAACATTGTATTGTTCAAATTTATAAAGAAACTCTCCAAAATTCATATTCAAACTTCATACTCAAAATACAGTAGTCTTCAACTTATGGCCACAATTGAGCCCAAAATTTCTATTGCTAAGTGAGACAATTAAGTGAGCTTTCCCCCATTTTATGGCCTTTCTTGCCACAGTTCTTAAGTGAATCACTACATTTGTTAAGTTACTTACACAGTTGCTAAGTGAATCCCCATTGATGCAAAAGGGGATCACATGTCCCTGGGACACAGCTACCATCATAAATATGAATCGGTTGCCAAGCATCCGAATTTTGATCATGTGACCCTGGGGATGCTGCAATGGCCTTAAGTCCTAAGGCAGTTTTTTTCAGTGCCATTGTAACGTTGAACACTAAATAAACTGTTGTAAGTTGAGGACTACCTGTAGTAGCTTGACACTTGAAAGTGATCCCTTTGTCCTTCTGTAATTGCAAGCAAGATGTAGTGTGTGACTATTGCCACCTGGTAATTCCTTGTTTGTATAATTTCAGTGTGGAACACTGGGCTTTCTAGGAAAACTGTGGGGTCCTTGGCGCTCTTTGAGCTTGGTGGTTTTCTCGCAGACATTTCATTACCAAACTAGGTAACGTCATCAGTGCTAGTGCACTAGCACCACCAATACTTCAGAAAACCATCAAGCTCAGAGAGCCCCGAGGACCCTGAACTACAAATATTCTCTTTTATCTGCTTTCTATGAAAAGTTATGCAAACGAGGTGTAAAGGAGGAGGTCTTCAGATCAGCAAGAATTTCACCGTAATTTGGCATGAGGAAAATGCCCTGTGTTTCTTAAGGTGCCAAAATGCAGACTTTCTTTAAAATAAGGAGAAGAAAAGATGCAAAGTACAAAGCTAAATGTGTCTACCAGACGAGGACAGGGGAGGCTGAGAAGCTTTCTTGGATTTTTTCATAAATATAGACTAAGTCTAGGAATACAAAAAAAAAAAAAAAGGTATACAGGTAATCCTCAGATGACAACAGTTCATTTAGTGACTGTTTCAAGTTGCAATGGTACTGAAAAACGTGACTTATTACTCTTTTTCCACACTTACCCATGGTCACGTGATCAAAATTCAGATGCTTGGCAGCTGGTTCATATTTATGACTCAAGGTTGACTCAGCCTTCCATCCTTCTGAGGTAGGTAAAATGAGGACCCGGATTGTGGGGGCAATAAGCTGATTTTGTATAAAAAAAATAACACCGTTTGGGGGGGGCCGAAAGCCCTACTAAGCAGGTATATACAAAAGTATGAAGGCTATTGCTTAACGCATTGTAAGCCTCCCTGAGTCTCCGGAAAAGGGCGGCATATAAATCGAATAAATAAATAAATAAATAAATAAATAAATAAATAAATAAATAAATAAGTAAGTAAGTAAGTAAGTAAGTTGCAGTGACCTGGGATCACGTGATCCCCTTTTGCGACCTTCTGACAAGCAAAGTCAATGGGGAAGCCAGATTCACTTAACAACCATCTTACTAACTTAACAACTGAAGTGATTCACTTAGCAACTGTAGCAAGAAAGGTTGTAAAATGGAGCAAAACTCACTTAATTGTCCCAATTAGCAATGGAAGTTTTAGGCTTTGTTGTGGTTGTAAGTCGAGGGCTACCTGTATATAAAAGTTTATTTCTGCTGTGAATTGTTAGGGTGTTTATGAGCTGGAAGCAAACTGCATTGAAACCGACTGCCTAATGGCATCTGTGTAATTAAGGATATAATCCATGCATGCTACTCATAATGAGTAAATGCCATTCAAAATGGCATCACATCAAATGGAAATCAATCGGATTTACTCCATAAATAACATATGTCTGCAGATCTGCGATGGTGCTGGGGCCATCCAGCGTGAATGTTATTTCTGATCTTGCCCAATTGTGCAAAGAATCTTATGACAGAGATGGCAGCATTTTACAGCAAAGTCTCTTTTTAAATGACCAGTTCTTTTTGGTCTTCTTCAAATGCAGGACTGTTCAACCATTAACTACTAACTGCCCAATGATTTAGTGGCTTAAAATATTGGATACTTTTACTGGGCGCAAGACAGTGTAGAGAAAGCATGGCAATGCTGCAAAGGTTGTAACTGTGAAAAACAGTCATAAGTCTCTTTTTTCAGTGCCATTGTAACTTTGAACAGTCATTAAATGAACTGTTGTAAGTTGAGGATTACCTGTACCAGTGCTTTGGGAAGTTGCCTTGTGCTGCTGGACACTGTTTTTTTTCAGCTTTAAATGATGATTGCATTTCTTTTAGTTGGCATCTGAAATCAAGGTATCAAATGTCATTGAAATTTGCTAATAATGAGATAAAAACAAAATACAAGTAGTCCTTGATTTACAACCACAATTGTGCTCAAAATGTCCGTTGCTAGGTGAGACAGTTGTTTATTTATTTATTTATTTATTGGTTCGATTTATATGCCGCCCTTCTCCGGAGACTCAGGGCGGCTTACAATGCGTTAAGCAATAGCCTTCATACTTTTGTATATACCTGCTTAGTAGGGCTTTTGGCCCCCCCTAAGCAGTGTTCTTTTTTTTATACAAAATCAGCTTATTGCCCCCACAATTCGGGTCCTCATTTTACCTTCCTCGGAAGGATGGAAGGCTGAGTCAACCTTGAGCCTGGTCAGATTTGAACTTGCAGTAATTGCAGGCAGCTGGCAGCTAAGTGCTACTTAACAGCACTTTAGTCCGCTGCTCCACCAAGGCTCTTCTTCTTGTTAATGACTTTTGCCCCAGTACCTTTAAGTGGAATTCATCCACTCCTGGAGGGTGAAGCTCAGATTCAAACTTCCTTGTATTTTAGATGGACTTCAGGCATTTTATTTGTTGTTTCATTTAACAACATTAAATCTAGTTTGGGGTATAACCGACAAAATAGTTAAAATTGTGTTTTCTGGACTTCTGTCAATAGTTTTCAGCAACTGCAGCCTAGGATTGCTGAAAAGGGAGGTGAGATCCCATGTGGCCCACCCAGTCTACAGCTGAGTGCCGTGGCCCCTTTGGCCTTATTCAACAAACTATTGTTAAAATGAAGCATGACTTCTCTCCGTGTGTGAATTCAGCCACTCTTTCCAAACGGCAACGTTACAAAGGTCTTTTGCTTTGCATTCCCTTTTCTTCACTAAGAAGGAATGTCGGAAGAAGACAATGCTGTTTTCTTCATTCCGTCTTAGTCCCCGTTCCCCCCTCCCCATGCATCTCCTTTCACCCCTGTTGGGGCTGCTTTAAAACGTGCTTCCCTCACTGAAGATCCTTGAATGAGAAAAGAGTGTTGGATGCAACTGATTTCCCAGAGCGAAGACATGTGCTCATCCATGCACCCCAGGGAGCTGGGCGGTTATGCATTCATAATTCTTCTCCTTGAGCATTGCTCCTTTCCACTGCAGAATTCTTTCCTGCTATTCTTAATAATGTCCTTCTGAGATAAGAGGAAAGTGCTTGGCTGTCAGGTTTCCCCTTTGGCCCTCCATCAGGCCAGGCCCATTTTTCCTTGGGGACGAAAAGGACAAAAAACAAACAGGCTGGTAATCCGAGCTCTCCACGGGAGGGGCTTCCATCAGGTAAAAATGGCGGTCACAATCTAAGTCCTTGTCCTCGTTTTGTGCTTTGCAAGTGTGACCTATATAAACAAAGAGGCATGGGACAATTTATGGATGGTCCTGCAGCCTGCCAGCAGTGGCTTCACTTGTTCCTCACATTTTGGAGATAAACAGACTTGACTGACTTTATTATATTATTTTATTAATTTATTCTATGATTCTCTCTTTGATCAGTTTTATTGTTTTTTATATGACGTTTTTATATTTTTGTAAGCTGCTTTGAGTCGCCATGTGCAAATAGGCGGCAATAGAAATCTTCTAAATAAATAAATATGTGGCTGTTTCATGGATGCTTTTTATCAAGTGGGATCCAGTCTCTGACTGTCTTCATCCACCTGCCACTTGATCCCACTTGATCAAAAGCGTCCCCGAAAGAGATCTAGAACAAAATGGAGTGACGACATCAGCAAGTATGGTGGGCCCAACTGGCAAAAGGAAGCTCAGGACTGTAAGGGTTGGAAACAAGAGGCTTCATCCTGCAGACAATGGCTAGAATGATGATGATGATGATGATGATGATGATGATGATGATGATGATGATGCTGTTTAATTGCTCTTCATCCTCATGCATTTTAATATAAATCTTGGTATTATTGGAGTTGGTCTCAGAGTTTTATATTACTTTATGCTTTCACTAACTATAAATAAGATTTGGATTTTGTGCCAAAAAGTGTACCAGTAACAGCATAACAGGGAGGTCTTCTAGTCCAACAGTTTCTGTGAGAATGTCACAGCCAACAAGTCAAGGGTTTGGTAATTGTGGAGGTCCCAAAGGCAAGCAGAGGTCCCAGTTCTTTTTTTAAAAAAAAATCAAGTGGTTAGTAGATGTAATTTTGATTATTTAGGACATGGTAAAACCCCATGGAGTGGCCAAATAAAAAAAAAAAAAAGCAAGAACCACATGGATTTCAGATTGCTACTAAAAACCATATTGAAAATTGTAAGAGTTGTATAGTGAGTCAATTCAGGTGGAGCGTCCTTCCCATGCCTCCCACATCTGGGTTGTGTTGTTGCTTCTCCCACAAACAGCGCCTCCATCCCAGTGTCTCTCACTGTACATGACTGTGCAGTCCACACAATAACCATATTTCATATGAAGAGATATTAACTGAAATAAGTTTAATTTTTGGCCTGCTGCCAACCACTGGTTTTTGTAGTAAGTTACATGGGGTCATTAAGAGTTGACAATGACTTGACGGCTAATAATAATAAATATATAATACCACCCAGAACAAGGTTTCCCCCCTTTAACATTACCTTCTGCTGTATTCCTTTACCATTAATGACCTGTCTTAACAGGGTGCGAGATTTTTACAAGCTGCTTTTCACCATGAGTTGCTTTGAATTGTTGAGTTCTGGAAGACAAACTCTTATAGGCTTCCACCCATTTAACAAGGCTCTCTCTCCATTTTGCGTGTTACAGCTATGACAAGCCTTGCTGATTTACAAAGGAGGAAAGATCTTTTTTCTAACATCTTCCTGCAGCTTTGCCACTCACTTGGTCAGTGTTATAAAAGAATTTGCGAGTCACTTTCTTCCTAAGCCGAGGAACTCTGTAAAAGCAGAGAGATATGAATTGTTGACCATCAAAGGGACATGTCATTCTCCTGAAGCCAACAAAAAATGGAATATCTGCAATACATTCCAGGGAACAAGAGAAAGTGAGGGCTTTGACATTATTGGATGTTTGATCTCACTTCTGCAGTTTGTGAGTCCTATTGTACCCTAGATTGGCCAGACCATAGACAAAAGCCACTTTCGAGAACTCAGAGACTAGGAAAATAGAATGTAGGATCATAGGGCTGGAAGGGATCTTGGAGGTCTTTTAATCCAAAACTCCTGCTTAAGGCAAGACACCTTATACCATAGTCAAATGGTTGTCCAGTCTAGTTTTTTTTTTTATATAAATTTTATTAAAGCATTTTGTTATAGTTCAAAAAATAAAAATAAAAATAAAGATGTATAATAATTTTCTATCACGGTGTAACACCACCCAAATATCCCTATATATAATAATCAGAGAGTAAAAATAGAAAATATTTACAGATTCCTGTATAGAAATTTACATTTCCAATACTTATTAATTACCATAAATATACCATCATCTATAATTATAATCCAACATTATCCTTTGTCTCTCTCCGATCGTTTCTGGGTGCAATCATACCACATATTCCAACTACCATAAAAGTCTGAGTCTCTTTTACCCTTAATCAGTTTTGTTAGTCTATCGGACTCTGCACATTCCATGATTTTATAAATTATTTTTGAGTCCGTTGGTAAGTCCTCATTCTCCCACTCTTGTGCGAATGCCAGTCTCCCTATAGTAATTATATGCAGCATCAAATACCATTTAGTCAATCCAATATTTGCGGGTCTAACCCCCAACGAAAAGGTTTCCGGTTAAAGTTCCACTCTACAGTGTGTGATTTCAAAGCAACCATCATCGTATTTTCATCCAATATTTAGCTGCCAGCGGGCATGTCCACCATTGGTGGAAGTAAGTTCCAGTGCTATGCCCACATTTCCAGCACTGTGAAGATGTCCCGGGGAACATTTTAGCTAATCTTGCTGGAGGTAGGTACCATCAATAAACCATCTTATAAATATTCTCTTTATAAGAGGATGCCATAGTTAATTTTAAATTTTTAAACCAAATCTCCTAAATCCTTATAGAAGGATTTAGTTTGGAAAACCTCCAGTGATAGGAGCATCCACAGCTCTGGGAAGCAAGCTGTTCCACTGCTTAATCATTCTCACTGTCAGGAAATTTCTCCTTAGTTACAGGTTGGATTTCATTTTAGTGATCTTCCACCTGTAGCTTCTTGGTGCTTCAGGTGCTTTGGAGAATAACACTGTCTTCCCTATGACAGCCTTTGAAGTACTGGAAAATAATTATCATGTCCCCACATGATAAGCCTATTCTCTTTGATAGGCTAGACGTAGGTAGCTCCCTCAACTGTTCATCATATGATTTAGCCTCTGATTGTTTTGTGTGTTCTTTTCTGCACACTTTCTGGGGTCTCAGTACTGGGTGGGAGCTTGTCAAAGAGATTCAACCTAGTTTTCTGGCAGCAAGAATAATTAATCAATGGAATGACTTGACTCCAGAAATTGAGGGTCCTCCATCGTTGGAGGTTTTCAAGAATAAACTGGACAAGCATCTGACTGGGATAGTATAAGATCTCCTGCTTTGGGCAGAGGGTTGGACTAGAAGACCTCTGAGGTCCCTTCCAGCCCTATGATTCTATGATTTTAATGTTTTATTTATAACCCACTGTCAGACCTACCCCAGGTAGGTCTTTTATAAAAGAAAGATCCACAACTCGATTTGGTTGAAGTGAGAATAGGAATAGAATAGACGTTGTGGCCCGCCAGCAGCCTGCGCAGATCGTGGCTGATCCCGACGACGAGGAGGCTGGTGTGGGGTTGCGCCAGCAGCCTGCACAGCCAGTGCTCGCGTCGGACAGCAAGGAGGCTGAAGAGAATGTGGTGCCAGAGGCAGAGACTCAGCCAGGGCCTTCAGAACCTCCAGAGGCTCCTTCAAGTGGAGATAGCGAAGTGGAGGAGCCTCTTCTCAATGCTCGAGCACGCAGGGCTGCCAAAAGGCAGGAGTGGCTACTCAGGAGGAGGAGGTCTTCTCGAGAGTAAGGCTTGAGGATAATTGGCCACTCCCTTAGCCTATTTAAGTCGCACGCAGTTAGTAATTTCTTGCTAGAAACAACTTGTAATTATCATCAGAGCATTTTTGGAAAAGTCTTGTCATATCTTGTTTTCTGGGCTGGTTGCCAACCTTTGCCGGACTTTGGTTTATTCTTGCTACTTAATAAATTTGATAAGGATTGTTGGTGTGTGTCAATATCCTCAGGAATCCGGAGCTGGGGCAGAACAGTAGAATAGAATAGAATAGAATAGAATAGAATAGAATAGAATAGAATAGAATAGAATAGAATAGAATCTGGAAGGGACCTTGGAGGTCTTCTAGTCCAGCCCCCTGCTCAAGCAGGAGAACCTATACCATTTCAGCCAAATGGCTGTCTAGACTCTTCTTAAAAACACCCAGTGATGGAGCACCCACAATATCTGGAGGCAAGGTGTTCCACTGGTTAGGAAGTTTCTCCTTAGTTCCAGATTGCTTCTCTCTTTGTTTAGTTTCCAACCATTATTTCTTGTCCTGCCCTCTGGTGCTTTGGAGAATAATTTGACCCCCTCTTCTTTGTGGCAGCTCCTCAAACACTGGAATACTGCTATCATGTCACCCCTAATGAGTTCTTTTACTAAAGGATACTAGGTGCAGCTAAGTTAGGCTAGAACTAAGTTTTCCTATGCGAAAAAGTTATAAATCTTTGCCTTATCTCAGCCCTTCCCACCCCCTTCCATGACCAGTTTGTCTTCGGTCAATGAACTGCCACATAAGTATTTTGAGAAATGCTGAGATGTTTCGGAAAGTCCACATTCCACTCTCGGGGTGGTATGGCCTTGAGTGCTGGCACAAACTGGTTCCATGCATCTCTGGTCTTCATTGCGCGATCATGCCCCCTCCCTATTTCCCATCGCCTCCCTGTACATATTTATTGCCCATTTGTTCACCCCATACCCCCTCCCTCCTAGCCTTTGATGGCAGGGTGTTAGCAAGGTGCCAAGCGAAAGTGGCAGACCTGACATTCACCCAGAAACATGCAGGTGTGATGGACAGTATAGAAATTCAATAAATTAAATAGGTAGGTAGGTAGGTAGATAGGTAGAGATAGATAGATAGATAGATAGATAGATAGATAGATAGATAGATAGATAGATAGAGACAGGCAGGCAGGCAGGCAGGCAGGCAGGCAGACAGACAGACAGACAGACAGACAGACAGACAGACAGACAGACAGACAGACAGATTTCTTGGGGTTAAGATGGTGCTCAAGCCATTCCCTTTTCTCTGATATTTTTTCCTATGTAATTCTTTTTCAATTGTAAGCTATCGCCGAGTCATTGAGAAGTCAGGTAAGTTCGTAATCAAAATATTACATTAAATTAAAAACATGCATATTATAACATTACAGAAACACGCTTTAATCTCAATGCACAATCATAGTAAATTAAATAGCAGTGGCATAAAATATATTAAAACAGCACATGGACTAACATCTAGGAATCATAAAACAGCACCCATGTAAGAAACCTTTACAATTACGAAAAGGCAGCTACAAACAAATACGTTTTCAGGGCCCATTTAAAAGGTTGTAATGATTGAGTCTGTTGAATCCTGATTAAAAACTGTTATACAAATTGTATAGATGCATTACACTTTCAGGATGCCGATAATCACTGGTCTCTGCAAGCTGGATTTAAAAAAAAAAAAAGCTAGTAAAGTATTATAAAAGAAACAAGTTTGGGGGTGGGGGGGAATAACAAAAACAACACATATTAAACCAAAATAAAATCAGCATGCCTAATAGCACCATAGCACATGCAGTCGAAATCCAGGATCAAAATAAAAGGGTAGGAAGATGCCTTTGGCTCTAAGAGCCTTTTTTAAAATGCTTGGTTGGATAAAATGGGTTTTGCCTTGTAGCAGAAAGACTACAATAATATAGGCCAGCCGAAACTCTCTTCCTTTTTAGTAAGCTCCTACAAGATTTCTCTCTAGCTCAACCAAAGCTGGGCCACTTTTGAAAAAGCTGTAGGTGACTTCCTCCAACTTTTATTTTTATTTTATTTTATATCCAATTTATATACCGCCCTTCTCCCTGAGGACTCAGGGCGATGTACAGCCGAATAAAAACATAAATTACAAACATTAAAATAGTATTAAAAGAATATATATAAATTTGGCCCCGTAATTTAAGAACAATAACAAACCCATTTAAAACATTTTAAAAATTAAGAAAAAAAAGTTAAGCCAGCCCGGCTTGCTGAAAAAAGAAGGTTTTAAGGGCACGGCGGAAGGCACTGAGGTCTTGGATTCTCCTTATCTCTGGGGGCAGTTGGTTCCAGAGGGTGGGTGCCCCCACAGAGAAGGCCCTCCCCCTGGGGGGTCACCAGCCTACATTGTTTGGCTGATGACACCCCGAGGAGGCCCTCTCTGTGGGAGCACACAGGTCGATGGGAGGCCGTCGGTAGCAGCAGGCAGTCTCGAAGATAGCTAGGCCCTATGCCATGGAGCGCTTTAAAGGTGATCACCAACACCTTGAAGCGCACGCGGAAGACCACTGGGAGCTAGTGCAGCTCACGCAGTAGAGGTGTTGTATGGGAGCGCCATGCAGCTCCCGTAACTACCCGCGCGGCCGCATTCTGGACCAGTTGGAGCCTCCGGGTGCCCCTCAAGGGGAGCCCCATGTAGAAAGCGTTGCAGTAGTCCAGGCGAGAGGTGATGAGGGCATGAGTGACTGTGCGCAGGGCATCCCGATCAAGAAAGGGCCGCAACTGGCGTATCAGGCGGACCTGACAAAAAGTCCCCCTGGCCACAGCCGTCAGATATTCCTCCAAGGACAGCTGCGTATCCAGAAGAACACCCAGATTGCGGGCCCTCTCCGAGGGGGCCAAAAACTCGCCCACAATAGTCAGAGATGGAGTCATCTGACTATATCGGGATGCTGGGAACCACAGCCACTCAGTCTTGGAAGGGTTGAGTTTGAGCCGGTTTCTCCCCATCCAGATCCGCACAGCCTCCAGGCATCGGGACATTACTTCAAGGGCATCGTTGGGGTGGCCAGGGGTGGAGATGTACAGCTGGGTGTCATCAGCGTACTGGTGGTACTTCACCCCAAAACCACCGATGATCTCGCCCAGTGGCTTCACATAAATGTTGAACAGAAGGGGCGAGAGAACCGACCCATGAGGCACTCCACATATGAGAGGCCTCAAGGTCGACCTCTGCCCCCCTGCCAACATGAACTGCGACCAGTCGGAGAGAAAGGAGGAGAACCACCGTAACACGGTGCCCCCCATCCCCAACTCTTCCAACCGGTGCAGCATGATACCATGGTCAATGGTATCAAAAGCCGCTGAGAGGTCTAACAGGGCCAGAACAGAGGAGCAACCTCTGTCCCGCGCCCTCCAGAGATCATCTACCAACGCAACCAATGCCGTTTCCGTGCTGTGCCTGGTCCTGAAACCCGACTGGAACGGATCTAGATAAGATGTTTCCTCTAGGCACTGCGGAAACTGTCGTGCAACCACACTCTCAACAACCTTCGCCACAAAACGAAGGTTGTAGACAGGACGATAGTTGGCTAATAGTGCCGGATCTAGGGAAGGCTTCTTGAGGAGAGGCCTCACCACCGCCTCTTTCAAGGCCGTGGGGAAGTAACCCTCACTCAGCAAAGCGTTAATAATTCCCTGGAGCCAGCCTCGTGTAACCTCCCGGGAAGCCAGTACTAACCAGGAGGGACACGGGTCCAGTAAACATGTGGCCGCACTAAGTCTCCTCAGAATCCTGTCCACGTCATCAGGGGTCACAGAGTCAAACTCTTCCCAGATAACATTCTCAAGACTATTCCTCGTCACCCTGCCCGAATCTACCCAGTCAGAGTCCAACTCCCCCCGGATCTGAGTGATTTTGTCATACAGATATTGTCTGAAATCCTCCGCCCTGCCTTCCAGGGGGTCCTCCCACGCTCCCGGGTGAAGCAGGGAGCGGGTCACTCTAAACAGGGCGGCCGGACGATTCTCTGATGATGCAATAAGAGCAGAAACGTGGTTAAACTTTGCTGCTTTTATCGCCACTAGGTAGGTCTTAATATGCTACCTTACCAGTGTTCGGTCAGATTCAGCGAGACTGGCCCTCCAACCACTCGCCAGGCATCTTTTCCAGCGCTTCATCTCCCTCAACTCCTCGGTAAACCAAGGAGCCGCAAGGGATCTGCATTGGGTCAGAACTTCCATTCACAAGCAGTTTTTAAAATTGCGATGTGTGTGTGTGTGTGTGTGGGTCTTTATTTAATTCAAAAAGCAGATATTTAAAAATTAAAAGAAGGAACTGGAACAACAAAGTAGGAGGGTTTCTCATAGAACTGTGATGACTCCCCCAGATGCTTCCCCAGATACCTCTCCAGATGTCAGCTTGGAGGAAGATGAACCAGTTCAGGGGATGTCAATGGCTCCAAGCAGCCGTCCGAGAGGGATTTGGCTGAAGCGCAGCTGCAGCTGGTCAATGATGAGGAAGAGGAACTGCCTTCTGCACCTGATCCAAGAACACATAGGGCAGAGAAAAGGCAGGAGCAGCGAAGGTTGGCCAGATTACTTGTGAGGAGGCAGCCTCACCCTTCTTGATGGGCTGCACCAGAAGTTGGCTATTCAGCACAGCAAACAGATGGAGGCGATGCCGAGAACAACCTGTTTGTTCTTGCCTTGAATTTTGGATTGTGTCTCTTCACCTCTTTCCTTTGCCTTGCCATGACCTGTGGATTTGCCTTTGTCTTGGAACTTGCCTTTGCCTTGGGAACTTGTTTTTGCTCAGTGGACTGAACTAACCTTGAGAATTAGTGCTGGTTTCAGTTGAGTAGCCTGTGGAACTCATTGGGGTTGAGCTGGTGCCGGCATGGGGAATTGCTGGGGAATATCAATTCAGGCTCAAAAGCCTTAATAAAGACTTCTTACACTTGTATGTGTGTGCGTGAGTGAGTGAGTGAGTGGGACAGCACAAGAACATAGAATAAGGGACCTTGGAGGTCTTCTAGTCCAACCTCCTATAACCCTAACCCTATACCATTTCATACAAATGGATGTCCAATCTCTTCTTAAGAGCCTCCAGTGATGGGAGGACCCACAACTTCTGAAGGCAGCCTGTTCCGTTGGTTGATTGTTCTCACTGTCAGGAAATTTTTCCTTAGTTCTAGGTTGCTTCTCTCCTTGATTAGTTTCCATCCATTGTTTCTTGTCTTGCCTTGCCTTTTGGTGCCTTGGAAAATAGTTTGACCCCCTCGTCTTTGTAGAAGCCCCTCAAATAATGCAGCCAAGGATTACATTGGCTTTTTTGGCTGCTGCCACACACTATCGTCTCACATTTAAGTGATATCAGATAGGGTCTTGGTATTCTCAGAGTTTGCTTGTTTTCCTGCTGACATCTCATTACCTGATTGGATAACATCATCAGTGTGAGTTGAAGTGGGTTTTATGGATGATATAATCTAATCTCGATGACATAGAATCAGGACCGGAAGGGACCTTGGAGGCCTTCTACATGCATTATATTCTCTTCTATGGGATTTCTATGTGTATATAAAGATTTATGTAGCAGTTTTAATAGAGTTTGGCTGTATTTCATTATAATCACTACAATAAGCAGCCTGTTCAGGTAGCATCAGGTCTGTTGAGAAATTGAGGTCGTAAATTTCTCTCTCCAGTGTTGCAAGACGAGTCCATTAGCCGTGAGAAAGGCGCAGAAAATCCACTTCTATTGTCCCACCATCAATTCTCATGAACATTTTGAACTTTAAACAGGCTCGGGGTCTCTTTAAACTCCAGTCTGGCAATAAATGCATTTGGTGAAGATAGCGCTGGCATCTTTGATTGCCTTTTAGCCAGGCAGCTGTTTAAAAGGAAAACCCTTCGCTGCTGCTTCTCCTTGAAATAAACCAGGGTCTGAATTAAGCTCAGCATTGTAGGAAAAATGGCTTATACTGAGTTTGTCTAACCAAGCTCACTCTCCCAGTATAAATAAAGACACCAGCACTTACCAAAATAAATATCATCATAACACTAAACTGAAAGGTCACCATGAAATAAAAATGCAGATTTACGAGGGCTATTAGAGACCACAAGTCATTTAGAAATGTGATCTCAGAATCATTATAATGATTTCACTCACTTTTTGGATTTGTGAAATTAGAGCGGCCCAAGTAGTAAGCCATCAGACCTGAAATTCAGTGAAATTCTAGTAGTGGATCTTAATTTATGCCAGTCTATTTCACCTCCGCTCTCAGTTTAGCGCAGGGGTGTCAAACTCAAGGCCCGTGGGCCAGATGTGGCCCATGGGGTGCTTAGTTCTGGCCTGTGGGGCTACCCTGGAAACAGCAAAGAACCGGCCCACGGTGCCTCTGCCAGTGAAAATGGAGCTCAGGAGGGCCTCCGAACTTCGTTTTCACTGGCAAAGAGTTGTAGGAGGCCATCATATAGCCGAAAACGGAGCTCAGGAGCCCATTTTAGCTGGCAGAGTGTTCGGGCTGCCACATGCACCCCAGACACATCGAGTGACGTCAAGCTGGCCGTGCCCACCCTGGCCACGCGCCCCCCGTGATGCGGCCCTCAAACACAACCCTGATGCGCCCCTCAATGAAATTGAGTTTGACACCCCTGGTTTAGCATAACAATATCAGATTTCTGGAAGGGCCACAGACAGTATGGCTCTCTTATCAAGAAACATTATAAGTATCGTCAATATTAGAATAACAGAGTAACAAAGTTGGAAGAGACCCTGGAGGTTTTCTAGTGCACTTCCGTGCTCAAGTACGAAAACTTATACCATTTCAGACAAATGGTTGTCCAATCTCTTCTAAAAAAACCTCCAGTGTTAGAGCACCCCCAACCTCTGGAGGTACGTCGTTTCACTGATTAATTGTTCTAACTGTCAGGAAATTTCTCCTTAGTTCTAGGTTGCTTCTCTCCGTGGTTAGTTTCCATCCATTGCTTCTTGTCCTGCCTTCTGGTGCTTTGGAGAATAATTTGACCCCCTCTTCTTTGTGGCAGCCCCTCAAATAGTGGAAGACTGCTATCATATCACCCCTACTTTTTCTTTTCATTAAACTAAACATACCCACTTCCTGCAACCGTTCTTCATTTATTTTAGCCTCCAGTCCCCTAATCCTCTTTGTTGCTCTTCTCTGCACTCTTTCTAGACTCTCCACATCTTTTTTACATCGTGGCGACCAAACCTGGGTCCAGTATTCCAAGTATGGTATTATAAAATGGTAATGTAGTCTTGGACTTTGTTGGCTTTTTTGGCAGCTGTGACACACTGTTGCCTCAGCGTATTGTGCAGCCAACCTACTTATTTTTCAACAATAACAGGAGTATCTACAAGCTATGATTAGAAAATGGCTGTGATGGTGTGATCAAAGCTCCACCTGGTGTACATGCAACACACATGAAAAAAGACAAGACTTTGCACAATTATGTCCCCTGCCATTTTGATCTCCCTATATGTGTCCCCATTTGCACATCTATTGTCTCCCAATTCTGCATGGACTTTTTTCAAATCCGCATGACAATCTTTATACAGATAGTCTTTGACTTGTAATCAAGTAATCCCCTTTCGCAACCTTCTGACAAGCAAAGTCAATGGGGAAGCCAGGTTCAATTGTGTTACTAACAACTGCAGTGATTTACTTAACAACTGGCAAGAAAGGTCATAAAATGGGGCAAAGCTCGCTTAACAAATATTTCACATAGCAACAGAAATTTTGGGCTCAATCGTGGTCGTAAGTCAAGGACTACCTGTACACCTCTACATGGGATAGATCTCTGAGTATCTATCTCAATTTTTTCCATTGAAGCATTAGAAACAATGCCATCATTGTTAAACACATTGAAGAATCGGATAAGGAATTATCTCTGAAAAGGATGACCGCTGGGTCATGCATTGTCTAGTTGATATTTAAAACCCTGTTTTCCCTATATTTGTCCCAAATGCCAGCCAATCTGAAGGTCACTTTAACACTGACTTCAAGAACACGAGAGAAGACATTTCCTAAAATCAAGAATATTAGAATACTCTTTATTGGCCAAGTGTGATTGGACACACAACGAATTTGTCTCCAGGGCATAAGCGCTCAGTGTACATGCAAAACAACACAGTAATAATAATCATAAGATGCCAATAAGAGAAGATAGAAAAGATGAGAAAGGCAAATATCCTTAGACATAAGACAGTGCTGTGAATAGAATAGAATAGAATTTTATTGGCCAAGTGTGATTGGACACACAAGGAATTTGTCTTGGTGCATACGCACTCAGTGTACATAAAACAAAAGATACATTCATCATGAGTCGTAAGTTACAACACTTAATGATGCGTGTGTGTATATGTGTGAGTGTGTCGGGATGGATTGGATGGAAGGAGTGGATTTGGAGTGGCTGAATTTGGGGAGAATGAGGGAGCCGGGGGCAGGAAATGGAGCCCCCTCTGCTGAGTGTGCAAACAGAAGCAGATGGGGGCTCAGATACGACCCCCGGCTCAGTGTGAGTGGGGTGCCTTGCCTGCCGGAGAGGAGGGGGGCCGATGAGGTGGGGGAGGGGATCTCTGGGGTATTAGAGAGCCAGAGCATTGCAGTTATGACTGGGAGAGGTAGATATGGTGGGAGCCGTGGGGTAGGCCGCTCTCGGTGAACTAGGACTCGCTGTCTCAAAGCGATTACTTGTTCCGGCCCCTCTGGTTCTGGTTCACCAGTCTTGCCTCGTATACCTGAGGACTCGGGATGTCAGGGCCCTGGCCTCAGGCTGCTGCTGTTTAATGCCAGGTCTGTTGTCAACAAGGCCCCCTTCGTTCGGGACTTAATCCTAGAGGAGGAGGCTGACCTGGCATGCATAACTGAGACCTGGCTGGGCCAGGAGTGGGGTGTTCCCCTCTCAGAGATGTGCCCAGACGGGTTCCAGATATTGCATCAGCCGCGACTTCAAGGAAGGGGTGGAGGAGTGGCAGCTATTGTCCGGAAGAGTCTTTGCCCTCGCAGGATCCCTGCCCCTGAGATTGTTGGGTGTGAGTCTCTCCTCTTGAGGTTGGACTCAGGGGTTCAGTTGGGCTTGTTGCTGACGTTCCTGCCTCCCAGCTGCGTTACAACAGCCCTGCCTGTGCTGCTAGAGGCGGTAGCTGGGCTGGCGGAGGAGTTCCTCAGGCTTATGGTACTGGGGGACTTTAATTTGCCATCACTTGTCGAATCCTCAGATGCGGCTCAGGATTTCATGGCTTCCATGACAACCATGGACCTGACCCAAGTAGTTCAGGGTCCGACTCATGGGGGGGGACACACACACGACCTGGTGTTTCTCTCAGGGATATGATCTGGAATTAAGGGGTATAGATGCTTCTCCCTTGTCGTGGTCAGATCATTTCTTGCTGAGGTTAGACTTCAGAACACTACTCCTCCATCACAGGGAGGCAGAGCCAATTAAGTGGTTCCGCCCCAGGCGCCTAATGGACCCTGAAGGGTTCCAGAAGGAACTTGGGAAGATACCTGACTCCCTTGTCCACAGTCCGGCTAAGTCCCTGGTGGCTGCCTGGCATAGGACGGCATCTGGGGCACTGGACCGGATTGCGTCTTTGCGACCTCTCCATGGTGGTGGATCCAGGAAAGCTCCCTGGTTTACCGAGGAGCTCCGTGAGATGAAGCACTAGAAGAGACATCTAGAGCGATGCTGGAGGACCAGTAACTCTGAATCTGACCGAACACTCTTAAGAGCCTTTATTAGGACTTATTTAGTGGCGATACGGGCGGCAAAATGTTCACATTTTTCCGCACTTATTGCATCCGCTGATTCGCACCCAGCCGCCCTATTTAGGGTGACTCGCTCCCTCCTTAATGCAGGGGGAGTGGAGGAGCCCTTGCAGGGTAGAGCTGAGGAGTTTGTGCAGTTTCTGTCAGATAAAGTCGCTCAGATTCGGATGGACCTGGACTCTGATTGGGCAATTACAACCAAGATGACGGGGTCGGGTCTTAGTCCTATTGTGTGGGATGAATTTGAGCCTGAGGAAGTGGACAAGGCTGGGGGATTCTGGGAGTTGAAGTCCACCCATCTTCAAGCTACCAAGGTTGAGAAACACTGCTTTAGAACAAGAAACAATGGATGGAAACTAATCAAGGAGAAAAGCAACCTGGAATTAGAGAGAAACTTCCTAACAATGACAACAATTAACAATGGAACAACTTGCCTTCAGTCTTCATGGGTGCTCCATCACTGGAAATTTTTAAGAAGAGACTGGACAGCCAATTGTCTGAAATTTTATAGGGTCTCCTGCTTAATCAGCGGGTTGGACTAGAAGACCTCTAAGGTCTATTTTTATTATTTCTATTCTTTGATGGGTCTGCAGCAGGGGTGGGTTCTACTTACCTTTACTACCAGTTCGCAACGGGGCCACACACGCCCCACATGTGCAGAAGCATTTTGATGACATTGGGGTCGGTGGGCAGAGCCTCCTGCCGGTTTTACTACCAGTTCTATAGAATTGGTGCGAACTGGGGGCAACCCACCACTGGTCTGTAGATATTTCCTCAGCTCACTTTCTGACCCATGCAATATACAGGTCCTCCATAGAAGGTCAGCTGGTTGCAGTTGTTTTTCCTGCATCCTAGTTATCCATTGAAATCTGTAGTCATCCTGTTTGGTTACTGTATCAAACCAGACAGTTATTAGAGGTACAAATAATTCCTGTATCTGCAGCTCCTTGGGCAGTCTGAGCTTTCTGAGTGAATGCATGTAAAGCTTGCCTATTTTCTATATTTTGTTCTACCTTTTTTTCCCCTTGTCTGTTTTGCTGGCTTCTGGCCGTAATAAAGTTTTATTGACATTGGCTTAGATCAGCATTGGAGAGCTGATCACCTCCAGGTTTCTTCTAGACCTTATTGAGGTTTATTCTAGACGTCAAATTCCCCACCACAATGGATTGGGCAGCAGATAAGTGTTGAAGGGGCTGGAAGACTTTTGAAAATATTGTAGAGCTTTTGAGAGACAGTTTGGTCTAGTCATTAAAGGCATCAGCCTAAAAAACATAAAATCGTAAGTTTTAATCCTTCTGTAGACACAAAACCAACTGTGTTTGTGCCAGTCATTCTCCCTCAGCCAAGGACCAAGGTGGCCCTGGCAAACCACTTCTGAAAAGGTCACCAAGAAAACTGCAACTACACTTAATGCAATCACCAAGAGTCAACAATGACTTGAAGGCAGTGCGAGGCAGTTTGGTGTAGTGGTTAAAACATCAGGCTAGAAACAGGAGACCCTGAGTTCTAGTCCCTCTGAGGCATGAAACCAGCTGGGGAACTTGGGCCAGTCCCTCTCTCTCAGCCTTAGGAAGGAGGCAGTGGCAACCTACTTCTGAAAATCTTGACACCCAAAACTGCAAGACTGTCCAGGCAGGTGACAGGAGTCGAGACATATAAGAAAGAAAAGTGGAGGTAGTCCTCGACTTACAGCCACAATTGAGCCCAAAATTTCTGTGAGACAGTTGTTAAGTGAGTTTTGCCCCACTTCAAGGCCCCATGAGGTCACCATTAATCTTACTGTCACCCCAACTACCTTATGAAATAGACCAGCCCACATTGAAAGCGTTAAGTCCCAAGTCCCACCAGGAAGGTCCACGAATGAGTAGAGACTTGAATTTGCCTTGAATTTCCCATTCAGACACCACAGCGCCACATGTGTTCATGTTTTCATATGAGGCTCCATGATTAGGGGATTGAAGGCTAAAACATATGAACAAGGTCGCAGGAATTGGCTACATCTAGTTTAATGAAAAGAAGGATTAGGGGTGATATTTGAGGGGCTGCCACAAAAAGAGGGGATCAAAAAAGCAGAAAGCAGGACAAGAAGCAATGGATGGAAAGTAATCAAGGAGAGAAGCAACCTAAAACTAAGGAGAAATTTCCTGACTGTGAGAACAAGTAATCAGTGGAACAACTTGCCTCCAGAAGTTGTAAATGCTTCAACACTGGAAGCTTTTAAGAAGAGATTAGACAACCGTTTGTCTGAGATGGTGAAGGGTTCTCTGCTTGAGCGGGGTTTGGACTAGAAGACCTCTGAGGTCCCTTCCAACTCTGTTATTCTATTTGGCAACCCTTTGGATTCAGAAGAAAGATACTCAGTGTGAGATCCTTGGTACTTTCTGAGCTTGGTTGTTTTGTTGCAGAAGTTTAATTACCCAACTAGGTAACATCATCAGTGCTAGAAGGGAGTGGAGTTTGCTCTCTATTTAAATTCAACTGGTTTTCCCTGCCAGTATTGATGGAGTTTAGGTATTCTTGGTGGTTCCTTGATTAAGACGTTTACTGTTGATTGTTTGTCTGAAATGGTAGTTCCTTGATTAGGATATATTTTACTGCTTGATTGTTGGTCTAATGTTAATCTTGGAGTTAATCTTTGCTTATCTGGGTGTTGATTGCTGGGGAGGAGGTATTTTGGTCTCTATGTTCATTTTAGCTTTTTGGTTGTCTCTTTTGAATGGTTTTGAATGATGTTATTTATCTCTGTCCCTGTTGATGGCTGATAAACAGTTCAACCTTGAGCTACAAAGATTCTCTTCTGTTAGTTAAGATATCCACGTTAGATACAGGCAGACTTCTTAGATTAAATCTCAGAAGAAGAATGCAAAACAACAACACCCAGCGGCACAAGAGGTCTTGCATTCTTTTTCTGAGGCTGTGCCCTAATCAATTAAAAATGTTTCTGATTTAAAAATCTACATACCTTGAAAAGTTTTTTAGAAACCAGAAACTCTAATTTATTTCTCACCTCCGAGGCTGATAGATTACTTTTTCCACTTTGCTGGTTTTAGAAAATGAATATACCACCGGTTCTTCGGCTTTGGATGCTTGTCCATTCTTGCTAGTATCACTTTGTTGCACCGGCATGTAATTTGAACTTTTGAAATTGCAGAAAATTAATTGGGGATTGATGGGGTTGCGTGGAACTGAGATGGAGGGTGGGGGCTGCTGCTTTGCACTTTGAAATCTAATGAACTCAGCTTGAAAGGCTGAGGTTCCTGTTTTATTTATTTATTTTATTTATTAGTACTTTTATCCCATCTTTGTTACTTTATAAGTAATTCAAGGCAGTGAGCCTACTTAAAACCCCTTCCTCCTCTTATTTTCCCCACAACAACAATCCTGTGGGATGGGTGGGGTTCAGATAGAGTGACAAGCCCAAAGTCACCCAGCCACTTTCATGTCTAAAGCAGGACTAGAATTCACCATCTCCTAGTGCCTGGCCCAAAAGTTACCCAGCTGCTGGTCATGCCGAAGGTGGGACTAGAACTCACAGTCTCCTGATTTCTAGGCCGACACCTTAATCACTACACCAAATTGGCTCTCCACCTCTTGAGACGGGTCGCCCTTAAGTGTCCTCAAACTGGTTGAGATCACACAAGCCAAATATGCACTTTTCTTGTGCCTGGAAGTGAGGCTTACTTTTATGAAAAAAATTGGACAAGGGCATCATGATGGCTTTAGCGACCATTTTTAAGCCTGTTCTAGTTTTGCTACCCCAAAGGGGACAATTCATTTGAGTAAGGAGGAATCAAGTAATTTACAGAGTGGCTTTGAACCAACCCCAAATTCCTTGAAAATACTGAAAGGGGCAGTTTAAGCCCCACCTACTATGGAACCCTATTCTGGGGGCTACCAAAAAGATCCAGGCTTGTATTCTCATTCTATATGTATGGTTTGTCCAACTCTAATTTATTGAATAAATCTTTTATTTTTTTCATCTCAGGAGGGTTGGTTCATATGTCCTACTAAACAGAAGGGCTATTTTGGGACTCATTTAGCATAGGACATAGAATAACAGAGTTGGGAAGGATCTTGGAGGTCTTTGTCCAACCCTCTGCTCAAGCAAATGTAAACCAAGATGTAGCTTGTAAAATACAATTTGTATTTCTCCAGCCAGTTGGAGGTCTACTCCATAAATTGCAGTTCAATAAAACTTGGGTTTAGAGAATGGATAAACCAGTCAATAACTTTCAAGCAAAAACTGATTGGAGCAAATGGACTTTCCCAGGGAAGAGGCCTCTTCCGTTATTTGTGGTTACACTGTAGTTGAGCTAGAAACTATTCAGGGTTGGGTAGCCCTGTCTGTTAGGAAGATATGAAGCTGTTGGGCCCGTGTTTCTCAACCATGGGAACTTTCAGATGGGTGGACCTCACCTCCCAGAACTCCCCAGCCAGCACAGCACAATTCTGGGAGTTGCAGTCCACCCGTCTTAAAGTTGCTAAGGTTGAGAAACACTCCACTAGACACAAGTGGACATTTCAGGGTGGTAGGTGAGACAGTCAATTAGTAAATACCAACTTCATGGTGAACGTTCCAAAGCAGGTGTTGGTATGTGGGCGTCTGTACAGCTCGTACAAGAGCTTTCTGATAAAAACGTGGCGTACGTGATTCTGCTGTTTGTTCTCAGAACTTATGCACAGCCAAAATCTGTTTATGCAACCAGGGGAGGGAGATTAGCATCCCAACGTCTTTCTGCAGTAAAAAAAAAAAAAAAAGTCAAAAACAGCAGGACGCCTTGAAAACAAGCCCTATTTTCTTAACTGTGCGAGAGAGAACGGAGATGGTTTGATATGAGAAGGGAACGGAATTTATGTTTCTAAAATGCTGGGTGTGGTCTCCCTGCCCTCCTCTCCCTCCTCGGTTTGCATCCCTTACAGGGTCATGCAGGTTTAGGAACAGGATTAAATATTGACTGTAATTTATCACCAATGTGCTTAAAGGAGGGGTCTCCAACCTTGGCAACTTTAAGCCAGGAGGACTTCAGCTCCCAGAATTCTTTGCTGGCTGGGGAATTGTGGGAGTTGAAGTCCTCCTGGCTTAGAGTTGCCAAGGTTGGAGACCCCTGGTTTAAAGAGTTCAAATTGTGCAATTAAATCACACAAAAGCTCCTTCGGTCTCAGTTTCCTAGGATTTGTTATGTAGAAAGTAGAATAATAGGGTTGAAAGGGACTGTGGAGATCTTCTAGTTCAACCCCCAACTCAAAGCAAGAGGCCTTATACCAGTGTTGGCGAAGCTTTTCGGCACCAAGTGCTGAAACGGGAGCGCGCACTTCCAGCTTACAGCATGCGGATGCATGCCGGTCACCTGGTACTCTGGTTTCTGGCGCACATGCGCATGTGAAGACCAGCTGGCCGGTGTGCATGCATGCACCTGAAATTGGAAGCTCAGCTTCCTGGCATGTGCATACGCACCAGGGAGCTGCTCTTCTGGTTTCCTGCACTCCCATGAATGAGAAGACCAGCTGGCTGGCGCGTATGTGTGCCCTGGAACCCGGAAGAGCAATGTGCAACTGCTGGTGTGCCCGGAGAGATGGTTCTGTGTGCCATTTCCGCCACGTGTGCCATAGGTTCACCATCCCGGCTTTATACCAATGCAGACAAATGGTTGTCCACTCTCTTCTTGAAAACTTCCACTGACGGGGCACCCATAACTCTGGGAGGTCAGCTATTCCATTGTTCTCGCTATCAGACAATTTCTCCTTAGGTCTAAGTTGACTCTATCTGAAGAGCTGGAAGGGACCTTGGAGGTCTCTAGTCCAGCCCCCTGCTCAAGCAGGCGATCCTATACCATTTCAGACAAGTGGCTGTCCAGTCTCTTATTAAAAACTTCCCAGTGTTGGAGCATCCACAACTTCTGAAGGCAAGCTGATGATCTTAATGATCATAAATTTAATGGTCTTCCACCCATTACTTGTCCTACCCTCAGGTACTTTGAAGAATAGGTTGACCCAGGGGTGGGATTGAAAAATTTAATAACCAGTTCATTGCCTGGTTGCTGGGTGGGAGTAGCCATGAGGACATGGCCTATTTGGCCTCCTGCACCATGGTTGTGGGGGGGCATTTTCACCCTCCCGAGGCTCCGGAGGCTTTTCTTGAGCCTCCAGGAGGGCGAAAACGGCCTCCCCGAGAACCGGAGGCCCTCCAGAGGCAGGAAACAGGCCTGTTTTTAGACTTCCGGTAGGCCTGTTTTTCACCCTCCCAGAGCCTCCGCGTGGTCCCTGCACTTACCAAAATGGGCCGCGTAGAGACTCCTGGGAGGGGCAGGGTGGGCGGGGCCAGCCAGTACTTGTTCGGCGAACCAGATTAAAATTAACATCCTGTTTGTCCGAACCAGTACGAACCGGCTGATTAATCTCACCCCTGGGTTGACCCTTTTTCCTTCTGATAGCTCATCAAGTACTGGATGGTGTTATCATATCATCCCTAGTCCTTCTATTCGTTAGACTAGACATACCCAGTCCGCTCAATCGTCCATTGTGTGTTTTAGCCTCCAGCCCCCTAATCATCTCCGTTGCTCTTCTATGCACTCTTTCTAGAGTCTCAATAACATTTTTGTATCATGGTGACCAGAACTGGATGCAATATTCCAAGTGTATTTTCACTAGTACAAAATTAAGCGGTACTAGCACTTCACTTGATTTACTTCAGTGTTTTATCCGTTGTGAATCTTCACCACAGATCTGGCCTAGGAAAGTGTGTGTACAGATATATCAGACTGCTGATCATAGTCCTGTAGCCGTTTGACCACTGCTCTGGTTGGCGCCATAACCAGATGTGTGCTTCTACTGCTGGTAATACCCCTCCCTGGAAACTTTTCTGATTCAGATGCCTTCCAAATCTCAGGGAAAGTTTGCATTCTGTGGCTATGTTCTTACATCATACGATGTTGATTTGTTGAACAAACCGTAGTGGAAAGATTCATATTTCATATCATGTCACAACCCATGCTGGCTGAAGAATTCTGAGAGTTGAAGTCCCCAAGTCATAAAAATTCTCCATTCCTGCCATAGACGCATAAAAGGAAGAGACAGAAACTCAGAAAGGAACCAACCCAACTTACCAGGGAGTTGAAGTCCACACGTCTTAAAGGCTGTGAGATTGAGAAGCACTGCCTTGGAGCAAAAGAGTTTGGCGTGACTGAAAGCTATTAACTGTGCGATCTGTCTCCGCCTGCTGTCCTCCCCAGCCTATCCAAAGGTTGCAATCCAAAGAGTCCCTCCTGGGTGTAATTCTAATGTGCAAAAACGCCAAATATGTTTTCCAATAACAGAAACAGGATCTGGCTTTTCAGCAGAAGGCTAACACAGAGACAAATATTTTTTTCTCGTGTTCCCCTCCCACCCCCCACCCCCCCCGGACTCCCCAGTGTAAAGAAGATAATGTGGTAGTTTATTTTCAGCTCAGATGATAAACCCAAGGCCCTGGTCCCTTGCAACAATTCCTGTGAAATGTAATGTGGATTGGCAATTCCTCAGTTGCCTTTCTTTTATTCTTTCTCCTCCTTCTCGCTACCAGGGAGGGCTCGGGAATATTTGCAGCGATATTGAGACTGTGTGTGTGTGTGTGTTTCTGTGTTTCACTGTGATAGAAAAGAGGAAGAAGCAAACAAGGGATTTTTTTCTGGGCGATCACATTGATTGCAGTAAGTATAAAATGAAAAAAAAAAATCTGGACAGTGCCGTAGCTGGAAGATGCCAGTGGCGCTCGTATCAGAGTCCTCCTTTTTTATCACAATACTCTTTGATTAAAAACATTGCAGTAACTAGTAGCAACACTTCAGTTAATCTCGAGATGGCAGGTCTGTTTGGTTGGGCTGCCGCGCTGCTCAAGCTGTCAGTTTTGATTCTCTGGAAAATATCCTCCTTCCAGCCGTTGCGGGTCTTAGAAGCGCCTGGATCTTAATCTTAATCTGCTAGATAAAAACCAAAGGTCCGCCAGGCTTTTTGGAGAGGCCGGCATCCAGTCGGTGATTGGCACAGTAAGGTATACTTCTCCTGTTCCTGGAGGTACAGGTAATCCTCGACTTACAACAGTTCATATAGTGACTGTTCGAAGTTACAGCAGCACTGAAAAAAGGGATTTATGACCGCTTTTGTTAAGTCCGGACATGAACAGAGAGGCAGGACGATCGTAGTGAAGTAAAACAACCGTTTAATTCAGGCAACAGGAACAACAACAAAAATAACTATGAACTGAGGGCTGCCTGAGGCTGCAGCTTCTTTTTACTGGGAGCTGTCCAGCCTGTCAGCCACTGACACTTGTTCATTTTCCCACTAGGGAAAAATGAACCAATGAGTGATGGCTGATGTATGTAAGACTCACTCCTACTTGCATATTCAACAATTTTTCACAATTACGACCATTATAGCATCTCCATGGTCACGCGATTTATGTTCAGATACTTGAAAACTGACTCACATTTATGACAGTTGCAGTGTCCCGGGGTCATGTGATCCCCTTTTGTGACCTTCTGGCAAGCCACGTCAATGGGGAAGCCAAGTTCACTTAGCAACCATGTTACTAAGTTAAGCACTGCAGTGTTTCACTTAACAACCATAACATTGGGGCAAAACTCACTTAACAAATGTCTAATTTAACAACAGAAAGTGTCGCTACCACTCATGGCAGTAAAATTCATTGTTTAAATAGTTGCCTTCGGAGTGAGCTGGGAAGCAAATAAATTTAATAAATAAGTTGTTCATTGAGTGATGTCTTCCCATTGATCTCTAACTTTAAGCATGCTCCAGTTAAAAAGCAAGAGAAAACTTTTCCTTATTCCATTCATCCTTTTATCCTGAATTATATTTATAAAATGATTTTCCCCCCAGCTTTGCAATCCCCATCTTGAAGTGTGATGGCCAGCTTTAAACCGTCTTCCAAGGTGGGGGGGGGAGGGTAGATGTATTTTGTGCACAATATTTTTAAAAATTATATTTTATTTTAAAAATTCATAGTCATCTATCCCTCATAGTGACTCTGGTCAAACTACACAACAAAGCAGTCCAGGTACCTAAAAAAAACTTAAAAAGCAGCCAATTTAAATTCAAAAGATAAAAATACATTTGCTCCATTCGTGAAGGGAGAGGGATGAATTTGGAACACCAGAAAGAAGTGAGGAAGTTCCTGGTTGCAATTCAGGAAGAAAAGAAGAAAGAAAAGGAAAGTGCCCTTCATGGAGGCTTATTTTAATTTTTGAAAAGCGCTTGACTTGCAAATAAGTAGAAGGGCTTCGCTTTTCCACTCCTGTCTCCTCTTCCCACTTACCACAGATAGTCCTTGACTTATGACCATAATCAAGCCTGGAATTGCACTTGTAAGTTGTGCCAGTTGTGAAGTTACTTTCCATGTAACTGCGCCCACTTGAACAACTTTTTCAGGCAATTCTTAAACAAATCCCACAATAGTCAAATGAACACCCAGGTGGTTAAGTGAATGCGGTGGTCATTAAATGAACCCATTGTACTCAATGGGCATTGTTTTGCTGAAAACCAGAAGTAGACACTGATTTCTAGCAAACAAACATCATAAATCACGCTCACCTAACTGTGAAACTCTGCAAACTGCCATAAATAAGAGTCCTGGTAGCGCGGCAGACTAAAGCACTGTTATTAACATCAGCTGCCTGCAATTACTGCAAGTTCAAATCTCCCCAGGCTCAAGGTTGACTCAGCCTTCCATCCTTTCTAAGGTAGGTAAAATGAGGACCCAGATTGTGGGGGCAATAAGCTGACTTTGTATAAATATACAAAAGGATGAAGGCTATTGCTTAACGCCTTGTAAGCCGCCCTGAGTCTCCAGAGAAGGGCGGCATATAAATCAAATTTTAAAAAAAAATGTGGATCAGGTGCCAAAGGCCCAAAATGCAATCACATGACCACAAGGAAGGGCAGCTGTCATAACTTTGAACAGCTGCTAAATGATTGGTTGTAAATCAAAGAACACCTGTAAATGCAACATAGAATTATAGAGTTTGAAGGGACCTTGACAGTCTTCTAGTCCAACCTCTTGCTTGAGCAGGAGTCCCTATATCATTCTGGACAAATGGCTGTCCAACTCTTCTTGAAAGCTTCCAATGATGGAGCACTCACAACTTCTGAAGGCAACTTCTGTTCCACTGGTTAATTGTCCTCACTGTTGGGAACTTTCTCCTTATGCTTCTCTCCTTGATTAGTTTCCATCTGTTACTTCTCGTCTTGCCTTCTGGGTGCTTTGAATACTAGGTTAACCCCCTTGTCTTTGAAGGAGCCCCTCAAATATTGGAACCCTGCTATCATGTCTCCCCTAGTCCTTCTTTTCATTAGATTAGAGATATCCCATTCCAGCAACCGTTCTTCGTATGCCTCCAGCCCAGTGGTGGAATTCAAATTTTTTTACTACCAGTTCTGTGGGCACGGTGTGGCTTGGCGGGCGTGGCAGGGGAAGGATACTGTAAAATCTCCATTCTCTCCCCACTCCTGGGGGAAGGATATTGCAAAATCTCCATTCCCACCCCACTCTGGGGCTAGCCAGAGGTGGTATTTGCCAGTTCTCCAAACTACTCAAAATTTCCTCTACCGGTTCTCCAGAACCTGCTGAATTGCACCCCTACTCCAGCCCCCTAATCATTCTTGTTGCTCTTCTCTGCACTCTTTCCAGAATCTCGACATCTTTTTTACATTGTGGAGACCAAAACTGGATACAGTATTCCAAGTGTGGTCTTACTAAGGCTTTGTAAACCAGTATTAGAACTACACGCGATGATTAGACATCACACACTGGTTCTTGAACACACAATGGAGAATTTTCATGCCATGTCAGATGATCATCCCTTGGTTGAAAAGATCTTTTCTCCTCTCTCTCCAGATTTCAGATTTGGTTAGGCACATGTTTATCCAGGTGAGTTACAAGGCCTACAGATGACCTTCAGTTTACCTGGTGTTCCTTGGTCTGCTCAGTCTTCTTCCTCTATAGAAGCCCACCCATCACGTAGAGATAAGAGGACACACTCTGCAAACCACCCCCAGCTGCAACAGGCTTGTGCCATAACCAAGCTGGCTGGGGAATTCTGGGAGTTGAAGTCCACATGCCTTAAAATCGAAACACTAAACTAGAGAACATCCCAGTTGGTGTGAATCCGTATTCCTTTTAGTTTTGAGGCAGGTTCTGCAAGATAGACTTCGACCTTGGACTACTTCGGATCCAGTCTGCTGGGCCAACTCAGAAAGTGGGCTAATTTCATAACCAGGTTAACCCTGTTACGTGAATCCATGCCTCTGTGGATAATTATCCAGAAGTAAAAACATCTAATCCAGGGGTGAAATGCTCCCGGTTCAGACCGGATCACCTGATCCGGTAGCGATCATAGCGGGTGGTTCGGAGAACCGGTAGCGATCGCGGCCGGTTACTTTACTTCACTTTACTTTTATTAGACTTCTATACCGCCCTTCTCCCGAAGGACTCAGGGCGGTGTACAGCCATATTAAAACACATAAAATTTACAAAATTTAAAAACCATTAAAATCAAATATATAAAAATTTGGCCCACAATTTAAAAACTAACATACACCCATTAAAATTCATATTGATGTTAGGCCAGCCCGGCTTGTTGAAACAAGAGGGTCTTCAAGGCGTGACGAAAGGTACGTAGGTCGGGGATCATACGCACATCTAGGGGCCGCTCATTCCAGAGGGCTGGTGCCCCCACAGAGAAGGCTCTCCCCCTTGTTGTTGTTACTTCCTGGTTTTGACCAGTAAGTAATATGTTTTGTACCTTCTGCGCATGTGGAGAAGGTTTTGCTTTTTTGCTTTTAAAAGTAAAAAAAAAAAATCACAGCTGAGCTCCGCGATCATCAGAGCCTTTTTTTACCTTTTAAAAGCATTTTTTTTACAACCTATTTATAAGTTGTAAAAAATATGCTTTTAAAAGTAAAAAAAAAGATTGCGTGCCACAGCTGATCACCCCCTCACACGCCCACTGTTCTACTTATCCCATGCCTCCTTTTGGCGTGCACTGCGTGCGTGCGCATGCACACACCTCGCGTTTGGTGCATAGTGCACAGTGCACATGCGCACGTGCAGTGCACGTTTGGCTCGCAGCACGCGTGCGCATCCAGCAAACCGGTAGTAAACCGGTTCAGATTTCGCCACTGATCTAATCTCTGTCTCGGATTCTTTCTGAATTCTCTATCTTCTGATTCCAGAATGCGGCCGCGCGGGTGGTTATGGGTGCAACTCGTTGTGCCCATGTGACACCCCTCCTGCGTGAGCTGCACTGGCTCCCAGTGGTCTTCCGGGTGCGATTCAAGGTGTTGGTCACCACCTTTAAAGCATTCCATGGCATAGGACCCGGGTACCTTCGAGACCGTCTTCTGCCACCAATAGCCTCCCACCGACCAGTTCGCTCCCACAGAGAGGGTCTCCTCAGGGTGCCATCGGCCAAGTTATGTCGGCTGGTGACACCCAGGGGGAGGGCCTTCTCCGTGGGAGCCCCAGCCCTGTGGAATGAACTGCCCCTGGAAATACGTAAGATCCCTGACCTCCGGGTATTTCGCTGTGCACTGAAGACCTTGTTGTTCCTCCAGGCTGGGCTATCGACATGATAATTTTAAATTGGGGTATTTTAAATTTCTGGGGTTTTAAATGGAGCCAAATTTATTTAATAATTTTAAATTTTAAATTGATGTTTGTCTTGTGTTTTTAAATAGGCTGTACACCGCCCTGAGTCCTTCGGGAGAAGGGCGGTATAGAAATAAAGTTTATTATTATTATTATTATTATTATTATTATTATTATTATTATTATTATTGATTTCTATATTTTGGGAACTAGTCTTGGATGGCTCACCACTGTGGGATATTTTTTTTGTCCTTTTCCCTGTGTGCATATTCCCTTCCCCTATTTAAAGTTTGCTTTGACTCATCTATTTTGTCTAGCCTGTATCTAAACACTTAAGTTTACATGGGAAGTTTCTCCTCCTCCTCTTCCTCTTTTTAATCATCCCGTGTTTTCCTCCCGTTGCCTGTAGCTGACAACGAGCCTTCCTGGCACGGCCTCTCCTCCTACGTGGCATGTGTGGTGCCTGGTTGTTTTAG
Organism: Pantherophis guttatus; assembly: GCF_059756535.1. NCBI lineage: Eukaryota > Metazoa > Chordata > Lepidosauria > Squamata > Colubridae > Pantherophis > Pantherophis guttatus. Next base: position 4,266,440 of record NC_142074.1, read on the forward strand.
AGGCTACACACATAATGTGTGTATCATTGTGTGATGCTCAGGTCTTCCCTGTTACTATGGTTATGCCCCCCAATTGCAGTGTCACTAACATGTGACTCGAAGGAACGAAGGAGAAACTTGCTCACTGTTATTTGATTGGATTTCCATAAGATCTGCTTAAGAACAGAAGTGCTCTCGTTCCCGAGATAAACATTTCTTTCAACTCTTTTCCGGATGAAAATAATTTAGTAACAAGTGGTCCTTGCCTCGAGCTCTTGTAAAGCCTGCTCTGCACTGGGAATTGCGGTGCTTCACTACTGAGAGATTCCGCTGCTTTCAGCTCTAGTTTTTAAAAACAGCTCCTTGTTTACAGAAGAAGAGGAGGAGGAGGAGGAGGAGGAGAAAAACAACAACAATGCGGTAGAAAACGCTTGGGAAGAAATGCAGGAAGCAAAAATGGGGCCTCTGATTTAGTTAGTGCAGGCAGTCCTTGACTTACGACCACAAAGAGCCTTGGTAGTACAGGGGTTTAAGGCACCCTGTTATTAAGCTAGTTATTAAGACCAGCTGCCTGCAATTACTGCAGGGTTCGAATCTCGCCAAGGCTCAAGGTTGACTCAGCCTTCCATCCTTTCTAAGGTAGGTAAATTGAGGACCCAGTTTGTGGGGGCAATAAGCTGACTTTGTATAAATATACAAAAGGATGAAGGCTATTGCTGAGCACATTGTAAGCCGCCCTGAGTCTTCGGAGAAGGGCGGCATATAAATCAAATTTAAAAAAAAAAAAAATTAGGATCGGAATTTCTATTGCTAAGAAAGGTGGTGGCTAAATGCCCGATTTTACGAGCTTTTTGCCATGGTTTTAAGCAAATCATTGCAGTTGTTAAGTGAATCACAGAGTCATTAAACTAATCCGAGTTCCCTCATTGACTTTGCTTGTTGGAAGCCACTGAGGAAGGTTGCAAATGGCGATCACGTCGTGACCCCCCTGGAGGCTGTGATTATCGCAAATGCCCCAGCACCTGAATTTTGATCACGTGACCAGGGGGATGCTGCAACAGTCGTAAGTGCAAGGACCAGTTGTAACTCACGTTTTCAGTGTTCAACCACTGAAGTTGTAAGTATGTATATGTAACTCCTCAATTTACAACCACAATTGAGCCCAAAATTTATGTTGCTAGGCAAGACATTTGTTAACTGAGTTTTGCCCCATTATACGACCTTTCTTGCCACAGTTGTTAAGTGAATCATTGCCATTCTTAAGTTAGCAACATGTTTGTTAAGTGAATCTGGCTTCCTCACTGATTTTGCTTGTCATAAGATCACAAAAGGGGATCACACTACCCTAGGACACTGCAACCGTCATAAATCTGAACCAGTTGCTGTCAGCATTTTGATCAGGTGACCAAGGGTGCAAGGGTCGTAGGTGTGAAAAATGGTCATAAGTCACTTTTTTCAGTGCCATTGTAACTTTGGACGGTCACTAAACAAACTGTTGTAAATCAAGGACTACCTGCATTTATATTCTAAAACAGGTGGTGGGCTAATCTCCTTCCCCACCTGTCATCCCCAATGTGTAGAGCAAACCAAGAAATCAACTCCGTAGGAAAGCTAGCGCTACTTTTCTTAAGATTGTCTACAGTAACAAAATCTGGCAAGTCTTATTGCAAGTTCTCCCCTCACCCTTTATGTCAACTCTGAATTGAACCTGGCCGAAGCCATCTTGTGCTGCTTCATAGTTGCCACGCACTGTGGCAGGAGGATGACCATCTTGTTGACAAAATAGAGAGCTCTCCCACGGGAACCAAGGTCATCCAAACAGGTGGCAGTAGGAGGAGGAGCAGAAGTGATTAAGGGAGCCCGCCAGCTGCTTTGATTGGACAATGTGACTTGTGACACCTGGGGAGGGAAACGTTTGCTCTTTTAATGACATGGTAACCATGGGAAACTTTTAGAGTTGGTTTTCGCTGACTGTGCTGATATGATGTGTCCAATAAACATGTTCTAGGAGGAACATTCCTGCCTTGGAGTTCTGATTTCTTTGGATGCGTTAGTTGGAACGCTGACCTCTGATCCTCATGTGAATTGGTGCAGTGTCTGCCTGGGACACTTCCGTATTCCTTCTGCTTGTGTAGGACTTAGACACGTTTTTCCCTTTTATCACTTTGGTAATGGATCTGGCCTATCTCCATGGTATGCAATACATTTAAAAAAAAACAGGTGGAGCTTCAGTCACCTCATTTTGCCAACATCTTCATTATTTTGACCATACCCCACAGAGGTCTCTGGAGGCAGCTCATGTGATGCCACCCTGTGGCACTGATTCAAGGGCAGGAGGGCTGCCAGTGAAACCAGGGTCCTGTTTCTGGCTGATGGCATCACGGAGGGGAAAATCACTTGCCTGGAGAGGAGATTATTCTGTCAACCATGTTGTCAGCTGTCCCAACTTGGTAGTTAGAAGACTCTCAAATCCATTGTTAATGAAAATACACTTTACTAAAACCAAGTGGTTACAGAAGAAGCAAAGCCGGATCTGAAGTTTCACGCCCAAAGCATCTGGGTAGTTTTTCCCTTCTCTCCACCTTTCCCCTGGTTATCTCCATTTCCCCTGGTCCATTTACATTCAAACAAATGGTTTTGGTAACAGTCCCTGGCTTGGTGGGCTGGAGGGTCTTGCGTTCCATTCTGTGACCTTGGAATGGCCAGCGGTTCTCACAGGATGGCACGATAAGTAGTTTCGATTCCCCTCATCCCAGCCCCCCTTTTCCTCCCTGCAACTCTCTCCCCCCCCACTCATAATTTATGGCAGACTACGGTAGCAATCTGGCAAAGCATGGCTTGTGCAGAAGGATGGCAGTTCTGACACATCTGGCCATTTGGGAGTCCAAGTTAATGAACAATCCAGGGGTGGGTTCTACTTACCTTTACTACTGGTTCGCAATGGGGCCGCGCGTGCACTTCTGCACATGCGCAGAAGCTTCCTGATGATGTCGGGGTTGGTGGGTGGAGCCTCCTGCCGGTTTTACTACCAGTTCTTGCGAACCGGTATGAACCAGGGGCAACCCACCACTGGAACAATCCTTTCCCATATGGCAAGGGAGAAAAGACGACAGCATCTTACACAGGGGTGGGTTCTACTTACCTTTACTACTGGTTTGCAACGGGGCCGTGCGCACACTCTTCTGCGCATGCACAGAAGCATTTTGATGACGTTGGGGTCGGAGGTTGGAGCCTCCCACCGGTTTTACTACCGGTTCTATAGAACCAGTGCAAACCAGGGGCAACCCACCACTAATCTTACATTCCTTTCCTGAGCTTCTTGATCACTGCTTAACCTGACATGAAAATAGGACCTGGCCTTTCATTATGTTGAAATCTTTTGTCGCCTCATCCAGATTCGGCTGCAAGACATTGGCCAATATTGGGATATGATTTCTCTGGGGTTTAGCATTTTGTGGCATCATGATTCAGAAATTATGTTTTATTCCTTACAGTGTTGCATTTGCCCAACTAATTATGGTTTGTTAAAGAAACCATGTTTCTTAGTGCATTATGTGAACTCAGCTTGATTGCAGATAAACTGTAGACTTTTGCCAAGCTACCCAATGCCCTTTGGCATGGTTTGTGCCTGATGCTTTTTTGCACACACTTTTACATCACTTCTTAGCGCATTGGCTCAACTCAGTGCTGAAGTTGCCTCTGTGTTTCAAAGTGGGTCATCATTTTGTGCATTGCACAAAATCGGTCCCATCACGACAAACTCCCAGTTGTGGGGTTGTTTAATTTTGCATGGCTTGCTGCTCCTTCCTGGCTGCAGATGTGCGAATATCACTCTTGTTGCATTGGAGATCAAAAGCATCAGGGGGGGGAGGAAGGGGAGGGTGTCCAAAAGTGGCCACAATAATATAATCCAAGGCCCCACCTCTTTTTCTATCCATTGCACACGTGAGACATTTAGGAAGGGGCAGGGGTCCAGATGCCGTCACTCAAGAAGCAGCCCTGTTGAATAGCCATAATCCGAGCCAACCTCTCTTGTTTTTGGGCAGTGATCAAATCATTGCCAAACCAGTTTTGTTTATCTTATGGGGCTGGGAAAAGATTTCTCTGCAATCCTTTAAACAGAAGCCTCTCATTTGGTAGCAGGAAAAATCAACAGTTTTGGCCTCTCCTCACCAGCTGCCGTGCATTGTTGGGTTTAAAAAAAAACAAAACAAACTGGTCACATTGATCTTTGGCTGGAAATGGTTTCCTATTCTGCCATCTGGTTTTATGGGAAACAAAAGAAAAATGTCCATGTGGCAAGCCATCATTTAAAACAGAGGCTTGAGGTGAATTTTTTTTTTCTTTTCGTCCTTTGTCTGTTTGTACAACTTTCAACTTTCCAAGGTTGAAAATCAGAATTTTAGGACCTTGAAAGGGGTGCTGTCCAGGGTACCACTATGGTAACGATGTCCTTGCAATAGAAAACCTGCCCTTTTTATGCGCATTGCTTCATCTTGGCCTCCATCTTGACCCACTGGGGGCCACCAACTCCAGTCTGGTGCCCAAAATGCAGAGGCTAAAGCCTCTGGTGTTATACAAGGGACTAGTCACCCTCTTCTTTTAACAGAATAACAGGTTTATTGTTTTCACAGTCAGGAAATTTCTCCTTAGTTCTAGGTTGGTTTTCTCCTTCATTAAGGTGTTAGTTATCACCTTTAAAGCACTCCATGGCTTAGGACCTGGGTACCTACGAGACCGTCTTTTGCCACCAATAGCCTCCCACCGACCAGTTCGTTCTCACAGGGAGGGACTACTCAGGGTACCGTCAGTCAAATTATGTTGACTGGCGACTCCCAGGGGGAGGGCCTTCTCTGTGGGGGCTCCAACCCTTTGGAATGAACTGCCCCCGGAGATACGGAATATCCCTGATCTCCGTGCTTTCCGCCGTGCCCTCAAGACCCTGATGTTCCAACAGGCGGGGCTAAACATACGAACATGTGAATGATTTTTTAAATGTTATCTAATTCTGGGTTTTATTTAATTGACCAAACTAAGTAATAATTTTAATTAGCAATTTTATGATGTTTGTGTGTCTATATTTTTCTTGACTGTACACTGCCTTGAGTCCTACGGGAGAAAGGCGGTATAGAAATATAATAAATAAATAAATAAATAAATAAATAAATAAATAAATAAATAAATTAGCTTCCATCCATTGTTTCTTGTTCTGCCTTCAGGTGCTTTGGGTAATAGCTTGACTCCCTCTTCTTTCTGTCAGCCTTTCAAATATTAGAACACTGCTATCATGTCTCCCCTAATCCTTCTTTTCCTCACTCATATTATTCCTACTTGAATCAGTTGATTTCAATTTAACATAACTGATATGCAATCCATATCCATTCCAATTTTAGTACCGTATATTCTTTGTATATATTTGTGTTTCCTTTTCCTTTCCTTTATACTTTTTCACTTTTCCTGTTCTCTTCTTACTCTTTATCATTTCTTTTGAGTGTTAGTTTCTTATGCATCTGCTTTGTAATAAAATTATTTGAAACAAAAGTTTATTATAAGTTTATAAAATACAAATAGAAATGAAAGTTTCAAAAGTTAAAGAAGAAAGAAGAGAGGTGCAGGAAGAAGTAAAAAATAGTAATGACTCCAGACCTTTTTTCAGTACAGTAGAATGTAAAAAAAAACTTACCTCAACCTTTTGCTAAATATTTCTAAATATTTCAAGCCGTTTCTAAGTCATTCTAGTCTTCAAGAAATCAAAGAAAAGAGCAACAAAGATGATTAGGGGGCTGGAGACTAAGATATATGAAGAAAGGTTACAGGAATGGGGTATGTCTAGTTCATTGAAGCATAGGGACGCGGTGGCTCAGTTGCCAAGATGCTGAGCTTGTCATTCAAAAGGTCAGCAGTTCAGTGGTTCGAATCCCTAGTGCTAGGTAACGGGGTTAAGCTCCCGTTACTTGTCCCAGCTTCTGCCAACCTAGCAGTTCGAAAGCACATAAAAAATGCAAGTAGAAAAATAGGGACCACCTTTGGTGGGAAGGTAACAGCGTTCCATGCGCCTTTGGCGTTTAGTCATGCCAGCCACATGACCACAGAGACATCTTTGGACAGTGCTGGCTCTTCGGCTTTGAAACAGAGATGAGCATGCCCCCTAGAGTTGGGAACGACTAGCACATCTGTGCGAGGGAAACCTTTACCTTTACCTAGTTCATTGAAAAGAAGGACTGGGGTGACATGCTGGCAGTTTTCCAATTTTTGAGGAGCTGTCACAGAGAAGAGGGGGTCAAGCTATTCTCCAAAGCACCAGAGGACAGAACAAGAAACAATGGATGGAAACTAATCAAGGAGAGAAGCAACCTGGAATTGAGGAGAAACTTCCTAACAGTGAGGACAATTAACCAGTGAAATCGCTTGTCTGAAATGGTATAATGGTTCCCTCTTAAGGCTTCCCTGGACCCAGCAGAATTAAAGAACGTTCGTCCAGTCTCCAACCTACCCTTTGTGGGAAAAGTTGTAGAGAAAGTGGTGGCACTTCAGCTCCTGCGGTCATTGGATGAATTGGATTATCTGGACCCTTTTCAGTCTGGTTTCAGGCCTGGCTACAGCACGGAAACTGCCTTCGTCACGCTGATGGATGATTTCTGGCGAGCCCGAGATGGGGGTCATTCCTCTATCTTGGTGCTACTTGACCTCTCAGTGGCTTTCGATACCATTGACCATGGTATCCTTCTGGGACGACTAAGGGAGTTGGGAGCGGGTGGCACCGTGTTGCGGTGGTTCTCCTCTTATCTCTCTGGTCGGTCACAGTCGGTGTTGCTAGGAGGACAGAGGTCGACCCCAAATCCCCTCATCTGCGGGGTGCCTTAGGGCTCGGTCCTCTCTCTCCTCCTATTTAACATCTACATGAAACTGCTGGGTGAAATCATCCGACGACAGGGGGTGGGATATCAGCAATTCGCAGATGATACCCAGCTGTAAATCTCCACTCCTCGTCAGTTCAGTGAAGCGGTGGATCCATCTAACCTAAAAGGAAAACCTTTGGTTTCAGTTTTATATTTATTTTACGAATTTTCTGAATTAAGTTTAAAAAGCTGATCCCATTTTTTTTTTTGCTTGGTCACAAGTCCACCACTAATGACCAGTGCATTTATAGGAGGGAAGTGCCCCAACCAATCAACAAATGCACCCAAGAATTCGAAAGTGTAATGTTTTAAATACTACTTTTTGCCTTTAATCTCAAAGATGGAAGAATTTGCAGTCTTCAATTTAACTGAGATCTATGAAACCACTCACTTGTATAGTAATATAGTAATTTTGAGCCCCCCCAATGCATTCTGAAAGAAGAAAAAATTAAAGATAAACAGAAAACTACAAAACACAACTGTTAATGAAAAAACTCATCCTTTCTTCTCTCTGTAACTTCCATTTTCACCTTCCCCAAGGGGTGTTACTGTGTAAAAATGTTGGCTTGACACGAACAAGAAGACTTTCAGATATTTACACAGTTACATTAATTCCTTTCTAATAGTGAATTAACAATAAGGGAATTTAATAGAAAATTGCTATTCCACTTCATTCTGACCCAAAGGACTCAAAACAGGTGGAATTTTCTTTTTTTCCACAAGCCAAAGCATTCCTGAGACCCCCAAAAGTAGGAGAAAGAGAGTTTCTCCTTCCACCATTAAGGCTGTATTTTGTGTGAAGAAAAAAAGATTTCTTTGCGGCCTTTGCCTCTGTCCTTGAATCTTTTAATTGAGTAAAGGAAGATAAAAATGCAAGTCTCAAAAAAAAAAAACCCCACTTGAGAAGATCAAGGATCTGCTTGGATTTTTGCTAAATCCCTTGATGTTCCTAAATTCAGAATAAGAGAGCCTGTGAAGTTGGCCTTTGAACAAGAGGAGGTGAGGTAGAGAAAATGGGATGAAGAGGGAGAGGGGGGGAGAGGGGGAGAGAGAGATGCTCTACCACTTCATTTGGTGAGAAAGCTCAATTTAAAAAGTTAACATTACCTGATCCTCACCAAAGAGCAGTCTACCTCTTCACCCAATCTGGAATGTTTCTTCCTAGTTGCAAAGAAGAAAGGAGACCTTTAAAAAACTTTGATTTTCTTAAAGAAATCAGACAATTCTTAAAGAAACTGTCTGGTTTGATACAGCAACCAAATAGGACAGGTACAGACTTCAATGCATAGTTAGGACTGCAAAAAAAAAACAATTGCAAACAGCCTGCCTTCCATGGAGGACCTGTATATTGCAAGCATCAGAAAGTGGGCGGAGCAAATATCTACAGACCCCTCACATCAGTGGTGGGTTCCTCCCGGTTCGGTCCGGTTCGGCCGAGCCGGTAGTGGTGACGATATGATGTCACTGAACCGGTTCTCCCTCCCCGCCTTCCCCCCCCACAGGTCGTAAGTGTGAGGACCTTCCAGAAATGACTTTGACCAGCTAACCACGCCCACCTAGTCACATGACCTCCAAGCCACACCCACAAAATAAGCCACGCTCACAGAACCAGTAGTAAAAAAATTTAGAACCCACCCCTAGCCTCACATCCATAAACTGTCTCAACTCCTCCCCTTGAGACATTGCTATAGGGCGTTGCATGCCAAAGCAACTAGACAGAGGGGCAGTTTTTCCCACCAGCCATCATTCTGTTCAACATCTACTTCCCACAATACTGTGTTATGTCTAAGGATATTAATACATATGTAGTAGGGCTGCCTTGCTATTATCCATCTCATCTTTCTTATTACCTTCTCCTATTGGTGTCTTATGATTGATCTCTTTATTCTTTGTATCTTATGATTTATGATGATTTATTATTTATACCTTTGTTGTTTGTACGCACATTGAGAGTTTATATACTGGAGATAAATGCCTTGTGTTTTCAATCACACTTGGCCAATAACAAATATTCTATTCTATTCGATTTTCCACCATTCCTCCTTTACTGCAGGAATCAACTGCTGGGAGTAGTTTGCCATCTTTTGTCATTTAAGGTGTATTTCAGAGCCTTCTTCTTCCCATCAGCTTCCAGTGGTCTCCAGGACTTTTGTGCCAGTGTGTTGGCTTGAATCTGTGCCCCCCCCCCACATCTTCTGCCTTTCTCAGATAGCATCAAGTTTTAACCTCCTTGGGAAGCCCAAGATTATTTCCCTGGTGAAATTCTCACCAGTTTTGGCCAAAGGCCGATTTGTTTTGGCACCTCCCTTGGTTGAAATGTGGTGCTCCGTCTTCCTCCATATGGAACCTCAGACCATCTCAAATTTACAATAAAGACTTTTTCCAGACAGTGATTTTGCCTTCCTGCGAGTCATTCTCCTCTGCCAAAAAAAGACGATTTTCTTATCGCTCAAATCCGTGACATTTTGCTGCTGGGGAACATTTTCTGTAGCGAGCGCAGTCGGGGCTTATCCAGCCGATCTTTCCTCAATCTGGTTTCCTGCAGATGGAAGGTCTGCAGTGCTCCACTCTGAGGCATTCTGGCTGGGGATTATGGGGGATGAAGTCCAACAGACCCAAAAGGCACCATCTTGGAGAAACAACAAATTTGCTGTCTGCAGATAGAAAAATAGGTTTGTTTTTTTTTAGAACATTAAATGTTGTTTTCTTTTGAAGAAAAATAGGCACTATAGTGCATAGGGCAGTGGATGCCTTTGTAAATCAGCAATGGAAAAGTTTGGAATATTTGAATTTTAAATAGAGGGAGGCAACAAGTCCGTTATCTCTGGTTTGGGGTTTGTTGGATCAGGAGGGACTTACAACCCTTGCAGCATCCCTAGGGATCCCTAGGGTCATGCGATCAGAATTCGGACACATGACAACTAGCATGTATTTACAATGGTTGCAGCATCCCAGCAACATGGGAATGCCGTTTGCAACCTTCCAACAACCAAACTCAATGGGGGAAGCCAGATTCACTTAACAACCCTGGTGAAAAAGGTTATAAAATCAGGTGCAACTCACTTAATAACTGCTTTGCTTAGCAGCAGGAATTCTGGCCCTATAAATTGAGGACTCCCTATATGGTGGTTAGAGTTAGAAAGGTAATCTAGGCCAGGAGAGACCCAGATTCAGAGTCCACCTCAACCTGGGGAAGCCTCTCTCAGCCCAGCCTCCATTGCGGTGGGGAGGGAGAAGGGAGGAATCCGGGGTCCTCAGAGAAAGGTGGGGTAAAGCAGGGGTCTCCAACCTTGGCCACTTTAAGACTTGTGGACTTCACCTCCCAGAATTCCCCAGCTGGCTGGAGTTGAAGTCCACAAGTCTTAAATTGGCCAAGGTTGGAGACCCCTGGGATAAAGCCGCCAGGAGAGACACTTTGAAGCTTCCGTCTCCTCTTTGATTGGTCTTCCGATATAATCCGGAATTCTAAACCACGGGCAGTTTCCCTTCTACAGGTAGCCCTCAACTTACAACCAGAGTTCAGCCCAAAATTTATGTTCCTAAGCAAGACATTCGTTGAGTCTTGCCCCATTTTACAACCTTTCTTTCCACAGCTGTTAAGTGAATCACTGCAGTTATTAAGTTAGTCAGACGGTTGTTAAGGGAATCTTTGCTTGTCAGAAGTTCGCAAAAGGTAATTCACGTGACCCCGGGATACTGCGACCGTCATAAATACGAGTCAGTTGCCAAGCGTCTGAATATTGATCACATAAAAGAGCCTTGATAGTACAGTGGTTTAATCCACCCTGTTATTAACACCAGCTGCCTGCAATTTCTGCTGGTTCGAATCTCTCCAAGGCTCAAGGTTGACTCAGCCTTCCATCCTTTCTAAGGTAGGTGAAATGAGGACCCAGTTTGTGGGGGCAATAAGCTGACTTTGTATAAATATACAAAAGAATGAAGGCTATTGCTGAGCACATTGTAAGCCGCCCTGAGTCTCCAGAGAAGGGCGGCATATAAATTAAAGCAAAAAAAACAAAAAAAAACAAAAAAAAACCATGGCCATCAGGATGCTACAACGGTCATAAGTGTGAAAAATGGTTATAAGTCACTGTTTTCAGTGCCATTGTAACTTTGAATGGTCAGTAAGCGATCTGTTGTAAGTTGAGGACTGCCTGTATTTTATTATTGCTGAAATGAGGGTGGATGGATTTCATTTTTTGTTCATGGTTGGTTCGGCGGTTGCCTTAAGTGAATAAAACCGTGATGAATTAACTAATGTCAGATGTGGCCCATTGATCGATCTATTATCTCCCCTCCCTGCACTGGAGCCAATGCCAGCCCCCCTCCCCTCCTCCTCAGCCTCACCGCCCCCTCCTTACACAGTATTTACTCGCGCCTTGGGCAGAACAAGAATCTTTCTCATGAAACAATTAGAGGCCATCAATATTCAAAAGCGAAGTCCTGCAGCGCAGCCTGATTTATGACTTCCCCTAGACCAGTGTTTCTCAACCTTAGTAGCTTGAAGATGGGTGGACTTCAATTCCCAGAATCCCCCAGCCAGCAGCGCTGGCTGGGGGATTCTGGGAGTTGAAGTCCACCCATCTTCAAGCTTCCAAGGTTGAGAAACACTGCCCTAGACTCACCCTGGCGCCTGTAACGTCTGCTGCTTTCTACTCCCCGGATGCAAATGCCTGGCTCTCATCCAGACTGGCAAGGGGGAAAAATAACCTTCACCTGAAAAATCTGAACACAGGTAGTCCTCGGCCTATGGCCACAATTGAGCCCAATATTTCCATTGCTAAGTGACTTAACCTTTGTTAAGTGAATTTTGCCCCATTTTACAACCTTTCTTGCCACAGCTGTTAAGTGAACCATGGCAATTGTTATGTAGGAACATGGTTTGTTAAGTGAATCTGGCTTTTCCCCATTGACTTTGCTTGTCAGAAGGTCGCAAAAGGGGATCACGTGACCCCAGGACACTGCGACCATCCTAAATATGAACCAGTTGCCAAGCGTCCGACTTTTGATCACGTGACCATGGGGATGTTGCGATGGTCGTAAGTGTGAAAATGGTCCTAAGCTGTAACTTTGAATGTTTATTAAATGAAGTGTTGGAAGTCAAGGACTACCTGTAATCTTATTTTATGGCCACGATCAAAACTGCACCCATAATGGCGCAATTGATGCAGGTTAAAAATCAGATGGAGCTGATTGGATCCCATCATCATGACATCATCTTGGTCCTCCTGCTTGCACGGCTTCTGCAAGATCCCCCTGGTGGTTCTCTCCATGATACAGCATTTTGCAGTACAGGTAGTCCTCAACTTACGACACAACTTGAGCCTGTTTCTGTTGCTAAATGTGACATTTGTTAGGTCAGTTTTGCCCCGTTTTGCGTCCTTTCTTAAAACCTCAGGATCCCAACTCTGAAATGTTCTTCTGAATGTCCCAAGTGGTTGGCAGTTGCCCAAGGCCACCTGGTGGCTCTCAGGTGGAACTGCGTGTCCCGGGCTCAGATGCGTTTAATGGTCAACATGGCGGACCAAAGAGCTGCCTTCCTCTGCTCTCCATTCTCCCGTCCACTTGTGTCCGAATTCTAGCCTTAAAAACCCTCCACCTCCAATTCCCTGTGAAAAATTGCAGCATGTTTTTGAGATTTTTCAGAGGAGAAATGCTTCCAAAGGCGATGGGATTTGTCTCCTGCTTCTCTTGGCTGGGCTTTCACCGTGGCTGAAGATGGGCGAGGAGCCATGTCAAGACAGACACCAAGTTGGGTAGGAGAGAAGATTAGGAGATTTGGCAATTTCAGCCAAATGTCGTGGATAAATTTATTCAAGCCTTGGGGAAAAGGAAGGCTCCAGTCACAAGAGGGGTGATTATTCAGGAGGCAACCAACCTAATTCCCTGTGACTTTGAGAAGAAGTCTCGGTACTTTGGGATGACATTTTCTGGCATCTTTTGCCCTCTTACCAACTAAAAGTCTTCCTGGCACAAAACTTTGCCAGCCAAATCATCATTTGCAGTTAGACTAAAGTCAATTTATTTTAAAGAGGCAATTAAATGATAGGTCTTTATATCTAATGATGACACCTTCAGCTAATTGGGCAAATTGCTAATGTGTACATTTGTGCACCCAGCCGGAGGAGAATTGAAGAAAAGGGAGGGAGGGAAAGGAAGCGAGGGGGGGAGGAGATGGATGGGGGAATGAAAGAGGGAGGGAGGGAGGGAGGGAAGGATGGAAGGAAGGAAAGAAGGAGGGAGGGAAGGGAAGCGAGGGAGGGAGGAAGGAGATGGGTGGGGGAAGGAAAGAGGGAGGGAGGAAGAGAAGGAAGGAGGGAGGGAAGAGAAGGGAAGGGAAGGGAAGGGAGGGAGGAGATTGATGGAGGAAGAAAAGAGGGAGGGAAGGAGGGAGAGAAGAAAGGGAGGGAGGGAGAGAAGGGAGGGAGGGAGGGAAATCCGTCCTCCTGGCAGACATGCCAGGTAGGTTACACATAAAGGAAAATGCAATTCACCATGTGCCTAGCAAAAATGAGCGGGGATTGGCATCTGTGAAGCAGAACTGAACTTCCATCTGTTTGGCTGTGGGTGGGCACAGAGGGAATAGCACCTCCCCTTCCTCCAAAGAGGAAACTTGCAAGACTTGAATTATTTAAAGTTTTATGCACACTGTCTTGGCTGTGAGGTTGATCTGGGAAACTGAAGGCCCTTTGCACGCTCAAAGGATATATATGGTACTGCAGGAATCCTCTAACTGCCGGTCAAACAATCCAGCTGGTCCTTGTGTGCAGCTCAGCATGAACACACACTGTAGGTACTCATGATGTGAGCCTAAGCCATTTATTTACAAGGGTCTCCGTATGGTCTACTGTTCTGACTTTAATTCTCCTTTTGGAAATTAGGCAGCCTTGACTGTGGTTGTATTGTTGCATATTGTTGCATTTCTCGTTTCTTTGAAATGGGCAGATCACAACAATAACTTTCTCAGGATGGATCATACATATGCAGATAGTCCTCAACTTATGACTGATCACTTAGCAACTGTTCAAAGTTACAACAGATCCCCAAAAAGGGACTTACAAGCCGGATGTTAAATTCTGACATCCAGGGGCTCCCTCCCTGGTTCATGTGAACCCATCTCAGACTCGGCTGTTAAGATGGCTGAGATCAGGACAAAGAGGGTCTCCCTCGTCTTCTCAGTTCAGGGATGGCTTCTGCCCCCCACACCTCTCCTAACCTCTGGAGTTGGCCAGAAAGTCCCTTCACAAGTGAAGCAAGGGCAGAACAGCAGGGTGACCTTAACAATAATAATCAGATTTTGGAGTTGGGGAGAGCAAGGATAAATGAACATAGAATAACAGAGTTGGAAAGGACCTTGGAGGTCTTCTAGTCCAACCTTCTGCTTGCGCAAGAGACCCCATGCCATTCCAGAAAAATGGCTGTCCAGTCTCTTCTCAAAAACCTCCACTGATGAAGCACCTACAAAAGGCAAGTCGGTCCACTGATTAATTATTCTCATTGTCGGGAAATTTCTACATAGTTCTAGGTTGGTTCTCTCCTTGATTAGTTTCCATCCATTGGTTAATGACCTTTTAGGCATCATGACATCATTGTGCAAACAATGCGAATCCACATCTTTGCTTCCTTTTCACGGCAACTCTAATCCCAGTTTTTCCTCAAGCTTTCAGTTTCTCTTTTGCAGATGAAAATGTGGTTTTTCTTAGTGATCAGGCAGATGTTCTCATCTGCCACCGAGAAAGGAAAAGGAATTGTGAGTGGATCTGGGTGTCTCTGGGTGTGTGTATGTTTCTTTTGTTGTATGTGATCATGTTCTTCTTTTTCTTTTTTCTTTTACATCTAATTAGCATCAATGCTTTTTTTTTAAATAAAAAAAAATAAAAAAAAACAGATCTGGTTTTGTTGTGACCTCTCTTGGATTGATGAGGAAAAATACAGTGCAAGTGATTTGAAATTAATTAAGGCATTCAATAAGGCACTGTATATGCACATTCACATGGCTTCTTCTCATCTCTGATGTAGACTGTGAGTCTACATAGAATCATAGGGATAGAAGGGACCTTGGAGGTCTTCTAATCCAACTCCCTGCCCAAGGCAGGAGTCCTTATTCCATGCTGGGCAAAGGGATGTTCAATCTTTTCTTGAAGACCTCCACTGTTGGAGCACCCACAACTCTGGAAGGCAAGCTCTTCCATTAATTAATCATTCTCACTGTCAGAAAATTCCAGATTTAATGTGCTTCCATTCATTGCTTCTTGTCCTGCCCTCAGGTGCTTTGGAGAATAAGTTGACCCCCCTCTTCTCTGTGTCAGTCCCTCAAATAACAGAAGACAGCTATCATGTCACCCCTGGTTCTTCTCTTCAATAGCCGCTAGACATACCTAGTTCCCTTAACTATTCATTAGACTGTTTAGCCTACAGCTCCATAATCATCTGTGTTGTTGTTCCATTTTATACTCTTTCGAGGGCATCTTTTTTGTATTGTAATGACCAGGGATTATATTACATTATATTATATTGCCAGAACTAGAGGCAATATATAAATTGTATATATTTGTGTAACATGTACAGGTAGTCCTTGACTTACATCAATTCATTTAGTGACCGTTCAAATTTACAATGGCACTGAAAAAAATGATTTATGATGGTTTTTCACAGTTACAGTTGTATCATCCCCATGATCATGTGATCAAAATTCAGACACTTGGCATCTGGTCCCTTTTGGGCTGAGTTTGGAACAAATGGCTTTTGTATTCCTTCTTTTAGACCTCTACAATTGGCCACATGTAGTTGCTACAAACCAAACCAATTTCAATCCAGCATTCAAAACTACAGATTCCAATTCAAGAGCAAATGATGGCTTGCAGTGAAAGTGTATGACACGTACCAAGAAGTGAGCTTATATGTAGGAACACAAAAAGAAAGGCAGGTCAGAGAAGAAGGAACGTGTGAGTTTAGGGATGACCTGCAAGCTAGTTTTTGGCTCTCCTATCACAACCATGGCTTCATATTAATTGTAGCCTGATGTGAAGGACCCCAAATACAAATTAGGTCACTCGAACTGGGTTTAGACAAAACCATAATGGTGTGCAAACCCAGCACAGGCTGTGAATGTTATATAAACTTACCCAGCTGATCTATGTTCTGTACTGTACCTAGAGGACACTTAAAAACAAACAAACCATATATTCCTGTGACTTCATTACTGTACTTCCACAAAAATGAAGAGACGATTCAAAGTCAAGATAACTAAATTAGTATGCAGGGAGACTATTTTTAGCATTGAGTCATAGCCGTATGCTGATTGCAAATTTGATTATAGAACATCTTGATGAAGTTGCTCTCCAGGGTTTTGGAGGTGGGTCAAGGCAGGGCAACAGGAGGGCAGTTCACAATTTCAAGATCACTCTTGTGAAGCCCAATCTGTGTGTTCTGGTGAAACGGTGGATTGTTGGAAATTCCTGCTGGAAAAGACCTTAGCGCACTAGGCAGAATTAAGTGTCCTTCAAAAGGATCTGTTCAGGTTCTTTGTACAGTGGAAGTGCTCTTTGCTTTTGACTTGATGAGAAGACCCAGTCCATGTCAAGACTGGCCAGTTGTGGTCCTTTTTTGTTTCTCTGCTCTACCTGAACTGTGTATTTCCTTTCCCCCACAGGACTGTCGGTTAATTTGAGGGATTCTAATGTCTGCAATTATGTTTTTACAAATGTGCAGAGTGGCCAGTTGAGCAGAGCATGGAGTGAACAACTTGATGGATGACCAACAAGATAAGGAATGTGCCTCGGAAGACCAAGAAACAATCTTGATTAATGGGGTGAAAGAGGATGGTAAGGATAGGAATCTGATTGTAGCAAGGGATCTGCCAACTCCTTCCTCTGCTTTCTGTGCCCAAAGACCAATCCTAAATGGGGCAGGGTTTTTCTGCCATTTCCAAAGATTGTTGGTTGGGATAAGGATAAGAATTCAGAAGTTTCTTTTTTAGCGATTTAATATTTCTGAGAGTCCAAAATTCTTCACGTGCCTTCTGTCATCCTGCAACACTTCTAACATAATTTGGCAATGGCAAACACCAGCATCCTAACTGACTTCATCAGAAGCCCCTAATTAGTAAAAATTGATATAAATTGATATATTTTCAAAGAAGCCAGAAACTTGCAAAATCATCCAAATCCTGGGCAATTTCAGTGAGAAATTCGAACTCACACATCAGAATTGAAATCATGTAAAACCGTGTTTCTCAACCTTGGAGACTTTAAGAGAGGTGGGCTTCAACTCCCAGAATTCCCCAGCCAGCATGATGAGTTTAAGTCCACAGGTTTTAAAGCAGGCTGACTGGGGGATCCTGGGAGCTGAAATCCTCTCATTCAATAATACTAAAATTGACAAACACTGATTAAGATTTTGGAATCTCATGAGATTTCAAATGACAATGATGACCGTCATTATCTAAAATTGCAGAAGCGATACTTGTTACGAGATGACTAAGATAGTCCCGGAGGTGAACATTATTTCCCCCATATTACAATGGAGGGATATCTTTTCCCTTCCTCAAGACTTCCTCTTAGCAGTGGCAGTTTAATAGGCTCCATAAAGCTCAGAGAGCACCAAGGACCCCTCAGGCCCCATAAAGGTTTGGGGGTTGTCCCTTATATCTACATTTTCATAACTGGCAGGATTTAAATGCAAAGCAATTGAAAGCTAATTCTTTGTGTCACACTTGGCCAATAAAGTATATTCCCATTCCTATATTCATATTCCTAATTGGCTACTTTACAAAAAAGAACATGTGATTTCTACATTCTGGATATGTTGTCCAAACTTGTTAATAGGAAACATTAATCCCCCTCTCAGATTTGTTTCCTTTTATGTTATTTAGCTGAGGCCAGTGATTTGGTGGGATTAATTTTGGCTCAAGAAGTAGGGCTTGTAGTGAATTTTCCTCACTTTTCTTGCTGATGTGCCTTGACTAGCTGGCGTCATTGGTATCTTCCATTTCCTCCATGATAGCATTGATTTCAAAAGGAAAATAACTAGTTTTGGATAGCTTTGCACTTCTCCTCCAAGCCAATTTATAAGTGATGAGTGCTGGAGATCCCAGGGAAGGAAGATCAAAATAGTCAAGATGTTGTCCATGACTGCACAAAACCTGCCCCTTCTTTATATATCACGAATGAAGGTGAATATACCTTCGTCCCAAGATAATGTTGCAGAATCCAATCTGGGTCAGTCACCAGGACTAGAGTGGTAAATCAGGACTCCTGTTGACTGATGAGGGGACCAAATTCATTGGTAGCCTCGCATTGTAATAAACAAGGACATACATTCAATTTTGCTGCTACGAAGATTGTTGGACAAGCAGGCACAAAAATAGGAAGGGAAGTGATTGAAGTCTGGAAAATGGGGCCTTCGTCAGTCAACAGGAGTGCTGATTTACCACCAGCTTATCAAGTATTTAGGAGGCTGAGGGCTTGACAGCACAAGGAAACAACAGCCAACAATTTAATAGCCAGCCAACAAGACTCCAATCAACAACTAAAAACCCCCACACAATAAGCACCACATAAATACTAACCATAGAATAGCCCAAAGCACACATTCCAGCAGAGGAGAAGTTCCCTGAGGATGGGCTCCAGCACAAATCTTGAAGTTCAGAAGACTAAACCTCTGGTCCCAGTGACCAACCCAAATTGGATCCTGCTGCATTATATATGTTCACAAATCATGTGCCTTGATTTTTTGACACACACACCCCCATTAGTTCTTGGATTATATTTTATTTATGGTTATAAAAATATAGTTTATCTACATAAAAAAATACAATTTTCCAATCTACAATATCATTGTACATTTTCAGATCAAACTCTCTGTGCCATTTCGGCAAAATCTGATCATGAGCATCTTAGGCTGAGTAAGAAAAAAATGAATTAGAAGTGCCTCTGCTTTTACAAAAATGTAAACATTTTTGGCCTCTTCAACTTTTTCTGCAGAGCCTGATCAACATGCATTAGGGGATAATAATAATAATATTCATGTACATGGAAATTAAATTTGAAAACAATAGAATTGTTATTATTAAAAATTCTCTGTACAGTGACCTCATCTGAGCTCAACTTGACATGAGAATATTAATTCAAACTATCTTACAAAGGTAAACAAGAAACCGAAAGCAGTGATACTTTTTATAACTGCTGGCCCAGAATTTCTGAGAGTTATTTTTTTAAAGTGAATTTAATAATGCATCAAGTCAATCAAACTAATTCATACTGTTCACCTTCCTCTGTGGCTCCATCTTCCATCAAAAATGGAAAGATCCAGAATGGCATTCTTACTAACCCTCTCTTTCTCTCTCTCTCTCTCTCTCTCTCTCTCTCTCTCCCTCCCTCCCTCCCTCGCCCTCCCTCCTTCTCTCCCTCCCTCCCTCCCTCTCTCTCTCTCTCTCCCTCCCTCCCTCTCTCTCTCTCCCTCTCCCTCCCTTCCTCCCTCTCTCTCTCTCTCCCTCCCTCCCTCTCTCTCTCTCTCTCTCACTCTCTATCTTGGCTCTTCTTTCAGAATCGAGCAATCTGGATGGTGACGACAAACCCCTCCATGGGGCAGCGGACGCTGCAGCCCCCTTTCTGGCCGTGACGTCCACAGGAGCAGCTCAGAAAGAAAGCCGATCCCAGCCAGCTCCGACTTCCAAGAAGGCCTGTTGGCTGAGCCCTCCTTCCCCCCTGAGACTGGCTGATGTCCCCGACCACATTTCCGATGACTCCTCCTCCGTCCATGCCATTTCCCTCACCTCATGCGTCACGAAGGGCATGAGCGCCTGGTCCCTGCCGGGAGACTGTGAGAAGGCCCCCTTCACCATGATGGAGCCCGGAAGCATGTCTGCCTTCACTGGCGACTGCCTGATGCAGCCGAGTCGGACTTGCCTGGGTTGCTTTATTGAGTCGAAGGACAGCCTGGATCCAGAACCCGGCATAAGCCTGAAAGTGGGCGACATAAATAGGGATTACGACACCTGTTCGGTCTCTGACATTGGGATCCACTGCATGAGCACGGGAGAGACCATGCGATACGGGGACCAGCTTCTTTCTGACCAGCTTTTAAGCTTCCCCGTGCATAAATCGAGAGCAGCCGACAAACGGGAGGCAGAGAAATCCGACAGTGACTCGGAGGATCCGACTCAGAAAAACTATTACGAGGGATTACTTTTGGACAAGTGCAATGGGGAGGAACCTTTACTAACCAACCCCAACCAGGAATGGGGTTATTTTGAATCTTTCATCAGTGAAAGCAAAATCGAGCTCCTTGACCTTTGCTCCAAAAATGAGCTCTCTGTAAATCTGTTTTCCGAGGAGGATGTGGATAATTACATGTTTGATGATGATGATTCAACCTTGGGAAGTGATGTCTGCTCTTTAAAGATTCGTTACGAATCCTTCCAGGACAATGTGAAGGAGAAAACGGGGGGCCTGCAAGAGGACACCCAGTTTAACTTCTTCCCCAGCGTGTTTAGCGGGTGTCCAAAAAGGGACAGTAGGACTGCTCTGAAGAGGGGACCCCGAGGGGCAACTGATCCTTCCCAATTCAAATCTGAGGAGACCATCATCTGGGGGGAAGAGGAGGGGGATGGACATCAGGAGGAGGAGGAGGAAGAGGAGGAAGAGGAGGAGGAAGACGAAGAGGGAGGTGAAAGTGAGAAAGTTGCCTTAAACAAATCTTGCACCAGTACAGAACTTGTACAGTACATCAGTCCCAAAAGAAATCACTTCTTGGAACTGGTGAACTCCACAGAGGACTCAGGGGAGTCCAGCGATGACAGCACCTGCACCGAATCATCTTTTGATGTGCTTCAAGACCTGAAGGACTGCAACAAGTATCTACCCCGGGACCACTCCAATTCCTTCATCCAACAGAATTACGGCCTGCGAGCCAAAAGGAAAGTGCGATATAGCGAAGACTACCTTTATGACGTGGATTCCATCGAGAGCGAGAAGATCGTGGACAAGAAGGAGTGGATCCCAGACGGTCCCAAGGAAGAAGACGACGATGACTGGTGTCCCAAGAAGAGGCGGAAAGTTTCTCGCAAGGAGCCCCCTGTCATCATCAAGTACATCATCATCAACCGGTTCAAAGGAGAGAAGCACATGTTAATCAAGCTTGGCAAAGTCGACCCCGGCGAGATGACGGTGACCTTGAGCGAGGAGTTGTTGAGCAAATATGCCAGGTTGGCCCCCCTGAAGTCGTTTTGGCAGGAGAGGTGGCAGACCCGGCTCAACTTCCTCAAATCTGCCCTCTACCAGAAGCAGAGTTTCTATCTCAACGGCTCCGAGGTGGCCTTCCTGTCCCACCCACGCAAGCGCAAGGGCAAGATAGCCCACCGGCACCGGATCCAGAGGATCAAGGCCATCGAGCAGCCCGTGGGCAAAGGCAGCTCTTGCTCATCAGAATCCAAGCAGCTCTGTTGCAGGATCACAGACGAGGAAGGGGGCCTGAAGGGGATCCGGGCCATGGCCATCGCGTCCCCCAGCTGCGTCAATGGCCTCCATTTGAGTGACATCGCTGGCCTGGCCCTCCCTCGAGGCAAAGCCCAGGAGAGGGAATTCAAAGGGCCCGAGAGAAAAGTCTTGCGCAGGATCAAATTCAAAAGTGAGGCCAGGTTGAAATGCAAGCGACTCAAAGCTGCCACCGCTCTGGCTGAGGTTTCGGCAGCCTTGGAGAGCCCAGAGTCGGCCACGGGGTTAAAGGACAAAAGTGCGCCTTGTGCTGCAGATGGCTCTCCTCTCTCAGAGAGCCAGGAGGACAAACTGGCAAAAAATGCCCTTTCCTTCCTACCCACCACCTGCACTTCAGACAAGCCAGCCGCATCTGCTAATCTGGCAGCAAACGTGCCCCTCATCCCTGGCGGGTACCTGCAGACGTTACTGGATGCCTCCGACTTGTCCCACAGCACTGGGATTGCGTACTTCAGTCCTGCCTCCTCGGAGCAGCCGCAGCAGCAGCAGCAGGAAACCCTCCCCAGCCTCGTTCAAGCAGAGAAGGCCTTCTGTGCCCTGCAGCCTGCCCAGAGCTGCATTTTGTCCCCACCGTCCGAATCAGAGTTACAGCAGTCCCCGAGTCCCCTGGAGATCGAGCCCAGCAACTTCCAAAGTGTTTGGCCAGCTGGCAAGGCAGGCAGCCCGAGCAGTCAAGGCTTTGCTGGGCAGCTCCCAGATGCCTCCCTGCTTTCGGCCGTAGAGTTTGGGAACTGTGCAGGGTCGGATGGCCTGCCAGCCTCGGGATACACCCAGGTCCATCTGAGCAACAGCAAGTTATTATACCAAAAAAAATTCCTCCTGGAGGGCCAGCAGTTGCAGTCAGATGACTCCTACCAGTCTTGTCCCTTCGGTAACCGAGAGGGGAATTTCCCCTTCCAGAGGGGCACGCTCAGCACCGATGACGGGAGACTTGTGAGCTTCGATTCGGTGGGCTCCCTTTCCGCCGCCTCTAGCAACTACAGCTCCTTGAGTTTAAAGTCTTGCGAGAAGGATGGAGATGATGAAATTGCTGATGACTTCTTAGCCCACTGCAGCCCCAAACTGGTGATTCAGCAAAGCATCGATGAAATAACGCCCTTGAAGGAGTCCACCGATCTTCTAGATATTTCTAACTTCACCCCCGACAAGTTCCGCCAGTCGTCCCTTTCGGAAATGTCTCCTCCGGATACCCCCAACCTTTCCCCACAAATTGCCGGGCCAGAAACTAAAACCCTGGGGAATATGAAGTGTTTCCCGGACGGCTCCCAAGTGGGGTTAAGCAACACCGAGAAGGTGAACTGGAGCTGTGGTGTTCTTCAAGCTCCAGACCAGGCGGATAATGGATTCACTTTAAATAATCATCAGTTTCAGTTCCATATGTTCACCGATGAGGATTCTGTCAGCCTCCTCGAAAAAAACCCATCCTTGTCAACTTTTAATGAGCCATCTGCCCAAGTTAGCACCAATAGCAAAGCGACAAAATCCAAGAGGAGAAGTTCAAGTAATAAAAATTTGGGTGCCAACCAAAGCCCAACCCAGAAAAATGTTCGGAAAAAATCCCCCAAAGCCAACAAAGGCTCTGAAAAGGCCCCCAGCAGAAATTCCAGGCAGTCTCCCAAAACTTCAAGGAAAGGGAAAAACGGGGCAGGGGTTAATGGAGAAAAGACCCTCGCCCTGGGCGATAGAGTAGCTGGTCTCTTGAACAGTTCACACTCCTCGTCAAAAACGTTAATCGAGTCCATCCAGCAGGGCAGCCCAAACGCCCTCCGGATAGGGAAGGCCAACGGCCTGTCCGGGGAATGGCCGCTGGGGAAGGACAGCAGCGGTGGCTGGTCCGAAACCAGCATAGGAAGTGCCAACAGCCTTCTTGATGATGATCAAAGAGAATTTGAGGAGCCGTCCAACATTTTGTCAAACATTGCATCTGGCATGGCAGATGTTCAGAGATTTATGATGGCCTCCATCGAGCCCTTGTGGGGGCCTGTCGGCCACAGCGATGTCTCTGATCTCTTCCGATCGCCCGAATCAAACAGTCTGAAACTGAAAACTCTTAAGATCCTGGCTGGCACGTCTCCCGAGTCCAAGAAGAAGGTCAACGGCAGCTCTTCGGGAGCGGGACGCAACCACAAATCGGGGAACAAGGGCTTGAGTAAAACCGGCAGCCGAGCTGCTCCGGGCGATCCGGGACGTTCCAGTTCATCGGCCGGCTACGCCACAGACATTCATTCTCCTTTTTTTGATAAAAGCTATAGTAACCTGAGCACTTTAGCCAAAAATGAACCTACCCATAAAAAGCTCTACCGACACAAATCCACGTCAAAGTCCCTGCGTGACGAGAACTGCAAAGTCAAGCGGGCAGAGAGAGAGCAGGGCCACAAAGGCCCAACCACAGTAGTTTCCTTTGAAAAACTGAGGTAATACCACACCAAGCTGGCTGGAATGCACCCTAACTTCCTTGCTCCCTGCTAAGCCCATCCCTGCTCATATTTTCCTACTTGGGAAACCAGAATTGCATGAAAGAGACATTTCCCTTTTACAGGTCTTTTTTCCGTTGTCGTTGTTGTTCTTGGTTTCGTTCTCAACGTGCATGAAAACACTTATTTCTTGCAAGCTACTTCAAAAAGAATGACTTTTTTTTCTGGCTTGGCTGGGGCCGGGGGGGTTGAACACCGACTAACAAAGCTGTTCCCTTTTTTTCTTGCTGTTTGGCTTCTTCTGATTTGAATTCCTTTATTTATTTTAAAGGGTTAATTCTGTGCTCTTTTTTTAATGGTTTGGAAAAGAGAGGAAGGGAGGGGGGGAAGACTCCCGGGGAAGGGGGGGGAGACTTTTTGTAAAAAAAAAAACAAAACACACCCAAAAAAGAGCTGCGTCCCCGAAGCTGAGATTTTTAAAGGGTCTTTTTACATTTGCAGAAGTCACAGTTTCATCCCTAGTTGAGTGCTAAGAGATGATTCCACGTGTTTTGATTCCTGATGATACCTTTCTCCCTACACCCCAGAGCTCCGTCTTTCAAACACCCCCCCCCCACCCCCCATATGATTCCACAAGTTAAGATGGCATATCAAATCTTTGGTTTTTCTGCAGGGATACAGACTACATTCTTCTTAAGGCAGAAACAGCATTTGGGGGTTTACCTGTGTTTGGAGAAGAGCTGCTGTCTTTTTCTAGGAAGAAGTTTGGAGTTTGCTTGGTTTCCCAACCCTTCCCCTGCCCCCTTTTTTTTTTTAATTCCCCTTTGTTTACCCCATGTCTTTCTTTTGCTCAAAAAGAGGAAAAAATGCAATGCCTTGTCATATGTCCAAGTGTTTAAAGTGCTGAAATGGAAAGTTAGAAGTGGTGAGAGCTTTGGAAGCCAATCTCCTTCCCCTTTTCCAAAGGCCTCTTCTTGTACGATAATCGCTGCCCTCTGACCAACACCACAAATTGTGCCAAACTCCAAGTGTTGTACTGTACATACTTTTACATCTCTTCTGGGTTGTGAATGTTTGGTGGTGCTTTTTCTTTCTTGATTTCTTTTTTTTTTTAATTTGACGATAAACATTCCGGTGAAACAATTGGCCAACTCTCTTAGGCAGCCGCCGCCACCCAAAAGTTGAGGATCTGTTTGCTCCTGAGGTACTGAATGTTTTACGGACCTACCTGAGTTCTTCTCTGTGCCAAATTGACTTACCTCATTGAATGGCTGTTTTCCTGTAGCTTGCAACTCTAAAGGAGGTGGGGAGAAGGTGGGAGAGGCTTTAAAAAAATAGGGATAGCTGGGCCCTCTCCAAAATCTGAACGAATACAGATATATATACAAATAGAAAACAAGGTAGTAAAAAAAAATAATTATAATATTAATCACTCAAAGTAACAGTATTGGAAATTCAAGCGATTGCATTTAGTGGTTTTAAAAGCAGCTGTTTTTCTATCACCTGTTTTGTTTTGAGCCAAGCCTCCCAGCGGAAGATAATTTCAAAAGCAAAGTTGTATTGTTGGCACTTTGTATCCGTTTTCTATATTTTGTAATACAAACCTGGGAATTTTAGGAAAAAAAAAAGCCGTCTGAAAAAAAAAAAAACCAGAGCGATGCATTTCATAGACACTATATTGATAATTTCATTTTGAGCTTTTTTGTAACCATTTTTATGCTCCTTGTCGCAGGAAAAACTCGCTGACTCAAAAATATGATGTTTTCTAAATGTTTTAACCTTTGCAATGACAATATTATTTGAAGGTTTGTAAAAAAAAAAAAAAAATTGAATCAAATGTAATTGTTAATGCGATTCCAGATGTAATGTCAGCCCTCTCACCTGCCAGGGAACGTGGAATCAACTTCCCATCATCCCTAACTGTGAATGTCCGGGAATGCAGTCCACACTTCCAGAGGGGCACAGATGGGGGGAGGGAAGAATCAAGATGGCAGTTGCCACCACATGCAACTACAAAGCCTGTGGGGGCTTCAGTCCAGCCATCATGGCTACCATCTTGGCTTTCCAAACACCCCTCACCCCTCAGGGAGTCTGATTTACACACCTCAAAGAAAGTTGACCTTCTTGTGATTGAGGGTCCAGATTCAGAATGTTTAAAAATGGAGCGTTTTCCCCCTACACACGCACACGCACCCCTCTGAGAGGAATAAGTGCTGGCTACTTAAGGAAATACTATTCCCCCAAAGATCTTATTTCGAACCGTATTCCCTGCCCCAGATCTCCCTCGAAGGAAAAAAATGTCTTAACGTTTATTGCGTACCTGAGCCTGTGTTTTTGCTCTTGATCTATGGTGAAACTTGATGGGGTGGGGGTGGGGGGGACTTCTTGTAGAGGAGAAGGGAGTGAATTGATGCACTGAAAAAGAGTCTTAGGGAAAAGGCTGATGAGCAATTGATGGAGTGATTACAGCAGCCCCCGGGCCAGCTTACTTTTCTTTCAGGATTCGGGGTTTTAGTTCTGAGATACCGAAATGTGTTTGGCTCCCCTCCTTCCACTTCAGTAAAAGAAGAGAAAGCAGATGCCTAAAAAAAATTCCAGACTATGTAAGAGAAAGCCATTCCCCTTACAGGAACCCTCTGAGAGAAGATGGGTGTAGTAGGCTTGTCCAAGCCCCCAAGTTTACATAAAAAATAGTGTTCCTAATGCCTGTATCTCTGGAAACAATACTGTGTGCTAAAGCCCTCCAATTGGGTTAGACTTCAGTTCCCCTAATCCTGAGTCATCACCCTTGATGGCTCAGGACTAGAGGAGTTGATATCCAAGGCATTTTAGGGCAATGGTTGCACTGGTTGATTGGTCAAGGTAAGAAGGACTCACCTTCTATTTGCTGATTCCATGTCATTGTCCATACTGTCCTGGGAACTAGAAGAAGAAAGCTCTAATTTCACAAGGAGACTATGCTTAAGGATGAACAGAGAGGGCTGGTCCATTCCATACCAGCACACATGGGCTGAACTTTGGAAGGACTCTCACCTGGAGGTCATCAGCCTAAGCACTGCAGGGAGTAGAGACAGGATCCCTCACCATTGTCAAGCTTCAAAGACCAACACAGACAACACTGTGATTCTTCTAAGAAGATTTTTTTTTATTGTTCCTCACCTGTAGACAGAATCTTGCCACACTAAAGCAAACTTCTTGCCCCATCAAATTTACTTGCCCTCCTTCTGGGAATACAAACAATATCCCCATCGCAGCCATCTTCTGGAGGAGGGCATCATCCTCCTTAATAGGACCTTCATCTCTTTTCACCAAAGAAAGGTGTGCACCAGGACATCTTTTGGGAATAAAGACGGGTGAGGCACCAGGCAGCATTGCACTCATGTGATTGCCTTGCCTTGTTGCACACCATAGTATTCTACTTGGGATGCCAAGGCGGGATTTCTTTTGCTTTCTTTAACTTCTCCCCATTCAATGGGTCTTCTTCACCATCAACAGATGTAGGTCATTCATTGTTGCAAATATCTAGAGCAGCATCCTGAACAAATGGGGCCATTCTCCACTCTCTCAGTATCAGCAAAGTGGACAGGGAATTGCTGTCACGTGCCAGGGCTCATCCCCCTCCGCTTACACCCACCAGTCTATCACCACTGCTGGACTGAGCCAGGGGCAGATCTGTTGGACATCCTGGGCAGAGTTCCTCAACTTCATCACCTTTAAGCTGGGTGGATTTCAGCTCCCAGAATTCCCCAACTATGCAGCAGGCGCTGAGATTGAAAAACATTGGCTTACGGCAAGAGGACTCAAAATATGTAGCCTTGCCCCTTTGTGCTTAGCAAAGACGGCAATGAGTCAAAATATGCCATGTCAAGAACACATGCAAACGTTCAAGAGCCCAGTGAGAGGTCTGGAGGTCAAGATACCCACAGGGCAATTGGCATCTACGTGGGTCCTTTAAAAAATGCTTTCGATGATTATGGTCCTGCTGATAGGAAACATGGTGGAATGTCCGTGCAAGGAAGACCAAACCAAAACACCTGGGAGCCACGTGTGCCACAGACCAAACCATTGTAAAATAGATGGGTTGGTGATCCATCGGCCCTCCTGTGTGGAAGTTCTATGCAAATAGAAAATAAGCAGGGGATATGCAATTGGAATAGAATAGTAGAATCTTGGAGGTATTCTAGCCAACCCCTGCCCAACACAGGAATCCTTATACCATCCCTGTCTTTTTTCTCTGTTATGAAAGAGGTTTCCTTGAAGCTAAGGCTCCCCGCCCACTTCCAAGTAGGTAGCATTCACATTGGTTTTCCCCAGATGCAGTCAAGAGGTACGACTTTATTTCCACATGAAATCCTCTAAAAAGAGGGGTCCAAATCCCGAATTATCAGCTAAAGGATTTGCAGTACTTTCAATTCGCATTTTTTTCTGCCTGTTGAATCCCTAGCTGATAAGCTAAATACATTTATTTAGTAAATGTATCCATAAAATAAATTTGACTTCCATCTTTCTCTATCTAAATAAGTGTTTTGCAAACTTGGCCACTTTAAGATGTGTAAAAATCTAATACTTTTTTTTCTTTGTTGTACTTTATTTCAATTTATTTTTATAAATGCACTTCTTACTTTTTGTCTTTGATAATACATGTATTTTTAGCTTTGTATTTTATTCTTTTCTTTTTTATTGTTTCAGAAACAATCAAAGGATTTTTTTTAAAAAAGCTGGCTGGGGAATTTTGGGAAATGAAGTCCATACAGCTTAAAGTGGCCAGTTTGAAAAACACTGATCTAGACCTTTCTCCGTGTGTTCAGCCTTGCAAGGCTGGCCTGCAATTAGCTCTCTGTCCTTTTTTTTTTTTCTTAGTCAACCCCCCCCAAGCTGTGGGCATCCTTAATCTCAACCTGCTCCCTGTTACAGTTCACCGCTAAGTGCTGTGCTTTCCAAATGCCGTTTCTCATATTTTTGGGTGGTTTTTTTTTTTTATCAAATTCCATTCATCCATTACACTGATCAATCTCCCTCCCTCCCTTTCACTCTGACACTTATTCTCACACTTGCACACAGAGAGAGCTCAGAATTCCTAGGGAAGCCAGTGTGTTTTGTGCCAACTTATTCTGTTGGGGTTGGATCTTTCTGCTACCTCAGCTCCTTGGCATTCTCACAAGTCCTTTCTCTTTATGCTTTGGCCAAAAATGTCACAGCTGTGTTTGAGATGTGCATTGGAACATAGAATAACAAGGCGGAAAAGGACCTTGGAGGACTTGTAATCCAACCCTTTGCTCGAGCAGGAGACCCTAGACCATTCCAGACCAATGGCTGTCCAGTCTCTTCTTGAAAGCCTCCAGTGATGGAGCACCCACAACTTCCAGAGGCAAACTGTTCCACTGGTTACCTGTTCTCACTGTTAGGAAATTTCTCCTTAGTTCCAGGTTGGGTATGCCTTTTTATCAGAAATTGATTAAAAGCCGTGTAAATAGGGTCTCAGTCTTGGACTTTCTCCACATTTCTTCTTTTTCAAACGTATTTCCACATCTTGCACAGCCACGTTTCCTCCTGAATTTGAACTCCTCCCCTGTTCTCTGACCCCTTTCTCTTGCTTGCAACTGTTTTGTCAGTAGCATCCAGCTATCAATCTCTATTTTTAATCTTTTCAGGTCATTTAGCAATGACAGGAAGAAAGGCAGAGGATGCTAGACTGGCAGCCCTTCAGAGGAGGACGGGGCAGCCACAGCAAGATCATAGAGCAGATATGAATCAGGGACCCCCATCCTCAAAGGGGCTGCAGCCGAGCCAGCCTGGGAGGGAGGCACTTCAGGAATTTTAAGGCACCTCTTTTGCGGAGGTCTCAAGCAGCCTTTCTCAACCTCAGCAACTGTAAGATGTGTGGATTTTACTCCTTCCATGAAGATTCGAAGGCAGAGCATCCTTTTGAAAAGCTTTTCAGGATTGTTGGAGAAAGGGGTTCATTTTTCTCAGGGCTCAATGTTGTTTCCCAGCAGATTTTCCAAGAAATGAGAACCTATTTTCCTCTCCACCCGTCTGTGCCAAAAAGCAGGAAATGAACCAAGGATCCTTCTTTTTCATTGCCTGTCGCTGTATGACAAGGGGTTGTCTTCTAAACTGTGGACTGGAACACACGACCATTTCTTGCGATCTTAGATTTAATATTTAAATATCATATTGCAGGTTGAGGCAAACATCTGAGCATCTGATGAGCAAAACTGAGCACCTCAGTTTTGACCGATGCTCCTGTGTCTAAATTAGGGCATCCTTTTTCTATCTGTCACTTTCCACATGGGAATCTGGTTATCTTTCGGAAGGGAGAGCAGTGAGATAACAGCCGGTAGGCACACATGCACACATGCACGCACATATGCACACCCTTCACAACTGTTGCTTGATGCTTAAGAATCAGGGCAAAACACAACATAGCCAGAAGAAGCTTTTTTCCCCATGCATGTCAGCAACAGGGGCAGCCGTGTCTATTGTTTATGTGATGCATCATTTGAAAAGAGCTGCAGGCTGCCATCTTGATTTTTTTGACCATACTCTGTGCAGACTCCCAGTTTAAAACAATATTCTAGAGAGGCTATGCTGCCTGTGGCCTCTCCTCCATTGTTACCCTCTGGGGATTTGGGAAGTTGTAATTCATCACATCTGGGCTGTGGTGAGAAAGGCTGCCTTAAGGTTCCCGTCCTTTGCTCAAGTGGAAAGAGGACTGCTGCGAACACGGATTCCCAAGCCAGAGGAAGCCCCAAACGCTCCATAAAAGTTAAAAGATATTTGGGGGAGGGGGAATGATCTACCAATGCACATGTCTTGTCCCAGATTTACCTCTGCTAAGGGAACTGGAATAAAACTGGAATAATAAAACTGGAATTAATTTGCATCGTAAGGCATGCTTTTTCAAAAACTGCTTTCCCTTTTCTTGTATTTCCTTTTTTTAAAAAGGCAGTTCTACAAGTAGTCCTCAAGTTACAACAACAATCGGGACTGGAATTTCAGACACAAAGCAATGTAGTCATTAAGAGAGCCACAATATCCGTCCAACTTGATTTTATGACCATTTTTACCCCAACCATTTGTCTGGAACGGTGTAGGGTTTCCTGCTTGAGCAGGAGGTTGGACTAGAAGACCTTTAAGGTCCCTTCCAACTCTTGTTATTCTGAGCTGCATAGTCGTTAAGTGGATCACATCACCAGATTGTTACCTTGATCTGCTTCCCCAACTGCTTGTCAGAGGCTGGCTGGGAAGGTCCCAAGTGTGATCATGTGACTACAAGACTGTAAATGCCAGCCAGATCAAATTGCTATCTCCTGACTGTCACGGTTACGCAACAGTCATAACTTCGAGGGCAGGTCACGAGTCACTTTTTCCAAGGTGGTCATAACTTGGAATTGTTAAACAGTTGTAAGTTGAGGACTAACTGTATTTTTCCCACCAGGTTCATTTCTTTCCCACCCTTCTTGCTGCAGCGGTAAATCTAAAGGCATCTTTTAAAATTAGGTCTGAACCCAGACAGGTGGAAGGGGTGACCCAGTCTTAACGTTGAGTCCTATTGAGAGAAATGGCCTTCCCAAATTGGAAGTTCTCTTCAAGTTGGCCAAGGGCTGTGGGAACTCCTAGCCCTGTGGCTCTCAAGGATGCCAGGATGGAGAAGGCCTCCTTTGCAACCCATCCCCATCCCATCAGATAGCAAGGTGCACGGAGCAGCTCCCATCTGGCACCTGAGACTGACAGCTTCTCCGATTCCAGTGCATGCTCTCTTTTTCAAAAAAATAAACGCACAAAGGAGATGGGTTAAAGTGAATGGGGGGAGGGGGGACATCTTTAGCTGAAGTAAGGCTGTGTACATTCTGTTTCTCAGGTAAACAAAGGACCCTACGGACATTGGAGATTCGGCCTTGAAGGGTGGGGGAGGCCAAGGGGGAAATGGGGCTGGACTGCGAGGGGATGATGCCTGAGAGATTGGCATGGGAAGAAAATGGAGCCTGCAAACACTGGAAGAGTTGGGTGGGGTGTTACAAAAGAGCCTTTTGAGATGTAGAGCAGGGGTCTTCAAACTTGGCCACTTTAAGACTTGGGGACTTCAACTCCCAGAATTCTGGGAGTTGAAGTCCCCAAGTGGCATAGAACATAGAATAATAGAGTTGGAAGGGACCTTGGAGGTCTTCTAGTCCAACCCTCTGCTCAAGCAGGAGACCCTATACTATTCCAGACAAGTGGCTGTCCAGTGTCTTCTGAAAAAGCCACCAGCCAATGTCTGAAGGCAAGCCGTTCCACTGGTTGATTGTTCTCACTGTTAGGAAATTTCTCCTTAATTTCATGTTGCTTCTCTACTTGGTTAGTTCCCATCAATTGCTTCTTGTCTTGCTTTTTGATGCTTTGTAGGAGCCCCTCAAATATTGGAACACTGCTATCCTGTCTCCCCTAGTCCTTCTTTTCATTAGACTAGACAGACATACAAGTCTTAAAGTTGCCATGTTTGGAGACCCCTGACGTAGAGAAAGGAGAAAGGGTTGTTCAAAAGCACAAAAGGGGGTATATTTTGAAACTGTGAGGGAGGCAACGAAGCCTCCATTCAGCTGCTTTTTTCGTTCTGAGTCCCCTTCGGAAGCAGGGGAACCCCCTGCTCTCCTTCTGCAATTCAGGGTGGGCCCCGCTGCCCCCATTGCTTTGAATGTACTGCTCCTTCGCTTCACTTTCGTAGAATTAGAGGCACCTCTCTCCTGAGTTGCAATTTAGGCGGGATCTGCAGGGTGTGGGCAAGAAAGTCAAGATGTCGGGCGCCACGGTGCCATCTGGGCTCTGCCTGTGTTTGAGGTGCATCACTTTGATCCCAGCTGCCATCTGGACTTCCTTGGCCGCATCCTTGGGGACACCCCCGGTTGCCACTGTTTTACGGTGCTAACTTTGATCGCCCCTCCCCCCAAGCATTGAGGCGAAGCTACTTGGCCCTTGGAATGAATGTAACATACCAATTTCCGTTTAATGGTGTACACTGCAATTTTAACATATTTGTGAATGATTTGCCTTTTATTTTTCCTTTTTTTCTTTTAGAACAAGCTTTATATATATTCTGTAGAGTCAATTGAAGTATAATTCTTAAGGATCACTCTAAGACGCCTACAAAATCTTGTATATTTTTAAGTGTGCCAATTTGTAAAATATTTTGTAAGTGTATATTTTTCTTAGGAAAGTGCTGTGAAGTGTTTGTATGTGTGCGGTTCCCCTTTTTGGCACTCCACCGAGGTGCTAATAAAAGGATGTATACTTCAAAGGTTTCTGGTTTTAAAAACCAAAATACAAAGAAAAAAATTAAACTTTTGTTGGGAATTTTGTAATAAAAAGAAATGTTGTGAAAGAGTGTAGTGATATTGTGTAAAGGAAACTGGAAAAAAAAATTTGTGAGCGCTTTGCTGTTTTATAGATCCTCCTGTAAATTATTCTTGTAATATTTTTGGTTTTGTTGTTCTTGTTGCAAAGGTTTTAAATATTTGTGACTGACTCTGTACGGTGAAAACGTCATATTGTTAACTTGCTGAGTTTTGTTATATTGTTTATGGAATAAATAAAAATAAAAAAACTCATTTTAAGATGAAGTATGCAAAGAAATTAAGGTCCCATTTTTTTGAATATCAGTCTGGTGGCAGAATATGATTTCAGACACAATTTCTAAACTCTGCAGGTCATTTTGTTCGAACTTGAGTTTCAAATTCTCTAAATCAGTGTTTCTCAACTTTGGCTACTTGAAGATATGTGGACTTCAGCTCCCAGAATTCCCCAGCTAAGGTTGAGAAATACTGCTCTAAATCAGGGGTCTCCAACCTTGGCAACTTTAAGCCTGGAAGACTTCAACTCCCAGAATTCCCCAGCCAGCAAAGCAAAGCTGGCTAGGGAATTCTGGGAGTTGAAGTCCTCCAGGCTTAAAGTTGCCAAGGTTGGAGACCCCTCCTCTAAATCACAAATGTAAATGCTTTAGCTTGATGAAGAAACAAAATTGTTAATTGCCTGCTCTTATTTGGTACTTATTCTCGTCAAATAGCTCAGTGCTATCTCCTGGTAGAAAATGTTTTATTTTTTCCTGGCAACAATTCTTCCAGTAATTTCTCCATGCTGTTTCCTCTTTTGCTCTGCAATATTCAGATCTGGAGATTCCTCTCCTTCAAGTAGCTTCCGAAGCACTCAATTAAATGGCTGGATGATGACTTTTGTGAGAAAAACTAACTTTATCCCTAACTGGTGCGAATCTTCTCCAAATGTGGAAAGGTCTGTTGAGGTCAATGGACCTCCCAGGTATGTTGGAAAGGGAATGTGGCCACCTTGATTCGACACATTGCCATAAAGTGATGTGTTTAGCTTTGACTTTCCATGCTGAATGAGCCTAGTGATCAATAATTAGTACATAGCATGGATGGAGAACCCAACTGATTCAGTAAGCCATGGCTAAACCACTTTTGCCTGTTAAAGAAATGAGAGTTTATTGGAATTCAGAGAGTTCCACCCACAGCTTCTCCTTTGCAAACTTGAGGGACATCTTTACCATTGGATCTGAAGACCAACAGCCTACTTGGAAAACCAGGAGGAAAAGGAAATCCTGCTCCCTGCCCACATTTGATGGGCATCTCACCATTTTGCACCTTTCTCTTGCCAATCATCTTCTACAGCAGACTGTCGTCAAGACATTACAATGTCCATCGTGCCTGTCCCCATGGCCAGTGGCTGGAATGACCTGTTTCAGACTGTTGCACCAGGACTTCTCAACTAAGGGCCTACTACACCCCCTTAGTGGCAGATATTGTGAAGACAAAGATGGTCTTTATTTTCAGAGCATGTACTGGCCATTCAGACCAGAAATAGACAGAATAATTGGCTGACTATCTGGTCCTCTATTTCCATTTGGTCAGAAATGGGCTATTTTTCAAGAGAAGACTCCACAATTGCGTGACAAGGAAAAAAGGGGAGGACTTTATATTTAAGTCCTTCCAGGTGAAGCTGCCCCCAGACTCTTTCTCACATTTTTTTTACTTTCCTGAGTTGAGCTGAGTGGATGGCCTTCTTCTCCATCCTCCTTGCCATAGCTAGAATGTTCATGTGGTTGCTGACTGAGGCCAGGAAACAGGAATAATAATAATAATAATAATAATAATAATAATAATAATAATAATAATAATAATAATAATAATAATTTTATTTCTATACCGCCCTTCTCCCGAAGGACTCAGGGCAGTGTACAGCCTATTTAAAAACACAGAACAAAACAACGATTAAAATTTAAAATCATTAAATAATTAGGCTCCAATTAAAATCCCAAAAATTTAAAATACCCCAATTTAAAATTATTGTGTTGATAGCCCGGCCTGGCGGAACAACAGGGTCTTCAGTGCGCAGCGAAACACCCGGAGGTCAGAGATCTTACGTATTTCCAGGGGTAGTTCGTTCCACAGGGCTGGGGCTCCCACAGAGAAGGCCCTCCCCCTGGGTGTCGCCAGCCGGCATAACTTGGCCGATGGCACCCTGAGGAGTCCCTCTCTGTGGGAGCGGACTGGTCGGTGGGAGGCTACTGGTGACAGAAGTCGGTCTCGAAGGTACCCGGGTCCTGTGCCATGGAGCGCTTTAAAGGTGGTGACCAACACCTTGAATCGCACCCGGAAGACCACTGGGAGCCAGTGCAGCTCGCGCAGGAGGGGTGTCACGTGGGCGCAACGAGTTGCACCCATAAGCACCCGCGCGGCCGCATTCTGGACCAGTTGGAGCCTCCGAGTGCTCTTCAAGAGGAGCCCCATGATGAGGGTGTCCTTTGGGAGGGGAAAACATAGAAAATGTACTCCTTCCCTCTTAGGATCTTAGTGGGGGACATAATCACAACAGAAGGCAACCATGCATGCTACAACTGTTGCATACGTTTATTGGATAAAATCTTGAACGAGAGATCCTTTGGTGCTCTCTGGGCTTGGTTGTCCCAAAGGTGCTTTTTCAAAACTTGGCTTTCTTTGTTTTTCCTTGAAGACATTTTATTTCTCATCCAAGAAGCTTCTTCAGTTCTGAATGAAGAAGCTTGAAATCAGAAGACTGAAGACGTTTCTTCGATGAGAAGTGAAACTTGTTCAAGGAAAAAACGAAGTCCAGTTGTCTTTTGAAAAAGCATTTTTGGAACAACCAGGACCGGCATGACTGGGGAATCTCTACAGACACACTGAGCTTGGTTGTTTTCCTGCAGACGTTTTATTACCCAACTAGGTAACATCATCAGTACCAGTCTTAAATACAACTGACTTTCTAAAAACATTTCTCAGTTTCAAATAACAAGGGGTCCACATTGTTCTTCAAGACGATTTTCCCAACTCATGAAAGTAGAGAGATTGTTTAAATGAACAATCAGATAGTTAGGCAACATTTTGTAGCTTCCCAATTCCAGAAGGATTTCTTAGAGTGAAAAAGATGGTGAGAGAAGTAGAAGGCAAAAAACATCAAATAATAATTACCTATAGAATGGAGAAGCTCTTATTATACATCATACCTGTACACATCCTTCTCGAGCTTTTTAAAGTTTACACACTCCTTTTAGTCTAGTTTAATCTAGTGAAAGGAAGAACTAGGGGTGACATGGGGCAGTTTTCCGATATTTGAGGGACTGCCAGAAAGAAGGGGGAGGGGTCAACTGATTTTTCCAAAGCACTTGAAGGCAGGACAAGAAGCAACGGATGGAAACTAACCAAGGAGAGAAGCAATAGTGCTATAGCACTTCAACAGCACTTCAATTTATATACTGCTTCACAGTGCTTTACAGCCCTCTCTAAGCGGTTTACATAGTCAGCATATTGTTCCCAAACAATCTGGGTCCTCATTTTACCAACCTCAGAAGGATGGAAGGTTGAACCAACCTTG
The DNA here is from genome assembly GCF_059756535.1 of Pantherophis guttatus. Taxonomy (NCBI): domain Eukaryota; kingdom Metazoa; phylum Chordata; class Lepidosauria; order Squamata; family Colubridae; genus Pantherophis; species Pantherophis guttatus. The sequence goes on from NC_142074.1 coordinate 4,303,112, forward strand.
AAGCAACCTGGAATTAAGGAGAAACTTCCTAATAGTGAGGACAATTAAACCAGTGGAACATCGGAACATCCAGAAGTTGGGTGCTCCAACACTGGAGGTTTTTAAGAAGCGACTGGACACAAACGAAACAAACAAAATGTTAAGAAGTTATATTTATGCAGCTATACTTACCAAGCACATCTAAATTTTATTAAAGTAACTAAAATATCTTTACAATCCCCAAGGCATGTCACAACTTTTGAGCACCCCTAATGTTTGGAAATTGAAAGTTGCAAAATTTAACACGCCCTACGTGGGCAGCCACTTGTCTGAAACGGTATTGGTATAGGGTCTCCTGCTTTAGCAGGGGATTGGACTAGAAGACCTTCAATTCCCTTCCAACTCCGATCCTGGTGAAGATGATCTCCCCTTTTATACCCTGAAAGGGTTGGCTTCTGACCATCTGGATTCCTGGGACATTCTTGATCATCAAAGTTCATATCCTCATTTTCAGCCCTTTTATCCATCAGTTTCCTTTGATTTTCTCCTGCTCTTTGGCACGTCATTGTCTGAGCTCCCCACCGCATGCTGTTGCATTTCTGTGCACCTGCTTATTTAGGGGGAAGTGAATGCACTTCGTTCGGCCAACCATTCATCACAGACTTCATTAAGCTCATTATCCATCGGGATTAGTCGAGAAGGTCACTTGCTGGGCACATCTGCCAAGAACATTCCTTGCAAAGCTGGTTTTTTCTCTGGTTCAGCTAGCCTTGGTTGTCGTGGGTCCAAACTCCCCTTCCAAAGAAATGCCCACCTGCATTTTCTGTCTCTACAGGTGTGTAGGTGGGAAAGTGTTCTGTGATGCATCTAAAAAGGAAGCAGAACTTCAATCAGGAAGCCACAGCTGCCATCTTGGCATACAATCCTCATGGCCGTCTCTGGTGGCCACATCTGAATTCTGCTTTTTTTTTTCCAGGTTTAATTTCTAGGCAGATGTGGGCATGGTGCCAACAAAGCCCTGGCTGCAGTTGCTCCTATTTTTATCTCCTAAGAAGGCCTGTTATGTACGGTATATGCTACTAAAACTCTCTTTGTGTTTCTTCTTTGTGCCCTCAAGTTAGGCAAATAGTGAATGATACCACGACACTTTTGAATCAAGGTACCTGAAATTTAAAGAATGCATTAAAAAAATCTGGGGCCCCTTGAAACTTCTATTGTATTCATATCAGTTTTATTCACAAAGCTGTGGCCTTTGCAGCATCCCTATGGTCACATGATCGTGATTTCCTAGGCTCCCTGCCAACTTCCCATAACATAAGCAAGGTCATTTGGAAAGCCTGCAGGCAGTCAGAAGCTATTCCTGCTCCCGTTGGCTTTTTCCCATGGACTCTTTCTGTTTAAATAAGTACATATTGATTTATTATTGAAGTTTATTTGAAATTTGTTTGCCACTACAATAAAAGGTAGTCCTCACCTTACAACCATTCATTTAGTGACTATTTGAATTTACAAAGGCATTATTTATTTATTTATTTAGTCAGATTTATATGCCGCCCTTCTCCCGCAGGACTCGGGGCGACTCACAACAATAAAACAACCCGACAATAAATAAGAGTTAAATAATATTAAAACCAATTTAAAATCCCCAATCCCCAAATTAAAATCCACAACAGATCAGGGAAGTTGGTGAAAAAGCCATGTCTTTAGGTCGGTGTGGAAGGTGCGGAGGTCGGGGGCCATCCGGAGCTTGGTGGGCAACCCATTCCAGAGGGTCGGTGCGACCACAGAGAACGCCCTCATCCTGGGGACCGCCAGCCGACACTGTCTAGCCGAGGGGACCCGGAGGAGGGCAGCCCTATGTGAGTGCACTGGGTGGTGGGAGGCCAGTAGGAGGTGATCCTGCAGATACCCCAGGCCCATGCCATGAAGGGCTTTATGGGTAAGTACCAGCACCTTGAAGCGGATCCGGAGGACCACCGGTAACTAGTGCAGCTTGCGCAATAGCGGTGTTATGTGGGAGTAGTGGGACGCACCCATAACTACTCGCACGGCCGCATTCTGGACCAGTTGGAGCCTCCGGGTACACCCCAAGGGCAGCCCCATGTAGAGGGCATTGCAGTAATCCAACCGAGAGATGATGAGGGGATGAGTGACCGTACGGAGGGCGTCGCTGTCTAGAAAGGGTTGTAACTGGCACACCAGGCGAACCTGGGCGAATGCCCCCCTTGTCACGGCCGTTAGATGGTCCACTAAAGACAGCCGTGAATCAAGGAGGACGCAAAGTGACTAATGACCAATTTTCACGTTGCAGCAACCCCATGATCATGTGATCAAAATTCAGATGATTGGCAATTGGTTCATATTTATGACAGGTGGCACAATGGTTAGAATGCAGTACTGCAGGCTACTTCTGCTGATTGTCGACTGCCAGCAGTGCGGCAATTCAATTCTCATCGGCTCAAGGTTGACTCAGCCTTCCATCCTTCCAAGGTGGGTAAAATGAGTACCGACCGATCCAGATTGTTGGGAGCAATATGCTGATTCTGTAAACCACTTAGAGAGGGCTATAAAGCACTATGAAGCGGCATATAAGTCTGAGTGCTATTGCTATTTTGCGACCTTCTGACAAGCAAAGTCAATGCGGAAGCCACTTAACAACTTAACAACCATGTTACTAACTTAGCAACTGCCATGATTCACTGAACAACTATGTCAAGAAAGGCCGTAAGCCTTTCATGTCTTCATGTTTTAGCCTCCAGCCCCCTAATTATCTTTGTGCTCTTTTCTGCACTCTTTCCAAAGTCTCAACATCTTTTTTATAATGTGATGACCAAAACTAGATGCAATATTCCAGATGTTCCTTACTAAGGATCACACCTGGACCTTAATGAGGGAGCTTCTGGTTTTCCAGCCTTCATCTCAGTGCCAATCGCGCCACTCACTCACATCATTCAAAGAGGGTGGTGAAGGCATCATCTGCTCTGTTGGGTGCTCTGGAGAGGAACATAAAGAACAAGAAAAGGGATTATTCTGGACTTTTAAAAAAAATAACCTTGCAGCTGTTGTTAAGCAATGTGGATGGCACAGAAGAGCTTATAGACATGTCCACAGTGCCCTCTACTGGACGGCAATGGTACCAGTCATCTTGTCATTTCTACCAAAACCGCTGTGATCTCACTGAGGTTTAACCTGAAGCTGCTATTTAATCACCAGAGGCAGGCCTGGAGTCCCACATTGTGCTAAAACAACAACGTGGTCAGGCTTGGATCAAGCTTGTGGTGTGAATCCAGCCACTGAAATTTGTGGTCTCTGGTTTACAGCTTGGAGGCTTGTAAGAACCCACTCACTGCCTTATTGAATAAATTATCTTTATAGTCCAATATGACATACAAACCTATTCACTGAAAAGAATCCTAAATGGTTGTCCTTCTTCACCAAGAAATAGATAAGTTAATAATAACAAATAAAACGGATTGTTAAAGGAATCGAGCTATCATCAACTAAAAGTTCTAGTTGATATTAATAACCAGAAATATCTTGGCATCTGGCTCACAAAAATTGCAGATTTGAACCAAAGATCATGTTTCAAGTTGCTATGGTTGCTATTTCATCTGTAAGTCCAGTCAACAACTTACAGTGGAGTTCAATACAAATGGTACTTAGGTGGGACACTAAGCCTCCCGATCATCAGGTGCTCCAAGTAGTCCTCACTTAATGACCGGTCACTGAGTGACTGTTCAAAGTTATGATGGAATCGCCCCCAAAGTTAATCATAGAATAACAGAGTTGGAAGGGACCTTGGCGGTCTTCTAGTCCACCCAACTTGTTGCCTAGCCAGTGATGCCTCTTTTCTGAAGCCTTTGATCAATGAAAGATGATCACATTTACCTATCTACCTTCCAGGTGGAAAGATACCATCACAGCATCTTTATAATAAATAAATAACAGAGTTGGAAGGGACCTTGTAGGCCATCTAGTCCAACCCCCTGCCCAAGCAGGAGACCCTACACCATTTCTGACAGAGGCCAGTCCAGTCTCTTCCTGAAAGCCTCCAGTGATGGAGCAACCACAACTTCTGAAGGCAACTTCTGTTCTATTGGTTGATTGTTCTCACTGTCAGAAAATTTCTCCTTATTTCTAGGTTGAATCTCTCCTTGATTAGAATAGAATAGAATAGAATAGAATAGAATAGAATAGAATAGAATAGAATAGAATAGAATAGAACAGAACAGAACAGAACAGAACAGAACAGAACAGAATTCTTTATTGGCCAAGTGTGATTGGACACACAAAGATTGTGTCTTGGTGCATACACTCTCAGTCTACATAAAAGAAAAGATACATTTGTCAAGAATCATAAGGTACAACACATAATGATAGTCATAGGGAACAAATAAGCAATCAAATCATATTAGGAAACAGTCAATATAAATCGTAAGGATGCCAGCAACAAGGTTACAGTCATACAGTCATAAGTGGGAGGAGATGGGTGATAGGAATGATGAGAAAATTAATAGTAATGCAGTGTTGAGGGAATTATTTCTTTAGCAGAGTGATGGCATTTGGAAAAAACTGTTCTTATGTCTAGTTTCCATCCATTATTCCTTGTCTGGCCTTCGGGTTCTTTGGAGAATAGTTTGACCCCCTCCTCTCTGTGGCAGCCCCTCAAATATTGGAAGACCGCTATCATGTCTCCCCTGGTCCTTCACTAGACTTGCCATGCCCAGTTCTTGCAATCGTTCATTGTATGTTTTAGTCTCCAGTCCATGAATCATCCTGGTTGCTCTTCTCTGCACTCTTTCTAAGTCTCAACACCTTTTTAATAGCATGGTGACCGAAACTGCATGCAGTACTCTAGGGTCCTACTAAGGCTTTATGAGTAATATTAGTACCTCACTTGATCTTGATAGTACCTCTGTTAATGCAATTTAGGATTGCATCCATCCCTGAAATGGAGACATGTTTCATCATTGCTGGCAAAATCTATACAGGGAGTCCTTGACTTAGAACCAGCATCTCTCTTGATGAGCAAGCCAGCTGCTAAGTGAGTCCTGCAGGATTTTAAACCTTTTTTTTTTTTTTTTTTTTTTGCCATGGTGGTTAGACAAATGGCAGTTCAGTGAGTTCATGAAGTCATTAAGTGAATCCAGCTTCCCCTACTGACTTTGTTTGTTGGAAGTCAAGTCAAATGGCGATCACATGACCCCTGGATGCCACAACAGTCATAAATAGCATGCTGATTGCCAAGCATTTGGATTTTGATCACGTGACTGTGGAGGTGCTGTGATGGTTGTAAATTGAGGACCAGTTGCAAGTCACTTTTTTCTATACTGTTGTAAACTAAACAAATTGTTGTAAGCTGTGGAACACCTGTAAAATGGGAATGGGTCCCAAAGCATCACAGCCACCTTAGCCCTGCATGAAGTTAAAAAATGTTCATCAGTGACACCGATGGAGAGAGAGAAGCCACCTAGAACTAAGGAGAAGTTTCCTAACAGTGAGAACAATGGAAGGGCTTGTTGTCCCAAATTTGGGTCTGAGCCTGGTGCCGAAGCCGATGAAGGACGTCAGACACGAAGTGCCGGTTGTGGGTTCCTTTTATTGTCCTTTTATAGGTCGACCCCGAGGCCCCTTGTATGTGGGGTGCCACAGGGGTCGGTTCTCTCACCCCTTCTGTTCAACATTTATGTGAAGCCGCTGGGTGAGATCATCAGTGGTTTTGGGGTGAAGTATCATCAGTATGCTGATGATACTCAGCTATACATCTCCACCCCGGACCACCCCAATGATGCCCTTAAAGTGATGTCCCGGTGCCTGGAGGCTGTACGGATCTGGATGGGGAGGAACAGACTCAGGCTCAACCCATCCAAGACCGAGTGGCTGTGGTTTCCGACGTCCCGATATAGTCAATTGGTGCCATCACTGACTATTGGGGATGAGTCATTGCCCCCCACGGAGAGGGTTCGCAACTTAGGCGTCCTCTTGGACTCACGGCTGTCTTTAGAAGAACACTTGACGGCTGTGGCCAGGAGGTCTTTTTATCAGGTTCGCCTGATTCGCCAGTTGCGTCCCTTTCTGGATCGGGACTTGTTAAAAACGGTCACTCATGCCCTCGTCACTTCACGCCTGGACTACTGTAATGCTCTCTACATGGGGCTCCCCTTGAAGAGCACCCGGAGGCTCCAGCTGGTCCAGAATGCGGCCGCGCGGGTAGTTATGGGAGCAGCATGGCGCTCCCATGTGGCTCCCCTCCTGCACGAGCTGCACTGGCTCCCTGTGGTCTTCCGGGTGCGCTTCAAGGTCTTAGTTACCACCTTTAGAGCGCTCCATGGCTTAGGACCAGGGTACTTACGAGACCGCCTTCTGCCACCAATAGCCTCTCACCGCCCAGTACGCTCCCATAGAGAGGGGCTTCTCAGGGTGCCGTCAGCCAAACAATGTCGACTGGCAGCCCCCAGGGGGAGAGCCTTCTCTGTGGGGGCACCTGCCATTTGGAACGAGCTCCCCCCAGAGATACAGAAGATCCCGGATCTGCGCACTTTCCGCCGTGCCCTCAAAACATTCCTGTTTCAGCAGGCCGGCCTGGCCTAACTTTCCCTTTATATTGCTTTTTGATTTTATTTTAAACTAGGATGTCTTGAATTATCTAGGACCAGAATGTTTAGTATATTTTAATAGGTTTTTTTATTATTAACGTTTGTATTACATGTATTTTTATCGTTCGCTGTTCACCGCCCTGAGTCCCTTAGGAATAGGGCGGTATATAAATTTAATAAATAAATAAATAAATAAATAAATATTGAAACTCTCCAAGAAAAGGGGTCCTGGCCTAAATGCCAAGAATCCCGAACCATAAAATTAAGAAAGCTTCACAGATTTTCACTAAAGCATAAGGCGGGATATATAAGAAATATCATCTAATAAACATTGTAGTCATCATCTAACAATTATTCTATTGGTCTCTAGATGTCCCTATTCCTAAGCCTTGGCTAATGAATGCTTCAGGAGTTACCTAGTACACATTCTATTTGCTCCAGTCCATCCCTATTCCTAACTTCTAAGCTGAGCTCTGCAAGATGGCTAACACTTTGTTACTTTTTTTTTTTTTGCTTTGATTTATATGCCGCCCTTCTCCGGAGACTCAGGGCTGCTTACAAGGCGTTAAGCAATAGCCTTCATACTTTTGTATATTTATACAAAGTCAGCTTATTGCCCCCACAAACCAGGTCCTCATTTTACCTACCTTAGAAAGGATGGAAGGCTGAGTCAACCTTGAGCCTGGTGAGAATTGAACTTGCAGTAATTGTAGGCAGCTGGAAGCTAAATACTACCTTTAACAGTAGCATTAGTCTGCTGCGCCACTCAGGCTCTTTTACAGGTAACTACCCAGAATTGTTACAAGCTTTACAGGTGCACATTCCCTGTGAATAATATTGCTTAACGCATTGTAAGCCGCCCTGAGTCTCCGGAGAAGGGCGGCATATAAATCAAATTTAAAAAAAAAAAAAAGAATGTGTTGTTCTTGCCAGATTCCACAATTACAGGCTTCCTGGTTTTCTTTCTCAAGTGTATGCCATAACTTTGCTTTCTTTTAGCAGACAGGCCATCCATCCGCTTGCTTTCAGGAGTTGTGGGTGCTCTAACACTGGAGGCTTTCAAGAGGAGATTGGACAACCAGTTGCCTGGGATGGTATATGGCAGTGACGGCTAACCTTTTCGGTGCGTATCGGAGCACTGGAATCCAGGAGAGAGCAGCTGGCGAGCGCACATGGCGGCCAGCTGCTCTTCCGGGTTCCGTCACATGCATGCGCACCAGACAGCTGGTCAAAGACCAGCCATAGATGCTGGTGCCATAGGTTCGCCTTCATGGGTATATGGCCTCCTGCTTGAGCCTGGGGTTGGACTAGAAGACCTCCAAGGTCCCTTCCATTATCGATGAAAATACAAGGGGACTGAAGAGAGCAAGGGCAGCCTAAGGAAGCTGTCACTCCAACAAGGCAGCTGTCGGAGCAATTTCCACACATGGGTGTATCTGCTTAAGTAGATTTAATTCACTCTTTGCTGAGATGGAGCCGTGCCGGATATGCTACAATCCTTCCCGTTTTCTAAAATCGCATTTTGGTCTTGGCGTGGCGTTCCCATAAGCTCCTGTGTAATTGTGGAGCAGAGAAAGCCTTCCAAAGCTGGGTTTCAGGGCAGGATAGTGGTTCTGTTTGGAATCGGGAGGCTAAGGATCTGAGCAAGAACCTTTGTTTGAGGAAACGGATGAAATAGTGCTAGAAACGGCTGGGTTACACCTGGTGCAATTCATCTACTATGTGATGAAATGAGTCCCACACAAGCCCTAACTTTGACAGGAAAAAATTGATGGTAAATGTTAAATAGGGTATGGTTAAGATGTGGGACTAAGAATGGAAGACCCAACCTACAACACATTTTGGTCATCACCAGCTCAGCCTGACCTACCTCACCTGGCACATGGTGGAGAAAAAAAAATTGGAGAGAACATTTATATGCTATTTGGAATTTTGGAGAGAAGGCAGAATATAAATCCAGTGAGTGAGAAAACAGAAAAAAGAATCAGAAGATAAAAGCTACTGAACAGTATTGTAAAGGAAATATATTATCCTAACTACTCTAAAACCAATCAAACAATAGTCAGACTTGGAGCAACTAAGAGAAGATTGTAATTGTTTTGGTAAACAAATTTTTATCTGGTGTATCACACAAAACGATGCGGGCTGCCTATTAAATATATTAATGAACATCTTCTGGTTGATCAAATTTTATGGCAGGATTAAAATGGGAAATGGTAGCCAAGAACACAAAGTCTAAAGAGCTTAGTACTTATAGCCCAGTTCTGAACCAGATGGCTGTGTGTTCAGGAGGTATGTAATCTGGAGTCACATTTTAGTCTGGAACCAGTATCTGCCCTATTTCAGCCTTCATGCTAGGGAGAATTTGTTAAGCTGTGATGTGTGTGTTTCACTTACCTTGGCTACTGGTTCACTCGTGTGTGCGCCACTTCTGCGCATGCGCAGAGCGTATTTGATGATGTCCGGACGGGTGAGCGGAGCCTCCCGCCGCCACTACCAGTTCGCTCAAACTGGGGCGAACCGGTAGGAACCCACCACGGGTATGTGTGTACCCTGTTTTTCCCAAAATAAGACATCCCCTGATAATAAACCCAATTGGGCTTTTGAGCGCATTGCAATAAGGCCAAGCGCTTATTTCAGGGTTCAAAAAAAATATAAGGCAGGGTCTTATTTTTGCGGAAACAACGGTTGATAAAGATGAAATAATTCCCAGTAAGATCCAGTGATACCTTGATATTCAACTGCTTTGAAACTCATTAAATTTGGTACTCAATGCATTTTGATGTGAGAATTTTGTCCCAATACTCATCGTTTGTTTGGTACTCAATGCACAAACTAGAACTTTTGCCTTCTGACTCAGTACATCATCCCTTATGGGAAAAACTTGTTTGGTACTCATTGTTATGATACTCAACCGGCACCTCCTGAAAGCAATTAACGATGAATATCAAGGTAGCACTGTACATCAGTTTTATTTGTCCTATATAATAACTATATTTTCCCAATTAACAGACTGTTTCCTGAGTTGGCTGAGCCCTTCCATAATCGATGAAAGTTCAAGAACCAAGTGAGTGGCTCCTGATTGCAGTGGGCTCTGATGCTTCTTCCTGCAATTTTTGCCCCCAAATTCTATCCTATTGCTAAACCCAAAATTGGGGGAACAAATCACAATTGCTGTATTTACATCTTGTGCAATCCTCAATCAAATAAAATCACATTGTGGTTTAAATGCCTAGGACTAAGGCTAGGGATGGATTCCCACAGTGCCTTGAATTAGGAACCAGCCAATCCCTTTTCAGCATGGTCAGAACATTGTGCAAACCCACAATATGGGGGATGGGTGCTGCCCCAAACTTACTTGGCTCTACCTATATTCAAAACACCATCCCATTCCTTGTGGCTCCATTCACAAGGGCTTAACCACCTGACAAATTAATTCAGAGGATTCAGGAACGATTTTGGGAGTGTGTGTGGCACAAATATTTATATATTTTATTTACATTTATTCTTATCTCATCTTTATTATATTTATAATGAATGCAAGGCTCCAAATATACCTACTACAGGTAGCCCTTGACTTATCACAACTGAGTCCAAAATTTGTTGCTAAGCAAGATATTTAAGTGAGCTTTGACCCATTTTATGACCTTTCTTCACAGTTGTTAAGTGAATCACTGCAATTAAGTTAGTAACACGGTTGTTAAGTGAATCTGGCTTCTCCATTGACTTTGCTGTTCACAAGGTCACAAAAGGTGATCACATGACCCTGGGACATGGCAATTGTCACAAATGAATTAGCTGCCAAGCAGCTAAATTTTGACCAGGTGGCCATGGGGCTGCTGCAACAGTCATGTGAAAAATGGTGGTAATTCACTTTTTTCAGTGCTGTTGTAACTTCAGTCACTTAAACAATTGTTGTAAATCGAGGACAACCCTGGGAGGTGGGTTGGGCTGTGAGAGAACGACTGGCCCAAGCTCACCCAGCGGGCTTTCATGGCTAACAGTCTCTTGGTTTCTAGCCTGGTGCCTTTCTGCTAGACCAACCTGGCTCTCTGATCAGAACCGTCTGGTCAGGTTTGCCTGGCAGCACTGAATCACTTTCAAAATCACCCCAGAACTGTAAAAGTTTGAAAATCAGGTGAATGAAATGGGAAATTTGAATTTAAAAAGTAAGTAGAAAATTTCGTTCCTAATCCAAACAACCAATGAAACTTACTTTAATTTATGGGAGGATAAAATCATTTATTTTAGGAAGTTACATTTCCAAAATTCTAAAGTAACAAGGATTTATACACTCATTGAATTGTGAACTTATCAAATGGACCAACTGCCAGAACCCTCTATAACCCATGAATCAAAGCTTAACGTTTTAAATTGCCAGATCTTTCAGTGACCTGGTTTAACAAGTATGTGACTTATAGCCCCGAGTCTCCAGGTCACCGTTTTGAACCCTGAGAATTTGGGTTGCATTTGTTAATTGACTATTTGGTTTGATGAATCAATTGACAAAATTTTTAAGATTTGAGTATTTAAACAAGACCTCCAAAATCAATCAACATTTCTTTAAAATTGTGATTATTTTTAATATAGTAATTACGAAAACTGCAGATGGCAGGGCTTTAAAAGAGGCATTCACTCTCACAGGAAATTACGTTTGTGTGTATATAATAAGATGCACTATCAAAACCCAAAATACGCTTCCCTCTCAAAATTGTTTTATTGATATGCAAATTGTAGAAATTCAACTTGATTTAGCTAATAAATTACAATTTATTTCACTGAATGAGAGCCTTCTTCCACTCTGAACTAGGCACTTTGCCCATCTTTAGCTGTGAGATGAGTTTTTATTTCCTGATATAGGAGCCCAGGAATGCAAATCACCCATCATGAAAGACAAACACCCGTTTTACAAATTTTTTAGATGCCTAGTTTCCTACATTTTATCTGAATATATCTCTTACAGACCAATGCTGATAGCACACTGTGGTTGAAGAATCCTTTAGAGCAGTGTTTCTCAGCCTTGATAACTTTAAGATGTGTGGACTTAATTCCCGTAATTGCCAACCACAATTGACTGATGACTATAGTTGAGACCAGTAACCAAGTTGTTGAGGTTGTAAGTTGAGACGAACCCAATTTCATGACCATTTTTAGAATGGTTATTAAGCAAATCATCAAAGCTGTTAAGCAAATCCAGTCATTAAATTATCATTTCAGTTGGAAATTGAATTCATTCTTCCAAATGAGCATTTTTTGCCAAAACCAGCAAAAAAAAAAAAGTCACAAATTGCAATAATGTGACTATAGAACACTGTAATTGGTTGTAAATGTGAGTCAGTTGCCAAGCACCCAATGGTAACATTTACATGGGGCTAGTGCAATGGTCCTGAGTGCGAAGACTCAGCACCATAACTTTGAACAATGGCTAAATGGATGGTCATAAATTGAGGACTACCTGTAGTGTATCATGCAGAACCACAGCCCAGTGGCACTCTGCATGACACAATGTCAGTGGCGTCATCTTCCACACAGGATAGTATCAATGGTAACATGTCAGTCCCACTGTTTTCTCACCCTCCTTGTCTTGGCAGAGAAAATATTATTGTTCTGGCCACATTTTCTTATTTAGCCATTATCCCCACAGGCTGAAGCAAATTTCAAAGGGAGATGTGAGCGCTGCTTCCTTGCAAGTGCCTTCAGGCAGAGAAAGAGCAAAATTAAAGGTACAGGCTCCATTGTGGTCCAAGTTAAACTCAGCACCGGCAACTTGACAGGCACATCCAAGTATTTTTGCAATAACAGGGAATCATTGTGCTATTTTTCTTATGAGGTTTTTTTAAAAACCACAATTGAGTCTACAGCCCTGAATTTCTAGTGATCTCCATCCAAGCACTGGTCACAGTGGATCTTGCTTAAATGCAAGGGTGGCTAGGGCACATCCATTTCACTAGCTCAGTTGAGAAGATATTGTTTCACTCCAAATTTATTCCTTTTCCAGCTGACCGTGTCCACCCATTTCAGAATAAATTATAGTTGTAACAACTACAGCCACATTGTACCTGGCTGTTATAATTAGGAAGATCAGCAGAGAGGAAGTGGTCAGGCTACATCCAGCTTCCATCTAGCTTAAGCAAAGCATATGAAACCACAAGGCAAGGATTAAGAGATGGTCAATTTAATCTGGGACACATTAGTTCAAACTATAAATCACAGCATCCTTATATCTGCAACAACTGTTCAACTGTTTAGGGTATCTAACAGCACACAGAAAGCTAAAATTAACTAGAGCAATAGAAATGATAAAAGGAGAGATGTGCAAAACTTTTAAATTTAGAATGGTTCAACCACTGGGGAAGATCAAACCACTGTTTCACATTTGAATTAGATGTTTTAAATATTTTGTGTATTTCATGAACAAAACTTAAAAGATCCCCCTTTCTGCTCATCTGGTCTGAAACTTGACAGCTTTTCTTCAATTAAAAAGTAATTCCTGTCTATGGCCATATTAGTATAGCAGATAAACCTTTCTTCTCATGTCAATTTCATTATTGCTCATGTAATTAGCATTACAAATATGCACCAGCCTTTTCCAGCTGGTGCCCTAAAGATGACAATGCTGGCAACAGATCACATTTGGAGTGCCACAGAAAGTAGGTTTATGGCAACGGTACTAACTTCATGTATTAGAATTGATACAAGCGTTGCTATTTGATACACAAATGATCCAAAAGATGGAAATTAGGGAAATGGGAGGAAAATATCAGAACTTTGCAGCATCTAAAAGACAGCGTTGGTGAGCCTGATCGTGTGCTATCCTGAATATCAATAGTGAAATGAAAAACTTTCTTTTCTTTTTTGCACCAATGGACGGATTAACCAAGGCAGGGAGAAAAAAGGATAAATCCCTGACATGGGGGATCCGTGAGAAATGCGTGGACCTTCCTAATAGATTGAGGGTGAGTATTTTTGCAAGGCTTTTGCTCAGCCAGAGAGGAACCATTTGGGAGGCCATCCCTGACTTCCATTCTTCTTTCCTGTAGGCCAAGGCCAGGCCCTGCTGTGGATGATGGGGCGCTTTGGGCACTCGGACCTGATCCGCAAGCGCCAGGCAGAGGAAGGCAGGTCTGGCGACAGCTGTGCAAGGGACGGCTTTGAACGTTCCCTCACAACGCAGCTGGGCCTCCAGGGCCCCGGCTTTCCCAAAACACGCGACTTCCGGACCCATCACGCTGCACCCGCGAGGAAGTCAGTCTTGTCACGTGTTCCGATGGTGGAGGAGGAGGAGGAGGAGGAGGAGGGATGCAGCCCATCTTCCAGGTAAGCAGTGCGAAAAGTGATTTTTTTGGGGGGGGGCGTTGGGGTTGCAAAAAGAGGCATATGGCTGGCTGGGACGGATAGGTGTTGTAGTCCCCACCCACCCCTATCGCTTGTAAAGTCTAATAGTGGGAGGGAGGGAGGGAGGGAATCGATGAGGCTGCAGGTAGTTGTAACCAACCCCCCCCCCCATTCATTCCAACCCCCCCCCCCGGTTTGCAGATCGGGAGGCGGCTCCGGGCTGTGGATGATGGGTCTTGGAGTCCCGCGGGAAGGCGAGAGCCGCAGGGACCAAACGGCCTTTCCGGATTGAAGCGGCTTCTCTGGCTTCGGGGAGAGGCTCGTGGGCGCTTTTCTCCACCTCGGGGAGAAGCCCCTCAGGCCGCCCCAAGACCACCACCCCTCAGCTTGGCTCGCCTTCAAAATGGCCGCCCAGCGGCAGCCAGCCTAGAGGGCCGCTCCCTCCCGGCGCTCCAGACTCTATGATCTCCTCGCCTTGCTTTTCCTTTCCGCTCTGCGCCATTCCAGCCGCTCCCTTCCACCGAGCAACGTGACGGGAGAAGGGATGGTGAGCCCAGGGAGCATGCGCGCGCCGCGAGGCGGGGCGAGGGAAGCCGGTCGCGTCACTTCCTCTATTGCGCGGGCCGCCGCCCGGCACCCAACCAATCACCGCGCCGGCTTGCGCTCCTTCCCCCCGCCGTGCTCCCTCCCCCCTCCCGACTTACCCTCGCCGTTTCCGGCCCCGAGTTCCTTAGTAACAATGGAGCATAAAATGGCCGCTTGAGAGAGCGAAGCGGAGCCAGGAAGGGACGCAGCCGCCGCCGAGCCAGCCAGGCCGAGGAGACGCGTCGGCGGGCGGGAGGAACGGGAGACGGGACGGAACGACGCCGCGGCCTCTGGGGCGGTACGAGGGGGCGCGGCGGCCGGACTCTGGGAGGGCGGCTGAGGGGGAAGACGGGGGACGGGGCGGCGCGCGAGAGGCCTGGGGGGGGAAGGGGGGGAAGGCTCTCGGGTCGAGCGGCAACAAGGCCCGTCCTCCGCCGAGGGCCGCTGCCCTCCTTTCCTCCCTCGCGAGGCGGGAGTCTCGCTCGATCCGCCGGACTACAACTCCCATCGCCTCTGGCCGGCGGTGCTGACGGCCTCCGGGGCCTTCCCTTCCGTAAATCGGGGAGTGCGGAGGGAGGCCCGCCCTTGGCCCCGCTTCGGGGGCCGCGGCCTAAGTGGCCAGCGCGAGGCCCGGGCCTGGCTTGGCGTGACGACCTGGCCTCCCCAGGCCCTTCTCCAGTCATCGCCGCCCCCGCCTAAATCGGGAGCCCCCCCCCTCCTCCCCGTCCCCCGGTGACAGCTCGATGAGAAGAGATGGCGGTGTGCGAGGCCTCGGCCTCCCCCTGAGTTTCGTTTCTGATCCTCGCTGGCGATCCGAGGGCAGGCTCTGCCTTCTGATGTGTCATGGCTGTTGGTTGAAAGTCACGGCTCTGGCAGGAAAATCCCACCCAGCGTGGCTGCCCCAGAAAGCCTCTCCGGCTCCCGAGGTCAAGGGGGCCTCTCTCCCCTCCGCTTTTCCTCCAGCCCCCCCTCCCCCCATTTCGGTTGGGGGGATTTTTCTTCCTGGCGTTGATCCTCAGGCGTTATTCCCGTGTGTCTCCGCAGGGTGTGGTAGAGGCAGGAAGGGGGAAGCGGGGCCTCTTTTCTCCTTTCCTGGGTCATCCCCTCTGATGGTCACAGGCTCTTCATTTTTTGCTTCCTTTATAGCTTCCAGAGATTCATGTCGTCTGTAAGTTAGAAATAGTCTCTCCCGATTTTGGAGGACAACCATGATCTGGATGACTGACAAACTCCATAGACATAGTGATAGAAATAGCCTGGTTTTAAATCTGAGTTTATTTGGCCCATAAATCAAACGATAGTACTTGGGGTTGTCCTTGGTTCACCGGTGTGATTTCATCAAATACCAGAAAGACACGCTCATAGTTAGTTACGGTAGTGATCAGGACCCATTCAGATATTTGTCACCCCTAACCAAACAGGAAGCACCTTGTTTTATTACTTTGTGCCTTCATCCTTTCAGGTTTCTGTAATTTGTTCAGTCCAACCACTTGTTAACAATACTACTTTATGATGACAAGAATGTCAATTATATTGACTGTGCGCAGGAATAGCTATCTTCAGGATGTAGGTAATTATATACTAAATGTTGAGTTACTCCTAGTTTTGATATAAACAATTTTAAATGGGTTAAGTTACCAGCTGTACTGAATTCTGCTAAAAGCTCTGGTGTGAGATTCAAGTATAACATGAAAATAATTGACATTTAAGTCAAATTACATTTTCTTTTAAATGATCAGATAGCATATAATGGCTTCATTGTATGTGGCATTTAACTTTTTTTCTAAAAGGCAGAGTTACCCCAAACAACTTTTAATTGAAATTTGTGACATACATAGAGAGGAACTATATTGCTAGAATCTACCAATTTGTTTAGCATCTCTTTAGCATATAATGTTCTCCTTGGGATACAGAAGTGAGTTTAAACCAAACTCTTTCAGAGAAGATGTAAAATTTAAAGAGGAGGTGATGGAAATGAGACTTGAAAGGTGCTGGGTTGAAGTTCCAGGCATAAATAACGGGAAGCCAATAGATCAGTAAAATCACCTCCTCTTGCAAAATAACCCAAAGTTGTAGTCCTGGGGGAATGAAAGCCCCAAGTGAGTGAGAAATACGTAAAGAAGATTTTGTTTGAAAGGGGAGATAAGCTAATTCTTTTATAAAAGATTTGGTGATGGCTTGCTCTTGGATAATTACCAGGAGCATTGGTACATAGTTAAATATAATTACTGGTTGGCCATGGAAGTCAACAGTTTGTTATTCCTGTGCTTAATAACTGTTAAGCTTTATTTCTCTCCAGGGGTATCAGTGCTACTAAGGATGCAAGTCTGAATCCCTGCCAAGTTCAGGAAAACTTCACATGAAGAATTTCAATGTTTTGGTAGACCAATTAGGTTGCTCCGGTTGGAGAAAAATTGACCTTTTATTTTTCCAACCAATATGCCATTTTGAAAAAAAAACCTCTAACCTTTGGTAGCAAATCTATCACAAATGCATATAAAGTAATGAAAAAAATAGAAAAATTGTTTAGAAGAATATTGATTCAACAATAGTTGATTACATGAAGAAATGTATTTAAATTCTGAAGTTCAACATTTGGAAGATTTCTTTTGTCAACTTAAAAATATTTTAATGTAAGACAATTTGAAAATAAGGATTGTTGGGCAATTTGTAGCTCCATCTAGCTTGAATGGAAACTACTTCGAGCATTCCAAGTGCACAGTTCTCAGTACCTCCAGAAGTTTCTGTTTTACTCATGCCTACTATGTTCTTCTACTTCTAGTCAGAAATGCAGTTTAAGCATCTAGTGTTTCTCTGTTGGCTTTTTTGCATTCTCCAGCCTTTGTTAAAAGATTAGAAACCAGTCAGATATTTCCATCTTTTCTCTCCACACTCCATTTTCCATAGTTTTATACAATAAAGCCTGCATTCCGGATTCTATCCCTGATTAGTACTTACTGTGTTAATTGATAATTGTTTGGCAATTATCAAATATTTGTATAAGATGAGTCATGCTTAAGGCAACAAATGGAGGAAAAAAGATTTCAGCAAGAAAGGAATGTTGGGTCCAAACTTTTAATTACATAACAATATCTAAGAGGTTCAAACCAACTTTTCTGTACTTAAATCAAAAATGAATGTAACAAAGGAAGAACATGAGAAAGAGAAGAGGGTTGAGATGCAAGGGAACATAAGATGGTGGTCGCCATTGCCTAACACTTTTTTTACAGTAGTTGAAGGCTTGTAGTAAAATTGCCTAAAACTATAAGTAACATGGTTTGGGAAGTACGGCTTTGATTTATTTTTTCTTTTTCCCAGGTAGCTAAAGTGATTAACTTGAAAAGTCGGGGAACTACGGTATATGTGGATGTTTACATGATCTTCTGAAGGTTGGATCTGGTTCAGAATGATAAACTGTTCTAACATAATTTTTTGATGTTGATAAATTTTGTAAACCTTGATATTCAGTTGGATCACTACTGTCCATCCTATAGGTTTTTCATATATGTAGAAAAACTGGCTAAAAGAGGCAGAAATGCCTAGATCATTTCACATCAAGCTTCAAAATGAATTTTGGAAGATGACCTTGTGAAACATTTCTACTGAAAGAATGGTTTTCTTTTTTTTAACCAGTAAGGAGATTCATGTAGAACCAATCCTTAATATTTTGTACATGTTCACCCTGATTGCACTGAAATGCAGTTGGCTATATAGAATGTGGCCTGTGATCTTGAAAGAGAACTTTCTATCAGTTTAAAATTCTGCTGTGACCTTAGTTTCAAAGAAACTGCCAGTGCTGATTATGAGGATGGAGGGTGGGATGAAATTTGTTCACTTTTTCACTTTTTGAAAGAATATCCTTGACCTGAAGAACAGTTGCAGGAATTGGGTATGTCTAGTCCAGGAAAGAAGGACTAGATATGACATGATAGCAGTCTTCCAGTACTTGAGGAGCTGCCACAAAGAAGAGGAGGTCAACCTATTCTCCAAAGCACCAGAGGGCAAGACAAGAAACAATGGATGGAAATTAATCAAGGAGAGAAGCAACCTAGAATTAAGGAGAAATTTTCTAACAGAACAATCAATCAGTGGAACAACTTGCCTTCAGAAGCGGTAATTGTTCCATCGCTGGAGGCTTTTAAGAAGAGACTGGATAGCTATTTGTCTGGAATGATATAGGGTCTTCTGCTTGAGCAGGGGATTGGACTAGAAGACCCCCAAAGTCCCTTCCAACTCTGTTATTTGTAATATTATTTTCTTTGCCTTAAAAAAACAGAGTTTGCCTAGTGCATCCGTAAAACCTTTTGGTTGATTAGGCACCAGGTGCTGTCCAGATATTTTGGCCTTCAACTCCCATCAATTTGAATGCCTTTTCAGTCAGCAAGCGGAATAACGTCCTAAAGGCCTTTGTAGCCCTGTTATTCTGACCTGGTTTTTCCCATTCAGTTTCCATCAGTTCCTTAATATATTAGATATATTCCTTAATATATTAGAAATTAAAGAGCCCTTAATTTCACGAGGAACCACTTTTTAGACTGGTTTATAATGAATGGGGCCATGCAGACCTTGGGGAGATATATCTTGACACGGTCATGCAGTTTGCCTCGTACTATTTCAGTGGCAGGTCAGAAGAGCTTTTCAGCACAGCATCTGGCCAAAAGCCAATCTGATTCAACTTGCTGATTCTGGGTAAAAGAGCTCTGATTTATTTATTTATTTATTTATTTGAGTCAGTCATCACCCTGAACAAGATAACTCAAATGGATTGGCAACTTTTTGCCAAGGATAAGTCAATCAATCAATCACACTTTAAAACAAATTCCCTGTCCTCTAATATTTCAAGACAAATAAGCTGGGCAACTGTAAGTGCGATGGATGGATGGAAGAATGGATGGATGTGTGTCAGTGTGCAATATCATTCTACCTGTTGTCTTATCCGCTGCAGGATGAAGGCCTCTTCCACATATTTTTAACCAAAACGGTCCTGAACTTTCTTTTGCCAGTTGGGCCCGCAATACTTGCTGATGTCATTCATCCATCTTGCTTTAGGTGTCTTGTGGACACTTTTTATCAAGGGGGATCCATTCTATGACCGCCTTGGTCCACCTGCCATCACTTGTTCTTGCTATGTGACCAGCCCATTTCCATTTTTATTCTTTTCCTCTCTTGACGATATCATATACTTTCATTTGTTCTCTAATCCATGTGCAGGTCTTTCTATCTTGTCTTGTTTTTTGTTTTTGTTTTTTAAATTTGATTTATATGCCGCCCTTCTCCGGAGACTCAGGGCGGCTTACAATGCGTTAAGCAATAGCCTTCATACTTTTGTATATTTATACAAAGTCAGCTTATTGCCCCCACAAACTGGGTCCTTGTTATGCTGAGCATGTTTCTTTCCATGGCTCTTTGCGCCACTCGTAGCTTTTGTATCGATATATATAAAATTGGTATCTCTAATAGTACCAGTAGTAATAATACTTTTTATGCATTTATAATTTTTACAAGTAGTGCAGCATCAAACTACTAACTCACTACAGTCCAAGTTAAAACAGAAAGTAAAATACAGAATTTCGATAATCTGACCTGTGACATTTAATTGCAGGTAGTCCTCGACTTACAACAGTTTGTTTAGTGACCATCTGAAGTCACTAAATAACAGCACTTAAAAATGTGAGCTATGATTTTTTTACACACGACTGTTGTGGCACCCCATAGTCACATGATCAAAACTCAGGTGCTTGACAACTGGATCATAGTTATGACGGTTGCACTGTCCCGGGATCATGTGATTCCCTTTTGCAACCTTCTGACAATGGGAAAGCCAGATTCACTTAACAGCCATGTTACTAACATAACAACTGCAGTGATTCACTTAACAACTGTGGCAAGAAAGGTCATAAAATGAGGCAAATTCTCATTTAGTAACAGAAATTTTGGGCTCAGTTGTCATAAGTTGAGGTCTACCTGTGGTGAAATTGGTATTTAAACAGCAACAACGCATTTCTGCATAACATTAGTAGGGGACCTCAGGCCAAATTGGTTCAGGGCAAGTGTGCCAGGACTGCAGGTCACCTGCAGGCAGTTTGCTGCAAAACAGGCTCAATTTGACCCAGAATTGCAAGTCATACCTAAGATGTTGCTCTAATGTGGACCGTTGAATCATAATACAAAATTTGTCTTTTTTTAAAACTTCAGAATGTTCCAAAATGAAAGAAATGTCAAAATTCTCAACTTGCTACCTGTGGTATTAAGTTTTGGAGAAGAGATGCAATGCCTCTTTCTTTTTCAACATTGTTGGCTCCCAGAACTCCTTGTCTCCAACTAGCAATTAGGATTTAAAGTGGCCTTCCATGGGAGTATGGTTTATTTATTTTTTATTGCCAAGGGGATATTTTTTTATACACCTTGCAACATTAACAAGATGAGAGCTTTTCTACTCAGAAGTGACTCTTGAAAAATGTCTGAATATTTTTGATGTTTTGTCTGAAATCTTTCTATACAAAGTAGGTTGGGGGAGAGATTGGAGGCCCAGATTTTTCCACGCCTAATCTTAATATTTGTTATAACTTCTTAAAATCCTATTTCAGTTCCATGTACAATATCCAGAAGATGACAATAAATTAAACTTTCATCACAATATTAACTCTCCCTCCTTCCAGTTGTATATCTCAAATAATCTGGTTTTTTTCTGTTTATCCACTTGGATGAAAGCAAGAGGCCTCTTATGATATAGTTCTCTAGGCACTAATCATTAGCTCCATTTAATTTAAAGAACAGTTACAGTGGCTCATCTGAAAGGCAAATTTCTGATTGTCTGCCAAGCATTACTGTATATTGAAAAACTCTTCATTCAGTTTTGCTGATAGAATTGAACATTACAATTTAAGAAGTGGATCCTGCATTCACTAAGCTACATTATGATGCTATTATTGTGAGTTATGTTTATCTCAAGCTAGAAAAAGGCCTGTGATGTGTAGAGGCTTTCCCCCCATTTTATGAGCTCTTTTTAAATCTAGTTCAATTACTAGATAATTGGATCCTGATTTTATAATGCGGTTTGCAGAGATTAGCTTCCTGCTTCATATTTGTCTCTTCAGTTATTCTCGGAAGCCTTCCAGATGTCTTCACAAAGACAAGTTAGGTGTGTGGTTACAGGGAAGAAGACTGCTTAAGGAATGCTTCCCTCATAAGAATTCAAAGTTAGCTCCTATACTAACGTCTTTTCACACTTAGCCCAAGATTTCCTTTTCATCAAGCTCTTAATAATGCCTGTATTAAATCAGACAACGGCTTTTTTTTCTTATTCTAATTTTCCTTACATAAGGATGTGCATGAAATGAGAAATGGCACTTGCCCTGAACCTGGAACAAACATCACTACCTGAAAAGACTGAACAGTTTTAGATGAGCTAGTATAGGTAGGACATGGCTTGGATGTTGCCCTTCCCATCAATTATATGGGCTGTATGCCAGTCTGTGCATTCTCTTTTCTTCCCTTCTGGCTTTCCTTGCTGCCAAGGTGGTCACTGTAGTATGGAACAAGCTGCAATATTAGTACAGCACTAATTGGTGTCCTCACACCAATGCTCTCCATATCTTGCTTCCCCTCATCCACAGCTGCTATCACAGTGATCCATCCTTGCTCTTGCCAAGGAATCCTTTGGCCTAGAATACCCCCATTTTGGTTCAGATCTGAACATGCATATCCCCAAACTGCAAAATGTATATTTTAGTCCTGGTGCAGACTGCTGCTGATTTTCTTTGCAGGGTACAGTTCTTTTCCTATCAAAGACTTTTCCTATCTAGTTTTCTGGTAATTATTTTAATGTCTTTAATGTCTTTAAGTGATTTTATCTGTTTAGGGTACTTGAGTTTTGGGGGAATTATTGATGCACTACCTAAAATCGAGACATTACCTAAACCCTAAAGACACCTGTGTATTGGGAGCGGAGAAGTAGGGTGGGCATGCAGACATTCTACATCAAATGAATTCATGCTTTCGAAGTCTGCCCTGGTTAGCGATGGGACCTATCAAAGTCAGTTTTCTTCCTTCCTCTTTTCATCAGATTGGAGTGAAAGTTTTAGGGATCACAGGATAACAGATTTGGGGTTTATGACTCAGTTTTGGGAAATTCAGCTACTGGAAAAGATGAATTTGGAAATGGGAAAAAATCAATGGCTTTTAGTTTTTTTGAAGTCACTCTAAATTTAAATCTAAGGTTTTAGCCTATTTTAATCCTCCTTATTTTCAGGAACAGTTTCAGTTATTGGTGTTCAAGTACCCAAGTTGCCTGTTTTCTCATCTTCTTTCTTTGGCATCGAAAACTTCCACTAGTGCTTTCTGGAACTTAAAATAATCCAGCTCAAAACTACCTTCTCAGTCTACATTTTATTTCCATATCTGAGTTTCCCAAGTCCAGATACACCCATTTAAATTCTGGTTGGCTTTGGTCTGCTCCCCAAAGTGTAGTACATTATTAAAAGAAAACATTAAAAACAATATATTTTTAGTGGCAAAAAAAAAATGTTGAAAGGATATGCTTCAGTTCCAAGTACTGTTGTTGAAACATGGCAAGTAATAATCTCATAAAAGTTAAAAGGGAACACTACTGTTTTCTTAGCTTTCAGATCTTTGCAATATAGACAGCACTCTTCAGCATTCTAACTCTGTTTTGTTCTAAGTCCAAATGAGCATATGTATATGATGCACTGTAAATTAACCTGTAAATTATCTAACAAAATGAAATTCAGTGGAGGGATAAATAAGTTTCTACATTTAGGAAAGAAAAACTGAACATACTGGTACAGATTAGTTGAAACGTGGCTCAGTAACTCTGAGAAAGATCTTGGAATCCAAGTGTACAAACACTTAAATATGAGCCAGCAATGTGTGGCAGCAGCCAAAAAAAGCCAATCCAATCCTGAATTGCATTAATACAGGGATAGAATCAAGATCACATGAAGTAGTAGTACTGTTTTATAAAGCCTTATTGAAACCTCACTTGGAATACTGCATCCAATTTTGGTGGTCACAATATAAAAAGGATGTCGAGGCTCTGGAAAGAATGCAGAGAAGAGCGACAAGGATGATTAGGGGGCTGGAGGCTAAAACATACAAAGAACAGTTGCAGGAATTGGGTATGTTTAATGAAAAGAAGGACTAGGGGAGACATGATAGTATTCCAAAACTTTACGGGTCCGCCTCAAAGAAGAAGAGGTGAACCTATTTTCCAAAGCACCAGGGGGCAAAATAAGAATCAATGGATGGAAACTAACCAAGGAGAGAAGCAACCTAGAACTAAGGATAAATTTCCTGACAGTGAGGACAATTAACCAGTGGAACTGCTTGCCTTCAGAAGTTGTAAGTACTCCATCACTGGAGACTTTTAGAAGCGATTGGATAACCATTTATCTGAAGTGGTATAGGGCCTCTTCCTTGAGCAGGGGCTTGGACTAAAAGACCTCCAAGGTCCCTTCCAACTCTGTTGTTCTGTTAAACCTCCCAACTTATGGACAGGTTTGTTCGTATTGGTAAAAGTGTAATTTATTATTTATTTATTTATTTATTGGTTCAATTTACATGCCCCCCTTCTCTGGAGACTCAGGGCGGCTTACAATGCATTAAGCCAGTGGTTCTCAACCTTCCTAATGCTGCGACCCTTTAATACAGTTCCTCATGTTGTGGTGACCCCCAACAATAAAATTATTCCTAAAACCATTGAAAATATGTGTTTTCTGATGGTCTTAGGCGACCCCTGTGAAAGGGTCATTCGACCCCCAAAGGGGTCCCGACCCACAGGTTGAGAACCACTGCATTAAGCAATAGCTGTCATACTTTTGTATATACCTGCTTAGTAGGGCTTTCGGGGGCTCCCTAAGCAGTGTTCTTTTTTATACAAAGTCATCTTATTGCCCCCCCCCCACAATTACCTACCTTGGAAGAATGGAAGGCTGAGTCAACCTTGAGCCTGGTGAGATTTGAACTCGCAGTAATTGCAGGCAGCTGGCAGCTAAGTGCTACTTAATCAGTCCTTTATTCAGCACCAAAGAATCAAAAGGACTTTATTACAGCACTTTAGTCCACTGCACCACCAAGGCTCTTTGAAAGCTTATAAGTGGAATTATGTCTATTAGATTTTGATTTGAGTGCTGTATTTTTGCTTGCATGTATTAGAATAGATAGCGTAACCTATATATTTTAGTTTTTGATAACATTACTTTGTAATTACTTTTAGTGTATGCTGTCTTGTCTAATTTTTTATTTTTAGACAGTAATTGAGAATGAAGAATTTTTACCAAATTCTTAAGTCCTTCTTAGATAGATAAGTCCTTAGGCCATATCAAGTGAAGGATATTAATCATTAGTTATCTGTAAGAAATTTCTCCAGATAATAAATAAACTGAAAAATTATAACACAGCTTAGCCACTAATGACTAATAGTGGCATTTGTTATCTAGTTACTTCCTGTTTATTGATATCCAGGATTTGCAAATTGCAGGGAAACCATTGTCTGTTGTTGACATTGTGGTAATACTGGGTAATATGGGAAATGTTGCTTCCAAATAGGAAAAAAACTATGTATAATAATAGCTTAAAGTAAATAAAATTAAAGATTTCAATGCATGTAATTTAAGGCCGAAAATTCATTGCTGGTATTACTTCAGAATTGGTCATTGCCATAATTTTCTGAGGAGGAATGTTACTCAAACACGTTTTCCTGAAACAGGACTCACATGTTTTTCTGCTTACAACTGTGCCTCAGAAACTCAGTCACTATTTGCTTCTTTGTACATGTGCCTCGAACAAGCTGCTAATGTTTACTTTGTGTGTTTTAAGAAGCGCCTCTGTTCAAGTAATTCTGAGGGTTAAAAGTACCAGCTTATGTTTGGCCTACTTGTCATTTGGCATGTTAGATGTTCCAAAAGCATCATGGTATTAAAAAAAATGTGTATCAAATAACAACCTAAGAAAATTCTGTTAAAATAATTTGAATATCCATTATTGCGCCAGAACCAAATTTGTAACACTTTATGTTATAGAGCAGGGAACCCCAATCTCTGGGCTGCAGACAGGCACTGGCCTGCGGCTCGCCAGGAACTGGTCCGAGCAAGCGAGTGAAACCCCACCTGCACATGTGTGGGATCTAGGCAGCAGACCAAACCATGCCTGCTGGTCTGTGGAAAAACTGGCCTCTACAGAACCGGTTCCTGGCCCCCAGAATGTTGAGGGCTTCTGTTACAGAGGATAATGGGAACATGTATCCGCCCTTCAATAATTCCGTTTTTATAGTTAACCATGCTGAGAATTTCTTACCGCTCAAATCATAGAAAAAAATAAGAGCTAATAATGTTACATCCCGAATGGTTTTCTGAACTGTCTTGTCCCCATTTCATCCTTCACCCAAATGCTCCTAGCCAATGATACCACTGTAGGAAGAAGACCAGTACCTGCTGCTTTGTTGGATAATCTACCGTTAAAAAAAAAAAGATGAGATAATGAGCTCAAAGTGCTATGAAGCTCCATATTTTGATTGAAGCTAGGGATAAAACTCTGGAACACAAGCGGAAAGGCCCTGTGTACTGAGATAGGGACATTTTAAGCTCAGAATACTTTGCATACTCCTATTGCATTCGTAGGTCATGACTTGCTTTTCTTTCAGTAGTCTTGTTTGTTAGCCAAAACAAATAACCACAGGCCTCTTCCTAGTTCTGTAGTAGAAACCTAACATCCAGTTGGCTCATCTTGGATGTCATGATTCATATCAGGGTGATTCATTAGATGAGCAAATGGCTGGTTATGTGTGTGATCCAGGTGAGTTGATGTCTCCCTCTTCCTATCTGGGAGGTAGCCAAGCAACTGCCGGTGGTCCTGATGTTGACACGGGAGATTCGTCCTAAGGAAGACAAATTGCTCCATCCAGCTAGAATCCAGGCATAAGTGATATGCTGTAAAGAAAACCAATTGTTCAGGATACTGGCTTGTGAGCGAGTCACATACAGGTAATCCTCGACTTACAACAGTTTGTTTAGTGACTGTTCGAAATTACAACAGCACTGAAAAAAAAGTGACACATGACTTTTTCACACTTGGGACTATTGCAGCATCCCCTTGGTCACCTGATCCAAATTCAGATGCTTGGCATTCACATTTATGAAGATCGCAGTGTCCCCTTTTGACCAGCAAAGTCAGTGGGGAAGCCAGATTCATTTAACAACTGTTACCTAACTACTGTAGCAAGAAAGGTGGTAAAATGGGGCAAAATTCACTCAACAGAAATTTTGGGCTCAATTGTAATTGTAAGTCGAGGATTACCTGTATTATCAGGCAGGTAATGCAGATTGGACATGTAATAACATGCTTAGGGCTGACAAGAATTGTGCCATAGTGGAACCTAACTCTGGTTTGTGACAGGTGTGATTTGAGGTTGCCATAGCTTCCAGTTTTAAATCCAACTTTCCCAGGGACCTTTTAGTAAAGTACCAAAGGCAGAATATAGCTCAGCATAGCAGTGTCTGAGCTTAAGTAGATATCTACTTTGGAAAGCTCAGGAGACACAGTTGTGTGTCTTTAACAACAGATAGGTGGATGGGAATATCTGTGAAATCTAGTCTTGGGTTAGACAAGTGTTTCTCAATCTTGGCACCTTGAACATGTGTGAACTTCAATTCCCAGAGCTGCCTGGAGAATTCTGGGAGTTGAAGTTCACACATCTTTCAAGCTGCCCTGGTTGAGAAACACTGGGTTAGTCTAATTTAACCTGATGCTGTTTAACATCCTCTTCTTCACACTCGGTGGAAGCAGTTACTGTATTTTACAAATTATAAGAAAACTAGTGGCACACTTCAGTCGTTGTGATAATCTTAGGATTGGTCTGTCCCATACTAAGATCTTGCATGATTAAATGGAGTTAGTTTAGCCACAGAACTATTGCTGTCAAATTGCTCTTGACTTCATTTGACCTGTGTGCCTTTGACCACAAAGTTACAGTTGAGATTATCTGCTCAAACAATTATTCGACACACATTATTACTAGCAACCTTTTCTGAGGTGTGAGGTCCAATACTTTAGAACGAAAACATCCTCTACACATAGTGTAGAGCAGTGGTTCTCAACCTGTGGGTAGAGGCTGGTGGCAGATGTTCATTTGGATTCTCTTTACCTCATTTGTGCAGTGAGGGAAATATAAAACACATGTACTTTATCAGTGGAATAAGTAGTGATGGTGGAGAAGTTAATGTTTGGGCTGCAATCTATTTACAGCAGATTGTTTTTTCTGAATAAGTGATAAAGCGAGCGCACCATTTATGCTAAAGGTAATATATGAGAAGATCTAGATAATCTAGGTCTCCAAGAGAGATGGGCAAGTAAGAAATACAAAATATAAATAATAAATTGGTTGAATCAGGTGGAGAATATGCAGAGTATCATCTTCCACCATATTGGATGATTGATCATCCTTGCTATTGTCTACAAGAAGTTTAATGTCTTAAATCATTAACGTTACCACTAACGGCTCCTTGTTCTGCTTGTATGCCATGTTCTGCTTTACAAGAAGTGCTTTGCAGCTAATTCATAGCTTTGTAAAAGGGACAGCAGGATGATATCTAAAAAGGTACTGTTGATGTTCTCAGCTTTTATTGCCTTTTCTCCTGCTGGTATCCTCATTGCAGTGGGTTGTAGCTAGGTAGCACTAGCTTTCAACTTCAGGCTTGAAGTACTTGCCCATCCTTGGACGTATAGCATGCTGCATTTGTATGTATGTGTGTTTGTGTTTTTGCATGGTCTGGTGGGTTCTCTTGATTGCAGCACCACTTATTCTGGACTTAGATTTCGGAGGAGGCAATTCCTCCTGATGCTTATCCTCCATGTTGGCCTGTTCACAGAAGGAGGTGGTCGTACATTTGTGTCGGGGAAGAACTTGTCCCCAGGACTGGGCCCCAGTTACACCCTGGTCTGTCATGGTGCCAGCTGATGCCTCTATTCTGTCTGTTCTTATAACCAGGCTGTCTAGTTGCAGACATCTTTCCCCCCTCCTTAGAGGCTTAGAAAATATTCTCAGCTTTTCCTCTGATTTCTGAAATTGCTATAGTTTTAGGCATTTTTACACTGTTTATATAGACCTTAAAACTTTACTGGTAACAGTTAACAGCATAAAAACAAACAGAAGATTCAAATAATATAACAATATAATGCATAATCTCTCTTGTGGACAGGTGTGCTCTTTTTAATTACAATTTGATTCCAGCAGCCTGTATGACATTCTGTAGTTTTTCTGTGTTCCTGTAGAATGACAATATATGTGTACATTCTTCACTGAAGTTTAGCTATATGGAGTAAGGAGTTAAACACCCCCCTCCCCAAAATTGGCTGATCATTTTTTTTTATTTTTTATTTTTAGAAATATTTTCTACTTTTATCAACATGGAAAGCTCAGAGGCTAATAATAAAGGAAATATCAATCAGTCGGAAGCTCAGCGCCGGAGTCAGCTGGATCGGTTGGACCGAGAAGAAGCTTTCTATCACTTTGTAAATAACCTGAGTGAAGAAGACTACAGGCTGATGAGAGATAACAACTTACTAGGCACTCCTGGTACGCTGCTTTCTTAGCTTGCCATTCAAACAGTAAGAATCTTGCTGTTCTGCTGTTAATCCAGCAGTTACTTAATTTCAGCCGCTCCCGATAGTTGTTATAGAATCATAGATCTGGAAGGGA
This sequence comes from Pantherophis guttatus, assembly GCF_059756535.1. Classification (NCBI taxonomy): domain Eukaryota; kingdom Metazoa; phylum Chordata; class Lepidosauria; order Squamata; family Colubridae; genus Pantherophis; species Pantherophis guttatus. Next base: position 4,332,320 of record NC_142074.1, read on the forward strand.
CCTTGGAGGTCTTGTAGTCCAGCCCCCTGCCAAAGGCTGGAGACCTGGCAAATGGCTCTCTAACCTTTTCTTGAAAACCTCCAGCGATGGAGCCCCCAGAACTCTGTTTCATTAATTAATTGTTCTCACTGTCAGGGAGTTTCTCCTTAGTTTCCAGGTTGAGTCTCTTTTAATGAGCTTTAATGAGCTACCCATTGCTTTGTGTCCTGCCCTCAGGTGCTTTGGAGCATAAGGGATTACATGCATGTTTTGCATTAGTTATGCTAATACTTCCAGGACCCCAGGTGCCTACAATATGGACTTCACAAAGATCTTGATCTCTGCAATAAATACAACTACAGAATACAGATCTCCATTCCTCTTTTAAAGACCACACATCAAATCTTTCTTTTATTCTTTCTCACTCGGCAGAAGAAATTATTGTAATTATTTTTTTAACAGAGTTGGAAGGGACCTTGTAGGCCATCTAGTCCAACCCCCCGCCCAAGCAGGAGACCCTACACCATTTCTGACAAATGGCAGGCCAATCTCTTCCTGAAAGCCTCCAGACGAAGCTCCCACATTTTAATTGTACAATTGGTCAATGCCCAACATTTGTTTGAGATGGGTGATGATAGAAATGGAAATAAATGGATAAAATAGATTTTTTTTAAAAAACCATTAATTTTGAAGAAAAATTGCAATATCAAAGAAAAGTTTATAGAACGGTTCTCTTGAAAGAAAATCCTGTAGAGATGCTAAGATGTTTGCTCTCTTAGTTAACAGATGAAGTCTATTGATGGTTCTGTCTTTGCATGGCGACACATTCGGTAAAGACTTTGCTTGCTAATATAATCAGTTAGTTCCAAGAGCATCTAGATGGTATCTAGAACTTCTTACATAATAAACTTACATTTGACATACCCACATATTACTTCTAATAGATAACGGTATGCTGGGCATCAATAGCAGTACTGGTCAGCCATCTGAATTTGACCATGGGGATAGCTTTATATTTTATAATGTTAAAGCTGTATTTTGTTTATTGGACAAATGTTTCTTGATCTCTTCCCCGTTTCCCCTCAGCAGCTGAGATAAGATCATTTTTCTTTTTTTGCTATTTTGATCTCTTGTCTAGATGTAATTCAATATTTTGTCATGCTCTTTCATATAGATCTCCCTTAAAAATATATTGTTTATTTTACACACTACTGTCCGTTCATTTTCTTGAATATGAGCATGGCAGTTTTGATTTCTTGCCCTTCTGTTCTTCATTGTACATGCAGTGCTGAGCAGAACGCTTGCTTCTGTTCAGGCAGAAATAGGCAAGCCAAATGTCTGCCTTCTAGAGTGCCTTCTCCCTCCGTCTCTCTCTCTCTCTCTCTCTCTCTCTCTCTCTCTCTCTCTCTCTCTCTCTCTCTCTCTCTCTGTTCTTTTTCTTTTTTCTCTTCTTCGGCCCCGTATGGTAACTTTTCGAGGTAGGGTGGTTGGGAATATTGCCATATGTCCATCCAAAATCATCACGTCTCTTTAAATGAAAATACAATCCCAATGTTAGAGAAAAATTAATAGTAATTTTGGTAAACCCATCTCTGCTTTGGTTCCCCTAGTGTTGGCTGCACATGAGTGTGAATGACTTTCTCAGGAACACCTGCCCATTGTTTCCTCAGGTGAAATTACGGAAGAAGAGCTGCTAAGAAGGCTGCAGCAAATTAAGGAAGGCCCACCCCAGCAGCACACGGAAGACAACAGAGGTACGCAGTGTTCTTCTAAGGTTCCTATGGTAATAGTCAGATTGAACACCAAATGACTTACAAAAGAAGTGATTTGAATTTAGGCATTGTGCTCTGTGGCCAGGAGGTCCTGTTGGGCCTCTGACTTCTGTTGTGGTGCAGTTTCTAGAATTTATGTATTCATCTCCTTTGAAATGGCTTCTACAGACTGTTCCCTGTTCTTTTTCTCCTTTGTTCCTGGCTTAAGAGAGAGAGGTGGTGAGCATTCTAACTGTGCCGCAAACTTATTCAAAGCAGGCCTGCTTTACCCATGATAACTGCACGTGCCTATTTGAGATCTTGTCTGAACCAGCGTGGCTCAAATCTCTCTGGCCAAGTGTGCAGCCTTGATTTATTAATAATGTAGAAGCAGTCTGGATGAAACTACATGCTGGGCTTATGCAATATTGCATGGATAAACTATTGCCTGGCAAATCATTGGTTGCAGGTGTTCCAATTTAGAGAATGGAATTCATTAAAAGTATCACGGTCCATTATCTTATTTCCTAACCTTTATAAAACAGTCACCTTGACTGATTTGCTGAGGTGTTCAATACTGGGCAAATAATTATTTGATGGTACAGTCTGTTAAAGGTGATGAAACCTATCCCATAGATATTGCTGTGATTAATTTAGGAAGATATTAAGCATTTGTGGTGTCCAAAAGTTAGAAGAACAAATATTTGCACTGTGGCCAAGGACCTTCTTTATAAAATCATAACTTGTAAAAAGGTTTGGAGAATGTTTTTAGCCCAGAATTATACCAGCCGCCTAACTATAGCAGTTACTTTTATTTGGCAGGTGCAGAGTCCGCAGAAGATGTGTCTAATGGTGATTCCATAATAGATTGGCTTAATTCAGTTCGGCAAACTGGGAATACGACACGAAGCGGGCAGAGAGGCAACCAGTCGTGGAGAGCAGTAAGCCGGACTAATCCAAACAGTGGAGATTTCAGATTTAGTTTGGAGATAAACGTCAACCGCAATAATGGAAACCCAAGTACAGAAACTGAGGGCGAGCCACCCATAGAACCCCCCACTGGGGAGGACTTAGAAAACAGCCAAAGTGACACTGAGACTTCAAGATCAGCCTCTCCCCCGGTTCTAAGGCAGAGCTCCTCTCCTCCCGTGGCCAGGCAGCCTGACTCAGAAATGAGTTATCCTGAAGAACTGAGTGAAGACATCTCTCTTCAGAGAGGCCAGAGAAGGTCAAGAAGCAGAAGCCCTGAACAACGGAGGACACGGGCAAGGACTGATAGAAGTAGATCCCCTCTTAATCCAGTGAATGAATCTCCTCGTAGGATACATCACAATACATCCTCTCAAACTCCTGATCTTCCCTTGGTCGCTGAAGCAGAAGGAAGTTCTAGAACAAGGCAGCACATGGTCATACGTCAACATGCCACGAATTCTGAGGCACCCGCTGAAAATACTGTTCTCTTTTCGACCTCTGAAGCCAGGCCTGTCCCTCAGGCAGCGAGCTCTTCAGAAACGAGTGGCAGTACGGAACCCCCAGCCCCTGGACAGAGACCTCCGACCATCGTGCTTGACTTGCAAGTGAGACGGGTTCGTCCAGGAGAATACAGGCAGAGAGATAGCATAGCCAACCGAACTCGATCCAGGTCCCAGACTCCAAACAATACGGTCACTTACGAAAGTGAGCGAGGAGGATTTAGACGTACCTTTTCACGCTCGGAAAGGGCGGGGGTGAGAACTTATGTCAGCACCATTAGGATTCCTATTCGCAGAATCCTGAACACGGGCCTGAGTGAGACCACCTCAGTTGCCATTCAAACCATGTTAAGACAAATCATGACTGGCTTTGGTGAACTCAGTTACTTCATGTACAGCGATAGTGATGCTGATCCCGGGGGCTCGGCACCAGCCCCAAATGTGGAGACGGCAGAGCCCCAGCCTGGAGGGGGCAGCGGAAATGGCCATTCAAGCCCTGAGGGTCCTGAGGCTGGATCAGGAGAGGCCTATGAAGGCAGCCATGAAGGGGTCCCCACAGCTGGCCCGAGACGGGAAGGGCGGAATGCAAGGGGCTCCGTTACTTTTGAAGAAAGTGGCTCCTTGCCATTCCTTAGCTTGGCCCAGTTTTTCCTGCTCAATGAAGAAGACGATGATCAGCCCAGAGGACTCACCAAAGAGCAAATTGACAACCTCGCCATGAGGAATTTTGGTGAGAGCGACGCTCTGAAAACCTGTAGTGTTTGTATCACCGAATACACCGAGGGGAATAAGCTTAGAAAACTCCCTTGCTCCCACGAGTATCACGTGCACTGCATAGATCGCTGGCTATCCGAAAATTCCACTTGCCCAATTTGCCGCCGAGCCGTCCTGGCTTCGGCTAACCGGGAGAGCGTTGTCTAAGCCATCGTGGTATCCTTTCAGCTGATTACGTGGTGAGGGAGCAATGGGCAAGACGCTGCTTGCAACAGCCACTTTTTGTGTGGTGGTTATAAATACAAAACAAAGAATAGTGTGATTTCCTCTTATGAAATGGAATTTCTTTTTTCTTTAAAAAAAAAAAAAAGCAAAACCTTCTCAATTAGGGTTCCTAAAATAAGACCAGGTTTGTGTTGTCAATTAAAAAAGGAAAGAGAAAACTCTCTATTTGCCCAAAGACACTTGGCTGTTGTATAGTTTCAGTTTTTCAACACAAATCAAGTTCTCGGTCCCACCTGACCCCAATGTGTGTTGAATGCTGGAGGCCTCGACTAACTGGAGTCATTTAGCCGTATACAGCCTGTGCTTCACTGTGGATTAAAGCGAAACGACTCGGCTCCCTTGGCAGAACAGTAACAGTAATCTCCCACGTCTGATTTTAGCTCCTTTCTTGTATAGGGTATTGAATATGGTAATGTAAATAACACTAACCTCAGCCCCTCTCTCCCACTGTACAGCTGTCTTAAGCCCAACACTATGGCACGCCATAGAACGACCTGATAGTTTAACTGGGATATTTATCTTGCTGTGGAAATATCTTAATTAATTGCTTATGCTTGTTTAAATAAACACTTTTGTTTTAAAAACAGTAAAAGCTTTTTGTACAGGTCAGTGACTTTTCCACTGCGCTTTTGTGCAAACATTTTGAGAATTTAACTCTCCACTGTGTTTAGCCACAAGAGCACACGGTGTGGTTCTCCACCTTGGGCAAGCCCCATGGCCAAGAGCCTAGCTTTCATCAGTATTTATTATTATTATTATTGTTATTATTATTATTTTTTGGGGAAAAAATAAACATCAGGAATTAAGATAACTGAGCCGAGCGAGTCCTCTGCAGCCTCTGAGGCATGAGATGCCTGCGTAGTTTGGCTGCGGAGCTCTTTCTGGAAAGATTAAAGAGGGCACGTTAGCTGCTGCAACAGCGGCTTCGCTCACCTGAGCTTTCCCAGTACAAATTTTCACAATGAACACACTATGTGTAAAGTCAGGTTGCCAGGTTGTGTGACAGGTTGCATTTGTGCAATACACTCGAGCAAAATGTGATTGCTGGCTGCTTCATGGCTCAGTGTGTTGTGCAAATCCAAATCAGTGTGGTTAGCTAAGGACTCCGCACATTGCTAAGCAGTGGAATTGAATTGAATGGGATAACCATGGTTCAGTTCGCCAGTGCAAGTTGCTGGGCCTCTTTGCAAAGGTAGCCGGTTGTGTTGTTTTGACACTGTGAAATCTGCTTATTATCCATCTTGCTCTGAACGCAGATACTTTCTTTGTGCACCATATTTCTAACCACTGTGCATCAGGCATTTGTGGCTTTCAGCAAAACTTCTTTCTAGTGACTTGTATAGTTTTAATTGGGATGTTTTAAAAGTTGTATCTCTGAAAGTTTAATTCCTTGCCTGGAGGTAGAAGAGAAGCTCTTTGAATAAAACCTATTGGGATTTTTTTTCCCCTCTCAAGCAACTGGTTTATCAAATTAAATCTTACGAATTCATCAATTAGTCTTAAGGCAACTGCTCGGAAACACATCAGATTGTTTCTTCTATGCTGTATATATCCTAGGAATAATTTTTATTGAGTAAATAAATTGTGCTTTTGCTTATAGATTTTGCAACCGTTTTTATCTTCTGTTAATGATATACAAAGAAATGATTTTTCATTGGATATTAAAAAAAATACACAAAGCACTTTTCTGCTGTGCCTAGTTAAGAATTGCAGCACATTTTCTCCCTCTCCTACTGCCTCAAAAAATTGGATTGTAATTAACATCAGTGTTGTTTCTGCTTCTCAAATGAATATTCTTACAAAGCATTTTAATTATTGTTTTTTTTTAATTAAACGTGCAGTTAAATAATTGCAAACATACTGGGACATTTAAGTTTTAAACTTTGTCGGTAATAATCTGTAGGACATTCAGAAATGTTATCTATTTGTTTCAGAACTTGCATTGAACATGGGATCTCTGCTGTTGCTTTAGTTACACCCTAATTGGATTCTTGAAGATTCAGTGAAGCTCATGATTTGGTTACCTTTTTTTCTTGGCCTAGTCCCCTCTAGGACCCAATTTTTGCTTCTCGATTGTATGAGATGGCAACAGTCGTCACAGACTATTCAAAGGCTGTAAACTGCTATTTGATTTCTACATCCCCTGCCCCCAATGGGAAAAGGATCATACTAGGAAATCCTGGTTCTCTGTGTAGAAAATGCTAACCAGCTTTCCATAGTTTTGACTTTTTGTTCTTTCTGCCTCCACTTTAATAAATAGACATGGAAGCTTAGGGTGATTTTAGGAACTCGATAGAAGAGAATATTGGTAGCTCTGGCTGAACTGTAGGGTCCTTGATGCTCTCTGAGCTGGGTGGTTTTCTTGTAGACATGACCCAACTAGGTAACATTATCAGTGCTAGAAGGGAGTGGGATTCACACTCTGTTTATGTACACTTGAGTATGAACAATTACAACTATACCATTGTATATAAAGAGAGAGCGAACGCCACTTCCTTCTAGCACTGACAATGTTTCGGAACTTGGCCTGCATCAGTATAATTTTCTTGGTTTTGGTTGCCTTAACAGTTTTCTTAAAAGCTCTGTTGTACAAGCTCCCACTTAATCAAGCATCTCTTCTCACACTGAAAAGCCCAAACACTGCTATTATCCTTTTCCGCTGTTCTTTATGGCAACATATTCAGTGACCTATTTGACCATCTTCCAATATGGCACCCCCAAAATGTGTTGGGTCTGCAACTCCCAGAATTCCCAGCAACAGTCCCAATCCTGTGGAACACTTTCCAGGAGAGGCTGCCTTATGCCACAAAAGTCTATCAAAATTCTTACAACACTATGGTTAAAGAAACGGGCTGTGTTTGCATACAGGGGTCTCCAAACTTGGCAACTTTAAGTTTTGTGGACTTCAATTCCCAGAATTTTTCAACCAGCCATGTTGGTCTAAATTGTGCTTGAAAAACCACAGTGGGTGGATGTGCAGAGCCTGCAAAATCAAAACTAAAACATGCTCTTTGTGATGTATGGGTTTATCAGACTCACATTTTGAAAATTAAAAGTCCTTGGTAAGTCACATTTAATAACTTCATGGAAACCCACACTGGAAGTGAGATGGCCATTAACACGTAGGCTGTTTTCCTGATTATTCAATGCAATGTAGAGTCCTCAGGTTTTCTGGATGTTCTACCAAGCCTCAAAACACGTCTCTAAGGCCAGCTGAAGTCAAAGATGGAAACTTTTGCCACAATCCCAGGGAGCAAAAGAGAGGAAGAAGCCCAAAATTCAAGGCTCTTTTTCTTTCTTTCTTTTTTTTTTTTGGATCTTTCTCAGCAAGGGTTGTTTCTTCCATCATGATGCTGTTGACTTTGTCTCCCACTGCTATTTTCCATGGCTTTGGTGAAAGCTCCTGAACAGATTTATCATTAAAAATTGGACTTTTTACCCTCAGCCCCACCCCCTTTTGGGTGTGGGTGGGTAAATTCTTAGAAGCACCTTGCAGAAAAAGTCTGTTACTCAGTGAGGAAGAGCAGTCCACAAAATCCTAAGGAGTTTTCTGTGTCCTGAGGAACAGCAGCATTCTGCTAGTGCTGTAGATTATTGGGTTCTTATGTTCTTTAAGGATATTTGCAAATAAGGAGTTAATCACGGTGTATTCTATCTGTTGTGGAATTGGGACACCATGGTTTTTTAAATCAACATTTTATAGCCTTCAGCTTTCCCCAGTTTGATACCTTCAGGATCTCTTCAGGTAACTGGTTGCGAATTCTTGGACTATGTCAGGTTTGGAAAGATTGGAAAGACAGGTTTGCATGTCATAAAAGTAACAGGATGTAGAACATCTTAAAACCCATAATTCTTGGGCATTTTGGTCAACGTTGATGTTCACATTTTGTGTAATGCTAATAAGTCTTTAATCACAATTCTCATACATGCATCTTTTGGTGCCTGCTTAAAACATCACAATGTACAGGTAGTTCATCTTAATGGCCACAATTGAGCCCAAAATTTCTGTTGCTAAGTGAGACGTTTTACTTTTCTTGCCACAGTTGTGAGTCATTGCAGTTAAGTTAGTAACACGGTTGTTAAGTGAATCTGGCTTCCCCCTGTATTTTGCTTGTCAGAAGGTCGCAAAAGGGATCACATGACCCTGGAACACTGCAACAGTCATAAGTGTGATAAATGGTCATAAATCACTTTTTTCAGTGCCGTAACTTTGAACACTCACTAAATGAACTGTTGTAAGTCAAGGCCTACCTATACAGCCTTTTATGAGAAGAAAAGCAACTTGGGTTTCTGCACCCAGATCAGACCTATCGACCTCCTTGCAACCTGGTTGATTGCTGACCAAGTACCCCGTACTAATACCTAAACCAGGTGGCAGCCCAGAAGGACCGGTTGAACCAGGTAGTGAATCTGCTAGCTTGGCAGGTGAGCCCTGTGTCAACAGCACCTTGTGTGCTCCAATGCCAAAGCAACAGTAGTTGTATAGGCCACTGTGCTGTGAACTTCTCTCTTGCCTGATAGATGTGATGCATACCTTGGTGTGTTTATGTATCACCCACGTGAATGATGCATCCTTTTAAGAGCGGTGGAATTTTCTGCAGGTTAAAGCTTACAAATGGCCTTCTGACCAGAGAAACATGTAATAGGCAACCCTCTTTTGCAACAGAACAGTCCAGACACAGACAAGCCTATTATCTTCCTTGCCAGACATCGCCAAATGTGACGATGTCTTGAGCATCTGATCTTGAACACAAGATCAGATGCTTGCAAACATGGTAAATGTTGAGGATGCACCTATGTAGCTGAGGTCATTGTTTGCTCAGGACAATGTTCTCAACATTGTTGAGAACTCAAACTTAAGTTCTCCAGTTTAAAATCTCGTGGAAATGGGAGGTGTTACTCCAGCTCTGCTTGACCTCAGATGGAAGCCTTGAGGAGCTGTGACAAGATTGGGTGAGGAGAGAAATAGATAACTAGCAGTCCTCGACTTACAATCGAAATTGATCCCCAAATTTCCATTGCAAAGCAAGACAAGTGAGATCTGACCCATTTGATGGGCTCTTGTCACAGTTGTGGAGTAAATCTGGCTTCCCCATTGGTTTTGCTTGTCAAAAAGGCCCCATTCAACCGTCGTAAATATGAGCCAAGTGCCTGGAGTTTGGTCATGTGACCATGGGGAAGATGTAATGGTCATAAATGTGAAAAATGGTCATAAATCATTTTTTAAATACTGCTGTAATTAAATGAATGGTTGTAGGCCGAGGACGACTTGTAGTCTTATGTTTTTCTTTCTTCTGCTGAAAACATTAGTTGTCGAACCCAACCACTGCATTGTAACCACTACACCATCACAGCTCAGTAGGAAGAAAAAGCAAGCAAGGAAGGAAGGAAACAAACACAGGGAAGGTAGCAATAGCACTAGACTTATATACCGCTTCACAGTGCTTTACAGCCCTCTCTCAGCAGTTTACACAGTCCCCCAACAATCTGGGTCCTCATTTTACCAACCTCGGAAGGCTGAGTCAACCTTGAGCCAGTCAGGATCGAATTCCAGGCAGTGGGCAGAGTCAGCCTGCAAATCTAACCACTGGGCCACCACAGCTCTGTAGGAAGAAAAGGGAAAGGAGGAAGGAAAGAAAAGTGGGGAAGGCAGGGAAGGTAGCAGTAGCACTAGACTTATATACCGCTTCACAGTCCTTTTACAGCCCTCTCTAAGCGGTTTACAGAGTCAGGATATTACGCCCAAAATCTGAATCCTCACTTTACCAACCTCGGAAGATGGAAGGCTGACTCAACCTTGAGCCGGTGAGACTCGAACTCCTGGCAGAATTAGCCTGCAATCCTGCATTCTAACCACTGCGTTCCTCATCTGTAGAATTTGATGAGGTCATTCAAAAATTAAAACAAGTCTCTGACCTATAATGCCAAGCGCTGATACTTGGTTCTTGCTCGCTTTCTTCAGCTGTTTGATGCGTCCACGGTCAGTCCTCGGCTTACAATCATTCTTTAATGACTGTCTGAAGTTACAATGGCACTGGAAAAAGTTACTTACAACCTCCCCTCACAGTTAAAATTGTTGCAGCATCCCCCATGGTCACATGAGCCAAATCCGGGCACTTGGCAAGTCGCATGGTTTTACAACAACTGCAGTGTCCCAGGGTCACATGATCACCCTTTGCGACTTCCCAGACAGCGTCGGACACTAAGAGAAGCTTATTTGCTTTTCTGCACAATTCACTTAACAGCCACGGTGATTAAGAGCCGTTGTGGCGCAGTGGTTAGAATGCAAGGACTGCAGGCTAATTCTGCTGACAGCAGTTTGAGTCTCACCGGTTCAAGGTTGACTCAGCCTTCCATCCTTCCCAGGTGGGAAAAATGAGGACCCAGATTGTTTGGGGCATAGGCTGACTCTGTAAACCGCTTAGAGAGGGCTGTAAAGCAGTATAAAAGTCTTAAATGCTGCTATTGCATTGTTGCTATTGCTATTTGCTTAACTATCAGAGCAAAAATAAAATCACATGAAGTATTAGTACCGCTTTATAAAACCTTAGTAAGACCATACTTAGAATACTGCATCCAGTTTTGGTCACCATATTATCAAAAAGATGTTGAGATTCTGGAAAGAGCACAGAAAAAAGCATCAAAGATGAAGAGGGGGCTGGAGGCTCAAAGATGAAGAACCTTGCAGGAATTGAGAATCTCTAGCCTAGTGAAAAGAAGGACTAGGGGTGACATGATAGCAGTATTCCAGTATTTGAGGGGCTGCCATAAAGAAGAAAGGGGTCAACCTACTTTCCAAAGGACCAGAAAGCAGGACAGGAAACAATGGATGGAAATTAATCAAGGAGAGAAACAACCTGGAACTAAGGAGAAACTTCCTGACAGCGTGGACAGTTAACCAGTGGAACAGCTTGCCTCCAGAAGTTGTAGGTACTTAATCACTGGAGATTTTTAAGAAGAGACTGGACAGTCACTAGTCTGGAATGGCATGAGATCTCTTGCTTGAGCAGGAGGTTGGACTAGAAGACCTCTAAGGTCCTTTTCAAATCTGTTTTACCTTGCTTAGCAAAGGAAATTCTGGTCCCAATTTTGGTCGTAAGTCAAGGACTTCCTGTAGATGCCGATGCTATGAGCAACTTCATAGACTCATTCACTGCAAGCCTTGCTTACCTTTAAAAAATCACGAAGTGGAAATCTTCTGTTATATTCTTGGTGATTTGAAACATCTGAATCACTGATCTCTGTGGACCAAGGGCCACTAAATTAAAACTTTGCTAGCTTTCTCTGCCTTCCCCTTTGCATTTTTCTACATTACAGCAATGTTTCAATGTGGACTTCCACTCCCAGAATTCTCCAGATAGTCTTTATGGCACACAGTCTATCAGAATAACAGAGTTGGAAGAGGTCTTCTAGCTCGACTCCAACCCCCTTCTCAAGCAGAAGATCCTATGCCCAAGAGACTGCCCAGTCTCTTCTTAAAAATCTCCAGTGATGGATTATCCACAATTTCTGGAGGCAAGCGATTCCACTGGTTAATTGTTCTCACGGTTAAGAAATTCCTCCTTAGTTCTAGGTTGCTTCTCTTCTTGATGAGTTTCCATCCATCGATTCTTGTCCTGTCTTCAGGTGCTTTGGAGAATAGATTGACTCCCTCTTCTTTGTATCAATATTTTGGAGACTGCAAGATACCAGATAAAATCTCACTGGCTGGGGAATTCTGGAAGTTGAAATCCACGCATCTTCCAGCTGCCAAGGTTGAGAGACACTGTTCTACAGCATCAGGAACGTGTTATCTTTACGCCCACAATCTGTATTTTAAAGAAGGCATCACATTTACTCTCCGGCATGTGAATCTTGCTCCTTCTAATTATTCCCTCCTGCCCTCCTCCTTACACTCTGCACATTGTTTTCCCAAATTTATCTACCAAGGCCTCTGCTTGCGTTGACATCTGTGAGAAAAGACGCACAGCCCCCCCAATTGCCTGCGATTGTATTATCAATCCCAAGAGACACTGCCTGGAGAAATCTTTTGAAGATAATCTACAGAATTTATTCTCCTTATTACTCAATGCTGACTTCAACTTTTTTTAAAAAAAAAAATCCTTATTCAATGTTCACAATTTCTGTCTTGTAAACCCTAAACTTCTAGAGTTATAAGGATTCCTGATTCTGCCCCCTCCATTGTTTAAAATGAGAACAGAAGACCCATATCAATGGGATGGCAATAGGGATACTACACTTTGAATACTTTCTACCCTTCTGGCCACCACAATATAAAAAAAAATGATGAGGCCCTAGTAAGAGTGCAGAGAAGCGCAACAAAGGTGATTACAAGTCTGGAGGCTAAATTGTACAATGAACAAATAAGGGAATTAGATATGTTCAGCTTAATGAAGAGAAGGCTTAGGAGAGACATGATAGCCATCTTCCAATGCTTCAAGAACAGTCACAGGGAAGGGGGAATAACAATTGGAAGGGACATTGGGGGTCTTCTAGTCCAGGGGTCTCCAACCTTGGCAACTTTAAGACTTGCCAAGCAACTCAGCTTGCTGGCTGAGGAATTCTGGGAGTTGAAGTCCACAAGTCTTAAAGTTGCCAAGGCTGGAGACCCCTGTTCTAATCCAATCCCCTCTCCAAAGCACCAAAGGACAGGATAAGAAGCAATGGAGATCCAACCTGGGATTAAGAAGAAATTTCCAAACAACTAATTTCCTAAGAACAGTTAATCAGTGGAACCATTTACCTCCCAGAGTTGTGGATGCTTCATCACTGGAGGTTTTCAAGAAATGATTCACCAGAGTTTGTCCACAGCTGCACCTTATGGAGCTAAGGACTCCTGCCTTGGGCAAGGGTTTGGACTGGAAGTTCTCCAAAGTCCCTTCCAGCCCTATGACTCTACCATATCAATCTTGGATATTGGATGGGCCTAGTATCTGATTTTCATGACGGGCACAAATATTTAACTGTCATTTGTGAAAGGAAGGGAGACTAGTATAGAATTATTTCAAGCTATTTAGCTCTCGTCGGCTAGCCATGACCTTCTGGGATTCGGACCTGGGCTTGCTTGCATATTAGGCAGATGTATTAACCTCTAACCCATGAGCTCTCCTAGCTTTGTACCAGGGGAGGGATTAAGTGTTTTTTATTATCAGGGCAACCTGGTCTACCCAAATATAGGATGGAGCAGAAGCAGAAGCAGTATGCTCCGTCCCATATTTGCGTAGACCAGGCTGCCCTGATAATAAAAAACACTTAACTATCATTAGTTATGGAAAGTGTAGATATACTGTACAATTATATCTCTCTGATTTAGTGTATGCATCATCAGTTTTCCTGATGTCTCCTGATCATATTTCCTGCTCATATTTCTCACAATATATTACAGGCAGTCCTCAACTTACAACACTTCATTCAGTGACTATTCAGAGTTACACCGGCACTGAAAAAAGTGACTTATGACCGTTTTTCACACTTACAACCATTGCAGCATCCCCGTGGTCACGTGATCAAAATTCAGATTCTTGGCAACTGACTCAATTTATGATGGTCGCAGTGTCCTGGGATCATGTGATTCCCTTTTGCGACCTTCTGACAGCCAAAGTCAATGGGGAAGCCGGATTCACTTAACAACCATGTTGCTAACTTAACAACCGTGGCAAGAAAAGTCATAAAATGCGGCAAAACACACTTAACGAATGTCTTGCTTAGTAACAGAAAATTTGGGCTCCATTGTAGTCCTAAATAGAGGACTACGGGTATACAGCTTTTTTTTTTTTTTTTTAATTTGATTTATATGCCGCCCTTCTCCGGAGACTCAGGGCAGCTTACAATGTGCTCAGCAATAGCCTTCATCCTTTTGTATATTTATACAAAGTCAGCTTATTGCCCCCACAAACTGGGTCCTCAATTTACCTACCTTAGAAAGGATGGAAGGCTGAGTCAACCTTGAGCCTTGGCGAGATTCGAACCTGCAGTAATTGCAGGCAGCTGTGTTAATAACAGGGTGCATTAAACCACTGTACTACCAAGGCTCCTATTTTTGTTTGGCTAACTTATTTTGAAGTTCAAGCTTACCCAACAGTCTTTTCTTCTTTGCTTTGCTGCCCTTTCTGCACCCGTCCAGATTCACCGGCAAGAACTGGAGCCCCCAGGGACAATCACAAGCCGTAGGCAGCCACTGCCGGCCCCTCGGAGGAAGAATCTGCTCTGCCTGTTTCAGTGTTTACAGTCATAAACTAGCTTATCAACCAGCTGGAGCCTTGAATCTCTCTCTGCTGGCCTTCAAGCCAGACGAACTCTCTGGATGAGACCTGGCAGGAAACCCAGGAGATAGTTCAAGGTGCCTGTTAGGCCAGGAGCTTTCCAGCATGGCATGAGCAGAAAAAAACAACACAGGTCGTCCTTGATTTACAACCACAGTGGAGCCCCACATTTCTGTTGCTAGGCAAGAAAGTTGTTAAGGGAGCTTTGCCCCATTTTACAACTTTTCTTGCCACAGTTGTTAAGTGAATCACTGCAGGGGTTAAACTATGACTCCGAGACACAGCAACTGTCATAAATACGTGCCAGTTGCCAAGCTTCCGAATTTTGATTGTGTGACCATTGGGGATGCTGCAATGGTCGTGTGAAAATGGTGGTAACTTTTTTCAGTGCTGTCACCGAACAAACATCCCAAAGGTGCTTTTTCTTCAAGAGGCAACTGGACTTCCTTGTTTTTCTTTGAAGATGTTTCACTTCTCATCCAAGAAGATTTTTCAGTTCTGAGCAAATGGTGGGGAAGGGAAGGCTTACATCAGGAGTGAAATACTCCCGGTTCGAACCGGATCGCCTGATCCGGTAGCGATGGTGGCGGGTGATTCGGAGAACTGGTAGCAAAAATCCCTGTATCCTCCCCCATGCCCAGCTGAGCTGCACGATTATCAGAGGCTTTTATTTTTACTTTTAAAAGCATTTTTTCTGCAACCTCTTCTGCCAAAAATGCTTTTAAAAGTAAAAAAAAAAAAGCCTCTGATGATCACGCGGCTCAGCTGGGCTCGTCAGAGGCTTTTAAAAGGTAAAAAAAAGCCTCTGACGATCACAGCTGAGCAGCACGATGCTTTTAAAAGTAAAAAAAAAGATTGTGTGCCACAACTGATCGCCCCCCTTGCATGCTGTTCTACTTACCGCATGCCTCCTTTTGGCATGCACTGTGCACGCGCACCTCGCATTTGGTGCATGGTGCGCATGAGCAACCAGCGAACCGGTAGTAAACTGGTTCAGATTTCACCACTGGCTTACATCCCTCATCATTCTTCACCCTTGGCTATCCTGGCTGCAGCTGATAAAAGTTCACTCACATTTGGGAGGGCCAAGGGCAGGGGTGAAATGCTCCCAGTTCGGACCGGATCGCCTGATCCGGTAGCAATGGTGGCGGGTGGTTCGGAGAACTGGTAGCAAAAATCCCTGTGCCCCCCCCTCCACCATGCCCAGCTGAGCCGCACGATCATCAGAGGCTTTTTTTTTTAAACTTTTAAAAGCATTTTTTCTACAACCTCTTCCGCCGAAAAATGCTTTTAAAGGTAAAAAAGAAAAAGCCTCTGATGATCGTGCGGCTCAGCTGGGATCGTCAGCATTCAAAGCATTTTTTTCAGCAACCTCTTCGGCCGAAGAGGTGGTAAAAAAAATGCCTTGAAAAGCCTCTGACGATCCCAGCTGTGTTGCCTGATCGGCAGAGAGGCTTTTCAAAGCATTTTTTTGCAACCTCTTCGGCCGAAGAGGTTGTAGAAAAAATGCTTTGAAAAGGAAAAAAAAAAAAAAAGTTGGCCACGCCCACCCAGTCACATTACCACCACCACCCCACCAAGCCACGCCCACAGAACCGGTAGTAACAAATTTTAC
The DNA here is from genome assembly GCF_059756535.1 of Pantherophis guttatus. NCBI lineage: Eukaryota > Metazoa > Chordata > Lepidosauria > Squamata > Colubridae > Pantherophis > Pantherophis guttatus. Next base: position 4,348,398 of record NC_142074.1, read on the forward strand.
ATTGCACCCCTGGCCAAGGGGAATCCATTTCTGCTCTAGAACGGGCAAAAGATTCCTGCATCCCAAACTTTGGAACAGGTTGGGACACCGACATGGCAGAGGTGGGCCAGGACGTTATCTCCAGGCTCTGTGAAGTCAAGAACGTCTCGCATAAACGTGACTTGAAACTGATGCGCAAAGGAGTCAGGTTTGTTGAAACTGCCAAATGACTGAGGCGGAAATCATAGTGGACTGGAAGGATTCCAGGAAGGGCAGTAAAATAGAAAATGAACCTCGATCCAAGTAAATGTGTCTTGGTGGGATTTCAAGTGGCCGAGAGAGAGGGATTCCCAGCAATTTGAAAGCCCTGTTTCAAAGAACCGCTAGCCATAAAGCAAGTAAAAAGCACTTAACCCATTTTCTTAAGTGAAAAAATAGCAGCAATGTTTATTTTTGATTCTAGGTTCATTTCATTAGTTGACAAATATTGGGAATGGGTAAAGAAGCATTTGGTATTAGTAGACTAATGAATTTGTACAGGTATAATCCCCCCCCTCGTCCCCCCAGGTGGTACCACATGGCATATTTACCCATCGGTTATTGAATGATGGTTCACTTAACCCAGCTTTCTGGGTTTCTAGATTCATGAGTCTCAAAGTAATGAAGAAAGTGAAGATATTTAGGGGGAAATGGTGTTGGCTGCCTTGTGGCTCAGTGCATTTTGCAAATGCAGAAGGGTAAATAATGGTGAAAAATCAATAGCATATTTGTGCTTACTAGGAGAGGGGAAAATGCTATTATTGCATAAGAAACTGGCTGTGTTCCCGGACATGCTGTAGCAGCTTAACAATTTCATTTGCAGAATTTCATTAGCTTGAATCGTGGCTTCTTTTGCTGTTGTTTGCTTCTTTGTGGCTTTGCAGACCCTGCAGATGAATGGCCTTCAGAAGTTGTGGGGGCTTCATCCCTGGAGGCTTTTAGGAAGAGACTGGGCAGCCACCTGTCTGGAATGGTATAGAGGGTCTCCTGCTCATGAGCAGGGGGTTGGACTAGAAGACCTCCAAGGTCCCTTCCAACTGTTTAATTGAATAACCAGGTTAACTGTGTTGTGAAAATGCAGACTTTGGCTGGACATGGCAACTTAGAGCAAAAATTTATTTGGGGATTGAATGGATAAGAATCTTGTTGCATTTCTGTGTAGGCCCCAATTGAAGCTGGCCCAGGGATATGGCAGAATTTAATATCTAGCCAAAGACTGCTTGGCCATACTCTTGAAATATTCAGCCCCAGGTGCATTAAGAAGTTGCTTAATAATGCTAGTTGGACTCTGCATCTTTCATAGCATATCATCAGTCCTGAGAGACAGCTCTACTTTTTTTTTTCTTTGAAGACATTTCGCTTCACATCCAAGAAGCTTCTTCAGTTCTGACTGTAGAAGCTTCTTGGATGAGAAGCGAAACGTCTTCAAGGAAAACCAAGGAAAACTCCAGTTGCCTATTGAAAAACACACCTTTGGGTGACCTGGATGACTGAGAATCTCCATAGACATAGATACCAGTCCTGAAACTCCTGGGGTTGTTGAAGGCCACAATTTAGCAGGATTGTGGTCCTTACAAGAGAGTCCTCTCTGCCTCACCTTCCCTGGAGCTCTGACAGTGGAGTCTTAGCAGGTCAGCACTGTGGAGAATTCTATACAGAGCCAGCAGGTAGACAGGTGACAGCATTAGGCTGCTAGCAACTGATTTTTTAAAAAAACAAATCTCCACGATCAAATCCAGTTGGAACGATGCCTGATATTGTAGAACTGCAGCTGACCAGCAGGGGGGAGTTGTGTATCATTGAAACAAATTGCAGGAGGAGAGGAATGGGAATTTTGGGAGGTTTAGAAAAGCCAGGCGACTGGAGGAGCAACTCAACGATTTGATTAGAGCCCTTACTGCTCTGAGAGTAAACCTTCTGACAACTGAAAGAGGAATGCTGTTAGATCAACTGGGATTTTTAAAGTCTCTAGACTCTCTTGGTGTGTGTTCAGATAGCAAGGATATGTTTTTTTTTAAAATAAAAACTATCCCACCTTTATTATTTTCATAAATAACTCACGGTGATAAACATAATACTCCTCCCTTTTCCTATTTTTCACACAACAACCACCCTTGTGAAGCACTCAGAGTGTGTGACAGGCCCAAAGTCATTCAGCCAGTTTTCATGCCTAAGGGCATTTCTATGTACGGGTCCTGAACAGGGAATTACCAAGCACTTAAATTAAATTTAATCTATTTCTATGCTGCATTCTACATCAAGGTGATATAGGGGAGAATCAGCTGGAAGACTCAAATCCAGGCAACCCCCCGCTGGCACTCGCCCAACATCAGCCCAACAACTTTAACATCGATGCCCAAAAGAAAGCCAAATGGGCCACTGTCATAGGAAGACATATAAATACCCCCACAAAAAAGGTGCTAGGCTTTGAACTGCCATGTTAGCAATGGACAATCCTGAATAGGATTTGCATCTCACACAATGCCTGCCAGGACTCTCTGTATAAATGGGGCATAGCATCTTCCCCTCCGGGTGACTGTGGGGTCCCACCTCAAAGTGTAGATTGCATCGTGACCGGCCGTAAGCTCAGGGCATATCTGATCCAGGATCTGAATTTTTTTATTATTATAAACGAAGCTGTGCTTCAATGGCCTAGACATTGGTATTTGAACACCGATCTTTTTAACGTTTATATTTTATTTTGTGCTACTAATCTAGATGAAATGTTAATATAAATTGCTGGTCCATGTATGATATACCATACGCTAAATAAATAAAGGGAGAATCGATCTCATGGACTCATCCACATCCAAGTGGCTTTGCCGTTGGTTTTTTTCTTCTGCAGCTAGTCCTCAACTTATAGCCATTTGCCATTTGTTTAGTGACCGTTACACTAAGTTACAGCGGCGCTGAAAAAACTGATTTATGACTGCTTTTTCACACTTATGAGTTATGACCATATGCTTAACGCATTGTAAGCCGCCCTGAGTCTCCGGAGAAGGGCGGCATATAAATCAAATTAAAAATAAATTTAAAAAATAAATAAATGACCATGGTCACGTGATCAAAATTTGGATGCCGGGCAAGTGGCATGTATTTATGACAGTTGCAGTGTTCAGGGTTCATGTGAACCTTCTTGTAATCCCAGCCAGCTTCTGACAAGCAAAGTCAATGGGGGAAGTTGGATTCACTTAATAACCTTATGATTCATTTAACAACTGAGACAAGAAAAGTTGTAAAATGGGGGGAAACTCACTTAACAACTGTTTTGCTTAGCAATGGAAATTTTCGTCTCAATTTTGGTTGTAAGTCGAGGACAACTGTAATACTTCTTTTGATTTCCCCATTGAGGCTTATACTTCCGGGCTTCCCCAATAGGCCTAGTGTCCATCTTAGTACTAACCATGGATGATCTAGACAAGATCAGCTATATGACATCCACAGTTTTTAATTTCTTACTTTAATTTTATTATTTAATTTTAATTATTTTAATTTATTTATTTTGGTAACGTTTTGGAATTCTTTTCCTGTTGCTTTCTTCCACACTGGTGGTCTGACCTCCCACAATAACCCACAGATGTGGGGTGTCCCGGTTAGTTTCCAAGCCCAGAGAAGTTCAACGAGGCACTGCCACCTGCTAAATCATTTGTCCTTAAGTTACAAAAAAGGAGGAATAACAGTTATAAAACATGATTAAAATGCTATTAAAAGGGAGGGAGCAGGGAGGGAATGCTCTGACAAGGAAGATTTCCACAACGGCTGTCTAAAAAGCCCCCCCCCCCCGAGTAGGAAGCAGAGGCTGGAAGTGGGGGCCACAGCAAGTCTCCCTACTCGGGAATAATTCAGAACAGCCACCTGCATATTGTGGCACCACAAATGGGACCTGTAGTTATCTTTGTCCTCATCCAGTAACCAGAGAAGGCAGTCTCCTAGGGAATTCTATCTTCTGCCTTGGCTGCAGCTTCAGGACTGACACATGTAGAATCCCCAAAGCCACATTTAAAGGATAAAACCACCCAGGAATCAAGCTTGACGTTATGGACACATTGTGCTGTTTTCCTGACCATGGTACAGATGTCTATGCCACTGCATTCTTCCAAGGTGTCTTCTTGGACAAGTGGCCAGAACCTAACGGTGGAGTGAACCAGTGCTTGGATTGCAGTGATGAGGCTTCCTTCGCCCAGGAAAAGGCTTATAGGTAGGTGGAGAATAGGTTGCCCCCCACTCTTCTTTATGGCGGCCCCTCAAATATTACAACACTGCTATCATGTCCCCCTTAGTTCTTCTTTTCATTAAACTAGACATACCCAATTCCAGCAACCGTTCTTCATATGTTTTAGCCTTCAGTCTTTTTTTTTTTTTTGCTCTTCTCTATTCATTCAATCATTTATTTATTTATTTTGATTTCTATACCGCCCTACTCCCGAAGGACTCAGGGCGGTGCACAGCCAAACAATAAAACACATACATACAAAATTTAAAAGTGGAATTAAAATCAAATTAAATAGTTTTGGCCCAGACAAATTAAAACCCCAATCAATTTAAAACCAATTTTAAAATTTGAATATATAAAATACTAAAAAATATTAAAAAATTAAAAGTCTTTTATGAAAGAGGGAGAAAATTAGGCCAGGCCCGCCTGGTGAAATTAAAAGGTTTTAAGAGCACGGCGGAAGGTGTGCAGATCCGGGATCCTCCGTATCTCCGGGGGGAGCTCGTTCCAGATAGTAGGTGCCCCCACAGAGAAAGCTCTCCCCCTGGGGGCCGCCAGTCGACATTGTTTGGCCGACGGCACCCGGAGGAGCCCCTCTCTATGGGAGCGTACCGGCCGGTGGGAGGCTATTGGTGGTAGTAGGTGGTCCCGCAAGTACCCAGGTCCTGAGCCATGGAGCGCTTTAAAGGTGGTAACCAAAACCTTGAAGCACACCCGGAAGACCACCGGGAGCCAGTGCAGCTCGCGCAGGAGGGGTGTTACATGGGAGCGCCATGTCGCTCCCATTACCACCCGCGCGGCCACACTCTGTGCTAGTTGGAGCCTCCGGGTGCTCCTCGCGGGGAGCCCCATGTAGAGAGCGTTGCAATAGTCCAGGCGGGAGGTGCAGTCTTCTCTGCAGTCTTTCTAGAGCAGGGGTGTCAAACTCTTGTCGTCACAGTGTCGTCACGTGACGTATTGCAACTTTCCCCCCCTTCGCTAAACCAGGCGTGGGCATGGCCAGTACGTGATGCATCCGGCCCACTGCTGTGAGTTTGACAGCCCTGGTCTACGGTCTCAACATCTTTTTTATATCATGGCTAGCTGGGGAATTCTGGGAGCTGAAGTCCACACGTCTTAAAGTGGCCCAGGTTGGGGACCCCTGCTCTGCCTTGTAAGGGCTGCAAAGCCACCAGCAGTGTCCCTCCCCCACTCTACCTGTACGGAGTGAGGATATTCAAGGGCGGAGGCTTATCACAACGCTGGTACATCTCCATCACAGGGTTAGGGATCGAATTGCGCGACACCACCTGCTGGTTCTGGATGGTAGAGCTCTTGAAAGCTTTCCGCATGTTGATATCCTGCAGGGAGACTGGAAGACACAAACCAGGCGCTCTTTAGGATATGCTCATGATCCTCTCTCATACACAAAACACACAGGCACACACACACATGGCCCCCTGCAAAACCCACTGGATATCCTAATGGTGCTTTTTCAAGAGGCAATGGGACTTCCTTTCTTTTTCCTTGAAGACATTTCACTTTTCATCCAAGAAGCTTCTTCAGTTCTGACTGAATGGTGGAGGAAGGAAGGATTTATATTCCAACACTCTTTCTGAGAGTCGTTGAGGCCACTTCCACAGCCAATTGCCCCATTCAGGTGATTCTGAGGGCAAGATAAACCTCCAAGTGGCCTCAATGACTCTCAGAGAGAGCGCTAACGACCAGAGGACTGCACGGAATATCAATCCTTCCATCCTCCACCATTCAGTCAGAACTGAAGAAGCTTCTTGGATGAGAAGTGAAACGTCTTCAAAAAAACCCTAGAAAACCCAGTTGCCTCTTGAAAGGCACCTTTGGGACTTGAGGAAGGAAATATTTTCCCAACATTTTAGTTGTGTGTTGCCGGAGCCCTGGAATGCTTCTTTTATAACACACTACGGTGTTGTTCTCATTTCTGCTATTTTCTCCTGGAGAGTTCCCTGACTTGTACATCTTATGATTGATCGATGGAGACGGCTCTTGCCTTTGAGCCTTGGAGAGTTCAGTCTCATATTCGAGTTACCAGATCACTGAACAGGCAAAACAGGACATGGACAATTGGAAAGGAGGACAAATGAGGGTGAAGGAGGACATGCGCTGTCTTTCTTGGCATCTGTGACAGGAAATTACAGTGAAAAACTGCAATATACATGTACTGGATATCTTATTAGATGAAATTCCTTTCCCCATCATCAGAAAGACTGGTTTTTCAATCGTAGGGATGTGGTGGAACATCAGAGGTTTTTACTGATTGTCAGGCTATGCTAGGCGATGTCTCTGCTAAACCCCAGTGCCATATTTGTGAAGGCATCTGCTTTGAGATGAAAAGTGCTGTCTCTTCGGCTTCCTGATTCCATTCTCAGATTAGATCCCTTTCCTTTCAAAAGCCACCATAACAAGGGAAACTTTTAGAGCAAAAGAGAGCAGAAGCTGGTTAAACTGCCATTATGGGTGTTTACAGAATAACAGAGTTGGAAGGGATCTTAGAGGTCTTCTAGCCCAACCCCTTGCTCATTAGCGGGAGACCCTATCCCATTTCAGATAAGTGGCTGTCCAGTCTCTTCCTGAAAACCTCCACTGATGGAGCACCCACAACTTCTGAAGACAAACCATTCCATAGATTTATTGTTCTCACTGCCAGGAAAGTTCTCCTTAGTTCTAAGTTGCTTCTCTCCTTGATTAGTTTCCATCCGTTGTTTCTTGTCTTGCCTTTTGATGCTTTGGAAAATAAGTTGGCCCCCCTCTTCTTTGTGGCAGCCCCTCAAATATTGGAACAGTGCTATTGTGTCTTCCCTTTTCACTAGACTAGACCTGGCTGTCCAGCCTCTTTGTGAAAACCGTCAGTGATGGAGCACCCATAACTTCTGAAGACAAGCCATTCCATTGGTTTATTGTCCTCATTGTTGGGAAATTTCTCCTTATTTCTTGGTTGCTTCTCTCTTTCATAAGTTTCCATCTATTACTTTTTGTCCTGCCTTCAGGTGCTTTGGAAAATAGGTTGACCTCCCTCCCCTCTGTGACAGTCTCTCAAATATTGGAAGACAGCTGTCATGTCACTATCAACAATGTCTTGATATTTCCAGGAGTATTTTTGAAAAAAGTGTTGAGGTGGTGGTCAATTGGGGCAAAGCAGAGATTGTTCTTGAAGCAACACACTCCAAGTTTTATTCCCCAGCCTTAACAGACTAAGTTTGTGATAAGCCACAATGGGCCTTGAGTATAGGACAAAGGTAAGGTGATGACGGAGCAGTTGGGCCGGAATGAAAAGGTGAGGTTTCATTTTGGATCCTTGTCAAAAAGGGAGCAGGTCCTAACCGTTCCCAAATGTTCACGCACCTTTATGAGTAAGAATTCTTTGTGAATACTTGGCAATAGGATCTTTATGAATACTTGCCAGTATTCTTTGTCAATACTCTGTCAACAGTGTGTGTGTGTGTGTGTGTGTGTGTGTGTGTTGGTGTGTTGGTGGTGTTATATAACCCCAAATTATGGAACATGCTAGGCTGTTTTTCTAGGGCATCAACCAACAGGCTAGCACACTCCAGGAGTTCCCCAACTTGGCCTCAAGGCCAGTTAAACCAGTGTTTTTTAAACTTGGCAACTTTAAAACATGTGGACATCAACACCCAGAATGCTGGCTGGGGAATTCTGGGCATTGATGTCCACATATCTTAAAGTTCCTGAGCTTCAGAGGGACCATTCCCTGAAACTCTGTAAACGAGAATTGGCTAGTTGAATTCCCTGGACTCCAGAGATGTCCTGCATACCTCTCTTGCTTCCTACCAGGTGCCCTGCTGCTTTTGACTTTCATGCTTCTAAAATATTATTTGAATTAAAACATGAGAAGCTGGCGTAGGGTAAACTAAGCATCCAGGTGCCAGCTTCAGCTTAATTTCCAGAAATCCCTGTGCATGGTTGCAGCCCCGTGTTTGGCCTGGAAACGTGCTTTCCTATCCAGAGGTAAGGTGATAGGGAAGGCAGATCCTGGGGGATGAAGCTTAAAAAGCCTAACAGGATCCACCCTCCCTCGCTTAAGGAGTTTTGGTAGCAGTCGGCCCCCTTCAGTGGGAAGGTTTCTGCTGTGGCAGCCCTTTTGTGACCATTTCCACAAGGCCAGGATGACCTTCCCAACCCCAATTCACCACCTTCCTCAATCTTTGTGCTATGGGAAAACTCATTTTGGGCCCAAGGGATTCCTGTTGGTCATTTTTTTTTTGGCCAGGGATTCTGCTACTTCAGCCAAAGCCTCAATCCTCCTACTCAAAAGTATGATGCTGTTCCCTCACCTTCACTTTGAGCTTAACTGGGAAACAAATTCAGGTGCTTTGACCACCTGAAATTAGAAAAGCAGCTCTTTTCAGCACAGGGGGTTGGACTAGAAGACCTCTAGGATCCCTTTCAACTCTGGGATTCTAAGGCTTAGCTACCTGACATAACCTTTGTTCAGTTTCTTTCCCGAGACAATTAACCAATTTTTCCAGGCCAAACGAAACTTCATGGCATTTACGAGCAACCCCAATGGCAAAATAATAAAAAAACAAACACTGCAATTGTACTTTTCCACTTTCTGAGTATATCATGCACCTTTTTGGGCGGCGGCCAGAAGAGACGTAATCTTGCAGATCAGACGTAAACCTGGGGTTTGAACTTGTCTTGCGGTTGAGATGGCGTGCTGATAATGCTTTGTTCTGTTTGGGAATGTACTGTCGGAAGCCATGAAAGACGGAGGGAAGGGACTGGGAAGACGGAGGAGGGGAGCCGTGTGCTTGGGAAGTGATGGGCTTTGGGATCGAGTGAGGCTGACTCATAGCTTTGGCAGGATTCTACGGGAGAAGGAAGGCTGGCAACTAATGCTTTGAAGGACCAGTCTAGAGCAGGTTTCTCGACCTTGGCAATTTGAAATTCTATGGACTTCAAATCCCAGAATTCCCCAGCCAACGTAGACCAATTCTCCAAAGCACCTGAGGGCAGGACAAGAAGTAATGGGTGGGAGCATGTCCAAGAGAGCTCTAACCTCGAAGTAAGGAGAAACTTTGTGACAGAGAGAACAACTAATCAGTGGAACGGCTTGCTTCCTGGAGTTGTGGGTGCTCCATCACAGGAAGTTTTCAAAAATAGATTGGACAACCTTTTGACCAGGATGGTCTAAGGTCTCCTGCCTCGAGCAGGGTCCCTCCCTTCCAGCCCTATGATTCTACGGTATTATGTTCTAAGGCATAGTTACATGTTGACATTACCAGACACCCAAAGAGTGGACATTTGGGGCTCTGAATAACATAACCAGAAAGCTGGACGTATCTGCAGGGCAACATCTAAATGAAATGCAGCATGATTAAATTTAGTGCGTGCGCCGTAGTATATGACACAAAGCTTGAAAGCCACAATTTCATGAGTATCGCAAAATTACAGATTTTGCTTATTTGCATTTATACTTATTTGCTATATTCCTGAAGAGGTTCCTCCGGAGATGGGATGGGGGGTGGTCACAGAAGAAAATGCCAGGAGGCAACACTGACTCAACCTCCACACACACTCCAAAAAGAACGCACCAGTGTCCCCATTGGTTTCATAGATTGCTTCACCACTGGAGATTTTTAGGAAGAGACTGGACAGCCATTTGTCCTGAATGAAATAGGGTCTCCTGCTCAAGCAGGAGGTTGGACTAGAAGACCTCCAAGGTCCCTTCCAACTCTGTTATACTGTTACTGTCCTGCTTGTAAGTAGCCTTCAGGATGCCTTCAAGTGAACAGCTGAAGTTCTTGGATGTTTCTGAAGCTCCCTCCCACCAGAATTGTGACTTGGAGGGATGGTCAGTTGACTGAGCCTTGTTCTTGCCTTCATTTGGAAGGAGCTTCCTGCTGAACGGTCCCGGGGACCACTTCACCTGCGGAGAGGACCATCTGCCTAATCTGTTAGAAAAGGAAGAAGATCAAGTCAAGAAGAAAGGGCCATTTTTTTCAGAGAATTTCTCCAGCTGAACCCAGCTGTTCCCACCTGACATATTCCAGATGTGTTGGATGTACAAGTTCCAGGATTCTGACTGAGGCTTCTGGAAGTTATAAGCTCATTTACTGGCAGGTGACAGGTTTTAAAAAAAAAGGCCACCCTTTTCAAGGTATGTTTTTCTTTTCATTTCAAAAAGCTCCAGCCACCCACTGTGCCAAGTTATGAAACAGGGCTAATCACAAGAGTTTGCTGTGCAAATCTCCTGGTTTTGCGGTGTGTTTTAATTAAAAACAAAAACACAACTCAGCTTTCTCTTTATTCCCCTTTACAAGAGAAACCCAGAAGGGAGTTTAGGGAACATTTGGAAACATTTTTTCAGAGTGATTCCACACCACAATTTACTTAATGTCAACAGTCTTTTACACGGGTTCTGAAGAGGCAGACAATCTGATCTTTGAAAGCACAAATGCTCTGAGTATCAAAACAAGCCAATACATCCCCCTCCCTTCCCCCCCCCCGGAATTCTATGAAACATTCATCGGGCACAAACTGATCTAAGAACAACAATTCAGAACAAATCCAAGTCTTCGGTTTAGGAACTCACCACTTGTTAGACGAGTTGCATAATGACAAGTAATGGTTATGATTTCTTTGTGGATTCAGCTGGAGGCATGACGTCCCTCTGCTTCCCAAGAGCTGCCTTGTTTGTGTTGGGCAGATCATAGTTGTCTCTGCACAACAAAAACCTTGTGTGGTTTCAAAAATGTCCTTTAGCAGAAGATATACAAAAGATAACTGTCTCCTGAGTAAAGAGCCTAGACTTATTTAAATGATTTCCATCTATTTTTGTTTGTTTGTTTGTTTGTTATAATTACTTTCAGCCTCAGTCTGTCTAGCTTTAGACCAGGGGTCTCCAACCTTGGCAACTTTAAGCCTGGCGGACTTCAACTCCCAGAATTCCCCAGCCAGCAAAGCTTTGCTGGCTGGGGAATTCTGGGAGTTGAAGTCCGCCAGGCTTAAAGTTGCCAAGGTTGGAGACCCCTGCTTTAGGGTGTCCCCTTGTGTGAGTACAGGTAGTTCGATTTACGACCACAATTGAGCCCAGAATTTATGTTACTAAATTAGACATTTAAGTGAATTTTTTTGCCCCATTTTATGACTTTTTTTTTGCCACTGCAAAAAAGGGAAACACTGCAGTTGTTAAATGAGTAACACAGTTGTTTAAGTGAATCTGGCTTCCCCATTGACTTTGCTTGCCCGAAGGTCACAAAAAATGATCACATGACCCTGGGACCATCATAAATATGAGCCAGTTGCCAAAGATCTGAATTTTGATCATGTGATCATAGGACAGGCTGCAATGGTCGTAAGTGTGAGAAATGGTCACAAGTCACTTTTTTCCAGTGCTGTTGTGAATTTGAATGGTCACTAAATGAACTGTTATAAGTTGAGGACTATCTGTACACAAGCATGCTGAATGCATGCTCTTTCTGCAAGAGAGCATTTGAGAGGCTGAATCTGCACTCTGTTACCTTCAAACGAGCATGAAGGTTCTGGCACTTTTGAATCTGACACTTTTTAAAAGGACTTTAAAAAATGGTCTGGCAGACTGGACAGGGCTGACGAGGAATGCTCTTGCCGTTTTTTAAAACGATGTCCAAGGACTGATTCATCTTTGCAAATGGACTTTTTCCTTCTCGAGCACTTCTTGAAAGAGCTATTTGGATTGTTTTTTTAAAAAAAAGGTTAAGAAAGTAGACGTGCCCCCTTCCCTAAAGTTTTGTATTTCTTTTTGGAATGTAATCAAACTTTGCCTGGGGTGAAAATTGGTTGGAGCATTGATTGCTGTGGGATAAAAGCAACGATTTAATCCCAAAAGAATTCATGGCAGATTTTTTTGTAACAGGGAATAAAGATTTAGTTTAGGTAGGTTTGTGTGGTAACTGCAGTTTGTTTGATATTCTGTTATTAGTAGACCAAATGGCATGGTGGCCTAATGGGGAAGATGCTCGCCTCCCACTCAGAAGGTTCAGAGTTCAATCCTAGTTAGCAGTAGATGTTTCTCTCTTAGGGTGCAAAGCTTCACATGGCACAGAAAAGGCCAGTAAATACTCAGCTCCATTTAGTCCCCCCAACTCTACCCTGAATTAATGGATTACAAGGTCATAAAAAAGGGAGCTTCTCTATTATTAGTAGACCATCCACCATGTGCTTCGATCATTTCTCCAGCTGCATAACCCAGAAGAACACAACTCAAGATCCCAGGGGATATGCATCCTCAAATGCCTGAAGATAGATGATGATGATGTTAGATTGATATCTCACCTTTTCTCCAGGAGTTCAAGATACTGACGCGAGTGAGGTTCATCATCAGCTTATTCTCAAAAGGAGAATCCAGTGAGGTATTCATGATTGAGATTTTCTGGCCCACAACCATTTGCTGAATGTCTGTGGTAAATTTGAACCTGCCTCTTTGCGATTCTAATCATTATGTCACATTAACTCTTTGTAATGTTTAATTACATTAAAGTGAAAATATTCTAAGCTAAGGTGAAAATATTCAGATGCATGGAAAGTGGTCCTGCAAACTATATTTAATTAACTTTCAATTAAATATGGCTTTTTCCTGCCTTATCTAGTTGTTCGGAGTACCACCAACTTCTTCTTTTTTTAAAATTTGATTTATATGCCGCCCTTCTCCGGAGACTCAGGGCGGCTTACAATGCGTTAAGCAATAGCCTTCATACTTTTGTATATATTTATACAAAGTCAGCTTATTGCCCCCACAAACTGGGTCCTCAATTTACCTACCTTAGAAAGGATGGAAGGCTGAGTCAACCTTGTGCCTGGTGAGATTCAAACTTACAGTAATTGCAGACAGCTGGTTTTAATCACAATGCTTTTAGTCTGCTGAGCCACCAGGCCCTTCTGGCACTTCTGGCAAAGTTTCTCCCCTTAACAGAATAACAGAATTGGAGGGGACCTTGGAGGTCTTCTAGTCTAAACCCCTGCTTGAGCAGGAGACCCTACCATTCCAGACAAGTGGCTGTCTAGTCTCTTCTTAAAAGCCGCACAGTGATGGAGCACACACAATTTCTGGTGGCAAGTCATTCCACTGGTTAATTGTTTTCACTGTCAGGAAATTTCTCCTTAGTTCTAGGTTGGTTCTCTTCTTGATTAGTTTCCATCCATTGCTTCTTGTCCTTCAGGTGCTTTGGACAGTAGGTTGACCTCCCTTTACTCTGACAACTTCTCAAATATTGGAACACTGCTTTCATGTCACCTAGTCTTTCTTTTCACTAGACATACCCAAATCCTGTAAGTGTTCTTCATCTGTTTTAGCTTATGTACATGGGCTTGATTGCAGGACGTTCTGCCACATTAATTTGCATTCCCCAGCTTCAAGTTATTCTGCATGTTCATTGGTGAAGAGTCCACAGATGTATTGCTATGCACCGTCTTACCAATAGTGTTTGCAGTCTGCTGTTCCAGCATTCATTACAGTTCATCTCCAATCTCTGTCCCTGAACCCAGGACACAGGAACCACCATCCGTCTCATTGGCACTGAGCCATTGTTAACAATTACAGTTGTAGATGGGTTAGTTCACTCGCCAAGACTTACGTGTGCAAAAATGCTGTTGGCAAGTATGACAGCTGAAAACAATGTGTTTAATCTGACCGTCAAGACAATAACATGCATTTTGTAAACACTTAATTGAAGTGTTTACAACATTCTAATAGTTGTAAATAAATGAATAATCTGCTATTTATTTTTTAGAGTTCTATATTTATAGTCAGGAGCATACAGGAGGGTTCAAAAAGTCAAAACGACTGAGTGGATCTTTGATCCCATGACCAAGGCTGCCATCTTGACTTTGTTAAACACCCCACCACCTGCCCTTTCCCATGGATTCCTGATCACAGGGCTGGTGGCTGGATCAGACTGACTCACTGGATTGCCAGCACTGCTGAAAAATGAATGGCAAAGCTCCTTTTGTGCCACCTGGGACAGACATATTTGAGCCTAGCAATCAGGGAGTGGAAGCATAGATGTTTCAGACAATCTCTGAAGAAATCCAGCATATTCTCATCTTTAGATTAACTTGAGGGCTGGGAGCCTTGTGTGCTTGGCAAGTGATTCATACTTAACTGTAGTTGGTCACCAACATCTCCAAGGAAGCAGGCAGCTTCAGGGACTGCCTCCTTAGTTATTTTTTTTCTTATCTGGTGTTCTTGAAAACTTGCATCATTCCAGGCCATAATGGCCCAAACTCATTTTCTAAGGGCATCTGCAGAGCGGAATGGGACAACTTGCTGCAGCCAACTTGCCAGGGTCGATTCACCATGGCCAACTCACCGAAGGACAATTCAAAAATTCAATTATTTAAAATAATTTGAAAAATATTTTAACTTTTGTCATTCACATTCCATTCTGTTCCTCCTTTTGCATCTATCTTTAATGATTCTATTCCACTATTTCTTTGATATTAGTGTAATTTAGGACTGTCAAACTCGATTTTATTGAAGGCCATCAGCGTTGTGTTTTACCTCAGGGGGTGGGTGGGGGAGGGGAGGGGCCAGCTCAACGTCACTTATGTCGGGGGCGCCTGTGAAGGCCCGAGCGCTGCCAGTGAAAACAGGCTCCCGAGCTCCATTTTTGGCTGCGACAGCCTCCTGCAACTCTCTGCCAGCAAAAACAGAGCTTGGGATCCTGGAAACAGCGAAGGACCGGCTCACGGTGCCTCTGCCAGTGAAAACGGAGCCTGGGAGGACCGCATGTGGCCTTGGCCCCATGGGACAGATCTAACCACCCCATGAGCTGGATCCAGTCTCGGCTCCTGGGCCTTGCGTTTTGACACCCCTGGTGTAATTTTCAAGACTGACTCAAACCTTCACCTATATTCCACTTTGCTCGCAGCTTGACAAAGAAGAGGGGGGGGGTGTTTGGATAGGAATGCAAGGCTGGGGGGAATAGCTTCCAAGCAGTGTTGATTCCCGTGAGACGTAACCCTCCCCCCCCCCCCCCCCGCCGCCCAGGACATCCCGAGCAGATGCCACAGCATGGCTGGCTGGTTTTTAAAACAAAATAACAGAAGTAATTGGTGGTCGTAATGGACTTTGGATGGCCAGCGGGGAAAGAGGAAATGAACTATGCTTGCTTTTGTGCAGGAAGCCCAGAGCTGGCTTTGCTTCTTCTGTGCCAATGTGAATTTATTCAGTAAAGTTTATACTCTTGGTAAAATAATGTCCCAGAAGTTTCTTTTTTCTGGATTCGCCAACTGGACAGTTGACAGTAATTCTTGTCCCATGGTGAGTTCTCCCACGAGTTGACCATGCTGAGTTGTGATAGACCTAATCAAAATTCAGATGCCTGTCAGCTGGCATTTATTTACGATCGTTGCAGCATTCCAGGGTCACCTGATCACCATTTGCGACCTTCTCAGCTGGCTTCTGACATGCAAGGGTCCATGGGAGAAGCTGGATTTGCTCAACAACCACAAGATCCACTTAATAACCAGTGGTTTACTTAACAACCAGGACCAAAAAGGGTCATTAAAATTGGGTGTGGTTCATTTAACAGCCTCCTTGCTTAGCAATGGAAATTCTGATCCAAATTGTGGTTGTACTACCTATAGGAGGGCTACTGTCTCCACTTAAGGGAACAAAGTCATTTGTTTTCTCAAAATCAGTCAGCTACCCAATTATTTTGCCCATGGGTTGGAGGAAAAGATTTGAAAAATGATTTGCAAGCTGGGAGAATGAATTCTTCAGTGCGCTTTCCAAACCAATGGGCATTTTGTGTGTGTGTGTCACAAGTCAAGTGTTCTGGCACCAAGATTGAGATATCTGAAGAGCATGCACTAAAAGTTTTGCCTGGGGACACAGAATCTTCAGATGGGACACGTGGCTGGGTTTCCCCATTTCCTGGGGTCAAAGAGCAGAACCTGACAGTGGCTGGTGCAGAAGAGCTGCAAGAGAGACCCAGAAGGACCTGCCGACTTCTCCGAGTCCTTGTTCTCCCCAGACCTTGTCTGTTGATGGTCCCTTGGGAGAAATTCCCAAATTAAGGTGGGTCTTTTTTCAGGGGAACCTAAGGAGGGCTCTTCTGAAAGTGGGGCAAAAGGCACCCATATTTCAAATGGAAGGGTAGCGAAGCACACAGAATGGGCTCAGTTGCTGTGCCAGTTAGGGCTGTACACCAAGCGGCTGGGGTTATACAGGTAGTCCTCGACTTACAACAGTTCATTTAGTGACCGTTTGAAGTTACGACGGCACTGAAAAATGTGACCCATGACCATTTTGCACACTTATGACCGTTGCAGCATCCCCATGGTTACGTGATCAGAATTTGAACGCTTGGCAACTGACTCATATTTATGACGGTTGCTGGGTCCCGAGGTCATGTTGTGATCCTCTTTTGCGACCATCTGAGAAGCAAAGTAATGTGGAAACCAGATTCACTTAACAGCTGTGTTAACGACTTAACGACTGCAGTGATTCACTTAACAAATGTGGGGGGAAAAGTCATAAAAAGGGGTAAAACTCACTTAACAAATTCCTTGCCTAGCAGCATAAATTCTGGGCTCAGTTGTGGTCATAAGTCGAGGACTACCTGTACTGACAGGCACTGTAGTTTGGCTTTCTCTTACCATCTTTTGGTTACCACCTTTAGAGCGCTCCATGGCTCAGGACCTGGGTACTTGCAGGACCACCTACTACCACCAATAGCCTCCCACCGGCCGGTACGCTCTCATAGAGAGGGGCTCCTCCGGGTGCCGTCAGCCAAACAATGTCGACTGGCGGCCCCCAGGGGGAGAGCCTTCTCTGTGGGGGCACCTACGATCTGGAACGAGCTCCCCCCGGAGATACGGAGGATCCCGGATCTGCATACCTTCCGCTGTGCTTTGAAGACCTTTTTATTCCACCAGGCGGGCCTGGCCTAATCTCTTCCCTCTTTTCTTTTTAATATGCAAATTTTAATCTGTTTTTTAAATGATTGGGGTGTTTTAATTTCTCTGGGCCAAATTGTTTAATTCGATTTTATCCTGTTTTTAAATTTTGTATTTATGTATTTTACTGTTTGGCTGTTCACCGCCCTGAGTCCTTCGGGAGTAGGGCGGTATACAAATCAAATAAAGATAAAGATAGTGGATAACCTACCACCCAAAGGTCTTAAATGTGCACATGGCAGCTCAGTATCTGCAGCTGACTGCATGCTGATTTCAGGCCGCCAACTCTGAAAGGCCTAATGTTCACATTTCCTCATCCCAAGCTTTAAAAATGGGGGGGGGGGAATGAAATAGGAAGCCTGTGGAGCAGAGCTGTCCTCCTCCCAAACCCCTGAAGAAGTTGAAAACTTTCTCTTAAAATATTTCTCTCGCCTTTTCAGGAATGGTATCAACTCACTGGAGTTCCTTCTGCAGCCCTACTGAAGGCTGAAACATTGAACGGTGGCCTCTGATCCCCACGGCTTCCTTTGACTGTTGTGTAACAATAGAAATAGCGCTAAACTTGTGTACCACTTCCCAGTGCTTTACAGCCCTCTCTAAGGGGTCTTCAGAGTCAACCTCTTGTCCCCAACAATCTGGCTCCTCATTTTACCCACCTCGGAAGGATGGAAGGCTTGAGTCAAACTTGAGCCAGTCAGGATCGAACTCCCAGCAGTGGGCAGAGTTAGTCTTCAATACTGCATTCTAACCGATGTGCCACCACCAATGAGTCAACCTTGAGTCAGGATCGAACTGCTGGCAATGAGCAGTGAATTAGCCTGCAATACTTCATTCTCACCAGTGTGTCACTGGGGCAGTAAACGTAAACAGGGCTGTAAAAAGTAAAGCCAGTAAATGGGCTTTAGTGTACCATATTAACTTTTATACAATTATGACAGCTAATTAAGAATTCCTTTGGACTTCCTTAATTCATTCCACTGGAACAGAGGCTCCTGGATTATTCCTTGATATGTAACATAATCATAACCTTTTCTACTACATATGCCATCTGTATGATCCATACTAATATGCATTTTCTTCTGCTGGTATTTACAAGATTTCAAAATTACATAAAAATTATTTGGCCAGAATCCCATCAAATGTCAAAATCTCACGAGTCTCTACACCTGAATTCCTGCTGAGATCCCTTAGATCAAATCTTGGGAATTTTTCTTATTAGACCCACAAACGACTTTCTTGACATAACAAGACTCTCTATTCTGTGTTTCTCAATCATGGCAACTTTAAGATGTATGGACTTCAACTCTCAGAATTCTGAGAGTTGAAGTCCATACATCTCAAAGTTGCCAAGCTTGAGAAACATTGCTCTATTCAAAAGTAATCTACTGCCTTTTCCAAATGTCTGTTTTCAGCTTTTGAACATGGAAAAAAGTTGGGTTGGAGTAGGAGGCAAGGCATTATTTCAAAACAAATAGAGGCTAGAATTCTAACTGCAGAAATGTAATTTGAATCAGTTGTCCTGAAAAATCAAAATTCTCACCATCTATTAAAACAACATTTTTTCTTACGTCGCTTCTATCTCAAGGGAGAGCAACCTTTTTGGCAGCCTGGAATCCAATATTATTTGAGTCCAGAAACCAGGGTATCGGGAAAGGTTTCTTGGTTTTGCTTAATGATACCATGTGAAGTATATTTTGTGAATTTACAACACTGTTTCTGGCCGGGGGCACCCAAGGGATGTGTGAACAGATGACCATGTATAATATGTGTAAAACTGATCCGTTTTACACATATTATGCATGAAACATACATTAAAAAAGCATGATACTGTCATGGCAATTTTTAAATACATTATGGGTAGTCCTTGACTTACAACAGTTCATTTAGTGACTGTTCGAAGTTACAACAGCACTGGAAAATTGGACTTATGACCATTTTTCACACTTACAACTGTTGCAGTGTTCCCATGATCACGTGATCAAAATTCAGACACCTGGCAACTGACTCGTATTTATGATGGTTGCAGTGTCCCCGGGGTCATGTGATCACATTTTGTGACCTTCTGACAAGCAAAATCAATGGGGAAGGCGGATTCATTTAACAGTCATGTTACTAACTTAACAACTGCAACAATTCACTTAACAACTGTGGCAAGAAAGGTCATAAAATGGAGTAAAACTCACTTAACTAATGTCTCACTTAGCAACCTAAATTTTGGGTGCAATTATTGTCGTAAGTCAAGGACAACCTGTACACAAAATCAAAGGGAACTAATTTTGAGCTACTGTGAGCAGAGGTGCTCCGAGGCCACCCCAGTGCAAGGCCTCTTCATTTACCCAGAAGGAAAACCAAAGTTACAAAAATGCCATTATTTCATCAGAACACAGAAGAGTTAGAGCAATTGGCCATACATTTAACATTTGATACATATGATGGTTCTAGGAAGCAGAGAAATTGCTCAGAAGAGAAAGGAAAAACCTTTGGAAAGAACAAATTTTACACAAACTTTACACTTCTTCGTGGAAAAAAAAGTCACAAAGACCATTTAAGCATTCTTTACAAAAGTAAAGGGTGTCACAAAAGTTGGTTGTGCAGGAATGCAATCAGACTTCATGGAACACACTTGGATCATGCTGGGATAATTTCACCTCTGGGAGACAGCTGGATCAGAAGGGCTTTTCCTGCTGATAAATGTTGAGTTTAAACATTGCAACCCCAGGTGTGTATGAACCGGGGAAGGAAAATACAGGATTGTGGCTAAGCTTCCCTAAAAACTTTTGATAAGCTTCTGCTTTTAGTTTCTTGGCTTAACAGGTGCACCGCAAGCTGTACAGCAGGGACAACTAACCCAGAAATACAGGACTGCAAAGGGCAAGGTTGAATTGTTTGATCTTTTTTGGTTTGATGGGGTGCTTGGGGAAATTTTAAAGGGCAAAAGCCTCTTTGTAGACAGAGGCTTAAGGCACTCCTCATAGGCTGGAACTGCATCCTGCCTGAGATACATCCGACTCCCTCCTGAACCAAGGTCAGAAGAGGTCTGGCAATTCAGACCTTGAGCGGGTGGTAGGTCCTGCCAGTTTGATTGTCTTTGATGGCAGTGTCTCTTACGGTGGTTGGGTGATTTATTTTAATTACAGAGTATACTTGCTTTTGTTGAATGCCACCCAGATTTGTTGTGGAGCTGTGTGGCCTTAACACGTTTCTAAAATAAAATTTTAAAAAACCCATAAAATACATTTTCTTGTCTGGGGAGTTTTAAGGGGCAAAATGAATCCTTTTCATTTCTACGGAAGCCTTAAAACTTCCATTTTGCCCCTTCTCTTCCTAAAATGGGCCAAGACATTGTGATGTCATTAGCAAAACCGCTTGTTGCCTTCAGCAAAGACAAAAGGGGGGGGTAATGCCTCCCACCCCCCCTCACCCCCCCCCCCCGCCTGAAAAGGGTTGCCTTTTCTGCCTTAGGACTTAGAATGTCTGAATGTCATCAAAACTGGTATACTCAACAAACTCAAGTTCCATGGCTATATCTGAGCGGGAGACATATAGAAAACCTGCAGAGATTTTTTTTTAAAAAAAGAAAAATCTGGAATCAGTGGATTGTTGGCAAGCTATACAACAACAGATGGCACATACCTTCGATGGGTGTTTTATAACTTGCAAGAGTACAAGACTGTAAAATCTCTGCATTAAGGGGTGGAAACTAATGATATTTACTGCTGGGACACGGTGGGCATCCATGGAGAACACAATGGAGGCATCTGAAGAAAGTTCAGCCATGTATTGGATTATTCTCTATTGAAGTTTCTCAACTTCAGCAACAAAGACAGGTGGACTTCAACTCCCAGAATTCCGCAGCCAGCACAGCCGAAGTCCACATATCTTGAAGCTGCTGAGAAACTCAGCTCTACTGCTCTATTACTGATTCTATAAGGAATCAAAATACCTCCAAATATGGATCATATCTAACTTTATTACACAAACTGGAGAAGGGATGGTGTTCCCCAGAACCAAACTCACTGACCACTCATTGTGGTTCAAAGCAAACTGTGGACTGTGACACATGAAGTGGGGATGGGAGTGAGATAAAATCCTTCTTTTTTTGGACCATTGAAGATTTCCTTCTCCAGCCCCCAAGTCCTGAGATCAAGTTCTGCCTGCTTTTCTCCTGGGCTTTAGAACAGCTTCAGGAGGAGTGGATTTGGGATGAATCCACAGAAGAGAGGGATGGTTGAAACTTCCATCAGTGGTTCTTTGGGAGATATGAAAATGGACCACACTTTTAACTGATGACTGTACACCTGCATTTAGCATCCGTACAGGGTAATATTTCTCAACGGTAGATGCTTTAAGATGTCTGGACATCAACTCCCAGAATTCCCCAGCCAGTGAATTGTGGGAGTTGAAGTCCACAAACTTCTTAAAGTTGCTAAGGTTGAGAAACAATCTTAGGACAGGGGTCTCCAAACTTGGCAACTTTAAGACTTGTGGACTTTAACTGCCAGAATTCCCGGCATAGCTGGCTGGGGAATTCTGGGAGCTGAAGTCCACAAATCTTAAAGTTGCCAAACTGGGAGAACCCTGTTATGTAGGACTGGCCCAGTGGTTCTTCCCAGTTCAAGTCAACTCTCATGAGTTCACAGCATATGGTCAGACACCACATTGACATGAGAAGCAGCGGTCTCTGCTGCTGTCTGAGCCAACGTTAAAGGACCTGGGAGGTTATCACTTCCACGGTGCACAGCAGGGATCAGCATCAGTTTAGCCATGGTTGGGATGGTGTTCTCCATCCACTTTTTCCTGTAATCTATACAGTCAGAGGGAAATACATGGAAAGAAAAAGGGAAAAGAGCTGCTAAGGCAATCTAGTTTTTGCCAGTGTTAAGGGAGATGAACATATTTTCTGATTCTTGTTCAGATGACACAGTTGACTAGGGAAAATAACGTTAGTCTTCAACTACATGTAGTCCTCAACTTACAACCATTTACTTAGTGACCAGTTGATGTTTTGACAGCACAAAAAACCCCTTATGATGACCCTCACACTTTTGATTGTCACAGTGTTCCCATGATCACAATTGGGGCATTTTGTAACTGGCATGTATTTATGACATTTGCAGTATCCCGGGCTCATGTGATTGTCATTTGCAACTTTCCCTGTTCAGGTAGTCCTTGATTTACGACAACAAGTGACTCCAAAATTTCTGTCATTAAGTGAAACACTTAACTTTTGCCCCATTTTATGACCTTTCTTGCCACAGTTGTTAAGTGAATCGTTGCAGTTGATAAGTTGGTAACCTAGTTCTTAAGTGAATCTGGCTTCCCCATTGACTTTGCTTGTCAGAAGGTTGCAAAAAGGGATCATGTGACCACGGGACACTGCAATCATCATAAGTATGAACCAGTTGCTAAGCAATTGAAATTTGATCATGTGACTATAGGTCGTAATTTTACTACAAAAGTTGTAAATGTGGGAAATGATCGTAAGTCCCATTTTTCAACGCAGTTGTAATTTTGAATGGTCACTAAATGAACTGTTCTAAATCAAGGACTACCTGTGGCTTCTGTCAAGCAAAATCAATGGGGCAATCTGGAGTGGCTGAACAGCTTAATGATTCACTTAACAATGCAGTTATTTACTTAACAACCATGGCAAAAGAGGTTGTAAAATTGGGTGCAACTCCCTTAACAACTGCCATGTTAGTGATGGAAAGTCTGCTCCCAACTGGGGTCATAAATCGAGGACTACCTATAGATGGTAATGAAGAATGCAAATCCTGAATAAGGTCAAATAAGGTCAAATAAGGTCAAAACTCAGTAAATCTCCATTCCAGGAATGATTTGGGAAACTGGGGAATAAGAAGCCAATTGGGAAAGGAGCTGACACTTGTTACAGCTCACGACAAGAGACCTTTGACAAGCCTCCGTTTACTTGGACGCTGTCAGAAAGCCAGGTTAATGTTTTGCATTTGTTTCTCCCTCCTGGGTTGTTTTCAGGCCCTTAAGGAAAAGAGAAAATGTTCCTTCCCCAAATGGAAGTGAGGGACTTGCACAATTCCATGGGCTCCTTCCTCTGTAATAAGGTTAGAGCCTCAGTTTCCTCAACTGCAGCCTTTGGTATAAATGTCCACTGTTTTTTTTTCTTCCAGCTACCTTTCTTAAAACAATTAAGGACCAAGCAAGTCCTGCAATGAAATCTCCACCCCTCCAAGTAAGAGAATCCGAGATCCACCTTTCGGGTCTCCAAAAGAGCAGCCGTCAGTGTTTTCAACTGGGTCCCTCAACTGTATCCATAAATGAGGAATTATTCTTCCTTTTGAGATTCATTTAATATGCAAAAGAAATCAAACAAAGAATTCACAACCCAACGGAACTGGAAGGGGGAAAAAAAGCTTAATTACTTGTTTGGGGACAGATTTTAGGGAGACGAGAAAAAGGCTGAACTTCTGGTTGAAAAGAAAACTTCTCAGAATCCACCCGTTCAGCTCTTGTCCTTCTGTCTCCATCAGTATATATTAATTTATATATTAATTTATATTTCTGGGAATTTGGCAGCTTCACAATTCACTCCGGATGGGGTTTCCAGTGAATTTAAGCTCACTGTCAGCAAAATAACTAAGTATGGCTACAGAATCTATTTTGGGGGAGAGAGGAAATGGTCCAACACAAACTATTAAAATGTTATCACAGTCATCTATGCATAATCCACTAATGTGCTAACTGGAAAAAAATCACAGCTGGGACATAAATGTGGGAACAATGAGAATGTTCGGTAGGAAAGAAAGAGGCAAAGGAAACTCAAATTCAACTTGAAAGCCCAGAATTTGATCAGGACCAACCAACAGAGTGATTTTCTGTTATCACACAAGAGGTGAAGTTCTTCTTGCAAAAGATCTTGACTCAGATGGGGATCAGAAAGTGCTGCTGGTGAAAGGATGGGTAACCAAGCCAGAGTTTACAACATAGCTCCCTCTGTGGTTGGAGAACCTGGTAGGAGTTCTCCATTTGGGACCATCTCTGAACCCAACATCTTGTCTTTCCCCGAATCCAATCGTTTCTTCTTGAGCTGACACTGATGGATGAAGGGAACAAATGCAAGAATGAGACCTCCAATTATTGGAGGAACTCCAGCAAAGTAGAAGGCAAGCTGGTAATTTCCAAAATGGTCATGAAGGAGTCCTAAAAGAGAGGAAAAGCAAGTAACATATAATGAAAAGTGAAGTTGGAGAGGGCTTCTGCCCTTGAGTTATGGAATCCTAGCAACTTCATTACTGTTTTTTATGCCCAAGGATAAAGACACAGAGGGAAAAGAAAAAGAATTCTGGACTTCAATAACTATTTGGATTTAAAATTTGAACTGAGAAATCAGGATTCTACCTTCATGGCAATTCTTAGCTGCAAGGACCAAGCTAAAAGGATGTTGGCCAGATCAAACAAGAACCTTTATCTATGGAGATTCTCAGTCATCCAGGTCATGGTTGTCCCAAAGGTGCTTTTTCAAAAGGCAACTGGGCTTTGTTCAGTTCTGACTGAATGGTGAAAATGGAAGGATTTATATTCCTTGCAGTCCTCTGGTTATTAGCACTCTCTCTGAGAGTAGTTGAGGCACTTGGAGGTTTCTCTGTGCCCTCAGAGTCACCTGAATAGTGCAAATGGGTGTGTGGAGCCTTCTTGGAACTGCTGTAAGAGCAGCTCTTTCCATCCTTTTGACTTCTGACCTGTGCTGCTAGACTACAACAATCCTCTTGATCAGATGATACATCCACTGACTTAGCTGGCTGAGGGATGGAAGTTGTAGTCCCACATATAGGAAAGGCTGATTTAAAATATATCAAGTGGCATTTCATGACCTCTGAAAAAGCTATTTTCTGGTCTTCACAGCTAAATGGCTCTGCTCTTAAGACTTCCTTATTCTTCTCATAAGGGCTGATGATGGCAAGATGGGAAGAAAATGTCAAGCTAGGAAAAGAACAGCTAAGAACCCATTGATTCAGAAAGGTGAATGAAAAAGACCTAGGATTTAAAACTTGGACCTAACACACATGTACACAGAGAGGGCATAATTCCTGTGTTCTACAGAAGGCTGATATCGCTTCTGTCTTATTTACAATAAAAGCAACTTATCTGACTGAGCTGTGTATCCTTGAAGTATTTACAGTGAGCCACTGGGTGACAGGTCCGGTTTCAGGAGAAAGGAAAATTATTGCTGGTTCTGATATAAAATCTGACAGATGGTAACAATTTGCCATCAACTCCTTGACCCTTTTGCAAAATATGCCCCGATTTTAATTGGAGGCATTGTGAACTAAATGATTTTTTAAAATTGTTCATAGCATTGAGCAGTTCTGAGCCTTGAATTCAGTGTAAAGTCTTTCAATTTAGCTTTTAATGGGCTTTAATAAAAAATATCATTAAATGTTACTTATTCCAAATTCAGATGACCGGATGGGGAGGAGGCAGTCTGATTTTTAAAGAATACAAATTATTCCCAGAAGAAGAGGTACAACTGGCCAAGAACTTTCCAGCTGCAGCACTTCTTGTGCAAAATCTTTTGATCTTTTTAATCTGGAAAAAAATGGGACTTCATTGAGCAACATTTGGCTATTTTCTAAGCAGTAAAATAATCTGGGCCTCCTGATAGTTGCCAAATTAAATATATATATATATATATATTTCAAACACCTCAAAATCCAGCATTTACACAGTGGCCAACAACATTACTTATTACCACTTATGAGCCTCACCCCAGGGTTTTAGAGGTTTTTCTTATGCAAGTTGAAGCACAGAGAATTTGATGGAGGTTAGTGTTGGCCTGAGAGGTGAATAATTAGTTTACAACTACTTCTGTTGGCTGCTGGGGTGATGCATTCCAAGCTCACTTTTAGATGTTTTGCTAACAATTATAAATGACTAGGAATTGAGGGGTCCTTGGTGCTCTCTAAGCTTGCTTGTTTTCTTGCAGACGTTTCATTACCCTAGGTAACATCATCAGTCCTAGTAAGGAGTGCTATTTGCTGTCAGTTTATATTCTGGTATCCTCTCCTACCCATTTGTTTCCAAATACGGCTACTTCAAAGTGAAAAGGAACACCCAGACCACATTTCCTGCTTCTTCTTGCAATTAAGAACCTGTAAAATGGGTCTATTATCTCACAGCATCTCATCAACTTCCTTAAGTATGGAGAAATCCCAGAGAACCTGACATATGTGGAGGATGGCGATTGAGAAGAAAGTATTTCGGTATACTGGCTCAATCTGGCTATCACACCAAACTGTCACTGAGAAAATTTGCCTAGGATTAACATCTGAAATGACAGTATGATGAGAATTGGTTTGCATGGTGATAAGCCAAATGAAGCCATAGCAATAGCATTTAGACTTATATACCGCTTCACAGTGCCTTACAGCCCTCTCTAAACAGTTTACAAAGTCAGCACATTGTCCCCAACAATCTGGCTCCTCATTTTACTGACTTGGGAAGAATGGAAGGCTGAGTCAACCTTGAGCCAGTCAGGATCAAACTGCCAAACAGCTGGCAGCCAGCAGTCAGCAAAAATAACCTGCAATACTGCACTCTAAGCACTGCACCACCTTGGCTTTTAAAATAACCACCATTACTGTTGGTCCTTCAGGAGGCAACCTACCCAGCCAAATGGAAACCCAAACTAGATAAGCCACAGTATACTTATGGTGTATTTACCCAATACATATTTGTCCATTTGTCATTTAGGACAATGTTATACTTAGTGCAATGAGTCAGTTGAGCTACTAATGGCTGGCCAAGTCAAAGAATCTACAGATCCTGGATTAAAGATGAGAGCCAACTATGACGTTGTCCCTCCTCTACCAACTTTTTATATCTTGCTTGGATAAGGACTTATTGGATAAGGACGTATTGAAAACATCTTCCTGCCCAAATCGTCAAGCTAGAAAATTCTCTCACCTGCAATTGGTGGGCCAGCTGACATGGGAATGGCCATGAGTCCCAGAAGATAGCCAATGGCTTGAGAAGCCTCCATAGGCCCAACCAGCTCAAAGGCAATGGGGGCCATAAGGGTGATGAAGAGTCCATCACAGAGTCCAAGGAAGAGGCAGACGACAATCACCCCCCAAAATGCTTGGCACTGTAGCAACATCATGCACATGACACCCAAGATGATGAAGGATGCAACCTGAGGAGTCAAAACAATGAAGCTGTTTAGACAACCAAGACAAATGTGGAGGACTTCCCTAAGCAAAGGGCTGAGAGCCTCAGTGAGTGGCACACTTTATAAGTGATGAGGGGAAGTGACTTCTCTCTCTCTTCTCTCTCCCTCATGCAAGAATTCAAACTCACACAAGATTTCTGACATCTCATCCCTGAGATTTCATGTGAAAATGCAACACTCTGTCATTCTTGCTTGAGAATGTGTGGGATTCTGGTACTCTCACCTGCCACCTCACCACATTTTGACATCTTCACCTGAAGCCACTGAAATCTCACCATTTCATCTGTATTAATTTTTAAACTGAATGCTGACATTCTGCAAATGCTACTTCAGGTTGTTGCAGAAATCTTACCATCTTTGATTAAACAAACAAACAAACAAATAAAATGTCTTCCCCATCTCTGGTTAAGGAGGATGAACACCTTAGGCTATATCCACAGACGATGTTTAGAGAGCATGGTCCACTTTCCAGACTTTCTAATCTGGGGGGTGAGGGGGCAGGACTCTCCAAATCTTTTCATGGATGCTCAGTTCTACATGAAAGTTGGCTGGGCAACCAAAGGGTTGAAAATTCACTTTAAGTCTAGACGTGTGTGGCTATGCCAAGATGATTAAACTTCTCTGTAAGAATATAAATATTGTCTTCCACTTTGCCTTAGTTAGCTCTTCCATTCCTAAACCCCTGAACATCTCCCTTCCTTCCCATGTCTCATTTTCTCTTCTGTTTTTCCCAAAGGTCCTGTCCCTGATAGCAAATTAGCCAGGGCACTTAATGGAGTACTTTGGTTCAATGTCTCAGGCCCCAAGGCATTCAGAGACAATGTGCTCTAGATATTCGAGATCCACAGATAAGGCTAAGTTTCAAAGAAGGTGAAGTTTTTGGAAGCAACCAAGAGGAAAAAGTTGGAAGGTGATAGCAACTCTTCTGCCATCCCCTTGCTCTTAGCAAAGTGCTTGTGTGCTAACCCCATTATAGGGATTCTTAGAGTTGTTTCCATCCATTAAATATATTTTTCTCTATTTAGATCATCTCAAATCTCTGTCATGCTTCCAACTTTACAACATACTCTCCTTGGCAATGAGTGGAAGGTCAGCTCTAGGCCAAGGCTGGAGTTTTGAAAGACTAATTTTTCCCTTCAGACCTTTTATAATGTTCACAAATGGCTTATTTCTACTGATTTTTTTTTAATGAATTACATAAAATAAGCTGCTTCTTCCAGCCAACAGGAAAGACTCCCACTATGGACAGCCTGCAGAACATCCCAAGCTCAGATCTGACTTTGGGAGTTGAGGCCACACAAGTCCTCAACTATCTGAACTAAAGATGACTTGGAATAAGGCCATTTCTGCTGGGCCTGTAGAAATATTGTGGTATCAAATGTTGATATACGTTCCTAAGTTGGCTGAAGAGCTACATACTCCTGCTTTTTCATTCTTAATCATGTCTGATTCTTGGAGACTGCCTGGACAAGCTCTTGCAGTGTTCTTGTCAAGGTTTTTCAAATATGGTTCATCTTTGCCTCCTTCCTAGGGCTAAGAGAGGGACTGACCCAAGACCACCCAACTGTCCCTCTGCCTAGGACTGGACTAGAATGCATAAGCAGACTGACACCTTAACCAAACACCTGGCTGGGCCTTATACAGTACTGCATGCTCATCTTAATTAAGTTTCTTGGCTAATGTTATTTGGTTATTTATGGTAGAATGGACAGTATAAATGGGAAATTGTGAGAATCAGCTCATTTGAAGAACTTCTCTGTTTCTCTGTACCCAGATCAAAAACAATGCAGTATTCCTGAGCATTAAAAGGATCTTATGGTCACTATGCCTGGTCTCTACTTCACAGCTACTTTTATTGCCTTCCTATCTTCCTTTTCTCTGAGAGTTCAAGAAACGTAGATGGAGGGAACATCTCTCTAACTTTACTTCTTCAAGACTCCCATGAGGTGGGTTGAGTAGACAGTCTCCCAGTGAGGTCTATCATCACTCTAGGCTAGGCCCAGCAATCTCCCCTGCATTGCCTTCTGAATGAATAATAAATGAGCCATCTCTACTCTGATTGATTGACATGAAGACTAGCCTACTGGACAATCCAACTGTCAATCTTTTCTCTCCTTCTATCCCAGTGAGAAAACAGGCTTCCAAAATAATATTACCACAATATTGGGTAAAATGGCGAATCCAGCTAGATTGTGTATATTTATGCACATATTTTATTATTTATTTATTTGTAATATTTATTGGCTGGCCATCTTATCACTCTGAATGAACATGTGTGAACGTGACAAACATATAGTTGCACTTTTGCCTCACTACACATTTATTATAAGACTTTTAGTTGAAGTCTAGGACTTTCGCAGGGGTCCTGTCAAGACTGATTCACACTTTCACCTACATTTTTCCTTCACTCACATCTTGACAATAAGAGGGAGGGTGGTGGATGGAATGCAAGGGAGGGAGAATGCTATTCAAGCATCCATCGGCATCTAGGAAATTGCTGGCATCCCAAGGACAAACCGAGCAGATGTCCCAGTGTGGCCAGCTGGTTTCATAACAAAATGAACAGAAGTAATTGGTGGACGTAATGGACTGTGGGTGGCCCATGGGAAGAGGGGGAATGAACTATGCTTGCTTTTGCGTGAGAAACCCAGAGCTGGTTTTGCTTCTTCTGTGCTAATGTGGTTTATTCATTAAAATTTTATACCCTTAGTAAAGTAATGTCCCAGGATTTCTATTTTCTGGATTCAAGCAAAATGGCAAAAAAAAATATTCTAAAATAATTTTTGAAAAACTGGATTCAGGAGAGGAGATAGGAAAGAGAAGGAAATCCAAGCATATCTTTGGTGACCTGGAGGCTGGCCATTTTAGCAAGGTGATAATATTAATATTCTCTTCTGGTACATTAATATTTCTAAAAGAATATTTATTTTGTTTTCTGTTCCCTTGAGTTCACAGGCCCAATCCCCCAGCAGCGCTGGCTGGGGGATTCTGGGAGTTGAAGTCCACCCATCTTCAAGCTTCCAAGGTTGAGAAACACTGCCTTAGAGAGAGAAGATAACATACAAATGGAACCAGAAGCCACTTCTTTACATCTTGCATTTTCTCTTTTATTTTCTCTTTTATTTCTTTACTACTTATTCACTATCTTTTTTTACTTTCCTTTCTTTCTCCTTTAAATATTGTTTTATCTTGCAAAAATGTCTTTAATAAAAATAAATAAATCAGGACGACACTTAGAGCAAACTTCAGCTGTGTCTTCTTTGACCTTCATTAAAGCAAATTTGTGTTCTGCAGAAGGATTCCAGAACAGAGTGTGCTTACATTTTCTGCCTTTTAAAAAATGTACCTTTTAAATTTAAAAAATAATTGGACATACTCATAAGTATGACTCTGTATTTCATCAGAAAACCTTATTGGCTACATAATCTCCAGACGTCAGACTAAAATATACAGGAGAAAGCAATAGCAACAGCAATAGCACTTATGCACTGCTTCATAGTGCTTTATGAGCAGTTTACAAATGTCAACATATTGCCCCCCAACAATCTGGGTCCTCATTTTACCGACCTCGGAAGGATGGAAGGCGGAGTCAACCTTGCGCCGGTCAGGATCGAACTCCTGACAGTGGGCAGACTTAGCCTGCGGTACTGCATTCTAACCACTGTGTCACTACAGTTCCTGAAAGCAATACTCTATAGCAGTGTTTTTCAACCTTGGTAACTTTAAGACATTTGGATTTCCACTCCCAGAATTCCCCAGCCAGCGTCATCTGCAGATTTTGTTTAATTAACTGCAAAGAAGCGGCTGGATTGAAGTCTTGCAGAGATGCTCTATTTTTGTGTCTGTGGGCATCTTTGGACCATGGAATGCCAAGGATGGCACAACCCTAAGGCAGGACTTTAAAAATGCCGCATTGACAAAGTTCTGCTCCATGAAAAATGGAATCTTCTTAAACAGAATAACGGAAGGGAACTTGGAGGTCTTCTAGCCCAACCCTCTGCTCAAGGATTTTAGACAAATAGCTGTCCAATCTCTTTTTAAAAGCCTCTAATGATGGAGCATCTACAACTTCTGGAGGCAAGCTGTTCCACTGATTAATTGTTCTCACTGTGAGGAAATTTCTCTTTATTTCTAGGTTGGATCTCTCCTTGTTTAGTTTCCATCCATTGCTTCTTGCCTTGCCTCCTGTTGGTTTAGAGGATAGGTTGACCCCCTTTTCTTTGTGGCAGCCCCTCGAATACTGGAGCACTGCTATCATGTCACTCCTTCTTTTCATTAGACTAAGCATACCCAATTCCTGCAACTGTTCTTCATGTTTTCCCTTCAGCCCCCTCATCTTAAGTCAACAACACGTGTGGACGGTGGAGAATGTCTCACACACAGATGAAACATTCTGGAGGAAGTGCAAAGTAATCAATAACTGGAAATTTGAAATAAGCACTTATCTCCTACCTGCAAATATATCTT
The DNA here is from genome assembly GCF_059756535.1 of Pantherophis guttatus. Classification (NCBI taxonomy): domain Eukaryota; kingdom Metazoa; phylum Chordata; class Lepidosauria; order Squamata; family Colubridae; genus Pantherophis; species Pantherophis guttatus. The sequence goes on from NC_142074.1 coordinate 4,380,218, forward strand.
CTTCAATCCAGGGATGAGGTCACCGATGTGTCCGGAGGCCAGCCGTCCAATTCCTGACATTGCTCCTATGCAAACGAGCACAATCCAGGATCTTTCCTTTTCGTTGAATTTCACTTCTACGAACTTCACCTGGAAAAACGGAAAAGAGGCATTAGTCTTGCGTTTCTTCTAACTTCTTCAGAATTGCAGGTTCCAAATTGGTAGATCCAGTTGTGCATCTTGATAAAAAGAGACATTTGCACACTGTTCTGTGTCATTTCACAAAAAGTTGGACAGGCATAAAAAGGGGGCGATAACCCATGATTTGTGATCTCCCCTTTGTATATTTTGGAGGGGTGTGGAGTGGGAATTTTAGGTCTGCTTTGTACTCCTTAAAGCAGGGGTCTTCAGCCTTGGCAACTTTAAGACTTGTGGACTTCAATTCCCAGAATTCCCCAGCCAGCATGGGGAATGATTGTTGCCATTTGGCAGGGCTCAGGAATAGAGCGGGTTTTTTTTTGGGGGGGGGAGCCCCAATCCTCTGGACCTTCTAGAATATCGTTCCTCCAGACATCAGGTTGTCTGTCCCCTTTGTTGGCCTTTTGTAAGGCCGTGAAGACCAGTTTTGGATGCGTAGATAAGCCTATATCATAGCTAGATCAACTGTTGTATGATTTTTCTCAGCTGCTATAAATGGTATTTTTGATTTTGTTTTGTTGCTTTTATCTCACTTTTAAGGATTGCATTGAAGAAGGGCAGCCATATTAACTGAATGAATAAGTACAGGTAGTCCTCGACGTACGACCACAATTGAGCCCAACATTTCTGTTGCTAAGTGAGACACTGGTTAAGTGAATTTTGCCCCACTTTATGACCTTTTTTGCCACAGTTGTTAAGTGAATCACTGCAATTGTTCAGTTAGTGATACAGTTGTTAAGTGAATCTGGCTTCCCCGTTGACTTTGCTTGTCAGAAAGTCGCAAAAAGGGATCATGTGACCCCAGGACACTGCAACCGTCATAAATATGAATCAGTTGCCAAGCATCTGAATTTTGATCACATGACCATGAGGATGCTGCAACGGTCGTAAGTGTGAAAATGGTCATAAGTCACTTTTTTCAGCACCGTTGTAACATTGAACTGTTACGAGTTGAGGACTAGCTGTAAATATTGGAAGACAACTTCAGATAAGGCCTGAGAGGGCAGAGAGTGCTGGGCCATCCATACAGTCAGGAAGCATCACTTTCATAACTCTGACCTTCCATGATGGCCACCTAGACTTCCTAAGTAGAAGGCCATCAGCCCTGGGACTGGCTTCAGCAGAAGGCACAGCTTGCTTCCACAAAGAGCACACCTGCGGTGCTGCTTCCTTAAAGACCAGCCCCATCACTTTGGAACCCTCTCTCTGGAGGACTATCTGGATTCTTAGCCTGCTCTCCCTTCTGACATTGTCTCCTTCTCTCCCATAGGATGAGGAGCAAGCCCCATCTCCCTTCCCCTCTCCATCTCACCAGATGCATGTAAGGGACAAAGTATCCCAGGATGGCAGTAGCTATGCCAAAGGCCCAAACTCGATACGTCTTTCTTCTGAAGACTCGCAAGTTGAAATATTTCCGCATCTGTGCCATGCATTGCTGCATCCAGCTCCGGGTGTCTAATTTGATCTCCCTATCTCGAGGACTTGAGATCGAGGGCAACATCGGGCGGAAGGTCAGGGACAAGAAGATCTGGACCAGCAGGAAGGCGCTCAGCATCTGGAAGGTGCGAGAAAGGCCAAGGGCCTTTCCCACGATTTTCAGGAGGAACGGGAGACCCACGGAGAAGAGGCAGCTGCCGGTCGTCACCAGTCCGTTGGCCAGACCGAGTCGTCGCTTGAAGTAGTGGCCCAGAATGACCAGGGATGGGTGGAAGGCGAAGGAGCTGCCACAACCAAAGAGGATTCCGTAGGTGAAGTAGCGGACCTCCAGGGACCTGTGGAAAAGAGAGGACCACAATAGGGTTTGGTAAGAAATTCCAATGTGTCTCTTTAGCGTTTTACCTTTTAGAATGTAAAATTGGAGCAACAGAAGACATAACAGAAGACTCTAGAAACAGTGCAACAAAGATGATTCGGGGACTGGAAGTTAAAACATATGAAACAGTAACTGGGAATATCTAGTCTAATGAAAACAAAGATTAGGAGTGACATGATGGCAGTGTTCCAGTACTTGAGGGGCTTCTACAGAGAAGAGGGAGTCAATGTATTCTTCAAAGCACCTGAAGGCGGGACAAAAAGTAATGGATGGAAAACAAACAAGGAGAGATCCAACCTAGAAATAAAGAGAAATGTCCTGACAGGACAATTAACCAGTGGAATAGGTTGCCTTCAAAAGTTGTGGGTGCTCCATCACTGGAGGTTTTTAAGAAGAGACTGGGCAGCCATTTCTCTGGAATGGTAAAGGGTCTCCTGCTTAAGTAGCAGGTTGGACTAGAAGACCTCCAAGGTACTTTCCAGCTCTGTTATTATTATTTTATTTTATTTTATTTGGTCTTTTGCTATGTTGTTCCAGTTCTCTGTCTCTCCATCTTGTAGGAAGTTGTCCAAGTGGACATGTGTAATTGTAGGACCATCATCCTGTCATTATCCAACTCTACTACTCTACGCTACGCTACGCTACACTACTCTACTCTACTCTGCAAGTTGGTTGCTGGCTGTAAGCTGTGCCATAGAAACACAGGAAAAGAAGAGATCCCTTATTGGGTGGGGATTAGAAGTGTGGAATTAGGTGGGACCATGATGGAAAAGGGTATTGTTCGTTTATTTATTAGAGGTTTTTAAATCCCACCTTTATTACTTTATAAGTATCTCAAGGTGGTGAATAAACCTAATACTTCTCCTATGTTTTCCCCACAAAACAAACCTGTGAGCTGGATTGGTCTGAGAAAGAGTGACTGGCCCAAAGTCACCCAACTGACTTTTGTGCCTAAGGTGGGACTTGAACTCACGGTCTCCTGGTTGCTAAGTCAGCACTTTTACCACGACACCAAACTCTTTGGTTTTGGTTGTTTTCTCTTTTGTGCTTTTAAAATTGTCTCTGTTTTGCTGATGTGTGATTTCACCTGCTTTTCTTAAAATATACAGATTTAAATAAATAGCAGTGACTTTCCAAGGTCACTTTGACAGATATGTCTTCTCCTAAGTCAATGCTCTCTGATTTAAACCACTGATTAATAGCACTCATCAACCCTGAGAGCCACAGAGAGTGAGAAGGTGAGAGCAAGAGGAAAAAGTGTAACTCCATTCAGATGGACTTGATTTGTATTTGTATTCAATCTCTGTAAAAAAAAAAACTCATTTTACTACTTTGTGTGAACATGATATCAGGTTATGTCACAATATCATTTACTTTGGCACATCATCTCACACAAGTGGTGAAATTCAATTTTTTTTTACTACCGGTTCTGTGGACGTGGCTTGGTGGGTGTGGTGTTGCTTGGAAGGATACTGCAAAATCCTCATCCCCTCCCCACTCGTGGGGGAAGGATATTGTAAAATCTCCATTCCCGACCCACTTTGGGGCCAGCCAGAGGTGGTATTTGCCGGTTCTCCAAACTGCTCAAAATTTCCACTACCAGTTCTCCAGAACCTGTCAGAACCTGCTGAATTTCACCCCTGGAATAGAGCTACTGTGGTCTGTTAACCTGGGTTGGTTGAGGGTATGGTGGGAAATATAATGTTCTTTTTTATAAGAAGTTCACCAGAGAAAGGAATTACAGGTAGTCCTCGCTAACTGACGAGGTGGTTGTCAGGTTGGGAAAGAGGTTTTTCAAAACCTCTTTTCTTATGCCAACTGCCTGCCTTAAATCTCACCGAATTTGATGGGACAATTGCTACCACCACTGAACAAGTCTGTAGTGCATGGTTTTTAAATAGAATCTGAAATTAATATCAAATAACTGCTATGTTTACACAATCCCTCAACTGCAAATAATTTGAACTGAGTTGTTGGCTCTAAAAATTAGCCCAGTTAGGGAGGATTGCACAAACATTGCACCATTTTAAAAATAGAATCACAAGATTATTAATATTTATTTTCATATTTTTCCAGGAAATTCTTTCAGTTGAGTAACTAAGCTATAATTTATTTTAAGTCTGAATAATTTTATTTATTTATTTTAAAATAGTATTTATTGAATTTTCAAACATTAAAATACACAGTACGAAAAATAGAAAAGAGCAAAAAATAGAAAACTAAGTCTGAATAATTTTAACTGTGCTTGAGGAAAGCTGTGGAAAATCCAAAGAACAGCCAAAGACAAAACTAGAGATGTTTCAAAGGGATAAAAATGAACCGGAGAGCAACCCAGTGTTTTGACCAGAGCCATGTACTGCATCTTCTTCTTCTTCTTGTGCCATATCCTTCATTGGACGTTGGCGATCATGTTCATGGCAATCCTATTTTTGTCAACAGCCACATGAAAAAGTGCTGCTGAGTTTTGTCCAAACCAGTCCCTAAGGTTTTGAAGCCATGATGTTGTTCTTCTGCCTGGACCTCGTTTGCCTTCAATCTTTCCCTGGAGGATTAAGTGAAGGATGCCATATTTTTCTGGGTGTCATATCACATATCCGAAATATTCTAACTTTTGCTTTTTAATGACTTTGATGATTTCCCTTTGCTTTCCCAGGGGCTGATCACCTCCTCATTTGTGATTTTGTTAACCCAGCTTATACGTAAAAGTCGTCTGTAAATCCACATTTCAAATGTACTGCATAGAAGAAGATAATATGAGATAAATGTATTCTTCTCCCAAAAAAACTTTGCTTAACATCCTGATATTTAGAGCACACAGCCAAATCAAGTCAATAAAGATAATTTGTCTTTATTCCATCTTATAAGAAAACACAAATCTCCTTTCTATAAAAAGAAAGCATTTTATTAATGGTGTCAATTTGGAATAGCATTTCTTTTAAAAGCTAAATAATCTGGATGAAAACATTTTGGACAGGCCAGCGAGTGTAATAAACCAGAGAGAGCCAAGCAGGAAAATTCAAAAGAGAATAAGTTGGCTGGAGACAAATTTGCTGGTAGTCCAATTATCTCCCCAGTTTTCAAATTGACAAACATCCTTTCCAAGGGATAAAGATTTCAAGCCAGACATAAAAAAAGCTTTCTGTGCCTTGGCCAGACAGATATCTGGAGCTCCTGCCATCTCGGACTGCCTTAGCTGGGCTACAAAACGCAGATAACCGCTTGTGAAGGAACGTGGACCTGGTGCTGGGAAGGGGAAGGCATGAGGAGTGGGGTAAGGACTCAGATGTGGCAGAGAGAAACTATGCAGGATTCTGTTACTCTACCCTGCAACGAGAAGAGCCTTCCAGGAATCCTTGCTGTTGCCCGTTTCTTGACCTGGTTGGCCTCAGAGGGCTGATATCAGGAAAGGGCAGCCAAGGGAACCTCCTGGGGATTTCTGTAGGCCAGCCATGGTCGCCTGATCCCCATCCCCAGCCAGAGCAGGCCAGCTGGAGGCCAGAGGGTGCACCTGACCTTTTAGTGGTATGGCAGGAGCAAGGAGGGAAGATTGTGAGGGCGGAGGAGGAGGATGCACCTTGAATGGCAGGGCAGGAGCCACTGAGAAATAAATAAATGAAGAAATAAAGGGAGGGGGAAAAAAAGGAAGGATAAAGAAAATGAGGACAGGGAATGTAGGAAGAAAGAGGGGGAGGGAGGGAATGAGGAAGCGTAAAGGCAATGGGAAAGACAGGGAGGGAAGGAAGAAGGAAGGAAGGAAGGATGGATGGATATTGGAAATGGGAGGGCAGGGAAGGATGGATAGATGGATAAAGAAAATGAGGACGGAATGTAGGAAGAAAGGGGAGGGAAGGAAGGAAGGATGTATGTATGTAGGGAATGGAATGGAAAGGAAGGACGGAAAGAAAGATATAGGAAATGGGAAGAGGAAGGAAGGAAGGATATAGGAAATGGAAAGGGAAGGGAAGAAAGGAGAGAGGAAAGAAGGAAGGGCAAAAATAATAGGAAGGAGGGAAGAGAGGGAGCCATGGTTTTGGAGCTGAGGTGGTCCTGGTGTGAAGAATGTCCCCTTCCAGAAATCCCAGGGGTTGTTGTTCAGTCAGACATTGCACTGACATTTTATAGAGCTCATCTGCTTATCGGCAGTGGTGTCCTTCATGAGCACCAAGCCTGGGAGATGTCTAAGGTTTGTGTGCCTCTGCCTGAAGGACCCTTGGAGGTTTATGGGGGGGCAATGGGGTTTGCTTTGGTTGGAGGGCAAAGGGTTCAGAGATTGGAAGAGCCCTTCAGGCCAAATCTTTGCTGGTGAGCCTTTTGGTCCTTCCACCCTCCGTTTCAGAACCTTACTTGGTGAAGGAACTGGAGAGGAGGCCAATGAAAGCTATGGCAGCTCCCGAGGCAGCAGTGGTCCGGCATCCGATCCGATCGGTGAAGATGCTGACGATGGGAGAGCAAAAGAAAACCATCCCCATGCCGATGGATCCAACCAAGGCTGCAGGAGGAGAAAAGAAAGGAAAGGGGTGTCAGCAATGGTGGTCACCCCGTGTAACGTGTCAGGAAGTGAGGGAGAAGCCCAGGATGGCTGGTGGCTTGGAGAAGAAAAGCACGCTGGATCTGGGAGCAGAAGGAACAGGTGTTTGTTAGGGTCCCATCCTTGGAAGCTCGGCCTGTGAGGTTGAGACCGAGGCCTTTTCCGTGGCTGGGAGTGGACTCAAACCTGAGTCCCGCTTGCCAATCCAAAACCTTCACTGCTATGCCACTTCAAGAGTCCAAGTCTTTTTTTTTATTTATTTGCTTATTTATTGGAACCATAATTTGCTCATGAAAAAAAAGCTTCTCAGCTTTAAAAGAAGCAGCCGCTGGCTGTAAATATGGATTTCTTCACTGCAAGGTGAATTCCCTGGCTGGTAGATCCAACCCAGGACTCCACGGGCCTTCAGTTCATGCCCAGGCAGCATTGGATCAGAAGGTACAAAGCCTTGCCTGATCTTTCTTTCTTTCCCTTTTCTTTCCACATTCCCCAGCAACCCTGAAAAACCCTGAATTTCTCTTTCCAAGCAATGCTTCCACTGAATGAGACGATCAAACTTCTGACTTTTTTTTTTTAAAAAAAACTTTATTGGTTTGTTTTTCTAGAAAGAGAAAAGGGAAAAGGAAGTTATGTTTTATGCTTATCCTTTCCCACTGCTCCCCCCCCCAATCCACTGAAGTCACGACAAAAATATCCCCTTGAAATAACCACTCATTACATCACCGCGAGGGAACTTCAAGCGTGATCGTGAGAAAGCGTCTGCCCTGGGGATTTGGCATTTCCCCTCCCCCCCCCAGTACAGGAAGGGGGCACAATAGCTGGACAGCCAACCTGCTGGTCCAAAGACTGCCGCACATCCTCAGCCCTGGCTGGAAACAGCATCAGCCTTTCCCTTGGCTGGGTTCGGCTAGACAAAGCAACGCACCAAGATAGGAAGGGACGCTTTTCTCACTCACTGTTGCAAAGCGGGACTTGGAAATGTTCCTTTTACAGGTACTCCTTAACTTATGGCCAAGGTTGAGCCCATGATTTCTGTGGCTAAGCAAGGCAGCTGTTAAATGAGCTTTGCCCCATTTTATGACGTTTCTTGCCACCGTTACCTGCTTGTCAGAAGGTCACAAAACGGGATCACATGACCCTGGGACACAGCAACCGTCATAAGTATGAGTCAGTTGCCAACCATCCGAATTTTGATCCTACCCTAACCATGGGGATGCTGCAACAGTGTTAAGTGTGAAAAATGGTCATAAGTCGAATGGTCTTCGGTCACTAAATGAACTGCTGTAAATCGAGGACTACCTGTAATCACACAATCCCCCTCTGCTGGACTACTAAGCCATGGAAAAAGCAAGCGCTGAGCTACCTATCTTGGAAAGTTATTATGGGATGCCTTCTGAATTGGTCCTGATCTTAGTGTCAGCACTAGAGTCAGCACTTCAACCTGCATTTACTCTGGTGCTGACACTTAGGAGGGATTTGGAGAAATGGGTTGTCATCCAACCAGAAGGAAAAACAACAAAAATAATAACATGTTTCTGTTTAGGCATATAATCTGGAGTGGAAATTTGATTGTACAGTTATGGCCACCTTGATTTTTTTTAACCCCTCCATGGCCACTCTGCTTACTTTATGACAATGTTATTATGGGCTTGCAGAAAATGGATATACTAACTGTCCACAGGGTATCTGCAGAATATGGGGGGTGGGGGATCAAGATAATGGGCATGACGGTCAGATCAAGCAATACACAAAAAGGACACTTGTATTTTAATGACGCTTTGCGGCTGCCATCTTGACGCTACATTCTGCTGAGTCTAATTGCAGGTTGACTGTTCTATATACTAAAAGAAGGCATTTCTAGTTTCAGAGGTCAATAATTCATTGCCCCAATTGTAACACAGCTCATCTCTAAAGTATGAACTGGAAACTTGATTATTCTTTAGAATTATGACTTTAAAATTCTTGCTCTGCTACGAGTTAGCTTGAACCCAAAGAAGATCTTGCAAAATTACACCCCGTGTCTCATTCTTGAAGGTGTTGTTGTAACAGATCAGTGTGAAGGATTAATGTAAAGGATATGAAAGTCTATTGCAGGATTTCCCAACAGCACGGCTGGCTGGGGAATTCTGATGGTTGAAATCCACATGCCTTAAAGTTGCCAAGGTTGGTCTACTGTTTATAGAAAAACTTTATGGTCATCATCAAACTATTTGCTCAGGGTGGGGGAAGACCACCAAACCGCCTTCTACTTGATCACTTTCCATTTATCTGAAATCCTAATTTTCACTGTTCTTTAATGGGCTGTGGCCCAGTAATGGGGGTTGGTAGTGGGGGTCTGGGGGTTGGGGACCCCTATTCTAGCCAACCAATACTTACCTCTGTCAGATGTTTCCCAACTGAATGAAGCTAAAAACTTGCTAAGTGTCAGTGCTGGGACGCGATTCATTTATTTTGAGATAGCATCGAAACCTGACACTAAGCTGTCTTCAAGAGACTTGGTAGAAGAAGAAAGCCAGTGCTGAAATCAGCAAGAATGCTTCCAAACTCTGCAAATGTCCCAACTTCTTGTGCCTCGAATGAGTTGGCTAATGAGGTCAGATGTCCAGTCAAAGTGGCATCTACCTCTTTCAAATACGGGGAGAGCATGATTCAAATGGGAAACAAAGACACTCTTCCAGATGTGCTGTGTCCATCTACAACCCTATGCTTAGACCGAGCAAAGGAAAAACAGTGAGCTGAAAGTTAAAAAGTCGGCTTCCTCCAACCCACATCACTAGATACACCGAGAGGGCTGGTGCTGGTAGCCAAACTTCTTTGGAGGGCAGAAGGTTTGGAGATGAGTTCCTTTTGAGCAAACATCTACTTGGGAGGTCTCCTCTCCAAGAACGATTTTGAAGCCGCAGCAGGCAGGTGGAATTTAAGTTACTGGAACCCCTTTTTCATTTCTCTGGAAGAGAAATAATGCCCCTTGCTTCTCTGCTCCAAATAAGCCAGGTATTTGGCTTGGCAAAGTCAACATTTTCTGGGTTTCCTTTCCCACATCTCTGAAAGACAAATCTGAGGAAACTCAACTTTCCCTAGAGAGCCAAACTAAGAATGAAGCTGACTTGGATTACGGTTTCTGGTTTTTTAAAAAAAAATTGGTTGACAAGCTGAAATCTGGGAAGAGCAATAAAAAGGTTTGTTTGTCAAGCTGTTGGAATTGCCATGTGCAACTGAGCAAAATTGCCAGACCCCACCGGACTGCAGCCTTTTTTCAGTTTTACGAAATCCTATCAACTCAATGTTTGTAATAAATTTCAGAGTCAGATTGTTCTGTTCCAGGCACTCTTTGCTTTTAAAACCCTTTCCCATATATTACCCAGGCAGCCAAACAGCCACAACTCCTCTGCACCACATTCACATTTTGTGTAAATTTTCAACCCTCAATCTAGACCGATCTATAGAAACTCTTGATGCCACGTGGCCGAATTTATTAATCATGGAGGTGCATTACTTGATTTTCTTGCAACAGACTAACATGGCTTTTCTTCCTTCACTTGCAACAAACTGACATGGTTTTTTTGTGTTGACTGCCACAGACTAACATGGTTTCTTTTGCTTTCGTTGAAACACACTAACATGATTTCCCTTGGTTTGCTTGTAAAAGACTAACATGGTTTTTTTTGTTGCCACAGACTAAAATGGTTTCTCCTGCTTTTGCTGCAACAGATTAACAGACTTGCTTTGGTTGCAATGGACTAACATGGTTTCCTGGACATCAAGTGGGCAGTTCCCTTGAGCACTCAGATCAATCACATAAATTGGAATTTTCTTTCCACTATCTGAAAACGGACACTGTCAAATAAAGATGTAGAGACTCTGGAAAGAGTGCAAAGAAGAGCAACAAGGATGATTAAGGGGGAAGAAGAGTCGCAGGAACTGGGGATGTCTAGTCTAGTGAAAAGATGAACTAGGGGTGACATGATAGCAGTTTTCCAATACCTGAAGGCAGGACAAGAACCAATGGATGGAAACTAATCAAAGAGAGAAGCAACCTGGAATTGAGGAGAACTGTCACTTCCTAACAGTGAGAACAATCGACCAACAGAACAGTTTGCCTTCAGAGGTTGTGGGAGCTTCATCACTGGAAGCTTTCAAGAAGAGACTGGAAAGCCACTTGTCTGGAATGGTATAGGGGTCTGTTGCTTGAGCAGGGGTTGGACTAGAAGACCTCCAAAATCCCTTCCAACTCTGTTATTCTGTTAAATGCTGAAAAATGGTGTACAATCCAGGGGCCTCTTCAAGGACATGGCTGTAAAAAAAAATTGAGATGGGAGCCCCTTCCGCCCCATCTAAACCTTTCCCCTGTCACATGCTTGATGCCCATCAACAGGGGCAAGGCTCCAGTTGCATGGATGGTCCCCATTTTGAGGCAACAAAGAAACAAAATGGAAGCTGCAGACCTAAAATAAACACCAAAGGGTGAGAACACAATTTCCTTGGCAGATCTCGGCATGGTTTTCCCTGGACACATAAGTGTTCTGCAAGCAGAAGAAATCATCCCTGTCCTGTTGCTGGCTTGGAAAGCTTCAAACCCAGTGGTTGCCTTGTTGTGACATCCTTCCCTGTCTTCCTCCTACAGGGAAGTGCGGGAAAGTTGCTTGTTCACTAAGGTCCCCCTCCTGTGGCTGAAGCTTTCTGGGCCAGGTGGAGACCGACATGGCTCAAGTCCCAAATCCTGGAAATGTCAACACTACAACGGCTGTGAACATTCATCTGTCGAGAACATTCCAGGGCCATAGTGTTGACATTTCCAATGATTTCTCTCTCTCTCTCTCTCTCTCTCTCTCCACCCCCCACCCCCCCCCCCGCCCTTTGAGATCAAATGGATGCTGGCTTGTTCCCAGCTGTGTCTGCAGGAGGGCCAGAAAAGTTAAAATAGTGGCTGCACCTGTGGGACTGAAGCTCACCCTTTGTGGAGCATGAGACGATTGTGGTGACCATCTTGGCTGTTCTGACGCTTTGCAGATGTCCCTGCAAGCACCTTGGTGGTTAAGCCCGACTCACAATACATCACAATGTTTCAATTATCTGATTGAATGTTATCCTTGTAGGGCCCTAAATCTCTTATGTAAAACAGACTTGTGAATCTGCTTGAATGCTCAAACATGCCCAGACTAATTGTCCCCTTGTTCATACAATGTCCTCATTTCTGTTCATTTCTCCCCAGATTAGTGAATCAAAAGCAGCATCTCTGCCAAAGAAGAAGACTCCAGCTGTGCACCCCCTTTTTTCCCCTAGGTATACCTGTGAGTTTCCAGGCACATGAGGGACCAGGACCTCATTAAACGATTGTGAAGACATCAGTCAGACCTCTTGAGGGGATTTGATCACTTGGGTTGAGGTCCTCCTGCATTTTGCGCAAGGAGAGACTCCCTTCCTTGACCAGCTAAAGCCATGAATCTACACTGATTTTGTTAAACCAACAAGCCCTTCCTTTTAACAGACCTCGATACACACACAAAATCAATTTTCAAAATGTTACGTTGCTGGTTTGGGAAGACAAGGCCTTGGTGAGTTCAAGGCCAATTTATGCTATCCACAGCTATTTCCCATAACCCTCCCGCCCGTTTCCTGCTCCCCCATCAATCAAGAGATGAAACTCAACAGGAATGTCATCAGAGTGGTCAGAAAATTCAAAATAGGAGCCACGCTGGTGTCATTGAAGCGCCACTCATTTTTATGGACATCACAGAGCTTGGATTGTTCCATCATGACTTGGTGGACCATCCTGCTTTCTAGCTAAACGTAAAGGTTTGCCCAGTCCAGTCATGTCCAACTCTAGGAGATGGTACTCATCTCCGTTTCTTAGACGAAGGAGCCAGTGTTGTCCAAAGACACTTCCATGGTCATGTGGCCACCATGACTATTTGCTGAGGCTCATGGAACACTGTTACTTTCCCACTCAAGTGGTACCTATTTATCTACTTGCATTTGCATGCTTTTGAATCGCTAGGTGGGAACTCACCCTGTCATGTGGCACTTGGGTCTTGAACCCCGGCTGTCAGACTTCCAGATGACAAGCTCAGCATCTTTAATTGCTGAGTCATCATGCCCCCCTTGCTTTCTAGCCGTCTGGAACCACTTCCCCTATCCAAGCAACCCTTCATCCCAGTGGCTGATCACTAGGTAAGTCCACGCCTGAAATATTGCATCCAGTTTTGGTCACCACATTACAAAAAAGATGATGAGACTTTGGAAAAAGCGCAGAGAACAGCAACTAAGTTGATTAAAGGCCTGGAGACTAAAACGTATGAAGAACGGTTGCAGGATTTGGGTTTGGCCAGTTTAGAGAAAAGAAGAACTAGAAGAAATCATAGCAGTATTCCAGTATTTGAGGGGCTGCCACAAAGATGAGGGGGACAACCTATTCTCCAAAGCACCGGAGGGCAAGACAAGAAGAGTAGACAGAAACTAACCAAGGAGAGAAGCAACCTGGAATTAAGGAGAAACTTCCTAACAGTGAGAACAATTAACCAGTGGAACAGCTGGCCTCCAGAGGTTGTGGGTGCTTCATCCCTGGAGGTTTTAAGAAGAGACTGGAAAGCTATTTGTCTGAAATGACGGAGGGTCTCCTGCTTGAGCAGAGGGTTGGACTAGAAGCCCTCCAAGTTCCCTCCCAGCTCTATTCTGATTGACTTTGGGAGTTGGGACCTCCCACTTCTGGATGGCCCCAGGCTGGGAAAAGCTTAAATATTGAACCCAGCAAATGGATTTTCTTTTTTGCGGGCTTGTTGCATGAATTTTGGCTAGCAAACGCTGCCATAAATCGTCTTGCTCCCTCTTAATTGCAATTGCTCTCTAATGCTTTCAGAAGATACCGACTGGTGAAGAAATCCTACCACAAGGGAAGAAATAGGGAACAGAACATGGGAGGGAATTATTTTTGTTGGCTTGATATTAAACGCTTCTTCACATAACATGAGCCACTTTTATCATCTGCAGGCAATAACAAGGAAATAATGGAACAAAGCATTAGCGGCCGCTGCAACCTTTGTGGGGTTGGCTGGCTTAATGGGTTTTAACAGACCCAGCCAATAAAAATAAGACACAGTTGAACAAAGAAGATGCATTATTTTTAACTTTTGGTTACTCAATGCTAGTTTTTCAACCATGAACATCAAAATACATTGCAAATGCAGGAGGAATAAATACAGGTAGTCCTCAACTTACAACAGTTTGTTTAGTGACTGTTCGAAGTTACAACAGCAGTGAAAAAAGGGACATGATCGTTTTTCACACTTATGACCGTTGCAACATCCTTGTGGTCACACGATCAAAATTCAGATACTGGGCAGCTGGTTCATATTTATGACGGTCGCAGTGTCGCGGGGTCATGTGATCCCCTTTTTGCAACCTTCTGACAAGCAAAGTCAATGGGGAAGCCAGATTCACTTAACAACCATGTTGCTAACTCAGCAAGGGTACAGTGATTTACTTAACAACTGTGGCAAGAAAGGTCGTAAAATGGGGCAAAACTCACTTAACAAATTTCTCATTTAGCAACAGATATTTTGGGCTCAATTATGGTTGTAAGTCAAGAACTACCTATACTTTCCCAAATCCCAAGCTTATATCTACCTATTAATTTAATTTAATTTCCAATTTATATTACACACCTTCCCATAGACTTGATCAGAAACACAATACAGTTGAGTCCTCAACTTATGGCCCCAATTGGGATTGGAATTTCCATTGCTAAGCAAGATGGATGTTAAGGGAGTCATGTCCAATTTTACATCCTCTTCTGTCCTGGTTGATAAGAGAATTGTTGCAGTTGTTAAGTGGATCATGCAGTCATTAAACAAATCAGGCTTCCTCCATTGACTTTGCATGCCAGAAGCCAGCTGTGAAGGTCATAAATGTAAGGTCATAAGGTCAGTTTTGACCGTTACAGCGTCCCCATGGACATGTCATCCAATTTGGGGCGTTTGGCAACAGACATGTATGGTTGCAGCATCCTGGGGTCACATGATCCTTGCTGCTAGTGAGGATGGGGTTTGCTCTCTGTTTAGATCAGGGGTGTCAAAGGCACCCCTGATCTAGGCCACCCTAGAAACCCTGATCTAGGCCACCCTAGAAACAGCAAAGGACTGGCCCGCGGTGCTTCTGCCAGCAAGAACAGGTTCCGAGCTCTGTTTTCGGCTGCCACAGCCTCCTGCAACCCTCTGCCAATGGAAATGGAGCTCAGGAGGGCCACGTGCTGGCAGAGCGCTTGGGCTACTACAGGTGCCCTTCAATGGTGGGTTTAAAATATTTTTACTACCGGTTCTGTGGGTGTGGCTTGGTAGACGTGGCTTGGTGGGCATGGCAGGGGAAGGATACTGTAAAATCTCCATTTCCTCCCCAATCCAGGGGAAGGATACTGCAAAATCCTCATTTCCTCCTGATCAGCTGGGACTTGGGAGGCAGAGAATAGATGGCAGCGGGGCCAGTCAGAATTTTTACTACCAGTTCTCCAAACTACTCAAAGTTTCCGCTACCGGTTCTCCAGAACTGGTCAGAACCTGCTGAAACCCACCTCTGGTGCCCTTGACAGAAGTGACGTTGAGTTGGCCATGCCCACCCCAGCCATACCCACCCCGGCCCTCTGGGGTTAAACACAACTGTGATGCGGCCCTCAATGAAATCGAGTTTGATACCCCTGGTTTAGATGCTAGCGGTTTGCCCTATCAGTGATATCTGAAGCAAACACATGCTAAGAGTAAGCAACAGCCCAATCAAAGAACAACTAAGAATATTCCCACCAATACTGACAGGGCAAGCCACTTGTATTTAAACAGAGAGCAAACCTCACCCCCGTTTTCAAGAGGCAACTGGAAAAGGAAAAACAAGAAAGTCCAGTGGAACAGAAGTTGCCTTCGGAAGTTGTGGGAGCTTCATCACTTGAGACTTTCAAGAAAAGATTGGACTGCCATTTGTCAGAAATGGTGTAGGGTATCCTGCTTGAGCGGGGGGTTGGGCTAGATGACCCATAAGGTCCCTTCCAACTCTGTTAATCTGTTAAAAACAAATCTGTTAAAAGCACCTTCGGGACTTCTTCTAGCATGGATGATGTTGCCTAGTTGGGTAATGAGATGTCTGCAAGAAAACAGCTAAGCTCAGACCTCACCAAAGCACAACTTTCACACAACCCCCTTTTCTTGTGATTGAATGAGAAGCCAGAATAACTGCAGACTCCTGGACAGAGGATGGGATAATGGAAATCATGAAGTTCCCACAAGGCTATCCTATCAGATCGTGGAAAGCACATTTCCTCGAAGAGGCATTTCTCTAAAGTTCTCTTCTCTTTGGATATAATTTCTACATTAAATCCTTTTTCAGCAAAGTAAATGAGAACTAGAGAAGAACCTGCAGGAAATCTGCAGAGAAGAGCAACAAAGATGACTAGGGGACTGTAGGCTAAAACATATAAAGAACGGTTACAGGAATTGGGTGTGTCTAGTTTAATGAAAAGAAGAACTAGAGGTGACACAACAGACTTCCAATATTTGAGGGGCTGCCACAAAGAAGAGGGAGTCAACTTATTGTCCAAAGCACCAGAAAGCAGGACAAGAAACAATGGATGGAAACTAATCAAGGAGAGAAGCAATTTAGAACTAAGGAGAAATTTCTTAACGGTGAGAACAACTGATCAGTGGAACAACTTGCCTCCAGAAGTTGTAGGTGCTTCATCACTGGAGGTTTTTTAAGAAGAGATTGGGCAACCATTTGTCTGGAATGGTATATGTACTCCTGCTTGAGTAGGGGGTTGAACTAGAAGACCTCAAATGTCCCTTTCAATCCTGCTTATCTCCCCCCACCCCATTTTGCCCTTTAATCAAGCAGGGTTCAAAACCCACCAGCCTGTTTTCAACCAGAGTGAATATTGGACATACTGTAAATGAAACCGTGCAAAATGCTCAATTCTCAGTGGGCTGCCTTGAGCTCTTGACCTTCTGCTTGGCCCAGTTCTGGTTTGCTCAACAGAGTGAGGGCTTCCAAAAATCCAAGACAATCCTACCTTGTTAAAGTTCTTATAATGAGCCAAGAAAAGTAGGTCACCGCAGTCATTCACTAAGGCTAAGCTGGAAAACAGCCGTCTTGCCCAACTTCTCAGCACGCACTTGTTTATTTATTTATTGGGTTTATAAAGGCTGTCCAATTCAAGAGTAACACGGGGCGCTGCAGAATTATGAAAAATAGATAAAAACAACCAGCAACAGGGAACGATATGACCTAGAAGAACCCAAAGCCAAGGGGCACAAGGGATCCTTGAAGTCTTGCTCTGCAAGCCAGACGTGCCAATTTAGGAAGCCTTCTTGAAGCTAACCTCAAATCTTGGTGATTTTAGGAACCCTTTGGGGTCTTTCTCAGAATAACAGGACAACAGATGGCTTGCTGTTCTCTTCTTCTTTCTTTTTCCTGGTTTCCCTGTCTAGCTGGCAAACCTGAGACTTCATGGTGGTCTCCCATCAAAGGATGAATCAGGCCAAGCCCTGGCTTAGCATCCAGGCTCACACAAGGCCAGCTTGCTGCTGTCACCTGCCGACCACCTAGAAATGTAGAAGAGCTACTGGTTGGACATTCTTGACAGAGAGAAGGTTCCCCCTGCACTCCAGTGGGCAGCTTTCCTCCTTCAGAACAGAATAACAGAGTTGGAAGGGACCTTGGAGGTCTTCTAATCCAACCCCCTATAAACCCCTTATACCACTTCAGAGAAATAGACGTCCAATCTCTTCTTATAAAACCTCCAGTGATGGAGCACCCACAACTTCTGGAGGCAAGCCGTTCCACTGGTTAATTGTTCTCACTTTTAGGAAGTTTCTCAATTCCAGGTTGCTTCTCTCCTTGGTTAGTTTCTATCCATTGCTTCTTGTCCTGCCTTCTGGTGCTTTGGAAAATAGGTTGTCCCCCTCTTCTTTGTGGTAGCCCCTGAGATATTGGAAGACTGCTATCAGTGTCCCTCCTAGCCCTTCTTTGGATTAGACTAGGCATACTCAATTCCTGCAAAGGTCACACTTCCAACAGAAGCACTGAGAAGAAGCAACTGTCTATCATTTGCCAGAGTCTTATCTGTTATTTATTGTTATAAAAATGGGATGGGAGTCTGATGGGAAGGGTCTGGGTGGCGTATAACAATCACAATAATTATGCAAGTACAATCATAAAAAAATATAAAACAATCGTTATTTAATATTAGAACATTAAAAACTAAAATATAAAAACTGCAGGGATGAAAAGGGTAATTGCAAGTAGACCTCCAGTGATGACCACAATTGAGTCCAAAAGTGAGACATCTGTTAAGTGAATTTTGTCCCACTTTACGACGTCTCTTGCCACAGTTCTTAAGTAAATCACTGCAGTTGTTAAGTTAGTAACACGGTTGTTAAGTGAATCTGGCTTCCCCATTGTTTTTGCTTCTAAGAAGGTCACAAAAGGTGATCATATGACCACGGGACACAGCAACCGTCATAAATATGAGTCAGTTGCCAAGTGTCTAAATTTTGATCGTGCCCATGTCTAGGGAGATAGCTAGAAATAACTCAACAGAGTCGTTTTGATACAAGATGGCTGGAAAATAAATTTAATACATACATACATACATACATACATACATACATACATACATACATACATGGTGGGAAACTGTTAGAATGAGGGTATGTGTGCATGAGAGAGAGAAAGAGAGAGAGGAGGAGGGAGGGAGGGAGGGAGAGAGAACGAGTTCTTTTCAATAAATTATGTCCCACCTCGTCCTGCCAAATAAGCTAAAAGCAATGATGTTAAATTAATGTTTTCTTCCTCCTGGGAAGGATGAACAATCACAAGGATCATTTGATATTTTAATGGCTTTGGAGCCAGACGAATCGCACTCAGGAGTTCCATCATGCTGGATCAACAGTCCACATTCCTCTCTAAGCAGCAACCCTTTCGCCAAACGCAGGAGGGGCTGAGAGTTGGCCGAGCACCTAATAATTAACTCTCTTGGTTGACCATCCCTCTGCGAAAACACTTGCTGTCTGCAGCACATTCCAGAGAGAGTCTCCTGTTTCCTCCCAGCTCCGGCCCTGAAAAAGCAGGGGCTTGAGGGTATGATTAACCGGCTACCTATTGATGGGCAAACGTTGTCAGCGACCAGGAAGAATCACGTATTATTTGCCTCTCTCGGTCCCCATTCAATAGTGGCTGAAAGTTCAAGGCCTCCAAACTTTGATCCCTGGATCTTCGCTAAAAGGTTCACTGTTCAGCACAGATCAAACTGGAGCCAATATGGCCAAAGGGCCCCGTTGACTGGCTCAGGATGGAGCTGAGTTCCAGCCCTTTCAAAGGAGGCTGTTTGGCCTTGAGATCCGACCATCTCCCGTTGAAATTAGTTTTGCAGGTGCTGAAGAATTAAGTTAGTGGAACCGTTTGACTACAGAAGTTCTGGGTGCTCCATCAATGGAGGTTTCAGGAAGAGATTGGACAAACATTCGTCCGGAATTGTGTGAGGTGTCCTGCTTGAGCAGGGCGATGGACTAGAAGACCTCTAAGGTTCCTTCCAACCCTGTTATTTTATGTTCTCTATGATGGATTTTCAAATGCTAAATTCTGGGTCTCCCTTGTTGGACTGAGAAGCTTCATCAAAGAAAAGAAATAGACAACTTTTGGGGCCAAGGAGGAGGAAGGAATAGGGGGAAAGCTGTCCCCCTCAGTTGCCAACCTTTAATTACATCTGCTAATGTGGTTTGTGCAGGAACAAAACCCAAATGCACCTCCCAACTTGTCCTTGGGAATCTTTTAACTTTTACCCAGCTCACTGGCAGTACCTATTCAACTTGGGCTGATTTTTATTATTATTATAAATCCGCTGAGATTTTGTTAAATGGGAAACAGCAAACTAAAGGAAATCTCCGAGATGCTGTTAAGATTGTAAAGAAGAAAACAAAGCAAAGCAGAACAAAAGCAACAGCCAATTGAAAATGCTACATGGCTGCATCCATGAAATAAACAGCAGCTGTTTTCTTCATTTTTCCTTCATTTCTATTATATTTATTTTTGATTCTCAATCTGGGTGGAACTAGGTACTGATTATAAATGCACATGTTGCATGTGCCCAGAGGAGAAAACTCTGTCTGTTCACCACAATTGCTCATGCATTTACATCCATGTCTTACTTTTCACTTCAAACTTGAAAATCTGCAACAAAATCTGATCTGGAATAGCTGGATCAAATAAATACTTGCTGCAAAAAGGGAGGGAGGGAGGGCAGTTGTTATCCAGAAAAGATGGCACAACATGTTTAATGTCTAGTGTTATAGTGCAAATTTCCTGCAGATTAGCCGTTATCTCAGAACACCCCTAGACACTAACAAACTAGATGTTCTAAAGGCTACTGATGCAAGCACCTTTTTTTCTTCAGGAATAACATTTGACCTCATCTCATATTTGTGACTCTACCAAGAGCTTTTCAAACACGATGCAAAAGATTTTTATAGCAAAATTAGCTCTTCTTATCCCAAGAAAAGGACTCTGGTTGCACTTTGTGGACACTCTGCCCACTTTGTAGGCCAAGGAGCTGCATGTGGGAGGGGGGCATTAGCTGCATTTGCCCCCAAATGGCATTGAACTTCGGGAGCGGCGGGGTCCAAGCAGAGTCCCATCCCATCACAAATATCTGCTCTCTCCAAGGCAAATGCTCCTTCCTGTTTTTGGAGCATGCTCTTGGCCAAGATGCTGTCCTCCCCCCTTGCATATTGTCTCAAGCAGGATAGAAAACGACGGGGCACCTTCCCCTCTTTAGGACACCAGGCTCGATATCAAGGGTGTGACCAATGTGTGACCCCACCTGGAGCCACTTGGGGGATGCAGTGCTGGGAAGACCCCGAGAATGCTGGAAATGGGGAGGGCTGTGTGTGTCCCCGTCCCCGTCCCCCAAACTGGGCTGCAGATGCCAGAATAATGGGATCTGCAAATGCCAGGACTGGAAAATGTCCCTTACGGAGAAGAGCAGGAAAGGCCAGGCAAACAATGGCAGAAGGGAGCTTTTTGAAGGTAGTTAAGGAAAAGAAAAAGAAGCTCTGGCTTTCTGCCCAGGTGAAGCAGAGGAAGAAAGCTTCTCGAGATCAGAGGAAGACATCCTGGACTGGAGGTCTTTCAACTACCTGTGAGTTGTTTTCTTTTTCCCGCAAGGGGGAAATGTGCCAGCCAAGGGGGGTTATCCTTGCCTGCACTCTGCAGATCAACAGTTGGCAAGTCTGTTGAGGCACCAGACATGATTTTGTGAATGGCAACAGGTAACCAGATAAAAAGATACGCCCATTCTCTTTTTGTACTGATGATATTACCTAGTTGGGTTATGAAATGTCTACAAGAAAACCACCAGGTTCAGAGAGCACCAAGGAACCTACAATTTTCCTTCTCTTCCTCTTCTCCTCCACTCTGCAAACCCCACTCCCTTCTTGATTGACGATGTTATCTAGTTGGGTAATAAAATGTCTGCAAGAAAACCACCAAGCTCAGAGAGCACCAAAGACCACACAGATAAAAATAAAACAACTGGGATGATTATGCAAGATTTAGCAGTCCCACCCATGCTTTCCCACCCACTCTTCTGTGCTTGGCTAATGAATGATGCAGGATACAGGGCTCTGAAGCCATTGGCCACATCCTAAAGAGCTGGAAGTTCTTCTGTGCAACTTCTGGAAAACTGGTTGTTGGTTGCAATTCTCAATCTCCCAATCTGCAGCCGCAAGCAATGGGCTACTTGTTGCCAACAGCCCACTCCAAAGATTCTTCTTTTCCACAGCCAAGTAATGCTTCATTAGTGCTTCTCTATGATGTAACGCCTTTCATCTTTCAGTTTTGCTTATACCTGTTGATCGGGTTGCCATGGTGCTGCATCCCCGTCTTTTCCAATGTGGATTTGGGAGAGAGGAAATGGCTGCTTAGCACTCTTTGCGCCACCCTTGAAACTGTGGGAACATTAACGCTATCGTGGCTGTCCCTCAGGGTACGGTATGGTCAAGAAAGGTTTTGATCACGCTGTTGTGGCCGCCATTTTGATTTTTTTTATCACACCCCGTAGACACTCTGGGTGTGGCAAATAAAGGCACCAATGGAGAAATGTGGGAAACAGGACCTCCTGTTGACAGCTGGAGCTGAGAACATCAGGACAAAAGCAGAAATGGTTTATCTCTCTGAGTTATTTATCAACGTTGGCAAGGTTAAGATGTGGGGACTTCAACTCCCAGAATTCCCCAGCCAGCTGGCTAGGGAATTCTGGGAGTTGAAGTCCCCACATCTTAACCGTGTCAAGGCTGAGAGACATTGATCTATCATAATGACTTGAGTGGGCACCATTAACCAGCCTTCCAACCCTACAAAATAACAAATAGAGAAAAGCCTGTTTTCAAGACCAAAGCTGTTAATGAAAACCTCTTTAAAGGTGTCAGCATTTTTTAAAAAAATGGATGACCCTTATTAGTTAAGCTGCCCTTTATTCCAGTGTTCTTCATAGCACAGTTAAATCATTGTCATCTTTACAGGAACAGGTGAACTTCAGTCCCAAGTCATTGGCAATGTGATGTGTCTGTCCCCAAATTACCCATGTTGTGCATCTGAAAACATCATTTCTGGGGGCTGTGCAGGTCGAGCTGCTGCAACTGGTGGCCAGAGAAGACATCCAAGGGCTGGGATTGCATGGTGGGATCTGCTGACCAGCTTTTGCAAATCTTTCAGGCTGGGCTTGCTCCGTCATGCCTATGGAGCTGCACTTCTGAGTGGAACAATCTCCTCTTACACAAAATCTCCCTTAAGCTTAAATGGTCTGGAGTTGCTTTGGGCCAACATGTCTCTGGCTCAAACAACTAAACAAGTCACTCACCAATTTTAAAAAACATCATCTCCCTACCTCTGAAACCAATATTATTTTTAAACAGTTGATGGGCATCTGTGCTCATTTGAAACCTGGGTGCAAACCTTACTTTTCCCTTCCTCTCAATTCCTAATGGGATAATGCCAAGCGAACAGGGAATTTTGGCTATCACAATCGTAACATGTCTGAAAAAAAAGATTTGCACTCCGGGCCTGCTCCAAACTTTACCTTTGAATCTTAATTTTTACTGTGATGGAAGAGAGAAAGTACTACATGGATGGGAAGTAATATGAGTCTAATTAATACAACGATGGGTACAATCCAACAGTAGAACAACACCAGCCCTGGAAATGATAAGGAAGATATGGAAGTAGTGGGTAACTTAGGCAAACTGTCAACAATGAAAGATCGAACAGTTCAGAAGTAAGCAGCAGACTAGCCCTTAGTAGAGTAGCGTTATTCAGAAGCTGCGATGTATCCATATTTACTAAAATCAGAATAATACAAGTCTTGGTGTTCCGTCTGACACTCTATGGAAGTTAAAGAGCCATGGGGGCACAGTAATTAGAATGCAGCATTGCAGGCTAACTCTGCCGACTGCCAGGAGTTTGATCTTGACCGGCTCAAGGTTGACTCAAGCCTTCCATCCTTCCAAGGTCAATAAAATGAGGACCCAGATTGTTGGGGGCAAGATGCTGATTCTGTAAACCACTTAGAGAGGGGAGTAGAGAGCACTATGAAGCAGTATATAAGTCTAAGTGCTATTGCTATAGCTAAAGTTGGACTTTGAAGAAGCAGGATCAACACTTTTGAATTCTGGTATTGGAGAAGACTCTTGAGAATACCATGGACAGCCAGGAAAACAAGCAAATGGATCATTGAATGAATCAACTCAGATTTTTCACTTGAGGTATGAATGACCACGCTAAAATTGTCTCACTTTGGACAAGGCGAAGACCCAGCTCCCTGGAGAAGGTCCTAATGCTGGGAAAGGTGGAGAGAAGAGAGTAGAAAAGGATCTCCAGCAGCAAAGTGAATGAACTTTGTTGATAGATGCACTGCCTGAAAACCTGAAAGACTCATGTTAGGAGCAGATCATCATGGAGAATATCTGTGTGGTTGTCAAGAATAATCCTGAGTTGATGGCCTTTAAATCACATCTTTCTTAGGAAGTTCTCTCTTAATCTAGCCCACCATGCAGGAAAACAGGAGAAGACCATGCTATAAAACTCTTGCAGGAATGGTGGGAGGAAGCATAAGGAACAGATGGGGCCCCATAAAGGGGCCTGGTGGCTCAGCAGACTGATAGCATTGTGATTAACACCAGCTGTCTGCAATTAAAGTAAGATCGAATCTCGCCAAGGCTCAAGGTTGACTCAGCCTTCCATCCTTTCTAAGGTGGGTAAATTGAGGACCCAGATTGTGGGGGCAATAAGCTGACTTTGTATAAATATACAAAAGTAAGAAGGCCATTGCTTAACTCATTGTAAACCGCCCTAAGTCTCCGGAGAAGGGCGGCATATAAATCAATTTTTTTTAAAAAAATTAAGATATGCAACATTTACATGTCACTGATCTGTTACGACAATGATGAAAGAGGAACTTTATGATCAATCCTCACAATTATGCCCTTTGCAGATATGTAAAGTAAAAGAAAACTGAAGAAAGTTTATAACCACAATCACAGTTTCCATTAGTGACTGCTTCACTTAACAGCCAGGTTGCCAGTGCCAATTGTGATCGTTAAATGAAGACTGCCTGTAAAATAAGGCCATAGGTTTGGTATATTCCTCTCATCATTGTCGCTTACTTGATGTATCAGAAGGGTAGTATAGTAAGAGCCGTGGTGGCGCTGTGGTTAGAATGCAGTACTGCAGCCCACTCCAGCAGTTCGATCCTGACCAGCTCAAGGTTGACTCAGCCTACCATCCTTCCGAGGTCTATAAAATGAGGACCCAGATTGTTGGGGGCAAGATGCTGAAAATTGTAAACAACTTAGAGAGGGCTGTAAAGCACTGTGAAGTGGAATATAAGTCTAAGTGCTATTGCTATCCTTCTGTCCAAAACCAGCTAGACAATTACATCAATACTATCCATGTAGCCTATACACACACCACGTATGTTCCTCTCACCAGGAGTGACTTTACTCCCTGGAGAATGACAGCACTTGACAAACCCTAGGCGATAATTCTTAAAGGAAGTGGGTCACTGTGCTTAGTTGCTTAGCACCTCTCGCGGAGGACTGGTGCCGTGGGAGTAACAGCTACAGTGTTTCATGAGAGCATTACGTCTGCCTTCTCCAGTGCTACTCGAAGGTGTATTTAACAGAATAACAGAATGAGTTGGAAGGGACCCTGGAAGTCTTCTAGTCCAACCCTCTGCTCAAGCAGGAGACCCCATACCATTCCAGACAAATGGTTGTCCAGTTCTTTTTAAAAACCTCCAGTGTTGGAGCACCCACAACGTCTGAAGGCAAATTGTTCCACTGGTTAATTGTTCTCACTGTCAGGAAATTTCTCCTTAGTTCCAGGTTGCTTCTCCCCTTGGTTAGTTTCCATCTATTGCTTCTTGTCCTGTCTTCAGGTGTTTTGGAAAATAGGTTGACCCACTATTTCTTTGAAGCTCCTTCTTGCCCTCTCCTGCCGCATTCTAAGGATCTAGTTCAGTTTCTCAACCTTAATAAAGATGTGTGGACTTCAATTCCCAGAATTCCCCAGCCCAGCCATCCCCCAGAAATCTGTTGAAGTCCACAATTCTTGAAAGTGCTGAGATTTAGAAACATTGAGCTAGCTGATATTGAGACTCTAGAAAGAGAAGAGCAACTAAGATGATTAGAGGACTGGAGGCTAAAGCATAAAGTACCGTCGCTGGAATTAGGTATGTCTAGGTTAATGAAAAGAAGGACTAGGGATGACATGATAGCAGTCTTCCAAGATCTAAGAGGTTGCCACAAAGAAGACCTATTCTCAAAGGACCTGAAGGTAGAAAAAGAAGCAATGGATGGAAACTATTTAAGGTTGGGAGAACCAACCTTGAACTAATGAGAAATTTCCTGACCGTTAGAACAATTTATCAATGGAACGACTTGCCTTCAGAAGTTGTGAATGCTCCAACACTGAAAGTTTTAAAGAAGAGATTGGACAACCATTTGTCTGAAATGGTATAGGACTAGAAGACCTCCAAGGTACCTTCCAACTTGTTATTCTGTTCTGTTCTCCTTAATCATCAGTCTCTCCAAATACTCAGTTCCAGAGAATGATAAACATGTAAGGTACTTGGTTTGAATGCGGAGTGCCTTGGGTAAACAGTTGCACTAACAACTCCTATGGTTGGACAGTCACTATTTGCCAGTCGAACTACAACTAATGCTTGCTTACAGTACCTGTTCTTGATCCTTGGGCTGACCAAAGTCAGAATCAGATTTGTAACCCTTGCTGGTAAACAAAATTAATTCATTACCGAAGCAGCATCATTGACGTCAGCTTGACTTTTCACATCCTCACTCTGCCTATTTTTTTGTGCTTCTCATCTCAAAGGGCAAGCGAGGATGCTGTCAATTTTTACCACTCAAGGCCAGAGTAGATTCTCAAGATTTCAGAAGGAAAGGAAGGGAGTTATGCTTTGAAAAGTAAAGAACAAGCAGTTTACTCAGGAGTAAAGAACTATGTGGCCCTCCAGATATCTCTGAATGTTTCTCAAGCAGCATGATGGGAACTGGAGTACAGCAACATCTGTAGGATCATAGTTCACTTATCAAACAGATGTGTTGAGCCCTCTGAGTATTTACTGTATATAAATAGAAATGTGGTATACACCTTTAAAAGGAAAATAAAAGAGAGAACTCAGACACCACAAATGGCATTATGTGAATATACTATCTGAAAACTGGGATTCTGAAAATAGAAACTGTTTGAGTTTTCTTTTTTTTTGTAAAAGCCTCTCTTTTGTGATGGAAAGGAAGGACGCAAGACACCAAAGAGGAGCTTCATCCAGGGGGAAAGATTTCCTTCAAAAAAGGAGATAGGATGTGGATAGGATGTGAGTTGGGAGGGTAAGATGTTATAACTCCTGAACTAGGCAAGAAACAATGTTTGGAAACTCATATTACTTCATTAAGAAATTACTATTAATATTTTGCTTTTCTTTGACGGGTCCATTCCAGGCTTTTCAACGCTTTTCACCTTCTTGAAGCAAGACTTGCTTGCCAAAACCGATTAATAATTGCGGACATGCACAGTTTTGCCTTTCAAAGTTGCTTGAAATTAAGGTACTTAAATTAATAGCAAATAAAAAAGAACATGATATTCCAAGTAAGCACTGTTCTGCATTTTAACTCACACATGGCTCCAGGAGAGGAGAATGCTTGCCAAGACTGATTCCAAATGCATGAAGGAGATGGTATTCTGAGCATGTGCAATTTCACATTTTAACCTGCTTAAATCTAAGCTGGATGGGGAGGGGAGGACTGTGAACGTTTGCCAGATTTGAAGTCGAAACCCTACTGCATTTTTTATTTAGAAAAATGATGGTCAAATCTAGTTTTAAAACAAAGAAACTGCTCTTGAGAGCATCCAGAGGTTTGCAGGTTAACTTTCCTGAAATCAGAGCAGCAAGAAAACACAATAAATTGTTTCTTGTGTAAAATAGGATAATGCTTTTAAAGCAAAGGTTCCCAAATGTTTAGGCCTCAGTCAGAACCCCTTTATGTTCTTAAAAATAATTGAGAACCCCAAAGAGCTTTGGCTGATCTATCTATCTATCATCCATCCATCCATCTATCAGATCTACAGTGAATATTTATCAACATTTACTGTGTTAGAAATAAAAACTGAGAAATGTTATTATATCTATTTTAGATATCATAAAGACCCCATGAAAGGTTTTTGGGGATCCCCAGGCCATTCTTTGAGGAACATTGTTTTAAAATATCATAAAATGAGACTCAGCCATTTATCCGTTTACAAGAAAGTAACCGTGGCTGTAGCTGCTAGACGTGGCATTGCAGAAATTGTGCCACTTGCCTTATTATTATAAACACAAGGATGCAAAATCAGATGCATTGTAAATGGCACAGTATATGTACAGATCCAAGCCATGTGGCTTTTGTCAATGCACAGATTTTCTAAGCGCCATGCAAGATTTTGGGGTATGGCACTCTGTGTGCCAATAAACACTGGGACCACCATGACTGGTTGATGCCACAATCTTTCCATTTTGATTTTTAAATCTTGATACTTTGTGGTCTTAGAACATAGAATAATAGGTTTGGAAGGGACCTTTTAGTCCAACCCCCCTGACCAAACAGGAGACCTGTTTGTCCACCAAGTGTGTCCAACTTTGGGAACTATAAGGCTTGTGGACTCAACTCCCAGAATTCCCCAGCCAGCTGTGCTGGAATTCTGGGAGCTGAAGTCCACAAGACTTAAAAGTTCCCAAGATTGGATACCCTTACCTTGGCCTATACCATTTCAGACAAACAGCTGTCCAATCTCTTCTTAAAAGCCTCCAGTGATGGAGCACTCACAACTTCTGCAGGCTAGTCATTCCACTGATTGTTCTCACTGCCAGGAAAGTTTTATTTAGTTCTAGGTTGGATCGTCTCCAATTCTTTGTCTTCTGTTCCACACTATCTCCTGTATTGCCACATAAATTATCCAGACGTTCTTCTTTTCAACTGATCTGTTGGGAGCCAAATTTTTATTTGTTTGCATTTGGAAATCCCGCAGTATTTTAACCCAGACCATTAGTATAGAGTTTTTTGTATTAAATTTATTGTATTATTTGTATTAGATACATTTAGTTTGCAATGGATTTTTTATGTGAGATGTATATGTATTTTTAATTTTTTTTATGCTTTTAAATTTCTTGTTCCCCATTTTCCTTATGGTGGTCTTTGACTATAATAAAGGTTGATTTGATTTGACCTGCTCATTTTTGACTACTTTTTCAACTCTATGTTCCCACCAGTTTTTCATTATCGATACATGATGACGTTATCAGTCCAGTTGTGTCCGACTCTTGGTGATTCTATGGGCCAGGTTTCTCCAGGTCTTCTGATTTTGCACTACTTCTTTGAGTTGTTCTATGCTCTGGCTGATGTCAGCTTTCAATCAGAATAGAGTTGGAAGAGAACTTGGAGGTCTTCTAATCCAACCCCCCACTCAAGCAGGAGATCCTATACCCATGAGGGCGAATCTATGGCACACGTGCCACAGGTGGCACACATAGCCATATCAGTGGGCACGCTAGCTCAGCTCTGGCGTGCATGCTTGCGCCGACCAACTGATTTTCGGGCCTTCTGGGCCCACCAGAAGTAGTGAAACAGGCTGTTTCCTGCCTCCATAGGGCCTGGGGCGGTGGGGAAGGCCCGTTTTTCTTTCTCACCTGGCTCCAGATCCTCTCTATGCAGGGCGAAAACAGCCTTTCCCACTCCCTCGGAGGCCCTCCGGAGGCCTGAAACGACCCATTTCCCAACTCCCACTCGCTGTTTGAGAAAGTTGCATAACATTCTCAGAGACTCTTCCCATCCTGCTTACAATCTTTTTGGACTGTTGCCTTCTGGCAGAAGATACAGAACAATTGCAACTCGGACTGCACGTTTTCTGAATAGTTTTATCCCAGAGCTATAATTGCACTCAACAATGAACTAATCATCAGTGAGCTGTTGGACAGCATTACTTGGTCTGTTGTGTGGATGTTTATGTGGTTTAGGGGCGGGGAATTGTGGTGGGTGGGAGTGTGTTTGGGGATTGTTATGTGTGTTGGACCTGGTCTTTGGGTGTTAAGTGAATTACGTTGTATGGGTATACTGTGTATACATGTACAATGACAATAAAGTTGTTATTGTTGTTGTTATTATTATTATTATCTCAAACAAACAGATGTCCAGTCTCTTCTTGAAAACCTCCAGTGATGGAGCACCACTGGTGGGTTGCTACTGGTTTGCTCTGGATCAGGCGAACTGGTAGCGGTGGGAGACTCTGCCCACCCGCTCAGACGTCTCTGCGCATGTGCAGAAGCATCGCGCCCACACGCGCCCACGAGCAAACTGGTAGCGAACAAAATTGAAACCCACTACTGTGGAGCACCCACAACCTCTGGAGGCCAGCTGTTCCACTGGTTAATTGTCCTCACTGTTAGGAAGTTTCTCCTTAATTCCAGGTTGTTTCTCTCCTTGTTTAGTTTCCATCCATTGTTTCTTGCTCTGCCTGGTGTCCAACCACCGTGTTTTTTGGTAGCCTAGTTTCTTTTACTGCTAACTCTTTCCAACAGAATTGCTTTCTCCAGTGAATGCTCCTGCATAAGATGGCCAAAATAAGCGAGAAGCAGTTTTGTAATTTTCCTTCCAGTGACATGTCTGGTGTTAGGCATACCAGTACTTGCTTGTTAGTCACCTTTGCTGTCCAAGGAATAGGCAGGAGCCTTCTCCAGCACCACAACTTAAACAAGTCAATTGATACATGATAATTTTTATACAGTATTCCAGTGAATCGTGTTGGCCACTGTGTTATGTCATTGTTTATAATATTTTGTATGATCTTGTTGTACAAGCTGAGTACACAAACTATTGTTTCTTCTGCTTCTTTGCACAATCTACACTTAAATCCTTTAACGGTTTTTCAATTCTGGTCTTGATTGCATCTGTCTGAATAGCTTCCTCTTTATTATTATTGTTATATGCTTCAGCTCAGCATTTGATATTTCTGAACAACGATTAGGAGCCCCCTCCCCCTTACTTATGTGATTCTTTGCCCTCATTATCTGATGTTTACTGACATCTCTCGGAACAAGTTTCCTGTTTTTGCCTGTGAACTTACTGACTGTGGTTTGTAAACCATATTTATCATGCCAGTTAGATTCTGGTTAAGCAAACAATGGCTTAGGGCAAAGTTGATTCAGGTCTATGTTTACAGAGGTTATCCTTTCTCTCCTTCATTAAAGAAAAATCAAGGCCATGTGCTGACAAAAAGAAGAAAGAAAAAAAGAAAAAAGGAAAAGAGAATAAGAACAAAGAAGGAAGAAAAATGGAATGAAGAAAAAGAAGAAAAACATTAAGAAAAAAACATGCAACTTTCTTTCTTTTCAATCTTGCAACGTTGCCTCCCAAAGTATGGAGCTGGATCAAAAGGCTGGGAAGGTTGAGGATCTCTTCTTGGGGGCTCAGCAATGGAGGGATGGACAAAAACGTGAAGAAGAAGAAAAGGAAAGCGGGTGCACTTCAAGGTGTTGGTTATCACCTTTAAAGCGCTCCATGGCATAGGGCCTAGCTATCTGCGAGACCACCTGCTGCTACCGACGACCTCCCACCGACCCGTGCGCTCCCACAGAGAGGGCCTCCTCAGGGTGCCATCAGCCAAACAATGTAGGCTGGTGACCCCCCAGGGGGAGGGCCTTCTCGGTGGGGGCTCCCACCCTCTGGAATCAGTTGCCCCCAGAGATAAGGAGAATCCATGACCTCAATGCCTTCCGTCGTTCCCTTAAAACCCATCTTTTCCAGCAAGCCGGGTTGGCTTAAGAAGAAATTTTAAATTCTTTTAATCAGTCTGTGATTTCTTAACTTTCGAGCCAAAATTTATATATATTTTTAAATGTTTTTTTTAATATTTGTATTCTATGTTTTTTATCTTGGCTGTACACTGCCCTGAGTCCTCAGGGAGAAGGGCGGTATATAAATTGGAAATTAAATTAAATTAAATTAAATTAAAATGAGGGGACTTCCGGTTGGCACTGGGTGATGCAGGCGGGGAAATGGCGGGGCTCTTACGAGCTCCGTGAAAACCCCGTCTGGTGAACCGCAGCCTTGCGGACCTACCCTGTCCTGTAGAGACAGGGGTAGAGAGAGGGACCCCTTGGATGGCCAAGAGGGACGGGCAGGTTCCTCGGAGCCGGAGGAAGCCCTCTGAGCTGGCAGCGGGGGAGCAGCAGTCATGGCGACTGCCTTGAAGCCTGCGCCAACCGGAGAAAGCACTGTGCAGGAGGAAGAAGAGAACGGGAGAGCGAGGTGTTCGGAAGCCGGGTAAGCAAGACTAAACCCAGGCAGGAACAGCACTTATATTGTGGATTACAAATGTGCCTCAGCCTTAATTAGCGGCTACAGAGTATTAGGGCAAGAAGATTTACAAAATGGTTTTTAAAAGGGAAACACCCATTAACTAAATAAAGGTTTGCAGACTTTATTGCTAATTGGGAATGACTGCTCTTTTGGGGAGCTATAAACTTTGAAAAACTGTTTCTTTTTACCAAATGGGAATGGATTATTCTTGGAAGAGAGAAAAGGAAAGAGTTGATAAACGGGACCTTTTTAAACAAAAGGAAAAGACAAGCGGATAGGCTTGGAATACACAAAATGGAGACTGTAAGGAAGTGAAAGTATAACTGTGACTTGTTAGCAATTTGGAAGAGAAATTATGTGTCTCGCTAACTTAACTGGATTATTTTGGCAACAAATAAGAAGCTTTGATTTTGGAGAGACTCAATTTGTCTGTTGGAAACTTTATTGATGGAAAGAAAGAAGAAATAAAATGGATAATTATAATTCGATTTATAGGCGCAGCAACAAAAGGAAAAAAGGCGTGGCACTAAAAGAAGAATTGATCATACATGGAAGGATATAAACGAATTAAACTTTATAAAATTCTTAACAGTGGTAATATTGAAAATTAAAAAGAATAATTTTGGACAGATGGAAAAAAGATTAAATGGAATACAGCAGGTTATGAGACAAGAAAAATAACATAGTTTGATTAAATTAGAAATGTAATGAATATCTGAAGCCTGAATACTGATACGAAGAATTATATATATCTTGTTGTAGTTTGTTACCTTTCAGTTTTTTTTCTTTTTTTTCTTTTTGATACTTTCTTTGTTCTTTTCTATTTTTGTCTTCCCTCCTCTCTTCTGCTTTGCTTCCTTGTTTTTGCTTTTCTTTCTTTTTCTCTTTCACCTTCTATTTCCAATTCTTTTAAATTGGATTATATAGACAGATATACTTAGTTATGAAATGAGACTATAAATGATTGAGTGAGTATAAGACCTTTCTAAATGTTCTAAATGCTTAAATGAATTTTTAAGATTTAAAATAAATATGAAGTAGATGATTTTAAAGGGAATTTACAACCTAGGAGAAAATGGATGAGAAGATATTTATTAAAAACTATGCTAAGTTAAAATTGTGGTAATGAAAAGGCAATCTATGTTATATGTGAACTAATTAAAATGGAAATTAGCCAAAATAAAATATGCTGGAAATCAGACCAATAATAATGGGAGGTATGGAGGAGACGATGCTGGAAATCAGCCAAAACATAATATGTTGGACTTTAGCCAACAACGGGTGGAAGTATGGAGGTGACTATGCTGGGAATCAGCCAAAATAAAGTATGCTGGAAATCAGCCAAATAATAATGGGAGGTTTGAAAGAGATGATGCTGGAAATCAGCCAAAATATAATACGTTGGACACTAGCCCACAATGGGAGGAGATACAGAGGTGACTATGCTGGAAATCAGCAAAAACAAAGCATGCTGGAAATCAGCCAAACAAAAGTTGGAGGTATGGAGGAGGATATGCTGTTAATCAGCCAAACAATAAAATGCTGGAAATCAGCCAATTAGGAGGAGATAGGGAGGAGGATAGGGATTTTGAGATAAATTTGAGAATTTGAAATATGCAAAACTAAAGGCAAATTGACAAAACTTTAAGGGTTAAAGATCTGATGAAGGGGTCAAGAGATTAAGACATATGGATTGAATTTTGATTTATTATTTGAAATAAAAAAT
This sequence comes from Pantherophis guttatus, assembly GCF_059756535.1. Lineage (NCBI taxonomy): Eukaryota > Metazoa > Chordata > Lepidosauria > Squamata > Colubridae > Pantherophis > Pantherophis guttatus. The sequence continues at coordinate 4,413,394 of NC_142074.1, forward strand.
AGAGCTGTATCTAAATTGAAATTACGATGTGTGGTTAGAAATTGTAAGGTAAATAATTAGATTAAGAGATCAGAATATTTTTTTTCTTTTTTTAATATTTTAATATTGATGTCAAAAGGTGTAATGAAGAGAGCTTGGAAAAGAACCAGAGATAATTGAACTTATAAATGAACATAACAATGAATTAAATGTGTACCTGGAAATTATTGCTTAACGCACTGTAAGCCGCCTTGAGTCTCCGGAGAAGGGCGGCATATAAATCAAATAAAAAAAAAATTAAATTGGTGGTGATATAATAGAATGGTTCTGATCAAGATATTAGAGTTTATGACTAAAAATTTTTCTGTTTTCACTTTGAATTTTAAAAGATATAATGGGAAATTGTGAATGGAGCTTTTTCAAAATGTAAGTGATTGTACCTATTCATGACTGGATCGAGACTTCGCTCTCGAAAGAGATGTATTTTACGTGTTATGTTGGAAAAAATAAAAAATATTTTGGGGGGGGGGAAAAAGGAAAGGAAAATGGGTGGGGAATTGTTGGAGAGAGAAACCAAGCCTAGCGTATGGCTCCCAAAGGAGAAGCAGACAAGAGTCATTTCACTGGCTGTCAGCTTAGTAGTCACCTTTGCTGTCTGCTCTGCCAAAGATGGTTGTGCAGCTGCATTGTGCACAATAACAACTGCTTTCCAGGAGTTGCATAAAGAGGGGGGCACGGACCTGTTTAACACAATAGATACATGTGCTCCAGGTGCCAAAGGTCAAAAAAGTCAGGTTTGGTCAAATGGCTATCCAGCATTTCAAATCCAGGGGCCATTTTTGGAGAGTACAAGCAGAGTTAGGGTCTCATCTGCACCAGTGGTGGGTTTCAAAATGTTTTACTACCGGTTCTGTGGGTGTGGCTCGCTTGGTGGGCATGGCTTGGTGGTCATGTGACTGAGTGGGCATGGCCAACTCACGGCCATGGCCACTCAGTCACATGACCATCCCACCCAGTCACGCCCACAGAAAAAGGTAGGGATTTTTTTTGAATTTCTACCTATCTACTTATTTTTTGCCCAGGCCTGGTCTAATCTATCAAAGGCCTCCGCCTGCATGCCGCCCCACCCTCCCTTCGCCAGTCGCATACGTCGCCCCGTTTCCCCTCCTTCAGCGGCCCTGGCCCTAGCCCCGCTTCCTCCCCTCCCACCCCTTTCTTCAGGCTGCTTACCTTCCTCCCGTGGCAACTGATTTGGAGTCTGGAAGGCAAGATGACCTCTGGTAGTTTTCGGTGGCCTCCAGCCAGCCACCGCTGCTGGGAAGTGTCTGGCAAAGAGACAGCGGCTGGGAGGCTTCTCACAGTTGTACTGAAAAAGAAAAAGCCTCCACAGGCTATGGAAAACTACTGGAGGTCGCAGAAAAAGCTGCTGCCATTGCATCCCATTGCCTGCTGCGTCAGTCCGAGCGCAATACAGCAGGCAATGGGGTGCACGTGTGTGGCCGGCGCGAAGAACAGGACAGCAACGGCAGCGGCTTTTTCAGTGACCTCTGATAGTTTTCGGTGGCCTGTGGAGGCTTTTTCTTTTTTTATGCGACTGCGAGAAGCCTCCCAGCCGCTGCCTCTTTGCCAGCTGCTTCCTGGCAGTTGTGCGGGCGGCCAGGGCAAGTGAGTGGTGACTGGGCTACCGGTTAGGGGGTGTGGCCAGCCAGTGGTCGCTACCAGTTCAGCAACCCAGGCCAAATTACCACTAGCGATTCGCCTGAACCGGTACGAACTGGTAGAAACCCACCAGTGGTTTGCACCCTTTGAGTTTTAGCTCTTCAATTTCTATTTCATACTATTTTCGTAAAATCTTCCCCTTCCCCTTCTGTGCCTGGCTGTGGAAAGGACAGGAACATCAGATTGGGCCAAGCTTCATTTCATTTCCAGAAAAGCGTCTGTGGAGATTCTCAGTCATCCAGGTCACAGTCATCTCAAAGGTGCTGTTTCAAAAGGCTGTTTTTTTTTCTTTGAGGAAGAAACGGTTTTGATTCTCATCCAAGAAGCTTCATTGGTTCAGGCAGGAACCCACCCTTCTTCTAGAACCAATGAGGCTTCTTGGATGAGAAGCAAAACGGTTTCTTCTTCCTCAAAGAAAAAATAGTCCAGTTGCCTTTTGAAAAAGCACCTCTGAGATTACCAGAAACGATTTCAACCCAGGCGCCTTACAATATTTTGCTTTTGCAAAATTGCATTTCAGCAGGTTCTATAATTCAGAAAAAGGAACACTTCCTTCTGCGGCTAGACCCGAAGAACCAAAATTATGTATTTTGCAATAAAGTAAAATAAAGTCTGCAAACATCCAAGCCAAACATGTTCGGGGCTATCGCACTGTCTCCCACGAATTGGCGCAAGGAGTCAGGCGCCACTGATGAATCAGGAGAACATTTTCCCAGAGAGTTGGCAGTGGAAGAAAAGGAAAGGAAAGGCCTCAGATGAGAAGCTGCTGTGAGATGTGGAAAAATCCTGGAAGCAACTATTAAAGGGTAAAAGAAGAACAGCAGCATCCCCCCACATCCTGTCACTGAGGGTGCAGGCGGGAAAAAAGACTCAACACCACTTGGGTGAAAAATTTCGTTTTCTCAGAATGATAAATCAAGCACAAAGTTTGTGCTAATAGAGCTCTCTTGCCATTTGGGCATGAAAAGGTCTATTTTTTTGTTTTCGTTTTTCATTGTCAAGTGTTTTGAAAACCAGGAAAAAGTAATCTGGCTGCCCACATGTGCTGGATAGGATTCGCACATTATGCGGCGTCTGCCAGGAATCTCTGTATAAATGGGGCGTAGCATCCTCCCTCTCAGTGTGACTGTGGGGTCCAACCTCAAACAGTAGATCGCATTGTGACTGGCTGAGAGCATATATCAGGCCCAATAATTGATTTTTTTATGATTATTATAATTTTTATTTTTATTTATTATTATTATAAATGTTGCTGTGCTTCAATGGTTAGTTGACCTAGACATTGATATTTGAACATAGATCTTTTTAATATTTGTATTTTATTGGCTTCTACTAATCTAGTTGAAATGTTAACATAAATTACTAGTCCATGCATGATATGCCTTATGCTTAATAAATATAGATTATATAAAAATATAAATATAAATAGATAACCTTAGGCTCATCCCTGGATGTTGCAAGAGACTCGGATTTAACCCAGCCTTAACCAAGACCTTTTCAACCAGCAACCTTGGGCTAAAACTCCCCTTAATAAAGCCCTTTCAGACTGCATGTTCTGTCTATGAGTCACCAAGAGTCACGTTTCAGACTATACTTACTTATTTTATCTCTTTCCTATCTATTTCACCAATCCGCATGGGGAACCTGCAACCTTTAAATCTCTTTAAGTTGTTTTCATTGTCAAGATATGTCATCAAAGCTGAAAATCTAGCAAAGGCTATTCTTATCTTCAAAAAGTTGACTAACACTCCTATGGAGAAATACTTGATTGGAAGATAGCAATTCATCGGCAGGTCGGCCTCGATTTACGACCATAATTGAGCCTGAGATTATGATCACACGACTAACCCGATTTTATGATATTTTTTGTGGCTGTCATTAAGCAAATTATCATGGTTGCTACCATTAAGCAAACACATTGTCCACAATGGATGTTTCCTCCAAAAGTATCCTGAATCTCAGTCCCGTGACTACAGAATGCTGCAAGCAGCTATAAATGCAGGCCAAGCACCCACAATGCAATAACGAGAACTATCAGTTTCATCCCAACTGAGTAAGGTAGCCTCCTCTAAGCCCACCCTCCTGCATTTTGGGGAGAGGGAAAAGCAATTCTCAAAAATCCAGCATGGCCTATGGTTACAAACAACCAGGTTATCCTGTGATTAATGGAAGATTTGCTAAGCAATTTAATGTAATTGATTGTTGGGGGCAAGAGGCTGACTCTGTAAACCGCTTAGAGAGGGCTGTAAAAGCACTATGAAGCAGTATATAAATCTAAGTGCTATTGCTATTGGCTCACTTCTGTTACCATCAGTTAGAAACAGTTGGCTATTTCTTGTGGGCAGGAATTTCTTTTCTGCACCACCTCACCCCATTAACAAGGCCATCGGAAGCTTCTTCAATTTAATGTGCAAACAGATTATTCTCTATGAATGGTGACTGGAACAGCAGACGGAATGTATTCCCCAATCCATCAAACTGCACCTTGGAGATTTTTCACACACTCTTTGCTTTTAAGAGTTTTAAAATGGTTTTTTAAATGGTTTTCCCTTCTCTTCTAGTTAAAAAAAAGGATTAGGGGAAATACGATAGCAGTGTTCCAGTATTTGAGGGGTTGTTTCCACAGCACCTGAAGGCAAAACAAGAATAAATGGATGGAAACTAATCGAAGAGAGACAGAACAATCAACTCAGAATTAAGGAGAAATTTCCTAATGGGGAGAAGAATTAACCAGCTTGCCTGCATGTGTTGTGGGTACTCCACCACTGGAGGTTTTTAAGAAGAGACTGGACCTCCACTGGTGTATAAGGCCTCCTGGTTGAACAGGAGGTTGGACTAGAAGACCTCCAAGGTCCCTTCCAACTCTGTTATTCTGTGTTCTAAGGACTAGACGACTGCAAAGAAATACAATCTTTCTACCCACCCACCCATCCTATCAGAACCTATCCTTCCATGTCCCTACCATCCCTTCCAACTCTGTTATTCTAATTCTTGGATGAGAAATGAAATGTTTTCTTCTTCCTCAAGGAAAAACAGTCCCCTTGCCTTTTGAAGAAAAAAGCACTTTTGAGACAACTATGACCCGGAGGACTGAGAATCTCCACAGACCTCCAGCCTACAACATCTGCTAGGGGAGCATCTACAGTCATGAATGTGTCAGTGGGGAGACCTTCTGATGTTGCCAAATCCCCAACAATATCAGCCTACCTGGACAGCATCCAAGAACTCCATATCTGAAAGTAATAACCTGTGTATTAATGAATTTTAGACGGCCCTAATGTAGAGACACAATTGTTCACAGGGTTAATCTAATTTCATTCTTACATCAGGGATTAGTATGATGTCCCGACATCTGGCGGGACCCAGAAGAAGGGACTTCTCCGTGGTGGCTCCCTCTCTGTGGAACATCATCTCTCTGGAAATTAGACTGGCCCCCACTCTAACACTCGCAGTTCGTTGCGCCCATGTAACACCTCTCCTACGCGAGCTGCACTGGCTCCCGGTGGTCTTCCGGGTGCGATTCAAGGTGTTAGTTATCACCTTTAAAGCGCTCCATGGCTTAGGACCTGGGAACCTACGAGACCGTCTTTTGCCACCAATAGCCTCCCACCGACCAGTTCGTTCTCACAGGGAGGGACTACTCAGGGTGCCATCAGCCAAATTATGTCGACTGGCGACTCCCAGGGGGAGGGCCTTCTCTGTGGGGGCTCCAACCCTTTGGAATGAACTGCCCCCTGAGATACGAAATATCCCTGATCTCCATGCTTTCCGCCATGCCCTCAAGACCCTGATGTTCCAACAGGCGGGGCTAAACATACGAACATGTGAATGAATTTTTTAAATGTTATCTAATTCTGGGTTTTATTTAATTGGTCCAAACTATGTTATAATAATAATTTTAATTAGCAACTTTATGATGTTTGTGTATTATATTTTTCTTGACTGTACACCGCCTTGAGTCCTACGGGAGAAAGGCGGTATAGAAATATAATAAATAAATAAATAAATAAACACTCTCAAAAGGCCCTGAAGACATGGTTCTGCCAGTGGACCTGGGGAACCAGAACAGGAGGGAGTCCATTAAATGGCTGGTATGAATGTGTGTTGTCGCTGGGGTGGGGGTGGATGGGAGTTTATTATTTTATTATTTTTGGTTTTTTTTTATTATTCTTATTTCTTTTATATTGTGCTTTTATGTCCTTGTAAACTGCATTGAGTCACCATATATGAGTAGGTGGCAATATAAAATTTGTAAATAAATAAATAAATGTCCATGGAATTTCAAATCTGAATAAAAATTAAATATTTTTTTTTAATGGACATTTGATTAGATCGCTAAACTTTGCAAGATTTCAGGATATTCAGTTGAATTGGTATGAGATCCAGAATGGGAACATTGCAAGATCTTAGAAGCAAAATTGAGGAAATCTTTCATCATACAAATCACTGCTTAGATAAATATTTTTGGATGCCCAACACTTCCAACCCTTATCCTATGTTCACATACAACCTTTCTATTATGATACACCTAAGACAGGAGCTACAAATCAAAGTTCTGCTTAATATATATAACATTATTGTTATCCTCAACTAGAAGCTGTGCAACACTAAAGATAAAAAGCAGTGTTTCTCAACCTTGGAAGCTTGAAGATGGGTGGACTTCAAGTCCCAGAATCCCCCAGCCAGCGCTTCTGATTGCAGATAGTCTTTGACCTACAACCATTAGATTTGCTTTACAAGGGTGGCAAAAACAATTATAGAATTGAGCCTGGCTCACTTACTCGCTTAGCAATGAAAGTTCTGGTCTCAATTGTGGTTCTAAGCCAAGAGCTACCTACGCTACTTTTTCTTCCTCAATATTCCTTGGTTTTAAAACATTGGATTCTTTGCTCAGCTGCATCGTTTCTTCCAGATACCAGGAAGGAGATTTTTAACTTCTGAGACATGAAACAGAGCCCAGGAATTCTTTTCTCTGCCCAGGCAGAGAAAGCACGCAAAGGAAATACAATTACAGTAGGGATATCGAGCTGGCCTTCTCTTTCTAACCCACCCAGCTCCCCCCCCTCCCTGTCCAAATGCCCCACTAGTATAAAACAAGCTCTTTTGTCTATGGTGGGAACATTTGCTTCAAGAAGGTTTAGACCTCATTATTCAGCAAGAAACTAAATCTCTCCCGGCCCTTTGCATGCCAGCTTCTCTCGAGCACTTCAATGAAGGTTCTCTACCCTTTAAAAAGTAAGCCAAGAACTGGACCTTCCTTGTATGCGACAGCAGCAGGCGAGAATTCTGGTATATTAAATTTGGGGGCAGGAGTGGAAAACAGGCCCCTCTAATCTGCTTGGTGCATTAAAGCTGATTAGGTCTGATGCTAATGATTAAAAAGAGGGGGAAAAACAGGAGGTATGATTTAGGAAGGCAGGAGGAGGCTTTCCAGGCCGAAAATGGGGCACGGAGGGAGGGGGCACCAGCATGGTGCTGCAGGAGGCGTCTGCCCCCCGCCCCCGGGCGGCCCACGGAGAACTACAATGCTGATCCGGCCCTCAAAGAAATCCAGTTTGACACCCCTGACCAAGAAGAAGAAAAGTGACCAAGACCAAATCACATAAAAGACATCTGAGTCTGGGGCAGAATGGTAATCTGAGAAAGCATCTCAAATAATACTCACAAACATAAAGGGAGGGAGGGAGGAGGAAAACTCATTCAGATTTGCAAATATTCCATTTTTCTAACCATATAATGAAAGTAACATTAGCCTGCATGACTTTGCTATCCTAATTTGGTCTTCCTTGAAGAACTGACAGACAGGAAAGGCAGATTTGCATTGCTTCAGTACCAACCTCAGAAGCCTGAAAATTCATATCCTCAACCCAGAAGGGAAGCCAAGTTCACATGATCACTTGGGACCACAGAATCATTGGGTGACCTCCTGCAGGAGGAATGTTCCTTCCAAGTCAGAAGCCTTGGCGTATCCTTAGGAGCAGGACTTGAACGAACACCGCCCCCCCCATTTCAAATTAAAGGCAAGAAGAGTTACTCTCAAGCAGGGAGAGTATCTAGAAATAGATAAATTCAGTAATCGAGTTAAAGGTGCCAGTAGTCCTTAGCTTACAACAGATCATTTAGTGACTGTTCAAAGTTACAATGGCGCTGAAAAAAAGTGACTTATGACCGTGTTTCAGTTATGACCTTCACAGCATCCCCATGATCACCTAATCAAAATTCAGATGCTTGACAACTGATTCATATTTATGACAGTTGCAATGTCCTGGGATCATGGGATCCCCTTTTGCGACCTTCTGACAAGCAAAGTCAATGGGGAAGCCAGATTCACTTAACAACCGTGTTACTAACTTAACATCTGCAGTGATTCACTTAACAACTGTGGCAAGGAAGGTTGTAAAATGGGGCAAAACTTACTTAACAAATGTCTCACATAGCAGCAGACTACCAATACTGTGTAAATCCAGCCACCAAGTTGAACAGTTGGCCACTGCCTTCTTTCCCACAGTAACAAGCAGGAATGTCATTGCCCAGAATTCTGGGCTACGGTCTAAAAATCCATTTCTGTCCAGGTCTATCCCACATCTAGGAGGTTTCCAAGGATTTCCCCTCAGCCAGACAGTTGTCCAGGTGTGCCCTACGTGCATTGCGTGCGGGATCAATGTTCCCTCTGGGCCACCTGCCCTTGACACATCAAAGCCACTGTCTAGCCTGATTTGTCAACAAAGGAGGTGATGAGCAAAGGGGCCTCTTCCATCTCCTGGACAGGAAGGACATGGGGTGGGTCAGAGTAAACAGCAGGAGCTCAAATGTCACCCGACAGGACCAGGATCTTCCCTGGCATGTGAGTCGCTCCACACTCCAAACAGGTTGGCTAAACAGAAGTGAGAAAAACATCAACTGCGACTTCATGTCAAAGAGGGAAGGAAGGAAGCCAAAATAACAATAATACCACTACCACTAGGATGAAAAAAAGATCCAAGACACAAGAAGGCATCTGGGATATAGGTAGTCCTCAACTTACAACCACAGTTGAGCCCCAAATTTCTGTTGCTAAGCAAGACAGTTGTTAAGTGAGTTTTGCCTTGGAAGTCTTTTAGTCCAACCTTTATACCATTCCTGTCCAATTGCTTCTTAAAAACCTCCAGTGTTGGAGCACCCACAACTTCTGAAGGCAACCTATTCCACTGGTTGATTGTTCTCACTGTTAGGAAATTTCTCCTTAATTCCAGGTTGCTTCTCTCCTGGATTAGTTTCCTTCCATTGTTTCTTGTCTTGCCTTTTGGTGCTCCTGGTGAAAATAGGTAGACTCTCCCTCTTCTTTGTGGCAGCCCCTCAAATACTGGAAGGCTGCTATTATGTCCCCTCTGGTCCTTCTTTTCATTAAACTAGACATACCCAATTCCTGCAACCGTTCTTCATATGTTCAACGTTCTTCCTGCAAATTTCTGCAAATGAGAAGGAGCATCCTTCTCATGCTCCTCCTCCTAACCCACTCTTTCATACAAAACTGAATAAGAGCTGAATAAAACAACAGGTCAGCATCAAAAGCAGGACTCTTAGGATTTCTCTTTCCTTTCTTTTCTTTTTTGTAAAGACAGCTCATTTTAACCTTCAGATTCCACTCTGCTCTATCCAAGAGGTTGTGAGAAGGGTGCCTGATCCTGTTATCCCACCAATTTAGCTTTATGCAAGACCAATTTCTCAACCTTAGCAACTTTAAGATGTCCAAATTTCAACTCCCAGAATGCCCTAGCTGGCAGGCTGGAGCATTCTGGGAGTTGAAATCCAGACATCTGAAAGTTCCCAAAGTTGAGAAACACTATGCTACACCATTAAGAGGGGATGCACTGCTGGATGAGAAGTCTATGCTATTCCACAGTTCTGATAGGCCACAGCTGAAATGTACCAGCTACTCCTCATTCTGTGGAAGGTCTAAAATGGGACATTGGTGTGTCCTTTACGAAGAGGGAGGGGGAGAAGCATCTCCTGGCAATTGCCTGCAGTTTTCTTGGCAAGCTTCCAGAAGTGGTTTGCCCTTGTCTCTTTCCTAGGGCTGAGAGAGAGTAACTGGCCCGAGGCCACCCAGCTGGTTCCATGCAAAAAGCAGGACTAGAACCCAGGGTTTCCAGCTTCTGGCATTAATCACTACAGCAAATTGGTTCTATAAAATAGAAGTTGCGGGTGCCCCATCACTGGAGGCTTTCAAGAAGAGACTGGAACACCCATTTGTCTGAAATGATACAGACTCTGCAGCTCGAGCAGGGGGTTGGACTAGATAACCTCCAAGGCCCCTTCCAACTCTGTTACTCTATGTTCTACATGTGCTTGTACTGAACTATCGCAGGCCTGGCAAAGGAATGTCAAGGGAAGCCCTGGGCAAAAACTCACAGCAAACCTGAAGAGCCAAGAATGGTCCTGGCACATCCAGTTCTTTGTGGAGACCACAGCCAGAAGGAAAGATGACCAGCATCAGGCTGACCGCTGGGCACGGCTCCTGCCTCAGATGTAACAGGTGGCCAAGGCGAAGAGACTTCACACACCCTGCAGCTCTTCTTGGATGTTACCAGCTCAAGGGGATAAACACTATTTTCATATCGGTACGGCTAAGGACTTAATGAGATGAGACAGTCACAAGGGAGGAAGGATTGCCTCGGCATGGCTGAGCCCTGTTTTTGGAGCAAGTGGGAAAAGCCTAATACAGGTAGTCCTCCACTTATAACAGTTCTTTTAGTGACTGTTTGAAGTTACCAAGGCACTGAAAAAAGGGACTTATGACCACTTTTCACACTTACGACCATTGCAGCATCCCCATGGTCTCATGATTGAAATTCAGACGCTTTGCAATTTACTTATATTTATGATGGGTTGCAGGGTCCCAGGGTCATGTGATCCCTTTTGCGACCTTCTGACAGGCAACATCCCCGTGGTCACATGATCAAAATTCAGATGCTTGTAAACTGAGCAGGGGGCTGGACTAGAAGACCTCTAAGGTCCCTTCCAGCTCTATTCTATTCTATTCTATTCTATTCTATTCTATTCTATTCTATTCTAATTTCATATTTATGAACGTTGCAGTGTCCCGGGGTCCCACTTTTACAACCGTCTGATAAGCAAAATCAATGGAGAAGCCAGATTCATTTAACAACTGTGTTACTATCTTAACAACTGCAGTGATTCATTTAACAACTGTGGCAAGAAAGGTCGTAAAATGGCATAAAACTCACTTAACAAATGTTTCACTTAGCAGCAGAAATCTTGGGCTCAGTTGTGGTTGTAAGTCGAGGACTGTAGCCAGTTCTTTGTGTTTGCCTTGCCTGTTCATGTCTTCATCCTTGAAAAGAAAACCAATATTCCTGACCCCTGGCTGAAGTCCATCTCTTTCTCTGCCGCAGCTGAAGGTCAGATGTTGTTGCAGATGTTGTTTTCTTAAAGCCGGGGCAGGCAGGGAGCACAGGCCCACTTTCAAAACGCTCCACTGAGAGTGGCCAGCTCTTATTTGCTGAGACAGCCCTCAGTTCCACTTCAGTTGTGCTCCCTACTGTTGGCCCACAAAACCCTGGACCCACAAGCCTTCCTCCGCCTTCCAGCCAAGAAAGCTAAGACAATCCTTGGTTGTATAAACAGAGGCGTAGAATCAAAATCACGTGAAGTATTAGTAACGCTTTATAAAACCTTAATAAGACCACACCTGGAACACTGCATCTAGTTGGTCACCATGCTACAAAAAAGATATTGAGATTTTGGAAAAAGTGCACAAAAGAGCAATTAAAATGATTATTTTAATTAGTCATTTTAAGTCTTGGAGACTAAAACATATGAAGAACGGTTGCAGGATTTGGGTTTGGCCACTCTAGGGAAAAGAAGGGCTAGGAGCAACATGATACTATTTTAGTATCTGATAGGAAGGGGTCAAATTATTCTCCAAAGCACCTGAGGGGGGCAGGACAAGAAACAATGGATGGAAACTAATCAAGGAGAGAAGCAATCTGGAATTAAGAAGAAACTTCCTAACAATAAGAATAATCAACCAGTGGAATGTCTCCCCTCCAGAAGTTGTGGCTGCTTCATCACTGGAGCTTTTAAAGAAAAGACTGGGCAGCCACTTGTCTGAAATGGTAGAGGGTCTCCTACTTGAGCAGTAGGTTCAGTGGTGAAATCTTCCCCAGTTTGCTACCAGTTCACTGCCCATGCATGCGCGGTGACGTGCCAAACACATGCTGTGTGCGCATGTGCAGTGCACACCAAATGCACGCTGTGCGCGGAAAAAGGAGACTTGGGAAGGTAAGTAGAACAGCGAGGGGGGGAACAGCAGGATTTCCTGCTTTCTAGCTATTTTAAATCACACAGCACAGCTGATCATTGGAAATACCGATTCCAACCAACCGGTAGCTTTTATCACTGCCAGTTTGCCCGAACTGGTGCAAACCAGTAGGATTTCACCACTGAGTGGATTGGATTAGAAGACCTTCAAGATCCCTTCCAGTTCTATTCTGATTGATTGATCTCTTGCTAGAATTGATATTTTAATATTAAGCAATTAGTTTAAGGAGCAAAACCTTTATTGTACAACCAAATGTGAATCGTAGTGGGTTTTTTTTTTTCCCCAACTCAACCTTGGATGAAAAAGCCAAATAATTTTATGCTTGTAATAGTGACATCCTAAATTACAATTAATACCTATAGAATTTTTTCCTCCTTTCTCTTCTTAATACTCTAAGCTATCTAAATAATAGAAAGTTAACATTCTTTAATCGTATTATATACGCATCACTCTACTGAAATAATACAACGTATCAAGATTTATAATAGCATAACAAAAAGCAAAGAAAATTCACTAGGTAGCTTTAATAGGATTGACAGCCCAGCCATCTACATTTGGGGAAGGTGTCACAAAGACTTCCAACAGAAATGTCTCCCCCACCCCCCAGCATTCCAGGCCTTTGGCCACTGGCTGGTTTGAAGAGGGGGGGCAGGCTGCCAAGGAGAGGAACTCTTTAAGGCCACTAATTTCAGATGCCACGGAAGAGGAAGAGGGAAAGCAGGGCTGGCCAATATGAAGAATGGTTGCAGGAACTGGGTATGTCTAGTTTAATGAAAAGAAGAGCTACGGGTGACATGATAGCAGTCTTCCAATATTTGAGGGGCTGCCACAAACAAGAGGGGACCAACCTTTTCTCCAAAGGCTCTTAAAGCAGGACAAGGATCAATGGATGGAAACTGATCAAGGAGAGAAGCAACCTAGAACTAAGGAGGAATTTCCTGACAGTAAGAACAATTTTTTTTTTAATTTATATGCCGCCCTTCTCCGGAGACTCAGGGCGGCTTACAGTGCGTTAAGCAATAGCCTTCATACTTTTGTATATTTATACAAAGTCAGCTTATTGCCCCCACAATCCGGGTCCTCATTTCACCTACCTTAGAAAGGATGGAAGGCTGAGTCAACCTTGAGCCTGGTGAGATTTGAACTTGCAGTAATTGCAGGCAGCTGATGTTAATAACAGTGCTTTAGTCTGCTGCACCACCAGGGCTCTTAATTAATTAATCGGTGGAAAGACTTGCCTCCAGAAGTTGTGGGCTTTTAAGAAGAGACTGAACAGCCATCTATCTGAAATGGGATAGGGTCTCCTGCCTGAGCAGTGGGTTGGACTAGAAGATTTCCAAGCTCCCTTCCAACTATGTTATTCTGTTATATCCACACAACATTCAGAGTAGCAACAGGTATTTCCTGTTGGGAATTAACTCTTTCACAGCATGGCAACAAAGCTCCAGTTCGCTCAATAAAAAGCTAAAATACAAATTCCAGAGACAACAACAGAGCGTGCCACCTTTTGCCCAAGGCAAGAAACCACAGGTGGCCTCCCAGAGAGACGTGAAGGCGGAGGTTCATGTGAATGGCCACTAAATGAACTGTTGTAAGTTGAGGACTACCTATCTATGTAGTATATATGAGTTCCTGGATTTGCTGCCTACACGCCAGCACATCCAAGAGGCAAGAAACACTTAACTCAGTTTATACCAGGCACAGTTGCCAGGAAACAGCTGAGCTGGAGCATAAATTTCTATAGTGCGTTTAATGAAAGCTTTGTCCCAACATCATGTCACTGTCCTGGTGTTCAGCATTAATTAGCTGCTGCTACCTTCTTCTTAGCAATATTTCATTAGCTTATATAACAGTTTGTTCACGCTTCGCCTTAAGTAAAAATGCAATTTCTTTTTGGCTCGGCACAAGATAAAAAAAAACCCAGCTGTTGTTTTGTAAGCCACAGGTTTTGGCATTCTGTTGTCTTATGAACCAGGCTGCCTTGGCTTGTTAAAACATAGCATGACTTATGGGATGTATGAGCCAACTGACCCAGTTCATTTCTTTCTTTCTTTCTTTTCCCCTCTCTTCTTTCTCTTTCTTTCTTTCCTTTCTCTCTCTCTCTCTCTCTTTCCCCTCTTTCTCTTTCCCCTTCCTTCCTTCTTCCTTCTTTCCTTCCTTCCTGCCTGCCTGTCTTTCCACCTCTCTTCATTACAGGGCAACTATATATTAGTGCCAGTCAGAATAGTAAAAGATAGCAGTGATCTGGCAAATTTCGGACAGGTCAATACAGTATATAATGTTAATCAGTTGTAAGTTGTTCAAAATGAGCAACAATTAATTTATTCTTGTAGTTAATTTGCTTAAACACAGGTGACTGCGGAGGGAGCTTAAGATAAAATCAAGGCTGAAATCTCACTCCTTTTCATGTACATAGAGCACACATGTAAAAAGAGAGCATGCTTTAATCCCATGATTGCAGCAACCGTCTTGACTCTCTTTCCAAAATGCAGCCAGGGGCGTCTCCTATTGAGGTGGATAGGTGGTCCTCAATTTACGACTATAATAAAGCCTGCCCTACTTAATAACTCCCACCCCTCCTCTCCCCAAAGTGGTTGTTAAGTCACTGTGGGGGCATTAAGGAGACTACTTGGGACCTCAGTGTGGGGTGGCCCTAAGAAGCTGGCGCAGGCCTAAGCCCGCCTTCCCTGGCCTCCCCTATACCTGTGAGGACCCAACGGGGCAGGATGGGGGGAGATAGGCAGGGGGGTGCTATAGCCTCCCTGTCGTTGGCCATAAGGGCAAATCTGCCCAAATTTTGTTCACATGACTGCAAGGGCCCTGTTATCTTCACTCTCCTGCTGCAGGCCAAGGTGTCTCTTATCTGACCAGAGCCTCTTTGACAGTGTCTCTTTGCCTTGTCTCCCAAGGTCATTTTCACATATCATTACAAGAATGCACTTCACACATTTTACTGGTTATTGTTCTGCTTCCGGGAAATTCCAAGATCTAAAGCTCTACACAATCTGGCCGTGAAAAAATAAAATAGCATCATCTCCCATATGTGACCAAGTTTTTAACATCCTGGAAGATATTTTCTCTTCTTCTTTTTTTTTTTTAATTTGATTTATATGCCGCCCTTCTCCGGAGACTCAGGGCGGCTTACAATGTGCTAATGTCTCTCTCTCTCCTTAAGAGAGAGAGAGAAAGGGGGAGAGAGGGAGGAGGAAAAGAGAAGGAGGGAGAGGGGAAGAGAGGGAGAGAAGGGGAGAGGGAGGGAGAGAGAGATGGAGAAAGAGAGGGGGGACAGAGAGAGGGGGGGGACAGAGGAAGAGACAGAGAGACAGAGAGAGAGAGAGGAGGGAGAGAAAGATGTTTGGTGAAGGCAAGGGAGAGGGTCAATTCGTGTTTTCTCCCAACCTCTGGCAATCTACCTGTTTCCCTTTCCATTGTAACCAAAGTTATATGTTGATGCCAATAGGTTTGGAGCTTCTAAACCATTTGTTGATTTGGGCTTTATTTAAAATGCCTGCATTTTGAATGGGTTTGTTTTGATCCTTCAATTACTCTACATTTCATTTTCATTAGTTGTCTTGGATGAAAAAGCAAATAAATATATTAAAATGAGATGTTCAACTATATGAATATGGTGAATAAATGAATATAACATTAATACAAAAATGTTGGGAGCAAGCTTCACAATCCCAATTCTCCAAAACGGGCTAATATTGTTCTTGGATGTGCCCCCACCTGAAAAAGCCAACTGCTTACTCTGACCTTAAAGGGCTTATCTCAGTCCCCCCAGTTTGCTTACTTCTTTTTCTTCCCGTCCAAACTCCAGCGGCATTTTTCTCATTCTTTAGCTGTAATTTCATGGGAAGGCAAGCCTGGGCTTGGAAAGGGAAAAAAAGAGGGACAACTTCTGGCAGCTGTTGGCATTTGAAGAATCGAAACACCCTTTGGTATTATTTGGTATTTCAAGTGGGGTCGGAGGTTGGAAGGCTTGTCTTAAACTAAAGATTGCATGGGATGATTTAATACACACACACACACATAAATGAAGACACTTACAAGAATAAAAACAGAGTTGGAAGGAACCTTGTAGCTCTTCTAGTCCAACCCTTGGATCAAGGCAGAAAACCTTAGCATCCTGGGCAAATAATTGTCCAGTCTATTCTTGAAAACCTCCAGCAATGGAGCACCTACAACTCCAGGAGGTAAACTATTCCACTAATTAGTTGTTCTCACTATCGGGAAATTTCTCCTTACTTCTAGGTTGGATCTCTCTTTAATGATCTTTCACCTGTTGTACAAATGATTGTAAATTGAGGACTACTTGTATACCTCAACTGATCTAGGTTGAACATCTCTCCCCAAACAATTCCAACTAATCAAAGATTACCACCAGATATGGTGCTGGCTGATGGTTTGGCTGGCTTCAAAAAGGCTTGGACTATTTATGTTAATCATTGTATCAACGGCTCTTGGCTTTGATGGCAGCAAGATTGCTCTGTGAAGACATCTGCTTGGAAATTTGTGGGTTTCCTTGGTTGACTGCTTGGAGAACTGACTGCTGGTTTGGATGTCCAATCGAGAGAGACTGCTTAAGATTGATGGAGAGCGAAAGATTTGGTATTCTGTCTATGCCAACTTCTCCTAAAGGAACTCAACGCTGACTGTTCTTTGGAAGGACAGATACTGAAACTGAAGCTCAAATACTTTGGCCATCTAAGAAGAAGAGAAGACTTGTGAGAAGAAACCCTGATGTTGGGAAAGATTGAAGGCAAAAGGAGAAGGGGACAGCAGAAGATGAGATGATTAGGTAGTGTCATTGACATAATGAACATGAATTTGGGCAAACTCTGGGAGACAGTGGAGATTAGGGGGACCTGATGACATCGCAAAGAGTCAGACATGACTTAGCGACTATGCTACCTCCATGACATAATTAGGCATGATGTCTCAGACTTTGAACCAAAAAGGCTGAGGCTCAGTTCTGGGCAAATCACCGTTCTCCAATAATTCTGTGGAGTGAGGGGGTCAAAGTTAGCTTCTCGTGGATTTGTATAGTCAAGCGGCCTGCAGTTTTATTTGGTTCATTGCTATAACTACTGTTATCACCTTCAGGAAACACACAAGAAAGGAGCTCCTAGCAACTAGTACCACAATGCCCATAATTCTTTGAACGTGGGACTGATACAACTTGAAGGCCAAAATATCTGGATGGCACCTGGTGCCTGATCAGCCCAAAGGTTTCATGGCTGCACTAGGCAAAACCTGTTTTTTGAAGCAGAAAAAATAAGATTATAAATATTTTTGTTGCAGATGAATTGATCCTTTCTTGTTCCTCCAACTCCCTGTGAACTTTCATGGGCACAGAATTTTTTCCCTCTCTTGCTCCTCGTACAGGGTAGTCCTCGGCTTACAACAGTTCATTTAGTGACTGTTCAAAGTTACAACAGAAAAAAGTGATTTATGAGCATTTTTCACACAACTGTTCCAGCATCCCCATGGTCACATGATCAACATTCAGGTGCTTGACAACTGACTTATATTTATGACAATTGCAGTGTCCTGGGATCATGTGATCTGCTTTTGTGACCTTTTGACAAGCGGTCCATCGGGAAGCCACTTAGCAACCATGTTACTCACTTAACTGCAATGATTCATTTAAGAACTGTGACAAAAAAAGGTTGTAAAATGGGGAAAACTCGCTTAACAACTGTCTTACTTAGCAACAGAAATTTTGGGTTCAATTGTGCTCATGAGGACACCTGCAATCTTGATGGAATAAAAGTAATAATCACGCTTTTGAGGAGATTAAGGATTCTGATTAAAGATATTGCTGGAATTAAACCAATTGTGGACATTTTGCCTTGGAAAAATGTCTAACAACTTCTTCAGATCTCTGCAAGCATGTTTGTTTCTCAAAGGAACTCTGGTCGATTTGGGGGGTGAGATCCATGGGCATTTATTCGGTTAGGCTTTCAAAATCGCCACCATCCCTCCCCACTGTGTCATTAGGGTTTTCTCCATATTGGCCACAGAGCCAAAGGATCTCACATAGAAACATCCCAAGGCTGTATTTTAGTTGACCTCTAGAAAGCCAGCATATACTCTATGAGCTGCATTCAAAGGCTAAATCACAGTGCCTCATTTGGGCAAATGTTTCATGCCCAGCCTAAATCCTAAGCTATCAAATGAGACGTCTCTAAAGATACTTCAGGTATCTTTAGAGGAAAAAGGTAAGGACTTCCTAACCTTTTTCCTTCTTTACCCAAAACTGCTAATTAAAAAGTCCTTCTTTAAATGTCCCTCTTCTGACTGAGTAATGAGTTGGTGTGTCGTTACCCAAACAAACAAACAAAAAAACCCCACCAACTTTTACCCAATTTGGGGTGATATAGCCAAGTTTGGGAAGCACAAACTGGTTTTCGAGACACCTAAAAGACCATTAGATATCAGCTCATTTTGATCCTGAAAAAAATGTGCTGCTCAAAATTCTGCGTAGAGTACTACGGTGTTCTACTAGCTTAGTGACACATCTCTGCCCCACTTGATCCTATTAATTTCATTCAAACTTTTGTTTTTTTTTAATTAATGGGAGGCTAGAATATTACACTGCATCAATTTACAGATTAATTACAGATTACAGATTGATAGAGTTGGAAGGGACTTTGTAGGTCATCTAGTCCAACCCCCTGCCCAAGTAGGAGACCCTACACCATTTCTGACAGATGGCAGTCCAGTCTCTTCTTGAAAGCGTCTAGTGATGAAGCTCCCACAACTTCTGAAGGCAACGTCTGGTCCATTTTTTCCAATTTGGAAAAGTGTTTCTCAATCTTGGAAACTTTAAAATGGGTGGACTTCAACTCCCAAAATTCCCAGATGGGAAAACAATAAAGCTTGTAACCGTTTGGCCCAAAGAGGAGGAACTTCTCCAGTTTTGGTCACCCTGATATAAAAAAGATGTTGAGACTCTAGAAAGAGTGCAGAGAAAAGCAACTAAGATGGAAGCTAAAGCACATGAAGAATGGTTGCAGGAACTAGTCTAATGAAAAGAAGGACTTGGGGTGACATGATAGTGGTCTTCAGGGGTGAAATCCAGCAGGTTCTGGAGAACCGGTAGTGGAAATTTTGAGCAGTTTGGAGAATCAGCAAAATACCACCTCTGGCTGGCCCCAGAGTGGGGTGGGAATGGAATTTTTGCAATATCCTTCCCCCAGGAGTGGGGAGGGAATGGAGATCTTGCAGTATCCTTCCCCTGCCACACCCACCAAGCCACACCATGCCCACCAAACCATGTCCACAGAACCAGTAGTAAAAAAAAGATTGGATTTCACCACTGGTAGTTTTTTAATATTTGAGGGGCTGTCACAAAAAAGAGGGGGTCAAGCTATTCTCCAAAGCACCAGAAGTTAACAGGTGAAAACTTATCAACCTGGACCTAAGGAGAAACTTCCTGACAGTGAGAACAATTAACCAGTGGAAGGGAAGTTGCCTTCAGAAGTTGTGGGAGCTTTTTAAGAAGAGACTGGACAGCCATTTGTCTGGAATTGTACGGGATCTCCTGCTGAAGAAGGGGTTGGACTAGAAGACCTCCAAGATCCCTCCCAAGTTTGTTATTCTGTATTCTGTAAACACCTGTAACAGCTGTTCAAACGGCTTCTGCTCTTCCTTTTGCTATAAAGGCTTCCCTTGTTATGGTGGTTTTTGAAAGCAAAGGGACCTAAACTGAGAATGAAGTCAGAAAGCAGAAGAGACGGTGCTTTTTGTCTCAAAGCAGGTGCCTACAAATATAGTCCTCGATTTATGTTCATATGTTATGTTCATATGTACACATTTATGTACTTAAATGTTAAGTGAAACATTTGTTAAGTGAGTCTTGCCCCGCTTTATGACCTTTCTTGCCACAATTGTTAAGTGAATCACTGTAGTTGTTAAATTAGTCACATGGCTGTGAAGTGAATCTGGCTTTTCCATTGATTTTGCTTGTCTAATGGTTGCAAAATGTGATCGCATGGCCTTGGGACACAGCAACGGTTCCAAGTAGGAACCAGTTGCTAAGCTTCTGAATTTCGATCACATGGCACTGGGGATGCTACAAAGGTTGTGTGAAAAACGCTCATAAATCACTTTTTTCAGTGCCGTTGTAACTTTGAACACTCACTAAATGAACTGTTGTAAGTCAAGGACTACGTGTATGGCCCCCGGGGTTTACCAGAGACGTTGCACAGCACAGCTCCACGGCCAGCAAAAGCCTCTGATGTCATCGCAACGCCTGTGTGGCAGCCAAGTCAGGTTTTCTGGCATGCCGAACGTCTGGGCTTCTATCCTGATATTCCTGCTCTGAGTCTTTTGCTTTCTCCAAACATTTAGGGCAGGTGCAGATAAATATCAGGTACTCCTTGACTTATAATTGACTCTGCTAATTACGGTTGCAAGTTCATATAGCGAGTCATTATGTGACTAGACCTGATTTTATGTCTTTTATTGTGTATCATTAAGTAAATCGATTGACATTCCCCCCACCCCCAAAACTGCAAGTAAGCACAGATTTCCATATTGTAAATTGTGATCACATGACTAGCAGATGCTGCAAACAGTTGTAAATGCAGGCTGGCTGCTGAGCACTGACAATGCAGACCCCTGCCCTCTGGGAGGCTCCTACCCGGTAACTTTGGAATCGGGTTGTATGCAGCTTTTTGGGTTTGTGTGTGCGTCCATTGTAACTTTGAACGGTCACAAATCAAGGGCTACCTGTATATAATGGTGAAATGAGCATCTTGGATCATGACTGGCTCAGGAATTCTGGGGGTTGAAGTCCACACGGGGCCATAGTTGCCCACCCCTCCTCTGGAGGCTTTCAAAAACAATGCATAAGCCTGCTTTTCCCAGCCGGTGCCTTCCCTCAGTGTTGGACTACAACTCCCATCACTCCTCGCCGGCCTTGAAGGATATCCGGTGAGAGAAAGCGAGCATAAACAAAGTCAAAAATAAATCTTGATGCTTCAATCTGTAGCAGCAAGGAAGGCAGATGTTCCTTGGGCGATAAGGATTTGGGGGTGGAAACTGGCCGAACTGGAGAGGCCCCAGAGAGGACAGGATTCTCTGGATTCTTAAGGCAGGAGCCACCTAAGCGAACATGCAAATGTTGAAATAATCCAAGCCTCCAGGCCTTTTTACCTGCATTGCAGGGAGTCCTCAACTTCCGACCACAACAGAACCCCACATTTCTGATGCTAGGCAAGACAGGTGCTAAGTGAGTGAAGAAGACTATCAAGGTTGGGAAAATATGGAAGGGTGAAGTGTAGTCATTTCATTGCTATGACAGATAGTCCTCGACTTATGACTGCAACTGAGCCCAGAATTTCTGTTGTTAAGTGAGACAGTTGCTAAGTGAGTTTTGCCCCATTTTATTACTTCTCTTGTCAAAGTTGTTAAGTGAATCACTGTTAAGTCAGTAACAGAGTTGTTAAGCGAACCTGGTTTCCCGATTAATTTTCCTCATCAGAAGGTCGCAAAAGGGGATCACGTGAGTCCAGGACACTGCAACCGTCATAAATACAAGTCAGTTGCCAAGCAGCTGAATTTCAATCATGGGGAGGCCATGGAGATTCCTCAATGGTCGTAAGTGTGAAAAATGGGTCACAGTAATTTTTTTCAGTGCCATTGTAACTTCCAATGGTCATTAAATAAACTGTTGTAAATTACAAACTACCTGTAATTTTAGGACATTTGAAAACCTTGGAGGGATGGAGAAGCTGGACAAGCGAATTAGAAGGCCAAAGACCTCTGAGAAGATTTGCCCAATCATGAGAGGTAAAAAGGAGTAGGATCTGGACCTATAATATCTCATGGTGAAGCTTTCTGGTGCCATCTGATGGCCTAAGAGGGGAAAATCCTACTTGCATAGCCTGTTGGTCGTATGTCCAAGAGGCATCAGGAACCAAGATGGAATTTGTAAGTGACTTATGACCATTTTTCACACTTATGACCACTGCAGCATCCCCAGGGTCACATGGTCAAAACTTGGATGCCTGATAACTGACTCATATTTATGACAGTTGCAACATCCCATGGTCACGTGATCTTTTGCAATCTTCCGACAAGCAAAGTCAAAGGGAAGCCAGATTCATTTAACAACCCTGTTACTAATTTAACAACTGCAGTGATTCATGTAACAACTGTGGCAAGAAAAGGCGTAAAATGGGGCAAAATCCATTGAACAACCGTCTCACTTAACAATTTTGTGCTCAATTGTGGTCGTAAGTTGAGGACTAACTGTACAAACTAAAACATACCCACCAATTGACTTCAAACATAGCAGAGTACTACGCTATCCACTCCCCACATCATGAATGTAAATTTCTGACATTTTAATCTCAATTTTCCTCTCAGAAGCAACACAGATGACTTTCTGAGTCACCATTTTTTGATCCTCAGCCTCATGAAGCAGACTATCTAATGAGCTTCACAGCTAAGTGACTAAGTTTGTTTTGTAGGCCTCCTTAGTCTTTGTTCTCGCTCATTTCAATCCGTAGATCAGCAACCTTTCTAAATGCCAACGCATCACCTTTCTGTGATGGTGTAATGCCAAAGTAAAGATTTAGAAAGGGCTGGGATGACAGCCATCTTGGGCATTCTTCTCTGAAACCTCGTCTGTCCTCCTGCAAGCAAACAGAAATCTTGCCAAGATCACGTGAGATGATCTGCAATTCTAAACAACAGTCCATTTGCTCCTAGTGGCAATCAGTGGTGACTTGCTTAAACTCAGTTACAAAACTGTATTAATCTTAGAGCAAAGTGATCCGGTGCCCACCAGATTCCATGTTGCACCCCTGACCTTTCCTTGGGAATTCTTTTCATTAAAAACGTAAATGGGAAACTGATTTGCTATGAACCAATTCAGTGGCACCCAGAGCTCTATTTATTTGTAGCAAACTTTTTAATTTCCCCCCAAACCCCACTATAAATGGCCTCTCGGGTGGCTAGTTCACTTTCTGATAAATGGGTTTTGTAGGTAAACTATGGCAGCCATTTTGTGACTGCACCCGCCACATGTTCCCCAATGTCAGCTGGGAAAAAAGCCATCAATCACATGCATATTATTGTGGCATTAATGGGTAATGGCTTAGTAGGTTCGCATGAGCTCAGCCCATTGTAATTTATTCAGCACAGAGGCACCGTGCTTACATTTATGTGTGTTTGCATCTCTGTGTATTTGTGAGTCACGAGGGGCTAAGCACAGAGCCTTAGCAGCCCAGATTGGCTTAGCAATTCTCACCCAAGCTGGGAGCCTAAAAATTCAATCTTTTTCTGCCTCTTCTTACAAAGGGAAAAACCTCTGGCTAGCTGAAAAGACATCCATTAAAAATATGTGAGAGCTAGAATAAATCAATGCATATACATAAACGAACCCAATTAAAATGTCATTTTCATTCAGCGAAGCAAGTGCAAAAAAGCTGAGGTCATTTTGGAAAAAGTCCAGTCTCCTAATCGTCCCATCTCCCCAGGCATTCCCCATTCTACCACGTTCCAACTCTACTCTTCTCTCTCTCTCTCTCTCTCTCTCTCTCTCTCTCTCTCTCTCACACACACACACACACACACACACACACACACACACACACACACACACGGGTTGGTTGGCCTCATTCCCCCTCCTGCTGCCCTGCTCCTTCCACCACCAACTCTTGAGGAGGGGGCTTTTCCGCACTCCCAACCAGTAGAAAATCTAGAAAAAACAAACTGAGCATGTTTTTAACACCCTTTCTCAGAATACTCAGCTTTTCCTGGAGACAGGCTTTCTGCTCTTAAAAACACACCCGCAGCAATGTCAGTCTGTGTGTGTGTGCGTGCGTGCACGTGCGCGCATAAGCATATGCCTGTTTTCTCTGTGTGTCAGTCAAGAGCCAAGCAAACAGCACAAAATCTCAAGCAATCTCTTTCCAGCTTCAAAACCAGGCAGGTGTGTAATAGCAGAGAACTTTCTGGGTTGGACAAATGGCAAATGTTTTTCTTAAGGGATTCGATGGAGAGCGGGAATATCTAATCGAGAAATGATTTATCTGTTTTTTTGGGGGGGGGAAGATAAATTGGCTTTGGAGACTGAACCTTTACTGTAGGCAATCAACCAGCAATTGATAAGAGATGCTATAAAGAAACAAACCTAGATATTTGATCCAGGACAAATTATTAAGGAGAATATTTGGGATTATTTTCTATAAGGCTTTTGGAATTTCAATCCTGTCTTTCTCTTATTACTTATGTTCATAATTTTTTGATGGTTTGTATTTTAATCTCTTTGGAACGAACTAAAATATTCTTTAAAAACAAAAAACAAAATCACGCAGACAACCACAGAGGACCTGAAGTGTTAGCAAAAGCTCTTATGGTCCTTTTGCTGTTTCTACTTCGTTGGCTTTGAACTGCTGTTGTTTCGGACAGAGCACTTTAGGAAAAAGTGTGGGGTGCACATAAGAACATCACAAATGCATGTCCAGCATTTTGTTCCTGGAATGGGGGAGGCGGAGGCTGAGAGACAAGAGGCACATCTAGGAGAAGCAGAAGCAGGAGGCCAACCTATCCAGCTAAACTGAATAGAACAAAATAACAGAGTTGGAAGGGACCAAAGAGGTCCTCTAGTCCAGCCCCCTGCTCAAGCAGGAGACCTTACACTAACCCAGACAAATGGATGACCAGCCTATTTATGAAACCTTCCAGTGATGGAGCACCCCCAACTCATGGAGTAAAATCTCTGCAACCCACTTTTGAACTCTAGAGTCAATTCCAGCTTCTCATCTGGATTCATCTCAAGTGAAAATGTCAAGGGGGTGTGCATGAGACTGCAGAGCGTGGTCAAAAAAGTCAAGATGGCAGCTGCCATAGTTCAACTGAAGTACAGCCTGATTTTTATTATTTCTTATCTATCAATTTATTTCTGATTGAGATATGTGCACAAACACACTCCACCACATTGCAATTTATTCATTGTTTGCATATATTTGTAATAAAATATAACCAATAGCAAGCAACTGCATACACTTAACCATTTATTTTTCACTGGCAAGTGCCATTTGAAGAGATCAACACCCCAATCAAGGAACTATCAATTCCCACAAACAATCAAGCAGAAAACAATATCGTAATCGAAGAATTGCTAAGGAGAAAAACTGCATCCCACCAACACGGACAAGGCAAGTTACTGTACACAAATTGAAAGCAAACCTCACACCCACTGGCACTGATGAGATGACCTAGCTGGGTAATGAAATGTTTGAAAGCAATCAATCAAGCTCAGAGAGGTCCAAGGACCCCACAGATCTTCATTTACTAAGGATGCACTTTGATGTAATCTAAGGACATTCTCAATAGAAGGGTCCTAACCATGTAATTTGTTCCATGATGGATTACAATCTAGCCTTGAAAGGCATCACTTATGTGGACCTTCACTTGATAACAAACAACTGTCTCTTCATTCCAGCTGTTCTGTCCATCCCCTTGTATCATGGAGATTTGGCATAATTTAAACTGTAGGATGTCCTTGGACTGTATTAGGGCAGACATTTTTTTCCGAGTGAATTGCTTGAATTAGTTTGCATCCTCAATTCTGCCCCGACAATTACCCCCAAAAGTTGTGGGTGCTCCAAACCTGGAAGTTTTCAAGAAGAGATTGGGCAACCATTTGTCTGAAATGGTATAGGGTTTCGTGCCTGAGCAGGGGGTTGGACTAGAAGACCTCCAATGTCCTCCTGTTGTTCTATTCATTGATGGTTTCAATAAATGGCCAGAGTTTACCGGTGCTACATTATTTTGCAACTATAAATCACATTAAAACCTGTATAAAACTAGACATATCACTAGAAGCCAAAATCACAAGACTATGTCTGATTGTACTTTGCCCATGTGACACGTGCAAATTCATTGGAGAAGTCAATGACACTAGAATGGTTACTGGAACAAGAAGAAAGAGCAAGCAAAGAACTCACTGGCTTCATATCATCAAAGCTGATGCAATGATGAACAACCAACAACTGAAACAAGTTGGTAGCACGGAGAAGCACTTGGCTATAAACTCACCAAGAATCGGACATGACTAAATGGTTAAAACAAACAAACAACATCACAATACGCACAGCCGGCTGACAATTCTGGTCTCAAGGTATCTAAAAGGCAACAGTGAGTGGACAAACTAGTATCCAGAAAAATCTTTGCAAAGAATCCATTGTGAGAAGATAAGAGCTCCAGCAAAATTTATATCCCTGTCAATAAAAAAGAAAAGGGAATTCTAAAAAAGAATATTCTGGTGGTTGGTGATTTATTTTTTAATTGAAAATGTAGATCAGTTTAAATGGGATTTAAAAGAAATTCTGACCTCTTAAGCATAATCTCACCTATGGAAATGACCAAAGATGAGATAATGTATTGTAAAAGAAATTAGGCTGACCTTGGAGAAAGAAAAATTTGGAGAAAGTTTTAGTCCTAGACTGAAGGAAGCACGAGAAAGAAACTCAAAATAACAATCTTTGATTTTATTGGCATAAGATGAGGCAGAGAGGTGTGAATGGGTTTTAATGTTTTAATTTTTAAATGTTTTTATAATGGTTTTTTTTTAAATGCATTGTAAGCCCCCCTGAGTCTTCGGAGAAAGGCGGCATATAAATTGAATTAATTGAATTGAATTGAATTGAGAGAAATTTAGAAGGCTTTCAAGATTGTGTTATTCTACTCTACAACAATACACAGCTTTCCTGGGATCACATCTGTTTCTTACCTGCTGCCTATCTTGAAGGGCTGATATTTGGAAATATTTTTGTTTTTTTAGGAAAAATAAGAGAGAGTAAGAAAAGATTAACTTAGTGGAGAAATGCAAGATCTATCACTAGAACAACAGGGGTGAAAAGTCCATGATTACAAATAATATTTGGAGGCAACTCAGACAAACACTTCCATTATTCACTGAAGTATAAGGAGGAGGAGGAGGTACAGGCAATCAGCCTTGCAAGATTCTGTTGTTACAGCCACTCTCCATCAAAGTAGTTTTAACCTTCTTGAGAAGTTCATTTCTTGGTCTGGTCTACTTACTGGGGCAGGTAGATACAAAGACTAGTACCAAGGACTTCTGCAGGTGAGGATTGGGTCAAACAGATCAAGATGACAATTGATAATCAAAGCTCTGCCCCTTTTTCCTATGTGCGTATTCCTGATAAAATTGCTTAAGTTTCTCTCTTTTCTTGCAAATAGCTGGTTGGCCAAGTTTAAAATGCAGCCAAGGATAATTAGTGGCAAACTTTGTTTGGCTCAAGACGAAGGAGTCTCATTGGGCTGATTTCAGTCATATTTTCTCATAATCCTTATCTCATCAAGAGTGAAGCAAACATTATTAGGTCAATCTTAACAAGGGCAACCAATTTTACCCATTACATGAGTGACGCTGCAACTACCTTTTTTGAAAATGACTCTGAAAATGTATGGAAAAGCCAGATGCTGAAAACCATCTTCCCAAAAGTTGGAGCAGAATGGAGGGGAGATGGGGTGGGAAAAGGGAAAGGGAAAAATCCAGCGGGAGCTTTCTACAGCTGTTCCCAAGTTGGGACCCTCCAGCTGTGCAGGAGTACAGCATTCAATGCACAGACCATCCTGCAGGCAAATGCAGAAGGGCTCAATCTGTTGGGTGACAGTCACATGAAACTTTGCACCACAGATTGAAATCCATGTACAAAACCAGGCTGGCACAGAGCTAATTTGGAGAGGGATTTGCATTATAAAAGAGATTAAAATAAAATGTTTTAAATATCTGAAAGACTTATGGTACCCATTTTGCTCTTTAACGCCCCCAATATAAAATACAGCCTATATTTTTGATCCAAACCACATGGTGTAGAGGAGAGGGTTTGGGGGGGCCAAAAGAAATAGCTGGAGCAAAAGCATTTAGACATATACCATTTCATAGGGCTTTAGAGCCCCCTCTAAGCGCCATTTCCTCCCCCACAACAATCTGGGTCCTCATTTTACCGACCTCAGAAGGATGGAAGGCTGAGTCAACCTTGAGCCAGTCAGGATCAAACTCCTGGCAGTGAACAGAGTTTGCCTGCATTCTAACCACCACAGCTCTTGTGGATGGCATTATTGATCAGGTAATAGAAGTACCTTGCAGCAAATGAAAAAAAGAAAAGCATTTACAAGCGTATTTAGATAGACCTCAATTAACAGCCATCCGCTTTAAGAACCATTCAAAATTATGAAAGCACTGAGGAAAGGTGATTTAGGACTGGTCCTTGCACTTAGGACCATGACAGTGTCCCACAGTCATGTGATCAATTTTGGGCACTTGGCGACCAGCTTATATTTATGTTGGCTCCAGCATCTCAGGGTCACGCGATCACCCATTGCAGCTTTCCCAGCCAGCTTCCAACAAGCAACATCAATGGGGAAAACCAGATTCACTTAACAACTGGCTTAAGAACTGCAACAAAAAAGGTCATAAAATCAGGTACAAGTCAATTAATAAGTGCACTGCTTAGCAAGGGAAATTCCAGTCCAAATTGTAACAGAATAAAAGAGTTGGAAGGGACCTCAGAGGTCTTCTAGTCCAACCCACTGCTCAAGCAGGAGACCCTATACCATTTCAGACAAGTGGTTGTCCAATCTCTTCTTAAAAGCCTCCAGTGATAGAGCACCCACAACTTCTGGAGGCAAGTCGTTCCGTTGGTTAATTTTTCTTACTGTCAGGAAATTTCTCCTTAGTTCCAGGTTGCTTCTCTCCTTGATTAGTTTCCATCCATTGCTTCTTTTTTTTTTTAGCTTTGTAAAAAAAATTATTTTATTTTAATGTAAACAATCCATCCTCCATTAAACAGTGTGTCGTCTGGTACAAATACTTTGTGTAATAACAGTTAAAGTTTACACCCATATTCATTATTTGATCTATTCTTAGCTTAATACCATTAAATATCTAATACTATGACAATCCTCTTCTTAATTTATTTAACTCTATTAACTCTTATTAATGGATTTTCTATATTTCGCTCATCTATTTTTATTTCTAATTTTTATATTTATTCTCTAACCATCGATCAAATAACTCCCATATAGTATAATATTCGGTTTGTTCTTTCTCTTTAATTGCCAATGTTAACCTATTCACTTCTGCATTCCATTGCTTCTTGTCCTGCCTTCAGGTGCTTCGGAGAATAAGTTGATCCCCTCTTCTTTGTTGCAGTTCCTCAAATATTGGAAGACTGCTATCCTGTCACCCAGGTCCTTCTTTCATCAAACTAAACATACCTATTTCCTGCAACTGTTCTTCATATGTTTTAGCTTCCAGCCGTACCTCCGAGGCCAAAGACAGGTGCGTTGGAGAAAACATGTCAATAGGAGCTCAAGGGTTTCCACTGCTTCCTTCCCCAGCCCTCAAGGTGGCAAACAAATGCAAAGCATTTCTTGTTGGGGAAACAAGAATAGGACAGCCTGGAAACAGTATCTGAGCTTTGATTGGGTTAAGCTCAGTGGCCCGTTGGAGGCCAGGGCACCAAGGAATGTGTGAAAGGGCTTCACCCACCAAGAAGGTCATCTCTTCCCTTATTCTTGACCTGAAAACTCTTCCATCGCCCATTATAAAAAAAAAAAGATGGGGAAAGAAGATGGGGAAGCATCAAGACTTACTGCTTTCATTGTCCTGCTCTCAGCTTGTTCTCAGGATTTATTTTAGGGCAATTTTGTTTAGGAAAGATCAGAGATCCCACCAGACGCAGGAATGGGGCCATCTGCAACCAACCGCAAGCAGTCAGTAACAGGCACCCAAAACACTAGAAACATCAGTACAGAAAGTCCTTGATTTACAACAGTTGGTTAAGTGACCATTCAAAGTTACAACAGCACTGAAAAAAGTTGTTTATGACAGTTTTTCACACTTATGACTGTTGCAGCATCCCCATGGCCACATGATCAAAATCCAGACACTTGGCAACTGACTCATATTTATGACGGTTGTTGTGTCCTGGGGTCACGTGATCAACTTTTGTAACTTTCTGACAAGCAAAGATAAAAGGGAAGCCAGATTCACTTAACAACCTTGTTACTAACAGCTGCAGTGATTCACGTAACATCTAAGTCAAGAAAGACTGTAATGTTATAACTTTGAACAGTCACTAAATGAACTGTTGTAAGTCGAGGACTACCTGTACTAAAAAACAGGTGTGTATATTGGAAAGGAAGAAAGGAAGCTTCCAAGATATTTTGAGGGTTTACTTGAAAATTTAAAACCTAGCACAGGGAATTCCCTTGATTTCAAATGTTTATAGGACACGAACTCAATGTGTGTGGGGGAATTCCCCTGTCAAGGGAAAAAAACACAGTGAAATGAAATGTGTTTCATATAAACAATAAAGCTGTCTAATTTATGGCCTATGGAAGAAATATGCGGCGGTCCTACGATAAGACAATGAAACTGTCTTGGAGCAATTTTACAGGTAGATCTCTTGGAGCAATTCACTCCAAACCTATATCCTCAGGTCCCATTTGGATCTTTTTCAAAATATTGGTGCAGCTCCAAATCTTTACTTGTATGCGTGCAATTTCCCTTTAAAGGAGGAGCAGAAACTAAAATACTTTGGCTTCTACAGCTCCCAGGTTTGACTCCAAACAACTAGACTACAATTCCCATTAGCTCCAAACAGTTTAAAAAACTGGAAGTCTTAGACAATTCATTCAATGCACTACAAGGCAAAACACACCAGGATGCAACCGTGAAGGTAAAACACAACTATTTACTGCAGTATCCTCTGAACTCAATTAAAAAAAAAATCTTGGAACCATCACACTTTTGTATACATTTATACTATAAATGTATATTATATTGCCGTGATGGCGAACCTATGGCACGCATGCCACAGGTGGCAGGCGTAGCCATATCGGTGAGCACGTGAGCTCAGCTCTGGCGCACATGCGTGCGCTGGCCAACTGATTTTCAGGCCTTCTGGTCCCAGCGGAAGTTGGCAAACTGGCCATTTTCGCCCTCCCCAGACTCCTAGAAAGGCTCTGGAGCCTGGGGAGAGAGAAAAACGGGCCTACTGGGCCATCGCGTGCCAGGAGTGTGGGGAGCGTGGGGGGGGGTCATGCACGCATGTGCGGGTCGGGGCACATAGAATTATGGGTGTGGACACACACACGCGTGATCCCCCCGTGCTCTCCCCGCTCCTGGCACGTGATGGCAAAAAGGTTAGCCATCACTGCTATATTGTATTACTATAAATGTATATCACCCATGTTATATCAATGCTATGCTTTGGGTGGATGTGTTTAGTATAACAATAGTAGCTACAAGCTTTATTTTTCCCCCTATTCCGGTCATTCTATAACAATGTACGGCATGTCTCTTAAGAGTATTTTCTTTCAAATCAAGGTTGCATATGATTTCATTGTCGTTGCATACCGGGAATGCAGAATGCCTGTTTTTAGAGGCATTCTAAGACAACATCAAGGCCCAGATGTAGAATTTGCTTTCCCTTGTGGTCGGGTTAGTTTGAACTAGCTTTGCTCAAACAAGCAAATTATTTTGATGTTTTCACAAAACTACTCTGTTACTGATGCTATTTCTGACACTGATGCTGATTCTGATTTGGTCCGTGGACTAAAATCACAAGAAACCAGAGCAATTTAAGTCTCAAGGCCCAACACGGTTAGCTTCTAATTCATAATTCATGAATAAAGGAGAATATTTGTAGCTCAGGGTTGGAATGAGGAATCCTTGGTGCTCTCTAAACTTAGTTGTTTTCTTTTCCAGATGTTTCATTACTAGCACTGATGCTGTTACCTAGTTTGGGTAACGAAACATTTGCAAGAAAACAACCAAGCTTGGAGAGCACTAAGGATTCCTCATAAGTCACTGCTTGGATTAGCGGACCGTTTACTACAATCTAGAAAACAATTAAAGGAGGTTTTTTTCTGCTATCTATTTTTAAGACAGGTTCTCCATCCACACTGCCGTGGGCTTCAGCCAACAAGTCATATAAGGAAACAGGCAGAGATCATTTTCACATAGTTCTAAGTAGAAATTATATTTCCCCAATGGTCCTTTTCAAAATCATTGACCAAAACCATTCAGCATAGTTTGGGCCACTGTGAGAAGCCAAGAGGGAATCCTGGAGACAGTCGGACCCAACTGACATCTACCAGATGGCCAGAACCACCCCAAGTCAAGACCACCTCACAGGTTGATGGGGACCAGGTGGGAGACTGAGCCTCAGGGTGGGAATGATTGTTTCTTGACAGTCCCCTCCTAGTCAACCACACTGGATCTCCCCCAGCCTTTGAACTGAGGCTGAAGCCCACCCGATATGGGGCTAGGCCCCTGTAACCCGACAGAGCCTTTCCTGAAGTCACCCAGCGGTGGGAAAGATGAACCTCGGGAGGCGGAAAGCAGCCGCGTTGGATCGCTTTAGGCACCAGCCCAGCCGGGACGGAGCAAGGCGGCTTTTTCTCGAGGCCTGGCCCGGACAAGGACCACAGACGCTCGGCTTTAGTCCGGCGCAGCGGCTGATCCGCGGGGCGCCTTTCCACCCGGACGGGACGGAGCGCCATCCGCCAACCGGGCAGGAAACCAGCGACGCCGCGCCTTGGCGCTGCCCGTCTGAAGGAGCCGGGAAGGAGGGCGCCCGCCGGCATACCGGAGCCGGGACTCTTCCTCGCGGGGAGAAGAGCGCGAGGGGCGCTTGCTCTCCCGGGGCCGCGAAGGGGTGCGATTTCAGGGGGGCTTCGAGGCCGGACCCCTCCCCGCCCGGGCCAAGAGCGGCCGGAGAGGCCGGAGGGTCCCAGCCCGACGGGGCGGCGCCAAGAGCCTCACCTGTGCGGAACTCCAGCGTGTGGTCCTGCTCGGCGCCGCCGCTCTCCTCCAGCAGCAGGACGTAGAGCATCCCGAAGGAGTTGTGGATGCCGAAGATGGAGCCGTGGCACCAAGTGGCGGCCAGCACCACCACCCAGCCGAAGCCGCCGTCGGGGGGCGTGAAGTCGGGCGCAGCCGCGGACCCCGCTCGCCTCTCGCGGGCCCCCGAGGCTCCCCGGCCGCCGCCGCCGCCGCCTCCCGCCTCCTCCTCCTCGGCCGGCTCCTCCGCCTCCAGGGCGCCCTTCTCCTCCGACAGCGCCTGCTCCTGCCGCCTCAGCGCCATCGCGCGCGCCCCCGACGCCGCTCCGGGCCGGCTGAGCTGCGCGAGCGGGCGGGCCGAGCCGAGCCGGGTCTGGGCCGCTGCTGAGGCTGCCGCTGGGCTGCTCCGCCGCCGCTGCTGGCTGAGCTGAGCTGCGGCGGCCGAGCCGGTCCCCACGCCTCCTGGCTGCCCGGCTGCGCTCCGCCCCCGGCCGCCCTCCGCGCCGCGCCGGAGCCTCCCCCGCGCCGCCCGGCCCGCCTCCCGAGCCCGGCCTCGCCGCCGGAGGCCGCCTCGGCCCTCTGGCGCCCGGCGCGGCCCTTGGGCTAGCGAGCAGGAGCGGCTCCCTCCCGGCGCGCAGGGCTCCCGGCCTCGGAGGCGGCGGCGGCGATGCCGCACGTGTCGGCGGAGAAGAGGCGCCTTCCGCGCGGACGCCTCGGCCGGCGGGGCTCCGGCTGTCAGCCTCGCGCGGTGGGCCAGGCGGGGAGGGTCGCGGGAGGGAAGGGCTGCGCGATGTGGAAACGGGGCTCCGGAGCCTGGCGGCGCGGGCAGGTCCAGGTGGGCGGCTGGAAGAGGCCAGAGGCGGCCGTGGGCTCTGTGGGAACCCCCCCTCCCCTCTTGGTCGCCCGGGTGCGGCGGAGTCTCCCGCGTCTTTTGGAGGCGCCTCGCAAGGCTGGCCGGGTGGGGGCTCCTCCACAGGCGGGGAGCGAGCGGGAGGGGCTGGGAGCCTTTCTCTGCCCCTCCCCCCGTTGGCCTTTAGCGGGGCCCGAAGCGATTGAACCACCCCCGCCCCCCCCCGCTGCCCCTTCTGGCTGCTCTCGCCTCAGCCCAGCGCCTTCAAGGTGAGCAGCGTCATTGCGCCAGAGGGGCCGAGGGAGAGGGAGAGGGAGGAGGAGAGGGAGAGGCGGGTCCGCGAGCCCCCGGCTGCTTTCGTCGAGACGCCGGGACGAGGCGGCTCCCGGGGCTCCAGGTCGGCGGGCAGGAGCGAGCGGGGCTGGGGCTCCGGCCACGCGAGAGGGCGGCTCCGGCCGGGCGCAGCGACAGCCCGGCTCCAAGAGGCGCGTCTGCTCCGCGCAGCTTCCGAGGCCCCGGCGGTGCCGTCGCTTGGCTGTCCGCCAGCCTCGGTCCTGCCAAGCGGAGGAGCCGCTTTTGCCCGGCGGGCGGCTCTGAGCCTCTTTCCTCCCCCGGGGAATTGTGCGCAGCTGCTCCGACGACCTTGGCACGAGCTGCGGGAGAGGATTTGGAAGGCAGCCCCTCGCTCTCTCCCGTTGCTGCGGGTTCTTTGCCCTCCTTCCTTTCACCTAGGCTGGAAAGAAGGACAAGTGCGCGGCTTTATTACCTGTTGCTCTTGCTGAACGAGGGAAGCCTTTTGAAAGTGAGGCTCCGGAGCTGCAGAAGGCCGCAATTACCTGGCCCATTTCCCCAGCTGGGCCACCTTTGGGTCTCCAGAGCTTATTGGACTACCATCCCCAGCAGCCCCCAAAAGCACCGTAGACGAGTGGGGAATGCTGGGAGTTGCAGTTCATCAGCATCTAGGAAAACTGGGGTCTATTTTGGCCTTTATTTCAGAGATCTTCCTTTCCTTCCTTCCTTCCTTCCAACACTTTTGAGAAGGAAGGAAGAGTAAACTTCTCTAGCCAGCATTACTATGGCTGAAAATAGGTTTGGAATCTAAATATACGGGATTGGGAAGAGCTGGAATAATCCAATGGCACTTTTGTTTTACCACAGATTTGGAGAGGTGTAAACAGCTAAAAGACTGTCCCAATAGGGGTGGAGCCTTTAGGGTAAAGGCGGAGCCTAGCTATACCTACTGTGGTTGGGGCATGCTCAGATAATGAAGCTGATAGGAACTAGGGAACTCCGGGCTCAATGGAAGGCAAGCAGAGATCAAGCCCTCTTTCAAAATCTATCTTTGGGACATAACAAAATCAGATGGTATCTCTTCACATTTGATTTCAGCTATTTTTGAATGCAGGTAGTCCTCAACTTACAGCCATTCATTGAGTAACCATTCAAGGTTACAACGGCACTGAAAAAAGTGATTTATGTCCATTTTTCACACGACCATTGCAGCAAAATTCCGACATTTGTCAACTGACTCACATTGATGATGGTTCCAGTGTCCTGGAGTCGTGATCTCCTTTTGCGACCTTCTGACAAGCAAAGTCAATGGGGAATCCAGGTTCATTTCACAACCATGTTAGAAACTTAACAACTGCAGTGATTCACAACCGCCTCACTTCTCAACAGAAATTGTGGGCTCAGTTGTCATTGTAAGTCGAGCACTACCTGTGAGCTCCTGCTGGCTGGGTTTACAATGCATGCAAAGCCATGATGGAGCCTTTTGATTTGGCTGTGGGAATTGTGTGAGATCTGCTTTCAAGGAAGGGGATGATAACCTGGCAGGATTAACATTAACATTTGTTTAATGACTGTTTGAAGTTACGATGATGCTGAAAAAACTGACAACTGGTCCTCACACTTCTGGCCATTGCAGTCTCCCTGTGTTGATGTGATTGCAATTTAGGCACTTAGCAACCAGTGTATATTTATGACAGTTGCAGCATTCCTGGGTCACCATTTGCAACCTTTCTAACTAGCTTTGAACAAGCAAAGTCAATGGAGAAAAGTCTGGAGAGATTCTCAGTCATCCAGGTCATGGTTGTCCCAAAGGTGCTTTTTCAGGAGGCAACTGGACTGTTTTTTCTTCCCCCAAATTTCTATACAATTTCTATACACCCTTTGAATGGTGTAGGAATAGGAATGGATTTCCAGAGGGAAAATTGCAGACTACAGGAACCAGGAGCACCACTCAGGTGACCCTGAGGACACAGGTAAACCTCCAAGTGCTTCAACGACCCTCCAAACGGATGCAAATGACCAGCTGTCTGCAAGGAATATAGATCCTTCCATTCCCCACTATCCTGTCAGAGCTGAAGAAGCTTCTGGGATGAGAAGCAAAATGTTTTCAAAGAAAAAACAAGAATGTCCAGTTACCAGTTGTCCAGTTGGCATCTTTGGGTCAATGGAGAAAGCTGGATTTGTTTAACAATCATGACCAGATGTTATAAAACAGAGCATGAGTTGCTTAATGACTGCATTGCTTAGTAACGGGAGTTCCGGTCTCAATTGATGATGTCAGATAAGGACATTTTGCCTTTCCCCGATCCCCTAATATTATCAAAGAAGGCAAAGAAGATTCTTCACATGGTTCACTTAATCTACATCTGGTTCTGTGGCTGCTTCTCCACATGCTCCTTCAGTGTTTGAAGCCCAATTCCCACACTCTTTCTTGGCATGGTTTGAACTTAAACCAGTGTTTCTCAATCTCAGACTTGTGGATTTCAATTCCCAGAATTCTGGCTGGGGAATTCTGGGAGTTGAAGTCCACAGGCTTCGAAGTCACTGAAATTGTGTCTCCGTGACTCAAACCAACACAAACATTCCCAAGTGAGCAAACACACAAGATACGACACACCCAAATCCGCTTTTTGTTGCTCCAGCTCAGAACTAAACAAGGCCAAGTCCTGGTTAGTCTTCAGAGAGGAGTTTAGCAGGAAGTGTGATGACAATAGGCTAAACTGGGAATCGAAAGAAGCTGTTTCATCCAGGAAAAAGGGGTTTTGAGCTTCAGCCAAGACCACAGCATGGAAGTTTCCATGAGGAGAGCTGGACTCGAAGCCGTTCCGGGCTGAGCAGATGTTTGCAGGGCAAGGACTGGTTGGGTTGATGCCAACGTGAGTTTGACGGAAGAACCACTGTACTACAAGGCACCTCTCGGAGCCCAGATTTAGCCTTTGCAACCTGACACGCTTGGGTGTGTTTGGACTCTGAGGCACCACAACCTGAAAGTTCCTGAATCAGACGGGTCAAAAACATCACAATGGTGTGATGCAGACACAACCAACAGAAAATGGTATGATGAAATGGGTGCAAAATTTCAAAGAAACAGTTAGTATACAATGGGAAGAATGGTGGATTAAATCTACCAAAATTACACCCGGTTACAGGTAGTCCTCAAGTTACGACTGTAATGGAGCCTACCCATTATGTTCATAAATTACAGGTAGTCTTCAACATACAACCACAATTGAGCCCAGAATTTATGTTGCTTGTGAGAAATTTGTTAAGTGAGTTTTGCCTCATTTTATGATTTTTCTTGCTACATTTGTTAAGTGAATCACTGGAGTTAAGTTATTAACCCAGTTGTTAAGTGAATCTGGCTTTCCCATTGACTTTGCTTGTTTCACAAAAGGGGATCGCATATATTGATCAAAATATATTAAATATATTTTTGGAGAAAGTGATAAAGAATCATAAAGAGAGAATAGTACTGTTTAAAGACAAAGAGGTGTATATAGAAGAACCTCAACAAACGGGGAAAAAATAAATAAATACAAATTGGGAAAATAGCATATATAAAAGAATACATAAATATATGTACCTAAAAGAATATATTATAATTATGAGCATATTAAGGTTAGACGTTGGAAGACAAAAACTATATATATGTAATTGTATTATTATTGTTAGCATTGTGTAAAAAATATACCGACCCAGTCATTACACTGTCCGCAAAATATATTGGTTGTTAAAGGAAAACTACAAATAAAACATATACAAAAAAGGGGGGGATCACATGACCTTGGGACACAGCAATGGACATAAATAAATTCAGCACCTGAATTTTGATTACAGGATCATGGGAATGCTGCAAAGGTTGTAACTCTGAAAAAAAGGCCATGTCACTTTTTTCAGTGCCATTGTAACTGTGAACAGTCATTAAATGAACTGTTGTAAGTCGAGGACTACCTGTATAACATTTGTAAGACCAATTTTACTATGTTTTTTTCAGCGAATGTATCAGTCGTAAGTGGAAATGCTACAGCCGTTAAGCTAAAGCTGTGGTTAAGTGAACCCATTGTTTGCTATGCTGTATGCAGAAGTACCCGGTTTTCAGCAAAACCATCGTAAAATGCAGCCGTGTAACTGCAGGATACCGTAGATGTCATGTTGCCAGGTACCCAAATGTCCCATGACCATAGGGGCCCCTCCCCCCAACCCTCAGAACTTCGGTCATACGTCCCCTTTTTCAGCCAGGTCCTAATTCCAAATGGTTGGAAGTGGAGGACAACTGTATCTCCCAAAGGAAAGTGGTTACAAAGTGTTTTATGGATGTTGCACAATCCCATCAGTAATATCAAAGAGACACGAACCATGCAGTCACAAAATGCCTGAAATGTCGTGAAACAGAAGAAATGTTTTATCACATGTGGTGGGGGCATTAAAAAAAAAACACCCAAAGACAGACAAAGGACAGTGCAGAAAATTTTGCAATTTAAATTTGAAATGCAGCCACAAACTACTAGGTATATTTTCATAAAGCATTAATGGCAAACATCATAATTTAATGAGATACGGGCTCACAGCAGCCAGAACAAATGCTGGTCGCCATTGGAAGAAAGACAACTCCAAAACATCACGATAGTCACCACAAATACCCACCAAAGTTCCACAGTACATACCGTATAAACAAGGCTTTGAAATCTGGGAATTCCCCTCCCCCAAACTCACCTGCGAAGGCTGATCTTCTTACACGTGGCGAGCAAACCAGCACAAGAAAGGCTGATGGATCAGAGCATCAATGCAGGCTTGTTGGGTTGATCGATTTAAGTGTCTCCAAGCGGGGGTCGACTCTTAGTGACTTAAAGATCACTTTTGTCCAAAATTGATGGTGAGTATATGAGTGTGTGTGCGCGCGCACACATGCACAATGTTGACTGTTTTCCCCCACAGAGGTCTCATGCAGGCTAAGCTTTGGAGTGGATAATATGAGGGATCTGTGCCAATTCAAAGCAATGTCTCACATTGAGGTGAATTCCTAATAAACTTGGAGAACAGGTCCATGGCGATTTTTTTTGGCAGCATATAGATGTGGTTGGTGATTATCTTTCTCCAAATTCCCAGTCTAGGCTACAACTTTGGCATCTTCTGATGATCTTCTGATGGTCTCCCATCCAAGTCTGATTAGCTTGACCACCTCTCCTGGAGGTCGCCAGTTCAAGTCTCTTAGTTTTTTTTCAGAATCATCAAGTCACCGGGAATAAGGAATGGGCTCTTCCAGGTTTAGAACTAAGGTATAGGCACTCTGCATAAAGCACATTCAGTTTGGCCCCTGGATCAAGCAGTACAGTTAATCCTCGACTTACGACTACAATTCAGCCCAACATTTATTTATTTATTTATTATTCGTATTTCTATGCCACCCACTCTCCAAGGACTCTGGGCGGCTTACACCAAAGATAGTATACTAAATAGCATATTGCCCCCAACAATCTGGGTCCTCATTTTAAGGATGGAAGGCTGAGTCAACCTTGAGCCGGTGAGATTTGATCCGCTGATCTACTGAACTAGCAGTCAGCTGAAGTAGCTGCAATACTGCACTCTAACCACTGCGCCACCTCGGCTAGATATGTTACTAAGTGGGATGTTAAGTGAGTTTTGCCCTATTTTATGACCTTTCTGGCCTCAGATGTTAAGTGAATCACTGCACTTGTTAAATTAATAATGGGTGTTAAGTGAACCTGGCTTCCCCATTGACTCTACTTATCAGGTCACAAAAGGGGATCACATGACCCCAGGACACTACAACCGTCATAAATATGAGTCAGTTGCCAAGCATCTGAATTTTGATCCACATGACTATGAGGGATGCTGTAACTGTCGGAAGTGTAAAAAATAGTCATAAGTCTCTGTGCTGTGGTAACTTTGAATGGTCACTAAATGAACTGTTGTATGTTGAGGATGTATCTGTCTGAGACCAATTGCAGCGACACGAACATCAAGGAAAATAATCAATTGCATTTAAACATATTAGTGTCTCAGCAGGAGGATGCCTTTTGCAGACACACTTTAGCCGTGCATGGATTCTTTCCCAAAAAATATGCCATGCACTTCAGAAGATAGCAACAGCAATACCAATTAGGCTTATATACCACTTCATAGTGCTTTACAGCCCCTCTCTAAGCAATTTGCAGAGTCAGCCTCTTGCCCCCAACAATCTGGGTCCTCATTTTACTGATCTTGGAAGGATGGAAGGCTGAGTCAACTTTGAACTGCTGTGGATCGAATGAATAGCAGTCCGCAGAATTAGCCTGCAATGAGAATCATGGGGGTTCAACTTTTTGTTACTCATGAGTTGACCACTGTGATTTCCACCCCCCCCCAATTATGTTAATGCAAATCACGCACAGCACAATGGGAATGCTTATGCAATGTATATAGTCTAGTTGTGT
Source organism: Pantherophis guttatus (assembly GCF_059756535.1). Taxonomy (NCBI): domain Eukaryota; kingdom Metazoa; phylum Chordata; class Lepidosauria; order Squamata; family Colubridae; genus Pantherophis; species Pantherophis guttatus. The sequence goes on from NC_142074.1 coordinate 4,453,833, forward strand.
TAGCCTGCAATGTTGTATTGCTTTAATTTTTTTTGCAACAGAGAAAAACCAATAGCTAACTGCAATAATTAATGTAATCAAGCAGATGAAGCTAAGAAAAATGCTAAAGCACAGAGGAAAAAAAGAATATGGAGAAAACATCCAGCCACAGCAACAAAAATAAATCTGGGTTGTTGCTTTAAGCAGAATCTCCATCTATTAACAGGCCTTCATTGATGTTCAGATGACATCGTGATGTGGAATTACAGTATTTTTCAAGTTTCCGAGATGTTCACTCCCCCAGGAACTCACGTTGCATATTATGCTAAAGGCACAAAGTTACCAGCTTCAACTTTAATTCAATTAACTGAACAGGTTAATTAGCCAGCTGCTTTGGATCTTAATTCCATTTTACCTAAGGTTTAAATCTGTGGCTGTTCAACTTGATTCCTTCTGGTGTTTTGGACTGATTAATGATGATTACTTGCCATCTAGTCATTGTCAACTCTTAGATGCCACATAGAACGAATGACCTGTCCCTATCTTGGCTCTTCAGATCTTCCAGGGCTGCACTAAAGGATCGTACAAGCAGTTCTTATGCCTCAAAATTTCCATTGTGAAGGGATTTTGCCCCATTTGATGGCTTTTCTTGACACAGTTGTTAAGTGAATCACTGCAGGGGTTAAGTTAGTAACATGGTTTTTAAGCGCTGAGCTTGCTTGTCAGGAGGTCATAAAAGGAGATCACGTGACCCTGGGACACTGCAGGTGTCATAAAGATGAGTCGGTTGCCAAGCAGCCAAATTTTGATCACATGACCATGGGGATGCTACAACTGTCATAAATGTGAAAAACGGCCATAAATCACTTTTTTTCAATGCCGTTGTAACTTTAAATGGTCACTAACCGTTTAAGTCAAAAAGTCCCTGTATCTCAGATTCTGACTCAAGGATTTGGGAGTTTTTGTTGTAAGACATTTCACCTTCTGCGGCCGGTAGGACAACTTTAATGCTGTTTTTTCATCTGACTGCCTCTTAATGGTGTCGAGGTCTTTGTGGATACCTGGAGTTGGAAAGTATTCTTTGAAAGAGCTTTTTAGCAGAGGCTGGCATCAAAGCCAGCCATTGTTCTGAGCAGGAAGATGGATATTTCCAGGTTTTGTTTTCAGACTGCATCTCGACCACGCCATCTCGTGGTCGAAAGAAGGATTACATGCGCATTTTCAGAGAGCATGCATACATTGCATAAACCACAGTTTGTTTTAATACGGTTTGTTGGATAAGCCACCATGGTGGAGTTGCACATCATGTTTTAACAACCATGGCAGCCTGAGTAATAAAATAAGATGAAAGCAAACCGAAAATCTTGTGGCTTAGCACAATGTCCTTGAAATCTGGAGCTTTCCAATTAACTAATTCTAAAATCTGTTAGTCAGAAAAGGTGGTTCCAAATTCCCTCTGATGTTTGGCTCTCATAGACTAACACAGCTTTCCTACAATGTGCAGAATTGCTTAGTTTGCTGATCATTTTTTATACTTTTCCTTTCCTACCCAATTTGAAATACGTTGGGCATTTTCTTTTCTGATTTTAAAACCTCCTATGAAGAGACGAATCAATAAGCTCAATCAGAATTGATATCAGATCAGTTGGAAGTCTTGTTCTGAAATATGGCAGATCACCATTTTATTTTACTTTTTAAGATGTAAAAATAATCACCTGGGAGCAGCAGAAGAAGCAGCGTTCGGAGGCTTTTTTAATGGCTCTGGCCTATTTAGACACATGTTCTGAGTATACGAGGAGTCCTTGACTTATGACTGGTTGCTTAGTGACCATGTGAAGATACGGCAGGCTTCCCCAGGGCTACTTATGATGTGGATTCAAAGTTCCGATGGCTGCCCCCCTCTCCCCCCCAATGGCCACATGATCACATTTGGGGTTCTCTGCAACCATGCAGGAGGACATGGCTTTTCCCACCATCCAAGACAACCTTTGCTGATCTTTGGGAGGGGAAGCAAAGCCACTGAAGCACATTCCAGCATCGGAGGTCCAGGAGCTTCTGAAATAAAAATAAACTTGAATCGCTATTCAAATGAGATTGCCAGGCAGCCCTTAATAATTTCTAAAATTTATTTCAGTGGGATTTAAAAATGTTTTTCCATTACAATTAATACAAAGTCACAAAGGCTTGCAAGATTAAAGAACTTTTAAAAAGCATTCACAGCTAAAACCCTAAAGACAGTGCCAGTGCAGAAGAGAACTGCCACGGCCTCTTCTGGGGTCATTGAAGTCAATAGGAGGGAGTCAAAAAGGTCAAGATGGCTTTTGTGATTGTGTGATCAAAGCCTGACCCCTTTCAGTGGGCTTCTCCCCTCTTGGAGACCCCTGCCTGGCAAGTTTACCACAGATTGCTCTCCCTGGAAGCTCAAAGTTGGGCCAGTGCTGCCCCCTGCAGGAATGTCACCCATGTCACACATTCATTAGAATGTCACACTAATTTTATCCCTGTAACATCGGATGGGCCAGAAAAGACTGGCCAATGTCACTTGCGGTCAATGGAGGCTGAATTTGGGTTTCCCTGGTCCCAATACAGCCCATTACTCAGCACCCCACTAGATTAGTGAATGGCACATTCACATCACATCTTGATAAAGATGAAGAGAAGAAAAATACAAAATCTAAAATCTAAAATATTATAAACGTATGTCCAGATTGCAAATATAATTTTTTGCTTCATCTGTCACAGCTAGGAAATAATTAAAATCTCCATTATAGGCTCCCTTTTGGCACTATCACACTATATGTTGGGTAGTTTGCTTTTCAGTCCCACAGTCACAATTCGGTGATGATGTTTTGCCCCACTTACAGAGGGCATCTGCCCATCTGCATGCAAATTCGGTTCATTGTTGTCCACCTCAGACGGGGCTGATCAAATCCAGGTGTTTTTTTCCCCAAGATGCAAGACTAAGTTCGACATTGTGAGGGGCATGAGAGATAGTAGTCCGTAATATCTGTCCATTCAGTTGGCATGAACAAGTTCGTACTTTCATGAATATCCCTTTGCTTAGTTGAACCAGGGGTAGAGTTCTTCACGGACCTTCTAACAGTCCAGGCACTGACTGCTGTGCCCATGAACGTGGCCCAGATACTGGAATTGATCCTCTCCATACTTTTTCTGTTAAAATGTTTTCCCCTACTGCTTGCTTGGGGGGCAAGGGAGGGAAGGAAGGGCTGTCCTGTCTTCTGTGTGCTTCTGAGTACAATGTGTTGAGAGTTGTGGTTATATTAATTTCACTTCTGGATGTTGAAGGAGAAGATGCAGACTATTTATACAGGCAGGGAAAATCAGCCTTGGCAGTTTCTGATCAGTACTGTGAAATTGACTAAAGCTGATTGACTGAGTATGACACCCCTGGTGTCACTCACTCCCCATCTCCCCCAATGGGCACCTTAAGCAATGGTTGGAACTGGCAAGTTGTGTATCTTTTATATATATATATATATATATATATATATATATATATATATATATATATATATATTTGATTTATATGCCGCCCTTCTCCGGAGACTCAGGGCAGCTTACAATGCGTTAAGCAATAGCCTTCATCCTTTTGTATATTTATACAAAGTCAGCTTATTGCCCCCACAAACTGGGTCCTCAATTTACCTACCTTAGAAAGGATGGAAGGCTGAGTCAACCTTGAGCCTGGTGAGATTCGAATGAATTCGAATGAATTACTGCTGGCCAATTGTTATATTTCCCAGTGGGCAACAAAGTTATCTCCTGCAGAGAGATGGGGTATTTCTCCTTTTCTGTCTCCTTTTCCTCCCTCTCCCTCTCCCTCTTCTTTCCTCCTCTATCTCCTTTCTCCTCCTTCTTCTCCTTTTCCTCCCCCTCCCTCTGCTTCTCCTACTTCTCCCTTTCCCCCTCACTCTCTCCTTCTCCTTCCTTCTCCTCCTCCCTCTCCCCTCCTCTCTTCTTCTCCTTCCTTCTCCTATCCTCCTCCTCCCTCTCCTTCTCCCTCCACCCGTCCTCCTCCTTTTCCTTTTCCTCCTCCTCCTCCTCTTCCCCAAACAGCATCAGGGAAGCCCTGTTCTGAGGCAAGACACAAGAGATTGATGGTGTTGGGAGGTGCTTGGAGTTCTCAGAGATTCAGGGAATGAATAAGAGGGCTGACTAAGAGCTGATGCCAGGGTAGTATTGGAGCTGATTGGAATTGTTTGGCCAGCTCTAGGATAACAGCTTACCCTTGGAGAGGTTGAATAGAGGTTATTGAATAGGGCTCAGTGTTCAAGTCTATCAAGATCCTTCTAAAATGTTAGCAATTCCGCCAATTGGATTTTGTCTGCAAATTTCATGAGCTCCCCTTCTAGATCATTTATGAAGATGTTGAAGAGCACTGGGCCGAACTTTCGGTACACTTCATGCTTCCCTCCACGTGAATCCCATTCCATTGAAGAGCATGGATGTAATGTATGTCCTCCCACCCATTGCCCTCTAGAGATATTTGAGTCCAACTCCTATTTCTCAGCCAAGATGGCACTTGGGGAAGGCTGAGTTACACTTGTTGCTGACTCTCGTCATCATTACACTTTGGGGAACTGATCTCAGAGTCAGAATGTGAAGGACAGTGTAAGGCCTTGGGGGGAAAGGGCTGTTCCATCAGGCAGGGGAGCTGGTTGAGAAATGCCCACTCTTCAATTCGGTCTTTAGGAACAGAGACGGGTGTGCTTTCATCTCAGCAGAAATAGCTGGTCCCCACGTTGCTATTTTTAACACACAGGGAAAATATGCATGTGGGTTGTGGGATGACAAGTGTGTGATTCCTTGAATTTGCAGAGCTAAATGAGCCAGCTTGCATGCACACACACACACACACACACACACACAAAACATACACATGCCTTACAGTGAAATTCTCCAGCACAGCACATTTCTCTTGTCTCGGCTACAGCCAGCATGTTTTTTTCTTGGGTGGGTGAACTCAATTCCTTACATATTTGACATTTTAATTGTAGTGGAAATGCAGAACTAGAGAAGATGGGCAAATGTTTTTTGCAGTCAACAACGTTGCTTGTGTCCAGCAGCTCACAGTTCAGAGGGAGAGCTCTCTGTCATTCACTTCAAATTTACTGCCAGAAACATTTTTTGATCCCCAGAAACCCTGCCTTGTCCCTTCTTATGGAGAACCTCCAGAGACAGGAAGGAGAGAGAGAAAGAGGAAAGGGCACTGTCCCTTTAAGAAAGAGGAAGCAAAAAAGGCAGAAAGCGAGGCGGAGGACATACCATATATTACACTTCTATATAGGAGGTGAGAGAAATACGGAGAGTGAAAAGAATTGGGAGGAAACTTGGGATGAAGGGAGAAAATGGGGGAGAAGGAAAACTGGGGTGGGGAAGAAGCAGAGGATGTCTAGCAGCATCACAATTTATTCCAAGGATGTTAAAATATATCATTTTTTTCTATCAGTTGCAATATATCTCTATTTCTCTATCTCTCTCTATCTCTCTATGATCCATCCATATCTATCTATTTATCTATCTATCTATCTATCTATCTATCTATCCATCCATCTATCCATCTCTTCTGTATCATCTATCTCTGTCTCTCTGTTTCTCTCTCTTTATCCCTCTATTCTATCTTCTATTCTATTTTAACATCTATTTATCTAGATCCAGCTATTTATCTTCTACTCTATCTACCTCTATCCTGTCTGTCTGTCTGTCTGTCTTCATCATCATCCATCCAGATATCATCTGTCTGTCTGTCTGTATCTGTCTATTTATCTATTTAGCTGTCTATCATCTATCTTCTATCTAATCTATCTCTAATATAGGATATAAACAAAATGAGCAGAGAAAAAGGAAAAGAGAAGAAAAAAATTGAACAGATGCATAATGAAACCCAATGCTCCATTCCTAAAGTGCAATTTAAACCTTGACCATATATTGATCTGACTTCCCACAATTAACAATAAAAACTCACTTCCGAAATTGATAACCACAGACAACAGATTTAATCTTGCCCCAAAGGCCAAGAAATTCAGGTTTATTATCCCTGGTGTGCTTTAATGCTCTCCCTAGGACAAGGTTGGAAAGAAGTCCAGAAAAGCTCCTTTGCCAGGTGATGGACCCCTTGGGAGGCAGGTGGGATAAGAATGCAGCTCATGTTTTGTTTACCTACCAGTTTGACAGATCATTTGCAGTTGATCTCCCTTCTCCTCTCTAAATTTCCAGGGATTTGGACTTTTCCCTGGACAATTCTGCATCCATAAACGTTTTGTTATAAAGTGTGTAAACTCTGCAACTGCTAATGGTTATTATTATTATTATTATTATTATTATTATTATTATTATTATTATTTCTTCTTCTTCTTCTTCTTCTTCTTCTTCTTCTTCTTCTTCTTCTTCTTCTTCTTCTTCCTCTTCCTCTTCCTCCTCCTCCTCCTCCTCCTCCTTCTTCTCCTTCTTCTCCTTCTTCTCCTTCTCCCAATGTTTGTCATACTTTAATAAATTCAAAATTTTGGGTATATAACAACATGTTTTTCTTTAAAATTACTTCTTGTCCCAGTTCCATTCTGAAAATCTTACAATATGTGTTTTTTTTGTTTATTCCATTTCTACAGCAGCCCAACTCAACCAAGTGACTCTAAAACACTGTATCTACAGCCGGGGTCCCCAGCCCCCGGGCCACAGACTGGTACCAGTTTACAGTCCATTAGGAACTGGGCCACACAAGGGAGCAAAGCTTCATCTGAGCATACATGGGATCTCTGTAGCATACAACCCCACCCATCCCCCACCCCGGTCCATGGAAAAATTGTTTTCCACAAAACCGGTCCCTCGTTCCCAAAAGATTGGGGGAGATCTACAAAACAAGTTCAAAATAATGACAATGTTTATTTCCTTCTGTTACATTCCCAGTGTACATAAGAAGAAACCCAACCCATGTTTTGTGTTCTCCAGTGTTCAATAAATGGAAAAACTCAATTCATTGTATCTTAAGATCATAGGATACAATGAATTGATTTTTTTATTTAAAAATTTAGCACACTGATTTATTGAAACACAGTATCTACTTCTTTGTTTTAAGTTTCTTGCAGGTTTCTTGCTTAATATTTTCCATTCTACATCAAAACTAAGAGTAGATTTGGGAACCTCCAAAACTTCTTCAAATAATAATATACCATAGGCCAGCTCTGGGCATCTCTCGGCATTGTGTCCAGGGAAACAGGAGTTGTTCCAGGCAGATATGTCTGGGAAAGCCTCGCTCTGTGTAGAGGTAGTCCTCGACCTATGACCTCCGTTGAGCTCAAATTTTTTGTTGCTGAGACATTTGTTAAGTGAGTTTTGCCCCATTTCACAAACTTTTCTTGCCACAGTTGTTAAGTGAATCACTGCAGGTGATACTGTAAGTCGGTTACCTGGATGTTAAGTGAATCTGGCTTCCCCATTGACTTTGCTTGTCAGAAGGTCACAAAAGAGGATCACGTGACCAGGGGGTCACTGCAACGGTCATAAATGTGAGTCAGTTGTCAAGTTTCTTAATAGTTTTTAACTTCTATATGTATTTGTATTTATTATGGCTGTTCACCGCCCTGAGTCCTTCGGGAGTAGGGCGGTATACAAATATGAAAAATAAATAAATAATAAATAAATAAGTGCCTGAATTTTGATCACATGACCATGGGACTGTTGCAACGGTTGTAAATGTGAAAAATGGTCATGTCACTTTTTTCAGTGATGTTGTCACTAAATGAACTGTTGTAAGTCGAGGACTACCTGTAGTCAGTTCCACTTCAGTTTCTCAAATTCCTGACAAACGTAAACAGAAAGGGGCCAAATCAACCAGCAGCTCCCCTTAATTTGTTTCTACTTTTCCAGTGAGTTTTATGTGGCTGAGAAGAAAAAACAAGTCATCTATTTTTTTTCTCTAGCAATGGAAGCATTTTTCAGAAAGGGAATTATTTGACAGAAGAAGATTTTTGTCTGGCTTCTTATGCAAAGTTGCTGCTAGGAAATTTCTGCATTCGTAATGTAACCAAGATGAACCGAAAGACAGAGAATACTGTATGTGCTCGATAACATGGTTCTTCCCTAATTGAGAAATTTAACATTTTTTAAAATTGGAATAGTTCTGCAAATATATTTTATTGAATACCTTTTGACAAATTATTTCTTTTTTTCCCCTTTTGCCAAAATCATATCACTGGAGGCAAAAGAGGGAGCTCCTTTTGCATTTTAAAAAGGATACGGAAATAAACCAAGGAGGAGACATTTCCTGACAGTGAGAACAACTAATCAGTGAAACATCTTCTGGAGCTGTGGGTGCTCCAACATTGGAGGTTTTTAAGCAGAAATTGGACATCCATTTTTCTGAAATGGTATATGGTCTCCTGATTGAGCAGAGGGTTGGACCAAAAGACCTCCAGGGTCCCTTCTAATTCTGATATACTGTTAAAAGGTAACCAGCTGGATCCAGGCGTCTCTGAGTAGAGGCTTTCTATTACTAGCAACACCAAATAGGCTGGATTCACACACTTTGAAACATTTTGATGGACAGGCGCTTCTCGGTGTCCTGACTGTTGCAACAAAAGACACTTTGCTATTTCTGTTCTGGATTTAAGGTTAATGAAATGAGTGTAGATCAGGGGTGTCAAACTCAATTTCATTGAGGGCGGCATCAGGGTGTGTTTGACCTCAGGGGGCCGGGATGGGTGTGGCCAACTTGACATCACTCGTGTTGGGGGTGCCTGTGGCGGCCTGAGTCCTCTGCCAGTGAAAACAGGCTCCCGACTCAATTTTTTCACTGCGACTGTTAGGTGTTTTGTGCCAGCCATGGCAGTTTCTTAGAAGGCCACCAGATGGAAGCAAAGAGGCACCTTTGATCCCACTGGTGGGTCAAGGGGCTCCGGCCCCTGCAGCCCCATTGGGGGAGAGTTAATGGCCCTCCGGCCCCCTCACACATTGGTAAGGGAGGAGCCATGAGCCCCTATAAGAACCCCCGCACAGGGGCTGCTTTTTCCCTGCTCTTGTTCTAACTTCCTAAGGACTGATCCATGGGCTCAATCCAGGCATGGATGCCTCCATGCCAGGGAACTCATTTTACTCCACTTTTACTTCTAAATAAAGACTTAATTTGATTGCATCCTTGCGTGCTGCCTTTTCTTGGAAGCGCCCTCAACGAACCATCGATCTTCGTGAGATCCCTCACAGCGGCGGCCTCCTGCAACCCTCTGCCAGCGAAAATGGAGCCCTCCCAAGCTTCATTTTTGCTGACAAACTGCGGGTCGGTCCTTAGCTGTTTCCAGGGTTAAGTTAACTTGGTTTAGTTAACTTTGCCTAAGCAAGAGATACTTGGTTATTATTTGGATGGTGGGAGGGGGTGAGATTCCCAGAAAATCCCAGCTCAGTCAGCTGGACTGAAAAACATCCTGAAAGAACACAATATATTGCTGCCAAGGAAACAACATTTTGTGCCGATGAAGTGACCAAGGCTTGAACTCGACTCAAAAGAGACGTAACTTATTAAGCAAGGGGTTCCGCTTCTGACAGAATGCCCGTGCAATCCTGCCTGTTTTTATTAGACAAATCTTTTTTTTGTAATGGGACTTTCCAACTTTTAATTAACGCAACATGAATTTTTAATGTTGCTAGCCGCCCTGAGCAGCTGAAAAAGTAAAACACACAAAAAACAACGCTACAATTTAATTGCTTTATTCTGCATAGCTTCCAATTCTGAATTCCAATTTGTTCCTAGGCAGGCAGTGGCCACTAACATCCCATGAACTGTCAGTCTCTTTCTTTCTAGTAGTCTAAGCCAGAGGTCTCCAACCTTGGCAACTTTAAGACTTGTGGACTTTAACTCCCAGAATGCCACAGCCAGCTTTGCTCTGGCCTAGGAGATGGCAACAAGGAAAGGCCACTGCATTGTCCACTCTTGGGGCATAGTGCAGTTTGGTCATCTGGAATCTGGAAACTTGGCTCAATAGCAGTAACTTCAAGAGGGATCTTGGAGTCCTAGTGGACAGTCACTTAAATGTAAGCCAGCAATGTGCTGCAGCTGCCAAATTAGCCAATACAATCCTAGGCTTTTATTAACAGAGGGATAGAATCAAGATCACAAGAAGTGTTAAAGTGCTTTATAATTCCTTGGTAAGATCACATTTGGAATACTGCATCCAATTTTGGTCACCACTATATATAAAAAAAGAAGTTGAACCAATGGTGGAATTCAACTTTTTTTTTTACTACCGATACTGTGGGCGTGGCTTGGTGGGTGTGGCAGGGGAAGGATATTGCAAAATCTCCATTCCCACCCCACTCTGGGGCCAGCCAGAGGTATTTGCCAGTTCTCCGAACTACTCAAAATTTCGGCTACCGGTTCTCCAGAACCTGTCAGAACCTGCTGAATAGAAACTCTGGAAAGAGTGCAGAGAAGAGCAACAAAGATGATTAGGAGGCTGGAGGCTTAAACATAACGAAGAACAGTAGCAGGAACTGGGTATGTCTAGTCTAGAGAAAAGAAGGACTGGGTTGGCATGATAGTAGTCTTCCAATATTTGAGGGGCTGCCACAAAGAAGAGGGGGTCTCTTCCAAAGCACCAGAAGGCAGGACAAGAAACAATGGATGGAAACTAATCAAGGAGAGGAACACCCTAGAACTCAGAAAAATTTCTTCTTAACAGTGAGAACAATTAACCACTTGCCTTCAAAAGTTGTGAGTGCTCCATCACTGGAGAGTTTTAAGAAGGGACTGGATAACCATTTGTTGGAAATGGTATAGGGTCTCCTGCCTGAGTGGGGGGTTGGACTAGAAGACCTCCAAGGTCCCTTCCAGCTCTGATTAAATTACATTAAAATTGTTCACCCTTGGGGTGCAGTGGGGTCTGGTCATCTGGAAACCTAGGAGATGACCGTCAAGTATCTTTGGGTGCAAAGTGCCTTGTTGCTCAATGCTCTTGGCTGGCCTGAGCCAGCCTCCCCATCACAAAGCTGGCATTTTGCTGGGAAGTGATAAACAAGCACATCCAACTTCCTGGGTTTACTGTCATCCACTTAGAACAGAGGCTCCTTTCATTTTCAACCCTCCTCCCTTCCTTTACCCAGCCTTGTCGTCCAGTGCCTCATTCAGTGTACATGGCACAATACGACTTTGGCCAGCCAAGAATGCCCAAACCTTCTGCTAATGAGACACATCGTTAAGCCTCTTTTCCTTCCGGCAGATTTATTTATCCCTCGTCTTGCTAGAGCAAACCATCGTCTTGCTCTGTGCACAAGGCTGCCTTTTTGTTTGTGCAGAATGAGCTTTTTGCAAAATGCGATTCCTACTTAGGACAAACAAAAGAGGCCCATAACTGCCAGGTGTCAATTTTTAGCATAAGGGTGAATTTGCAGGAGGCTGCAGGAGAAGAAATATGCCTTTCTACAGACCCCTCACATCCTGGACATAAAATGTTTAAACTTCTCTGCTCAGGATGCCACTATAGGGCATTGCAATGCCAAAACAATTAGACACAAAGGTAGCTTTTTCCCCATGGCATCATTTTGCTGAACACCTAATTATCACAGCACTGTCTTAGGCCTAAAGGTATTCACCCAAGTAGTAGGGCTGTATTACTATTATCCTTCTCATCTACCCTACTACCTTCTCCTATGGTATCTATGATTTATCACTTCTTGCATCTTATGATTAATGATTGTAACTATGATCTATTCTATGATATATGACCTATCCCTTGTTGTATGCATGTATACTGAGAGCTTATGCACCAGCGACAAATTCCTTATGTGCCTAATCACACTTGGCCAATAAAGAATTCTATTCTATTCTGTTCTGTTCTAATTTTATTCCCTTCCCTTCCCCCCCACCCCACCCCACTGCACCCCACCCCATCCCATCAATTTGTTTTTGTTTTTTTTGCTGAACTGCCTTTCTTTGCATGCACACAGGTTTCACTCACTGGCTTTCCTCTGTACCCACAAGCCAACCTTTGGTTTTTCCCAGATAAGTCGGCCTCTTTTCGTAGCGCAAGACAGAAATGAAATCAGAAATGAAATCTGTGATGTTGCAGCTTTAAAGTCTCCTAGGGTATGGAGAAGCTGAAAGAGAAGGGAAGGGAAGGGAAGGGAAGGGCTTGAAGAGAACAGAAGGGAAGAGAAGGGAAGGGAAGGGAAGGGAAGGGAAGAGAAGAGAGGGAGGGAGAGGGGGAGGGGGGAGAGAGAACAAATTTAGAAGCCATTAGGTAAAATTAAGTATTGTGGGAAAATTTTGTATTGCAAAACATTCCAGTCTGGAGAAGAAGGGCCCAACGACAGGCTGAGACATTCCATTCATGCCATTCTGGTGGCAGTTTTCTGGATCTAAATTTACCAGAAAAGAAAAGGACTCCTAACATCCCCTAAAATACACTTCTTGAAGTTACTCTCCAAACATTGCAGGACCCCCCCCCTCCTCCGAAGGGCCAGATCAGCCTGGTGCTCAGGAAGAGCTGGAATTCCGTCTTCATCTCGGAAACAAAACATTTTCCAATATTTTCCATCAGGCAACTGGAGGCTGCATCAAGCACTTGGCATACTAAGTCCAGTTCAGGTTACCGTGACAGAAAAAGATGCAGAGGACCTAGAATAGGGGGGTCAAATTCAAGGCCTGTGGGCCAGATCCAGCCCATGGGGACTCCCTGGGAAGAGTGAAAGACTGGCCCGTGGTGCCTCTGCCACAGGGGTGAAATCTAAAAATTTTTGCTACCAGTTCTGTGGGTGTGGCTTAATTAATGGGTGGGGCTTGGTGGTCAGGTGACTGGGTGGGCGTGGCTTGGTGGTCAGGTGGGCGTGGCCAAGTCGACTTCTTTGCCCTTTTTTAACCTACAAAACATAACACAACTGACTCACCCACAATGTAAAAGCAGCTGTGTGCTAGACCCAAAATGGCCCCTGCAACAAGCAGGAACCTCACACAGCCACAAAAAGTCCAAAAAACCAACTTTCACACTTTACACACACAAAATTCCACATACAGCACGCGGCCCTCCTGGCAGAGGGTTGCAGGAGGCCATCCCAGCCGAAAATGGAGATTGGGAGCCTGTTTTCGCTAGTTGGAGCACTCAGGCTATTACAGGCACCCCTGACACGAGTGATGTTTGACCCCCGAGGTAAACCCAATCCTGATGCGGCTCTCAATGAAATCAAGTTTGAGACCTCTGCCCTAGAAGAATGCAAAGAAGAGCCACGAGGATGATCAGGGTTCCGGAGGCTAAATCATATAATGAAGAGTTGATGGAACTAGGTATATCCAGCCTATCAAAGACAAGGCTTGAGAGCCATCTTACACTATCTGAGGGGCTGTTACAAGGAAGAGAGGATTGACTTATTTTCCAAAGCATCAGCGGGCAGGACAAGAAATAACAGGTGGAAGCTTGTGATCTGTCCCTGTCCACACACACACACAAACACAGCCAGCCGAGGGTTAAGGAAACACTTTGGAACACACCCAGTTTCTTTATCTCCAACTTGGCAGCGATAGACACACCGTCTGCCAAGTGCCTTTATTTTCACAGAAAAACAGAAAGATAAATACTCAGCTTCCAAATATCCGACAACAATAAATATTTCTCTCAGCAGTTCCGAACGAGGCTTTAGTGACTACCCAAGGTTAGTTTTGTTCGTCACAAGGATCACTGACCACCACCCTCTATTATATAGTCTCTGGGGTGTGGTCCAGTGACTCAGTTCTAATCCCTAGCACGCCTCCTGAGCTGCTGCAATCGTTTATCACGCCTTCGGAGGCATGCGTCCAGGAATGATGTTTCTCCTTCGCTCTCATCCGAGCCACCTGTCTCTCTGTTAATCTCCTCTCCCTCGGCCGGCACCTGAGACAGTGCCAGAGGGGAGGGGCCTGGAGAGGGAGGCCTGGCTGACTCCTCTTCCTCATGCTCGGAGCTTTCTTCCTCCGATGGGACAGGCTCAGAGGGCGGGGCCACAACAGCTTGTTCCAAAGAGATCCAACATAGAAGTATGGAGAAATGTTCTGACAATGAGAATTATTAATCGATGGAACACTTTGCCTCCCAGAATGAAGTGGGTGCTTCATTGCTGGAGGTTTTCAAGAATGGATTGGACAACCATTTCAGTGGGGTCTCCTGCCTTGAGCAGGTTGGACTAGAAGACCTCCGAGGTCCCGCCAGCCCTATGATTCGATGTTCTATGTTCTTCCTCTTCTCATTGGGAAATAGATCTTCTCCAGAAAGTGATCCTGGAGTTTTGAGATGGGAATCTAGAAGGGGCGTCAGACACTGAGGACGGATTGCCCAGATATTCTGTTTTCTGAACTGAGTGCCTCTGATGTAAGCCAGTTCATCTACTTGTGATTAAGGAGGGCAAATGCCTTTCATTTCTTTCTTTAAAAATTCTAATACTCATTTTTATCATCCTGTTTATGGCAGAAAAGAATGTAATTTATCTAAAAGAGCTGTTTGCGTGTCTGCACACAACCAAGAGATTGTGATTCTAGTTTAGCAGGAAGCCTGAGGGGCCGGACCTGCGGTTCAAAAAGTCAGAGACCCAATTAGAGGGTGTCAAAGACACATAAGAATCCACCTTTTTTGTTGCTAGCTATAATGTGTGTGTGTGTGTGTGTGTTGCCCAGATCTGGAATTCCTCTTCTAATTCAATGACACTCTTAGGGCAACATACACTATGCAAAATGGGCAGCATAAACACTCAATAAATAAATAAAATGCAAGAAGTGAGTGGGAACCCAAAACCCACCCCATAATTGCCTTTAAGAAAGGGGGGGCACTTTCCATTGGATTATTGAAGAATTGTGGGAATTGGAATATGACCCATTCTTATACAAGTGGAAACAAGTGGAAATACATTTTCTGTCAAGTATTTGCAAGCCATTGGCACATGTGTCATATAGACACCAGTGGAGGCAGAGAGTGTCTCCACCCCTATGTGGAAAGGAGGGGCTTACCCTGAGTATAAAACCCCCTCCAACCTTTTCCACCTTGCCCTCTCTCTCGCTCTCTCTCTCTCTCTCTCTCTTCATGTTTGTTCCTCATCAGACTTGATCTCTGTTGTACATAGTTAATATGATTTATTATATGAATAAATACGTTTAAGACATTTATTTATGCATCTGCCTCTGAACTCTTCTATGCTCCTGGGTGTTTCTATGATCCCAATTCCACATTTTCATCCACGTCTCGCATAATCTCAGTACCTGTAGTCCTCGATTTACAATAGTTCATTTAGTGACCATTCAGTTACAACAGCCCAGAAAAAAAGTGACTTATGACTGTTTTTCACACTTACGACTATTGCAGTATCCCCACAGTCACATGATTTATATTCGGAGGCTTGGCAGCTGATTTATATTTATGACGGTCACAGAATCCCGGGTTCATGTGATCCCCTTTTGTGATCTTATGATAAGCAATGTCAACAGGGAACCCAGATTCACTTAACAACCACGTTACTAATATAACAGCTGCAGTGATTCACTTAACAAATGTGGCAGGAAAAGAAGTAAAATTCAGCAAAAGCCAACAATCTTCTCACTTAGCAACATAAATTTTGGGCTCAATTGTCATAAGTCGAGGACTACCTGTAGAGGCCTTGTGCTGAGGGAGTCTGAAATGTATGTGAAGAATAATGGAGTGGCTACACAATATTTCTCAATGTCAGCAACTTTCAGATGGGTGGACTTCAACTCCCAGAATTCCCCAGAACAGCTGACTGGGGAACTCTGGGAGTTGAAGTCCACTCATCTTGCTGAGATTGACAAAAACTATTCTACAGTAAACCAAAATGGAAGTTTATCCAGTGGTTTATACTTTTTCAGTGAGTTACTCAGTATATTTATGTGAGAGCATTTTATGTAGGTTTAGTCAGAAAAAGATGCCTCCTACTCCGTAAATTGTTCTCCCAGGTAACTATGCATTTCACTGCAGCTTTAAATATTTCTTAATCCTGTTTTTGAACTCACGCATGAGCTGGGAAAATAGTTTATAACCATGTTCCAAAATAAAGTCTTTTGACAATGGGTGTTAGTATTCAACAAGATTGAGACCATAATCCCATCCCTTAATAACATTAAAACATCAGCTGAAAATCCAAAACTGCAGCTCAGGACCCCATAAAATAGAGGAATAGTTCCACCTTGAAAAGTCTAAGGAACCCCAGCCTGGTTCTTATTAACTGTTGCTTATAAATGTGTACCTTGTATAAATGTATAAATTTATGAAACGTTTATCCCACCTTTACTATTTTATAAGTAATAAGAGCCTTGGTGGCGCAGTGGTTATAATGCAGTACTGCAAGCTAACTCTGCTTACAGCCAGGAGTTCGATCCTGACGAGCTGAAGGTTGACTCAGCCTTCCATCCTTCCAAGATCGATAAAATGAGGACCCAGATTGTTGGGGGCAAGATGCCAACTCTGTAAACCGCTTCGAGTGGGCTGTAAGGCACTATGAAGCGATATATAAGTCTAGTGCTATTGCTACCTTTCCTTACTTTCCCACTTCCTTCCTTCCTTCCTCTCTCTTTCCCTCCCTTCCACTTTTTCTTCCAAGCTGTGGTAGAAGGAAGTGGTTAGAATGCCATATTGAACAGTAACTCTGCCCACTGCTAGGAGTTTGATCCTGACCGGTTCAAGGTTGACTCAGCCTTCCATCTTTCCGACCCAGATTGTTGGGGGCAAGATGCCGACTCTGTAAAACAGCTTAGAGAGGGCTGTACAAGCACTATGAAGCGGTATATAAGTCTAAGTGCTATTGCTAAGTGCTAAAAGTAACTCAAGGACACTGCAAATGCGGTTGTGTTGCCAAGCACCTGAAGTTCGGTTATGTACTGGGGAGGCAACCATTCTAACTTCAGAATCAGATCCTAAGTAGCCCCAAGGTACGTCTGTCATAACTTCGAACAGTCGCTAAGTGACCAGTTGCAAGTCAAGGACTACCTGTAATAAAAGTATGTTCTGACCTACATGGCCTTGGTTTCCTAGTCTGATCCTTGTTGGTCTGATACCCAGGAGGTTTACACAGTATCACAGTGTGCACAACAGCAGCCTTACTAGATGTCCTTGGAGTAGGAACCCGGAACAAGGAATCCTGTGAATGCAGGTAGTCCTCAACTTATGACCACCTTTGAACAATAAATTTCTGTTACTGAGACAGCGGTTAAATGAGTTTTGACCCATTTTATGACCTTTCTTGCCATAGTTGTTAAGTGAAACACTGCAGTCGTTACGTTAATAAGACAGTTGTTACTTGAGAGTGTCTTTCCCATTGACTTTGCTTGCCAGGTCGCAAAATGGGATCACATGACCCAGGGACACTGCAACTGTCATAAGTATGAACCAGTTGCCAAGCATCTGAATTTCGATCACGTGACCCAAGGAGGATGCTGCAACGGTCGTAAGTGTGAAAGACGGTCCTAAGTCACTTTTTCAGTGCCGTTGCAACTTTGAATGGTCAAAGTTACAACAAACTGTTGTACGTCGAGAACTACCTGCAGTCAGAAATGCGGTTGAAGGCCATTTTAGGTATAGGGCCAGGCCTCTAGCTTTCCTTTCAGCACAAGACCTCATATTCAGGAAGGCATTCGTTGACCAGAAGCCGCCGACCCAGAAGATACTCATCACGTGTGGCCACAAGGAGCCTCTGCTGAAGAGAGAGAAATTCCGCTGTGGGTGACTCATGGATGTTCTTAATGCAGCGACGCAGAGAAGACCAGATGGAAGCATCTTCAGTCTCAAGAGGTGCAAAGATATTTCCCAGCCCTTTTCCCCCTCATTCCTCATTCTCAGTTTGATGGGGGAGGATCTGCTCTACAAAATTAATCCAAAGGGCAGGAAAACGTTGAAATTCTCCTGGCTTTTTTTTTTTTTTTTTACATTTATTGAGTTGGTGAGGGATATCAACTAGGAGGCCGTCCTTGGCCAGCTTTGGCTAAACTAAAAAGGTACCTGAGGTCCATTTAGTTGGTCCTTTTTTTTTTTTTAATTTGATTTATATGCTGCCCTTCTCCGGGGACTCAGGGCGGCTTACAATGCGTTAAGCAATAGCCTTCATTCTTTTGTATATTTATACAAAGTCAGCTTATTGCCCCCACAATCCGGGTCCTCATTTCAACTACCGTAGAAAGGATGGAAGGCTGAGTCAACCTTGAGCCTTGGAGAGATTCGAACCAGCAGTAAATTGCAGGCAGCTGTGTTAATAACAGGGTGCTTAAACCACTGTACTATCAAAGCTCCTTGGATGGGTGATGAAGTGGAAAACCTAAATGGAGAAATAAAAATTATTTTGCCAAGACAATTAAATGGATACCTTTATATGGTGAAACTTGCTTCAAAGGAAGCTTTATTTACAGTTTACAAACCTTGCACTTTGAGCAACAAAGACGATTAGGGGACTAAAGGCTGAAACATATAAAGAACAGTTGCAGGATTTGGGGTTTGTCTAACTCTAGTCTAGTGAAAAGAAGGACTAGGGGTGACATGATAGCAGTGTTCCAATATTTGAGGGGCTGCCACAAAGAAGAGGGGATCAACCTATTCTCCAAAGCCCCTGAAGGCAGGACAAGAACCAATGGATGGAAACTAATAAAGGAGAGAAGCCACCTAGAATTAAGGAGAAACTTCTGACAGTGAGAACAATGAACCAGTGGAATAGGTTGCCTTCAGAAGTTGTGGGTGCTCCATCACTGGAGGTTTCTAAGAAGAGATTGTCTGGAATGGTATAGGGTCATGATGGTGAACCTATGGCACGTGCGCCAGAGGTGGCACGCACAGCCCTCTCTGTGGGCACACACGCTGTCGCCAACTGCTCTTCTGGTTTCCGGCACATGCATGTGTGCCGGCCAGCTGGTTTTCACGCATGCCAGAGTGCCAGAAACCCAAAGACCAGCTGGCATGCCCAGGGGTGAAATCCAAACTTTTTTACTACCGGTTCTGTGGGTGTGGCTTGGTGGGTGTGGCAGGGGAAGGATACTGCAAAATCTCCATTCCCACCACTCTGGAGCCAGCCAGAGGTGGTATTTGCCGGTTCTCCAAACTGCTCAAAATTTCCCCTACTGGTTCTCCAGAACCTGTCAGAACCTGCTGGATTTCACCCCTCGGTGCGCCCCAGGCAGCTGGTCTTCAGGTTTCGGAGGGCGCATGCATGCACGTTCTAGTTGGGCATTTGGTGCCGAAAATGGTTGCTGGTATTGGGTCTCCTGCTTGTGCAGAGGTTTGGACTAGAAGACCTCCAAGGCCCCTTCCCACTCTTGCTATTCAATGTTCTGTGATGTTCCTCTTTTGTTAGGGTCCCTTCTCTCCAAGGGTTTGCAGAAGTCTTGGGTTTCCCACACATCATTAAATCCCAAAGCAAGAAACTTGGGGATCCTCCTCCTTGGTGTTTGATCGTGGGGTCCAACCATCATTAGAGAAGTTCTGCCCTTTAGAACTGTCTCCTTCCCCTGGAGAAATCCATCTCCTAATTGCCCACAAAGAAGGTGAAGAATTTCAGAAGGTCCTTTGCAGCCAGCTCCATTTCCGCCTTCTCCTTTCCAGTCTTAGGGAAGCCCTGCCCCCCCCCCCGCATCTCAATCTGAGGATGTGGAAAGGTGAATCGCCCAGAAGCTTGAAATATTCAGCCAGATGCTCTCCAGATGCTTTCAGTTCCCATGCTTCTTCAGCCAGAATTGTTCACCACAAAGAGAGAGGACTATAGCAGCTGAAAGGCAACACATCTGGAGACCACTCCCCATGCCTAAAATAAGGAAGATTGCAGCATAAAATGCAAATAAGTGAAAGTCAGGTTTCTGGAGTGTGGAAGGGAAAATACAGGTAGTCTTCAACTTACAACATTTCGTTTAATAGCAATAGCACTTAAGACTTATATACACTACTCTACAGTGCTTTACAGCCCTCTCTAAGCGGCATCTTGCTCCCAACAATCTGGGTCTTCATTTTACCCATTTTGGAAGAAGGCTGGAACCTTGAGCCGGTGAGAATTGAACTGCTGGCAGTGGGCAGAATTGGCCTGCAATACTGCATTCTAACCACTATGTCACCATGACTCTGGTAATGACTTTACTTTACTTTATTTTGGATTTATATACCGCCCTACTCCCAAAGGACTCAGGGCGGTGAACAGCCAATAAGATAAAACACACATAATACAAAATTTAAAAACAATGTAAAAGCACATTAAATACTTTGGCCCATACAGATTAAAACACCCCTATTGTTTTAAAACAAATTTAAAATTAACAATTAAAAGGAAGTTAGGCCAGGCCAGCCTGTTGAAATAAAAAGGTCTTGAGGGCACGGTGGAAAGTGCGTAAATCCGGGATCCTCCGTATCTCCGGGGGGGAGCTCGTTCCAGATGGCAGGTGCCCCCGCAGAGAAGGCTCTCTCCCTGGGGGCTACCAGTCGAAACTGTTTGACCGACGGCACCCTGAGGAGCCCCTCTCTATGGGAGCGTACTGGGCGGTGAGAGGCTACTGGTGGCAGAAGGCGGTCTTGTAAGTACCCAGGTCCTAAGCCATGCAGCGCTCTAAAGATGGTAACCAAGACCCTGAAGTGCACCCGGAAGACCACCGGGAGCCAGTGCAGCTCGCGCAGGAGAGGCGTTACATGGGAACACCATGTGGCTCCTATAACCACCCGCGCGGCCGCGTTCTGGACCAGCTGGAGCCTCCGGGTGCTCCTCAAGGACTGTTTGAAGTTACAATGGCACTCAAAAAAAATTGACTTATGAACGTTTTTCGCACTTACGACTGTTGCAGCATCCCCCAGGTCCCATGATCAAAATTCAGACAGTTGGCTATTGACTCATATTTCTGACGGTTACTGTGTTCCCGAGTCACGTGATCCCCTTTTGCAACCTTCTGACAAGCAAAGTCAATGGAGGAAGCCAGATTCACTTAACGACCAGGTTACTAATTTATCAACTGCGGTGATTCACTTAACAACTGTGATAAGAAAGGTCATAAAACGGGCCAAAATTCACTTAGTTTCACTTAACAACAGGAATGTTGGGCTCCATTGTGGTGGTAAGTCGAGGACCACCGAGCCCACCGGCGACTCCCCTGGGGGAGCTGAGGGCCAGAGGGCGGGGAAGAGGCTGCCTGGAAGCTTCTCTTCCCTGGAGAACCTGGGGGGCTTCCAGAGGAATCTTCCGCCTTTTCTGTGATTGAGGCGGGGGAGGGGAGAGGGGGGTCTCTTGATGGACTCCCAGTGTATCTGCTCAGGGTGCCCGTAGCCGAAAACCGGGGCGCTGGACCGCTTGGCCTTTGGGGACGGACCACAACGCAGCGGAGACCCCCCCCCTCTTCCAGTTGCTCCCAGCGAGGGAAGAAGCAGGTGGGGAGGGGCGGCTGCGAAGATGGAGGCGCATGCGCCCTGGCCGCACTGCAGGGCTCGGCGAAGCCGCCGGGCTGTGGAGCGCGGTCGCGCGCCTACACCCACTCCCCCCCCCGCCCGCTGGAGCCGAGCCGCGTGCCCGCGCAGAGCCGCGCGCAGCCGAGGCGGCAGGAGCAGCTGCGAGAGCCGCGGGCGGGAGCTGAGACGCCGCCGCTGCTGCTGCTTCTGCATCCTGAACCGGCAGCCGCGGGCGAGAGCATGACAGCCGGGCGGCCGGGCAGCGGCGGCGGGAGCGCCGGCTCTTCTCCCTCCTGCCGCCGCGGCTGAGCCCGGCGCCGCCGCCCCCGGAGCCAGCAGGCAGGTGATCCGCGCGGCGTGGCCCCCGCCCCCCCCACGCAAGGCGAGCACCGCAGAGGGCAGCCCCGGGCAAGCCTGCTCTTGGCCCCTCCGCGCCCGGGCTCGGCTGGGACCGCGGAGGGGCGCCGGGCATCCCTCCGGAGGGAAGGGGCGCTGGCTGGCGGGTGGGGGTGGCAGCCGCGCTTGCCTTGCCCGAGTGGGCGGCTGCTGCGCTTGCCAAGGACCTGCGTGTCGTGCTGGGGGGGGGCAGAGTGGCGGGGGGGGGAGCGAAGGACGATGCCGAGAGGAAAAGCGCAGGGGCATCTTTAGGATTGCTCCACGCCCGGCGGGGCTCCCTTTGGCCTGGCATCCTTGGCCCCAGAGCCCCCCCTCCCCGGGCCTTAGGAGAGGCAGGGAGCGCCGTGGAGCATGTGCAGAGGGCCCGGGCGAGGGAGCGCCCGGGTCGGGCATGGTTGGCGAAGCGCGAGGCGGCTGCGATCCTGAGATGGGTTGGGAAGGGGGAGGGATCGCGGCTGCGAGTTGGATCGCCCGCTCGCTCGCTCGCTCGCTTTGCCGCTTGGCAGATGCCTCGGTTGGCGTGGGGAGGAGACGAGCGCAAGAGGACGCAGAGCCAAGAAATCAAAAATAAATTATGTGGGCGAAACATCCAGAGGTTCAGCCGCTGGGATCCTAAGAGGCCGAACTGAGAAAAGCTGAGACCTTCGCCCGACGAGGGGATGGGTTTTGCCTGCATCCAGCTGGGTCATTTTTGACCTCCCTTCTCCAGATGTGCCTGGCCTCTTCCAGAAGTGCTGTGGTGGCACCGTCCCTCCCCTGGGATTCCCCCTGTGTCTGGAGGATCTCCCCCCCTCCCCCCCTCAAGGGTGCTTTGGATCAGAGCTTCTCAGCCATGGCAAGTTGAAGATGTGTGGACTTCAACTTCCAGAATTCCCCAGCAAGCAGGGCTGTAGGCAAAATCCAGGTCTGGCTGGGGAATTCTGGGAGTTGAAGTCCATACATCTTCAACTTGCCATGGTTAGGAAGTACTGCTTTGGACCCTGAAGTGTGCATTTTTTTTTTTGCAACCTGTAGCAAGCCAGCCCTGCTGTGCATGAAGGAGTATGGGGGCGGGGGTGGCAGCCACTCCATCTGTCCGGTCCCAAATCCTCCTTAAGATGACATCACAGCATGGCTACCAACTCCAAGGATGAGTTCACAAAACCTGTTTGTCTATCTTAAATGCATTTGGGTAGCCTGAGACTTATAGCCTGGGCATGATTTTTGGTTATGCCGCTTTGTTAATTCAGATGTTAGGATTTTGTATGTTGTTGAAACCCAATTCATCAGTTGACAGTTGTTGTCTTCTTGGGGTGCATTTTCTTCCCTATCCTCACTGCAGACTGATTCTCTTGGGAAATTGGGTGTCAGGTTCTTGAGAAGCTGCTCACATTTGCTTGCCTGGCCAGCCAATTGATGAACTACAACAAGTAAGAGCCTGAGAGAGAAAAGAAGGGAGACCACCTCTCCTCCTAGTTTGAAGGACCTTGTTTGTTTCTAGGGGGTCTTGCAGCTTCCCATCATAACCACAGTGGGCCTCGGTTTCAGATGCAATCCTTCTCCAGTGCTGCCTGTGCCTAAATGCCCACATTTTCACACCAATATTGGTGAGGGTGTGGTGGTAGAACCATCTTGAGCTCATTTCTCTACCCCCCCCCCCAAGAGAAATTAATTTGGCTTCCTTCCTTCAAATGCATCGGCATACTCCAAATCTCATTTTCCTGAATTTCCAGTCCTTTGCAGCAGAAGAGGAAAGAACATCCCTTAATTTTATGAAGTAGCAGTTGTGAGCTTCAGTTCACTGTTCCTGAAGAACACGCTGCATCTCCTCAAGCTTATACAAGGGAAGGGTTGAACACCTTCCATCTAAAACTCCTACTTCGGAAAATGGATTTCTTTTATACTTTAAGAAAGAAAGTGGAATGGAGTGGAATGGAATGGAATGACAGAGTTGGAAGGGACCTTGGAGATCTTCTTGTCCAACCCCCTGCTCAGGCAGGAAACCCTACACCATTTCAAACAAATGGTTGTCCAGCCTCTTCTTAAAAACTTCCAGTGTTGAAGCATCCACAAATTCTGAAGAATTTGTTCCACTGATTAATTGTCCTCACTGTTAGGAAATTTCTCCTTAGTTCCAGGTTGCTTCTCTCCTTGGTTAGTTTCCATCCATTGCTTCTTGTCCTGCCTCCAGGTGCTTTGGAGAATACGTTGACCACCCCCTCTCCTTTGTGGTGGCCCCTCAAATATTGGAAGGCTGCTATTATGTTACCCCTAATCCTTCTTTTTATTAAATTAGGCATACCCAATTCCTGCAACCGTTCTTGATATGTTTTAGCCTCCACTCCCCTAATTTCCTGGTGACTCCTGCTTTTAATCGTGTGTTACTTGTCCATGTCTTCACACACACACAAGCCTGCTCATCTAGTGCGTATCCCTTTCCCCATTACAATTATGCAATCTAATCCCTACCCCCAATTAACATGATGAAAATAAATGCTCCTATCACTTTTCTGCTGTTGGAAATCCTGTAGATGTTTTATCTGAACATACAAATGATCTTTATCAATGTGATTTTTTTAAAAAAGTCAGAGGAACGGGGCTAAGGGATTAAGCGTCCCTTCAATCACAGTTATTGCTACTGCTCTGATCAAGCTCAGATTCCTCTCCTTCCCCAAATCCTGTGGGTATCTTAAAGAATAGCAGAAGTACAGTTAAAGATTAGTCACCTTGGTTTCCTCGGGGATCAGAAGTACGGCTGGCTGGAGAAACCCTCCTACTAGTTCTCATTCCATTGGATAAAATAGAATTTGCTTTAGAAATTCTCTCAAAGGAAAAGAGAGCCTGAGTGACGTCCTCCTGGGTGGAAAATGTTATTTGTGCACTTGCTTGGTGATATGGTGGCCAGCTGGGGTAAGTGGGTGGATTTGCATGTGAAGGTTACGCAATCTTCTCTGTGGTGGCCTGGAGCCTCTCTGGCTTCTCACATACCCATCATCCTTTTCTCTTTCAGGAGGAGCAGTGCAGGAAACAGAGACATTTTTGATGTTAAAAATAGGCATTTTAATTTTATTAAAAATAGACATAGACAGTAGCCCAGTACTGGTGTTGTTACCTAGTTGGGTAATGAAATGTCTGCAAGAAAACCACCCAAGTTCAGAGAGCACCAAGAACCCCTCAGTCCTCCTCCTCCTCCTCCTCTCTGCAAACCTCCCTCCCTTCTAGCATTGATGATGTTACCTAGTTTGGTAATGAAACATCTGCAAGAAAAACACCAAACTCAGAGAGCACCAAGGATCCCACGTTCAACCCTGAGCTGCAAATATTCTCTTTTATTGGTCAACATTGACATTTATTATCTACTGTGACTTTGGTCAGTTGAAACTTGCATAGAAAGGGTGTTTTTTTTTGTTTTTGTTTTTTAGCAAGAGAGAAACCAGATTATTAGTGTTATTCAGGGCAAATGTAACATTCCAAATTATATGTGGTCAGTTGGGACACGTTTTGGCCAGATGCCACAAAGGCATCTGAGTTGAGCTTTACCCCATAGTGCAGGGCCAGGACACTAGTGGAGCACGATATGTATGCTTGTTTTGTGCTGCAAGATAGTTTTGTGGGGAGACTCAGACATTTTTAATTAGTTATTGCCTTACGGCTTTTATGTTGTGTTATTTTACGCCTCGGTTTTATTAGCTTCCTAGAGTTATTTGCTTAAGCTGAGCAGCCTTATGCATTCGGAAATAAATAAGTGCAAAAGGATGTTTTTGCTGGGCTGTGCAGGCTTGGGTCTGTAATCTAGGAGTTACTTTACGAACCAACATACTGTTGCATGTAGCCTGCTAACTCAGAGCTAGAGGCAGTGTCTTCACATACACTTAAGCTCCCTGCCTTCCCTCACATTCACTAAAGTCCAAGAGAAATCTTCCCAAGGGACATTTGCAATCATGCAAATGAGCATTGCCCTTCTCCAATAGTTCCTCTTCTTTGCAGAAACATTCCGATAAATTCTCGGCCCAGAAATTGGATGGAGAATTTTGTGAAGCTGTTCATGTCAGCTTCTAATCAAAGTCATTAATTCCTCTGAAGACAGTATAAACTCTGGATCTCAGTGGAAGCAGAATCTGGATGCAACAGAGCGCTCTGTATTCTGCACTTCTCTGTGTTAGAAATGGTAGAGAATATTTGTAGCTCGGGTGGTAGATTTAGGCAGAGATTTGCCCTCCGAACTTGTTGCTTGGCTCACGTATGTTTCGTTACCAAACTAGGTAACATTTTCAGTGGGGGTGTTTTTGGGTGAAGTGTCTTGTTCGTTTATATAGATCCTTGGTTGGTCTTGTGACCGGTTGAGTCACAGGACTGATTGAATCAGAGGACTGGTCTCTCTGTGTATAAAATCTCATTTATTTATTTACAAATGTGTAAAATGCATAAATCACACACATACATAAAGTCTCATTCACACTTTACACATGCATAAAGTTCCAAAAACCCACATGCCTATGTAAAATCCCATTTGGATTTAATGGACACTCTGATTTAATGGACATCTGTTAATTTGATGTCCTACTGTGTAAGTTTTTGGAAAATTACGAGGGGGGCACTGTTGCTCTGTCTGTCATCTCAGTTCCTCCAAGAGATCTAACTGGCTACTGTAGAGACACAGTGCTGTGGCCGTAGACTTGGTCCAGGCGAATTCTTCTTTAGTTATCAATCTCCAATAGCATTTATTAGCTTGGCGTGGAAATGCAATTATTATTATGTTGAAGAGGGCAACTGAAGTGTGAAAGGAGACAAACTGTGCTCTGACGCAGATCATTGGCTCTGCTCCCACATAACTGAATGGATACTCTTGATCTGGGCATTTGTCCTGAACACAATTCAGCCTTCCAAAGAGGAGGCGGGGTTATTTTTTCCCTGCAAACAGATCATCAAGTCAGCAGGTCATTCTCCATCAACTGCAATGGGGCACATGTGTGCCCCAGTAGATCCCTTTTAGATAGTCACCCTCTGCTGTCCTGGGAGCCTGGATAGTGAGAAAGAGCTGTGTGCTCATCCTTAAGGAGCTGCACCAGTCCCTTGGTGTTTGTGCTGGAATAGTACAATGTCAGCAGCCTCCTAGAGTGCCTCAACAATGAGTGTGCTTACAGAGCAAACCCCGTGCAAGTAGAGTACGTGTTCGGTGAGATGATGATGAAGCCAGGGCTGTCATTAGCCCTTTATGGACCCAGGGTAGGCAGCTGATTTTCTGATGCTCCTTATCCTTTGGAAAACCACATTAAGGTGATTGAGGATACTTCTCAGACTTTAGGAATCCTACTTCAGAAATTTCACCCACCACTCAGTTGGACAAAAGCTGATACCCAACAGTATTGAAATGTGAGGAGCTTGGTGTTCTCTAAGCTTGGTTGCTTTCTTGCAGACATTTCATTGCCCAACTAGGTAACCTCATCAGTGCTATTGAGTGTGAGGTTTATATGTTGGAGGTTTGACCTCTCAGTCTAGGGATTGAAACAGCCAAGAATAGAAGAGGAGCAACACGGTGGGCAGGAGAACAAGAAGACCAAGCTCTCATCAGTGAGCTTGTAATTCTGTTAGAAATATCGAATCTGGGATTGGCATGACCTTTATCTAGCCTCCTGTTCAAAATCTGACTTTGACAGATGGCTGTTGCTAATTTCTGCTGAAATATTTCTCATGAAAGATAGTCACTATTTTCTGGATTAACAGTTTGGTCATCAGAGTGGACAGGCAGCTTCTTCGAAGGCAGAGATGGGCAACTATTACAATTTTATGACCTGTGGAGTTGAACTCCCAAACTTCCTGAGCCAACATAGCTCAGGAATTCTAGGAGTTGAAGTCTGTAAGTTGTAAACTTGAAATCGTAAAGTTGCCATTGTCACACATACACATACACACAAAACACACACCAGTTCTAAGGCATAGTGACCAGCCTTAGGAGCCCTGGGTGATGCCCAAAACATCCATTAGGCTTGCAAACCATCACACGTCGGTTTCATTGGGGATATTTAAGAGGCAAAACCAGGGCCTTCAGGCCTTAGGTTCCCAATTCATCTCTTAAGAATTTTCCACATTTATCGCTCCTCTCAAACTGGGTATTTTTTTCAGAAGTGGGTGTTAACAACAAAATTGGTGCTTTGTCCTAGTGCAATTTAAGGGACCATTTTGGCCTCTTAGACTTAAGGCTGCCATATCTGGGCTGCGGAAATCAAAACCACCAGCAGAGGGCAGAAAATAGTTAAAGTCTTTGGCATCTTTCTGCTGGCATCTAGTGGTCATATTTGGTTTTGCAATCTAGATATGGTTCCCCTCTCCAAACCTGCAACTTTACAAAAAAGGTTCAACAACCTATCAGGACTTCAGTAACCATCATCATCCTCATTTGCAGGAGGAGCAGCAGCTCCAAAGCACTTGGATATAATAGGAATGGACAGAAACTCAACCTATCCATTGCAAAATATTGTATTATTTGAAAAGGTAGTCCTTGACTTATTTTTTTTTATATTGAATTTCTATACCGCCCTACTCCCGAAGGACTCAGGGCGGTGCACAGCCATGAAATAAAACACATAAATATACAAAATTTAAAATCGAATAAAATGAATTAAATAAATTTGGCTGAATTAATATCCAATTTAAAATACCCATATTTTAAAATCCATTAAAAATTTAGAATTTACACTTAAAAGGGGGAAGATTTAGGCGAGGCCAGCTTGATGAAACAAAAGCGTCTTCAACTCGCGGCGGAAGGTGCGCAGATCCGGAATCCTCCGTATCTCTGGGGGGAGCTCATTCCAGATCGTCGGTGCCCCCACAGAGAAGGCTCTCCCCCTAGGGGCCGACAGCCGACATTGTTTGGCCGACGGCACCTGGAGGAGCCCCTCTCTGTGGGAGCGTACTGGTCGGTGGGAGGCTGTTGATGGTAGTAGGCGGTCCCGTAAGTAACCAGGTCCCAAGCCATGGAGCGCTTTAAAGGTGGTAACCAAAACCTTGAAGCACACCCGGAAGACCACCGGGAGCCAGTGCAGCTCGCGCAGGAGAGGTGTTACATGGGAGCTCCATGTTGCTCCCATAACCACCCGCGCGGCCGCACTCTGCGCCAGTTGGAGCCTCCGGGTGCACCTCAAGGGGAGCCCCATGTAGAGAGCATTACAATAGTCCAGACGAGAGGTGACGAGGGCATGAGTGACTGTGCGTAACGAGTCCCGATCTAGAAAGGGACGCAACTGGCGAATCAGGCGAACCTGATGAAAAATCCTCCCGGTCACGGCCGTCAAGTGCTCTTCTAAAGACAGCCGTGAGTCCAGGAGGATGCCCAAGTTACGAGCCCTTTCTGTGGGGGCCAATGATTCGCCCCCAATAGCCAGCGATGGCGCCAGCTGACTATATCGGGACGTCGGAAACCACAGCCACTCGGTCTTGGATGGGTTGAGCCTGAGCCCGTTTCTCCCCATCCAGATCCGCACGGCCTCCAGGCACTGGGACATCACTTCAAGGGCATCGTTGGGGTGGTCTGGGGTGGAGATGTACAGCTGGGTGTCATCAGCGTACAGATGGTACTTCACCCCGAAACCACGGATGATCTCGCCCAGCGGCTTTACATAAATGTTGAACAGAAGGGGCGAGAGAACCGATCCCTGCGGCACCCCACATATAAGGGGCCTCGGGGTCGATCTCTGCCCCCCTGTCAACACAGACTGCGACCGGTCAGAGAGAAAGGAGGAGAACCACCGTAAAACGGTGCCTCCCACCCCCAACCCTTCCAGCCGGTGCAGCATGATACCATGGTCGATGGTATCAAAAGCCGCTGAGAGGTCTAACAGGACCAGGACAGAGGAACAACCCCTGTCCCGAGCCCTCCAGAGATCATCAACCAACGCGACCAATGCCGTTTCCGTGCTGTATCCAGGCCTGAAGCCTGACTGGAACGGATCTAGATACGACGCTTCATCCAGGTACTGGGGTAGCTGTCGCGCAACCACACTCTCAACAACCTTCGCAACGAAGCAAAGGTTGGAGACTGGACGATAATTAGCCAATACTGCCGGGTCCAGGGAAGGCTTCTTGAGGAGAGGCCTCACCACCGCCTCTTGCAAGGCGGCGGGAAAGACACCCTCACCCAACGAAGCATTTATAATCCCCTGGAGCCAGCCTCGCGTCACCTCCCGGGAAGCCAGCACTAACCAGGAGGGACACGGGTCCAACAAACATGTGGTCGCGTTCAATCTACCCAGAATCCTGTCCACGTCATCTGGGGTCACAGGATCAAACTCATCCCAGATAACAGTCTCAAGACCTCAAGACTTATGACCCCAATTGAGCCCAGAAGTTCTGTTACTAAGTGAAACATTTGTCAAGTGAGTTTTGCACCATTTTACAACTTTTCCTGCCACATTTGTTAAGCGAATCACTGTAGTTGTTAAATTAGGAAGACTGTCATTAAATGAATCTAGCTTCCCCATTGACTTTGCTTGTCAGAAGGTCATAAAAGGGGATCACATGATGTCGGGACCAGGGGTGGTATTCACTTACCTTCGCTACCGGTCCGCAAATGTGAGTGCGCATGCTCAGGGCCTTCTGCACATGCACAGAGCATCAAAAACTTAGATAAATGGGACGTGATTATGTCTGGGCGGGTGAGCAGAGCCTCCCACAGGCGTCGCTACTGGTTTGCCCAAACCGGATAGAACTGGCTGAATACCACCACTGGTTGGGACACTGCAGCCGTCATAAGTATGAACCAGTTGCCAAGCATCCAAACGTAAATTACATAACCATTGGGATGCTGCAATAGTCATAAGTGTGAAAAATGGACATAAGCCCCTTTTTTCAGTGCTGTTGTAACTTCAAACGGTCAGCAAATGACCTTTGGTAAGTCGAGGACTGTCTGTATTATGTTGCAAAAATATCTCTTAACTATCCTGGATCCTTGGGAAGAATCCCACAATCAACAATACCAAATCCAGACAGAACTTTCTGCTAGGCAGAAATAGCAAGAATGTTCCCCCTCCCTGGCGCTTAGCTAAAAGCCAGGCTCTTGAAATGTCTAGAAGTTGATTAGGGTTTTTTTTTATCTGCTAAGACGAAGGGGTGGGGGAGCACCATCTGCTACATCAGGGGTCTCCAACCTTGGCAACTTTAAGACTTGTGGACTTCAACTCCCAGAATGCCTCAGCCAGCAAAGCTTTGCTGGCTGAGGCATTCTGGGAGTTGAAGTCCACAAGTCTTAAAGTTGCCAAGGTTGGAGACCCCTGTGCTACATGACTGTCCTCTAAATTTAACTGATGTAGAAGCAGGGGTGAAATCCAAAATTTTTCCCTACTGGTTCTGTGGGCGTGGCTTGGTGGGCGTGGCAGGGGAAGGATATTGCAAAATCTCCATTCCTACCCCACTCCAGGGGGAGGATACTGGAACATCTCCATTCTCTCCCCTCCTGGGGGAAGGATACTGCAAAATCTCCATTCCCTCCCCACTCTGGGGCCAGCCAGAGGTGGTATTTGCCAGTTCTCTGAACTACTCAAAATTTCCGCTACCGGTTCTCCAGAACCTGTTAGAACCTGCTGGATTTCACCCCTGAGTAGAAGTCTTCTCTGGGCTTCTAGCTATTGGTATTCCATAAGAGCATTTAACTTCCGATGTGTGTCTCTAAATCTTGATCCGAAGCTCCCCAGGTTGGTAGCTTCTAACTTTTGTGTCCTTCAAGGCCTCAAGAAAGATTTGTGGGTCGTGTGACAAAATAATTTCTATATCCCAAATCTGTTCATGGCCTGGTGATTGGTCTTCTCTCCTCCTGTGTTTCTCCTTAATTGTTCCAATCAGTATCTCTGGCTTGATGTTTCCCAGAGGTGTAGAACAGCATTCTCCATCATTTGTCACATTAGTGAGGGATAAATTGTAGTTCAGTCCAGATTACACAATGAAAGCCTAGATCAGTTTTCTCCAATGGGGTGTTTTTCCGTGTGCTTGACTGCAGCTCCCACAATCCCAAGCAAACCATGGACGATCCTGCTGATTCTGAAAGAGAGAGAGAGAGAGAGAAAGAGAGAAAAGAAAGAAAGAAAACTTTGTTTCTTAATGCAGGCAGTCCTTGATTTACAACCATCCTAGCCTCCCTACCATCATTTGTTGAAAATTTGGGCACGTGTAACTGGTGTGAGTTTACAACAGTTGCCGTGTCCCAGGGTCATGTGAGCACCATTTGTGACCTTCCCAGCTGGCTTCCAACAGGCAAATTCAACATGGGAAAGCAGATTCATTTAAGGACTGCCTGGTTCATTAAACAACTGCAGTGATTTGCTTAATGACCCATGGCAAAAAAGTAGTAAAATTAGCTGCGACTCACCTAATAACTGTCTTGTTTAGCAGTGGAAATTCTGGTCCCAGTTGTGAACATAATTCAAGGATTACTTATATTTTGAAAATAAATTAGTTAGAGCTTTAGTGCCGAGCAGTTTTATTAACTTTCATCTGGTTCTCAACCACAAGAGCCAAGATTAATAGCTAGCACACTCTACCCAGGTTACAGGTAGATGAAGGATCATAGCTTACTCTCTAAATATTTCAATGAAGCTGCTCACACTGGCTGGAAAACAGGCAAGGGTGTCTCCAGTTTTAGTTCAGGAAAAACATGTAGAAGTATTGCTGTGGGAGTCTAGAATAGCCAAAGAATCAAGTGGACTCTGGAAGAACCTTTTCTGGCTAAGAAAAGCTTTTGTGAACTACAATTCACTTCGTTGGATGCAGCTCTTGAAAGCGTCTGCTTTTTAATAGATTTGAAGAGGTTAGTTGCAAAAAAGGGCTACCAGACTTCTGAATTCAGGGAAAGAGTTGAGTGTTTCTCAATCTTAGTGACTTTAAGACCTGTGGACTTCAACTCCCAGAATTCTCCAACCAGCTGAATGCTTAGGTCTTAAAGAAATGCTGCCTTAGTCCAACTGATGCAGTGTAGTTACATCGGGCTATAACTCCATAAGAAAGAAGATAAATAAGCATCAAGTTGTGTGAACATTATCAAGAAGCAATGGATGGAAACTAATCAAGGAGAGAAGCAACCTAGAACTAAGGAGAAATTTCCTGACAGTTAGAACAATTAATCAGTCAAATTGCTTGCTTTCAGAAGTGTGACTGCTCAAGTGGGACATGCAGAAGATCGGGTTGTTACCCAATACGATGATGGAAATTAATAATCCTGATGAAACCCACAATTATTATTATATGGAATATAATTATAATGTCACTCGGGTGGTTGTTTTTACTTTTATATATATAAGAAGATGTTTACTATTGATGGGGGCAGATATGATTGGAGATCTTGAATAAACTGTTGCATTAGCAAGCTATATTACCCTATTATGGATGTTGGTTTTAACAATCCAGTGGAAAGACTTCAAGAAGATATTATATGGACTATAAATTTAAAGTTATTGTCTTTTCTTTTTTTATTTAGATATAATGGAATATATATATATATATATTTTTAAGTAGTGTGGGCAGTGAATTAAAGATATCAAGAATTGTTGTGTATGGTAAATTTGTAAGACAGTGGGTGAATAAGCTAGCTACAGACTGATTAGTTTAAGAAAAGGGATTTTTAAGTGATACATTTAGGGGAGTGGAGGAAATGGATAGAGTGGAATAAATGTTAAATTAGATTTTATGGGGAGCCCGCTTTGAAATGTTATTAAAGTAGGACTTATCGTATAGTTTTAAAGTGGAAGGTGGTTTTGAATTGTTGCAATAATGTATAGATATAAAACACTATTATGCTAAATTAGAAGTTATTTTATAATAGTTATAGTATAATGTGTTTGGGTTTTTTTGTTTTTTTTCTCTTCTTCTTTTCTGAAATGTATGGATAAAGGGGGATTTATAATACTTTTAGTAAGTAAAGGTCAGTATTTTGAGGAGGGAGTAAGTAATCTGTTATGAATTAGGGGTTTTTTTTGTTACGAAGAAGTCACAGGGGGGGAAGGGTGGGGAGGGGGGGTTAGGGAGGGGGGGAGGGGGGGGAAAAAGGGGGAAAAATTTGTATTTGAAAACCTTTTCAATAAAAAAAAAAAAAAGAAGTGTGACTGCTCCATCACTGGAGATCTTTAAGAAGAGACTGGACAGCCACTTGTCTAGAATGGTAGAGTCTCCTGCTTGAACAGGGGTTGGACTAGAAGACCTCCAAGGTCCCTTCCAACTCTGTTAGTCTATTAAGCCTTTAGAGAAGACTGCTTTAAGGGAGTGAGACAACAATATCTCTCCAGCCCTATGCACAGACCATCAATCAGCTTCCATCAGCTCTAGGAATGAAGCAGATTGACATTAGATGCAGGGATTTTTCAAAGGTGGTGGCCCGACTTGATTTTCTGCTATTGAAAAATCGTTTGTCTTCCTGTTTTGCTTTCAAGCAATATCTCAGAAGTCCATTTGTCATGGATGAGGAGGATGCATCTTTAAATGGATGGCCCTTTTGCGTTTGGGTTTCCCGTTAAAATTTCTGCTTGCTTTGCTTTCTCGGTTATTCATTCTCTCAATTTTGCCTCTGTGTCTCTTTGCATGTTTTTTTTTAATAAGGTGGCAGCTGCTTTGGAAATCTCCACTAAGAGAAGCATAATAAAAAATCTTCTCAATAAGGAAACAGGATGTCTTATCAAGGGTTTTTTTTTTTATGTCTTTGCGTCCTGGTGACTGCCTGGACTAGTCAATGAGAACAATTAATCAGAATAGCAGAATAACAGAGTTGGAAGGAACCTCCTGCTCAAGCAGGAGACCATTTCAGACAAGTGACTGTCCAGTCTCTTCTTAAAAACCTCCAGTGGTGAAGCACCCACAACTTCTGAAGGCAACTTCTGTTCCACTGGTTAGTTGTTCTCACTGTTAAGAAATTTCTCCTTAGTTCTAGGTTGCTTCTCTCCTTGATTAGTTTACATCGGTTACTTCTTATCCTGCCCTCTGGTGCTTTGGAAAATAAGTTGACCCCTCTTCTTTGTGGCAGCCCCTCAAATATTGGAACACTACTATCGTGTCACCCCTGGTCCTTCTTTCTACTAAACTAGAAATACCAAAATTCCTGCAGCCGTTCTTCATATGTTTTAACCTCCAGCCCTCTAATCATTTGTGTTGCTCTTTTTTGCACTCTTTCCAGAATGGAAGAAAAAAAAGAGTGCAACAGCTTGCCTCTCACAGTTGTGGCTGCTCCATTGCTGAAAGTCTTCAAGAAAAGATTGGACAGCCTTTTGTTCGGGAGGCGATAAGATCTCCTGCCTTGGGCAGGGCGTTGGCTAGAGAAGATCTCTAACGTCCCGTCCATCTCTGTGATTCCCAGTTTCTAGTCTGGTGCCTTAACCACTATACCAGACTAGCTCTCCTTATCCAGAATAATCCCAGTTAAATAGCCTGGTTCAATCAAAATGAAATTGTAAAGTCATCTTCCCAAATCCAGAGCTCTCCATATCTGGGGAAACTACAGCTTCCAGTCAGTGGGTGGCCCCGTTGGTGCTGGGAAGTAACACAGCTTTTGTTTAAATTGGTATTAGGATCCTTTACATGAATGCCAAAATACCTGGCCTATGCAGACTTTCTATAAAGCCTACTCAGTACTCTTGTAGGATTCGTAGCACTTCAGATTACTGGTTTAAATGCTACTCATGCCTGCATTTGATTTTCCAAGAGAAACTAGCATGCCATGATAGGATTTATGTGATTTTGTATGCTTTTTAAACTTAGTATGCTTAATACGCAGCCAGTGTGATTTGTAGATGTTGTGTTATGGCTTAATACTATATATACACTGGGCCGCTGTGACTTCTTCAAGGCGCCATTAAAGTAAACACGGTTTAGTGTGATACGTGAGTCCAGATAAATTCCACCCTGTCTCCGCAGCAGTGTGACCCGGTCTTCTTTTTGCCAGGTGTTCTGGCAGTCTTTCATTTTTTAGAAAAAAAGGGAGCTGGTTCTATCAACATTTATCACCTCATTTAGTGAACTTCTCTTTGGGGGCCATATTTATTTAGAGGAATAAGAATAGAAGGCCATAATCGGCAGTTATTTTCTGTTTTTCAAAACATGCTGGAGCAGATTCTGCTAAGATCTGGTAGAAATCAAGACTTGAATATGGATTTATACACACACACACACACACACACACACACACACACACACACACACAAATACACACCCACCTGCGTTCCCTCCAAAATAAGACCGGGTCTTATGTTCTTTTAGGCCCCAAAATAAGCACTAGGGCTTATTTTCAGAGAGTGCCTTACTTTTTCCCCATGTACCGGAGGCCCACTTTTGCTTCCTTGTGGCGGGGCAGGAGGCTGTGGGGCACACCTGTGCTGCTGCCACAAGGTGGAGGGGGTGGAGCTGCACCACATGCCCCACACCAGCTTACCTCAGGGCCCCTGCAGCCAGGCCACCCACACCTATAAACCTGCCTCGCGACAGGTTCAACAGTCCTGTTCAGCAGGACCCCATATGGCTACTGGCCTACTTCTTCTGTTTGCTCGTGGCTGCAACAGAGCAGGAGATTGAGTGATACACTGGTACCACTGCCATGAGGTGAGGCAAGGGATGGAACTGCCCCACGCACCCTGCATTGACTTACCCAGGGCCCCCGCAGCCAGGCCATCCACGCCTCGACACCTACCTCGCCTCATAGCTGCCACACCACCATCCTGCTCAGCCTCCTGCTCCATTGTGGCCACAAGCAAGCAGAAGAAGTGGGCTGGTGGCCACATGGGCTCCTGCTGCACATGTCTGCCAGTGCTACTGCTGCGAGGCAGGTGTTGGGGCATGGATGGCCTGGCTGTGGGGGCCCTGAGGTAAGCCAGTGTGGGGCATATGGGGCAGCTCAACCACCATCCCGCCTCGCCTCATGGCCATAGCACCACAAGCAACCAGATGGAACAGCCGGGCAGCCAGGCAGACTCTTAAGTAGGGCTTATTTTGGGGGCAGTGCTTATGTTAGGTGCAAGTATAAAAAAAAACACTAGGTCTTATTTTTGGGATAGGTCTTATTTTTAGGAAAACGGGGTATATAAGACATCCTGTGATAATAAGCCCAATCAGGCTTTTGAGTGCATGGTTATAAGGTCATGCGCTTATTTCAGGGTTCAAAAAAATATAAGACAGGGTCTTATTTTCGGAAAAACATGGTGTGTATATATATATATATATATGGTTGGTTTGGTTTATGGTTTATTTGATTTGTATACCGCCCTACTCCCGAAGGACTCAGGGCGGTGAACAGCCAACAATAAAATACATAAATACAAAAAATTTAAAAACCAGATAAAATCAAATTAAATCATTTTGGCCCAGACAGATTAAAACACCCCAATAATTTAAAAACAGATTAAAATTTACATATTTAAAAAGGGAAGAAATTAGGCCAACCCTGCCTGATGGAATAAAAAGGTCTTCACAGCACGGCGGAAGGAGCGCAGATCCGGGATCCTCCGTATCTCCAGGGGGAGCTCATTCCAGATGGCAGGTGCCCCCACAGAGAAGGCTCTCCCCCTGGGGGCCGCCAGTCGACACTGTTTGGCTGACGGCACCCGGAGGAGTCCCTCTCTATGAGAGTGTACTGGCCGGTGGGAGGCTATTGGTGGTAGTAGGCGGTCCTATATATATATATATATATATATATATATATATATATATATATATATATATATATATAGAGAGAGAGAGAGAGAGAGAGAGAGAGAGAGAGAGAGAGAGAGAGAGAGAGAGAGAGAGAGAGAGAGAGAGAGAGGGAGAGAGAGAAGACCTCCATATTCCTATTCTTCTGTAAGGCTTTGAAGACCTGGTTTTCTCCCCAAGCAGTAGAAGAACATTAGAATAATAACACATTAGAAGGTTGACTTGGCACCAGGTCTTTGTTGCTTTTAATGTTTTAATGGGTTTGGTTTTATAGTTTTAATGTGATGTTACGTGTCTTTCGGTCTTTGATTGGGAGCTGCCCAGAATTGGTTGAAAGATGGGCAGCTACATAAATGGAATGAATGAATGAATGAACAATTGAACGAATGATACTATTCCCCTCCTGATTACTGCAGTGGGACAATCAACAAACAACATGCAGTCAAGCTTGTTTTCTTCTCTAAATGTTTAGCAATCTAAAACCTTCAGACTGTGGACAATAATAAGCTCAAAGAAACCTTTTGACTTGTTTGTCTTATAGACTTGTGAAATATGTCCTTGAATCTATCACCTAGTTTCTTTTAAGTTGCTGGATATTGAATAGAACCATTCTCTCTGTGTGAGAAACCTTCTCCCTCCTCCTCCTCCTCCTCCTCCTCCTCCTCCTCCTGATATTTTGTTTTGATATCCTTAAACCCAGATGTTCTCTAAGCAGCCTGCTGGATCTTTCTAAAGGGAAAAGCAGCATTTCTGTAGTTGAAATATTTAAGACGAGATACAAAAAAAAATATTACAGTACTAGAATATTTGGGCTTCTCTTTTCCAAAATATTGGCATCTGTGGCTACAGAATGTAAAGTTTTCTCCCACCTGATCTGCTTCTTTGATTTATTTGCTTGTTTGCATTAAAGGCTTCTAACTTGCCTTCCTATTAAATACAAGCAAAGCAAAACAAATCAGTGACATGGCAAACACGTCCTATCAGACTTCAAGCTTCAAAAGATGCCAACCACATCACAAGTATAAATTGTCTGCAAAGTTGCAGCAACAAAACAAAACAAAACAGCAATGTGAGCATTGCAGAGCCATTTGAAACAGGTGGCTTTTTAAAGCCGTTTTAAATGCCACCAGCAAAAGGAGCCCACGCAGGTCCCTTGGGAGGGCAGGTGTTGTGTCCACCACTCAGCCATCCTTGGTCTCTCTAGGCAGGGGCCTTTCTGGGAAGGACATCTTCCTTTTGCGTTTTCAGCTAATCTTCCAAATCAGAGATTTTCCAACTTTGGCAACTTTAAGACCTGTGGACTTAAGACATGCAGTCCTAGGTTGCATTAACAGAGGGATAGAAGTAGAGTGTTAGTATTGCTTTAAGGCCTTAGTAGTAAGACCACACTTAGAATACTGCATCCAGTTTTGGTTATCATGATATAAAAAAGATGTTGAGGCTCCAGAAAGAGTGCAGAGAAGAGCAACAAAGATGATTAGGGGACTGGAGGCTAAAACATATGAAGAACAGTAGCAGGAATTGGGTGATGGGTATGTCTAGTGAAAAGAAAGGCCTAGGGATGATATGATAGCAAAGTGGTCTAATATTTGAGGGACTGCTGAAGAGGAGGTCAACCTATTCTCCAAGGCACCAGAAGGCATCACAAGAAGAAATGGATGGAAGCCAATGAAGGAGAGAAGCAACCTAGAACTAAGGAGAAATTTCCTGACAGTGGGAACAATCAACAGTGGAAAGACTTGCCTCCAGAAGTTCTGGGTGCTCTATCACTGAAGGCTTTTAAGAAGAGACTGGGACAGGCCATTTATCTGAAATGGTATGGGGTCTCCTGCTCAAACGTGGTTGGACTAGAGACCTTCTAGGTTCCTTCCAAATCTGTTACTGTGTTATTCTGTTAACTTTCAGAATTCCGAGATCAGCATGGGAGTTGAAGTCCACAAAGTTGTCAACTTTCCTTCCTCTAAGCCAGGGATCTCCAAACATGGCTGGCTGCGGAATTCTGGGAATTGGAGTCCACAAGTCTTAAAGTTGCCAATGTTGGATATTGCTGATCACCAGCATCCAAGCTAAATAACACACAAGATTTTTTTGGGTGTGTGTGTGTGTGACATGCGGTCCATCAAAAAACTATAGCCAATAATATCTGATCCAGGGGTGGGTTCTACTTACCGTTACTACTGGTTTGCAATGGGGCCCTGCACGCACCTTTGCTTTGCTCGCGCGCACGCACGCTCTTCTGCACATGTGCAGAAGCGTTCTGATAACGTCGGGGTTGGTGGGCGGGGCCTCCCACCGGTTTTTCTACCAGTTCTATAGAACCGGTGCGAACTGGGGGCAACCCACCACTGATCTGATCCGTTGGCAGAGATTGGACCTTCTGCGTATGATTTACCATGGAGTTACGGTTGGAGAAGATTGCAGGCCATTCACTCATGCCAGCAGAATTTTAATGAGTAGGGAAAGCAACCTTAACCGATCCATATGTCTTTGCCTTGGCAGAAAATTTAATTTTTGTTCTGGCGCATGAAGAGGAATCCCAAATTACAGCAGGTCTCTTCTGTCTTTAATCATTCATCAAATGTCTTTCTTGCCTTTCCTCTTGTCCCCCTGAGGACTCAGGCTGGCTGCTGAAAAAGCACAAAATAGAAAGATATAAGGGAATTGTTTGAAAGGAACAAATTAGAATCCATCCATATGCTCAGCAGCGAGAACTAAATAACAGCACCCAGCAAATTCAAATTTAGCTCAGATGCATTAGCTTCCATGTTGGTCTTGGATGCCTTTGTCCATCTATGGAAATACAGATAGCCCTTGACTTATGATCACAATTGAGCCCAAAACTTCTATTGCTAAGCGAGACAGTTGTTAAGTGAATTTTGCACCTTTTGCCCCATTTTACAATTTTGCTTGCCACAGTTGTTAAGCAAATTTGTTAACCCAAACTAGTAACATCGTCAATGCTATCATTGCAGCACTGATGAAGTTACCTAGTTTGGTAATGAAATGTTTGCTAGAAAAGTACCAAGCTCAGAGAGCACCAAGGACCCCTCAAAATAAATAGTGTTACTGGCATGTTCCTGGCAGGACTGGGCAAAAGATGCCAGGAGGCTGCATCAAGAGTCCATACTGGACTCTCCAGCAGGGTCACCCAAGACACAAAGTTCTACCCAGCTAAAGCAAACAGACGCTCGTATTGGCCAGTAGTGATGACAGAAGGTGCTGGAACTGGAGGATCACTTTAAGGACAATGGAAGAGCATCATTTCAGACTGTGCGGGACTGATAACTCCTTCTCCACTCCTGTTTTACCAAGAAATGCCAGAGATACCCTACATTCAGTCCCTAGTCATCTCACGGCTGGGTTACTGTAATGCTCTCTACATGGGGCTACCTTTAAAGAGCATTGGAAGCTACAGCTGGTGCAGAATGCAGCTGCATGGATAGTTTTGGGGTGCCCCAGAATGGCCCCCATAACTCCACTGCTCTGTGAGCTGCATTGGTTGCCAGTCTGCTTCTGGGTGCAATTCAAGGTGCTGGTGATCACTTTTAAAGCCCTTCCTGGCATCCAGGTTACTTGAAGGACCCTGTCACCACATGGGGATTGGCCAGTCTCACTTGTGCCAGCAGAGGAGGCCTCCTGTGGTTCCCCTCAGCCCAATTATTCCAGCTGTTGGGGTCCAGGTGAAGGCAGTGGTGAAATCCAAATTTTTTTACTACTGGTTCTGTGGGTATGGCTTGGTGGGCATGGCAGGGGAAGGATACTGCAAAATCCCCATTC
Organism: Pantherophis guttatus; assembly: GCF_059756535.1. NCBI lineage: Eukaryota > Metazoa > Chordata > Lepidosauria > Squamata > Colubridae > Pantherophis > Pantherophis guttatus. Next base: position 4,494,986 of record NC_142074.1, read on the forward strand.
CCTCCCCACTTCTGGGGGACAGATATTGCAAAATCCCCATTCCCACCCCACTCTGGGGCCAGCCAGAGGTGGTAATTGCTGGTTCTCCGAACTACTCAAAATTTCCGCTACCAGTTCTCCAGAACCTGTCAGAACCTGCTGGATTTCACCCCTGGGTGAAGGGCCTTCTCTGCTATGGCTCCTGCCTTCTGGAATATCTTGGGCCCCGATGTGAGGTTGGCCCCAACCCTCCTCTCTTTTCTCAAGGGCCTAAAGACCTGGCTCTGCCAGTCAATCTGGGGTCCCAGTGGGGGATCAGCCCAATGGAGGTTGATTCAGTAATGACAGATCCCACCTCCGTCCTTGGTCTTAATGTCTGATGTTGATTTTTTATGTTTCAGCTGCATGCATAACTGTAAGATGCCCAGAGTTACCCTGCGGTAAGATGGGCAGGCAATACATTTTATAAAAAAATAAATAATATAATAATAAAATAAATAAAATAAAAGCACATGGACAGACCTCTTTTGAGAAGTCTATCATGCTGGGGAAAGAATAAGGAAAGAGGATGGCTGGCAGAGAGATGGATGGACTTAATTATCTAGTGATGGGAGCACTGTACCATACACTTGATTGGCATGTAATCAATTACTCATGATAATTGATGATATGACATGATATTATGATCTATCTCTATCTATCTACAGTATCTGCTATAACTATCTATCATATATATATATATGATTGATAGATTGATAGAGGTAGATCGTATTAATATATCATAACATCTATTACGAATAATTAATTACATGCCAATCAAGTGCATGGTGTGATATATTGAGAAATATATTTCTCTAAAAATGCCACTTTGTACTTTCTTTACCAAGTTCAAAAGCTACTTTTAAGGAGAAGAATATCCAAGGTTTGAATGAAAAAAAGGCTAATGTGGTGTCATAGCTAGGCGCTGGACTAGAAACCGGGAGACTCCGAGGCTTGAAAGGGTTCCCTGGATTTGGGAAATATTGGATCGGTGTCTCTCTCAGTCTAACTGACCTCATAGGGTTGTTGTGAGGAAAATAGGAGGCAGGAGTTGTATACAATAAAGGCAGGATGCAAATCTAATTATAATAAAATTGGATATTTGACAAATGTTTCTAATTCCCTTGACCTCCTAGTTTAGCCTATAGGACGGGAAGATTTAGAGCCCATCCAAAAACTAACCAGGTTTGCCCTGTTTAGCCAGGATGGCCAGATACGCCATCCAGCAGTTTCTGCTACCTGATAAAATGAATAATGTTTGCACAAGCTATTTTCTTGTTTTCTTATCTAATGCTTCAATCTGTTTTGCTGCTTGTATCTTTTAAATGGCTGGCATTGATCTGAATTCTTTTCTCCCTTTTTTTCTTTTGCCTACCATGTTATGCTTTTAACTAAATGTCAGTCCTGGAAATGTTTTATTTAAAGGGAAGCTGCAAAGCCTTGAGGGCCAAATGAGAGAATCCCAACCTATGAGAGCTTGAAAGGAGCACTGGAGCTATTCACTTCTTTGCAATCCAGATAAGGATTCTATATTCTGTATTCAGCTTATATCTGCCCTACCTCCTTTCATCTTGGAACTTAAGGACAGAGATGTACAGTCTCTCATCATTTGGCAAGGAGCCTGCATCTGCAAGGAGGAGCCCTCAGCCTGGGACCCTAAAATCAAGACTTATTGAGTTCGGATAGAAGTTAAACTTAGTTTAACTAAGCAACCTAGAACGAAGAAGAAATTTCCTGACAGTTAGACGAAGTAACCAGTGGAACAACTTTCCTCTAGAAGTTGTGGGTGCTCCAACACTGGAGGATTTTAAGAAGAGACTGGACAACAATTTGTCTGAAATTGTATAGGTTTCCTGCCTGAGCTGGGGTTGGACTAGAAGACCTCTAAGGACCCTTCCAACTCTATTATTCTAATTCAAAGTCTGCGTACAAGCAGCTGCAAGCTGCGTTTGTGTGAGATTTCAATTCAAGTCAGAGATTGAATTCAAAGGCATTTGTATAGAACATAGAACATAGAATACTAGAATGGGAAGGGACATCAGAGATTTTCTAGTCCACTAACCCCCTTGCCCTATACCATTTCAGACAAATGATTGTCCACTTTCTTTTTGAAAGCCCTCGATGACGGAGCACCCCAACTTCTGAATGCATGTTATTACATTGCTTAATTGCTTTCACCGTTAGGAAATTTCTCCTTAGTTCCAAGTTGCTCCTCTCCTTGGTTAGTTTCCATCCGTTGCTTTTTGTCTTGCCTTCTGGTGCTTTGGAAAATAGTTTGACCCCCCTCTTCTCTATGGCAGAACCTCAAATATTGGAACACTACTCTCATGTCACCCCGAGTCATTCTTTTCATTAAACTAGCCAAACCCAATTCCTGCAACCGTTCTTCATATGTTTTAGCCTTCAGTCCCCTTTGTTGCTCTTCTCTGCACTTTTTCCACAGTTTCCAGAGTGGTGAGCTAAGAAAGTCTAGGATTCCATGACCTCAGGGATACTGGGGGATCATTTCATTGCTGGGGTCTGAGAAAGGGCTGTCTGTCACACTTGTAGGAATCAGAATTATGTGTGAGAACCCCACTGGTTTTAGGTTGAGGTAGTCTTTGCTTATATAAAGGAGACAGAGAATGAGGGCTACCATGTTCGGCTCACATAGTAGCCACCACTTTGCTTTCATGCAGAATAGCAGCAGCATGTTGTGTTGTTAATTTCCTAAATCCACAGGCAAGCAAGGGCCACATCAGGCTCACCACCTCGTGATCTCTGTGTTTGGAAGCCCTTAATCTAACAGAGTGTCAGCGTTCCAGAAAAAAAACCCAACTCCAAGTAAAAACTCTGAAGCAAGCATTTTTCTAAGTTCTATTTACTAGAATAGGTAAACTGGCACATCTGGGAAAACCGGAATCAGAGGTCCAGGTTTTCCCTCAGTGAATCAAAACCCCCAAAACCATCCCCTCACTCCATAGTCGATCACATGCTCCAATCACCATCCGTCCCATCTCGAGACAGCACTCCGACCACTCCTTCTCCAGATGCAGGATCGCCCTGACCTTGACCGACAGGAAGGATGCTATTATGTCTACAGACAACCCCTCTACTAAATGCCCCCTCCTACTTTCCCACACAGGAGAAGGTGGCAGCATGGAAGCTTCCGGCCTAATATGGCTTCCAAAGCTGACACAGAAATCAAACCCCATTCCCTTCTAGCATTGAGAATACTATCTAGTTGGGTAAATGAAACATCTGCAAGAAAACAACCAAGCTCAGAGAACACCAAGGACCCCACAATCGTCATCCTCCTCCTCCTCCTCCTCCTCTTCCAGTCTGCAAATCCCACTCCCTTTAGCTCTGATGATGTTATCTAGTTGGGTAATGAAACGTCTATGACAAAACAAACCAATCTCAAAGAGCACCAAGGACTGTAAACCCCTAATCTGCAGGCAAGATTCTTATGAAAGCAACTTAGATCTTCTTTCTGTCATGCCCTATGCTATCCTCAGCCTCCATTGTAGGCTCTATTTTATTATCAGTGGCCTCCTTTGTCTAGTTAAGTGACAGCAGAGACCTCCCAGGTCCTTTGTTCTCCCCACACCTTCTCAGATTGGCTGGCTCCTCATCTATTCATGCCAATTAAACCCTTCAGAAGAAGGAATCAGAAGGATTAGCCTTCTACACCCACACACCTTCATGCGGAACTGGCATAGTGCTAATTAGGAGGAGGAGGATGCTAGAGCAAATAATACACAGAATGATGCATTGCAGCCTTCTCCACTTCTAATGTTACTGTTTTTGGGATATTTGGACGCTCAGCCCTCATCATATCCATCATTGGTCCATGTTGATTACGAATCATCTGGAGTCATGGTCCAGTGGATCTGAAGGACATCACTTTGGTCTAGGACAGTGTTTCTCAACCTTGGTAGCTTGAAAATGGGTGGACTTCAACTCCCAGAATCCCGCAGCCAGCAGGACTTTTCTTGATAAAGGAGACCGTTCAGGCCCCTCTCAAAGCAGAGCACCTGGGCCACCCTCACCTGGAGAGTCCCAGCAAGGACCACACCTGCATGTTCTGCCCCTGGCAACGTTGAGGCTTCACTGATGTCTGGCAGTGGTTGGCTTGGAGGCCAGTTAGTCCTTTTGCTTTTGCCCTTGACTTCCCAGTGACGAGACGGGCTTTTGGACTACAGGCAGTCCTCGACTTACGGCCAACAGTGGAGCCCAACCTTTCTGTTGTTAAGTGAGTTTTGTCCCGTTTTACGACCTTTCTTGTCACAGCAATTACTGTGTTAAATCACTGCAGTTGTTAAATTAATAACCCGGTTGTTAAGTGAATCTGGCTTCCCCATTGACGTTAGTTGTCAGAAGGTTACAAAAGTGCATTACATGAACCCGGAATGCTACACTGTCATAAATACGAGTCAGTTGCCAAGTGTCCGAATTTTGATCACATGATCATGGGGATGCTGCAACAGTTGTGTGAAAAAACTATCATAAATCACTTATTCTATGCCATTGTAACTTTGAGCTATCACTAACTGAACTATTCTAAGTCAAGTATTACATTTGAATTACCTTAGAGTGACTCAACAAGTTTCAGCAAAGAGTTCATTTCACTGCTAGTGGAGTTTCTTTAGCCCGAGAAGGAAAGTGGTAAAAGAGAAGAGGTAAGATTGTGCTAGACAATAGCCCCATGAGATTTAAAGGCATAAACACAGTGCATTTTCCTATTTGTAAGCAGTTTTCTGATCCAACCAACTCATAATTTGATTACCTGAGGCTAAGAAATTCCCAGGACAGAGAATGGAAAAAAAGATTCCATTTGAGACTGAACTACCTGAAGCTACCTGTGGTGGGCGGAGTGATGGCACATGGATGATGTCACTGTTTCATAAATGTCAGCCAATCTGGTCTAGTGAAGAGGTCTTCAAACTTGGCCACTTTAAGACTTGTGGAATATGCTGGCTGGAGAATTCTGGGAGTTGAAGTCCACAAGTCTTAAAGTGGCCAAGTTTGCGGACCCCTGGTCTAGTGGTTAAGGAACCAGGATAGAAACCAGGAGACTAGGAGTTCTAGTCCCGCCTTGAGCATGAAAGCCGGATGGGTGATTTTAGGCCTGTCACTCTCTCTCAGCCCAGCCCACCTCACAGGGTTGTTGTGGAGAAAATAGGAAAATGAAGGAGTACAGGTAATCCTCCACTTACAACCACAACTGAGCCCAAAATTTCTGTTGCTAAGCGAGACATTTGTAAGTGAATTTTGCCCCATTTTACAACCTTTCTTGCCATAGTTTTTAAATGAATCACTGCAATTGTTAAATTAATAACATGGTTGTTAAGTGAATGTGGCTTCTCCATTGACTTTGCTTGTGAGAAGGTTACAAAAAGTGATCACATGACCCCGGGACACTGCAACGGTCATAAATACGAGCCACTTGCCAAATGTCTGAATTTTGATCACGTGATCATGGAGATGCTGCAACGGTTGTAAGTGGGAAAACTGATCATAAGTCACTTTTTTCAGTGCCATTGTAACTTTGAATGGACACTAAATGAATTGCTGTAAGTCAAGGACACGTGTATCAGGTATGTTTACCGTCTTCATAGTTATTTCCAAAAGTAATAAAGGCGGGATATAAATGAATAGAAAATAAAAGCCATCACTTCTGTTGTAAGGGGATGAAGATGCCCTTTGTGTGATGTTATGATGGGGTTGTCACTTTAGCATCATCTTAGCTTGCTGCAGATGCTGCTGCCAAACTCCCCCCCACCTGCAATCCTCTGTAAATTTAGATCAGCTGGCTCACACCACACACACACACACACAATGAAAGTGAGAGGGAGGGAGCTAGGCCATCACTGACGATATACAACTCGGTGCCATCCGAGGGATTATCAGCAGATAAAAGAAGCTGAAGGCTGCAGGTTCTTGAAGCTCCCAGATTCTCAGCTGCTTGGTTTGTTATAGATGAAAAGCCGTTCCCACTTCTATCTTGGCTTCCCCCAACTTAAACAATTCTCCACGCAACTAAAAATAAAATACGACGACTGCATTTCCCTGGGAGGCATCCCTGAGTTCCTTGACTACCTTTCATATCCCGTCATAGGATTCAAGACAATATTTGAATGATGCTGTCGGCCCAGCCAAGATTGATCATTGGTGTTGCAATGATGTTCAGTAATACAGGTGGTCCTCATTGAATGACCGTTCCTTCAGTGCTGTTCCTTCAAAATTATGGCTGTGCTGAACAAGAAGACTCATGACCAATCCTTGTAGTTGCTGTTGTCGCTGTGTTATTGCAGTCATATGATGGTGATATGGACACTCAACAACTAGGTCATATAATCGCCATTTGCAACCTTTCCTGCTGGCTTCCCATATGCAAAATCAGTGGGGAAGTTGGCTGGAGGGGCAAATGGCGATCATGTGATCTCCTGCTTAATGATCATGCAGGATTCATTTAAAGCCAGCAACCACAAGAGTTGCAATTGCAATGAAATTGGGTCCAGATAGGGAATGGATTCAGATGTTGGCTGATCTTTGGCTCCAGATGGGGAATGGATCCAGATGTTGGCTGTGACTGAAGTTTGCATCCAGGTGGCGAAATGTTTTCTGCCACAAGGCTGTGAATGGATCTTTTCTTCTTTGAAGAAAAAGCTCCAGCCTGCAAAACTAGGATGAAACTTTCCTTTCCCCAATTCCAGCCTGCCAAGTGATCCCTGAGCTGTAGAGTCAACCTGCCCACATTTTTTTTTCATTACTTCACCTGCTCTCTGGGGGTCAAATGGCTCTCTGTGTTATTTGGAGCAGGGATCACAGTGTGAGCCTGTTCATTCTTTCTGCAGCTGCGTCTGCTTGTCATGGTCCTCAAACAAGGTTCAAACATGAAAAATACTCTCTGTTGGTCCTACTGAGAAACTTTGCTTCCCCCTCCTCCTCCTTCTCCTCAGAGTCCTTGTGGACAATCCCTTAAATATGAGCGAGCCGTGTGCTGCAGCTGCCAAAAAAGCCAACGCAGTCCTAGTCTGCATTAACAGAGGGATAGAATCAAGATCACGTGAAGTTCTAGTACCGCTTGATAATGCCTCGGTAAGTCCACAGTTGGAATACTGCATCCAGTTTTGATCACCATATTATAAAAAAGCTGTAGATACTCTGGAAAGAGTGCAGAAAAGAGCATCAAAGATGATTAGGGGACCTGAGGCTAAAATATATAAGATGAATGATTGCAAGAATTGGATTTGTCCAATCTAGTGAAAAGAAGAATTATGGGTGATATGATAGCAGTGTTGCAGTATTTGAGAGGCTTCCACAAAGAAGAGGGGGCTCAACTTATTTTCCAAAGCACCAGAAGGCAAGACAAGAAACGGTGGATGGAACCTAATCGAGGAGAGAAGCAACCTAAAACTAAGGAGAAATTTTCTAACAATGAGAAGAATTAACTAGTGGAACGGCTTGCCTTCAGAAATTCTCCATCACTGGAGGCTTTTAAGAAGAGACTGGGCAGCCATTTGTCCAGAATGGTATAGAGTCCCCTGCCTGAGTAGGAAGTTGGAGTAGAAGACCTCTGACTAGGTGGCTCAGTGGCTAAGGCACTGAGCTTGTCAATCAGAAAGGTCGGCAGTTCAAATCCCTAGTACAGGTCTCCTGTGTGAGCAGGGGGTTGGACTAGATGACCTCCAAGATCCCTTCCAACTCTGTTATTCTATTCTCTTATTTTCTCATTGCTGCTTGATGCCTGCCCCTAGCCGTGTCTGGGCTGTTTCCTTTTTTCTGCAGATACTAAGTTGAGAATGAGAAGCAGGTGAGAGTCACAGGAGGAGTAAAGATGAGGTTCTGATATCTTGAAGGGGAAAAAAAGATTGGAATTTTTTAAGCTTTTATTGGGGTGGAGTGATCCATCAAGCTTCCCTTCAACTGGGCAAGACCATGAACTGCTCAGGTTTCAGTGCAGTGTCTTTAATGCTAGTCGGGGGTAAATACAGAACCTTGGAAAGTGTAAGGAGAATTTCCAACTCTTGTTTGCACTACTTACAACAATTCATTTAGTGACTGCTAAAAGTTACAAAGGCACTGAAGAAGTGACTTATGAAGTGTGAAGTTTTTCACACTTAACGATGTTTGCAGCATCCCTATGGTCTTATGATCAACATTCAAATGCTTGGCAACTGATGGTTGAAGTGATTGTGTGATCACCTTTTTTTGTGGGTCATGTGATTATCTTTTTGTATTCTTCTAACAAGCAAGGTCAACAGGGAAGTCGGATTCATTTCACAATCATCTTATTAATGTAACAACTTAATTGTGGCAAGAAAGGTTGTAAAATGGGTCAAAATTCACTTAACAACTGTCTTACTTAGCCACTGAAATTTGTGGCTCAATTGTAGTCTTAAGCCCTGGACTACCTGTATGTTCCTTAAAGGCAAAGGCTCTTCGGATGATGTGAAACCTTTTCTTTTGGGTCTCTGACCACTTGGACTAAGTTCTTGTTTAGGAGATAAGCTAATAGGCCTCCCTGCTATCTCTTGGATATTTATATCTCATTTCCTCTCCATTCTTTCTTCTGGCTTTCTTGCGATCTCTCACAGGAAGATATTTTTTATTAAAACACATCTGTTAACCTATTAGAGACTAGACTAACAAAGAAGATTTACGAATACCAGCTGGCTGTCAGAAGGCATTTAACTCTTTCATCTCACAACACATGGACAAACTCAACCACAGTTTCAGCTGGGAAACTGTGAGCCTCCTAAAGCAAGCTAAATCCAAAAAAGATCAAATTCCTGGAAGTTTGGCATTCAAACAAATTAATCATCAGTAGACACATAGCGATAAACCGCATTTGTGCAGCATTCAAAAGAGATAATAATAAAACCTAGAAAGGAAACAAAAAGAATAGAACACATCCCTTCCGCCAGCCAACATTCAGATAAGCAGGGATTAACACCAGACAAACAGTCAACCAGAAAACAATACCCTAATCAAGGGCCTACCAAGGACCGGCAGGTCAACCTACTGTACATAATCGGGGGCAAACCAAACATCTACTAGCACTGATGATGTTTTATGATGATAATGGGTCATAAAATATCTGCAAGCAAACCATCAAGCTCAGAGAGCACCAAGAGTGTATATTTTTGCAACTGGGCAGGACCAATTCTAAAATTGGCATACCATCATGCCATATGTATTTTTCTCTAATACAAAATATGAGCTCTGCTGTCAAGCACTGGGGAAATCAGGAGATTCTGGCAGTTCAAATGAATATAAAGATTTATTTAGCTTAAACTTCTACAAGAATCTGACCAGCTAGTGGTCAAGGGAAATGAGCGGGAGATAAGAAAGTGGGTCTGACTTAAATCTCTTCCCTCGGGCTCAGCCTGTTCATCTCCTACTTCTGCTATGGAACCCAATTCCTTCATGTAAGGGCATTGCCTGATTTGCAAATTCTTACTTAATTTTGCTACCTTGAGATGCTGCTTTCTATGTTCTCTGGGCCTAAAGAACAAACAAATCTGTTTTAGATGTGTCTCTTTCTATCTCTAACCCTCTCCCTCTCCTTCCTTTGTTTAATGCATTAGCCAGAATGCTGTGTAGGATGATTACTAATTGAAAAATCACTGGACAGTTCTCTTCTAGTACCCTTGTTTATGCTCTGCAGTGGGAGTGATGTGGATTCATTGATGCTGACCCCACGTTACCTTTCCCAGTTCTTCCTCTCTTCATTCAAATGCCTGCATTTAATTTGGCAGCTTCAGGTGTTGATTAATCAGCCATTCTGTAATGTGCAATTTCCAGTGCCGACTTGCTAATGAGACCTTCAAGGTAAACCTGAAGATGAACTGCTTTTCGAGGAGGAAACTCTTCAGGTCTCTGCTGCTAAAGGTCCAGATGTGAAGCTTTCCTGTTAAATAGGAAACTATTAAACTTAGATGTTTCTCAGCAGACATCAGAAAGCCTGGATTACATCCCATTGGATTGACGTTGGCACTGAGAAGGTTCTTCAAAAATTTTGGGTGAAAGTTATTAGCTCAACACAATCAGGCCAAACTCTTTTCAGTAACTGCAGTTTTTCAGAATCAATCCCTGGATGTCGTCCCCCTCTTGAATTCACTGTCATGGCATGAAGTCAAGTAACTTGTGCAAGGAGTCAGACCAATTTATGGAGACAAGAACTGTCAGTAACTCTTAGATATGATCTACCTTCAAAAGCTGTCTCCCTCATGAAGAGTAGTTGCAGGAGACAGGGAGGTCCTGGCATTATTGCATACAGTAGATAATGAACGCTCCATCACTGGAGGGTTTCAAGAAGAGTTTGGACAGCTATTTGTCCAGAATAGTATAGAATCTCCTGCTTGAGAAGGGGGTTGGGCTAGAAGACCTCCTCAGTCCCTTCCAAGCTTTCTAGCTACAGTTAAGTAAATCAATTGCAGTTGTTCAGTTAGTAGCATGGTTGTTAAGTGAATCTGACTTCCTCACTGACTTTGCTTGCCAGAAGGTTGTTGCAAAAGGGTTATGATCCTGGGGAACTGCAATCATCATAATCTTGGCATTCCAGTTGAATTTTGATCATGTGACCATGAGGATGCTGCAATGGCATAAGTGTGAAAAATCGTCATAAATCAGTGGTTTGGAGCAGTGGTGAAATCCAAATTTTTTTTACTACCGGTTCTGTGGCTTGGTAGGCGTGGTGTGGCTTGGGCATGGCTTGGTAGGTGTGGCAGGGGAAAGTTATTGCAAAATCTCCATTCCCACCCCACTCGGGGGCCAGCCAGAGGTGGTATTTGCCAGTTCTCCGAACTACTCAAAATTTCCACTACCGGTTCTCCAGAACCTGTCAGAACCTGCTGGATTTCACCGGTAGTTTGGAGTCCCTTAGTGCCCACTGCTCCCTTAGTACCCACTAAGTCCAGGCCCCCTTGAATCCCATGAACTCTTATCTAGTGCCAATTTGCCTTGGCCATTGGTAAATCAGATTCTTGTGTATAGGAAGTAGTAATAAACGAAGTGCTTTGAACTCAGTCCCTGTTCCTGGTTATTTTTGGGCCTGACACGATCCAGATTTGAAAGTCCAATGGTCAATACCTTCCCATGGTTACATGACCACACTTCAGGCTCTCAGCAACAGAACTGCATTCACAGCCATCTGCAGTGCCCCATGGTCACGTGATTGTATTTTATGACAGCTTTGCCAAAAAAACCCAGCATTTATTTCCTGTTTACTGCAAAACTAGCCCATAGCAAACCATGGATCTGCAGCATGTCACTTTACAATCGTGGTGTTCACTTCAATGAGGGCACAGTGGTTAGAATGCAGTACTGCAGGCTACTTCTGCTGACTACCAGCTGCCAGCAGTTTGAGTCTCACGGACTGAAGGTTGACTCAGCCTTCCATCATTCCCAGGTCAGTAAAAGGAGGACCCAGATTGTTGCAGGCAAGATGCTGACTCTGTAAACCACTTAGAGGGGGCTGTAAAGCACTGTAAAGTGGTATATAAATTTAAGTGCTATTGCTATTAAAATTCGGTCACCGGGACCAGAGGTTTAGTCTTCCAAGCTTTCAGACTTGTGTTGGAGTCCATCCTCAAGGAACTTCTCTCTACCAGTCTCCATCACGTCACAATTTGAGGACTGACTGTAAACTGATTAATCATTTCTGTCACTGTAACCAGAAGTTCAGCTGTTTTATGTTAGGATCAGGGTGTCCTTTATGCTGGTGGGCTTCTGTAACACCCCAAGAAAAGACCACACACATCAGCTATGAGGTCTCCTAAGCTTCACAGATGGCCAGCGTCATTTTGCTCTCCTTGCTATGCTTTGCTGTGAGCCCTGATTTTCAGCATGCCTAATGCAGCTTTCTGGAAAAGGTTGAAAAAGAGAAGCATTTCAATGAGGCGCAGCTGGGTAGCTCTGCATTCAGCTCCATCAGTCACTCCCCAAAAGCTGGTTTCCTTCTCCGGCTGCTTAATGAATAGAAGTAGAAAGAAGGAAATGGTCTTTCCATGTTGTCATGAAATCTCGTGGGTCAAAATTCTCGGGGTCTTTCTGCAGAGTTCCGTTGGGACAGGATGGAGCTCAGAGTTCATCTTGTTGGTCGTTTCTGGTACGTCCATTTCTTTTCTTCTTTTTGGACTGGAACAGGCAAGCTGACCCCGTGAGAGCAGAAAAAGGCTTTTGCTTGCCTGTTAATTGGCAGCTCTTTCAGTTCCTTTCAAGCAGCCTCTCACATATTTCCTGTCCCTGTGGGGCCTGGTAGCCCATCTGTGGAATCCACAAGACAGTCAGTTGGTAGGACATGTGGAGAGCCTTGATAAGGGATCTAGAAGAGCTTCCTTCCAATACAAATCAATAAAGGAAAATATTTGTGGCTTAGGGTTGAAATGAAGGATCCTTGGTGCTCTCTGAGCTTAGTTGTTATCTTTAATAACAACTAGACAGACGTCTCATTACCCACTAGGTAACATCATCACTATTAGCTATTGTGCTAATAATCAGTGCTGATGATGTTACCTAGTTTGGGTAATGAAATGTCTGCAAGAAAACAACCAAGTTTAAAGAGTATCAAGGAGCCCTCCAACGTGGGAAGAGTTTCTTTGTGTATCACATGGTGATCATTCATGAAAGCAGAGAAATCAGAGAGACTACAAGGGTCCTTGGTGATCTCTGAGCTTGGTGGTTTTCTTGCAGACATTTCATTACCCAACTAGGCAACATCATCAATGCCATTGTGCTAATAATCAGTGCTGATGAAGTTACCTAGTTTGGGTAAAGAAACATCTACAAGAAACCACACTGGAAATCTTTCCTCCCAAATCAACGTGATCAAAAGGTCAAGAAGATCAGACAAGTTTATCAAAGTTTCAGGCACAAAAATCCTCCTGCCATCTTTCTACCACCTCATCAGTGAAGCAAGAGAACATGCATTCAGCACTTCTTTTACAGGACAAGATTATCTGGATGAAATCTTTACAGGCGAAGGGTGACCTTCTTGGTATTGGGTGGCCAGGTGACCAGGGTTCATGGGTGAATATGCTGTCGTTCTTTGCAAATCTCTCTCCATCGTTTCCTCTGCTTCCATTGAATTCCAAGAAAATACAGGGGGGAACCTGTTCCCCATTATTTTTTCCCTAGTTTGGATGGCTTGGGCAGCCAAGAGGCCCCAGAGTGAGAGACTAAGGTCTAACAGAAGCATCAGCACCAACAGTGGTACCTTCTCTGAACTCCGGTGATAGTCAGTTCAAAAACACCATCAAAAGAAATTTGAAAGGTGGTCTTAAATTGAATCACCAGGACCCAGCGGTTTAGTCTTCCGAGCTTTCAGATTCATACTGGAGCCCATCCTCAGGGAACTTCTCTCTACCAGAATATGTGGTTTGGGCTATTCTATGTGTAGTATTTATGTGGTGCCTGGTTGTGTGTGGGTTTTTATTTGTTGATTGGGGTGTTGATGACTGGCTATTAAGTCATTGATTGTTGTTTCCTTGTGCTGACAAGTCCTCGGCTCCTAAATACCTGATAAGCAGGTGATAAATCAGCACCCCTGTTGACTGATAAGAGGCCCCTTTCCCAGGCTTCAATCATTTTCCTGGCTATCTTTATACCTGCTCGGCTGACAATCTTAGTAGATGCAAAATTGAATGTATGTCCTCTTAAAGAGCCTGGGAATAAGGTAGAAAAACAGAAGCCAGAAGGTTTTGGATTCTTTTCTGCTCCACCAATTTCCCTCTTTGACTAGCAATGGATTCAGTAGAACTGCAGTGATTCACTTAACAACCATGGCATAAAGATCATACAATCAGGCACAACTCTCCTAGCAACCGTCTCATTTAGCAACAGAAATTCTGGTCTCAATTATGGTTATAAGTTGAGGTCTATCTGTAATGCTCTCTCGACCCTAAAGTCTCCAGCATCTTTTAGGGCCACCAAGGAATTAGACACCACTTAGTGCTTGAGTTCCCCTGCTAGGAAGTCATTAAGATTGCTCTAACAGCTAGTGCCCATGGTCAAGGATGATGGGTCACGTGGGTGTCTCATTTATATGCTGCTCCTCACTCAAAGGCTTCCTTTAAGGATGGGCAATATTCTCTTGAGAACATGCTGAGAAAAGGATTGGAAGTTGATCAAGCAACAGAGAGAGAGAGAAAAAGTTCCTTTTGAAGCATATTTGCCTCTGAGATTGCTTTTATGCCAGAGGGTACAAGCCCTGCTCTCGGATTCCTGGTTGTGTGTTTCTGTTATTTCTACATAAAGAAAGAAGGCTGGTAATGTAAAATGATGAAAAGATTAGACCAACTCTTTCAATCTCAGCAACTTTTAAGAGGTGAGGATTTCAAATACAGAATTCCCCTACAGGCTGGGGAATCCTGGGAGTTGAAATCCTCACATCTTAAAGTTCTAAGGTTGAGAAATCCTGGGTTAGATAAAGAGTTCTGATTTAGTTCCCTTCTCAGCTACCAAATCCATTCCTTGATTTTGGGGTCAGTCTCCATCTCCCAACACAATCTACCTGGCAAAGTTTCGTGAGCGCTAGCTTCAAAGCTGGTAGATGCAATAGCCACCATTCAGACTTTGTCTTGTTTTGAACATGGTGTGTAAGGTATGTGAGAGTTTAATTTGCATGTACTCAACTCATTTGGCTTATTCATGGTTCAGTCTATTGAAACAACCCAGGAAACAGAGTAATCAGTAATCAAGCTAAAATGTACTGGATTCCAAATTGGAGACAGTCTTCAAGAAAGGGCTCTGAGCTGTCCTATAGAATGAAAATATTGTTTATTCCAGGGGTGAAAAGCTCCTGGTTCGGACCGGATCGCCCTATCCGGGTGGTTCGGAGAACCGGTAGCAAAAATCCCTGCGCTCCCCCCCCCCCATGCCCAGCTGAGCCATACGATCATCAGAGGCTGTTTTTTTTTTTTACTTTTAAAAGCATTTTTTCTACAACCTCTTCGGCCAAAGAGGATGTAGGGGAAAAAAATGCCTTTAAAAGCCTCTGGCGAGCCCAGCTGAGTTGCCTGATCGTCAGAGGCTCCTAAAAGCATTTTTTCCTGCAACCTCTTAAGGTTGTAGAAAAAATGCTTTTAAAAGTAAAAAAAAAAACAACTTGGCCACGCCCACCCAGTTACATTACACCCCCCACCCCCCCACCCCCAAGCCATGCCCACAGAACCGGTAGTAACAAATTTTAGATTTCACCCCTGGTTTATTCCCTCTGCAAACTCATGAAAATCCTTCTTGGTACCCAAATGTAACCAAACGTGAATGCATCTCTCCATATTTCCATGTTAACTTTGGGTACTTTCTTTCCCCCCTTACTTATTAAATTGATGATGTTGCCTAGTTGGGTAATGAAAGGTCAGCAAGAAAACACCCAAGCTCAGAGAGCACCAAGGGCTCCACAGTTTTTATCCTTCTTCTCCCCTTCCTCTCCTCCACTTTGCAAACCCCACTCCCTTTTAGCACTGATGATGTGACCTAGTTGGGTCGTGAAACGTCTGGAAGAAAACAACCAAGCTCAAGAGAGCACCAAGGACCCCACTTATTAAACTTCTGCAAAGTTCAGTTCTTAATGAAGGCACCTTGGAAATGACATTTCAAAAGAAAATGAAACCTTCTCTCTTCTCTTTATTGCAGGCTTGGTCCACTGACTCCTCGCCAAGATGCCACTGGTGAAGCGTAATATCGAGCCCCGCCATCTTTGCCGGGGGGCCCTTCCTGATGGGGTGACCAGTGAGTTGGAGTGTGTAACCAACAGCACTTTGGCTGCCATCATTAAACAGTTGGGAAGCCTCAGTAAGTGGGCAGGTTTCGCACAACCTCCTTCGTGCCTGTTAGTCGAAGCAGACTAACGAAATAGGGTGCAGCTCAGAGGGAGTCGGGTTTGAGAGTCTCCCAGTCCCTTTCAGTTCCACGAATCTTAATTTAATTTAATTTAAATATTTAATTTATGTTTTTTTAAATTTATATGCCACCCATCCTGCCGAGAGGCAACTCTGGATGGCTTTCAACCAAGTTGAAATGTAATTTTAGGCTGCATTAATAGAGGGGTAGAATCAAGAACATGTGGAGTTCTAGTACCGCTTTACAAAGCCTTAGTAAGGCCACATCTGGAATCCTGTATCCAGTTCTGGTCTCCACAGTATTAAAAAGATGTTGAGACTAGAAAGAGTCTGTTGAGCCTGGATAGCTCAACAGACTAAAAGCCTGTTATTAACATTCAGCTGTCTGCAATTAAAGTAAGTTCGAATCTCGCCAGGCTCAAGGTTGACTCAGCCTTCCATCCTTTCAAAGGTAGGTAAAATGAGGACCTGGATTGTGGGGGCAATAAGCTGACTTTGTATAAAATATACAAAAGAATGAAGGCTATTGCTTAACGCCTTGTAAGCCGCCCTGAGTCTCCGGAGAAGGGCGGCATATAAATCTAATTAAAAAAAAAAAGTGCAGAGAAGACCAACTGAGATGATTAGGGGGCTGAAGGCTACTCGTTTGGTTCAGTCTGTTGCATCAACCCAGCAAATGGACTAATTCAGCAATCAGGCTAAAGTAACGTACAGGTAGTCCTTGACTTACAACCTTTCATTTAGTGACCGTTCAAAGTTACAAGGGCAAACAATACTTATGACCATTTTTCACAGTTAGACCTTGGCAGCATCCCTATGATCAAGTGATCAGAATTTTAATGCTTGGCAACTGACTCACATTTATGACCACTGCTGTGTCCCGGACTCATGTGATCCCCTTTTGTGACCATCTCACAAGCAAAGTCAATGGAGGAAGCCAGATTCACTTAACAACCGGGTTACTAACATCAACTGCAGTGATTCACTTAACAACTGTGGCAAGAAAGGTTGTAAAATGGGGAAAAACTCACTTAACAAATGTCTCACTTAACAACAGAAATTTTGGACTCAAGTGGAGTCGTAAGTTGAGGACTAACTGTACTGGACCCTGAATTGAGACAGGCCTCAAGAAATGGCTTTGAGAATAAAGTGAAAATGTCTTTTATTCTCTCTGCAAACTCATGAAAATCTCTCTTGGTACCCGAATGGAACCAAACTTAAGTGCATCTTTCCATATTCCCATATTAACTTTTAAGTACTTTCTATTTCTCCTTACATATACTTTACCTATTGATTGGATGCTGCAAGAAAAAATGATAAGAAAATTGATGTTTTTAACATTTTTATCAGAAGAACTGGAAAAAGAAGGAACTAGATTTTGGACGCTTTCCAAAATAACTCTTTCCAAAATAATAATTAAAAATTCTCAGTAGCCTGAACCCATTTTAAGATGGACTGTGAAAACCCGGCTGCTTAATATTATTTGTAAAGTACAAACAGCATCATTTGCCTTTTGCCCAACTTTAGGGGATGGGTGTCTGTGTGCAGGATTTGAGATGTAAGAAGTCACAATTATTTTACATCTGATTTGGTTAAAAAAAAAACCCCAGGTTTGCACCTTTCTTCAGTGCTGTGCATTTTATTTTATTTATTTTATTTTATTTTATTTTATTTTTTAATTTTGATTTATATGCCGCCCTTCTCCGAAGACTCAGGGCGGCTTACAATGTGCTCAGCAATAGCCTTCATCCTTTTGTATATTTATACAAAGTCAGCTTATTGCCCCCACAAACTGGATCCTCATTTCACCTACCTTAGAAAGGATGGAAGGCTATTTTATTTCTATACCACCCTTCTCCTGCGGGACTCAGGGCGGTGTACAGCCAGGATAAAACAAGGCATTATTTTAATCGCCTTCCTTGGGCAAAGTGACCAACAAAACAAGTTATCATATTACGGTTTCACGCTATCCCAAGGACTGGAAATTGTCCCACTAGGTCCATCCAAGAGTTCAGAAACCAGGACCAAACTGGAGTTGCTCACATTGATTAGGGATGGAGCCTTTTCCTCTGCTGAATTGATCTTGCCTGCCTGTATTGATTAATTATCTGCAAAGCCAACAGTAGCATTTGAAGGTCAGCTGGTATTGAAGATGGCGTTCCTGTGGCTTTTTCCACAGCAGAGTGTAAAAAGGGGGTTCTGTGTGCCTCTGAAACATTGATATCCAGAAGTGAATCGTCTCTAGAGAGAATAGGTTAATGCTGGGGATGTTACCTGGGATCTTACCCCACCTAATGGGGGCAGTGGCCTAGCGATTAAGATGCAGGGCTTGTCGATCAGAAGGTTCGCAGTTTGAGCCCCGAGCACCATGTGACAGGGTGAGTTCCCGTTACTTGCCTCTGCTCCTGCCCACCTAGCAGTTAAAGAACATGCAAATGCAAGTAGATAAATAGGTACCACTTTGGTGGGAAGGTAACAGCGTTCCGTGCACATCGACATGTAGTCATGCTGGCCACATGACCATGGAAGTGAGGTTGGGATCCCCTTTTGCGACCTTCTGACAAGTAAAGTCAGTGGGGAAACTAGATTCATTTAACAACCATGTTGCTAACAACAACTACAGCTATGCAACAACTGTAGGAAGAAAGGTTGTAAAATGGGGCAAAACTCACTTAACAACTGTCTCGCTTAGCAATAGAAATTTTGGGCTCAATTGTGGTCATAAGCCAAAGACTGCCTGTATCTGATTGGATGACTAGAGAGAGCATTAGTCCAAACTAAGAACAGTGCTAGTTATGGATACCATCTGGAACAGGGTTTCTCAACCTGGATGAGTTTAAGATGTGTGGACTTCAACTCCCAGAATTTCTCAGCCACGCTGAGAAATTCTGGGAGTTGAAGTCCACACATCTTAAACTCATCCAGGTTGAGAAACACTAATCTAGAACATCTCATCTGGTGGTTGTTTATGATGGCTTCTCCTTCCAGTTTCCCAAAACCTTCTTTGAAGGCCATCTCTATCTCTGCAGACCTCACATGGCCTTCTCTCTTTTAACTCTTCCTCTCAGGCAGACATGCTGAAGATATTTTTGGAGAACTCTTCAACGAAGCCAATAGCTTTTATTTGCGGATGAACTCCTTGCAGGAACGGGTGGATCTTTTGGTGATCAAGGTCACTCAGCTGGACTCCACGGTGGAAGAAGGTACTGATGGTCAGATTTAGGAAGATTCTCAAGTCATCCAGGTTTTGGTTGCTCCAAAGGTGCTTTTTCAAAAGGCAACTGGACTTTGTTTTTCCTTGAACACATTTAGTTTCTCATCCGAGAAGCTCCTTCTGTTCAGACTGAATGGTGGAGGATGGAACGACCTGATGCCTCCAAGGAATATAAATCCTTCCATTCTCCACATTTGGTCAGAATTGAGAAGCGAAACATCTTCAAGGGAAAACAAAGTCCAGTTGCTTTTTGAAAAAGCACCTTTGAGATGATGGTCAGATTGAATAGATTTTTATTGTTCTCTTTCTCTCTCTGTGTGTGAGTCATATTTCATCGATTCTTTGAGAAATATCATTCCTCCCCACCCCCCACATCCCCTTCAATGCCTCCTTATTATCTTCTGGCAAAGATGACTTTGTAAACCACAGCATGGCCACATTGTCTGAGATTGTGTGCAAAATCCACCCAGCCTTGATAGTAGATCCGAGAAGACCCCTCTCTCCTCACTCCAACTATTTAGTCTTAATACTGTAGACTTTTTTCCGCTAACTTTCTGTATAGCACGGAATATAATAATAGATTTTTATTTATGACAGTCTTTCTGCTTCCTATCGTCTGCTGGCTAAAAATCAGTTATTAATAAAATCACATTTAAAATTGTTGGTAACTGTCAATATCTGGCATCAACTATCCAGCAGGTTGTTTATGGAGATTCTCAGTCATCCAGGTAAAGGTGTTTTTTCAAGAGGCAACTGGACCTTCTTGTTTTTTCTTTGAAGACGTTTCACTTCTCATCCAAGAAGCTTCTTCAGTTCTGACTGAATGGTGGAGGATGGAAGGATTGATATTCCGTGCAGTCCTCTGGTCGTTAGCGCTCTCTCTGAGAGTCATTGAGGCCACTTGGAGGTTTATCTTGCCCTCAGAATCACCTGAATGGGGCAATTGGCTGTGGAAGTGGCCTCAACAACTCTCAGAAAGAGTGCTAATGACCAGAGGACTGCAAGGAATATAAATCCTTCCTTCCTCCACCATTCAGTCAGAACTGAAGAAGCTTCTTGGATGAAAAGTCTTCAAGGAAAAACAAAGGAAGTCCCATTGCCTCTTGAAAAAGCACCTTTAGGATATCCAGCGGGTTTTGCAGGGGGCCATGTGTGTGTGTGCCTGTGTGTTTTGTGTATGAGATAGGATCATGAGCATATCCTAAAGAGCGCCTGGTTTGTGTCTTCCAGTCTCCCTGCAGGATATCAACATGCGGAAAGCTTTCAAGAGCTCTACCATCCAGAACCAGCAGGTGGTGTCGCGCAATTCGATCCCTAACCCTGTGATGGAGATGTACCAGCGTTGTGATAAGCCTCCACCCTTGAATATCCTCACTCCGTACAGGTAGAGTGGGGGAGGGACACTGCTGGTGGCTTTGCAGCCCTTACAAGGCAGAGCAGGGGTCCCCAACCTGGGCCGCTTTAAGACGTGTGGACTTCAGCTCCCAGAATTCTTCAGTTGTTCTGAAATTAAAACCACTACCTAAAGTTCCCTGCCCCCTTCACTTGACTGAGCTTCTCTGGGCAAGGATCAAACCAGTAGTAGGTGGTGCTGCATCTCTGTCCATAATAAGCATCTCTCCTTTTCTTCTTTCCTTGCTCTCTTCCTTGCCCCCCTTTCCTCCTGCTTGCTATTTCAGAGACGATAAGAAAGATGGCTTAAAATTCTATACGGACCCGTCATATTTCTTTAACTTGTGGAAAGAGAAGATGTTGCAAGCCACAGAAGACAAGAGGAAAGAGAAACGCAGGCAGAAGGTAAAAACAGCTGCAGAACCTGGAATTCCTGGCAGGTAGTCCAGGTGGCCCTTGACTTACATCCGCAATTGGATTCAGGTGGTTAAGTGAGTTGCTCCTGATTTTACAACCCTAATGAACTAATCCCTTCATAGCCCTTCCCTCATCCTGCCAGAACTGATGAAGCCTCTGGGATAAGAAGCGAAATGTCTTCTTCTTCTTCCTGGAGGTAAAAACAGTCCAGTTGCCTTTTGAAAAAGCATCTTTTAAAAAACTGTGACCTGGATGATTCTGCAGATTGATTTTATGACCTTTTCTGCCACGATTTTTGAATCACTGCAGTTGTTAAGTGAGTCACATAGTTGTTAAGCGAATCCAGCTCCCCCCATTGATTTTCCCAGTCGGAGGCCAGTCGGGAAGATTGTAGATGGTGATCACATGATCCCAGGATGCCACAATTGTTGTAAATATGTGCTGGTTGCCAAATCTCCAGATTTTGATCACGCAACTGTGGGAATGTTGCAACAGTCATGTGTGTCACTTTTTTTCAGTGCTGTTGTTAACTTTGAATGGTCATTAAACGAACGGTTGTAATTGAGGATTAGCTGTACAGGTAGATGCAGCTAAACCTCCATCTAGAAAAGTGCCTTTTTTCAAAAGGCAACTGGACTTTCTTTGTTTTTCCTTGAAGACATTTCACTTCTCATCCAAGAAGCTTCTTTAGAACTGATAGATGATGACTAGATTCAGCAGTTCATCTCATTTAAAAGACACTCTTCTGAAGACAGCAAAGTCCACATTTTGGACAGAGAGGACTGCTGGTTTGAAAGAGGGGTCAAAGAGGCCATCTCTGTCAAAATTGAACGGCCCTCTCTCAACAGAGGGGGAGAGATGGGGCATCATCCGTCTCCAGTTCACAGTCCTTTCAGCAGTTCCAAGAAGGCTCCCCACCCATTTGCACCACTCAGGTGATCCTGAAGACACAGATTAACCTCCAGGTGGCCTCAACAACTCTCTAAAAGGATGCAAATAACCAGCTGTCTCCAAGGTGTATAAATCCTTCCATTCCCCACCAACCAGTCAGAGCTGAAGAAGCTTCTTGGATGAGAAATGAAATGTCTTCAAAGAAAAACCAAAATGTCCAGTTCTCCAAAGGCTGCCCTTTGGGACAACCATGAATGACCTGGATGACTGAGAATCTCCATAGATCTCCATCCAGAAATAACAGAAGATAGGAAGATGTTTATGTGGAACTAAGGAGAAAATTCCTGATAGGGAATACAATTAATCTTTGGAACAGCTTGTTTCCCAGAGTAAGTGGGTGCTCCATCATTGGAGTTTTTCAGAAAGAGATTGGATCCATTTCTCCAAGATGATATAAGGATGCCTGCTTTGGCAGGGGGTTGGACTAGAAGACCTCTAAGGTCCCTTCCAGCTTTATAATTTTATGAATCTCACCTTTTTTTTTAACAAAGAAAATAGATGTGTCCTTTTAAATTTGCTTTCCAATTCCCACTCGTTGTAGGGTCCAGCACTACAGGTAACTCAGCAGGGGTGTGCCGCAAATTTTTATTAGTTCATCAAAATATAAAATACAAAAATACAAAGAGAAATGAGAATGATAGGAAAATAAGGAAGGAGAAGGAAGAAAGGAAAAGGTGTAAGGGAAAGGGGAAAAGAAAAAAGACAAATAATGACTTATGAATCCTTTTGGTTCAGTAGAATAAGATAATAACATAGAACCTATAAAACATTTTAGTTTTATATGATAATATATACTAGTTATTTCTATAATGACAAAACTAAACAGCAAAACCCAAAATAAAAAGTTCCATTTTTCCCACCTCAAGCACAAAGTCCAGAAGAGGTTTCCAAGTAGAAGCAAAATTCTATACGGACCCGTCATATTTCTTTACCTTGTGGAAAGAAACTTGTGGCCGCCTTTTATTTAATCAGAGCAGTCAATTTAGCCATCTCTGCCAAGTCCATCAACTTTTGCAGCCATTCGTCCATTGTGGGAATCACAGCAGGGGTTGAGGTGGGACGGAGAGGATTCCTCAGGTTCCTCCACCAAGGCTGGATGTAGAATGTGTTTTGTAGTTGGGGCGGAGGGGACTTTGCCCCAGCTCTTTGGAGCCATCTCAGTGGGGAATGCTGATGGCTCTTTCTTCTTCCCCGTCCAACTCTCTCCAGGAGCAGCGACTGGTTGAGGATTCCACCCGGGAGGTGAAGAAAGTGCGGAAGGCACGCAACCGGCGGCTGGAGTGGAACATGATGGCTTACGATAAAGAATTCCGGCCGGATAACAGGTTCTCACCATCCCCATATCACATGGCTTCATCGGAAGGATCACTGTCCCCAGATAATAGGCAGGTTTTGTGAATGACACACCTCGCTTGGCCTCCTTCCGTTGCTTTGGCTGCCTGGTCTTGCTTGGCTTTGTGGTTTGGGCTTTCCTTTGGTTTGACGTTCAGGGGCCTTGGGGATGCTTTTATGGAAGAGAGCAGCGTGCCCTTTGGGTAGGGGCAGGGCCAGGGAAACCTGCGCCTCTCTTTCAAAGAACGAGTCCCGATATCTGCTGCTCAGGGACTGCTGAATTGGGGCGAGGGCTTGGCTGGATTGATGTGGTGCTGAGCTGAGCAGTTAATGGCACCATTTGGAACATGTGGAATTGAGCTTGTGCCACCTTTGCTGCATGCTTCCCATCTGTCCCGTCCCCTTCCTTTCCTTCCCCTGTCCTCTTTCCCTCTATTTCCATCTCCCTCCACATTTTATTCCTCTTTCTCTTCTACCTTCTCCTCTTCCTCCTCTTCCCTCTCCTCTTCCTCCTCCATTTCTATCTTCATCTTCTTCCCCCTCCTCCTCCTTTTCCTTCATCTCTACCTTCATCTCCTTCTCCTTCCCCACTTACTCCTACTCCTCCTTCTCCTTCATCTCTTTCTCCTCCTTCAACTTTACCTTCCTTCTCCTCCTCCTCCATCTCTACATTCATCTTCTTCTCCTTCCCCACCATTACCTCCTCCTCCTCCTTCTCCTTCTCTTCTCTTCTCCTTCTCTTCTCCTTCTTCTTCCCCTCCTCCTTCTCCTTCTCCTTCTTCTTCCCCTCCTCCTTCTCCTTCTCCTTCTTCTTCTCCTCCTCCTTCTCCTTCTCTCCTCCTTCTCCTCCTCCTCCTCCTCCTCCTCCTCCTCCTCCTCCTCCTTCTTCCCCTCCTCCTTCTCCTTCTCCTTCTTCTTCTCCTTCTCCTTCTCCTTCTCCTTCTCCTTCTCTCCTCCTCCTCCTCCTTCTTCTTCTCCTCCTCCTTCTCCTTCTCTCCTCCTCCTCCTCCTCCTCCTCCTCCTCCTCCTCCTCCTCCTCCTCCTCCATGCTTGCACATTTCAACAGTACGGCTTTTGGCACACCAAACCCTTGGTTCCAAGAGGTGATAGATACCATCAAATCCCTCCCATCAATTGGATCCTCTGCTTGTCCCCCCATCCCTGCCCTCCAGGTGTACAACCTCTTGGTGTTTTTGTCTGCAACAGATCCTATGCATCCGATGTAGCTGATCATTCCTACCCAGCCAGTCCTAACCATCCTGGCCAACAGATGATGGCTCCAGCCACACATCTGGCCACCGAGAACAAAGAGGTGGTGCTGGTGGCTACTCAGGTCCAGGATCAGATCTTCAGGCCCTCGGCAGTGGGAAGCCGGCAGAACAGCCTCAACCGGGTACAGCAGCCCCATGTGCCACAGCCACCCGAGACAATGTTAAATGGACCACGACCTCAGATAATCAAGGACTATGGGTAAGGATTCTGGTCTACTTTCTTTTGTCTGTTCGTCAAGACTTTCCCCTTAAGCAGGAAGAGTTGGGTGTTTTCTGAAGCTCCCGGGTAGAAAAATGCCTTTTTCCAGAATTACAGAAATGTGATGTAAATTATTCTAGGGGTGGACTTCAGAAACCAGATTATAACCCCTTTCTTTGCCATGCATTTATGGACGGCCCCCAAATAAGATTCAGTGCCCTGAAATCACCATTGGAAAATACAGCTAGAGTAGGGGTCTCCGAACTTGGCAACATCAGCTCCCAGAATTCCCCAGCCAGCATAGCTTTAAGTCCACAAGTCTTAAAGTTGCCAAGTTGGGACACCTGTGACCTAGAATGATATCCTTTGATGGGAGTCACCTCTTGACAATCCTGAGAAATTAAATAATACCTATTGGATGGCAGCAAAGGAAGGTCCCTCCTGGTGTGTGTTCTTTATTTCAGCCAACTGGGGTAGTGGGAGATTTCTATTTCAGGCCAAGCCAGGAGTGCTGTTGGGCATAATCCTGGAAAAATTCCAGCCGTCCCCAATCAAAGCTCTCAAACAGAGGCCAGGCAGTGACATAGCTGCTTGCATCAACAGGGCTCGGTCCCCTTCATGAACATGTAGGTAGTCGTCAACTTACGACCACAACTGAGCCCAAAATTTATGTTGCTAAGTGAAACATCTGTTAAGTTAATTTTCCCCCATTTTAGGCGTTTTCTTGCTACAGTTGTTAAGTGAGTCACTGCACTTGTTCAGTCAGTACCACAGTTATTAAGTGAATCTGGTTTCCCCATTGACTTTGTTTGTCAGAAACAAAGGGAGTCACATGGTCCTGGGATGCTACAACCGTCATAAATACGAGTCAGTTGCAAGCATCCAAATTCTGATCACATGACCATGGGGATGCAGCAATGGTCATAAGTGTGAAAAATGGTCATAAACCACTTTTTTCAGTGCCGTTGAAACTTCGAAATGTCACTAAATGAACTGTTGTAAATCAAGAACTACCTGTATCATCTATGAACAACCTGTTAAAGGAATTGACATTCCCCTTTGCTCAGAAAACACTGAGATTTTTAGAGCAATTGTTGCTGATCTTATGTCATAAGCAACGGTTGATATTTTTTTATCCTCAAACCTGCTCTTTTCTCATCTAACTTTAATAAGCAGCAGTCCGTTTTTCCTAGCTTTTTAAGTTAAGACATGCTCAAAAAGGGCCCCAATCCAGGGCTTCTCTGTGCCAAAAAAATCCTTCTTGACTTTTTGCATGGATGCAGAATTCATTCTTTCTTTGACTATTGGAAAAGGTTGCCATTCAGTGAATCGATTAGCCAATTAAAAATGGATTAAGCATATATCTTGGTACAGGATTACAAGTAGTCCCTGATTTACAACCATCATTGAAGTCAAAGTTTCTGTTGCTGAGACAATTGTTAAGTGAATTTTGCCCCATTTTATGACCTTTCTTGCTTAAGTTGTTAATTGTATCACTGCAGTTGTTAAGTCTGCAGTCTTAAGTTGTTAAGTTGTTAAGACCCAGATTGTGGGGGCAATAAGATGACTATGTATAAATATACAAAAGTATGAAGGCTATTGCTTAACGCCTTGTAAGCCGCCCTGAGTCTCCGGAGAAGGGCGGCATATAAATCAAAGCAAAAAACAAAAGTCAGTAACATGGTTGTTAAATGAATCTGGATTCCCCATTGACTTTGCTTGTCAGAAGATGACAACATGACCCCAGGACACTGCGACCGTCATAAATATGAACCAGTTGCCAAGCATCTGGATTTTGATCTCGTGACCATGGGGATGCTGCAATGGTCGTAAGTGTGAAAAATGGTCATGTCACTTTTTTCGCTGCCGTTGTAACTTTGAATGGTCACTAAGTGAACTGTTGTAAGTCGAGGACTACTTGCAATTAACACAAGGTGTTTCTGCATGGGAGCGATTTTCTCTCCTGGCTTCCTCTGCCTTCAGACAGGGATCTACATCTCTTCCATGATGACTGCCTCATTTTAGGAAGTGCAGCACATTTTGGCTCAGAGTGAATTTACAAGAATATACGTTTCCCCCGCTGCAAAGGCCGGGATTTCTCAGCTGAGAAGCGGTTGCTATGGGGAGCCTTTCCGTGTTCCAAGGCAAAGCAAAATGATGGCATTTCATTATTTCTCATTGTTCTTATTATAAATTTGTTCCCTTCAGTTTCCACATCAATTTATCCCTGGCACGAAACTGGTTAGGGATTTTTATACTCTTTTGTTTGAACATGACGCATGTTATCAATTTTCTTGGAACAGGCATTTTTGGAAAGTCTTTCCGTAACACAGTTTGATTTTCTACTAACGTTTCTTTAATTTTATATGTTTTTATGGCCATTTTCTCCAATATGTATATTTTTACAACTTAAGGGTTGTTGTTTTTAAATGAACTGCTCGCAAAATTTGGTAAATTGTTTATCATTGGCAGATTGATTCAGGACATTTGAACACAATAGCTTTTATTAAAATGTGAATTATTTCCTTAGGTTGGCTGAGGAAATGACTCACATTTTAATAAAGCCAATCTCCAAATTTCTCATGGAGCTTGCTTCTATATTATACTGTCTAGTAAGTGCTGGTGAGGCATCGCATTTCTGCATTCCTTTTGATGGAATTAAAAAGTGTCTCTCATTTTGGAAATAATTGAATGTTATATTATTCTACAGCTGGCAGCCTTCTCTCTGGTCCTTCCACTTCTAATTGATTCACTTTCAGTATAGTCATGTCAGTATTGATAAATGGACCCTCTAATTACCCCTTAATTATTCAATTTCTTTTACCCAGCAGAATTTCAATTATTGGTTTCTTCCCGATTAAAACTGTTCTTTTCACTAGGCGAAAAAGGGAAGGAGAACATAAGAAAATGCATGGAAGGTTCCTTTCCTTGCTAAACAAGACACAGTTACAAGGATGTAGGACCTAAGGGGGAATCTCCCCATTAAGGACAGAATAATTTAAAAGCATCAGTAATGTAGTTGAACCTCACATAACAAGCTAGTGTTGGCAGTTGTGCTTTAAGACCAAGTCAATTCTAGGAGGAAAAAAAGAAGACAACAAAGACTCTAGGAAAGGAATAGGCTGTCAAGAGCTGAACTTTCACTTCACTTTCACCCCTTAACCATTTGGATTGTGTTGATGTCCACTTCAACAGATGTTTATATATCCCTCAGCCTTTCACTGTAATACTCCACTTGGCACTGAAGTCTTTATGTACATCATCTCTCCATCTTATAGGAGGTTTTCCACATGAACTTGTATAGTGGTAGGACCACCATCATGTCCACCTAATGCTAAGGAAGAGGACTGCCCACTTCCCCCCCAAAATAAGACCGGGTCTTATATTAATTTTTGCTCCAAAAGATGCATTAGGGCTTATTTGCTGGCTAGGTCTTATTTTGGGGAAAATATGGTACTAAATGCACCTGTCTGGCTGATGATCTTAACTGGGGCTTATTTTGGAGGTAGGGCTTATAATTACAAGCATCCTGAGAAAAAATCATGCTAGGGCTCATTTTCTGGTTGGGTCTTATTTTCGGGGAAACACGGTAGTTTGGTGTAGCAGTTATAGCACCAGGTTAGATACTGGGAGAGCATGAGTTCTAGTTCTGCGCAGATGGGTAAAATGACCTTGGGCCAGTCACTTTCAACCCTAGGAAGAAGGGAAAACACTTTCATAGGTCTTGATGAGAAAACTGCACAAAATCTACAAGGTAGACCAGACTAATAAAACAAATCCATCTGTGAAGCTATAGTAACCAAATCTTGAAAATCTGAATGTGCTTCCACCTCCCTCTATCTTTGTGCAAATGAGGGAGGAGTTTGTCTGAAATGTTTTTGTCAGGGTTCCGACCGATGCCTTAATTAATCATGAGCCTCAAGCCAAACTTCAAAAGAAATCTAGTTATTTATTAGGAGCTTCATATCGGCACAAACCAAGTGAAGCCAACTCTGACCCTCACTTAATTCGCGCCTTGGCTCTGACCCTGTTTCCCCCTCCCCACAAGGTGCATCATCAGTCACATTCCCAACAAAGCAATTTCAAGGGCTATAGAAGTCACTCCCTCCGATCACTGTGGGTCACCCTGTAGATGACCTTGACATTGCAGGCTGGAATGTGCTTTGTTTTGACTGAAATGCAAGTTCCTTCATTCAGCTGCGAGGTTTGACTCCCTATCCCCCTGCCTTTGGCAACTCAAGAGCAAGTCAGGAATGCTTCACGAGTTGACAGTTTTCTCAAGTTGCCTTCTTGGACCAGGCTCAGGTCCCCTTACCTAAGCAGTGCCTTGGTAGATACCCTCCCTTTTGCCCTTGAGGCTGTTTCCCCGGCCCTATACACTATGTAGTCAGCAGGACTTGAAGGTGAACATGCATAAAAATGGAAAAGTCCAATGCCTCCTACCCATTTGTATTTCCATGTCGATGCTACATTAATGACATGCATAGCATTGACCATGGTCAAATATGAATAAATTTATGTTTATTTGAGAAGCAACCTAGAACTAAAGAGAAATTTCCTCATGGTGAGAGCAATCAACCAATGGAATAGTTTGCCTTCAGAAGTTGTGAGTGCACCATTACTGGAGGCTTTCAAAAAGAGACTGGACAATCATTTGTCTGAAATGGTATAAGATCTCCTGCTCAAGCAGGGGGTTGGACTAGAAGACCTCTGAGGTGCCTTCAAACTATTTTATTTTATGTCCTAAATAAAACAGAAATTCCATGCTAAATATCTTTGGGGGGGGGCAGGATATCAATGAATAGGACTTCAGGACCATGGACAGCAGCTTCAGTTGATGCTGTAGACCAGTGGTTCCCCAATCCCCTGGCCGTGGCCCACCTCCGTGTCATGGCCTATTTGGAATTGGGCCACGTGAATGACTGCGTGTGCACAGTTCAACTTGCACAAGCAGTGGGCCGGTGGGTATTTGCATGCGTGCACGCTGGCCCACCACTCACATAAGTTGAGCTGCATGGACGTGCACATGCGTTCCTGCTAGCCACTCACACGGCCCAATTCCGAATAGGCCATGGCCCAGTAATGTGCTTTGGCCCAAGGATTGGGGACCTCCGCTGTAAGACAAAAATGCATGGTGGATTTCAGAAAACATTTCATAAAATCCTAGGGCTGGAAGGGACCTTGGAGGTCTTCTAGTCCAACCTCCTGGTCAAGACAGGAGATTTTATACCATCCTGGACAAATGATGGTCTAATCTTGTCTTGGAAGCCTTTCAAGAAGTACAATCCTCGTCTTATTTAAAGGTAGGCAAGAGATATTATAATGCAAAGCGCAGATTTGAATTACAAATGATATTCAAGGAAATGGCTTCTTGCAGGAAAAACACTCACCTTTTTTGGTTAGAACATTGTCTAAGGTTGTTATCTTGCCGGCAACCAAAGACAGCAGGTTATTTTAAGATAAGCAATAGTCCTTGGACCACGTGAACATAGAAACAGCCCTGACCTTTATTTTCCTTGCCTTGAGACAAAAGGAGCAAATATTAGAACAGATCTGCATTCATTGATTATGCGGAATAAAAATGCATCGGCTGCAGGAAATAAAAAGCTTTAAAGGACACTCAATGGATTTAGAAAGCTTGAACCGTCTTCCCTTAAGAAGCTTCTTTCTAAACTAACATCAAGGAAATGGGTGATCCAAAACTGAAAGGCGGAAAGGAATTAAATCAGCAAAGTCTATTTTATATTAGACAATCTCTGATCTGCTGGGTCAGAGAGATTTCCTTATGCAATTCCTCAATCTCTTCAACAATGGCAGAGCTTCTAAGGTACAGGTAGTCCTCACCTTACGACCAAAGTTTATGTTGCTATGTGAGAAATTTGTTAAGTGAGTTTTGCCCCATTTTATGACTTTCCTTGCCACATTTGTTAAGTGAATCATTGCAGTTGTTAAGTTAGTCAGACGGTTGTTAAGTGAATCTGGCTTCCCCATTAACTTCGCTTGTCAGAAGGGTGCAAAAGGGGATCACATGACCCCAGGACACTGCAACCGTCAGAAATATGAGTTGGTTGCCAAACATCCAAATTTTGATCACATGACCATGGGGATGCTGCAACATTCATAATGATGAAAAATAGTCATAAGTCACTTTTTTACTGCCATTGTAACTTCAAATGGTCACTAAGCGAACTGTTGTAAGTCGAGGACTACCTGTCCTGGAAAAGTTCAGGGAGATATTCAGAGGTGAACCTGCCGTCAAAGTATCCCATGTCGAACTATACAGCACAGTCAAACAACAGCAGTTAACCCCAGGAAATGTTTTACAACATTTTGCATTATGTCATAAAGTGCTTTGTGATCATTTTAGGTCACACAATGTTTTATAAAATTTGCCTAATTTCAATTCCATGGGAGTCACATTCTGTAAGTTAGCCCATTTGAGGTTCTTCAGTTGAAAGGTTTTGCCCTACGATGCCCTGTTTTTACTCAGTTAAAAGTTACAGGCATGAGAAATTTAGTAGCATAAGGATGAGCCCCAAAGCTAATTATAAATGCAAATCTTTCCCAGGTAAAAAATAATTATCAATCTGAAATGGGTTTTTTTTTTGTTTTTGCAAACTTCCCTTAACAAGGTGTCCTCTAAAACATTGGTTTCTCCAAGGAGGGGCAATTGACATCATGATATCATTTTGCAAATAGTGCAAACATTGCATTAATGGCATAATTCATGTGATCATATACAGGTAAGCCTCAACTTACAACCATTCATTTAGTGACAGTTTAATGGGACTGAAAAAAGTGACTTATGACCAATTTTCATGCTTATGACCATTGCAGCATCCCCATGATCACGTGATCAAAATTTGGACACTTGGCAACTGACTCATATTTATGACGGTCGCAGTGTCCTGGGATCATGTGATCCCCTTTTGCGACCTTCTGAGAAGCAAAGTCAAGGGGAAGCCAGATTCACTTAACAACCGTGTTACTAAGTCAACAACTGCAGTGATTCACCTAACAACTGTGGCAAGAAAGATGGTAAAACGGGGCAAAATTCACTTAACAAATGCTCTCACTTAGCAACCAAAGAGCCTTGGTAGTACAGGGGTTTAAGGCACCCTGTTATTAAGCTGGTTATTAAGACCAGCTGCCTGCAATTACTGCAGGGTTCGAATCTCGCCAGGCTCAAGGTTGACTTAGCCTTCCATCCTTTCTAAGGTAGGTAAATTGAGGACCCAGAGTGTGGGGGCAATAAGCTGACTTTGTATAAATATACAAAAGTATGAAGGCTATTGCTGAGCACATTGTAAGCCACCCTGAGTCTTTGGAGAAGGGCGGCATATAAATCAAATTAAAAAAAAAACAACAGACATGTTGGGCTCCATTGTGATCATAAGTCGAGGACTACCTGTAATGTCATGCACTTTGCCTTGCAGAAGCCAAAAAGAGCAAGAGAGCAGGCTGAGAAGGGGGTAGGGCTTTAACCACTGATTTGCAGCTGCAATCTTGACTCTTCTGAGCCCCCTCCCCCACCTGTCCAGCAAAAAGACAAAGGAAGTTAGGCAAAGAGAGATTGTGGGAGCTTCTCCCAGTGAGTTTTCTGGTTCATTTTATGCGTTGGGGGACCACACAACTGGACAGCCCCTCCCTCCCGTGAAATGCCTTTGCTTTGATGGGATTAAAGCTGAAAAATGGCTTATTTAGAACACAGAATGAGTTGGAAGGGACCTTGGAGGTCTTGTAGTCCAACGCCCTGCTCAAGCAGGAGACCCTATATACCATTTCAGACAGGTGGCTGTCCGGTCTCTTTTTGAAAGCCTCCAGTGATGAAACACCCACAACCTCTGAAGGCAACTTCTGTTCCATTGGTTGACTGTTCCCACTTTTAGGAAGTTTCTTCTTAGTTCCAGGTTGCTTCTCTCCTTGCTTAGTTTCCATCCATTGTTTCTTGCCCTGCCTTCTGGTGACCTTCTTCTCTTTCCTTCTCTTTGCAGTCCTCAACCAGTGCCAATGGCAGACTACTTTGTGCCACCTGCTCCTCCGCCCCCACCCCCAGTCATCCCTTCTGCTCAAACTGCGTTCGACAGCCCCATCTCAGCACCTTCGGCCATGGCACCCAATGCTGCCCCTTCAGTTAGCCATGCCACCTATGCGCCTACCCCTCCCCCTGCTGTGCCCTGCCTCTATTCTGCCTCTCCCCCCCAGGCTGGGCCCATGGGACCTCCTGTGGCACCTCCCCCTCCTCCCCCTGGACCCCCCACCATCTCGGCCTCCCCTGCACACACAGCCTCCCCGCCTGCTGTGACGGTGGAATCCCGGAAGCAGCCAGTGCCCCTGATTCCAATGACCGATGCCAGGAGTGACCTGCTTGCTGCCATCCGCCGGGGTAAGTCAGTGCCTTTTGCTTTGCCCATGATTTGGACCTACCTGCAGAGTTTCAGCTGTTGCACTTTAGTGACCCTGATTTTGCCAAATGCCGGGAAGCATTTGGGAAGCATTTGACAAAGGAAGCAAAATTAGGAGAACATCATCCCATCCCCCAAACCAAGGGGCGGAATGGGACAACTCGCTGTAGCCAACTCACCATGGTTATCTTGCCATGGTCAATTCACCGTGGCCAACTCAACAATTCAATTTAAATATTTAAAATAATGAAAACATTATTTTAATTTTTGTCATTTACATTTCTTTCTTTTTTTTTTATTTGATTTATATGCCGCCCTTCTCCGGAGACTCAGGGCAGCTTACAGTGCGTTAAGCAATAGCCTTCATACTTTTGTATATTTATACAAAGTCAGCTTATTGCCCCCACAAACTGGGTCCTCAATTTACCTACCTTAGAAAGGATGGAAGGCTGAGTCAACCTTGAGCCTTGCAGAGATTCGAACCAGCAGTAATTACAGGCAGCTGTGTTAATAACAGGGTGCTTTAAACCACTGTACTACCAAGGCTCTTTTTGTCCCTCCTTTCGCATCCTTTCTTTAATGATTCCATCTTTCCTTGGATATTAGTGTAACTCTTGTCCTGCAGTGAATTTTCCTGCAGCGAGTTGGCCATGGCAGGTTGGCTGCAGATGGAGATCAGATGCCCTCTCTTCCTGAACTAGGAGCCCACAATTGCCTTCTTTGCCTTGCCTTATTGAGGGTCCTATCGTCCTTGGGTGGGCTTAGTAAATGGATCGATTTTCAGTGCCAGCACTCGAGCTGAGAGAGACCTGGTGATCACCCTGTATAGTTAGTGAACTGTCAGGGTTCCGACCAATGCCCTAATTAAATCATGACTCTCAAGCTGAGGTTCAAAAGAAATCCAATTATTTATTAGCAGTGTCATGTTGGCACGTACCAAGTAAAACCAACTCTGACCTCACTTAATTCGTGCCTTGGCTCTGACCCTGTTTCCCCCCTCACCCCAAGGTGTGTCATCAGTCACATTCCCCAACGAAGCAAATTTGTGGGTTATAGAAGTCACTCCCTCCAGCCACTGTGGATCTGTGTGGAGATGGCCTTGACGTTTGCCAGCTGGAATGTGCTTTGATTTGATGGAGGTGCAAAGTCCTCAATACAGCTGCAAGGCTCGATTCCCAATCCCCCTGCCTATGGAACTCCAGAGCAGGTTGGAAAGGCTTTGCGAGTTGACATGAACACCATGAAAGAAATGGTGGAAAGGCCACCTGTCCACAAAATTTAAGGGTTGGGTCTCAGAAGCATGCTTGAAGCTTGCAATAAATGCACCAGATCAATATTTCTCAACCATTTTTTTTTGCCATTGTTCCAATTCCAACCTTGTTTTTCTCCTGTGGCCCCCTTGGCCAGATCTCTTCTCTGATAAGGACATGCAACTGGTGCTTTTTCTTTTGATGTCCACAATAATAAAGGAGAATATTTGTAGCTCAGAGTTGAAATGAGGTGTCCTTGATGGTGCTTGGATCCTTGGTGGTGCTTCCCGAGCTTGGTGATTGGTGCTATTGCAGGTAATGAAACATCTGTAAGAAAGCAACAAAGCTCAGAGAGCACCAAGGACCCCATGGCATTTGCAGTTTAAAAGCACTTTCCTTTTCTGTGGCCCTCTTGGCATGTGCTCTGGGCCCCCGTTACATGTTGAAACCTCAGGCTCGCTTGAAATGTCCTAGGGCCCAAGCTGAGAACTCTTGCTTTAGACCAAGGCTCTCCAAATTTGGCAGACTTGTGGACTTCAGCTCCCCAGCATGGCTTCCTGGGGAATTCTGGGAGCTGAATCTGGAAGTCTTAAAGGTCGCCAAGCTTGGAGAGCCCTGCATTAGTCCAAAGCATCACACAAAGGGGGTAAAGCCAGTCTGAGACTTCAGCTTGGGCTTGCTTAGATCAGCTGGTGCCAGGCATCTCCTTCCTTAGGCTGAGCTGGAGAAAAACCTTCCTTTTCCCCCTCCCCAGGAATTCAGCTGCGCAAAGTCCAAGAGCAATGGGAACAGGAAGCCAAGAAAGAGCCGGTGGGGAACGATGTGGCCACCATCCTCTCCCGAAGGATTGCTGTGGAATACAGCGAATCAGACGACGACTCGGAGTTGGATGAGAACGAGTGGTCCGATTAAAGGAGGGGTGGTGGGCTGCCTTTGGAGCAGTGGGGGGGGAGGTCTCCCAGGTTTTTTCCTGCCACCTTTCTGCCACCTGGCTTAGGCAACTCAGCGTTCCTGGCAGGTAAAATCACGGCTGCTCTGAGCAGCTCAGCCTTCAGGAGCTTTGCTTTCGTGCCATGTTGTGTTGTTGACAATGTTTTAAGGTGGCCTCTTTGTGGGCAGACGGGCATTAGGGATCCTTATCTTTTGAAACACTCGGTCGGGGTGGGTTGGGGGAGGAAAAGACCAGCTTTCTCCTGAGTTTTCCCAGTGGTGAAAATGACATCTGAATTTTTTTCAACATGCTGGAAAAATGGAGCAACCTTCCCTTACCCCTAAACCATACAAGGAGGGGGGCCCTTTGCAGTCATTCCCACTCAAGATTTCAGCCATCCATTTATGGGGATAAATTTAAGCGAACGCCCTTTCTAGAGAGACCCATTCATCAGAGAGCACAGAAGGGGATGGGAAGAGAGACTTCCCTCTGTGAAAAATCCACTAAGGTGGTTTCCAAAGTTAGAAGGATGTAAATCATTCTTACATTTTTCTCCATTGCTTCTAGCACTTTCAACTAAGCTCCAGAAAGCAAATTGGCTGGGACAAATTGCTAGCACTTTACAAGGGAAGGGGAAAAACAGGATGACAGTAGATTTCAGATTTCCCCAACCTGCTGAACACAACCATAGTTCCCAGCCTGCGAATTCAGCGGCTGTGCTAACTGCAGTTTATGAGAGCCTGAATCCACACATCCTTCGGACCTCACCTTGGGGAACCACATAGGATTCCATGGGCCACACTTTATTTTGCAAGCCACGTTATGGCCAGTAGGAAGGGCTTGGGCTTTGTTACTGTTGGCAGTCAAAGGCTCTTCTTTTCTAAAGGACCGAGTGGGGACAAGCCCGACAATAAGCCAAGTTCAGTGAGAGAAGGCAAAATGTTGGACAAAGGACAAACAATCCCAGTTCAGATGTGATCAAGGAAAAAATCCCACATTAGCAGCCATTGGGGGAGGCAAATCAGCATTGCAAGATCTTTTGACTCTACTTGTAGAAAACATAAATCCCCTGTTCTCCAGAAGAATATTCTGACTCCACTTAATGGGAAGATAGAACATTTATTTTCCCACTTTAATAACCTTTCACCCAGGTGAATTTGTGGATAGCGAGCCATTAATGTTCCTAAGAAACCCATAAGAGTTTCAAATGTCCGAGGCAATCAGCAAAACCTGGCCAACAATTAATTTGCTGAGTTATTTTGCATTCTGATCTATAGCTATTTTTTCTGAATGTTACCATGGAGAAAACACTACATTTCCTTCTCCTTCCTCCCCCCCTTCTCCTAATTGTGAAGAACTAGAAACAAAATTGGTGTAAAATTGCTTGTGCATCCAGAAAAAAGTTTGCAAAATAATAATGGGAAAATTCTGATTTTTGAGCTGATACAACCAAATATGATAAAAATGTCAAACATCACCAACAGAGCCGGATGATTTTAGGTGCTTGTTTCTTTCCAGAAAGATGCTAACTATGTACTTTTCCTTCCTGGTTTAATCATCTTAAAATTCTTGAGCAGCCTTGAAAATTAAAATTTCCCACCAATGTAAGTTAATATTCACATACCTTTCATAAATACCTAATTTTATAGTTGTGCCTATTTGGAAGTAAGTCCTGATTGAGTTTTGTTGGGCTTACACTCACTAAATGTACATAGGAATATAATGGTAATTTTTAAAAACCTAACAGTATTTGGCAGTGAATGAAAACAAGTGCCAATTCCTCTCTCCTAAGATCACCTATCTTTTTTACTTATATTTTTCTTTTACTCAGAACAAAGTTAAAATACAAAATATAAAACCCAGAAAAAAACACAAAGCAGTCAAAACATTAAGAAAGTGTAACCAACCCCCCCCCACACATTTTTAATGTTCTGCTTTGTGTTTTGTGTTTTTCTTTTATGTCTTCTTGGGTTTTTCTGAGTTTTGTATTTTGTAGATCACCTAATTTTTTAGGTTTTAATTTTTTTAATTAGGTGTTTGTGGGGCTGTAAACTGCCCCCAAATTCATTGTTTTTCACAGCTTTTGGGCTTAATTGGAGGGAGTTCTGAGGTCCAGTTTTGATTTACAGCTATGCAAGATTTGAAAAGTTGCTTCAGTGTAAGTAGGAACCCAATTACAGGCCTCTCTGTGGCTCATTAATACAACTGTCTCTTTTTTTCAGGATTGCACATCTGCTACAGAGAGCGCTTCACGATAGCCTATTTAATGATGCGGCTGCTTTCATGCTTGCTTTAAGTTTTGGATTCAGACCTCAACATATTTTGAAGCAATTTGGGATATTCCGCACGACCCTATTCTCTCTCTATATTTTTTTTCATAGAATTTGGTCCCAAAGGGTACAGTGCATTCTTTTAAAGCAAGAGTCCCCAAACTTGGCAACTTTTAGGCTTGTGGACTTCAACTCCCAGAATTCCCTAGCCAGCCATGCTAGTTTGGAGTTGCCAAATTGGAGAATCCCTTTTTTAAAGCGGAAGAACGCACTGAGACTTTGTAGGCTTCAGGTTGCTTAATCACCCTTCTTAAATTCTGCCCTCGGATTATAATCAAAAGTATGCAAGAGTTTGCATAACAGGAAGAATCTGCTTTCCTCCTTTGACAATCAAGATAAACTAAAGTGTTTCCATTGCTGAGAAGTGGTAAGGACAACGTCTGTCTCTCAAGTTTTGGCATATGCAATTTTTTTGGGTACTGCTACATATTGTCTAAATTGGTTGGCAATTTGCCTTTGTCAACCAAGGGAGAACAGTTGAATTTACCGTACATTAATGGATACCTGATTATTCTGAAGAAGGTTAGTGAAGGCTGTGCTGTAGCCCCCCCCCAAATATAAATTCCCTTTTTGTCCAAGAAAATTCTCCATACCTCCAGCAAGGAATTGGGATCCATGTAGCCTGCACTAGTCCTTCAAGGAACAGATGTATAGACAGAAACTCCCTGAAAGAAGCATTGTGAAAAGTATGCCTAGAGTTTGGCCACACCTGCATCCCTGATCACTTGCCATCTTCTCAATCCAATCTGCTCTTGCTCCAGTCTGCAGAGGGCGGTGGAATTCTTCAGGTCATCTTCACCACAAAGCGGTGGCACCACCTGCCCGTGATGAGCAGGATTGACATTCCATCCTCTGCCTGTAATTTTCGTCATTGACAAGGTACAAGATTGGGTAGGGAAAATGGCAGAAGATTGGATAGAGAGGGAAAAGGATCGGTTTTACCTGTAGAACACCCAAGGCTCTGTTCCTTCATCTCCAGGCTGGCTGGGGAATTCTGGGAGTAGAAGTCCACTACTGTTAAAGTTGCCAAGGTTGAAAAATTCTGATTTAGTATCAGGCAGATTCTTCAAATCCAGTTGCCAGATCGTTATTTGTAACATTGAGATAGGTCAGGCATAGGAAATAACCCAGCAAGTTGTCACAGTAGTTGAAGATACAGGTGGTCCTCAACATACGACCACAATTGAGTTCCAAATTTTTGTTGCTAAGTGAAACATTTGTTAAGTGAATTTTGCCCCATTTTACGGCTTTTCTTGCCACAGTTGTTAAGTGAAGCACTGTTAAGTTAGTCGCATGGTTGTAAAGTGAATCTGGCTTCCCCATTGTCAGAAAGTGGCAGAACGAATCGCATGACCCCGGGACACTGAAACCGTCATAAAGATGAATCAGTTGCCAAGCATCGGAATTTTGATCCCGTGATCAGGCAGATGCTGCAATGGTCTTGTATGAAGAATAGTCACAAATCACTTTTTTCACCACTGTTATAACTTTGAGCGGTCACTAAATGAACTGATGTAAGTCGAGGACTACCTGTATAAAGACTGCTATCTGCTTGAGATACCTTTGGGTTTTAAGAGAAGAATAATTAGACAATAATACCAGACAATTAGTAGGAATTGCTGGGGAATGGGGGTAATGCAGCTGATACAGAAGAAGCCATGATAGCAAGGAGGCACAAGCTATGCATATTGTGTGATTAATTATGAAGTCATCCCTTGCGTAGGATTATGTAGCTTCGCAGAATTAATTTGTAATTATTTCATATTGTACAGTGTTTATATAGTGGGCTTTAAATATATCTATATCTATATAAACAGAAAAAGAGAAAGAAAAAGTTTATTTAAAATGTCAGGTTGATTCTCACTTCTTCTTTTTTTTATCTCCAATGATTTGTATAAAATGTTCACAAAAGAAAAAAGATTATACATATTGAGGAACTATAAGGATCAGGTGGTCAATTTTGTACTGATTAATTACTATGGGACCCAGAGCAAAAATGAAGGGAAAAAAATCCTATTTCAAAATCAATCAGGCTGAGGAGGCTGGAGTCAAAACTTTGCAAGGTTTGGTGGCAAAAATGTGTGGCAGGAAGGAAAATGGTTCCAAAGACAATGTTCTTCATTTCCTTGCCTGAAGGTTGTTTTAAAGAACTGCATGCAAAAAGATTGGATTGTTGGTGTATTGCTCTTTTGAGAAGCAATACGGTTGGACAAGGATGTGTGCAGTTCAACCGCTCCTCCATACTTGTGTCTAGTTAAAGTTCTCAAGGGGATCCACGTTAATTGGTCCAGTGACCAAGGAGCTCTGCAGCAGAAGGATCTTCAGGGGTGATCAAAGAGGGGGAGGAGAGTGATAAAATCAGCATTATGGCATCACAGCACTGCTTTTAGTGTTTTGACAAAATCTCCAGATCCTGCGATGTTTTGCGTACTGTAGTATGTATTTCAAGAGTGAATCAGTAGCTACAGTGCTGTTGTGGCACAGTGGTTAGAATGCAGTATTGCAGGCTGACTCTGCCCACTGCCAGGAGTTTGATCCTAACTTGATGATAACCTTCCATCCTTCCGACATCAATAAAATGAGGACCCAGATTGTTGGGGGGTAAGAGGCTTACTCTGTAAACCGCTTAGAGAAGTCTGTAAAGCACCGTGAAGCGGTATATAAATCTAAGTGCTATATAGCTAGTGCTACAGATGGCTGGAAAGCTTTGAAAGAGAGAGGTGTGTTCTTGGGTGGTCTCAAGGACCAGAGGTGATCATCATCCAATGAAATGCACACTTCCCAATAACCTTGGTGCAACTCAAGCGCATCCTGGGTATGTTGGTTGTGTCATCAAAGTCAGATGTTGGCTGCAAACATGCCATTATGGCTGCCCTATTTATTTTTGTTACTCTCTTCCCCCTCTCCGATGTAAGTTATTTCTGGAACTGGCAGAGCCAAGTGCCAGAAGCAAAGAAATGTCTGCAGATTGGAAGGAAGGAAGGAAGGAAGGAAGGAAGGAAGGAAGGAAGGAAGGAAGGAAGGAAGGAAGGAAATTTGCAGATATTTGAGGACTGAATGAGCCATGTAGAGATGACTATTGCTAAATGACATTCCTGAGTCTGGGACTGTTCGTGAAACACGGAGCTTCCTGCTAATTATCCACAGTGCCTGTCCCCTATGTTCACTGCCAAAAAGATGCTGGCCCATGTTACACAAACCTTCAGTAGTTAAAGCCCTAGAGGGGATAAGAAGCAGCATAATCAAAGTGATCACTTAGATGAGTTCTCTCTCTCTCCCTTTCCCTCTCAACCTCTCTCTCTCTCTCTTCATTAAAATACCTTTTCCAACTACAGCTGATTAATTTAGTTCAGTTGGAATTACAGCTTGGCTGAATAGCATCTGCTTGCCGGATTAAGCAAGAGTACTTTTTGGAGATAGGATCCTTCTCAGGTCCAACTTGCAACATGGAACTTTAATTTTTCTTCCCCCTCTTGTTCATAGTAGTTTACCCCCACCCCCTCTTTCCTTCTGGTAATTGGATGAAAAATGAATCCATTACATAACCGCAGTGCTGTCTCTTTTCTGCACTATTGTTGAAGCCAGCAGCACTTTGTCTGGTTTTTCATCTAGTACTTCTCTCTGCCTGTGAATTTTGCTAGTCCTTCTTTTTTTTCTCTCTTAAAAACCCCAAATAGAAGCAGAGAATGGAATAGAGATCTGAAACTCTTCATCAAATTTAAATTCGGCATATGGTCAGATGTAACAGAATAGTAGAGTTGGAAAGGATTAGGGAAGTCTTCTAGTCCAACTCTGGTCAAGCAGGAGACTCTGGTCTAGACATTCTGGACTAATGGCTGTCCAGTCTCTTCTTTAAAAACTTCAGTGGTTATTGTCACTCTACTCAATTTGGATTTTAACTCAATTTAGGAAATACATTTAATTTAATTTAGCTTAATAGTTTGAACTGGATTTTCAAATCAATGGAGAAAAAGTATGTTAAGGCTCAAAATATCCATTGAATCTCCAAATTGGAATCTGAGTTTTGAAGTCATTCAGTTCTATCTGCTGGTTTGCTCCAAAGGTTCAGTCTGAAGATGCAGTTCCATTGAATTACTTCCTGGTCAAATATTTGAGTCAAATATTTCCAATCAAATAGATGGGATTTCTGCATTTCCCCTTCAGACCAGGAAACAGCACACTCATCGTCTGTAGAGAATAAATCCTTCCATTCCCCACTCTCCTGTCAGAGCTGGAGAAGCTTCTTGGATGAGAAGCAAAACGTCTTCAAAAGAAAAAACAAGAAAGTCCAGTTGCCTCCTGAAAAAGCACCTTTGGGACAATACACTCATTGCTTCACAGTCACATTAGCTGAAGAACCACCTAAGCCTTCAAACATGGCTTATATTCTTGTCCTTAGTCCCATTTAAGCCTCCACAAATGGACTATCCCTTTCAGCTGGAGTTGTCACCATTTCCTGATGACACCAGATGTCACCTTTTCCCAAACTTCTGTCACTTCCGGGGCTGTCTTCATGGGAAGTGATATAATGATTATTCAAAAAAAAAAAAATCAAATAGAGTGCTCTTAGGAACAAATAATTACATCTGCCTCTTAAAAAACCTAGCTCTTCCAACTTTACTAGCGGGATTGAGTCCTGATCGGCTCAAGGTTGACTCAGCCTTCCATCCTTCCAAGGTCGGTAAAATGAGGACCCAGATTGTTGAGGGTGATAGGCTGACTCTGTAAACCAAACGGTTTACAGAGGGCTGTCAAGCACTGTGAAGCGGTATATAAGTCTTAAGTGCTATTGCTATTGTGTAATAGGAAAGGACTTCTTTGCATTAGCACCAAAACTGGGAAAATATCCCCTTTCTTTTCGATTCTTGAGTTTTAAGTAATTGGCTAAGGCAGTTTGGAGGCTTTCCTTTAGTTCTGCCACCTTGGCTGATTTTGTATCAATCCCTCATCCCTAGCTGGTTTTGTACAAGACACTTAACTAGGTGAGCTTTATAGTGGCTACAGTTAATTAAAGCCTATTAAAATTTGTGTGTGGGGGGGGGAGTGGATTACCGTTGGAATGAGCCCGGGCCATTCCATCAGTTTATAGCTCAACAAACTGCACACTCAGAAAACAAATCAATTCAGCAACTAATTTAGGCATCTGGCATAAATACATCATTGCTTTTTATGGCTCTCCTAATTTTTGATTGAATTTTAAATTGATGTGCTGCCTAGTAGACCCACTAGGTCAAAATTATTTTAATAAATGAAACATCAAGGTGGATGAAGGAGAACTGAGAAAATGGCAGGCAGGTGAACCATCCTTGTTAAGAGACCAGTCTATCAGGGCAACCTGGTTTACCCAAATAAGGGACGGAGCAAGTGCTTCTGCTTTCGCCTTTCAGCCCCAGTCCAGGAGCCTTCGCAGGCAGTCGCTTCCATGACAAACTATTTTGCATTAAATTTAAATTTACTAACAAAGAAATAAAGGGAGACTAGTATAGCTATTTCAAACTTAGCATCCTTGTTAAGGCTGACTTGGAGAAATAAGTAATAAGATTCCTAGGAATCAAGGAAAAGGCTGAGGGTTTTGGGAGTGCTCTCCAGCACCCACCAGGACAACGAACAGGAGCAAGAGAATTCTTAGGTTCAGTTGTTTGGTTACTAAGTCGTATCCGACTCTTCACGTCCCCATGGATCATAGGATGCCAGGCCCCCCATCCTCCAATGTCTTCCAGAGTTTGCCCAAATTGATGTTCATTGCGTCTGTGACACTATCTAACCATCTCATCTTCTGCCGTCCCCTTCT
The DNA here is from genome assembly GCF_059756535.1 of Pantherophis guttatus. Classification (NCBI taxonomy): domain Eukaryota; kingdom Metazoa; phylum Chordata; class Lepidosauria; order Squamata; family Colubridae; genus Pantherophis; species Pantherophis guttatus. Next base: position 4,538,317 of record NC_142074.1, read on the forward strand.
CCTTTTGCCTTCCATCTTTCCCAACATCAGGGAACATCTTCTCCAAGGAGCTCTCTCTTCTCATTAGGTGGCCAAAGTATTTGAGCTTCAGCTTCTGCATCTGCCCGATTTTACGACCTTTTTTGCCATGGCTGTTAAGTGATTCACTGAAGTTGTTAAGAGAATCTGGCTTCCCCCAGTGGCTTTGCTTGTTGGAAGCTGATTTGGGGAAGGTCAGAAATTATGACCATGTGACCCAGGGATGCTGCAACCATCATAAACACATGCCAGTTGCCAAGCATCCAAATTTTCATTACATGACTGGGGATGCAATGATGGTCGTAAATAATATTTTCTGTGCCGTTGTAACATGAAGTGTTTGCTAGGGTCTACCTAGTCAAAATGGGAAGACAGTTATTGGAGGCTAGCTTGAATGTTTGAAATAGTCTTTCTGCAGTAATTCCAAATCCAGCATAGTCTGCGGGTTGCAACTTCTATAGGGGACTTTAGCTCTACCAGAGAAGAGCAGGAGGCTTCGTCCTCCTCAGAGATAAAACGTGCAATTGAAAGCAAAGATTATTGACCCTGTCTTTTTGCAGATTTAGTTCTCTGATTATATGTTGTTATCTTGTCATTTTTTCCCTGGCAGGAACAAAGAAAATGTTGGCAGTCCTGGGCTAAATTTAGAGCAGAGGAGATAAATGAGAAGAACTGTAGGAAAGGGAAAGGAAGAATTGCAAAGCTTGGGGTTTTCTCTGGCTAAGAGTGGGATGCAGCTGGGTGGAGGAATAGAGCTCAAGTAAAGGGAGCTCCTCAGATTGAGGATGTGGTGAGTTTAGGATGTGGGTTCAAAAGAAATGCAAGATTTTTGACCTCCTGAGCGGTTGGTGCCAAAGAAACAGATGTTCTATCAAACATAGAAGTTTCTATCTATGTTACACTGATTCTAGATGGCTAGTACAAACTCCAGTGATGTTGTGCCATTGTGATGTCATTTGCACAATGATGTCATCACAGGTGTGACATCACTTCCCCTCTTTCCCTTCCCTGTGAATGCCTTAAGCTCCTTATAGAAGAGGACGACCTGAGAGGATTATTGTTAAGGATACAGAATTTAGGATCTGGGAGAAGAAGAAAGGGGAAGGATCAGGGCAAAATCAGATCAATAGATTTGATCAATTTTTTATATTTGATTTAAATATATTTTGATTAAAATGAAGCAAGTACCATTTTCAGATTTCTTCTCTATCTGCCACATTAAAAATGATTGTGATCAGCAATTTTAGGAAAGGCCTCCAGTGGTCTTGGGCATTTCTCCTCTGACCCAAGCTTAGCTTTGAGGGATGGATCAGAAATAGTGATGCAACCAATTGATGGGAGCACTGTTAGACTTGTATCCTGCATCTGAGCTCTCCAGTTTGATTTTCTGATAGGTAGGTCCCACCATCCTTTGGCTCTAGGGAAGAGTCAGAGGGCTACAGGACTCCAACAAGAAAACCACCAGCACATGCCTGTTCTTTGAACTGCTGGGATTATTGTTTGGAGAAGAGAGTGACGGGGCATCAGATCTGGATACAAATGCCTGGCACTGTCCTAGATTTTGAAATCAGTTGATGTTAGTAGACCAGTTGCATGCTATTGCTCATAATGCACCTAGTTTTAAAACACTTCCTTAGGCAGAACAATTTGAAGAGGAAACACTGTTTTCCTTCCTCTTTCTGCAGGGATGGATAGATGGATGGATTCATCCTTTCTACATCTAGATCTTAGCTGTTTCCCCTGACACGTGGGTTGAACTTTGCTGGCCCAAAGTCTTGGCTGCTCAGCACATACTTCAATGCAACTCATGAGCACCTCTGGGACCTTCTTGATAAAGTCCCAAGGGCACTTTTGGAGAATAAAAGGATTGCACAAAGTGAAGCAGCCAAAAGCTGCAAAATGTCCCAACCCTAGGACACAGTGGAAAAGCCATGGAGATGTTTGATGTGGGGATGTTCCCCAACCAGCCTTTGGGGAACATCAGAAGTTACTGTTTGCTACATGCTCTAATAACAGGACATAGTGGTTACATTTCCACTTTCTAACATTTTGAATGAAATGGCTCAACTAAACTAATGTTCAAGTTATCTCCCTTGTTCCTCAGTATGATATTACTCAGGGTGGACAGTGTCCTGGGATGGGGGTCTACAACCAGGTCTATAACTAGCTGAAAGTCATAGTTGATATTACCAGAATGAGGATTGGGTCACAGGAAGGATCAGGAACCAGGTATATGTTTGGAAGGAGAGCTCTTAAGAGCAACTCTGAACGGGAGGTATTTCCAATCTTCCAAAACCCTCAATGGCTTGAAATACCAGTGCCAACATTTGTTGGCAAAATAACTAAATTTCATTGACAAGATGTTTGTGGCCATTTGGGGCTATGGGGTGCCTGGGTTTCTTTGAAGGAAGGAAGAACTGAGCTCCTAGAGAATCCCTACTGATATTTCCACTCTTGTTTTGAGAAATAAAAGTGATGTACAACCAAAAGTGATACAAAGGGCACTTCTGCTTATTCTAACTTCCTGAACTTCTACAGATTCTGATAAGGTCCAATGTATCCGAGCTATAGATCTGTTCTTTCACTCAGAGCAGTGTTTTCCAACCTTGGCAAGTTTAAGATGGGTGACTTCGACTCCCAGAAGTCCCCACTTCCTAAACTTCCCTAAGTTGAGAAACACTGAGTCACAAGGAAGATGTGAAGTCCAACAACATCTGAGGGCTGCAGGTTCTCCCAGCTTGACTTCATTTATTTCCAGCAACAATCATTCAGGTATCTCCCATATGGGGTGGGACATCAAGATTTAATGTATCTATTATCTAATAGTTTGCTGACATGAAATAGGGAGTCTCCATGTATTTTTCATACTTAAATCACTACTAAAATCTACTTTCAACGTGGATGAATGTGACACCAACAAAGCAAGTGAGCCAAGTTCATATTTCTTCTGCTGGTGTCATGGATTATAGTACATTTAAAAAGAAAAAGTTATATTATTTGATTTCTCTTCAAAGGGACCGATTGGTGGGAAACGGGTAAATCTTGCCATGGGGAGGTTTGCACATTGCTTCTAAGTATTTGATTTCACACTCTTCTAAAGCTGACGAATTGCAGTAGCCGAAAGTGCCGTCTGCTGTGTACTGGAGTGCTGTTCTAACTACGTGCATTTAGTCAGTAGATCAGTAGATGTCTGCCACTTGTATCTATCTATCTATCTGCCGTACAGAGTTTTGCTATTTGTAAAGCAGCTGTTCCCAGCCTCGTGGGTTCTGCTTGACTCAACACTGACCAAACAGGACCAAACTGTATGGTTCCAGATGGATTTTCTTTTTCTTTTTTCTTTTCCTGCCTGTAAAAAAAAAAAAAAAACAATCCAGCCAAAACCCTATTTCAACAGCCGAAAGCTGCTAGTAAATAATTATGGTTTTTTTCATTGTTTTCTCCCCGGGAAATGTTGTGCAAAATAAATCCAAGCTGTTGACACTTTATGCATGTTGGTAACAATAACAATAAAGAAAATTAAAATTTTAAGAGTATTTATTTCCTGTGGTTGTTGATCTCCCTGGGGTTTTTTTTGCAGTGGAAATCAAGCTGTGTGTGAGACGGGGGGCTGGGAGGGAGGAGGGATAGAAGCAGGAGGAGGAGGAGGGAAAAATGAATTTTCTGATTTTGCTGGTTTATCAAAATTTGGCAAGTGTCAGGACGGGGCATGAAAAGTCGAGATGGGGAAGAAGTGGAGACAATGCCTTATGAGAGGTTGAGGAACATCACCCACCAATTAAAAGGGGGGTACAGCAGGAACAGCCCAAGAGGAAAAGCTTCTGGAAATTGAGCTTCTCCCCAGGTTGTGTTAAGTATAGACTCGGAAGGCTTAGCATGGACTACTAAGGCATAGTGTGTGATCAAGAGTTCTTCTCTAGTGACTTAAACCCAAACATTGCAATGTGCCAATAACAGTAATGACAACAGGCTTCGTATCCTGCATTGTAACAATGGCTGTGGGTGACGCCCTAAAACTGCTGAAAGTCAGTTTTGGGGAAATGACTGAATGGTTAGCAGAAGTCATTTCTCCATTATTAGTGGACAATTTTAAACGCACCCTTTTTCCCCAGTGTGGCTTTCAATTCCTTGCCTTAATATCTTTTAGTGCTGCTCTGCTCAGAGAGCCACAAACTGGACCTCTGGATTATTTTATCCATTATCCTAGGACCATCTCATCACGTCTGCTCCTGGGGCTCAGTCTCTGCCCAAATAATCCTGAGGATTTGGCTACAATGCAGAGAAAGCCCTTACGTCATTTTGGGTAATGGAACAGAAAATAGAACAGGAGCTCAGAGATGAAACTTGGAGCAAAGATCTCCAGCAGGTATGGTCCAACTGCTGTTGATGAGTCATAATCTGGTCTTCAGCACAACAGATCCCAAGAAGGTTCTCCACCATCTGCTCATCTGCTATGGCAACACTTCCCCTGAAGCTTCTCACCCTCGTTTCCAGCTTCAGCTACAAGTACCAGGAATGGAAGCGAAAATATTTTGACAAAGCACTAACCCAAGCAGCTCAATCCCAGCTTACAAAACAATATCTAGAAGATATGTATGTGGAGGGGGGGGGAGAGAATGGGATAAATTGCTCAAGACTGGCCCATTTTGTTCAGAGGCTAAGACAAAATCAGTGATTTATTCTAGAACTTGGAGTGAAGCAGATGGAAATTTCAGTTTTATTCTAAACCAGCTCTTTTGAACTTGGAACCTTCTGAGGTTCAGGGCATCTGTGTGGGGGTGGCCAAGAATGTCAAGAGACCACTTGTGACCACATGACGGAATCCCTGGAGGTTTTGCTGGGATGTTTGCACATCTCTGGAGAGTTTAGATAGATGGTGAATGGCAGTGGTCCCCAGCCTTTTTGGCACTAGGGACCAGTTTTGTGGAAGACAATTTTTCCAAGGACCGGAGGGTGGGGGGAGGAAGGAAGAGATGGGCAGCAAAACTAGATCCTATGCATGCACAGTTTTGCTTGTCCGCTGTTCACCTCCAGCTATGCGGCCTGGTTCCTAACAGGCCACGGACCAAAACTGGTCTGTAACTGAGGAGTTGGGGGACCCCTGGTGGATGAATCAGAGTCAGATCCTGTGCCAGCTTTTAGAACAGGAAGCAAATCTGAAATAGTGGTCAAATAGCAACATCTCAAGATGCAAGTCTAACTTTATATGATGCAGTTAATGATCCCATTTCCTTGGTCACCATAGAAGGCCAAGCTAAAAATGTGGTTGGCTAGTTGGTTGAGCAGCCTATCATCCGAATACAATAGAAGAGAATATTTGTAGATGAATTGTCTGTGGTCCTTGGTGCTCTCTGAGCTTGGTCTTTTTCTTGCAGATGTTTCATTACCCAAACTAGGTAAAATCGTCAGTACTCCTGATTGCATTGATGAGGTTACCTAGTTGAGTAATGAAACATCTGTGAGAAAACAACCAAGCAGAGAGAGCACCAAGGTCTCCACATCTGAACATAACCAGGACTTTTGCCCACAGTGAGTCTATACCTAAATGAGACAACAACCAAACATCCTTTTGGCACTTTCTAGGGACAATGCCCAGAATTTAATCTCTCTTTTTCAATTTTATTTGTCAAAATAACTTTTAAGTATTCCTGGACAATTCACAAACATTGTATGTACAGTAATAAAAATAATTTACTCTCAACAGACAAATGTATAATAGTATACACCATAGAGTTGCAGTGCAATGAAGAGCATTGATTTCTTGTGTCTTTCCTCTCGCTCTCTCCCCCCACCCCACCCCAATAGTCCATAAAGTGCATTGCAAGGCCTTGGGTCAACCAGCATGGAATGATAGCTAGCAAGTGGTGCGTTTCTGATCCCTTTGGGGAATCCGTGTGCACATCTCCCTTCAACAAGGAGCACTGAAGCGAGGTGGGGGGGGGTGGACATTGACTTGCCTGCAGCTTGGCTTCTCCAGGGCCCCTCCCAAGGCAGTAAGGACACAAATGGCAGAACCACATTCTTCTGCCCAGACTTTCCAGAAGTGGTAGGTTTATATGTAAATGGTATGGCAGCTTTCTCTCTTTTCCCAGATGCCTGGGATAGTCACTCTCAAAATTGAGAGTGGTCCCCAAGAGATGCCTGATAAACTGTGGAGGAGAGGGCCAAGGAGGAGGAAGGAAAGAGAAGCTGGTTGGGTTTTGAACACCACTGTAAGGGTGGGCAGGTCAATGACATATACAAAATAGACATCCTTTCAGAAACACACAAAAAATATAAAGCAATGAAGATCTGCTTCTATGATAAAATTCAACTTCAGTTTGCTGTTTCTTTACTTTTTTGGCAAGGTAATTTTCAGCTTTTCAAACTGGGTGCTGAGCTATAAACCTTCTAACCTGAATGCTGGCTAGACCTGATGGGAATTGTGATCCAACACATTTGGAGAGCAATAGGACAAGCACTTTGAGCTAGGGTAGTGCACTCCACCACTACTGAGCATGCTTAGTTCACTTTTTAAAATTACTCTTGTTTAGATTTTGAAAATCTGCAAAGCTCAGCGTTTCCCTTGAGCTGATACCTTCTCTCCCTTCTTTTACTCCTATTGTCCCCTATTGATTAAGGAAGGAAAATCAGAGGCTATTTCTGTAGAGCAAGAATAATGATTTAGTGCAGAGAAAACGCAACTTTCAGGTTGTGTTTGCAAAAAATTGTAAAATATGAAGTTTTGTACCACACACATGAAATTGCACAACTACCACTAGTCACATTTCGGGAGGGCATGCGGAATGATCTTGGGAGACAGGAGGAAGGCCTGCTGCCTATTAGAGGAGGAGGGGAAAACACTTCCAGTCTTGCAAGTTTTGAGAAGGTCCGGAGAAAAAGTACAGCAGGAATATTAGCATTTTTTCAAATTGTAAGGTTATATTAAATAGAATCTTGCAAGACCGAAAGCATTTCTCTTTTCCTCTTCTTTTAGTCTCTGGAAAACTAGGGAAGGTCCCTTAGGAAATGCTTCCTGTGTTTTTTTCTCAACCTGCAGATTGAGCTGCCTCTTATCAACCATTTGCCTGGGCAATATGTCCTCCTCCTGTCTGCCAAGGTCATTCCCACACACCCTCACAGAATGTAATAAGTGACAGGTTTATACAGTATATCAGTAATGGGATTCTTCAGTAACCCTGTTACAACTAACTTGGCCCTAACAAGGACTACTTGTAGCAATAGCAATAGCATTTAGATGTATATACTGTTTTACAGTGCTTTACAGCCCTCTCTAAGCAGTTTACAGAATCAGCCTATTGCCCCCAACAATTTGGCTCTGCATTTTACCCACTTTGGAAGGATGGAAGGCTGAGTCAGCCTTGCGCCTGGTGAGAATCGAACTGCCAAATTGCAGGCAGCCGGCAGGCAGCAGAAGTAGGCTGCAGTACTGCATGCTAATCACTGTGCCACCATGGCTCTTGTACTGACTTACAGCATCTCCAACAATCATTATACTGAAATAACGGTACTGAAGATAGGTGGCAAGTGGTTGTAATGATGGTTGGGTGACACCATGAGAAACTTTGAATCGCTAAAGAGGAAATGGCTGCAAATTCACTGAAATATTATTTTCCCCACCATTGTCTCTTTATGAAATGGCCCCAAGGCATCCCTTTCCACAGTCAAAATAAAACCAAAGACAAGGGGGCAATTTGCTAATTTCACATTCCAGAGAAAATAGATTTGAGCAAAACATGCTCTTCAGACGTGTTACACACATACATTTGTGTTGACAGAACATGCTGGCTAAGTTGAAGGTCCCTCTTTTTCCAAGTGCCTGTTGGGACTTAAATCAAGCTGACAGTTTAAAAGAGGAATGGCCCTCCCTTGAATCAGAATAGCAGACGGGGATGGTGGGCAGAGTAGTTAAGAAGTCATACCAACTACTTGTGGTTTCCGGGTTCTCCCCTTTGCTTTCATTGTAAGACAGCCTACTTTGCCCCCCTGCCTTCATCTCAAAAGTACCTCCAAATACAAAGGGGGTTGCCTTAGTCTCACATAGTGAGACATTATGAATTTAAAGTGCTTTTAGGCCTGTAGCTCCCTAGATGGGTTTGCACTGTTGGGAATGGGGGGAGGAGTCCCTCAACAGACCTTCTCCCCCACCCATGAATTACACAACCTTCTTGAGAGGCGGAGGCAATACTGAAAGATGTGGGGAGGGGGGTTCCTCTGTCTCTGCCCCGCGTTCTAGCTGGGCTGACATGCGCAATACACGCTCCCCCCCCCCAATCACGTTTCCCCCATAAAAACGGGACTCGCGGGGGCGCCTTCGGAGGCCTCCTGCGGCTGCTGCTGCTTGCGGGGAGCTGTCCGACGCCGGAGGTGCTGAAGCGGGATGGCGAGGAGCCCTTTCGGCTGGCTCCAGTCATCCCAACCCGACTCGGCTCATCGCGCGTGAGCCTGTGGGCTGCGTGCGTGCGTGTGTGTTCGTGTGTGCGTGCGTGGCGTGTGTGTGTTTTGAAAGGTGGTTTCGATATTGCATAGCAGAGAAAAATCCGATCGGAGTAAACAAAAAAAAGGGGGGGGGGAGGGACGTCCCTGTTAAACGGCCTACGCTTTCCCCACGGCGGTATTCCGTGCGAAGGAGTGAGCATTTAAATCTTACATTCCAGCTCAAGTCGGAACGGTGCAGCTGATGGGCTGCTTGGGCCGCATTTTCACCCACAAACCACACATACTCCAGCCCCCAAAACTGGGCTTATGTGAAAGAGGGGCAAGACCCCACCACCCATCCTTTATTGCCTTTCTCCCCTCAATTCCCCATCCTGAAGGCAGATCTCACAAGAACTGTCAATCATCCCTCCTGCCAATAAAAGATCACTTAAAAAAAATCAAATCAGGATCCATTCGGTCCCTCCACCCGGCCCACTCCTGAGATCCAGGTTTTACACTAAAGGCGAAGGGACTTTAGCATGAATCAAGAAAAGGCCTTGAGGGCAAAGACCCTCGTTTTGCAATTACTCTCCACTGAATCCGTCGCGGACGGCTCTTTGGCCAACTTGCCGCCTCCTCCTTTGGCAGGGAGCCCCCCCGGCCAAAGTCGGACGCCTCTTGCCTCTGTTGTAGCAAAATCAGATATGAGAAAATAACTGTCTGGAATTGCTTTCCTCTCGACCTCGGGTTTCGTTCCCCAGAAAGGCGGCTGTCGCGTGTTTCTGCTCTGGGTTTTCTTTCCTTCCTCCGGCAGAGACTCCAGAAGGAAACGGGGATGGGGCGGCAGTGGAGGGGAGGGGGCGTGTTGGCTTCCAGCTGCCTCTGGGCCAGCCCACCTCTACACATCACTGGACGTCCTGGGTCGGGAGGCGAAGCCGGCCGGGATGCAGCCGCAGCAAGCCAGCCACAGAGACTTCTGGATCTCGGGGTTGCGGAAAGCATAGACGATGGGGTTGAGGAGCGAGTGGCAGGCGGCCGGCAGGGCCAAGGAGTAGGTGTAGACGGCCGGGTAGGAGGCGTCGGCCACCAGGGAGTAGATGGCGAAGGGCACCCAGCAGAGGGCGAAGGTGCCCAGGATGAGCGAGAGCGTGGAGAGGCCCTTGCGCGTGGAGGTGGCCTGCGCGCTGGCGATGAACTGGTGCTGGACGGCGATCTGCTGGGCGTGCCGGCAGGCGATGCGGCAGATCTGCCCGTAGAGCTGCAGCATCAGGGCGAAGAGGAGCAGGAAGGCCACGGCCAGCACGGCGGCGTTGTCCCTGGTGACCGGGCGCAGGACGCTGCAGGCGCTGGGCTGGCGCAGGCAGTTCCAGCCCAGCAGCGGGAGGAGCCCGACGGCCAGGCAGGCCAGCCAGAGCAGCAGCAGCGAGGCGGCGGTGAAGGTCCGCGTGCGCTCCGAGTGGTAGGTGAGCGCGTTGGAGAGCGACAGGTAGCGGTCCACGGTGATGGCCAGCAGGCTGCAGACCGAGGCCGAGAAGGCGGCCAGCAGCAGCCCCGCCGCGCTCAGCGTGGCCGCTTCGCTGGGCGGCTGCACCAGGTACTGCACGCTGAAGTTGACCACCAGCCCCAGCCCGGCCAGCAGGTCCGCCAGCGCCAGGCTGCCGATCAGCAGGAAAGGCGGCGCCCGCAGGCCGGGCGCGTAGAAGAGCACGGCCAGCACCAGCGCGTTCTCGCCCGCCATCGCCGTCCCGGTGGCGCACAGCGCGATGTCCCAGGGGCTCACCGCGCCCGCCACGGCCAGGGCTGCGGCCTCCTCTCCGGCCGCGGTGGCGGCGGGCGGCAGGTCGACGGCGGGGCTGCCCGCGGCGGCCGAGAGCCGGGTGGGCGGCCAGAGACTGGCTAGCGGCAGCGAAGAGGCGTTGAAGAGCACCAGGAGCCGCTGCTGCTGGTGCTGCTGCTGGCGGAGCTGCTCCTCCATGGCGGCGGCGGCGGCGGCCGGGTTGGGGAACATCGCTGCGGGAGGAAGAAGGCCGGGAGAGTCAGAGGGAGGAGGGGAAGAGGGAGCCTAAACGCCCCGGCCGTCTCCGGGCTCTCTGCGCCTCCGACATCGCCCGCAATGGCAGGCCGAAGCCGCCTCCTGGCTTGAGCACGGGGTTGGACTAGAAGACCTCAAGGTCCCTTCCAACTGTGTGATTCTGTTAAACACCCCTCCCCCCCAGCTCCTTCCCTTGGATCTTTTGCCTTCCAGGTCCTGGGGGGAGGGGTCCTTAAGGAGCCCGTTTTCTACATTGTGATCCGCTCCCTTTTCCTTCACCAGAAGGTAAATTTTGCCCTGGGAACAAGTTCTCCTCCTTTTCCTCTTCCTTTCTTCCTTGGCTTTCCTCCCCTACCGCCCCCTCCCCCCGCGAAGTGTTGGATCGCTCCATGTCTGGGGGGCTGGGATATCTAGTGCAATACTCGGGGAGAGTTGGGGGAGCAGGTATTTCCCCTCCCCCGGAGGATGCAGAGGCGGTGACATCATCCCCAGCTCCGTTTCTAGCTGCAGCCGAAGGGTAGGCAGAGCATCCCACGATGGCCAAGAGCTCCTCGCTGGCTTTCTCCCGAGTTCGGAGCTTAAATCTTGGGTTCGATTTCTTGAATCTGAAGCTGGGGCTTCCCGGGGGCTGGAGGGAGCCTCAGCCTCCTCGCCCCCCCCCCCGCCGCTCTTCCTAAAGCCTCTCCTCACTGCTGAGGCGCGGCGGCGGCTGGAGCGCGGTCGCTGCAAAGGAGCGGCTCTCCTCCTCCCTTCGGATCTACAGCACGGAAAGCGCCGCGTCCGCTCCACCACTGCGGCTGCCGCCCCCTGCCCCGCCTGAGTCTCCGCTGCTGCAACGGACCCGTTGGAAAGCAGGGTTCCTGCCCCGAGAGGCCGCCCGCCCTCGCCCGCCTCGCCCCCAGCCGCTCGGAAGGAGACGCGCTGCTGCCTCTCCCTCCGGCGCCCCATTCCAGGGTCTTTGCCGCCGCCCCCCCCCCTGCACGCAATCCGCGGGTCCTCTGCGAGGGGGGCGGCCCGGGACCAGGCGGCTCGCGCGAGACCCCGCAGCCGGGCGGAGGAAACGGCTGGCGGGTGGGCGAGGCGGCTTTGGCTGGGCGGCTGGTGGGGCAGTGCGAAAGTCCGGAGAAAGGCCAGCCTTCCCTCCGGCCCCACACGCTCCCCTCCACCCGCTAGCCCAACGGCCCCGGCGGACCGGGCTCTCCCTCCACCCGGCGGCGCTTGTGCGGGGATGATGCCCGCACAAGGCTGGCGCGGGGCAGTCTTCCTTCGGGTCCGGGGGGCGAGGGAGGGGCGCTTGCGACGGGCAGCCTCCTTTTTACCTGGAGAGTCTCGGGTCCGGCTTGCTTCCCCGCGCCCCGCTGGCTCAGTCTGGGGCGCAAGCGGCGCGTCCTTCCCGGGCGAGCATGGCCGGCGATCCTGGCACCGGCGGATGGCTGGCAGCCCGCAGCTCTGAATATTCTTCGCCCTTTGGGTTGCTGATAAATCTCCCCTCTGACGTCAAAAGTCTCCGCTTCTATTCATGAGCGGCTCCGAGGCTGTGAATCAGCGGCGCCCGTGATCGGAATAGCAAGCAGGGCGCCTGGCTCGCTCGCCCCCCGCCCGCGCCCTCGAGGTGGACCCAGATGCTCCGGCGTAGGAAGCGAAGCCCCGCCCGGCCCTCTCTGGAATCCCATTCATAACCTGGCTGGGACGCGCCCCCCCTCCCCCCTCCTCCAAGGTCAGCTATGCCAGGCTGGCTTCCTGGAAAACTCTGCCAAAACTGGCCAGGCTGGAATTATCCGCAAGAGAAGCGTCTGTTGGTTTCTTTCTTTCTTTTTCTTTTTTAATTTATATGCCGCCCTTCTCCGGAGACTCAGGGCGGCTTACAATGCATTAAGCAATAGCCTTCATCCTTTTGTATATTTATACAAAGTCAGCTTATTGCCCCCACAAACTGGGTCCTCATTTCACCTACCTTTGAAAGGATGGAAGGCTGAGTCAACCTTGAGCCTGGGGAGATTCGAACCTGCAGAAATTGCAGGCAGCTGTGTTAATAACAGGGTGCATTAAACCACTGTACTATCAAGGCTCTTTCTTTCTTTCTTTCTTTCTTTCTTTTTCTTTCTTTCTTTCTTTCTTTCTTTCTTTCTTTCTTTCTTTCTTTCCTTCCTTCCTTCCTTCTTTCTTTAAGCCTTTATAAAGCCGCCCATCTTATAACCAACTCTGGGCGGCTCTCCTGGTGCGAATGTGCGGTTGATGCCTCCAGTCCTGCGGGAGCGGAGGAGGACTGGGGTTGTTGGGAAGGGAGGAAGCTGCCACCAGCCTTCTCTGGGAAAAGGAGAGTGATTCAAGGGTATTTGGCTTCTTGTTCGGCTTCCCCCCTCCCATCGGTCTCCATCGGCCGATTCCAAGGAAACCCCGCGGGAAGCACAGGTGCGTCAAGCTACAAAATTCCCAGGCAGGAAAAAGTAATTTTGAGGCAAGGCAATCGCGTCTGTGGAAGCCCAAAGGTAGAGATGTAGTAAACTTGTATCCTTCGTGGAGCAATTTCCTCTCCCCCAGACAAATAATTTGAATTAACTTGTGGGATGGGAAAGAATGTGTGTGTGGTTAAGAAAATATTTTTGGGAGGATGGAGAAGCATCTGTCTCTCAGTCTATACATGATAAGACATTGATTATATAGGTATAATGTATACTTTGGCGCAAAGAAACCAAACTTTACACACCCAGTGGCTAAACAGGAAAGGGAGACTTTATTGGCACCTGAAAATATGGACCCAGTTTGTGGCTGCTGTAAAAATGCAAAGTCCCTGCTGGAGATCACTAAGAGGGGAGTTGCAAAACAGCTCACTAAGTTTCTCCTGGCATGATCTGTGCAGATGCAGTCACCAGAAAGGGAGATCTGTTGATCTGGAAAATGATTAATGAATTGGAATCAGTTCATCTCATTCTGCTTCTTGACGTTTGTTTATTCATGTCAGAAGCATCACAATTATAATCAGGCATACTATATGATATAAAATATAAAAATACAAAATTGAAATATGTACAAGTTAAACAGATTTTGCCCAGAAACTACCAACATTAATTGCGTTCTGTCATGGTGCTATGAGGTCTCAAATGTGCACTGATCAGGGCACAAAGGGCAGGTACTGTATATATGTGTCTGTTGTTGTATGCATGTCACCACAATCGTAAAAGGCAGACACAACTGGACAGTCCCATTTGTTTAAAGTGCTTCTGGATACCCCTGTACAATCTATTCAATGATTTCCATACTTCTTGAAGTAGCTGTAGAATGAAGAAATAATGAGGAAAAAAATAGGGAGCAACCAAAAAGGATTTGGAACAGCCAAAGAATAACAAGAAAAGAAGATGGAGCATAGTTTGAAGATGGAGAAGGATGAGTCAAGGTTGTGTATTGTCACAGGATCTGTTTGACTTACATGCTGAACTACTAGGCTAGGAAGAGCAGAAATTTGGGAGAAGCATGAGATATGCTGATAGGACCACTTTGGTGGTTGGGTCCAGTGAAAAGGGATCCTTTCTTGAAGATCAAATGAAGGCTAAAGTTGGTCCACTGCCTTAAAAAACAAAACAAAGGGCATAAAATTTTATCAGTGAGCAAAGTCAACCCAATGCAAACGATCAGAGAACGAATGGAAGAAGTGGCACCTAAAATGTACAGCAGGAATGTCCGCCCTTGACAACTTTAAGACCTGTGGACTTCAACTCCCAAAATTCTGGGACTTGAAGTCCACAAGTCTTAAAATTGAGAAGGGTAAACACCCTGATCTACAGGAAAAGTGACTATAGTCAGGAAATAGAAAGCCATCTGCCATATGGAGAAAAACTATGAAAGAGAAGTCAAAATATTGAAATATGGATACCTCAAACTAACAACAATGGAATATATTGTCAAGAGTATGAATTCTCACATTGAAAGATGGGAGAGCAGAAAGGCTGAATGAAGAAAAGCTCATGGCTTTGAATGGTTGGAGGTACCTTGGACAGCAACAACAATGTTCAATAGCTGATGAAATAAAATCAGTCTGTATGGTGGTAACTCATTGGAAAAATCACAAGTAGTAAAAAAAAAAAAAAGGAGGCAAACAGAAGACAAAGAGACTAGATGCCATCAATGGTGACTCAACAACAGGAGCTTGGAGAAACTCAGAGTAGCTGTAACTCACAAGAAAACCTCTCCCAACCGAGAACCAACACTTGATGGAACCAACGGAGGAGCTGGTGCCTGGGTCTGGCAAAAGCTGGGAAGTATGGAAATCACTGAATAGACTGTGCATGGGTACAACAAGATCTGGAGACACTCTGAACAAATGGGGCTATCTGGTGCCTTTGCGATTGTGGTGACATGCAGACAACAACACATATGTATATCTGCCCTTTGTGTCTTGATCAGAGCACACTTGATTTCATGGCACCATGACAGAATGCAATTAAGGCTGCTAGTTTCTGGGGCAAGATCTGTTTAATTTTTACATATTTTAAATGTTGTATTTTATATTTTAAAAGTTATGTCATATAGCATGCCTTATTTTAATTGTGATGCTTCTGATGCGAATAAATGAAAATTTATTGTTTTAGTGGCAGTTTATTGATTGATTAGTTTTGTGACCTTATCAATAAAATAATAAAGTAAAATAAAGTCATGAAAACTGAACCACAATATTTTAATGGCTGTTTTCAATTCTAGTCAGCATTCTTTAAATCCCAGTTGCCTGGGAGGAAAAAAAAAGGAAGAAAGGGATAACCTTCCTTTCTCAACAGGATTCTGAGCTTCTTGGATGCATCCAACTGATTCATTTTCTGAAGGCTGACCAGATGGGCTCCTGCTCTCACCCAGCCTCAGGCCCTTTCTCTTGTTCTTAACCAAACATTGAATCCTGAACCAATATATAATTTTAAACAATTATATATTCCTAAATCTATAGTGGGAATAGATGTCTCGGGACAACAAAGGTTTTAATAAATAACTTGGGTATTGGATTTTTTTTAAAAAAAAAAAGGTAAAAGAGACATTTTAAAAAGGGGGAAATGGAAGAATTTTCCACTTCAGGCTCTTGGCTGGAATTCATGAGAAACTTGCAAAATACAAATAATCTTTTATTAGTACAGAAGGGTGTTGCAGGCCCTTCCCACATTTCCTCAGAAAGAAATAAGGAAATATTGGAAAGGTCTCAATTTGTATATATTCCAGCTATTTATGTCCCTCTTCCTCCTCCTCCTCCTCCTCCTCCTCCTCTCCAAGTGATGTGATATGCTGCACGAAAATAGTTATGAATGGAAAAACAAAGAAGGAGAACTACTGACATCCTCCAGGTTGTAGCACCTGGGAAACCATTTTATACCTCCAAATAGGGGTCTTAAGGTCTCTGAGGTTTAGCATCGCTCTTTTGCCTTTTAAATCTTCCATCTTTAAGTTCATTTTAAAACTTACCCTCATTTCATTGCATCACCAGCCATATTGTAGTATTTAGAGGCTGGGGAAAATAGAATTTTGTTTTATCTGCAAGAGTTTTTGAATTTGACCTTTTTATTTAATTAAAATTAAGCAAATGAAATGGTGTTTAAAAGCAAGTGAAAGCAAACAAAGAAGAATCAGTCTTAAAATGTGTTTCCCCAACCCAGAAACTTGGTGGCTATGTTTAAAAACTTCTGTTCATGAATATTCAAAGGCTTTCAACTCTGTGCGCAATGCTACACATGTCTTTAATTTTAGCATATTTAACCTGCTTGCATAAGAAAGCAGGTTGCTAGTAACTTCATATTTTGGAGGGATTGGAACCAACATCAATTTCTTTTTTCATATCTTCACAATTCTTATAAATAGAATTCTAGAGCACATTTCATATTTTTAGATTGGAATGGGATTCTGCATTTTCTCTCAAAGGTACCACACAGTGCATAAGCAGTTCTGTATATCCAATATTTAAAGAATTCAGAAGACTGAAAATGACAGCCAATTAGCTGTTAGACATACACTTTTATGCACCATCACATACAGTTTTGAATCCAGACTCCTGGAGCTAGATTTGAAGGACTATCAAGAAACAGTCAATATGGACTGAAATAAGTCACTTCTAAGCAACTGGCAAGAAAGAGGAGTAACAAGTAGCAATGAAATCATAAGTGATCGTAAATATTATATATTGCAATACCGAAATGCATAGTAATATTGCAGGTTGCAGGAATTGGGTCTGTCTAGTCTAGTGAAAAGAAGGACTAGGGGAGACATGATAGCAGTGTCCCAGTATTTGAGGGGCTGCTACAAAGAGGAGGGGGTCAATTTATTTTCCAAAAAGCACCAGAAGGCAGAAGAAGAAGCAACAGATGGAAACTAATCAAGGAGAGAAGCAACCTGGAATTAAGGAGAAACTTCCTGACAGTGAGAGCAATCAACCAATGGAACAGGTTGCCTTCAGAAGTTGTGGGTGCTTCATCCCTGGAAACTTTTAAGAAGAGACTGGACAGTCTGGAATGGTAAAGGGTCTCCTACTTGAGCAGGGGGTTGGACCTCCAAGGCTCCTTCCAACTCTGTTATTCTGTATTTCTGCATTTCTGTGTTAATTGTATTACGTGCACAGTGGACTGAAGATCTCTGACAGAAGTAGAGAGTTGATTTATTAGGGAAGACCTACAATCAGTGAGGGTTAGTATTGTCCACCTCTTGAAGGTGAGGAATTGAGAATCAAAATTCCTGAAATTTTCAAATCAAATCAAAATCTCTCTTCGAGGGAAGAGAGATCCTGAAGAGGATTGGATCCACCTGATGAGGATAGATGGAGAAGAGATTGTCAGATGGACCTGCTCAGTGTAAGGTGACCTTACTTACTTCTGGACGGAAAGAGATGCCCTCAGATGTGGTGCTCTTGTTGCTCATACAAGTAGTTTAGTATCTGGCACTTTTTGCATTCCAGATTGTCAATGAAAGGTGTTCTCTGACAGTTACCATGAGAGTGTCTGTCAGCCAAAACAAAAATCTGGGCCAAGCAGTCAGTGGACGTGAGGTTATGTGTGTTGGTGTTTTAAGGAGTATATCCACTTCTCATCCAAGCTGTGCCATATCTGTCATCGGACATTGGCGATCATGTTGGCAATTCTATCTTTGTCAACAGCCATATGAAAAAGTGCTGCTGAGTTTTGTTCAAACCAGTCCTAAGGTTTTGTTCTTCTTCTGCCTGGACCTCATTTGCCTTCAATCTTTCCCTGGAGGATTAAGTGAAGGATGCCGTATTTTTCTGGGTGTCGCATCACATGTCCGAAATATTCTAACTTTCGCTTTTTAATGGCTTTGATTATTTCCCTTTGCTTTCCCAGGCGGCTTACTAAAATGTGGAGGCAGCAGGAGAGAACATTTAATGACCACCACACTAGAAATAATATAGTAAAGAAAACAGAACAATGAAAGGAATTAAATAAAATGGAAGCCGTTAACTATGATAAGGTCTTCCAGAGCAGGGGTCTCCAACCTTGGCATCTTTCAGACTTGTGGACTTCAACTCCCAGAATTCCTCAGCCAGCACTGGCTGGCTGAGGAATTCTGGGAGTTGAAGTCTACAAGTCTGAAAGTCTGAAAGTTGCCAAGGTTGGAGACCCCTGTTCCAGAGGTCAACTCATGATATGTGGGACAATCCACCACCTAGAGGCCTTGAAGACCATCCTTGGAGATTCAATGGCACCCTATCCTGAGAAGTCTTTCAGACCACATGGCGCCTCCTAGTGGTCAATGAGCTGAAATTGAGTGGCAAAGTCCCCACTTTCTTTCCCCACAAAGGAAGACAAAGTCAGGAATTTGTAACTAAATGCCCCTCCCCCTCAATTCAACTATAATAAAATGGGAAGAGGGGGAATTTTGGTTATTTCCCTTCCAGGGATGCTGTCACACCTGCTGGAGAGAGAGAAGAGGAGAGGGGATAAAGAAGGAAGGAAGGAAGGAAGGAAGGAAGGAAGGAAGGAAGGAAGGAAGGAAGGGGGTCCCAATGCACAACTATTGCTGATCTTTCTTTAGAAGCAAATACAGGTGATGAATTACTGTAAACCAACAAGGTTACTAAGAAACATGAGGGAGTTATTAATAGAATCAGAGAAACCTTAAGATTTGGAGAAAATAAAAAAAGCCATGGCAACATTAGTAGCCCAGTTGTAAGGACTGAATATTCTTGGTGGGGGGAGATAATGGAGGGCCTATCCTGGAAGGGCAATGAAACTCTGACGAACATGGCAGAAGACAATAGTTCCAGCTGATCAGAAGGTTTACTTCACTTCGACATAAAAAAAACAAACAAGTGGATCATTCCCCTCAGCTGAAAGTTTACTTTACAATTACAGTACAGTACAAAATGTTAGCTGCAAAAAATCCATTAATATTTTGAATATTGTGGAAGCTGAAAGGGCTACATCCAGCAGATAGATTCAAAACCAGCCCTCCTTTCCAACATCTATGAAAGACAAAACACTGTTTTGAATTTTGCAACTGAAGGAATAAAAATTTGTACAAATGGGTTGGGGGGGAAGCAAGTCACTCAATGAATCTGAATTAGGGCTAAATTTAAATAAGAAATCAAAGGCAAAACCAACAGCATCATAGAGATATGGAGAGAGAGAAACCGAATCAAACAACATTTGATTCATGGCTGCTCTGTTACTGGAATTGCAAAGTGAAGAGGGCATTGGGCTGAAACAGTCCCTGTGAATTAATTTTACCCCATTACACTTCTCTCTCAGACGTTCATGCCGCTTTGGGAAGCATTTACCCCTTATCACGAGAAACCAGATGCGTGGCACTCTCTCTCTTTCCAAGGAGATCACAATGGATGATTGCCATAGCAACAAGTAATTGCCTGTATTCAGTCACTGACTCATCAGACACGATTCTGTTGGAAGTGAAGATGAACTATGACATACAACTCAAAGTTGGCCTTCTTTGGGGGTCTCCAGAAAGGCATTGGATGTTTTTGCTCTTCACCTCTTGACTCCTTGGAGGCAGCAGAATTAGTGGAAAAAAAATAAAAAGAACATAGAATCATAGGGCAGGAAGGGACCTTGGAGGTCCCTGCTCATGCAGAAGACACTATACCATTTCAGCCTTAGCAGAAGCAAGAAACAGACTCCTTGTCACACAAAAAAACCTCTTTACTTACCTCTTGTGAATTAATTACATTCATCCACCAAAAAGTCCAGGCAAGAGTCCTTCAACTGCAGCAACAGACCTTATTAGTTCCTTGCGAAAATTCCCAGGCCGTGAGCTCCCAGCGAAAGGCTGCAAATTAAGTTCTGGCAAGCAGTCTTTGATGCACAAAACACAATGAGCAAAATCTTCAGAAATACGAACTGTTGTCTCCAACGACAACCACTCCCCTTTCCTTCTATTTATTCCCCAGCCAGGGAGGGGCCATTCAGCGTCCACGTGTGCCTTGCTTCCCGAGTCGACTCCTTGCCCTCCATTGTTCACCTCTCCTAACTGTTCTGCGCACACGTGTATCTGGAACAGGCCCCAGCTGTTCCTCCTCCTCACTCATATCAGCCTCCAAAGGCAGCTGCTTCTCCGGTGGCTGAGAAATGTCGGACGGCCCTGCCTCTATCTTGAGCATCCAATGCAGAGCATCCATCAGAGCCTTCCCCAGACTCCAGAACTGGCCCAAGTTCCTCCCCAACCTCCTCATTGTCCGAGTCTGGTGGGCCACAACAAAGTGGCTGTCCAGTTTCTTCTTAAAAACCTCCAGTGATGGAGCACCCACAACTTCCAGAGTCAAACTATTCCACTGATTAATTGTTCTCACTGTCGAGAAAGTCCTATTATTATTTCTAGGTTGGGTCTCTCTCTGATGATCTTCCACCCGTACAGTAATTTCTTGTCCTGTCCTCAGGTACTTTGGATAATAAATTGACTCTCTCTTCTTTGTGAAAGCCCCTCAAGTACTGGAAGACTGCTATCATGTCACCCTTAGTCTTTCCCTTCATTAGACTAGACGTATCCAGTTCCCACAACCATTCTTTATGCATTTTAGCCTCCAGCCCCCTGAACAAACATCTTTGTTCTTCTCTGCACACTTTCTAGGGTCACAGCATCTTTTCTGTATCGTAATAACCAAACTTGGGTGCAGTATTGCAAGTGTGGTATAAAGCAGTACTATCACTTCATGTGATCTTGATGCTATCCCTCTGTGGATGCAGTCTAGGACTGCATTGGCTGTTTTGGCAGCTGCAGCACTCGGCTGGCTCATGCTTAAGTGGTTGTCTATTAGGACTCCTAGATTTCTCTCACAGTTAATACATTTAGAATAACAGAGTTGGAAGGGACCTTGGAGGCCCCTTGTTGAGCCAGGCTGAGCCAGGTACTGCCTATTCTGTACCTGTGGATTTGGTTTTTCCTGCCTAAGTGCAGAACTTGTAGCAATGCGGTTCTGTAAAAAAAGAAAAACTATCTGCAAACAGTCAACATTCTATATTGACTTAGCAATGTTTTTAAGTTTACAAAAAACAAGCACAGAAACCCACGTATGGCTTAAAAATAAAAATAAAAAGTGGGACTCTCAGTGAAAAATGGTGTTGGCGTAGTTAACAGAATAACAGAATTGGAAGGGACCTTGGAGGTCTTCTAGTCCAACCCCCTGCTCAAGCAGGAGACCCTCTTCTATTCTGGACAAGTAGCTGTCTAGTTTCTTCTTAAAAGCCTCCAGTGAGGGAGCACCCACAATTTCTGCAGGTTGTTGTGATGTGAGGACCCTTTTCACCAATTCTCATGGACCTCAACTTAGAAGACGGCAGGATTCCAAGCAACCTTCTTTCAAAATTTCCAGTTAGATGGAGAAGAGAAATATTAAGTGAAATGTTGTATCCAGAGAATAGCTAGAGGATGGATATTCCCATCTGTACTTGGAATGGAAAGCTTTACTTTGTTTGATAGAAATTTTATTAAAAATTACAGTTGCAAAGATAAGAAGTGATACAAACTAGAAAAAGTAAAAGGATAAAAAAAAAATAGAATGTACAGAAAAGAAAAAAAATAGTAAGAAAAATAGAAAAGTACAAATATAGTAAACAAATATATAAAAGACATGATTTCCTCCTTCATCACAACAAATATAAACAATTTTAATAAGTGAAACAGCTTCTCTCCAGACACAAGGCCTGGACTCTTCTTCCCATGTCCCATTTCTTATATATAAAGAAATCCATGAAGCCTCATCATTTCAGTCCCACTGTCAGAAAAAAAAAACCATGAATGGTTACTAGAAATAACAACATATCTATTTTAATTTTGATCAACGAAATCAACTTTGTATTCCTTCCTTTTACTTTTAATGATCATGACCTTTAATCCCTTCAAATAAAGTCCTAGAATTTGATTTTTTTCATTTTTTTCTTTATCCTTTCTCATAAAATTATTCAAAGCTTTAATAGGCCTCTTTTGTAAATCCTGTAAAGGAACATTATCCAGGCCACTCTTTTTTAAAAAAAAATGTGCATCCCATTTTAATTATTAAGATATTAGCCTGTTTGGAGCTGCATTGGGTGTAGAATTCCAGATAGTGACCTAGATTTTATGTACAATTGAATATGGAGTTTGGCATTCGGTTTTTCCTTGTTTCTGTATTTCCCTTTGGCTTCTTCTGTTGTGTTCATCCTGTACCTTGATAACTTTTGAGATCATGTGTTATTTTATTTTTATATATCCATGCACAGCAAAAGAGAAACAAAAATTGAAACCTTGCCACTGAATTATAATTTTTAATTTTTTAAAAAATTTGATTTATATGCCGCCCTTCTCCGGAGACTCAGGGCAGCTTACCATGCGTTAAGCAATACAATAGTTGCATTGTAAATTGTAATTTAACCGAGGAAGGAATTTTTACATACATGAAGAAGAACCATACCATACCAAACCATATGATCAATTAATTTTATTTCGCTCATAGACCAGCAGAGAATAGCATAACAATTATATTAAAATAGGAATAAAAATAAAATAAACTATGGTATATTAACTAACCATACTAACTCTGTTGAATTAATCCCTGCAAGTCACATTTCCTCACTTCTTCTCTTGGAGATGTTCAAAGGGACCTCTGTTGGCCACATATTCAGTGCAACTCAGAGGTGTCTGCAGAATGAAGTCAAAACAGTCAAGATGGTGGTGACAGCTGCTATTTGGATTTTTTGGGACCTTTTGGATGACCCTGGTTGCATAATAGACATGCCTAATAAACATGCATAGGAAAAATGGTCCATCACTTACCTGTGGCTCAAGCTCTACCTGCCAAAAAATGATCTTCCTCACCCTCGCTGCTTTCTCCATTGATGGTGATGAAACATTGTTACATCTTTGCTATTGTATTTTATAATAATGCCAACAATTTTAACAATCACCATTGTGCTTGGAAAAGGAATATATTATGAATAAATTATCGCCATAAATCCGATTGTATTTTACGAGGATATTATGTGGATGGTGATAATAGTTTGGTGATTATGATTATGCTAATTTCATTGGGGAACAGATGGCTTATTCAGTTAAATAAATGTATGTGTGTTAAACAGGTAATTGTGCTTAGTGACTCAGATTGTCCTTAAAACTGCAGCAAATGTACAGGTAGTCCTCAATTTATGACCACAATTGAACCCAAAATTTATGTTGCTAAGTGAAAAATTTGTTAAGTGATTTCTGCCCCATTCTACGACTTTTCTTGCCAAGTTGTTAAGTGAATCATTGCATTTGTTAAGTTAGTAACATCATTGTTAATTGAATCTGGCTTCCCCATTGACTTTGCTTGTCAGAAGGTCTCAAAAAGTGAGCCTGGGACACTGCAACCATCATAAATATGAATCTGAATTTTGATCCCATGACTTACGCAATGGTCGTAAGTATGAAAAGTGTCATTGGTCACTTTTTTCAGTGATGTTGTAACTTTGAATGGTCATTAAATAAACTGTTGTAAGTCGAGGACTACTGCAAGTTTCAAAACATCTTCTTGGAGATTGATTGGAGGATGGGGGAGGGGGCAGCAATGGGAAGTGCCTCAGGAGAAATGGTTTTCAATTGGGGAATTGACGCACAAATTTCAGTTCTGGTTTTGCTTCACTGCAAATCACCTGATTTCTAATAAAACGGTACCTTTTGCAACAAATGGAGCCAAGGATAAGCAGAGTTTGCTTCAGCCACAGCTTGCCTCATAAACATAAGTCTCTAGGGAAATCGGGCCCTAGGTTTCTAATTATCATTGCCATCTAGCAAATGTTTTGAACATTAAACCTGGACAATTCAGAAATGGAAGCTCAAAAAACAGAAGGAGAGGAACAGGGAAAGGAATGGAACTGGTAGTTTTAAGGGCTGTCTTGATCAAGTATAAATTCCTTCTGAGCCTTTTTGAGGTATCAAGTGTAAACATTCTGTGTGTGTGTGTGTGTGTGTGTGTATTGAGAACTATCATTTAGTTGCAAGCAGGAACATCTGCAAGACGGCTATGCCCATGTATTCAAAAAATCAACATGGCAACCATAACTTCACGATTGAAATCATGGCTCTTTATCATGTGTGCCTTGCGCAAACAGTGAGCTTCAAACACACAGTTGCAACCACCATTTTGACTTTTTTGGACCCCCTTGGCTGACCCCCCAATACTTGGAACCATCTTCCTGCTACCAAGAACAGTTGATAAATAGAATTAAATAGGTCAAAGGGTTTGGAGAGCCTCATTACAAATAGGTGGATTTACAGCAGTTAAGTAGTTGGGGCTGGAGAATTCTGGGAGTTGGAAGTCCACAAGTCTTGCAGTTGCCAAGATTGGACAGCCCTGGTTTACAGTAATCCTGTTTCAGGGGGTTGCAAAGCAAGTCTCCTCTTGGCCCTACTTTGGGAGCTCTTACTCCAAACTCACCTGTGCAGCTTTCTACATTTTAATCTTTTGACTGTATGTCTGTCTCTTTTGCAAAGACACTTCACGTCATACATATTAATATTTTCCAAAGCAATTTTCGATGATTTCTTATGTCTTCATCTTTGAGCTCTGCATCACCATCGATCTGTTGAGTTTGAAGGGAGAATTCCCTGGGTGTAGTCGCTCTTCTCTAGCTTGTTAACAGAATAACAGAGTTGGAAAGGATCTTGCAGGAGATCCTATACCTTTTCAGACAAATGGCTGTCCCATCTCTTCTTAAAAATCTCAAATGATGGAGCATCCACAACTTCTGGAGGCAAGCTATTCAACTGGTTAATTGTTCTCACTGTCAGAGAACTACGTTAGTTCTCTCTTTGATTAGTTTCCATCCATTGCTTCTTGTCCTGCCTTCAGAGAATAGGTTGTCCTGCTTTGGAAAATAGGTTGACCCCATCTTCTTTGCAACAGCCTCTAAAATATTGGAAGATGTTATCATGTTACCCCTACTCATTCTCTTTGTTAGACTAGAGATACCTAATTCCTGCAACTGTTTTTCCTAGGGTTTTGTCTCTAGTTCCCTAATCATCTTTGTTGCTCTTCTTTGCACTCTTTCTAGAGTCTCAACATATTTTTTATATCACGTTGACCAAAATGTTACCCAATGGTTGGATATGTTGCTTTACTATTCCTATCCTCTTTAGCTTAACCAAGATTGACAGTGGAGAGACAACAGAATTTGAAGGCTCCACATTGAGAAGGAGAAAGAGGAAGGTCAGGATGGGGCAGGTTTTGAAAGAGGCAGATGCTGCAGCCGATTTTCAAGGGCCAAAGGAGGGAGACGCAGCTGGTGATGAAGCCCAGAGGTCGGCTTTGAATAGCAGCTTGTCAGAGATGGGTATTGTCATTCCACACAGAAACATCGTTCTGCTATTTTAACCTTCCCGCTGTCTTCAGAGAGCGATGAAAATATCCCGCAGCCTCTCAAAGTTTGTAGGAACATGACACAACTTTGCTTTGAATGCTGTCATAAGTGCCCAGGAACATTACATGGAATGTCATAGTTTTTCTCCATACCTGAAAGATGAAACAGGGTGATTTAATAACTAAAGAAGGAGAAAATAAAGAAAAACAAAATTACAGGACACTCTTCAATAGGCAGACTATTGACTAACAAGTCTATCTCTATCTATCTATCTATCTATCTATCTATCTATCTATCTATCCATCCATCCATCCATCCATCCATCCATCCACTCATCTTCCCCATCTATCTATCTACTCTATCTATCTATCATCTATCTATCTATCATCTATCGTATCTATCTATCTATCACAGGGGTGTCAAACTGGATTTCTTCGAGAGCAGGATTAGCATTGTAGTTCTCTATGGGCCAGCTGGAGGGGGGAGGAGATGGGATGGATGCCTCTTGCACAGCACCCTGCTGGCCAAAACAGGGCATGGGGGCCGCGTGTGGCCCCAGTGCCCTATTTTGGCTGGCAAAGCGCTGCAGGAGGCCATCCATTTTGGCTGCCAGAGGCACTTTGCTATTTCCAGGCTGACCCTGTGGGCCAGATTTAAGCACCCTGCAGGCCTTGAGTTTGACACCCCTGATCTATCATCTATCTACCCTGTTTCCCCCAAAATAAGACATCCCCTGGGCTTTTGAGTGCATGGCAATAAGGCCAAGCGCTTATTTCAGGGTTCTAAAAAATATAAGACATGGTCTTATTTTCAGGGAAATATGGTATTATCTATCTATCTATCTATCTATCTATCTATCTATCTATCTATCTATCTATCTATCTATCTATCCTCTATTTATCCTGCAAACTCCGGGAGATAGTGGAGAACAGGGGACCCTGGCATGCTGTGCTCTATTGGGTCACAAAGAGTTGACATGATTTAGCAACCGAACAACAACAAATCTCTCTCTCTCATCAATCTATCTACTTATCTATCATCCATCCATCCATCCATCCATCCATCCATCTATCCATTAACCTATCTGTTCGTGTAAGGCTGCCTTGCTTCTTGGCAGCTCATCCTTTTAGGAAACTTCATAAATCTATAACTTACTTTCTTTTGCTGCAGCAATATATTTAGTTCCAGTGATTTTCATGATTGTCATTCACGATTCTTGCTATTTTTTCCTCTTCTTTTTATGTCTGACTCAACAGTGATTACATGATGCTTTTTTTAAAATAAGAGTGGGGGCGGGGGGGGGTTTGACAAGATGAAATGAGCTTGCCATAAGTTCTAGTAACAGATTTCATACAGACACCACACAGAACTTTAAATCTTAGTAGAAATCTTGACACATTTGAGACAAAAACAGTGAGGTATTGGAATTCTTACCTATTGTGAATTTCAAGAAATAAAATTTTATTAAACTCAGAGCAATGAAAAACAGTAGGATTGCATGACAATGAAGGTAATGAAGAAAGTAACTCATAATGAGTAACAATTTGTTAAAAAAAAAAAAGGAGATAGTAAATGCATAATTACAAAACAAAAACGAAATGAAACAAAAATCCAAGAAAGGAAAAATGGCGGACAGTGGAAGGCTACACAAAAAACAGATGAAGACCTGAACATGAAAAAAACACTTACAGAAGGTGGAAAGAAAGATAGATTAAGAGGAAACCTTTGGTGGTCCTTGAATCAACTATTTGTGCCCATCCTAACAGCTACCCCATGTGGTTATTTGGGGGTTAGAATAAAGAAATGTGGGTTGGTG
The DNA here is from genome assembly GCF_059756535.1 of Pantherophis guttatus. Taxonomy (NCBI): domain Eukaryota; kingdom Metazoa; phylum Chordata; class Lepidosauria; order Squamata; family Colubridae; genus Pantherophis; species Pantherophis guttatus. The sequence continues at coordinate 4,565,402 of NC_142074.1, forward strand.
GGACTGGAATCACATCTCCTCATACTTGAGCAGGAGGTGTAACAAAAGACAGTGCATTTATAGTGAATGCTTACACCTCAAAGCCACCGTTATGGAAATGATTACTGTAGTTCTTAAACCGTGTCAAAGAAGAACCACGAGGCCCAGGAACAGATCCATTAAGAGGTTCTCAGATCCCATCAGGCCCACCTAGAAGGAACAATTGCTAACAGCCTCTCTCTGAAAGCTGCCTCATTTGGGCTATCCTGTTTTGAATTGCCATTGGCTCTGCCATAAAGCAAAAACGCAGCAGGATTGCTGCAATCAGAGACCGTGTCTGGGGAGAAATCCATTTCCCACTTCTACAGAGCCCTCACATGCTGGGCATAAACTATTTCAGCTACTCCACTCAGGATGCCGCTATAGAGCATTGCAAGCCAAAACAACCAGGCACAGAGACCGTTTCTCCCCCATGCCATCATTCTGCTGAATACCTAATTCCCCACAGCACTCTCTATGCCGAAAGGTATCTAACCACGTAGCTGGACTGTATTGCTATTATCGTTTGCATCTTTCATATTACCTGCTCCTATTAGTATCTTATGACTATCACTTTGATGGTTGTATCTTGTGATTTATGAATGTATTTTATGATTAATGATTTATTACTTTGTTGCTTGTATGTATACTGAGAATTTATGCATCTCATACAAATTCCTTATGTGCCAATCACACTTGGCCAATAAAAACATATTCTCTTCTCTTCTTCTTCTTTCCTGTCCTCTCCCCTCCACTCTGTTGTACTCTACTCTACTCGATTTGACTCCATTCCACTCCACTCCACTCCACTCCACTCCTCTCCACTCCACTCCACTCTGTTCTTTCTTTCCACAGCCCCCAGAAGTTTAAGGAGAGCATGTTGTTAAAGCTTTAAAAAAAATCACCAAGATTAATCTTTTGTGTTTATGAGTGGAATGATTTCTCCAGTTTTAATTTAGAGTAATTATGCATGCCAGCTATCAGAGCTTTGGGGAATGGAATCCATAAAAATAGATGATCAGTGATTGGTATTTTTAGCTCTTCATCATAACCCGCTAGAAAACCTTCTGCATTCCATAACTTGTCAGCGTTTTCAAATCAGACCCTGAAGATGGTTCATTTTTGCTTCATCGCCTACTCAAAACACATAAGAAAAAAACCACATTAGATATAATTTTTTGGAGAGGGTAATGTCTCCCCCGCACCCTTTGGACAGAAATGTCATGATGGAGAGTAGGAAGTGAGCAGCTGATACAGATTTAAGCATCTTTGGGAAAGGAAGGAGGAGAGCCGTTTCTTGTTTCCTGCAATAAAATACAGTGGCAAGTAAGAAATTGTTATCACCATCATTTCACACAATTCCAGGACAAACCCAGAGCAGGTGTCATTTATCCCCTCTCAAGCTGTTTGTGCAGTGGAGCTTCAGACATTCGTTTCTGTGTTCCTTGCAGTAGCAGGAGGTAAAACCCTGTTTTTGAAGCACAGCATCAAAATAGTCTGTCAAATCGAGAGAGAGAGGGAGGGAGGGAGGGAGGGAGGTCACACAGCTGTCTTCATGACTTAAGCAAGATTAGAATTCATGATCAGTCGGTTTCTGGTTTGATGCCCTCACCACACCACCAAACTAGCTGTCTGATATTTTATAGGATTGAAATTTTTGGTGGGTTTTCTGTTCAAATGTTAACGAGGGCTGATTTTGCTGAGCATTTTTCAGATCAGCCTAGGCTGGTGTAAGTGTTGCATTAAAATACTACTACTACTGTAATGCTCTCTACATGGGGCTCCCCTTGAAAAGCACCCGGAGGCTCCAACTGGTCCAGAATGTAGCCGCGCGGGTGATTATGGGCGCAGCTCGTTGCGCCCATGTAACACCTCTCCTACGCGAGCTGCACTGGCTCCCAGTGGTCTTCCGGGTGCAAATCAAGGTGTTAGTTATCACCTTTAAAGCGCTCCATGGCTTAGGACCTGGGTACCTACGAGACCGTCTTTTGCCACCAATAGCCTCCCACCAACCAGTTCGTTCTCACAGGGAGGGACTACTCAGGGTACCGTCAGTCAAATTATGCTGACTGGCGACTCCCAGGGGGAGGGCCTTCTCTGTGAGGGGTCCAACCCTTTGGAATGAACTGCCCCGAGATACGAAATATCCCTGATCTCCGTGCTTCCCGCCGTGCCCTCAAGACCCTGATGTTCCAACAGGCGGGGCTAAACATATGAACATGTGAATGTTTTTAAAATGTTATCTAATTTTAGGTTCTATTTAATTGGTCCAAACTATGTTATAATAATAATTTTAATTAGCAATTTTATGATGGTTGTGTGTCTATATTTTTCTTGACTGTACACCGCCTTGAGTCCTACGGAAGAAAGGCGGTATAGAAATATAATAAATAAATAAATAAAGAGCAACCTAAGGAAGTTACATCTTCTGTCCTGCAGACTGCTACATGATATGCAGAGCAGCCAATGTGCTTGTCAATCTTCTTTGATTCCATACACGGGAATGTATTGCAAAATGTCTTGCTACAAAGTCAACTTGATTTGAGAAAATGCCTCTGGATCTCACTTCAGCTTCCCAAAAAATGTTTTAAAGAAAAGGCAAGTGACAGTCCAAGCTTGTTTGTAAAATCCCAAAGAAGACAATAAATTAGAAGACCTCAGGGGCATTAAAGCACAGAGGGCAGGACAAGAAGTAATAGGAGGAAGGTTGTTAAAAGAGAGATCCAGCCTAGAAGTAAGGAGAACTTTTCTGACAGTGAGAATGATTAAATCAGTGGAAGAGTTTTCTTTCAGAAGTTATGGGTGCTCCAACACTGGAGGTTTTTCGGAAGAGATTGAACAGCCATTTGTCGCTTGCTTGAGCAGGAGATGGACTAGAAGACCTTTGAGGTCTCTTCCAGCTCTATTCTATGTTCCAGAAGAGTAGATGGGGAAACCTCTCTTCTATTAGCCTTTCTGAAATGGGGATTTGTGACTGTCACATTACAAAAATAAACACTTGGCACCATCGTACTTCTCACTCTCATCCAGATGGATGACTCATAATGCAAACTTCAGTTCAACATTAGTCATTTCTGTGTCCCCCTTTAGCCCAAATGCTGTAGCCTACAAGAGGCCATCCTGTTTTGAGTGACAGCTTCCAACTTCTGCATGTTGTCATTCCCACTGTGGTCCAGATGTGCAGCAGCAGAACTCACCCCCCGTAAGAAATCTGGAAATCTGGGCATAACAAGCCATGCCTTCCAGATGTGTTGGCCATCATGGTCTTACATTCTGGGAGTTGTTAGCCCAAGGTTTTGGGCACATCTAAAGGTTATTAAGGACATCTGCAATGTGCTCTGAACATTTATTACTGAAGCTTATCGGCAAGGCAAGCTAGCATTCCCATTAGAATTGCATAAATGCAATTGAAGTCTGCCTTCCAAGCAACAGAAACCCCTCATTTCTACTCTAGAACAAAGACAGCTAAACACACAGAGGCTGTGGCCAGCTTCTATTGCTTGCTAGTTGGCTCAGGTGTACCTCTCAGAAAAATCCACATCCCTGGGACATTTGGACAATACAGAGTCCTCGACTTACTACATTTCATTTAGTGACCATTCAATGTTACAACAGCACTGAAAAAAGTGAGTCATGACCATTTTTCACACTTATGACCATTGTAGCATCCCCATGGTCACATGATCAAAATTCAGACCTTTAGCAATTGATTCATATTTATGACAGCTGCCGTGTCCCAGGATCATGTGATCACCTTTTGAGACCTTGTCAAGCAGTCAATGGGGAATCCAAGAACCGTGTTACTAACTTAACTGCAATGATTCAACTGTGGCAAGAAAGGTCATAAAATGGGACAAAATTCACTTAACAAATGTCTCACTTATCCACAGAGATTTTGGGCTCAATTGTGGTCATAAGTCGAGGACTACCTGTAAATTAGATGTAAGTGACGGAATTCAAATTTAAATTACGCTACACAACATAACTCATTTGGCATCGGCTCCAATTTGGCTGAATACCCGTTTGAGAACCATGGCTTCCGGCTCATGTGACATTCTAGTTCGTTCAGCAAACCACATCCTAACACACTATCTGGGACTGACTGTTACTTCGACATTGTTGAAAAAAACCAGGTTAAAAAATGTGCCGAGATGTCTTTTTGTGGCATTTCAATGACATTTTAAAAAAAAACCACACACACTTGACTGAGACAATTTCACCATACGCGACCTTTATTGGTGATATCAGGGTGTCATTTATTATACAGAAGTCACATCACACCATTCTCTTCCAATTTAATCCGCTTATAAATCTGTAGCAAAAGTGCACTTTTAATCTATAACATATATTTTTTTCAATATTCTCTCCTTTCAAGTCAGGTATTATTCGTAAAAACATTATCCCCAAATATACAAAATACAAGCTTAGCCTTTTCCTATGCTGGGTGGCCGCCCCTGCCTTCCCATGGGTGGGGTGGGAGCTTTGCCCCCAAAGAGGGGCTCTCCAGGGTGAAGTGGATTAAGGATCTTTTGTGGTCTTGCTTGGAGATGTTTTCTATGTATGAGCCGAAAGTTCCTACATGCAACCTAATGCATAAACTTCCCACTAGTTGTCAACAGCTATTTGTGTTAGAGATGACAACCTCTGAAGAAAATTGGACTCTGGCATATTGGACTGAACATATCCACACCAGTTGCCCACCTGAAGTAGGGAGACCGTTGAAATCTGAATTACTCGAAGACACATTATGTGACATTATGTGCCGCTAATGGAATGTCCTGCTAACCAAAAGGAAGGAGCTACTGTTAAGACAATGGCTGCAATCTTATAACCTCCCTGGAGGTCCCAGATACTTAGTTTGGTATCCTCGCTGAGGGTCTTGCTCTTGGAAAGAGAGCTCCAACTTCTCCCAGGCCCCATGGAAACCTGTAGAACCTCTGATGCTCTGAAGTGGGCTAAGGCAAATGCAGGCGACTTTCCTTCTTCTCGGACATTGCCTGTGGAGCTTGGATGCTGCTGCAGAGGTGGGACACCCTTGCAATGCAAAGGAAAGCTTCCCAATAGAAAAGTTAAACCATGGAGCCAAGGAAACAAGGAAAATGCAGCTTTTTGCTACCGGCGCAAGCCAGGCAAACCTTTGGAAGTAGCAGTTTGCCCGACCTTCCAATCCCAGATTCGAGTTCAGCCGTTGCCATTTTCTGAGTCGATTCTCTTCTTGGCGATTCCCGGCAGAAGGTGATTTGAGGAAAGCTTTGGGGCGAGCTCTCCCAAACAGGAAGCACATTCTTATTACCGTTCGTGTGGACCAACAAAGAAATCTCTGCATTCGTCAAGGCGCACCAAGGGCTGCGGGGATCAGCTGCTTGGCACCAGGCCTTCCGGGAGGCTGCTGTGAAGAGGGAGAGGCACCAATGGTTCCCACAGCCCGAATTGGCTTTTAGGTCACAGCCCAGTCTAAGGTTCTTACGAGCCTAAATAATTCTGGCAGATTCTTCTCCACTGCACAATTTTTCCCCTCTTAAAAAGGCTTAAGAGTTATAATGCATAACATTGGAAAATAGATGCTAAGGGTGATTTAGTCTTCCTAACACTGCCTTATTTTTTTCCTCTGTTGAAGCAGCAACGTCAGCATAAATGTGGACTGGAAAATGAGAGCTGGAGAGCAGGAGGGGATGGAAGTTAAGAGGAACTCTTTTCAAGGCATTGATAGACCTTAGTTTAAGTCCCACTCCTGAATTGTTTTCAAGGCCAAAATCGTAATTATTATTTAAACCTTAAAGTTTAGAGCGGTGATGTCCGTTTACAGCATGTCGATCCATGCCGAGAATTGCTTCTTACATGCAAAACTGAACCCTTCATAGATCCAGTTTCAGCAGACGGCACTTTTGGCTTAGAGAATAGCTCCGAGAAACTGTTCTTTTAGTTTTTATGCTAGATGTGACCTCCAACACTTACATCTATTTCTTTTCTGACTTCTACAGTATTGTGGTTCCGAGTCAAAATCTCTTTTTACAAAGGATTAACAGATTTATAAAGCATATAAAAATTAGTTTCCAAGGAAAATTTTAAGAAAGAGACAAAGCTGAACAAATGTATAATAAATAGTGTTATCGGAAATAAAAGTGACATCTTTAACAAAATCTTCAATCCTGTAAAAACGCCTGGTGTCCTTTTCCCATAGAAAAAAATAAGTAAAAATTAAACCACGATGCTTCCAGGATGATTTAAGTGGCTGCGGTCTTGAATTACCAAAACTGCAACTTTCATCAACTTTCTTCCGCTTGAGTCCCAAAAGAGGCAGGAATTCAGCGAATACCGGAGGGGAAATCGTTCTTTTAGAAAACAGAAAAATGGCAATAACGGAAACCAAAGAAGAGTCTTAAGCCACGACTGAACAGTGAACGGATTTTACAATGTTACTTTAAAAATCACTTTCTTGGTTCTTGAAGAGTTAAGCAGCCAGGTTTCAAGTAGAGGTAAAAGATTTTGGAAGTTAGCAAGTATAAAATAGCCTAGAAAGAAAATCAAAGCAAAATGCATCCTTGCTCAGGATTGTTCTCCTCAAGGAAATGCACCACTTGATTGCCCACGATAACCAGGAAGAATTGCTTCTGCCATCACTCTGTTGTCCTTTCCGGGCACAGCCTTGATCCCTTCTTTTGTGTACAAGATGTCCCAAAAATGTGCCATCTCAGTCTCTTGATTGATAGAAAAGGATATATCCAGATTCTGAATTTTTGGAAATGTCTGAGGTCAATCCATAGAATTCTTCAATTGCTTGAGCGTCGATTTTCTAAAATTTAAGACAAGGGAGAGGTTAATGGAGAGAGAGAATCAGAATCACTGTCAATGTCCTCTGACCTAGCATTTTCACGCCCTGATTTTAAGCAGATAAAGGAGAATATCTGTAGCTCAGGGTTGAAATGAGGGGCCCTTGGGGCTCTCTGAGCTTGGTTGTTTTCTTGCAGATGTTTCATGACCCAAACTAGGTAACATCATCAGAACTAGCACTGATGATGTTATCTAGTTTGGGTCATGAAACGTCTGCAAGAAAGCAACCAGACTCAGAGAGCACCAAAGGACCTCTCATTTAAGCAATTTTGTTTCAGTCTTTATCATTATGGGGGACCTTCTGCCTATGGATTATTTGAGGGGCTGCTACAAAGAAGAGGGGTGTGTGTTTCCAACCTATTTTCCAATTCACCAGAAGGCAAGAATGGATGGAAACTAATCAAGGAGAGAAGCAACCTAGAACTAAGGAGAAATTTCCTGACAGTTGAGAACCATTAACCAGTGGAACAGAAGTTGCCTTCAGAAGCTCTGAAGGTCTCCAACACCGGAAGCTTTTAAGAAGAGACTGGACGGCCATTTGTCTGGAATGGTATGGGGTCTCCTGCTTGAGCAGAGGGGTGGACTAGAAGACCTCCACGGTCCCTTCCAACTCTCTTATTCTGTTAGATATTTCATTAAAATTCAGCTGACACTGAGAAGGTCAGCACAAGGTAAGGGATGGTGCTCGACTGTTTCAGCGCATGTGGCCTCTTCCCAACCAGAAAGGCAGGGAGAGTGCCGATTTCCCACTGTCATCTCTGGACAAAGAAATGGACATTATACATTAAATATGCAACAAATCAATGAATTAAAACAACCCACTTGCTCTTTGCTGCTATTCATGACTTCACTGCAAATTTAGCCATGGTTGTTAAGTGAATCTGCCTTCCCCCTATTGACTTTGCTTGTCAGAAGGTCACAAAAGCGGATCACATGACCCTGGGATACGGCAATGGTCCTAAATGAGTCAGTTGCCAAGCATCTGAATTTTCTTCCCCCACGTGGCCACGGGGGATGCTGCAATGTCGTAAGTGTGAAAAATGGCCTTAAGTCACTTTTTTCAGTGCCGTTGTAACTTTGAACGGTCACTAAATGAACTGCTGTAAATCAAGGACTACTACGTAAGACTACAGACTTATGATTGTAATTCACATTCAATATTTTTCACCAGTCTAGGGAGCGGGTTTTGTCAATCAAACCATATTCTCAATAGATGACTTTTGCATTGCTGTCTGCAGATAGTCCTCGACTTACAACCATTTGTTTAGCAATTATTCAAAACTACGATGACACTAAAAAAAAAAGTGACTTACATCTGTGTCACTGCGTTATTTTATTTCCCAGCTGAGCTTCATTATTTTTGGACTAATAGACTTACTGTAGTTTGCCAAGTTCCTTATCAGTATTTTACTACGCATGTCCGCATTCTTTCACTTGCTTCACACTTTTTCCTTTGTTCTCATGCCACGGGGGTGTCGACTGCTGGAAAGCAGCCGACCCGAATTACTTTCAAAATGTAGCAATTAACTTTCTTAGTTAGTGAGGTGTTTTATTTTCTTTATAACAAATAAATGAGTTTTATTAGAGAACTTTTCTTCGCGTTTCTTCTTCAGAATATTGCAAACAAGAATAAGCCTCGATTCATCTCCTCTAATCAGGGTGATTGTCCCAGAGCCAAAAATGGGATTAATCAATGCCCTGACAATCTGGTCCTTGCAATTACAGCTGCCGCAGCATTCCCATAGTCACGTGATCAAAATCTTAACGACAGATGTGTATTTATGTCTGGGGTGGGGTTGTCATCAGATGGCTATTTGTGACCTTCCCAACCGGCAAAATCCGACAAGCAAAATCAAGGGGGGGGAGTCAGATTCACTTAATGACCGCATGATTCACTTAACAACTGTGGTGATTTGCTTAACAACTGCAGCAAAAAAAAAGTTGCAAAATCAGACATGACTCAATTAACAACGATCTTGCTTAGTGATGGAAATTCTGGTTCCAGTTGTTGTTAAGTTGAAAACTGCCAGTTATTTATAGCAGGGATATTCACAGGGTTTGGTTCAAAAAAAAAATCTAGTTTTCCGGGTTCCAGCGTGCTGGCCAACTGGTCTTCAGCTGCGTGGGAGCACCAGAAACCGGAAGAGCAGCCACCCGGTGCGCATGCCACCTGATCTTCCGGTTTCTGGCGTGCATGCACGTGCAAAGACCAGGCAGCCAGCGCGCTGGAACCCGGAACGGCAACAGGCAATGGCTCGCATGCTCAAAGATGTGGAGAGGGGATCCTGGCGGTAGCTTCCTAGGGGATCAGAGCTGTCAGCCAGGATGGGCGGACTGGGGCTTCCTGCCCGAGCGGGCTTCTTGCGCAGCCCCAGCCCTCGGCACCAACACGCGTCCGCAGTCCAGAACACCTAGCCGGCTCAAGAAGCCCGCTCGGGCAGGAAGGAACGTCTGTCTGACGCCGGGGTAAGAGGCATCCCAGCCGGGAAGCGGTCGTGCTCTCTTGGCAGAAGTGCCGGGGGGCTGTGCTGGCTTGTTCTCGGTGGTGGGCTGGTGGGGCGCTTCATTGACACTCTTCCCATCTCTGATGCGCGCATGCACACCAGCTAACTGGTCTTTGTGCGTGCTAGAAACCAGAAGACCAGGTGGCGCGCCGGAAACCGGAAGATCATATTCCCAGCGAGTGCATGTGCACCGGGCAGCTGCTTTTCCGGCAAGCGGGCATGCGTGTGCACACTCCCGTTTTGGCAGTTGGTGCCTAAAGGTTCACCAACACTGATCCAGCCGAATCAAAGCTCCGTCAGGTTTTTATGTACATTGCATATAAAAATTGGAAAATCTGCAGAGGCCCTGACTGAATGCTTCAAAAGAGAGAAATCTGCTCTCAAAGTTACTAGCTTTCATGCAACAGAAACACTGAATGGTTAATACTTTTTTTTTCTCCAGACCCGAGAAAACCCTTCACGCTCAGCCCCTGAAAAGCAACTCGCTCATCCTAGGAGTTAAGAGAAATTAATCAGAGTGCAAAAGAACTCACGGTGCCTATGTACGTGTGAGTTTCGAGGGGGGAGCCAATCTAATATAGCTGCTTCCAATAGAGAAGTGTTTAAAGTTTATGGAGTCTGGTAAAGCTGTAAGGACCCACCGGGTGGGCAGAGCAACCAGCGACATGGTGATTTATCTCACTCATTTTATTCAGCTACCCATTTTTAAAACTGTGGGCGCGGCTTATTTTGTGGGCGTGGCTTGATGGTCATGTGACAATTCTTTAGGATTTAGCAGAGGTCCTGGTCTACCAGGCTTTTAACTGCTTGCAGAGCTGTACCGGTTTACCCATTTATTTTTGCAGGCACTGATCTACTCATGTATTTTTGCAGGCACCGGTCTACTCATTTGTTTTCTTTTAACACTGATCAGCTGTAGGGCGGCCCTTTGAAGCCCCAGCAAGAGTTTAAACAGTTTTTTTTCCCTCTAGCCATCAGCTGGGATTCAGGAGGCAGCAATAGATTGGGGGTGGGGCCAAATAAAAGGTAAGAATAACGCGGGGGGGGGCACGGGAGGTGAGGGGGCACTGGGGGGCAGAACCGGTTCGGTGACGTCATATCGTCACCGCTACCGGCTCGGGCGAACCGGGCCGAACCGGGAGGAACCTACCACTGATTCATTGGGGCTGGAACTGTTGTTTGCATGATTGATTACAAAGAGTTCGTATTTATATTTAGGTACAAAAGCGGACACTGAAAATAGCTTTGAGCCAAAGTTATTACAAAGCACTGGAACAAGAGCCAAACCTACCTCTACGATGTCATCATCGAAAAGCAACCAAAAGCCGTGGCTCTTCACAATGGTGATATAATGTCCACGATTTGGACCACTGCAACAAAAGAGAGAGGTAAGGTTAATGCTGGATATGGACATATAGACTCGAACTATGGTTCTCCTATGACTTTTATCTCCAAAAGCCGCTTTGACATGAGTGGAAGTAACACCGGTTGTGCTCCCATCTATTTCAGGGGAAGCTGGGAAGCTGGGGCTGATTTTCTGATTCAGCTCTGAGGAATCCCTGATCTTAGTCGAGATGGAAGGAAGGATGAGTACTGGAGAGAAGGCATCTTCGCTTGATTAAAGGCAAGAGCCACTCGATTCGGACTTCTGATCCCAAAGCTTTCCCACAATCCCAAAATAGTGTCACCACTGAGTGGTAAAGCAACGGAAAGAGTACAGGTAATCCTCGACTTATGACCACGATTGAGCCCAAAATGTATGTTGCTAAGGGAGACATTTGTTAAGTGAGTTTTGCCCCATTTTATGACCATTCTAGCCACAGTTGTTAAGTGAATCCCTGCAGCTGTTAAGTTAGTAACACAGTTGTTAAGTGAGTCTGGCTTCCCCGTTGACTTTGCTTGTCAGGAGGTCGTAAAAGGGGATCACGTGACCCTGGAACACTGCGACTGTCACAAATATGAACCAGTGGCCGAGTGTCTGAATTTTGATCATGTGACCACAGGGACATTGCAATGGTCGTAAGTGTGAAAAATAGCACTAGCAATAGCACTGAGAGTAAAAACTAGTTCAGCAGTCAGGACTCTCCTGAATAGATTTAGCTCTCTCCTGAAGGCCTAGTAAGAACCATCCCTCTCTCCATGGAAGTTAGGGACAACTCCCCATCATATGGTGGAAGCAATGTTGGCTCCGAGGTGAGGTTTTGCACCTGTGTGGCCATGGCACTCATCTAGATTTCCAAACTTTCACCCACTCTCTGCATGGCTTCCCTGACTTTCTTTTGCGACAATGAATCGTTGATTAAATGCGGATATTCTGTATTGCCTTTCCACTCCTGGATTCAACATTGGTTGGGTAGATGAGACTTTTGGCTTGCACCACGACCGCTGGATAGGAAAAATAAGCATCCCATGTAGTCCTTGACTTACAACAGTTTGTTTAGTGACCATTCAGTTATAACGGCACTGAAAAACGTGAGTTATGACCGTTTTTCACACTTATGTCTGTTGCAGCATCCCCATAGTCACATGATAATGGCATGTATTTTTTTTTTTTAATTTGATTTCTCCGAAGACTCAGGGCGGCTTACAATGTGCTCAGCAACAGCCTTCATACTTTTGTATATATTTATACAAAGTCAGTTTATTGCCCCCACAAACTGGGTCCTCATTTCACCTACCTTAGAAAGGATGGAAGGCTGAGTCAACCTTGAGCCTTGGCGAGATTCGAACCCTGCAGTAATTGCAGGCAGCTGGTCTTAATAAGCTTAATAACAGGGTGCCTTAAACCTCTGTACTACCAAGGCTCTTTTGTCGGTTGCTGTGAGGTCCCAGGGTCACGTGATCCCTTTCTGCGCCCTTCTGACAAGCAAACTTCCTTTAACAACCATGTGACTAACTTAACAACTGCAGCAATTCACTGCGGCAAGAAGAGTTGTAAAATGAGGCAAAACTCACTTAACAACTGTCTCGCTTAACACCAGAAATTTTGGGCTCAATCAATTGTGGTTGCAAGTTGAGGACTACCTGTATAGGTTTGAGTACACATTTTTTACGTTGCGTTTTAAGCATTGCTGGCTCCCCTGAATCGTGAATTTTAGAGGCCTGCCACACAACTTGAATAAATAACATAAATAAAAGCAAAAGCTGCCCATGAATAGTAGACTTGTCTCCAGCCAAGATAACATGTGCTTCGGAGATCTCACTTGCATCTTGGAATTTAATCCTAAAATGTGTGTGACCGCCTAAGCCTTGTTTGTACGGACAGAGGGGGGGGGTCACCCTTTGTGCTAGGCCAGCATGTGCAAATCCATGACTGACAGAACAGCACCAATCATGGTTTGGTGAGCAAATCGTGGTTACACAAATCATGCGGAGTGTGATGTGGGAGTTCAATCTATGGCTTGGGATACGGCCCTCTAGAGGGAAAGAATGACTCTCTATTACACACCTCTTCTACAAAAACTAATTAGGGAGGCTTAGAACTCGGCACTGAGAACAAAGCCAAAATTAATGGATTCAATAAACATTTGCAAAATATGCAGCTTAACCACCTGGTGGTGCTGCTATAAAAAAACCTTAAATCATTTGGCTAAACTGCTTTAATATCTTCTTTGTTCCAATAATAGCTGGTTTCAATTTTCCTTTGCAGTAGATGAAGTTCCCATAAATAAAGCAACATTTTCTATCGATCTGTTTAACGGTTAACTGTTTAACGCATTTAAAAATGCGCCTATCGGTTATACACCCAAGGAGAGAAAAAAGCCAAAAGGTTCCTGTGGGCGTAGAGCAGGTGAGGGATCTTCTTGAACACAATCCTATCATCCTTCTCCATTACAGCTATTCCAGGGATGCAGATCCAGACCAAACAGGGAAAGCTGGTAGAGCAAGGTATGCAGGGTAGTCCTCGACTTACAACCGTTCATTTTCTGACCATTGGAAGTTACAATGGCACTGAAAAAAGGGACTTGTGACTGTTTCCATGCATAAGACCGTTGCAGCATCCTCATGGTCACGTGATAAAAATTCAGACTCTCGCCAACTGACCCATGTTTATGACGGTTGCCGCGTCCCAGGGTCATGTGATCACCTTTCGAGACCTTCTGACAAGCAAAGTCAACGGGGAAGCCAGGTTCACTTAACAACGGTGTTATCGACTTAACAACTGCAGTGATTCTCTTAACAACTGTGGCAAGGAAGGTCATGAAATGAGGCAAAACTCAACTTAAATTTGGAGCTCAATTGTGGTCGTAAGTCAAGGACTACCTATGCAAAAGCCAGACCATAAATGAAATGGAGGAAAAACGGTGCAGAATGGAAGGATTTTTTTTCTTTTCGGTTTGCAATGGAAGGCTACATCAAAAGATTGGGTAGGAGGCCGTGAGATTCAAGGACGGAAGGGATCTGCTAAGAACAAACAACAGCTGATTGAGAACAACTTTAGCTTAGAAAGTTCTCGAGCAGAAGGGGGAAGTTAAAGGGGTGGGGAGATGAGAGACAAATCTTAGCCCTCTCTGAAATTGCATGCAGTTACCTTTGCATCTTGATGGCTGATCTACCCCTTCCCCACATGGGAATGCTAGCCCAAATCTATCCTTAGGTCCAAGCTGGAGGGGCGGGGTGGGGGGGAATCTCTCTGAAGTTCACATGCAATTCAGGAAACACCAGGGGGTTGTAACTTACCTATGGTGCTCTCTGAGCTTGGTGAGTTTCTTGCAGGTGTTTCAACTGCCGACTAGGTAATATCAGTGTTATTTCTAGCACTGATGAGGTTTTCTAGTTGGTTAATAAAACACTTGCAAGAAAACAACCAAGCTCAGAGAGCATCACGGACCCCACCTCTTCCTCTTCCTCCACTCTGCAAACCCCACTCCCTTCTAGCACTGATGACGTTACCTAGTTCGGTCATGAAACGTTTGCAAGAAAACCACCAAGCTCAGAGAAGACCAAGGACCCCACAGTTGTTCTCCTCCTCCTCTTCTCCTTCTCCTCCACATTGCAACACCCACTCTTTTCTAGCCCTGAGGATGTTACCTAGTTGGGTCATCAATAAAGGAGAATATTTGTAGCTCAGGGTTGAAATGAGGGGTCCACAGGTGCTCTCTGAGCTTGCTTGTTTTCTTGCAGACGTTTCATTGCCCTAACTAGGTAACATCATCAGTGCTGCTGGTAGTAAGGAGTGCTGTTTGTTGTCAGTTTATATAACTGGGCTGTTTACTGATGGCTCTAGTTGGGTCATGAAGCATCTGCAAGAAAACCACCAACCTCAGACAGCACCAAGGACCCCGGAGTTGTGAGTTACAAATCGTCTCTTTGATTAGTAACAGCTATGATTTTTGGGGGTGGGGGGAGGTTATTTACCTGCCACAGTGTACCACCACAGCCACAAGATCATACATTCGGTCTGGGTTTGTAGCATCTCCTGATGTGTTGAAGAGTCGAAGCTCTAGAGGAAAGACCACGCGATAGGAAAGTTTGGTGTATCGGTGTAGCTGGTCCATGTATTTGAACCTTTTCAAGTGCAGAGCGAGAATCATGGGCAGCTTTTTCACTCGCATCCTTGGTTAGCAATGTAAGATCAATAGAGAAAGAGAACAAAAACAAAAGCAGTTCTTACAAAATCGTGCTCAGTTCCACAGAGTTTATTAAGGTTTTAAAAATAGCCCTCAGTGAATAATATACAGGTAGTCCTCGATTTATGAACAGAATTGAGCCCCAAAATTCTGTTGTTAAGTGAGACATTTGTTAAGTGAATTGTGACCCATTCTGCGGCCTTTCTTGCCTCAGTTAAGTGAATCACTACAGTTGATAAGTCGGTAGCACAGTTGTTAAGTGAATCGGCCTTCCCCATTGACTTTGCTTGTCAAAAGGTCGCAAAAGCTGTTCAGGGGACTCCAGGACACTGCGACGGTCACAAATACGAACCAGTTGCCAAATGTCCGAATTCTGAGCACACAATCATGGGGACGCTGGAAAGGTCGTAACTGTGAAAAATGGTCGTGAGTCACGTTTTTCAGTGCCGTTATATAGTTTGAACGGTTACTAAATGAACTGTTGTAAATCGAGAACTACCTGTAGTGCTTGATAAAATGTTTGCCACCCACACACACACCCCCTCCAAAAAAAAAGCCAGGAAAGATTTGAAGCAGACTTCCTTAATCATGTGGCAATGGGATGACTTGAGCACTTAGCAACAACTGAATGCAAGGCAGCTATTAATTCAGACCCAAACCACCAACCAAAGAAATTGGCTAACATTGACAAAGAAATCAGAAAAAAAATGCATTTATTTGTTCTCAATTTTTAAAATCCCATCTTTATTATTGTTTATAAATAACTCAAGGTATCAAACATATGTAATGCTCCTTCCTCCTCCTATTTTCCCCATAAAAACAACCCTGTGAGGTGGGTTGGGCTGACTGACTGGTTAAAATCACTCAGCCGGCTTTTATGTTTAAGGTGGGGCAAGAAAGATTGGTCCAAAGTCACCCAGCCGACTTTTATGTCCTAAGGTAGAACTAGAACTCACAGGCTCCTGATTTCTAGTTTGTTCTAACTACTAGACCAAACTAGGGGCCTCTTGTTTCCCCCTCCTCCCCCCCCCCACCCGCATCAAGAAAACTCAAAGTTTGGAGCCAACAATAAGAGTCAAATTCTACAGAAATGCCATCTGGTCCTGTACAGAATTTATTACACTACTCTGTCTCTTTACTTGGTGTGATTAATTTCACAGTTCTGCTCTGAAAAGCTCCTGGGCCCCCTACGGCCCCAGAATTAGTGAAGCTTCTCCTGGAAGGAGAAATCAACCCCTGAACTATAGTAAGGATTGCAGATGAGTTGCTGCTCCACTTTGAACTTAAGGTTTTCTTCAAGGAAAAAAAAGGAAAAGCAAGAAAAAAAACTTCAGAATTATGGTCATGAATAATACTAATGTTATCTTTGCGTCTGCAGAGTTAATCATGCAAAATAAAAAATGAACAGAATTATGAGCAGCGGGATCAGGGAAAGAGTTATTCAGCTACTTTTTCTTTCTCATGTAGAAACTCATTTGGCCATTCTTCACATTTCTGAGATTACGCCAGATGCTTTTGAATACACCTCAATAAACTATAACAGATGTCACATTCATTTTCTCTATATACTTTTTATTACAAAAAGATACAAGGAGGTAAAAACTAACACAAACTAATATAGTGAGGAAGAAGTCACTTATGTGTGAGTTGGGTGGAAAGAAAGAAAGAAAGAAAGAAAGAAAGAAAGAAAGAAAGAAAGAAAGAAAGAAAGAAAGAAAGAAAGAGGTAGGTAGGTGAGAGGAAGGAAGGAAGGAGGGAGGGAAGGAGGGAAATAATAAATAAATCAAGCAAGCAAGCAAGCATAAACTTCAAGGTAAGAAAAAAGCGGAAGGAAGGAAGAGGTAGGTAGGTGAGAGGAAGGAAGGAGGGAGGGAGGGAAGGAGGGAAATCAATCGATCGATCAAGCAAGCAAGCATAAACTGCAAGGTAAGAAAAAAGCGGAAGGAAGGAAGGAAGGAAGGAAGGAAGGAAGGAAGGAAGGAAGGAAGGAAGGAAGGAAGGAAGGAAGGAAGAAGTGGCTTCTAAAATTCTTCATAACAGTCATAAATAAAATATACCATATTTCATCCTCTTTCTAAAGTACCATCATATTACTCCTGTTTCTATAATCTGTCTAATCATCAAAACCACAAATCACAAGTTCATTAGAAATGTCTCTTTCATAAAGATCCTTTTGAACTATAAAGTGGGGGAGTAGATTCTTTCTCAGCATAGTCTACCTGCCAGGCAGGTCTGCTGTAAACGTATCAAGAACCGAAGTCCTTGGTGGGACCCAGATATGTAATAAAAATGCATCTTGGCCTCACCTCTTCTGTGCTTCCTGTTTACTGCGACACTGCTCACAGTAGTACTTGTATTCGCTGCACAGCGTCTCGGTGTTACTGAACCCTCTGCAAAATGGAAGATTGGGACAGAAGTTATAATTGATCAGGTTTTCCAGCACTGAACAGATTTTCTCTGGGTCATCTGTACAGAGATGTCCCCAACACGACAAAGGTGCCTCTGTTTGCAGTGGGAAATGCAAATGTCACGCAGCACCACAAAACGGGCAGTTTAATGGTTGAAGCTAATCCCTCTTCTATTTTTTCCCTGTCTCCTTTAGGCCCCATCCCTAAATGACTCAGAGAAGGAACAGTAAGGAAAAGCCACTTATGACGACTTTATTTGACTGGGACCCTTTTGTGGCTAACATAAATTCCAACCAAGTAATTGCTGCTGCTAATTTATTGTGTGTGGGTTTGTGCCTGCGAAATCCCTTGATAGCATCATTACCACATTGGCATAGTGATTCAGGGATTTGCAGTTGTATGATGGCCAAAGCAAGCAAATAACTCTCCCTGAAACTCTATTAGAAGTCTTATAAAAGGCAGAATACGCATAGTTAAATAAAAATAAATAACACTCTAGGAAGCTATTTAATGTATTAGTGTTGGCTCCAGGCTTCGGTGTCCTGGGATTAAATAAAGCATCCTTGTTTTATCTGGCTGCATTTTCTGTTTTAGTTGAAACGTGTACCTCAGGCAGTGTGTGATTGATGTATTTTGTTCCACGTCAACCGACAGGTCCAGAAAATCTTCATCTTTGCTGCTCACCTTGAAGAGGTAAAAATGCAGATTTTACAATCTTTAAGAAAGAGAATGAAGAATGTACAACTGTACAGCATCTAATTCCTAGCAATTGTTCTCGGCTAAATCTTTCATCTCAGTGAAGGATCCCGAGCCAGTCACATTCCCTACATTTACTCCTAGGAATGGGGGGTTTAGGCTTGCCTTCATTACAGGTAGTCCTCGACTTATAACAATTTCTGTTGCTAAGCGAGATAGTTATTAAGTGAATTTTGTCCCATTTTACAGCCTTTCTTGCCACAGTTGTTAAGTGAAACACTGCAGTTAGTTGTTAAGTTAGTAACACGGTTGTTAAGTGAATTTGGCTTCCCCAATTGACTTTGCTGTCAGAAAGTCGCAAAAGGGGATCACGTGACCCCAGGACATTGCGACCGTCATAAATATGAGTCAGTTGCTAAGCATTTGAATTTTGATCACACACCTCCCATCACTGGCAGGGCAAGCTACTGCATATAAAGAGGACACAAACCCCAACACTCTCGCACTGATGACGTTACCTACTTGGGCAATGAAACATCAGTAAGCGAACAACCAAGCTCAGGGAGCATCCAAGATACCAGAACAAGAACTGAGGTAAGAGTGGGGCAGAGTTATGAACTTCATGCCCTCATACAAGCTTCTTGAAAACAGACCAAGCCAGTTATGGCAGGAAACACTGTGGGTGTTGAAGTCCACACATCTTTGTTGCCAAAACTGAGAAACATTTTTCTAGTTCAGGCGTCTCCAAACTTGGCATCTTTAATAAGACTTGTGGACTTTCAACTCCCCAAATTCTGGGAGTAGCAATCCACAAGTCTTAAAGTTGCAACTTTGGAGACCCCTGTTCTAGCTAAATGTAGGTTTAGCATCTAGAAAGAACGACTGTTCTTCTGTTTATATACGGAGAGTAGGAAGATCTCGCCAGGCTCAAGGTTGACTCAGCCTTCCATCCTTTCAAAGGTAGGTGAAATGAGGACCCAGATTGTGGGGGCAATAAGCTGACTTTGTATAAATATACAAAAGTAAGAAGGCTATTGCTTAATGCATTGTAAGCCGCCCTGAGTCTCCGGAGAAGGGCGGCATATAAATTAAAGCAAAAAAAAAAAAGGGGGGGGGGGAATACAGGCAAAACCCTTGGGAAAGAACAGCGCCTCTAAGTAGGAATTTCAGAGAAAGTAAAGAGCCACCTACAGCTTCACAGTTTAAACAGCGAGTTTCGTTTGTTAGTGTTCCCTGGAAGATTTCATGGACCCACGTAAGCTCTGTCTTCTCCCCTTCATCACTCTCAATGCTTCCATTCTGGAGTTTGCCATTCTGTTTTTCCTGCTTCTTTTCTTCTTGCAGCAAGTCCGCAATTGTGTTCAATAGATAGTTCAGGAATTCGTGCGCGTCCTGCTGCATATAGTTGTCAAACAGCTCTGGTAACAAGAAGGCACACAACAACAACAACAACAAAAAGAGCAGAGGAATTAAGATGTTAGACTGCCAGCCTAGTACGGTTAAAGTCATTACAGAATTTCAGATACCAGGACAGGGTAGAAAGCAACGGAATATGCATTTATCAAAAATGAGCAAAAGTGCTTAGCAAAAATAGGAGATGTGAACATATTCGCAGCATGAATATAATACCACTATGAGTCAAATGATCACATCATTCTGGGACAGTGCAGCTGTTATAAGTACATGCCAGTTGCCAAGCACACTATTTCTGATCACATGACCATGGGGACGCTCCAACGGTCGTAAGGATCATAAGTCAATTTTTTTCAGTGAATGGTTGTTCAGTTGAGAACTACCTGTAGTTAAGGGCAAAGGACAATAAATGATGGGCAGAGTTACAAAATGATTACCATATGAGTCTGATTTACTTACTAACTAGTTCTCAAGGTTGGCCTAGCCAGTTAAAAGATATTCTTTAATCAGACGCTGAACCCAGATGCTCTCTACCATCTGTGTCCGGGGGAGGGGGGGGAGGGGGATTTTGCTATGGATCAATATGGTGATTCGCTCTTAGCAAGTAGCTTGTTTCTTAAATTAACAGAATTTTTAAAAGGTTAAGCTGGACAGGGAGCTTAATGGAGATGTGTGTCCATACATCGTGTTGATTACCCTAGTACAGGTACTCCTCCACTTATGACCACAACTGAGCCAAAAATTTCTCTTGCTAAGCAAGACAGTTGTTAAGTGAGTTTTGCCCCATTTTACGACCTTTCTTGCCAGTTGTCAAGTCAAGGGACACTGCAACTGTCATAAATATCAGTTGCCTGAAGTGTCTTAAGTTTGATCATGTGACTTTGGGGATGCTGCCATGGTCATAAGTATGAAAAACAGTCATAAGACACTTTTTCAGTGCTGTTGTAACTTCGAACTGTCACTAAATCAGTGGTTGTAAGTCGAGATCTACCGGTATGAGGGAGCTTCCTCTGTTCCCACAAATCTAATTCTGAGTGAGATGCTTCCAAGGGCCTCCAACCACACAAACCGACATCTAATAAAATCTTATGCATCCTCTGTCCCAAGGCATCCAAGAAGCAAGAGGCTTCCTTACCATTTTCTTTCCTCAGCCGGGAAATGAACTTCTTGGGGGGGATGACCCCCACTTTCTTCTTCTGGGTGGCAATACTGTTGAAGAGGTCTGACAAGCACGTCAGAAGGGTCTCCTTTTTGCGGGCCTGGACTTTGTAGGCCAAAACCTTTTCCCGAAATGGACGACAGAAGTAAAGGGCCTGGAGGACTGAGTTACAGTAGCAGGTGTTTCCAAACTGAGAGAACAGAAAAAGAAAAGTAACTAAGGGTGTGTCTGTCTGTCTGTCTGTCTGTCTGTCTGCCTGTCTGTTGGCAAAATGGTTATTCAACTGCAGGTAAAAGAGAACTAAGGAAACCAAGAGTACAGGGCAGGAGTGTCCAATCTTGGCAACTTTTAAGACTTATGGACGGACAACTTGTAAACAATTTAAGACTTGTGGACTTTGAAGTCCAGAAGTCTTAAAATTTTCAAGGTTGGACACGCCTGGTAGAGGATCTCCTGCTCAAGCAGGGAATTGGACCAGAAGACCTCCAAGATCCCTTCCAACTTTGTTATTCTGTCTTCTAAGTAAGCTGGCAAGGAAGAGGATGGGGGAGGCTGGCAAAGTAGCATAAAAGGTGAAGGTGTTGCATACAATATTCTCACAAAAAAGGCATCTGAGGAGAGGACAATCTTTTTGAGGGCTCAGGGAGCCTGAGAAGTTTTTGTCCCTGAATGCTATGCTTAAGCTGAAACTGCCACACTTGCTCCAAATGCATTCCCTCTGCAATCTCCACTCTGAATCTGCCTTGGGGTTGCAAGCCTTGTAGGCTAGTTTGGGGGCTTTGTCAGTACTTCCTCAACCATGAACTGTCCCACAGCTGCCTGTCACCACAACATGCCTGAAGTATTTCCTTTGTTGACCCTCAGTGAAGGGAGCTGACCCCGACTTTTTAAAAGCTTTGCAATGCCATTTGGCCCACCCTCCCACTCGTTTCACAAACCAGCAATGCTAATTAATTAGGGAAGGGAACCATGTCCTGTTGCTTGTCACTCCAGAGGAATCTGTTGCTATGCTGTTACGACTGTCAGCAATGGGTGGTGCTCAGGGCAAGGCTGCTGCTTGTGACCAGACCGTGATTTATGTGTGGAGCCTGGCAGCAGCCAGAACTCTGATGGGGTGCCAAGGAGAGTTAGAGGAGGTTCTTTCCAGAGTCAGCTCAGATCAAGAATATTTAGAGAAGGGACCGGCACTCTTAGGAGAAATCCGCCCTGGGGACGAGTTAGACAGTGTCTACATGCTTCCTGTTTA
Organism: Pantherophis guttatus; assembly: GCF_059756535.1. NCBI lineage: Eukaryota > Metazoa > Chordata > Lepidosauria > Squamata > Colubridae > Pantherophis > Pantherophis guttatus. The sequence goes on from NC_142074.1 coordinate 4,587,247, forward strand.
CAAAGCTAAAAGCAGATGTTTGCATCTGTCACATTTGAAGGTTGCTTCATTTCAGAGAAAGAAAAGAGAATCTGAGGGGATGATCACGTCTGGGAGAAATCATTTGACATTCAGAATACATCATCATCATCATCATCTCTGCAACAGCTCCCTCCATCCACATCAAGACTCTCAGTATAAACTAGGGGTCTCCAACCTTGGCAACTTTAAGACTTGTGGACTTCAACTCCCAGAGTTCCTCAGCCAGCTTTCTGGGAGTTGAAGTCCACAAGTCTTAAAGTTGCCAAGATTGGAGACCCCTGGTATAAACAAAACTAATATTTGCCCATTGAAAACAATGTATTGGGAGCTATGTGCTATTCAACCCGAGGCTGTGGAAAGCTTTGATAGGGTGCTTTGGTTCAATTAATCTTCAATCAAGTCACTCCTGAAGCAGATTTGTGAATCTCTTGCCTCAAAGCAGCAAACTGAATCAAGATGAAATGCCTTTTATTATACAGGTGAAACTCGAAAAATTAGAATATCGTGCAAAAGTTCATTTATTTCAGTAATGCAACTTAAAAGGTGAAACTAATATATGAGATAGACTCATTACATGCAAAGCGAGATAGTTCAAGCCTTGATTTGTCATAATTTTGATGATTATGACTTACAGCTCATGAAAACCCCAAATTCACAATCTCAGAAAATTAGAATATTACATGAAATCAATAAAACAAGGATTGTACATAGAATAATATCGGACCTCTGAAAAGTATAAGCATGCATATGTACTCAGTACTTGGTTTGGGCCCCTTTTGCATCAATTACTACCTCAATGTGGCATGGCATGGATGCTATCAGCCTGTGGCACTGCTGAGGTGTTATGGAAGATCAGGATGCTTCAATAGCGGCCTTCAGCTCTTCTGCATTGTTCGGTCTCATGTCTCTCATCTTTCTCTTGGCAATGCCCCATAGATTCTCTATGGGGTTCAGGTCAGGCGAGTTTGCTGGCCAATCAAGCACAGTAATCCCATGGTCATTGAACCAGGTTTTGGTACCTTTGGCAGTGTGGGCAGGTGCAAAGTCCTGCTGGAAAATGAAGTCAGCATCCCCATAAAGCTTATCTGCGGAAGGAAGCATGAAGTGCTCCAAAATCTCCTGGTAGACAACTGCATTGACCCTGGACTTAATGAAGCACAGTGGACAACACCAGCAGATGACATGGCTCCCCAAATCAACACAGACTGTGGAAACTTCACACTGGACTTCAAGCATCTTGCAGCGTGTGCCTCTCCATTCTTACTCCAGACTCTGGGTCCTTGGTTTCCAAATGAGATGCAAAAGTTGCTCTCATCAGAAAAGAGGACTTTAGACCACTGAGCAACAGACCAGTTCTTTTTTTCTTTAGCCCAGGTCTGACGTTGTTTGTTGTTCAGGAGCGGCTTGACAAGAGGAATACGACATTTGAAGCCCATGTCCAGGATCTATCTGTGTGTGGTGGCTCTTGATGTACTGACTCCAGCCTCAGTCCTCTCCTTGTGACAGTCCCCAACACTTTTGAATGGCCTTTTCCTGACAATCCTCTCCAGGATGCAGTCATCCCTGCTGCTTGTGCACCTTTTTCTTCCACACTTTTCCCTTCCACATAACTTTCTATTAATGTGCTTTGATATAGCACTTTGGGAACATCCAGCTTCTTTTGCAATTACCTTTTGAGGCTTTCCCTCCTTATGGAGGGTGTCAATGATGGTTTTCTGCACAACTGTCAGGTCAGCAGTCTTTCCCATGATTGTGATTCCTACTGAACCAGACTGAGAGACCATTTAAAGGCTCAGGAACCCTTTGCAGGTGTTATGGTTTAATTAGCTAATTAGAGTGGGACACTTTGAGCCTAGAATATTGAACCTTTTCACAATATTCTAATTTTCTGAGATTGTGAATTTGGGGTTTTCATGAGCTGTAAGCCATAATCATCAAAAGTATGACAAATCAAGGCTTGAACTATCTCGTTTTGCATGTAATGAGTCTATCTCATATATTAGTTTCACCTTTTAAGTTGCATTACTGAAATAAATGAACTTTTGCACGATATTCTAATTTTTCGAGTTTCACCTGTAGCTTTGCCGGGGGCATCGGCGACCCTTCTGCAATTTCACTTCCATGCAGGGAGAAGTGCCATGGACTTTGACATGACCAATGGGGTCCAGCATCTCGTGACCTCTGAGCGTATTACAATTCCCTCCGTGCTGTTTCTTAGCATCCCTCTTGGCTCCGTCCAATGGAATTCTACTCTTCTGGGATGCTCCCATCAACACATCTGGAAGTTCAATTCAGCTTTCAGATAGGAGCTCAAAGCTGACCATTCCTGGGTCAAGCCTTTGTTTACTTCCACAGGATTAGGGCAGGTTTAAGCTCTCTCAATGAGCAAATACCTGCAAGCTCTGGCCCAAAAGTTTGTGGTTTTCTTAAAACGGGGACTGCAGGGCAGGAAGGTAACTTTTTCTGGGCCCCTTCTCTGTGGTCCACCTGTCTCAGGAGTTTTGTATCTCATCTGGGAGGAGTTTGAGCCTGTGGCTCCCAAGGATGTGGACAGGGTTCTGGGTAGGATTAGTGCCGCCACATGTTTATTGGACCCGTGTCCCTCCTGGTTGGTACTGGCCTCCCGGGAGGTCACACAAGGCTGGCTCCAGGGGATTATAAGTGCTTCTCTGAGTGAGGGCGCCTTTCCCGCTGTCTTGAAAGAGGCGGTGGTGAGGCCCCTCCTCAAGAAGCCTTCCCTGGACCCAGCTGAATTAGCCAACTACCATGTCTCCAACCTTCGTTTTGTGGCGAAGGTTGTTGAGAGTGTGGTGGCACGACAACTGCCCGGGCACCTGGATGAAGCTATCTATCTGGACCCGTACCAGTCGGGCTTCAGGCAGGGGCACAGCACAGAAACGGCATTGGTCGTGTTGGTGGATGATCTCTGGAGGGCTCGGGACAGGGGTTGCTCCTCTGTCCTGGTCCTATTAGATCTCTCAGCGGCTTTTGATACCATTGACCATGGTATCTTACTGCACCGGCTGGAGGGGTTAGGAATAGGGGGCACCGTTTTGCGGTGGTTCTCCTCCTTCCTCTCCGACCGCTCACAGTTTGTGTTGGCAGGGGGACAGAGGTCGACTTCGAGGCGCCTTGCATGGGGAGTGCCGCAAGGGTCGGTCCTCTCGCCCCTTCTGTTCAACATTTATGTGAAGCCGCTGGGTGAGATCATCCATGGTTTTGGGGTGAGAGTCCATCTGTACGCTGATGATACTCAGCTGTACATCTCCACCCCAGACCACCCCTTGATGTGATGTCTCGCTGCCTGGAGGCCATGGGGTCTGGATGGGGAGAAATAGGCTCAGACTTAACCCCTCCAAGACTGAGTGGCTGTGGTTTCCGGTGCCGCGATACAGTCAGCTGCTACCATCACTGACTATTGGGGGTGAGTCTTTACCCCTCCCCCCCCGAGAGGGCTCGCAATCTGGGCGTCCTCCTGGACGCACGGCTGTCTTTAGAAGAACATATGACGGCCGTGGCCAGGGGGGCTTTTTATCAGGTTCGCCTGATCCGCCAGTTGCGGCCCTTTCTGGACCGCGACACCTTGCGCACAGTCACTCATGCCCTTGTCACCTCCTGACTGGACTACTGCAATGCTCTCTACATGGGGCTCCCCTTGAAAAGCACCCGGAGGCTCCAGCTGGTCCAGAATGCGGCCGCGCTGGTGGTTATGGGCGCAACTCATTGTGCCCACGTGACACCCCTCCTGCGCGAGCTGCACTGGCTCCCAATGGTCTTCCGGGTGCGATTCAAGGTGTTGGTTACCACCTTTAAAGCGCTCCATGGCATTGGACCTGGGTACCTTCGAGACCATCTTCTGCCACCAGTAGCCTCCCACCGGCCAGTCCGCTCCCACAGAGAGGGTCTCCTCAGGGTGCCAGCGGCCAAACTATGTCGGCTGGCGACACCCAGGGGGAGGGCCTTCTCTGTGGGAGCCCCTGCCCTTTGGAATGAACTCCCCACAGAAATTCGCAAAATCTCTGATCTCCGTGTATTTCGCTGTGTCCTCAAAACCATGTTGTTCCGCCAGGCTGGGCTATCAATATAAAGATTTTAATTGGTTTTAAATTGGTTTTTTAAATTCGGGGTTTTATAAATTAGGCCTATTATTTAATAATTTTAATTATTTTTAAACATTGTCTGTCTTTGTGTTTTTAATTAGGCTGTACACCGCCCTGAGTCCTTCGGGAGAAGGGCGGTATAGAAATAAAATTAATAAAAAAATAAAATAAATAAATTCTGACTGGAAACACACTTCTGCTGCTGTTTCCTAACAAATTGAACCAAGCAAATCTTCCTCAAGCAAACAAATGGCCAATGTTTTTAACTCTTGCTTTACTTTGTAAAGGCTGATTTTTAAGCAGAGTTTCCGAGGCTCAGGATATAAATTGGCTCTAGGAGCAGTGAACACAAGGGGTTCTCGGGGTGTTTGGTTCCACATCCAGGGATGACAAAAGAAAACACAACTATCAGACAACTCCCCAAGAAGCACAAAAGAGCCACTCACGTTAACCAAGCCGAAGTAATGCTCATTCATAGGAAATTGATCCGGACCAATCTCTTTCTCCAAAGCAGAGGCATTGGCGCCCTGGAAGTCAAAACAGAAGGAAGAAAAGACATGTAAAATGGGTACAGGTAGTCCTCGACCTACAACAGTTCATTTTGTGATCGTTCAAAGTTACAATGGCACTGAAAAGTGACTTATGACCATTTTTCACACTTATGACAGTTGCAGCATCTCCATGGTCACACGATCAACACTGTTGCAGCATCCCCAGTCACATGATCAAAGTTCAGATGCTTGGCAACTGGCTCATATTTATGACGGTTCCAGTGTCCTGGGGTCATGGGATCAGCTTTTGCAATCTTCTGATAAGCAAAATCAACGGAGAAGCCAGTTTCACTTAACAACCATATTACTAACTTAACAACTGCAGTGATTCACTTAACAACCATGGAAAGAAAAGTCGTAAAATGGGGCAAAACTCAGTTAACAAATGTCTCATTTAAGAATAGAAATGTTGGGCTCAATTGTGGTCATAAATTGAGGACCACCTGTACACAGATGCATCTCTGAGCAAGAAGAATTCTCCTTTGCAACAGGTAAACCTCATGTTACAGAAATGATCTTCTGCTGCAAACAAAAACAGCTTTCATCCCCATCCCTCCCTCCCCCCCCCCCACCTCCAACACAGGGCACTGCTCAAATTTGCACTGGTGGGTCTCCAAATGTAAATTTGGGAGAAAGAAAAGACTACAACCTGGGAAGGGAGAATTCCACCAGCAGACAAGATACTAGACAGAACTCTAATAAACTGCTATTATACAGCATTCTTACAGCAATCTTCCATTTAGTAAATGGTCCGTCTGCAACTTATCAAAACATTGAGTCGCTCCCACTACTCCCTAGACCACATTTATTATAAAGAGCAGATGCATCTGTATTTTAATAACTATACTGGTCTATTCAGCAGCAGCAGCAGCAAAAGTGAAATCAACACAGCAAATGTTTTCCATCACGCAACTTGGTCAACAATTAAAAGACCTTATAGATGTGGTCATTTGGGGAAGGAATGGATGAATCTCCCTCCACTCTACCTGGCATTCTCAGTTATCCTCTAAGCTTCACACCTTTGTAATGCTCAGGATCAAAATTTAAAGTCAGCATTTAAAAGTCAATCCGTTAATCAGTCAGTCATAGAATTGTAGGGCTGGAAAGAGGACTTCCAGTCCAGGCACCCCCGGCCCGGCACCAGGCCATGGCCCATTGGGAACAGGGCTGCACAAGTGGCAGGGAGAGCGCACAAAGCTGCATCTTCTCCTGAATGATAGAATAACAGAGTTGGAAGGGACGCTGGCATTTTTTTTTTTTTTTTTTGCTTTAATTTATATGCCGCCCTTCTCCGGAGACTCAGGGCGGCTTACAAGGCGTTAAGCAATGGCCTTCATACTTCTGTATATTTATACAAAGTCAGCTTATTGCCCCCACAATCTGGGTCCTCATTTTACCTACCTTAGAAAGGATGGAAGGCCGAGTCAACCTTGAGCCTGGCGAGATTCGAACTTGCAGTAATTGCAAGTAGCAGTTGTTGTTTTTTATTTTTTTATTTAAAAAGTTTTACAAATACATTTTTGCCCCGGTTTCCCCCCCCCAAACCCTCCCTAGCCCTCCCCTCCCCCCATGACTTCCTCAAGATGAAATCCAAATCAAAATCACATTTTATAATACTAACTATTCCACCCCGTGTACTATTCATTTCTTCGTAAGTAACATTCAGTTATTCTATCCCTATATAATACATTCAGCTAAAAGCTATCTGATATTTCCTAGTTTGATATTTATTCTGTACATAATCTATCCACTTCTTCCACTCCCGGGCATAAGTCTCTTGTGAGCGATCTTTTAGATATGCTGATATCTTCGCCATCTCTGCAAAACTGGCCACCTTCAAAGTCCATTCTTCAATAGTAGGCAAAACATCCCTTTTCCAATATTGACCAATCAGTAACCTAGCTGCTGTCACCATATACAATATCAATTTTGTTTCACCCACTGAAAAGCCCTTAACTATACCCAGTAAAAACAATTGAGGAGAAAATTGAATTTTTTTCTTCAAAACATTTTGCATAACCCACCAAATTTTTATCCAAAAAGCCTTGGCTTTCTTGCAAGTCCACCAAATATGATAATATGTAGCATCTAAACAATCACATCTCCAACATTTTGGTTGGACATTAGGATACATGCAAGCAGCAGTTGTTAATAACAGTGCTTTAGTCCATTGTACTACAGGCATTGTGTCTTCCTGACTCATTTTATGACTTCCCTCAGCCAGGACTATATAAGGTCTGGACTGAACAGCCATTTGAGATCAGCCAAAGGCCCTAGAGCTGGAAGGGACCTTGGAGGTCTTCTACTCCAACCCCCTGCTCAAGCAGGAAACCCTACACCAGTGATGGTTAACCTTTTTTGTGCCAAGTATCCAAAGTGTGCACACACTTGCCTGAACCCCCCCAAATACAATGTGAGCATGCGCCCCCCTCCCACGGCCCATTTTGGTGCAGGAGGCCTTCCAGGCCCAAAATGGGGCACAGGGGCGCACACGCAAACCCCCATAATGCAATGCAAGTACCCCCAGACATGCCCCCCGCCCCCCGCGCATGCGCAGCAGAGACCCAAAGACCATCTGGCCGGCAGGAGGCGTGCGCACATGCATGGTGGAGCTGGGCTGGTGTTCTGACCTAGGACTTCCTGATACAGTAAAAGCACACGATGAGTCCCAAAAACCCTCTTTTTATTTATTTTTATTTTTATTTCAGAGCCTTGGTAGTACAGTGGTCTAAAGCACCCTGTTATTAAGAACAGCTGCCTGCAATTTACTGCTGGTTCGAATCTCTCCAAGGCTCAAGGTTGACTCAGCCTTCCATCCTTTCTAAGGTAGGTGAAATGAGGACCCAGTTTGTGGGGGCAATAAGCTGACTTTGTATAAAATATACAAAAGAATGAAGGCTATTGCTTAACGCATTGTAAGCCGCCCTGAGTCTCCGGAGAAGGGCGGCATATAAATCAAATTAAAAAAAAAAAAGGGCTGTGAATTCTGCTCATTCACAAATGAGTCCCAAATAGTTGTAAAGAATCCAACAGAAGTCTGCCACAGTCCTTCTATAAGGCTAAGGATAAGGCTGATAAGCACCCACCTTTATCTCCCTTGACACGCTGCCAAGACCTAATTGGCAATTAACTTTCCAAGGCCACACGGAGCACAGAGTGAAACAGAGCTGCAGAAGTGAAACCAGCCAGCACGAACAACGTTGCTTCCTGCAAAGGCCCATGTGCCTTTGCTCCTCCTTTATGTCTTATGCCAATCATCTCCAAGCCCTACTCCCAATTCGTCCCTTTTGTTTTAACTGTTCTTGCCTTCTGGCAGCTCTGCGCATGCGTGCACTGGGAACAGGCTCCCCCTTTTCCTCTGCCTCCCTGATGTCCCACTCTGGAGGCTCCGGAGTCCGTGCATAACTCCCAGACGGCTCTGACCCCATCTCTGCCTCTGACGCAGAGCCCTCGTCCGAGCCTTCCCCAGACTCCAGGACTGGCCCATGTTCCTCCTCAGCCTCCTCACTGTCTGACTCTGCTGCCAGCTCCGCAGGCCGCCGGTGGACCACAACAGCTGGGGTGACGGCTGGCATGCCCACAGAGAGGGCTCTGCGTGCCACCTGTGGCATGCATGTCATAGTTTCGCTATCACGGCCCTATACCATTCCAAGCAAGTGGCTGTCCAGTCTCTTAAAAGCCTCCCGTGATGGAACAGCCACAACCTCTGAAGGCAAGCTGTTCCACTGGACAATCCTGTCCCATCAGGATTGAACTCCTGACAGTGAGCAGAGTTAGCCTGCAATACTCGATTCTAACCACTGCACCACCATGGCTCTCAATGCTATGTTAGTATGAGGTCCACTTGGCAGAAATGTCCCCTGAACTTTTGATGCACTTCTACAGTGGCAAAGAATCGTTGATAGTAACATGAGAAACATAATGACTGGGATGAAATAAATATTTACCTGAAGGAAAGACTACCTGTTTTACCGCAATAATTTAATTATTGTCCTATTTTGTCTTAGATCTGCCAACGTGACCAGTTTCCTCTGCCAGAATTCGCAGTCTCAATACGCTGGGAAGCCTTGGTAGTCAAGTCAACGCTTGTCCTCATGGTAACCCCATTCTTTCTTCCAACTGAACTTATTTTCTGAGCATCCCTCCCTCCTGACCCTTGAGAAAAACAACTACTTTCTCCTGCTCCCCGATTACCCTTTGAGAAGAACCTCAACTAAGGTCCCTTGGAGCTATGAAAACAGAAGGCTTCAGGAACAGCTCAAGACTACAAGCCTGTTAATAAAACAAACAGCAATGGTAAACCTGGTTGCCATGGAAGAATGTGGGTTACCAGTTTATTTGACAACATTTGTGTTGACAGTCCAAGGAGAGGATTTAAGACAGACACTTCATATGAATCATCAAAAAAGTCTAAACTGGAACCTTCTTTGCCAGACCAGTAGAATCTTTTCTTGGGTAAACAACTCAAATTAAATTGGACAGATATGTTCTCTTGTTTCTTACTCCAATATTTTATTACAAATTACAATATTGTAATAACAATATAACTCGCTACTTACAGCCTGTTTTTATATTTGATTTGTGGAAAACATATTGTATTCCTCCATCTTTTATAGCCTGTTTGTTGCAACAATTCTTTTATTGGGCAATGAAATGCATTCATGGACAAAATAAGAACAGATTTATTGCCTTACAAAGTTTCCCAGTAAAGAGGCTTAAGACACATCATCTATTTGCATGCCAGTTTTGGACTGTACAAGCCTTGATTTTTAATCTTCTTCCCCCAAAATACCATTCTAGGTGATACACATAAAGCTTAATATATAGTAATAACTTTGATGCACTAAAGTTCCATTTTAACACTTGAGACATTTTTGTAAAAATAGTCCTAGAGAACATTTTAAAAAACCCATGTTGATTAAAAGAGCAGGATACAATAAATAGAAGAGTAGATACATTAGGCAAACATAATATTTATGTTTACCTAAATACAGCTCACTAATTCATGGGGTAATTTTGGCAAAAAATCTCTAGGGGCCAAGCAAAATCAGCAAAATTCTCTACCAAAATCTATTCCTTCTATTCACAGAAACCTCTGGTGAATCAGAGAGTCCCTCATGAGATAGTTATGAATGAAGTGAGCAGAATCTTCAGCGCTGTCAGTTTGGCCACTTGTGTTTTAGATGCTTCTCCCTCCTGATCAATTAAAGTTTCCCAAGAGATGATGGGTGGTTGGGTCCATGAGATATAAATGCTTGATGCCTATGGAGATTCTCAATCGTCCGGGTCATGGTTGTCCCAAAAGTGCTTGTCCAAAAGGCAACTTGCTTCTCATCCAAGAAGATCCAGAATTGAAGACGCTACTTGGATGAGAAGCGAAATATTTTCAAAGAAAACCCCAAGAAAGTCCCAGTTGTCTTTTGGAAAAAACACTTTTGGGATATGAATGCTTCTCTGCAAAAGAGCCGGCTTCACCTGCTTTGAAAGAAATGGCCGTCCAACCTCTTCGTAAGAGACCACTGCTTGATCCAACAAATCTGGACAGCTTTTGTCAAGCCACAGATAACTGGCCTACAAGCTCCCAAAAGTTCTGAAAGAAGACTATCGGAACCCTTTCCAGTCAGGCGTAGACATAACATTGAGATGGTTTTGACTGCATCGAGTGATTACCTTTGGTGAGTTTGGGATAAGAGTAAGTGCATAATCCTGGCCTTCCTTAATCTCTTAGCAGCCTTTGATACCATCGATCATGGCATCCTTTCAGCTGGCTAAGAGGACTGAAAGGTGCGGTGCTTTGATGCTTCTCCTTTCTCTAGAATTGGTTCCAGTCATTTCCGTTTCTTCCAGAAGAGAAACTGAGTTGAGGCCCCTGCTTTATGGGCTCCACTTTCTCTCCACTCCTATTCAACATCTACATGAAGCTGCTAGGTGAAGTAATCTATTGGTATGAGGTCAAGTATTATCAACATGCTGATGATACTCAGTTATACATCTCTATCCTGGAGGACCAGGTGATGTTATCAAGGTTCCTTCCCACTACCCGGAGGCTGTGGGATTGGGATGGAGGAGAACAGGCCCTGGTCCAACTCTGGCATGACAAGATGGCTGTGAATTTTAAGGCCTTTACAGATCCAGAGATTTTCCATCCTTAGTTCGTCCATAATCAGAGTTTATGGTTGTGGACTCGTGAATGGTGGCAGCCGTGGCTAGGAAGAGCTTTGTGCCATTTGTCTTGTGCAGATAACTGTGACCAGGAGGCTTTCCGCCTTTCATGTCTTAGTCATTCGTGTTTGGATTAGTATAATGAATTCTATATGGGGCTGCCCTTGAAGAGCATTCAGAAGTTGCAGCTGGTCCAGAATGTAGTTGTGCAAAGAGTCTTTGGCAGTTCTTAGTACACCTGTATACATTTTCTTCCTGAACCCAGATCAATATGCAACCCACAGCTTAATATGGTTAAGCACATTATTGCTGTTTCAGTGATCCTGCAAATTCTGCTGCTGGGCTGCAGCTAATTCTGTTTATTTTGGGGCTTAGTTTGAAGACTAACAGTGTAAATTGTTTTATATTGTTTTAATTATAAAACTGGTCTGACAGGTATTATATCAAAATGAAATACATGTATTATTATTTTTAAAGGCACAATTACCCATTTATCTGCAAGCATTATTAAAATTGTAAATCAAAGGCTAGTAATCCCGCCCTTTCCACTTCAAACTTGCTCAACCTTCTTTCTTTGAAAATCTTTTGCATCAGGATTGATGCCAGATAACCCACCTTTATTAAGAAAATTAGAAATGAAGATATAAGAAATCTATTTTATCTGATCTAATCTTGACACTCTCCAGTTCCACAGCTAACAATTATGCCCATGCCAAGCAGCTGCAAGAACAATGATTAGTCTGAGCACATCATCAGCATGCTGGAGGCTCCCTATCTGGAAGGCTCTTTGTTACAAACTGGAAAGGGAGACACAGAATCAGGGAGCGGCAAATACTTTTAAGGAAATTGTGCTATATATCTGCAATCTTGATGGAATGGGGGGGGGAATGAGGTATAAGGAATAAACCCCAAGACACATGGAAAAGATGCAGAAGATGATATAGGGAAAGGAATGGAGGGAGAATATTAGAAGACCTTTCGACTACCAAGGATGGAGTTTAAAGGAGGACTATAAATGGCAACCAGAAATAATAAGGAACTCAGCTTTTGAAAGGCTTCAAAGCCAAGGATGTTCTTTAAGCAATTTGAGAAATAATGTCAGAGGCCAACTGGTAAAGTATTTTAACGGCAGACTTTTAGATAAAGCAAAAGAATGAAGTCTGATAAAGACCAAAGATGAGGTGGAAAAAGATCACTAGATGAATCTGAGTTTGGCAAAGAAGACAAATGAACAAAAGAAAAAAGGCAGAACTATATATACATTGAGAATGGTGATGTGACTAGCAGGCATGGAAATTAATGAATGGAAGGCTGGATCTAACAGAGGCAGACACGGGATTACATTGGCTTCCTCTGCTCTAATATACTGAATAATAGCTCCCATCTAGTTCAGCCACCTAACTCCTTTATCGTAACATATCGAAGAGACCACAGGTTGGGAAAGGCTGGACATGGAAAAGGAAAGGTATGGTATACGAAGACTGCCTCATTAATGTACAGGCAATCAACTGAGCCTAAAATTTTTGTTGCTAAGTGAGACATTTATTAAAGGGATGCTAACCCCCCCCCCCATTTTATGACTTTTCTTGCCACAGTTGTTAAGTGAATCACTGCAGTTCTTAAGTTAGTAACATGGTTATTAAGTGAATCTCCCTTCCCTATTGACTTTGCCTGTCAGAAGGTCACAAAAGGGGATCACATGATCCCCAGGACACTGCAACCGTCATAAGTAAGAGTCAGTTGCCAAGTATCTGAATTTTAATCGTGTGATCAGAGGATGCTGCAATGGTCGTGTGAAAAATGGTGATAAGTCATTTTTTTCAGTGCCGTTATAACCTTGAATGGTCACTAAATGAACTGTTGTTGAGGACCATCAGTATAAATTCCAAATATATAAGCTGCAATGCATAGTGAAGCAAAAAGGGACACCAAAAGAGGGGTGAAAGAGCACTTGAACGCACAATGTGAGGGCCAGGACGAGAACAAGCGAATGCCTCAGAGATGGAGACCTTTAACTTTGATCGAAGTCACTGAAGTTGCCAAGGAGTTTGAAGACAAAACAGAGACCTCAGCCACTACAGCAAAAATACATACTGTTTCGGAAAGGATGGTTTTGGTCAAGGACACAGGACAGATCACAAGGGACCAACAGCACAGCTTGGGGAAAATACTCCCACAGAGGTAATGGAGTTAACGAATTTAGGAAAGTCCTTTGGGGCAGATGGATTAGATCTGTATTTTGTATCAGAATACAATATAAAAGCAGCTAGAGGAGGAGAAATGTTAATCATAGGTTGGATTTTACAGTCTGTATTTTATCTTTCGGGTAACTGCATAGTAGTATTCATAGAGCTGTAACGTGTTAGTGATACACTAACTTTTACTGCTGAAATGACTATAATCTTTATATCTGTCATTTTCTATCATCCTATGCTGGTCTATGATCCAAATAAAAAGCACTGTGGTTACGTTAATGATATGATAGAATTTCCAGAGAAGATAGAAATCAGGAATCCCATGCTAACGGGATCAAGCTGGCATGCGACGAAAATGGATGAAAACAGTGAAATGATCTTCTCAACTGCCCTTAAAGGACAGAAGTGGAAGTCTGGGAAAGTCAAGGAGGAATAGATAAGGAGGTGGGGGTAAAAGAGTCACGGTGAATACACTGAATTTAGCTGGGATAAAAACAGGAAGTGAAGGATGTTGAGTCAAAGGGAAGGTCTTAGAAAAGAGTCAAAAGGTAGAAGAGATAATCAGAGGATTGCTAAAGTGGGTACCTGATTTAAAGTAACCACAAGTAGTCACTGACTTACAACATGCCTTTAAGCAACCATTCGAAGTGACAAAGGCAATGAAAAAAGTGACTGATGACTGGTCTTCACACTTTTGAGCGCTGCAGCATCTCTATGGCAACATGATCCAAATTCGGGCACTTGGTAAGTGCTATCTATGTATAACAACTGCAGCATCCCAGGGCCTCATGGTTGGCTTCCAAAAAACGATGCGGGAAGCCAATTTTTAACTGCATGATCCATTTAACAGCTGCAGTGATTCACTTAACAACTGTGGTGGAAAAAAGGCTGTAAAATCAGGCATGCCTCACTTAACAACCACCTTGTTTCGCAACGGGAGTTCTGGTTCCAATTGTGATCCTAAGTTGAGGACTACATGGTAAACTTTTTCTTTTCCCTTTTTAATTCAAGTGATGAATTTTAAATTTGTCTTAAAAACATTAGGGTTGTTTAAATTGTCACGGGCCAAATTATTTAATCAGATTTTATACTGTTTTTAAATTTTGTAATTTATGCGTTTTATCTGGCTGTTCACCGCCCTGGGTCCTGCGGGAGTAGGGCAGTATATAAATCTAATAAAATAAAATAATAATAAAATAAAATAATAAAATAAAATAATAAAATAAAATAATAAAATAAAATAAAATAATAAAATAAATAAAATAAAATAAAATAAAATAAAATAAAATAAAATAAAATAAAATAAAATAAAATAAAATAAAATAAAGTCAGCCAGCTCGCCAAAGGCTGCCTAAAATCAGATTGCCCCTAAGCACTTTCATGTTTGATCATAGGAAATAAGTTAAGGATGGCGCAGGGGTTAGATTGCAGGATCGCAGGGCTAACTCACTGCTCACTGCCAAGAAGTTCGATCCTGATTGGCTCAAGGTTGACTCAGCCTTCCGTCCTTTTGAGGCCAGTAAAATGAGGACCCAAATTGTTGGGGGTAGGATGCTGACTCTGTAAACCGCTTAGAGAGGGCTGTGAAGCACTGTGAAGCGGTATATAAGTCTAAGTGCTACTGCTATGGCTAGGCTGAAGGCGAACAGAGCAGAGAACAAAGCCACCAAATGAACAAACTACAGTACAGAATTGAATACTTTATATCACGTGTGTCCTTGCGGCCCTGGACAGCTAATACAGATAGTTCTCGACTTATAACAGTTCATTTAGTGACCATTCACTGTTACAACAGCATTGAAACAAGTGGCTTATGACCATTTTTCACATTTACGATGGTTGCAGCATCCCCATGGTGATGTGATCAAAATCCAGATGCTTGGCAGTTGACTCATATTTCATGACTCATATTTTATGATGGTTGCAGTAATCCCCTTTTGCGACCTTCTGACAAGCAAAGTCAATGGGGAAACCAGATTCACATTAACCATTACTAACTTAATAACTGCAGTGATTCACTTAACAACTGTGGCAATAAAGATCGTAAAACGGGGCAAAACTCACTTAACGGTCTCATTCAGCAACAGAAATTTTGGGCTCAATTATGGTCCTAAGTTGAGGACTATCTGTACTGCAGCCCTACAAAAATATAATTTTTTAGTGATATTTATATGTACAATAACTATATATTTTACATGCAGCTGAAGGCAATTCCTCTTCACTGAATGAGGCCCAGGCAAGCCAAAAGGTTGGACACCCATGCTTTATATTGGAGGTCCCCAACCCCAGGGCCATGGGCTGATGTCGGTCTGTGGCCTATTAGGAACCAAAACCAGTACCACCCTGGTCCGTGTAAAAATTGTCTTGCACGAAACTGGTCCCTGGTGCCAAAACAGTTGGGGACCTCATTATCACTCGCAGCTCTTTGCCTGCATCTGATGCGGATAAACCTTTGCTCAGCTACTTAACATGCTACATCCAGCTGTATTTGCAATGAGATGAGATGCTGACTAATGCCTTGGCCAAGCTCACCCACTGCAGTGTGGTTTGTCATGCTTGGGAAGGCAGGGTAAGTTTAACAACAATGCAAAAACCCTGGCCTGATCATAATGACTTATGGCAGAAGCTGCCCAGAGAAAATGCAAACTTCTCCATCTACTTCTGGCATAGGGATGAACTCACACAGGCAGGAAGGCCCCCTCGCTGGGCAGCAGCCCAGAAGCCACCTCTTATCAACCCGCTCAAACCAGTTTCACCTAAAGTCAGAAAAAGAAAAATTTCTGCAAACTTAGCTTCCAATCAGTTCAATTAATAATTTGATACCAGAATGTGTGCATTACAAATATCGGTTGTAATTCAGGTAGTCTTCGATTTACGGCCATAATTGACTCCAATATTTCTGTTGCTAAGCGAGACAGTGAGTTTTGCCCCAATTTATGACTTTTGTTGCCATAGTTGTTAAATGAATCATTGTAGTTGTTAAATTAGTAACATGGTTGTTAAGTGAATCTAGCTTCCTCATGGACTTTTGCTTGTTAGAAGGTTGCAAAATGGGATAAAATGACCTTGGGACTCTGCAACCGTCATAAATATGAAGTCAGTTGTCAAGCTTCCAAATTTTGATCACGTGATCATGGGGATACAGTCATATGTGGAAAATAGCAATGTCACATTTTTCAGGGCCTTTGTAACTTCAAACAGTCACTAAACAAGCTGTTGTAAGTTGAGGACTACCTACATTAAAGCAACAAATGTTACTTAGAAAAATACGAAATCATGAAAAATATTAGATAAAAGATGTTACCCATGAAGGGATGCTGATGCATTCCACCTCACACTTGATTCATCCCTATTAACTGATTGTCACTCAAACCCACTCATTTGGTTGCTGGAGACTCCTGTCAATTTTCTCTATAACAAGCACTAAGTACAGTATTACCACAAAGAGAGTAACAAAATCACCAAAGCTTGTAAGAGAGGTTATGAGGTGGAAGATTAGAAAACAAAAACTAACGAACAGATTAGCACACATCCAGGACATAATCAAAGGGTTATAGACAGAACTTGACAGTTGACGATGTACTGCTTACTTTATGACAGATGCAAACAATATTCTTACATGCACATTTCCGAGCTTGAAAAATCATGGATTAACCCCAATTTCACTGAAGTGAGTATTGAAATCCCAAATGCTTTCCTGAACACCACCGCAGAAATTACAAAGCACTCCTCTATTATGTCACTAGAGACTCTAGTGCAGTGTTTCACAACCGGGGCAACTTTTAAGACATATGGACTTCAACTCCCAGAATTCCCCAGGGAATTCTAAGAGTCAAAATCTATACCTCTTAAATTTTCCAAAGTTGAGACACCGCTTGAGTATAAAACTAGTGGAACCACCACAATATCCAAAGTGTGCTCTCTGAGATAAGAAACACAAAGCCGGAAAGTACAAAAGCTAAAGAACAGATTTTTTAATTTTTTTTGCCTGACACGTGTAAAATGCATACAAGCAAATAAATGGTGGCAGTGCTGTATTTTGCATTCCACCACCATGTCAGAACTTCCATAAAATCCTGTAAGCCAGAAGTACAAAATATTATTTGGGCAGATGTCTGTCCTGGAGGAAGGTTGTCCATGGGGTCACGATGGGTCAGACATGACTTGGCAACTAACAACACAACAACTGGACAGAGCCTGAGTGACTCCAGTGGCCTTCCACATAAAATGAGGAGGAATAGGAGGATTAGACTGGATTAAAATGAGGAACTTCAGCTTGGGTTAAGATTTGAATTTTATTTACTACTTTTCTCCTTCTGTCAATTTTGAAGTCGTTTATGGAGCTTTGTGGGAGCATCAGCCATGGCCTTTGTGTCCTTTTTATGCACCAAAATCTCAAACACAGAATTATGCCCTTCAGGTAAAAATAACAATTCTAAGAAATGTTCAATTGCAACTGGATGTGTGTTTATTTTGGCAGTGAGTATGAAAAAGGTCAAAGTTCTGGAATAAGTCATCTAATGGCTTGAAAAGAAGAATGAGTGACTATTTAATAACTGTTTTAATCCAACCAAAACTCTGGCATTCTGACAAGCCAAAACCAAGGAAATCACAAATTAAAGCGAGGTGGATTGACACCTTTCACTGGAAAGATTGCTACTGCAATCTTTGCCCAAACCCTCGAATTTGAAAAACATATGGAAATATACAATATTAAATTGTAAAATAATTATGGATGAAATCTTACTCTATATCAGTGTTTTATTTATATATTTAATCCCACCTTTATTATTTTTGCAAATAATTCAAGATGGCGGACATATCCAGCCCAGCTTTCTCCTCCTGCTTCTTGTGGACTTCAGTTCTCAGAATTGAGTGTGGACCAACTCCTCTGGGAGTTGAAGTCCACACATCTTAAAATGGCTAAGGCTGGCAAATATTTCTCTAGATGCCTGTAACACCAATGCAGCCATGCAGAGCGGAGGCAGTCTGTTGCGTCTCTGGATGAGTCATGAACTTGCTACTCTCCGGGGTAGGCTATTCTTCAGCTATTCCTTAGAAAGACATCTCCAGCATACTGGCAAGCAAAGATCAATAACAGTTCAGAAACATGGCTGAATTCCAACTCTAACTAGTCAACCCCTTCCTGCCCATGTCATCCAAAGGGCTAACTCCAAGATTAATTGTCCCTCTTGGTGTAGATCATGGAGACAAGTCATGGAGAGAAGCCAACAGAAAAGTCACCCTAGGCTCTTCAGTTCTGAAGTCATGCTACAGATTAAACATGTGTCAAAAACAACCCACTACAGTTATACAACATCTGCAAGAGTTACTTTAGTCAAAGCATGTTGATGCAACCATTTCATAAAACAGCATCCAGGATTTTAAAATATATAAACCCAAAGCTTGTTAGCCTTGCAAGGTAGTGCAGACAAGAAACAATAAAAAGTATTAGCTCTGCCTTTAAAAGTGGCTCCACAAAGTGAAACTTCACAAAGTTTAGCAGCAAACAGACACTAAAATATTTGAAATGATATAGATTGGGTTCATAAAGTCTCTAGAGTCACCTGAACCATGAGATGGGTGGCAAATAAATTTGATAAATATAATAAAAATGAAAATGTGCAAATGGCAGCCAGGATTTTTTTTTTTTTAATTTGATTTATATGCCGCCCTTCTCTGGAGACTCAGGGCGGCTTACAATGCGTTAAGCAATAACCTTCATACTTTTGTATATTTATACAAAGTCAGCTTATTGCCCCCACAAACTGGGTCCTCATTTCACCTACCTTAGAAAGGATGGAAAGCTGAGTCAACCTTGAGCCTTGGAGAGATTCGAACCCTGCAGTAATTGCAGGCAGCTGTGTTAGTAACAGGGTGCTTAGACCACTGTACTGGGAGGAAGGGGTAAATAGCAGCCTCACTGGTGAAGGAGGAGGCAGGAACATAGAGCCAGTTTGGTCTACTGGTTATAGCACCAGATTAGAAAACAGGAGACCATGAGTTCAAGTCTTGCCTTAGCCATGAAAACCAGCTGGGTGACTTTGGGCCAGTCCCTCTCTCTCTTATCCCAGTTTACCTCACAGAGTAGTTGTTGTTGTGAGGAGAATAGGAGGGAGATTTGTTGGATATGTTTGCCATCTTGAGTTACTTGTAAAAAGAATAAAGGCTGGAAATAAGTAAATAATCCCATTGCTTAATATTTCATCAGTATAATTTTCCTTTCTTTATCCTGGATTGAACAGACATAAGATAGCAGGTGCTTTAAGCACTCCTAATTATTCAATTCTATCCTGTTTCCATTTCCAAGAATGACGGATGGAATAGGCTGGATGAATTCAGGCTGGATGGTCATCTCCTGGAGATGTACCAAGCAGGCATTTCTTTGGTTCTTTCCAGTGCTAAGATTCTGTGTGGTCTTCCCAGACTGCCAGCTGCCCAGCCTCCCTGTCAAGGCAAGTGCTTTAAGCGTTCAAGATCTTTACTTCTTCTCCATCTTCTCACGTCAGCAAATTTGACAGAAGATGGAATGATGGCTCACCATGATTGTTTACTGCCAAGCAAAAATATCATGTTAAGTATATTTCTTTGCTTCCTGCACTGTTCCTTGTCCTCAACCGTTATCTCAAGCTACCATGCATATCATGTATACCATGGTTTGGCACTATAGATTCTAAAGCCTTCGATATATATATATCCCTATTTAACGTTAAATCTCCTTAGAATCTCCTTCTATATTCTATAGATACTTGGTCTCAACATGCTCCAACAAAAACCTACATTTCATGGACGCTGTCAGTGTATGAGAGTTCATGAATTGGAATAGACATGGTAACAGGTCAGCCAGTGGGGACTGTCTGGTGACTCAGACGGCTCGGAGCCTGGGGGTGGCTTAGCTTGACTGATTTGTATATAAGAGTTGCTTTGCCCTTGCAATATAGCCTCTGTATTATATAGCTTCCGTGATTATATTGATTCTTTGCTTCTGGATTCGGTGATTTCTGGTTCTGGCTTCTGCTGCATGGGTATTGTATACTTGCATCATAATTTATATTACTGTATATAAAGAAGTTTCTTTTATATATGAATCCTGCCGACTTATTCACTTGTGTGCTGGTTGGATTGCTGCAAACTCTTAACAGACGCAAGCCAAAGGAGAGAAGGACTACAAGAAAGCATACATAGCTTAGTGATTTATGATCATGATTGGATTTGCAGAGAAAGAAATACCAGCTATAAGAAGTCCCCTCACAGAGCCGGAGAAAGCTGGAAGAATAGAGTAGCTTGGAAGAGACTTTCTTCAACGTCCCCTCGGATTGTTCTGGGATTGCAATTTTTAAAATTCCCACTTAGCTGTGACAGATTTTTATTTACATCTAGATGGAGTCTGCTTGGGTAAGATAATTATAGGGATGCTTACAATATAAAGATAGCATACAGTATACAGATATAAAGGAACAGTAAAGGACCGAGACCAAAATTATATATTATAGCATGCAAGTGGTCCCCTTCTCAATTACAAGGAAGTCTCAAGTACATGCACTTGGTACGCAAAACGGGACGGCTTTCCAAGGTCAGCCTCTGAATCTCTTTCCAAAAAGAGCTTTACTCTCATGTAAAATCCACAGTCAGATAGTATAGTACAGGTAGTCCTCGACTTACGACCACAGTTCAGCCCAAAATTTATGTTGATAAGTGAAGCATTTGTTAAATGAGTTTTGCCCAGTTTTACAACACAGTTGTTAAGTGCAGTTCATAAATTAGTCACACAGTTAAATGGATCTGACTTCCCCATTGACTTTGTCAGAATGTCACAAAAACTGATCACATGACCCTGGGACACTGCAACCATCATAAATATGAGCGTCTGAATTTTGATCACATGATTATGGAGATACTGCAATGGTCGTGTGAAAAATGGTCATTAGTCACTTTTCTCAGTGCCATTGTAACTTTGAAGAGTCACTAAATGAACTGTTGTAAGTAGAGGACTACCTGTATCTTTATCAAGACCAGTCAAAGTGGTCCCCCCAACAGCCTTCCAAGATCTTTAGAATGCCTCAAATGTTTTTTTGAAAAAGGAGAAGGAGAAGCAAGAAAGTGTAAACATTATAGAATGCCTCAAATGGTTTTTTAAAAAGTAGAAGGGGAAGCAGGAAGAAAATGCAAAAATTAAGATTAGGATATTCAAGCCTTGAAATCCGTGGTTCAAAGACAAGAGATGGGGGACCTTAAGACACTGTTGGTGTTTAGTTGCTGTTCGTTTCAGAATACAGAATCAGAAAATTGGAAGGAGACCTTTAGGGGGTCCAGGTATCCAAATAAGAGCAGACAGAGGCCTTCCAAGCCTCTGTGGACTTCAACTCCCAGAATTCACTTCCAGCGAAGAGAACCTACCTCGTCTCCTGGTCTGAGGTTCTGCTGTTGAACTGCTCCTATTTTTAAAAAGGCTGCATCTAATATTCAGCTGGAATTTAGGAACAAAGTACAGGAAGTCCTCGAATTGTGACAGTAATGGAGCCTACCCATCACATGATGCAGGTCAGTCATGTTACTGACCTGATTTTATGATCTTTTTATGGTGGTAGTTAAGAAAACGCCACAAGCAAGCCAGCCCATGTTTTGCGATGGGCTAGTTTGGCCAATAACTGGAAGTACAGTAAATATTGGCTTTTGACAAAACTGTCACAAATCGAGGTCATGTGACTTTGGGATACTGCAAACAGCCATAAATGTGGCCTGATTACTGAAGTGCAGTCAAGTGATCATGGGGTGTGTGTGTGTGTGTGTGTATGCCTGACAGTCAGAACCCTGAGTCCAGATCATAAGTACAAGTAATCCTCGACTTACAACCACAATTGAGCCCAAAATTTTTATGTTGCTAAGTGAGATATTTGTTAAGTGAGTTTTGCCCCATTTTGTTACCTTTCTTGCCACAGTTGTTAACTGAATCACTGCAGTTAACAACCTACTAACACAGTTCTTAAGTGAATCTGGCTTCCCCATGGATTTTGCTTGTCAGAAGGTCGCAAAAGCTGATCACATGATCTTGGGACACAGCAGTGGTCATAAGTAGGAACCAGTTGCCAAGCATCTGCATTATAATCACATGATCATGGGGATGCTACAAAGATCATAAGTGAGAAAAATGGTCATAAGTCACATTTTTCCGTGCCGTTGTAACTTTGAACAGTCACTAAACAAACTGTTGTAAGTAAAGGACTACCTGTACTACCCAGATAGGTCAGTTATAAATTCAAATAGTGGCTAAATGACTGGTCATAAGTTGAAGACTACCTGTGCACAGCTTTTTTTCCCTTCTGCCTCGTCCTGTCTCCCCCCCCCCTTTTAAATAACACTTTGCCTGACAGAAGGTTCCGGGGACTGAGAAGAAGTCACATGCTTCAATGTCATTTTGGTGGCCTCCACAGAGATTTTATCCACTTATGGACTATTTATTTTTCCCCATGGACCAAAACTGCTGTAAGTGCCTTATTCACATTAATGCATTAGAAACAAACATAATGAGGTGAACAAATGCAACTGATGGAGAAAGAGGCTGCTGTGGAAAGGTCAAGGGCTTGCCTTTTTCCCCATTGAGAATGTCTTTATCCAAGAATAGTGTTTCTCAACTTCGGCAACTGTAGGATAGCTGGACTTCAACTCCCAGAATTCCCCAGGCAGCCAAGTCCACCTATCTTAAAATTGCCAAGATTGAGAAACACTCTCCAAGGCTCTTTTAATGGCTAAATGGCCATGTAAACACCATGTACCTCTGCAGAGCGAGGTGTGGTTTGGCACGAGAAACTGGAACTATCTCTGGGGATGAACATAATGCAGGTGGCTTTCTTGGACAAGGGGAAGAGGTAAACTCCTTGAGATTCAGGGAGACAGAAAGAAGATAAACTGATTGGACTTGATTAATTTATCTCAGAAAGAGTTTTAAAGAGAAATATAGTCTTTGTCTTCAGAATTTGCCTAGGGGAAAAGAAATAGACAGGATATGGATTCCAAATATATGAGCCAAATGTCCCATTGATATTAAGCATCCAAGGAGAAGATAGGATGGGAAACACCTGGATATTTATTATTATTATTATTATTATTATTATTATTATTATTATTATTATTATTATTATTATGTTATCATTTTTAACTTATCTTTCAGAGCAAAACCCCTTAAAAACAGAGCATTCTTTAAAAATAAAAATCAAACCACAAAATTAAAGTCACGGGTGTCAAACTGGCGGCCCTTGGGCCAGATAGGTCACACGCAGGCCACGCCCACCCCAGCTCCGCGAATGGGAAAAACAAAATGTCACGTGATGCGGCGAGTTTGACACCCATGACCTAAGTGATCAGCAGAACAAGAAAGACAACTGCAACAAACATCTTATTTAAATGTTTAATATAGCATAGTGTTTCTCAACTATGGCCATTTAAAGATACTTGGACTTCAATGCCCAGAATGCCCCAGTCACAACATTGCTTGCTCAAGTATTTTGGGGTGGACGTCCATACATTTTAAAATGGTTAAGGCTGGGAAACCCTGCTATAGTGTAATTAGCCAACTACAAGCTAGAAGAAAAGCTAGGAAAGACAAATTGGAAACTTTGTTATGGGGGAGACAATTCAAAAGATTTGGGGACACTGATAAGAAGGCTCTGTGTCTGGTGGGCCAGACAGTAGAAAGTTAGAAACTGATCCCCTTCTTCAGTTCAAAACTGAAGAAGCTACTTGGATGAGAAGTGAAACGTCTTCAAGGAAAAACAAAGAAAGTCCAGTTGCCTTTTGAAAATTCACCTTTGGGACAACCATGACCTAGATGACTGAGAATCTCCACAAACACTCAAAGACTGATCTTCGACCATTAGTAGGCTTGGATTATGAAGGCAAACCTGCAATCACATGGCAGTCTTTAATGCCTTCAGCACGAAAACCGGCACTTCACAAACTGGAAATAAATAAGGAGCCAACAAAACATGCCTGAGAAGACGTCCAAACGTCTAGCTCCTACAAGTGTTTGAGCTATAGATATCGTTTCCAAGCCATCAGCAACATCAGCCCCAATAAAGCATGTATGGTGATCTGATCCTGTTTAATGGAGGCAAAATCAGTTTTCTTTAGATCACAGTTGGTAAACAAGCCAACAGTGTTAAATGATACACCCAACCACTGACAAAATTGCCACCTCCATGACAGCATCTCAACACCATCCCTGGGTCTTAAGGGCATGGTTATGCAACACATTCCCTCCAGGTATTTTTGAACACAGCTTCCAGCAGCTGTAGTGCTGGGAGATGCAGATCAACAACAGAGGCATTCAAGGAGAATGCAAATCACTTCAGTTGTGCATTTCCAATCAGATTAACAGATTATTCTCACCCACAATGCACAGTTCTCATCTGGATGAAGTTTCAACAGCATTCCTTCATTCAAGCCAAAACTATCCCATGACACTTGAGTTTCATAATGGAAGGGAACTAAAAGATGAAATATACAAAATGTCAAGAGACCTTCCCCAATAGAAGGCAACGAGAATTCCAGATAGTCTTTGCTGGAATGAAATGCTGTACAAGCATCAATCCTGCAGCACAAATTACTTCAGGAGAGATTGAATTGCTTGCAAGAGCTGCAGGAGGGAAGGACCTCCTCATTTGCAGGAGCCTTCCTTCCTTTCTGGTCTCGACAATCAATTATTTTCTCTCTCAGGAACCGAGAGGGAGAAATCTTATGTTTGCTGGCTGGAAAGAACGTGCACTGCAACACACCTTTGTGCTACTTTAAGGATACACCACTATATAAGAGCATCTAACTCAACTTTCTGACTCAATAAAAATGAATTGGCATCAAAGGGGGCCAAAACATCTTATTTATTTATTTGTTTGTTTGTTTGTTTGTTCAACTTGTATACCGCCTTTCTCCGAAGACTCAAGGCTCAATCTTCTCAAGGCTTCAACATATAATCAACTGCCCAGAGTTACTGAGAGTTAGGTGGCATATACATTTAATATATTACTATTTCTAGACATTTTAATCTCTCCATATTGTTAAATACAGGTAACCCTCAATTTACAACAGTTCATTTAATGACTGTTCAAAGTTATAGCAGCACTGAAAAAAGTGACTTATGATCATTTTTCACATTTATGACCTTTGTAGCATCCCCATGATCATTCGATCAAAAGTCAGATGTTTGGCAACTGATTCATACTTATGATCGTTGCTCTGTCCCAAGTCATGTGATCATTGCAACCTCCTGACAACCAATGACAATGGGGAAGCCAGATTCACTTAACAACTGCGTTATACTAACTTATCAACTGCAGTGATTCACTTAACAACTGTGGCAAGAAAAGTCAGAAAATGAGACAAAACTCACTTAACAAATGTGTCATTTTGGGTTCAATTGTTGTCGTAAGTCAAGGACTACCTGTATTGCTTCTCATTTCACCTATTTGTTCCACCTCTATGCAGAAAATGTGACATAAAATTACATTTAAAATATGGGAATATGATCCTACTCGCTTTAATGAACCAAACTCATGGAATCTACCCTGGTTTCCCAACAGGCTACATGTTGTAGCACACAGCACATACATGACTCATCTGTGCACCTCATGATGCATTCACACATTTCAAGCCATTTCTACCCCAGGATGGGTTTTCTGTGACAAACATATTGAGGAGAAAAATAACTAAAGTAAATGAAGCAGAAAGGACCAAAGAGGAACAAGAAAGCTGAGGAAAAAGACAAATCATCTTCTTTCTCTCAGCCCAACCCAGGGTTGTTATGGGGAAAATAAGAGGAGGAGGAAGTGTATTAGGTACGATTGCTGCCTTGCATTATTTATAAACTAAAAAAGTAGAATAAAAATGAAATAAAACCTTATCAAGGAATGGAGAACCCTTTTTGCATTGTGTGCCAACTTAGAATGCACTCTTCCCTTATTTTGTTATGACAGCTTTTTTTTACTGTTTTCAAACTGCATGTTATGTCAGAATCAAATCACCAATAAGGCCAGATGCATTAAAATAAAACTGTCACATACATCTCTCGCTATATAAAACAGAAAAACAACGGAGTATGCGGTCTAAAGAACACGTATCATAAATATGCTCTCATAAAAAGCGATGAATGGGCCAGTTAACAGGGCCGTGAGAGGCATGGTCCAGAGGTGGCTCCAAACTGGAAGGATGTTTTGGAGTCCTTCCTTCTCTGAAAAAGAGAAATCCTGCCCGCATCGAGGGAGCAGCCGGGGCTTCTCCTGAGCTGCTGCTTCTCCCGCGTGGACGGAGGATGTGGATGATGGGCTTTGTCTTCTGAATCCCAGGCACTGCGCAGGGTCACCATCCGGGGGGACGGGGCCGATATGAGGTGTGTTTTTTTTTTGTTCTTTTTTTAATTTGATTTATATGCCGCCCTTCTCCGGAGACTCAGGGCGGCTTACAATGTACTCAGCAATAGCCTTCATCCTTTTGTATATTTATACAAAGTCAGCTTATTGCCCCCACAAACTGGGTCCTCAATTTACCTACCTTAGAAAGGGATGGAAGGCTGAGTCAACCTTGAGCCTGGGGAGATTTGAACTTGCAGTAATTGCAAGCAGTTGTTAATAACAGTGCTTTAGTCCACTGTACTACAGGCTCTTTATACAAAATATACTTTTGTATATTTATACAAAGTCAGCTTATTGCCCCCACAATCTGGGTCTTCATTTCACCTACCTTAGAAAGGATGGAAGGCTGAGTCAACCTTGAGCCTGGTGAGATTCGAACCTGCAGTAATTGCAGGCAGCTGGTCTTAATAACAGGGTGCTTTAGACCACTGTACTACCAAGGCTCTGTCTACTTTTAATCCACATATAAAAATAGGCGAGGCGCCCAGAGGAGAAAAGAGACCCGCCCCCCAAATTCAGCCCCGTTCCTCAAAGGCTTCTTTGGGGTCCCTTAAAGGGGCGGCTTTTCCTCGCCCCCTCCAGCCTCCCCCCCCTCTCTGCAGCGGGAGAAAGTACTCTGCACGTGCTCAGAGAGCTGCCCCCAGAGCCGCCCCGGGGAGAGGGTTCCTGCCGGGCCCCACCCCCGCGCCTACCCCCTCCTCGCAGAGCCAGACCCCTCCCCATTTCCGTCCCTCCCCCGCCCCAAAAGGGAAGCCCCGCGGAGTGGCGGGGTGGGGGGAATCTAATGCTGCGGGGCGTCCCCCTCCCCTCACCATGGTACAGATGGAGGCGAGTCTCCGGACGGTCATCAGTGTTGCCATCCGCGCGGCGACCTGCAACCCGCCGTCGCCGCCATGTTGGCCGCCCGCCGCCCGAGGGAGCGCCGCCGCCGGAGCCGCCGCGGCCGCCGCAGGTGGCGCCACCGAGAAAGCCCTCCGGGTGGAGGCGGAGGAGGCGGCGGCGGCGGCGGGGCGCGTCACTCGCACTCGGCTCCGACCTGACCGCGCAGCCTCGGAAGGAAAGTTCCGCCCATCCTCCGTTCCGCCGCCGCCGGCACCGCCCCTTTCGAACGCCACGAGGCTCCGCCCCTTTCTGGGCTCGTCCGGCGCGAGGCCAAACTGGGCGGAAAAGCGGGGAGGGGGAGATCGCAAAAGGTCGGGGGGGGGGGAATCCTGGGAGGGGGGGCTGGGAAGGACTTTCCCGCCCAGCCGGTTTTGGGGAAATCCCTCTGTCACCCCTACAGGGACTAATTTTTCTCCCCTTTCTTTTAAATTCTTTTAAATTTTACATTTTAAATTGAAATTTTAATTTGTTTTAAATTTATTGGGATTTTAATTGTCGTGGGCCAATATTATTTAATTTGGTTTTAAATTGTTTTTAACTTTTGTATTTCTGTATTTTATCTTGTGCCTGTTCACCGCCCTGAGTCTTTTGGGAGTAGGGCGGTATACAAATTTAATAAAACTAAACTAAACTACAGGTAGTCCTCAATTTACGACCACAACGGAGCCCAAAATTTCCGTTAGTAAATGAGGCAAGTCAATTGTTAAGTAAATTTTGCCCCCTTTTACGACCTTTCTTGTCACAGTTGTTAAGCGAATCACTGCTGCTGTTAAGTTAGTAACCGGGTTGTTAAAAAGTGATTCTGGCCTCCCTGTTGACTCTGCTGGTCAGAAGGTTGCAAAAGGGGATCCCGTGATCTTCAGGATACCATAAGCATCACAAATACAAGCGGCTGGATTCTGATCACGTGACCATGGGGATGCTGCAATGGCCGTAAGTGTGAAAAATGGTCATAAGCCCCTTTTTTCAGTGCAGTTGAAAATTCAAAGTCACCAAACGAAAGGTTATAAATTGGGGGTTACCGGCATTCTGTAGGTTCCAGCAAACCCGATGCTTCCTCAACATCCTGCAATGGGCAATGCGATGTTCTCAACCTTGGCAAGTTCCAGATGTATAGACTTCGGTTTCCATAACTCCCTGGCCAGCAGGCTTCAAGACGGGTGGACTGCAACACCCAGAATTCCCTGGCCAGGATGCTATTTCAATATCATTAAAATTGCCAAGGTTGAGCCACGGTGCTCCAGTAACCTGGGAGGGATGAACCTTGGAGCAGGTTTTATCTGGGCCAGTGAATACTTCGGAGGAAGCGTTCCAGCTACAACTGGTGCTCAGGGGGTGCTGAGCACTTCAAAGTAAGATTCAGCCCTGGAGCTGAAGAGTCTAGTTTAGGGTGTGTGTCCAACCTTGGCAACTTTTAAAACTTGTGGATTTCATTTCCCAGAATTCCTCAGGCAAGTTGCCAAAGTTGGACATCCCTGTTCTAGAAGCTTAGTCTACTCTTTTGACTATGAATATGATAGAGTTGAATGAACTTCCTCCTTCCTATATTTAAATAGCGTTTGCAGTATCGTTAGTACCTGAGTACTGTAGTACCTGAATACGGGGTTGGACTAGAAGACCTCCAAGGTTCCTTCCAACTCTGCTATTCTGTTATGTCCTTTGGGATCAGGGCTATAGTGGTGGCACAGTGGTTGGAATGCAGTACTGCAGGCTACTTCTGCTGATTGCCAGCAGTTTGGCAGTTCGATTCTCACCAGCTCAAAGCTGATTCAGCCTTCCATTCTTCTGAGGTTGATAAAATGAGGACCCAGATTGTTGGGGGCAAGATGCTAACTTTGTAAACAGCTTAGAAAGGACTGTCAACTACTGTGAAGCAGTCTATAAGTGTAAGTTTCCTTTCCTCTCTTCACCATTATCTTTTTTTCTCATGAATTTCACAACTTAAGTCTCAGGAGAATTCATTCCAGTCCATTTCATAATCCCTCTCTTTATTTCAAGACCCAGCTTCCTTTGTTTGGGTTTCTCAAGCATGCTGGCTAGAGAATTCTGGGAATTGGAGTTCACCCATCTAAAAAGTTTCTAGAGTCAAAAGATACCATGTATCAGCCTCACTCACGACCCAGTTTCCCATCCTCTCTCTTTCTGCCTCCTCCCAATTTAAATCCTCCATCTTGAAGCGAGCGGCATATTCATTCATTCGTTTGTTTGTTTATATCTCATGTTTCTATAGTGCCCATCTCTCTCAAAGCTATTTAATCAAATCTGTGAGTTGGAAAAGTTGCTCTCAGAAGAGGGTCAAGGTTTGTATAATGGTTTATGGTTTAGAATTAGATATGAGCCAGGACATTATGATTGGTTGAACAAACTGATGTGTATTTATCTAAATCAGTGTTTTCCAGGTATATGGACTTCAACTCCCAGAATTCCACAGCCAGCATAGCCATTGCTGAGAATTTTGGAACTTGAAGTCCACACGTCTTAGAAAGTCCCATGGTTGAGAAACACTGACTTAATTTGAGAAACACTCTCTTAATTTGAGATCTCTAGAGATGGTTGCCAGTCCCTTTTCTCTCTGGGGATATTTATGAGAGATTAGCACCTGGCTGTCAAAGGGAAAGGTGAGATAAATCCAGAAAGTCTCCTCCAGGTGGCCTTGCAACATGTAAGCAAACAAGATAAGGGTCCCTGGACTCTCTCCTTCCTCTGAAGAAACACTCTCTTGTAAGGAAATCTAAGACTAGCAAGTCTTATCTCCCTGGCCTTCTTCAAACTCTTTCTTCAGATTGTGTCAACAATCTCTTGTGAAGGGGAAAGATTGGGGTGTGTAAATTCTGTATAATCTGCTTGGGCCACCTGTTCACTTTGAAGCTGATTTTTGTTCCTTTGCTATCTCCAAGACACTTGGATGTTCCTCTCCAGAGAGTTCCCACTTCAAATCTTTCCCAAAGTCCATCTCACCAGTCTCAAGGTTGATTCAGCCTGCCATCCTCCCGAGGGTAAAATGAGGACCCAGATTGTTGGGGGGTAAGAGGCTGACTCTGTAAAACTGCTTAGAGAGGGGCTGTAAAGCACTGTGAAGCGGTATATAAATCTAGTGCTCTTGCTCCTCCTACAGTATCTTCAGAGGTAGATTTATGTATTAGATTTGCAGGTAGTCCTTGACTTACGTCTTATTGACTCACTGTCTCCTGGTGATTGGCCCAAAGCACCCCAACCAGCTTCATGTCTAAGGCAGGACTAGAATTCAGAGCCTCCTGATTTCTAGCCTGGTGTTTAACCACTAGAGCAAGATTACTGTCTCAGTGCGTATGCTCCAGATTCATTATTCCAAACAATATTTGAAACTTTACTCTTTACATTTTAATTAGGAAATTAATTAAAATCTTGTTACCCCTTCCTTAAGGTTTTAAAGCCTTGGCTTTACCTTGGACAAAGGTGGGAGATGAGTTTGTTGTATAAGGATTGACAATGACTGTGTTTGCCCTCAGATGTGTTTGTTTCTGTTATTTCAGAAGTTAATTGTGCAGAGACGATGTTTGGAATCATTTTTAAACTGAGGTTAACTGCAAGAAGGCAACCATAGAAATGGATTAAATCAGTCAACAAACATGGAATTGTAGCCTGCTCTGTGCAACGCACTCACTTTTGTTGTTGTGTTTATTTGAAGAGCTCCTTGAGGGTTGAGCACAGAAATAGAATAGGCAGGTGGTAGAAATCACAATGGTGTGAAAGAGACAACATGTGTATCATCGTACAACAATGCAAACTCTAGGCTTTCACATTTGCATTGTGATGTCAGACACAAGTACCTAACTCACAGTATTTTGTGTTGTCTCCTCACAATACACATTTTGTCCCATGCGGCTGGGTTTTTTAGCAGCTGCCTTAAATTGAAAGTGGTTCCTTTCCGAGCATGATTTTCAGGAAATTCTCATTAACAAAATTTAGTGAGGTGAAAGTAATGGGACTGAAAGAATTCCAGCAACAGAATCATTTTCCTTTCAGAGCCCTCATTTATATTCTGTTCTCCATTGCTCTTGATATTTAAGCTGTAAGCCACCCAGAGGCGCCTCGAATCACAAGATGGGCAACATATACATTTAATAAATAATATTCATAGCAATTTTCAGTCTTTTAAAATGAGGTAATACAGGTAATCCTCAATTTATAATTAACTTATTGAGCCCAAAATTTCTGTTGCTCAGTGAGACAATGAGTTTTGCCCCATTTTTCTTGCCATGATTGTTAAATAAATCCTTGCAGCTGTTAAGTTAGTAACATGGTTGTTAAGTGAATTCCCCATTGACTTTGCTTGTCAGAAGGTTGCAAAAGGGGATCACATGCAGCCGTCATAAATATGAGTCAGTTGGCAAGCGGATGAATTTCGACCGCGTGACTGGGATGCTGCAACGATTGTAAGTGAAAAATGGTCATAAGTCACTTTTTTCAGTGCCGTTGTAACTTCAAATTGTCACTAAATGAACTTATAAGTCGAGGACTGTATATTAGACCAGGGGTCTCCAACCTTGGCAACTTTAAGCCTGGAGGACTTCAACTCCCAGAATTCCCCAAAGCTGGCTTTGGGGAATTCTGGGAGTTGAAGTCCGCCAGGCTTAAAGTTGCCAAGGTTGGAGACCCCTGTACTAGACAACTTGTGATCCGCTGGGTCATTGTTTCAGAGAGATTTCCTTACCAGATTCCTCAATGCCTTCAATAGTGCCAGACCCTACTGAAGCCCCCTTTTATTATTTTTTCTTGCCTCCTGTTCCAAGAGCCTGGATAGCTCTGCAGACAAGGCACTGCAATTTAACACCAGCTGCCTGCAATTACTGCAAGTTCGAATCTCACCAGGCTCAAGGTTGACTCAGCCTTCCATCCTTTCTAAGGTAGGTAAATTGAGGACCCAGTTTGTGGGGGCAATAAGCTGACTTTGTATAAATATACAAAAGTATGAAGGCTATTGCTTAACGCATTGTAAGCCGCCCTGAGTCTCCGGAGAAGGGTGGCATATAAATCAAATAAAAAAAAAAAAAGAGCCCCCACTTGACCTCTTGGGGCCCTTGCTCTGCTCCCTGAGACAGAGTTACTCCCTGCAGCAGCCTCCCTCCCCCTTATTAAGATATCTGGACTTCAACTCCCAGAATTCCCCAGTCATCCATGCTGGCTGGGGAATTCTGGGAATTGAAGTCCACACACCTTAAAGTTGCTAAGGGTGAGGAACATTGCTGTGGAGGGACCAGGAAATAGGTGGGGGGGGGGTTGCCTTCTAAACCAGGACCCCCCCCCTCTTCAGCCCATTCCTCCCAGGGAAGGAGGAATGGGCTTTTGCAACCGGGACCGGGACTTGGTGAACTTATAGAGCCTTGGTAGTACAGTGGTCTAAAGCACCCTGTTATTAACACAGCTGCCTGCAATTACTGCTGGTTCGAATCTCTCCAAGGCTCAAGGTCGACTCAGCCTTCCATCCTTTCTAAGGTAGGTGAAATGAGGACCCAGTTGTGGGGGCAATAAGCTGACTTTGTAAAAATATACAAAAGGATGAAGCCTTAACGCATTGTAAGCCGCCCTGAGTCTCCGGAGAAGGGCGGCATATAAATTAAAGCCCCCCCAAAAAAAACTTCTTCCCCTTGCAGAGGTGGGGGCTTTTCACCTGCAGCGGCCCCCTCCCCAAGCAAGCCATGCCCTCCCACCCACCCCCTCCCCAGGTCCACGGGTGCTGCCTCCTTCGCATCCTATCCAAGGCGCCGTCCGCAAAGCTGCCGAGCCGAGCCGAGCCGGGCGGGGAAGCCAGGGGAGGGAGGGAGGGCGGGTGGACGAGCGAGCAGGAGGCCCGGTCCGTCTGCCCACCCGCTGGAATGCCGGCCCGGCCCGTTTGATTGGCTGAGGAGCGCCGGAGTCAGCTTTCACCGGAGTTTGCAACGATGCAAACTTTCCCTCGCTCGCTGGAGCAGAGCCTTTGGGGAAGGGGCTGCCCGGCTGGGTTCCTCCCGCAATGCCGCTTGCCTGACCATGCCGGGCCAGGCAGCAGGAGAGCCCGAAGCCCCCGCGTCTCCCCTGGAGGCCGCCCGCTGGCCCAGGACCCCTCCAAGCCCCTCTGGGGCGTTCCTTGGCTCGCTGCCTCTGGCATGCCCGATTGGATGACCATGTCCCAGTACTCCATGAATTTCCTCCTGGTTCCCATCCCGGAATACCCGCTCCCGGAGTGCGCGCCCGCCAAAGTCATCAAGCTGGTGGTCCTGGGGGGCAGCGGCGTGGGAAAGACCGGTAAGTGCCCAGGGAGCTCCCCCCCCTTCCCCTCTGCTTTCCTTCCCTCCCTCCCCGCTGCCCCATCGCCCCCTCCCTTTGACCCGCTGCGCTTTCAGCCGGTTCTCTGTTAATCTTTGATAGAACTGGGGATTCCGGAGCTCGGCTTCGTTTTGAGGGACACAGAAGTTCAGGAGATGTTTTTTTTTTTCCCCTTTCCAGCGAAAGGAGCCAGATCTGGGGCAGGGGAAGCAGGAGGAAAGCCAGGACTGGGCGTTTATAAAAGGCACCGCTGGGTTTCTTCAGGAGCTCGTTGTCCTGGATTGATCAATGAGAAATCACCAGGGTGGAAATCAGCCATGAATGAGAGAACTGCCCGATGGACCTCTCAGGCTGAAGCTGCAAGGGAGGGTTGATGGCTGGTCAGATGGTGGTGAGACCCCCAGCGATCCTTCTCATAGAATAAGGGAGTTGGAAGGGACCTTGGAGGTCTTCTAGTCCAACCCCCTGCGGGCAAGAGACTATACCATGTCAGACAAGTGACTGTCCAATCTCTTCTTAAAAGCCTCCAGTGTTGGAGCACCAAAACTTCTGAGGGCAACTTCTGTTCCACTCGTTGATTGCTCTTATTTATTTTTTTTATTTTGATTTATATGCCGCCCTTCTCCGGAGACTCAGGGCGGCTTACAATGCGTTAAGCAATAGCCTTCATTCTTTTGTATATTTATACAAAGTCAGCTTATTGCCCCCACAAACTGGGTCCTCAATTTACCTACCTTAGAAAGGATGGAAGGCTGAGTCAACCTTGAGCCTTGGCGAGATTCGAACCCTGCAGTAATTGCAGGCAGCTGGTCTTAACCAGCTTAATAACAGGGTGCCTTAAACCCCTGTACTACCAAGGCTCTTTTATCATTAGGCTCTTCCTATCATTAGGAAATTTCTCCTTTGTTCCAGGTTGCTTCTCTCCTTGGTTAGTTTCCATCCATTGTTTCTCCTCTTGCCTTTTCATGCTTTGGAAAATAGGTTGACGCCCCTCTTCTTTGTAGGAGCCCCTCAAATATTGGAAGACTGCTATCACATCACCCTTAGTCCTCCTTTCCACTAGACTAGACATATCCAATTCCTGTAATTAGTTAGTGGGCAAGCACTGTAATTTTGCATCTTATTTGTTTTATCGGTCAGTTTGTAGGTCATCAGAGTAACTCAGGACAAAGCACATATTAAGGTTAAAAGCAGCAAAAAGAATTCATAGAAACAACCCTCCCAAATTCAAAGAATGCTTACTTTGTCCCTTCTCCCCTTACACATACAGGTAATCCTCAACTTATGAACACAGTTGAGTTCAAAATTGTTGTTGCTAAGTAAGAGTTGTTAATGTTTTGCCACATCTTTCTTGCCACCGTTGTTAAGTGAATTACTGCAGGTGTTAAATTAGTAACATAGTCATTAAGTGAATTTGCCTTCCCCCTTGACTTTGCTTGTCAGAAGATTGCAAAAGGGGAACACATGATCCAGGGACACTGCAACCGACATAAATATGAATCGGTTGCCAAGCATCTGAATTTTGATCACATGACCATAGGGATGTGGCAATGATTGTACGTGTGAAAACTGGTCATAGTTCACTTTTTCAATGCCATTAGAACTTCGATTGACCATTAAATGAACTGTTATAAGTTGAGAACTATCTGTAATAAAACTTGGATTACAATTTTTTTTTTAAATTTGATTTATATGCCGCCCTTCTCTGGAGACTCAGGGCGGCTTACAATGCATTAAACAATAGCCTTCATACTTTTGTATATTTATACAAAGTCAGCTTATTGCCCCCACAAACTGGGTCCTCAATTTACCTACCTTAGAAAGGATGGAAGGCTGAGTCAACCTTGAGCCTTGGCGAGATTCGAACTTACAGTAATTGCAGACAGCTGGTGTTAATCACAATGCTTTTTTAATCTCTGAGACATCAGGCCCTTATGTGACTTATGCCTGGAATTGGGACCAGAATTTCCATTGCTAAGCAAGGCAGTCGTTAAGTGAATCATGCCCAATATTACGAACATTTTTGACATTGTTAAGTGATGTCCTGCAGTTGTTGAGTGAATCACACAATCATTTGTTTGTGGGAAGCCATTTGGTGGTCACGTGACCCCAGAACATTGCAACCATCGTAAATATAGGCAGGTTGCCAAGCACTTGAATTTTGATCATGTGACCATGGTGATGCTGCGATGGTCGTAAAAGGGAGGATCTGGTCATAAGTCACTTTTTTAGTGCTGTTCAGTTGCTAAATTTATGATTGTAAGTTGAGGACTACCTGCATTTTTTTAAAAAATTAGATGTTTCCAAATGGTTGCAAGCTACTAACTATGGGGAGAAAAATATACTCTACAAAAATTCTTCCATTCATGAAAAGAATGCTTCAAATGCTTTCATTTTTGCAGGAAACCGTCTGCCCAGGTTCTGTGTAAAAGCAGCAGTAATTGTTGCTTGGGGAGAAACAAACACCGAGCATACTTCCTAAAAAAACCCCTCTCCCTCGACATGTTTAAATCATTCCAAACTAAAGGCAATTGGGAGGAGGCAGATTTTTGACCGGAGGAAAATCTGTCTTAATTAGTTGAGTTGGTCTGTTTTGACTGGCAGGCACATGGAAGTCTTCTAGGATTCCTTGGCATCACTCTTAAATGGGCAGAGCATCCTCTGGCCTTCGAACTATTTGTTGGAAAAAGAGGGGAGACCCTGGAAAGAGTGCAGAGAAGAGCAACAAAGGTGATAAGGGACTGAAGGCTAAAACATAAGGATGAACGGTTGTGGGAACTGGGGATGTTTAGTCTAAGGAAGAGAAGGGCTGGAGTGAAATGATATCAGTCTTCCAATATTTGAGGGCCTGCCGCAAAGAAGAAGGGGGTCAACCTATTCTCCAAAGCACCAGAAGCAAGACAAGAAGCAATGAATGGAAATGACTCCGGGAGAGAAGCAACCTGGAACTAAAGAGAAATTTCCTAACAGTGGGAACAATTAGCCAGTGGAATGGCTTGCCTTTAGAGGTTGTGGCTGCTCCATCATTGGAGGTCTTCAAGAAGAGATTGGACAACCATTTGTCTGAAATGTTTAAAGGGTGTCCTGTCTGAGCAGGGGGTTGGACTAGAAGACCTCCAAGGTCCCTTCCAACTCTGTTATTCTGTGTTATACCATGGGATGGCTGAGCTGCTTAGCTCCTGCCCAGGCTGTACACACACACACACACACACACACACACTGTGGAAGGCCTCTGTCCCAGATTCTGAGTCCCTTCCCCACCAGTACCCCCCTTGGAAGCACCTTTTTTTTTTTTTTTTTTTTTTTGAGCAGGAAGGCAGTTGAGCCTGGGGCATGAGCTGAGTTTCCCTGCCTGCACTGTGACGGGCAGGATTTGTTTTAAAAAAAGCATAGAAAGAACATTGTTTATTTTCTTTTTTGCTCCTTTAATTGGTCGGCTGAAAGACAATTTATAGCAGTGTTTCCAACCTCAGCAATGTTAAGATGGGTGGATTTCAACTCCCAGAATTCCCTAGCCTATTGACTGGGGAATTCTGGGAGTTGAAGTCCACCCATCTTAACATTGCTCAGATTGGCAGAATCTGATTTATTGAGTTCAAATTGTTTCAGGCGAGTTACAGTGAGAACCCATGCAAGTACAGATTAATCCTTGATTTATAACAGTTCATTTAGTGACCGTTCGAAGTTACAATGGCACCAAAAAAAGTGACTTATGACTGTTTTTCACAGTTGCAACCTTTGCAGTACCCCCTGATCATATGATCAAAATTCACACACTTGGCAACTGGTTTATATTTACGACGCTTGCTGTGTCCCGAGGTCATGTGATCATCTTTTGTGACCTTCTGACAAACCAAGTCAATTGGGAAGCTAGATTCGCTTAACAACTGTGTGACTAACTCAACAATTGCAGTGATTCGCTTAACAACTGTGGCAAGAAAGGTTGTAAAATGGTGCAGAATTCACTTAACAGCCATCTTGCTTAGCAACAGAAATGTTGGGCCTAATTGACTAGCTGTATTAGGTTTCTCTTTTGCCTTTGTTCTGGAATTTGAAAGTGATATAAATATAAATCCCTCCTCCCATTTCCCCCCTAAGAGCCCTGAGAGGTAGACTGGGCTGGGAGAAGGAGGGTTACTGGTCTAAAGTGCCTCCTGTGGCTGAGGGTAGGTTTGGACCTGGTATCTCCAGTGCCAGTTCAATGCTTAACCATTAATTACCGTATTTTTCGGACTATAAGATGCACTGGTGTATAAGAAGCACCAAGATTTCGAAGTTGTAAGTAAGAAAAAAAAGGTTTTTGCCCTCCCCAGCCCCCAAGAGCACTCTGCAGGCCTCCCAAACCCTCTGCACACCCTGTTTTTGTGAAAAACGGGCCCATTTTTCAGAAAAATGGGACGAGTGGGGCGGGGCTTCGGGAGGGCAAAAATGGCTGTATTTGGTGTATAAGATGCACCAACATTTCCACCCTCTTTTAGGAGGAAAAAAAGTGCATCTTATACTCTGAAAAATACGGTACATCATCCTGGCTCATATCTGAGGATGCCAAGTGAGAATCAGCAAACAATATTTTGGGGCAACCATTAAGTCAGTGTTATTGTATGTGGGAAAGACCTTGGGTGACAAGGTGAAGAGATGCTGCCTAGGGAACAGTCAGATAAGAGACATCAGAGCCCATAGCAGGATAATGGGTGGAGAAAGAGATTCAGAAGAGACCCTCCCTAGTTTCTCAAGCTGTAAAGGAGACAGTGGGAGATTTGTACTTTCAGACATGCTAGATTCTCTAACTTTACAATAAAGTAGGATTAGTTTGTCTGTGTTTACTGTCTGGTCTACCCCAGTGGTGGGTTCCTCCCGGTTCGATCCGGTTCGGCCGAGCCAGTAGCGGTGACGATGACATCACCGAACCGGTTCTCCCTTCCCGCCCTCCCCCCCACCCCCCCACATTATTTTTACCTTTTATTTGGTCCCACCCCCAATCTACTGCTGCCTCCTGAGTCCCAGCTGATGACTAGAGGGAAAAAAACTGTTTAAACTCTTGCCGTGGGGCTTCAAAGGGCCGTCCTACAGCTGATCAGTGTTAAAAGCAAACAAATGAGTCAGGTCGTAAATGTGAGGACTGGTCGTAAGTGCGAGGACCTTCCAGAAACGACTCTGACCAGCTAGCCATGCCCACCTAGTCACATGACCTCTAAGCCACACCCACAAAATAAGCCACGCCCACAGAACCAGTAGTAAAAAAATGTAAAACCCACCCCTGGTCTACCCAATATGCCTGACAACCATCAGCCCAGACTTCTTAAGAGTTCTCTAGAAGTGGAGGAAGGGTCTCTGGAAGTAGGAAAAGAGATCCCTGCATGCAGAAATCTGGTGAACTTTTGCACGATCCTTTGTTGCAAGTAGATCAGGAGACCCTGGGAGTTCCAGCTTCAAGTTGAGGGTTGGCTCCTAGGGCAAGATATGATGAACATATCTGCTGCTGAAGGAAGACAAGTGCCTGGTGAAAGATAGCAGAACCCGGCAGGCACCAAAGGAGAAGAACTACTTGGACAAGGTTCCTCAAACCACTCCTTTGGTCAGGTGGTGGGCACAAGTAGCAATTGGGAAAAAGCTGTCTCAACATCCACATATTTTTTTTCATGAAGTGGAGAGATTTCACCTGCGGGGTAGCTAATTGTGAAGAATTCTGGATTGTATCCTGAGATTTTAGGAGGAATGGCCCTTAAATATCTTTGATCAAGAGGACAGAGATGTTGGGCTCTTTCAGAAGAACAAATACAAATATGGACATTACTGTCATTTTAAAAGACATGCTGGATTTTGTACCAGAGTGGAGAAAAGAGTGACCAAGTGGATTACGAGATTTAATCTCTAATCTCCAGATGCTGTTACATCTGAGACAATGTTCTTGTTCTTCTCTTACTTCTTAGTCTTCTTTTGGAGCCTGGATCTGGACTGGACTGGTTTTCAAAGTCCTCCTTAAAACAGGACACCAGGTTCTCTCAGAAACCACCAGAATTAACCCCAAAATTGCTTTTCCAAGGGGCAATTGGACTTCCTTGTTTTTTTCCCTTGAAAATGTTTTGCTTCTCATCCAGGAAGTGAATTCAGTTCTAACAGAAGCTCTGAGTTAAAACTGAAGAATGGATGAGAAGCAAAACGTTTTGAAAGAAAAAACTAAGGTAGTTCAGTTTCCTTTTGGAAAAGCACCTTTGTGGAACAACCATGACCTGGATGGTTGAAAAATCTCCATAGACATCAAGATTTACCTTCATTAGGTGTGAACTATGAACATTTTTCAAACCACATCTAAGGATTCTGTATTAGAGGTGGCCTGTTTGGTCTTCATGGCTGCTCATCTTGGCAGGGCTTCTTGGACACTTTGGGAATGTAATCTGGGTGAAACAAAATTCAGTAACCAAGGTCACTGTGATAAATCTTACTAGATGTAGCTCATGCATTCCCATTGCCAAGGATGGGGTTTATGTGTGTATGTGGGAATGTGACGAAGAGAAGTGACAATGTCAAGGTCACAGGTCCTTCCATCCACTCTGATTTTTAAACTGCTACAGTCCCTTTTAAGAGTCTATTTTCCCAGCCAGTTTATTTTTGGAGTTTG
This sequence comes from Pantherophis guttatus, assembly GCF_059756535.1. Classification (NCBI taxonomy): domain Eukaryota; kingdom Metazoa; phylum Chordata; class Lepidosauria; order Squamata; family Colubridae; genus Pantherophis; species Pantherophis guttatus. The sequence continues at coordinate 4,627,462 of NC_142074.1, forward strand.
GTTCTGATCTCAGAGTCTGGCTGGAGATCTAAACCAGGGTGTCTCTCTCTCTACTGTAGCAACTTTAAGAGGAGTGAACTTCAATTCCCAGAATTCCTTGGCTAGCATGCTGGCTGGGGAATTCTGGGGCTTGAAGTCCACTCATCTTAAAGACGCCAAGCTTGAGGAATGTTTATCCAGACAAGCTAGGTCTCGATTTGGGAGCAGTTGCATGGGAAAATTGGTGGGGAGCACAAGGGTTAACCGCCCCCTTCTTCCTTCCTTCCTTCTTTCTTCTTCCCAGGGAACGTCATAATCTTTCACACTAGCAAAGTCAAGGGAACATCATGTTTCTGAAGCTTTGCATGCGTGCTTGGATCTTCCCATGTAGCCTCGGCCTCCATCAGATGATTTCACATCCATCCACCCACACAAAAGTGGTATGAAACCGGAGCTCAGAGTTGATCTCTTTCTGGCTTGCCTTTTGCTTGGAAGAAAATGCCTTGTTCTCACATGACCCGTTTCCTCAAAGGGATAAGCTGGGCAGGAAAAAAAAAAACTCTGCTGGAAGAAATTCCATTTAGTCAAGGAAGTACAATGAGTTGTGACAAGAGGGACACCGTGGTGAAGGGTCACCCTTTCCCAGCCTCCCTGGTGAAAGAATGCGAGAAAGCCAGGCAAAAATAAATAAAATGGGAGCCTTTTCAAAATGTGAAAACACAATAGGAAATTTATAGCAAAAAGGTCTCCTGGCCTAACCTCCAGTAACATCCAGTGCCCCCAACTGGGACACTCCATCATGTGGAACTGTTAGTTTGCTGGGGCTGCCAGTGTGAGAGGCGCAGCTGAAATCTGAGAGCCTTTGGCAAGGGGTTCAAGAGACCCATTGCGTTCCTTCATGAGAAAGAAACTTCAGGCAGAGGTGAATTGTTGGGGAGACCTTCAGTTTGATGAAAAGACATCCTTAAGGGGAAGAGGAGGAGGAGGAGGAGGAGGAGGAGAAGAGGGAGGAAGAGAAGGGAAAGGAGATGGAGATGGGGGTAAAGGAGGAGAAGAAGGATAGGAAGGAGATGGGAAAGAAGAAGGAGAAGGGGAGAAGAAGGAAGAGAAGGGGATGCGGAAGTCAGTCTTGACTCTTAGTGACCACATCAATAGATATTCTCCATGTGGATCTCTCTCCAACCTGAGCACAGTTTACTTGGGACCCAAATCAAAGGTCTCACCCTCTGGGACTCCAAACAATCTTTGTCAAGGTACGAAACTGTGCACGCTGGTTAAAAGAGGGCAGCTCTCTCCACCTCCATCCCCCCCCCCTTTTGTAGGGTGTTTTCTGATTTTGGGAGTTTAAATGACTCTGAAGGTTTTTGAGGGCCATTTTATACATATTTTCTTTTAATTGGAGATTCCTTTGAAAATATAGAGCCTGTGCTCTGATGAAGTTACTATTGGGTAATGATGAAACATCTGCAAGAAAATAATCAACTTCAGAAGGCAGCAGGGACCTCCAGTCTTCCCCTTCCTCCTCCTCCTCCTCCTCCTCCTCCTCCTCCTCCTCCTCCTCCTCCTCCTCTTCCACTCCACAAACCCCACTCCCTTCTAGTACTGATGATGTTACCTAGTTGGGTCATGAAACATCTGCAAAAAACAAGAAACTGAAGCTCAGAGAGCAGCAAGGACTCCACAGTTCAACCCCGGACTATTTTTATTCTGTTGAATACAATGTGTGTGTTGTATTACAACTCACATCTGCAGGGATGTGCATGGTGTAATAATAAAGATAACAATCTTGTTAACTGTGCTGGCTGGTGTGGCATGATTTCAGGGGTGTTGCAGGGCAGGTCAAAAAAGTCAAGATGGCCACCACAGTGGTGCGACTGAAGCTAGAGCACACAAGAAATACACCTAATAATGGGTGGGGCTTCAATTGTACCCTGTGGCCACCATCTCGATTTTTTTGACCCACTTTGACAACTTCCCTGCAAGGCTGGCTCCTGATCGATATAGGAGTCCTAAGTAAGTTTTTCTTTTCAAATAAGCCATGGATGGTTTAAGACAGGGGTGTCAAACTCGATTCATTGAGAGGCGCATCAGGGTTGTGTTTGATTTTGGGGGGCTGGGGTGGGCGTGGCCAGGGTGGGTGTGGCCAGCTCTACATCACTCATTTTGGGGGTGCCTGTGGTGGCCCGAGCACTCTGCCAGTGAAAATGGGCTCCTGAGTTGCGATGGCCTCCTGCACCCCTCTGCCAGTGAAAATGGAGCTCGGGGTGCCATGCATGGCCCTCGGGAGCTCCGTTTTTGGCCACGCATGCCCCCCTCAGTTCCATTTTCATTAGCAGAGGCCGTCGTGGCCAAAAATGAAGCTCACAAGTTGCTCCCCACAGGCTGGTCCTTCGCTGTTTTCAGGGCGGCCCCGCGAGCCAGATCTAAGCACCCCTGGTTTAAGAACAAGCATCTTAACCTCTGCATTTGTGAAACAGTGGGACGATCTCCCGAGTCAACCAACAAGAGGAGCTTCCAACCCCCATCCCTCACATCAATCATGAAATTCATGGGATAGTGAGACAGAACAGGCACCTTTAATTGCCCCTCTTTACCCGCCATGGCAATTTCTGGGTCCATTAACCATCCTGGTTTTTTCTCTTGTTTTGCAGCCCTCGTTGTGCGGTTTCTCACCAAGAGGTTCATCGGAGACTATGAAGCCAACACGGGTACGTCTGGCTGCTGCCTTGTGGGTCTTGATGGAAGCAAACGGGGGCTGGGGCTGTCTGGCTCCAGAGCCTGGAAGGGCAAGTGGGTGGATGGGTGGGCAACTCCCGGCGTCCGTCCGGGAAGAGAACGGAGCCAGTCCCGAGGAGGGTGGTGTGTGTGTGTCTGTTTTTAAGATTCAGAAATGTCTCATTTTCAGATCATCCCACTTTCAAATATTGCTTCTAGCAATGACGGCCATAAATCAAAGCTCTGTGATTTACAGTCTGTGCCCTCCCATAGGGGAAGGGGCTGTTTTTTTTAAGCCAGCATCGCCTCCATTGAGAGGCAGCTGAGAGATTACTTTCCCGGCACAGTTTTAATTAAAAAGAAAGAAAGGATCAAAGGATCCTGCCATGCAGCCACTGAACAAACAGAGGCCATCTCTGTTCTGCTTTTCTCTTCTGCCAAAGAATGGGGCTGCGAGGACTTTTCAAAAGAGCAGCTTCAAAGAGAGGCTCCTGTTTGCGTCTAGTGCTCTGAGAAAGGGAGGGGGGCTCTGAGTTTAAAGGGAGGGGGCTTTCGTCATCTGAATTGCCCCAAATCCAGTCTGCGTTCTTGTGCAGCAAGCAACAGCTTGGTCCTCTTACAATGGAATATCAAGCTTTCCTAAGAGTAAAGCAATTGCTTGGGAATGCTTGCAAATTCAATGTAAGAAAGAAGATCAGTAAAACTGTTCACAGTTGGAAAATACTTTAGGCCTGCAGCACTCAGAGATGATTAGGAAGGAGTGTTTTCCAGTTCACACAAACACAGTGCGTCTCTGCCGTAGCCGGAAGAGGCCTTCTCCTGGTTCAGGCTTCAGTGTAAACCTTAGAAAAAAGTGACTCTGCTTTCACGCTTGCTCTAAGGCAATGGTTCTCAATCATACCAAGAGCCTTGGTAGTACAGGGGTTTAAGGCACCCTGTTATTAAGCTGGTTATTAAGACCAGCTGCCTGCAATTACTGCAGGGTTCGAATCTCGCCAAGGCTCAAGGTTGACTCAGCCTTCCATCCTTTCTAAAGTAGGTAAATTGAGGACCCAGATTGTGGGGGCAATAAGCTGACTTTGTATAAATATACAAAAAGAATGAAGGCTATTGCTGAGCACATTGTAAGCCGCCCTGAGTCTCCGGAGAAGGGCGGCATATAAATAAATTAAAAAAAAAAAACTTCAACCGATACAGGGACTTCAACTCCCAGAATTCCCCAGCCAGCATGTGGAATTGAATCCACATGTCTTAAAGTTGCCAAGGTTGAGAACTACTGCCTTGAAGTAAGCATGAAAGACACACTGTGTTTGTGTGAGCTGCAAAACACTCCTTCCTAATCATCTGCATTCATTCATGACAATAATGTAGAAAAAAAAAAAACACCCCAGTGTAATGGTTTGCAAACACTGTGTGGAGTAAAGAAAATTGCTACTAAAATGCAAATTTGACAAATCAACTCCATGGAAATAAGGAAGCAATGAAATGGATAGATCTGCAAATTGGAGAAACTGCTTATTGTTTTAAAATGAATTTATTAACTGCTTCAGACAAAGGAAGTCTCGGCAGTTTACAGACGCGAGAGCTGCAGCCAGTGCAATCATATCGATAACACTTTGTTAGGATCCTTTTTTGCCTGCCACTAGTGTTGAAATTTCATGTCCAAAAAGAGTTTATCTGTGCTGAATGTCATCCCTTGTTTGATATCCTTGTTGCGATGACATAAATTTGCAGTGGTAACTGTCAACCAACAACTGATAACCTTAACCTTAAAGTTAGCCCTAAGCCATTTAGCAGGCAAAAAGGGAACAAGAGCCCTACAATAATAGACAATGAAAGAGCAACAGCATATACTTAAAAGTTACAAAGTTAGAATGAAAATAACATTCCTGGCAGTCAGGAACTCAAATGTATCCAAGGCCCTTTGGAACAATGCAGTTCTTATGAGTCTCCAGGAAACCCTCCCCTTGCCTTGAGAGCTATCTGTTTTAGAAGAAGGGAGACCCCCCCCTCCTTAGAAGGGGCTCTTCACCTCTCATAGAATCATAAGGCTGGAAGGGACCTCAGAGGTCTTCTAGTCCAATCCCCGGTTGAGGCAGGAGAACTTATACCATTCCAATCAAGTGGTTGTGCAACCTCTTCTTAAAAGCCTCCAGTGATGGAGCAGCCGCAACTTCCAGAGGCAAACAGTTCCATTGATTAATTGTTCTCACTGTCAGGCAATTTCTCCTCCTAGGTTGGATCTTTCTTGAATGATCCTCCACCTGTTATCCCAAAGGTGTTTTTTTCAAGAGGCAACTGGATTTTTCTGTTTTTTCTTTGCAGATGTTTTGCTTCTCATCCAAGAAGCTTCTTCAGCTCTTGAGAAGAAGAATCAGAACTGAAGAAGCTTCTTGGATGAGAAGGGAAATGATTTCAAAGAAAAAACAGAAAGTCCAGCTGCCTCTTGAAAAAGCACCTTTGGGACAACCAGGACCCGGATGACTGAGAATCTCCACAGACGTCCACCCGTTGCTTCTTGTCCTGTTCTCAGGTGCTTTGGAGAACAGGTGGACCCCCCCTCTTCTCTATGACAGCCCCTCCTCAAGTACTGGAAGACAGTATTCAGGTCATTCCCAAACTTTCCCTTTGTTAGGCTAGAAATACCTCGTTCCCGTAACTGTTTATCCTATGGCAGTGATGGCTAACCTTTTTGCCGTCACGTGCCAAAAGTGGGGGGAACGGGGGGGGTCACACTCGTGTGTGCCCACACTCATAACTCAATGGCCCCACACGCCCCATGCATGCATGTGCGACCCTCTCCCGCACTCCCCCCATTTTTGGCATGCAATGGCAAAAGGGTTACTGGTGGGCCTGGTAGACCTGTTTTTCACCCTCTCCAGGCTCCAGAAGCTTTCTTGGAGCCTGGGGAGGTGAAAACGGCCTTCCCCACCCCCCTGGAGGAGCTCCGGAGGCCGGAAATGGGCTGTTTCCCGACATCTGGTGGGCCCAGAAGGCTCGAAAATCAGCTGGTTGGCACGCACATGCACACTGGAGCTCAGCTAGGGCAATGCTCGTGTGCCCACAGATATGGCTTCACGTGCCACCTGTGGCACGTGTACCATAGGTTCGCCATCATGGTCCTATGGTTTCACCTCCAGTAGGATCAGCAGCATTCCTGGGCCTGTGGATTAAAATTGACAGATGAGCTCTCAAGTAGTCCTTCACTTACAGCCATTAGTTTAGACCGCTTGATGTTACAGTGGTTCTGAAAAAAAGTGACTTGCAACTGATTCTCCCAGCATCCCTGTGGCCACATGATCAAGATTCAGGCACTTGGCAACAGGCGTGTACTTATGGTAGCCTCCTTGGGATCACATGATCACCAGTTCTCAGCTGGCTTCTGACAAGGGGAGATGGAGAGAAGGTGGATTTGCTTAATTGTGTGACTCACTTAACAACAGCAGCTGTGATTCCTGTAACACCCGTGGCAAAAAAAAAAAGGTTGCAAAATCAGGCATGGCTCACTTCAGATCAGTCTTGCTTAGCGACAGGACTTCTGGTCCTAATTGTGATCGTAAACTGAGGATTATGTTTATGTTAGTTTGCTGCAGAGGAATACCACACCGAAGGCAATTTTTCATCCTGGCTGCCACAGAAGGTATTTATTTCAGGACCGCCTGACCTCCTGGTCTCTGTTGAGGTTTCTGCTCTGAGCAGCCACGGAGGGTGCAGAAGTCCTGCTCTGCTTCTCATCTGTCTCCTGGGGCTGACAGGGGTTTACATTAGCCGAGGGAGGGACTGGATGGAGGCAAAATAATACATTCTCTTACGAATTGGCATCTGACGGGGGCCTCTCGCTGATAGGATGAAATGGCCTCTGGTTAGGGTTGCCAGGTCTGCTTCCAAAAAATAGCGGACAAGCGGGGGGGTGGGGGTGTGAAGTAGTAAAAAAATAAAAAATAAAAATTACAATCAAATTATATATTTTCTTACAAACATTTTAACACGTATTAAAATAATCACTTCAAAACTTTACTTAAAATTCAAAACATCAAATATATTATAATAATATGCAAAATATTAAATTACATTTTAATTTCATCATAAAGCTTTTGAATAAAAAAAATGTCCACTATTTTGTGAAAAAAAATAGTGAACATAATGTGGAAAAAGTGAACTGTCCGCTCAAATAGTGGACACCTGGCAACACTACCTCTGGTTTACAAAGGCCAGTGGAGCCGTAGATACACAGCTAGTCCTCAATTTACAATAGTTCATTGAGTGACTGTTCAAAGTTACCACGGCACTGAAAAAAGTGATTATGACCGTTTTTCACCCTTACAGAAATTCAGATGCTTGGCAACTGGATCATACTTACGACTGTTGCAGTGTCCCGGGTCATGTGATCTCCTTTTGTGACCTTCTGACAAGCAAAGTCAGGGCGGAAGCCAGATTCACTTAACAACCATGTTACTAACTTCACAACTGTAGTGTTTCGCTTAACAACCATGGCAAGAAAGGTCGCAAAGTGGGGAAAAACTCACTTAACAACTGTCTCGTTTAGCAACAGAAATTTTTGAGAGCCTTGGTAGTACAGGGGTTTAAGGCACCCTGTTATTAAGCTGGTTATTAAGACCAGCTGCCTGCAATTACTGCAGGTTCGAATCTTGCCAAGGCTCAAGGTTGACTCAGCCTTCCATCCTTTCTAAGGTAGGTGAAATGAGGACCCAGTTTGTGGGGGCAATAAGCTGACTTTGTATAAATATACAAAAGGATGAAGGCTATTGCTGAGCACATTGTAAGCCGCCCTGAGTCTTCGGAGAAGGGCGGCATATAAATCAAATTTAAAAAAAAAAAAAAAAATTGTGGTCGTAGGTAGAGGACCACGTGTACTATCCCATCAGATGATTCTGGCTGGTATGCAACCAACAACAGTCCCATAAAAAAAAATCTTCCTCAGCTCACCCCTAAAGCAGGGGTGGGCAATTCATTTTCCCAAGGGGCCACATGAGAAACTCTGACTGTTGTGGGAGGTTGAGCCAATATAACTGTGAAGATGCAAAGGTGCGTAGGCGTGCACACACACATATACATAAATTGAAAAAAACAACCAGCAATCCCCTTCAGAATAAAAGCAGTGCAGTTGTTTTGCATGCAAGGTGTCCCCTTATTTACATTTGCCTCACACAGGCTGGGCAGGGACAGCCAAAGGGCCCAGGTGTGTCTTAGAACAGGGATTCTCAATCCTGGTAACTTTCAGATGCATGGACTACAACTCCCAGAGTCCCTCAACCAGAACGGATAGATAGAACACCTCCAGCTAGTCTTCAGGTTATGACCACAAGTGAGCCCAACATTTCTGTTGCTCAACGAGACAGTTGCTAAGTGGGTTTTGCCCCATTTTACAACCCCTGTTGCCATAGTTGTTAAGCAGATCACTCAGTGGTGGGTTTTAAAAATTTTCGCTACTGGTTCAGTGGGCGGGGCATGTGATTGAGTGGGTGTGGCCAACTTGACATCACTCCTGCCCACACCCACTCAATCACATGACCACCACCCACACCTAGCCACACCCACATGAAAAGGTAGGAAAATTTTTGGAATTTCCACCTATCTACCCCCGCCTTCCCTTCGCCAGTTTCCCCTCCTTTAGCTGCCCCAGCCCTAGCCCCGCTTCCTCCCCCACCACCGCCTCTTGTTCGGGCTGCTTACCTTCCACAGCGGCTGGTCCAGAGTCCGGAAGGCAAGCTGACTTGCAAGGCAATGAGATGCTCATGCGTGAAGAACATGGTGGCAACGAACATGGCGGATGGAGCGAGCGAGCGGCAACTGGGGAACTGGTTCAGGGGTGTGGCCAGCTGGGCATCGCTACCAGTTCGGCAACCTTAGCCTAATTTCCGCAAACGGTTCACGCGAACTGGTACGAACCAGCTGAATACCACCTCTGGAATCACTGCAGTTGTTAAGTTAGTAACATAGTTGTTAAGTGAATCTGGCTTCCCCATTGAATTTGCTTATCAGAAGGTCTCAAAAAAACCAATCCCATGACTCTGGAACATTGCAACCATCATAAATATGAGCCAGTTGCCAAAGATCTGGATTGTGATCGTGTGACCATGGGACATGCTGCAATGGTCATAACTCACTTTTTTCAGTTCCGTTGTAACTTTCAGCCACTAAATGAATGGTTGTAGGTTGAGGACTTCCTATATCCACTCTAAATAAGTTCAAATCACCAGGACCAGAGGGATTCAAAAGGAGCTGGCAGATGTGATCTCAGAACCACTGAATGTGATGTTTCAATGTTAGTTAGCTGAGCTGCACTTTTGACTGGTGGTGTATTGTACACACAGAGGCTCTTGTGCGATGCTCTTTATCATGAGTATTTTTGGCATGGCCTTATGACACAATGGAAACTCGGCTCCATTGGCTCCCTGTAAACATTTCGGTGCATTTATTCCCATTCCTGGCCACGCAGCTGAGCAGAGATTTTTCAACAAACCACAATAGAGGCAGTTTTGCAAAGACTTCAATTAGCTTTTAATTATTTCAGTTTAGATCAGTGTTTCTCAGCCTTGGTGACTTTCAGATGTGTGGACTTCAACTCCCAGAATTCCCCAGCCAGCCATGCTGCATGTGGAATTCTGGGAGTTGAAGTCCAGACATCTGAAAGTCTCCAAGGCTGACTGGTTTAGATGAAGGAGCCGAATGCAAAGACCAAATGGGTCAGATAAATGCTCAGTCTGTCATATTCCTGCAGGCACATCACTGAATCAGACTGGAAACTGACTTTTAATGCCGTTGGGTAAAAGTCTACACTCTGGCTTATTTAATATTTCATAACAGCATCTAACAGTCTCTAAAAACCTTTTGCCTAGTTTCACTATCTGAAATGTAATCATTCAACTACCTCTTCCCCGCCTCGTCCCTCTGCTTTTATGTATTTTATTGTTAGCAACGGGAGAATGAGTCCAGTGAAAACTTTGCAGGGTCATCTCTGAAATGTTCCGTGATGAGAAATGAGCCAAGCAGCCATCAGTCTTGCCTCTTTTTGCTAGGAAAAACCATTTTTGGCTCTCTTGGGCAGCCCATCAGGCTGTGGTTCATGCGGCAGGAATCGGTTTAAGTTAAAAATAATAATTGGTCTGGTGTGAAAAGGAAAAAAAATATATCAAAAAGAAGTTTAAAAGGTACTCATACAGTGGCTGGAGTTAAGTTGGGGTCTTCACCCCCAAGGCAGAACCTGAATTATGGATTGAAATTCCCTGGAAGTAGATTCAGATGGGGTTTAGGAGGAAATTATTAGGGAGGGAAGGGGAGGGAAGGGAAGGAAAGGGAAGGGAAGGGGGAAGGGAAGGAAGGAAGAGGGAAGGGAAAGGGGGAAGAGAAGGGAAGGGAAAGGAAAGAAAGGGAGAGGAAGGAAGAGGGAAGGGAAAGGGGGAAGGGAAAGGAAGGGAAGGGAAGAAGGAAGAGGGAAGGGAAGGGAAGGGAAGGAGGGAAAGGAAAGGAAAGGAAAGGAAGGGAAGGGAAGGGAAGGGGAAGGGAAGGGAAGAAGGGAAGGGAAAGGAAAGGAAGGGAAGGGGAAGGGAAAGGGGGAAGAGAAGGGAAGGGAAAGGAAAGAAAGGGAGAGGAAGGAAGAGGGAAGGGAAAGGGGGAAGGGAAAGGAAGGGAAGAAGGGAAGGGAAGAAGGAAGAGGGAAGGGAAGGGAAGGAGGAAAAGGAAAGGAAAGGAAGGGAAGGGGGAAGGGAAGGGAAGAAGGGAAGGGAAAGGAAAGGAAGGAAGGAAGAGGAAAGGGAAGGGAAGGAGGGGAAGGAAAGGAAGGAAAGGGGGAAGGGAAGGGAAGGGAAAGGAAAGGAAAGAAAGGGAGAGGAAGGAAGAGGGAAGCGAAAGGGGGAAGGGAAAGGAAGGGAAGAAGGGAAGGGAAAAAGGAAGAGGAAAGGGAAGGGAAGGGAAGGAGGGAAAGGAAAGGAAGGGAAGGGGAAGGGAAGGGAAGAAGAGAAGGGAAGGAAGAGGAAAGGGAAGGGAAAATTATTATCACTGGTAATATAACCATTACTTACAACCATTCATTTAGTGACCAAAGTTACAATGGCACAGAAAAAAGTGACTTATGACCATTTTTCACACTTATGACCATCTCTGTGGTCACATGATCAAAATTCGGGCGCTTGGCAACTGACTCATATTTATGACGGTTGCAGTGTCCCGGAGTCACGTGATTCTCTTTTGCAACCTTTTGACAAGCCAAGTCAACGGGGAAGCTAGATTCACTTTATGAATTGCAGCGATTCACTTAACAAATGTGGCAAGAAAAGTCATAAAATGGAGCAAAGCTCAACTGTCTTGCTTAGCAATGGAAATTTTGGGTTCAATTTTGGTTGTAAGTCAAGACCTACTTGTAGTAATAATAATGCATTCAACTTACGTGCTTCCTGCCTCTCAACATTCTTGCCTTAGAAGCAAGAAAAGCTCTTCCTGTTTGGGGCAAAATTGGAGGAAAGTCAGATGAATCCATGTCGTCTCTGATATATTAATTATCTTCCCGCTTTTCTTTCTTTTTCCTTAGGTGCTTTATATTCCAGAAAATTCACCATTGATGGAGAACAGATTTCCTTACAAGTCCAGGATACCCCATTTGTCTCTCTGGAGGTATAAAGAGTAATTCCAAATAGCATTTGATCTCTTAACCAACGCAGCCAAAGTGTCCACAGGATGTGGCCAAAATACAGCTAGTCCTCGACTTACAACAGTTCATTTTGTGACCGAAATTACAACGGCACTGAAAAAAGAGGTTTATGATCGTTTTTCACACTTACAACCCTTGCAGCTTCCCTATGATCATGTGATTAAAATTCAGATGCTTCTCAGCTGACTCATATTTATGACGGTTGCAGTGTCCCGGGATCATGTGATCCCCTTTTGCCATCTTCTGACCAGCCAACTCAGTGGGGAAACCAGGTTCACTTAACAACCGTGTTACTAATTTAACTGCACTGATTCACTTAACAACTGTGGCAAAAAAAGGTCGTAAAATGATGCAAAACTCACTTAACAAATTTCAAATTGGAATCAGTTGCCCCCGGAGATAAGAAGAATCCAGGACCTCAATGCCTTCCGTCGTTCCCTGAAAACCCATCTTTTTCAGCAAGCCGGGTTGGCTTAAGAAGAAATTTTTAAATTCTTTTAATTAGTCTGTGATTCTTAACTTTCGGGCCAAAATTTATATATATTTTTAAATGTTTTTAATATTTGTATTCTGTGTTTTTTATCTTGGCTGTACACCGCCCTGAGTCCTCAGGGAGAAGGGCGGTATATAAATTGGAAATTAAATTAAATTAAATTAAATTAAATTCTCACTTAGCCACATAAATTTTGGGCTCAAGTGTGGTTGTAAGTGGAGGACAACCTGTAGTGGCCACAAAGGTGCAGTTAAAGCTCTCTGTGATGCAGCTACAGATGGGCAGAGCTGTGAGGGCAGCTACGGGACTTTTCTGACCGCATCCTATGGACAGTCCTGAAATCCGGACAGCGCGCCCCAGTTGGGGAAACAAGGAGGAAAGAAGGAAGGAAAGAGGGGAAGAAGGAAAAAAAGGAAGGATCCTTGTTAGGGCTTGAGGCTGTATGTGAACTTGGCTTGTACCCATGCAATGAAAAGTTTTATTTGTTTGTTTGTTTGGCTGGTTGTCAAACATGTACAAGATAACAAATATAGGTCTGAACATAAACATAAAGGAGGTAAATACAAATAAATGGGGACAGTAGGACAGGGACGGTAGGCACCCTGGTGCGCTTATGCAGGCCCCCTTTACGGACCTCTTAAGAATTGAGTGAGGTCCATGGTAGACAGTTGAAGGTTGAAGCTGTGAGGGTTTGAGGATGTAACAACAGAGTCAGGTAGAGCATTCCAGGCGTTAACCCTCTGTTGCTGAAGTCATATTTTCTGCAATCGAGTTTGGAGTGTTACCTTGAGTCTGTAGCGATCGTTTGCCTGTGTACTATTGTGGTTAAAACTGAAGAAGTTCTTGACAGGAAAGATGTTGTAGCAGACAATTTTTTTTTAATTGAAAAGTTTTACAAAAAACAAAAATTTTCTTCCCCCCCCCATGTTCTCCCCACCCTTTCCCTCCCCTCATCCCACCCTCCCCCCCAGACTTCCCAGAGCAAAATACAAGGTGTTTCATTTAACAATCATAAACTAGATTAACCTACTTATCCTCAGACTACTAACTCCCCCCCTGAAACCTTAACTCCACTATGGATAACGTAACACTTCTAATACTTAACGTTCATTCATAAGCTATTTGATATTTTCTTGTCTGATACTTATTTTGAATATAGTCAATCCATCTTCTCCATTCCGCTACATATCTTTCTTGTGTATAGTCCTTCAAGTACGCTGAGATTTTCGCCATTTCTGCTAGGTTGTAGCAGACAATTTTGTGTACTATGCTTAAATCGGACCACAGGTGGCTCAATTCCAGATTGTCCAAGCCCAAAATTTTAAGCCTGGTGGCATAGGGAATTCTGTTGTGAGTAGAGGAGTGGAGTAATCTTTTCGTGAAATACCTCTGAACCCGCTCAATCATGTTAATGTCTGAAATACAGTGTAGGTTCCAGGCGGATGAACTGTATTCAAGAATTGGTCTGGCAAAGGTTTTGTATGCCTTAGTTAGCAATACAATATTACCGGAGAAGAAACTTTGCAGTTTGTTGATTTACATTCCAAATTTCTAGGCCACCCAATTCCAACATCCTAATTGGCTCAGTCCCAAGATTAATTTTCAGTAGTAGGGATATTGACATAGTTACTGATTTCAGGGGGGAAAGGGGGCAGACCGTGGTGAGATGTGCTTGTGATCTTTCTTGATCTTGAAGCCATGATTTATGGATTAAGAAAATGTGCACCTTGTCCTTTTGTAAAGGAGACCTTGGTAGGGAAGCCTCACCTCTCAGGCCGTTTTCAGCTCTGTTCAAAACAATAATTTCCAGGCAAGTGTTTTGTAAGCAGGTGGTTGCACATCCCAGACGAACTCAGTTTCAGCCCTGGTTTGCCAGGAACATATAGACAAACCAGCGCCTGCTTAGCAGCAGTTCCACCCTACCCCTTTTTAAAACATTTTTTTAAAAAATAATAAAAGAAAAAGAACAAAACACAAGGTAGAAATGCCTATATTGTCAAAGAGGAAAAATGAACAAACGTCTCACTTAGCAACAGAAATTTGGGGCTCAGTTGTGATCGTAAGTTGAGGACTACTTGGAGAACAACCTAGATGATGAGAGGGCTGGAGGCTAAACCACTTAAGGGAACTAAGTATGTCTAACCTATCAAAGAGACCCATTAGGGGGGACATGGTAACTGTCTTCCAATACGTGAGAGGCTATCACAATAAAGGGGGGATTGGTTCATTCTCCAAAGCACCAGAGGGCAGAAGAAGAAGTAACGGCTGGAAGTTCATTCAAGAGAGAGTCCACCTAGAAGGAAGGAGAAATTCCCTGATAATTAGAACAATTAATGAATGGAGCAGTTTCCTTCCAAGAGTTGTGGCTGCTCCATCTCTGGAGGTTTTCAAGAAAAGATTGGGCAGACATTTGTCTTGGATAAAATAAGGTTTCCTGCCTTGGGCAGGGGGTTGGACTAGAAGACCTCCAAGGTCCCTTCCAGTTTATGAGTCGGTGGGATTACAGAAAGTGTTTGGATTGGGACTGATGGCAGACTGGAGACAGCCTTTGCCCTGCTGACATTGGGAATCATTTATCAAGCTCATCACGTCCCGTTTGAGCTTCCAGGCATGAAGATGTTTCCTGTCACCATTGATTTAACTTCCTCACTATAGATGCTGACTCAGCAGCCAGGCTTCCGAGGAGCACCCTGGACCTGGCTGCAATAACCACACACTTTAAAGTTGCCACAAAGTTGAGAAACATGGCCTTAGGGGCTGCCATCGACTGTAGGGTTACAAACATAAAGTTCAGAAATAAAACAAAAAATCAAGTCAAAGTGTAGTCTGAACATTGAGGGAATACGATAAACTCCCAGCACATAGATTCTCGCATCTGTCAGAGGAAACATACTTGAATTAAGTCCATGCTTTATGTTACTCTACACTCGGATCTGTTTCATCTGGGCTAGGTTTGTTGTGTGAGTTGTGGTTGTCAACCATAGTTTGTGGATGACTGTGTTATACAGGTAGCCCTCAACCACAATTGAGCCCCAAATTTCTGTTGTTAAGTGAGACATTTATTAAGTGAGTTTTGTCCCATTTTACAACTTTTCTTCCCACAGTTGTTAAGTGAATCATTGCAGTTGTTAAATTAGTAACATGGTTGTTAAGTGAATCGGGCTTCCCCCTATTGACTTTGCTTTTCAGAAGGTCACAAAAGGGGGTCACATGAGCCCAGGACCCTGCAGCTGTCATAAATATGAGTCAGTCGACAAATGTCTGAATTTTGATCAGGTGATCACAGGGATCCTGGAATGGTCATAAGTGTGAAAAATGGTCCTAAGTCACATTTTTCAGTGCTGTTGTAACTTTGAACAGTGACTAAACAAACTGTTGTAAGTCAGGGACTACCTGTAGTGACTCAGCAATTGATTTCTTTAACAACCTCAATGTATATGAATCTGGTTTTGATCTTTTGTCAACTGGCACTTAGCTCTTTCCTCCTGGTTTTTGATGACAGGATGAGAATGACACCATCTGTTGCCAGGAGCAGATAAACCGGTCCATTTATTGGGCCGACGGCTTCGTCTTCGTCTACTCCATCACGGACTATGAAAGCTACCGCGTCATCCGCCCGTTGCACCAGCATATCCGCAAGATTCACCCCAACGCCAACATCCCTTTGCTGCTGATGGCCAACAAAGGGGACCTGCTCCGAGCCAGGCAGGTGTCCACAAAGGAGGGCCACCAACTTGCCAACGAGCTGGGCTGCCCGTATTCAGAGGTCTCTGCGCGGGAGAACTGCGAAGGGGTTCACGGGGCCTTTCAGCAACTGTGCCAGGAGCTGAGCCGGATCATTGGGAATTGCAATGGGGAGAAGCGGAGGGGCCTCCATCTCATCCGGCCCAAATCGCCCAACATGCAAGAACTGAAAAGGAGGCTCAAGCAAGCCTTGTCTTCCAAAGGCAAAACTGCCACCATGCTCTGATGGATTTTGAAGTGACTGTTTGGGCTGGGCCATAGCAGGCCAAGAATAGCGATGTGGGCCTAGTGACGGTCAGCTTGCCAGCTATTTTGGGGGTGAAAGAAGTCCTTTTCAGAAAAAAGACTAGGATGGCTGGGAATTTGGGGAGTTAAGCCCTTTCACTAGACCAGGGGTCTCCAAACCTGGCAACATGCTGGCTGGGGAATTCTGGGAATCGAAGCCCACAAGACTTAAAGTTGCCAAGTTTGGAGACCCCTGCACTCCAAACCAAGAGGGTCCAAAGGAAAGGGGGACCGTCATTCTCAGGATTAATTTCAGCTTCTTCACCTGCATGAGACAAACAGGTGAATACCTCTACCTGTCCACTCCCATTTGGCTTCAGTCATCATCTTGGTTCTTTCCCCATATGTCAGACAACTTTCTTCTCTAATGTTTAGGTGCCAAATTATGTTTATGTATGGCATTTAAAGGAAAAAAATAACCGCACATATAAATGTCTTAAACATGGTTATGAAACTGGCAGGACAAGAAGATAGATGGTTGGTGGTCTCTCCATTGGACAATTCGCTCCTGCTGTAGAGGAACCTCCTGCCTTCCTGTTCCACCACAGCAACAACCAGCACAACTTTTTCAAAGAAAAACTCCCTTCCTTCCTTCCTTCCTTCCTTCCTTCCTTCCTTCCTTCCTTCCTTCCTTCCTTCCTTCCTTCTTCCCTCCCTCCCTCCCTCCCTCCCTCACCATACCAACAACCAGCACAACTCTTTAAGAGTAGAAGAGAAAACAATCCAATTCTTTTCTTTTCCTTATTTCACGATGGATTATTTCAGAGGACTAATCCATGATTTATCTGTGGCCATCCAAACACTTGAAATGAATGACTTGTTTATCATTACAGTTGACCTCATAAATGTTACAAACGATCTGGAGTTTCGTTATTCATACATAGAATGAATGAAATTAACCGGGGAGTTAATTGGGTTTGAGCTCGTGAAAAGTACAGGTAGATCTCAATTTACGACTGTTCGTTTAATGACTGTTTGAAGTTATGTCAGCATTGAAAAAAGCATTAAGATCAGTCTTGCACTAATGACTGTCCCGACAGCCACAGGGTTGTCAGGATTCTGGTGCTTGGCAACCGTGGCACATTTATGACAGTTGTGGCATCTGGTTCACGCAACCGCCATTTGCAACCTTCCTAGGTGGCTTCCCATCAGCAAAGTCACTGGGGAGGCCAGCAGGGAAGGTTGCAAATCCCATGATGTCTCACTTAATGGCTGGCAATTTTTTATTTATTTATTTATTTATTTACTTATTTATTTACTTATTTATTTATTATTAAAATTTATATGCCGTCCTTCTCCTGTAGGACTCGGGGCGGCTCACACAATAAAAACCACAACAATAAAATACTAAAAACCAATCCAAATTAAAATCCCCAAAGTTAAAAGCCTCATAGTCGGTCAGGGAATTTGGTGAAAAAGCCATGTCTTCAGGCCAGCGCGGAAAGTGCGGAGATCGGGAGCCATCCGGAGCTCGGTGGGTAACCCATTCCAGCGGGTCGGTGCAGCCACAGAGAATGCCCTCATCCTAGGGGTCACCAGCCGACATTGTCTGGCCAACGGCACCCGGAGGAGGGCAGTTCTATGAGAACGCACTGGCGGTGGGAGGCCGGTAGGAGGTGGTCCTCCAAGTACCTCGGGCCCATGCCATGAAGGGCTTTATAGGTAAGTACCAGCACGTTGAAGCGGATCCGGAAGGCCACAGGCAGCCAGTGCAGCTCGCGCAGGAGAGGTGTTGCACGGGAGTAACGGAAAGCTCCTGTAACAACCCGCGCAGCTGCATTCTGGACCAGCTGGAGCCTCCGGGTAAACCCCAAGGGCAGCCCCATGTAGAGGGTGTTGCTGAAGAGCCTGTAGTACAGTGGTCTAAAGCACTGTTATTAACATCTGCTGCTTGCAATTACTGCAAGTTCAAATCTTACCAGGCTCAAGGTTGACTCAGCCTTCCATCCTTTCTAAGGTAGGTAAATTGAGGACCCAGTTTGTGGGGGCAATAAGCTGACTTTGTATAAATATACAAAAGTATGAAGGCTATTGCTTAACGCATTGTAAGCCTCCCTGAGTCTCTGGAGAAGGGCGGCATATAAATTAAAGCAAAAAAAAAAAAAAGTAATCCAACTGAGAGATGATGAGAGCTTGAGTGACTGTGCGGAGGGCAACTCTGTCTAGGAAAGGCCTCAACTGGCGCACTAGGTGAACCTGTGCAAAAGCCCCCCCTTGTCACGGCCGTTAAATGATCCACCATAGTTTAATAACTATGACCAAAAAGGTCATAAAACTCGGTGCGGTCATGTGATGTCTCACTTAACAACCATACCATTTAACAATGAATTTTCCAGTCCCAATTGTGTTCATAAGGTCCATCTTTTTCGAGGTCAGTAAAATGAGGACCCAGACTGTTGGGGGTAAGAGGCTGACTGTATAAACTGCTTAGAGAGGCTGTAAAAGCACCGTGAAGTGGGGTATAAGTCTAAGTGTTATTGCTATTACCTTTATCAGAACTAATGTATGTTTTTCTGTACTGGATTGTGGGCATGAAGAGGGCCCTTAGTCCGAAGTGAGTAATGTTCAGCCCTTTCTCACTTTTGATCCCTTAGACTCCCAGAGCTTTGCTTAGACTTCAATCATAGAAGCAAATTGTAGTGAAGAGAAGACACACCAGCCTTCTGTTGAGTTAACCATTACAGCCAATATCTGAGGGGCTGCCACAAAGAAGAGGGGCTCAACCAATTCTCCAAAGCACCTGAAGGCAAGGCAGGAAGCAATG
The DNA here is from genome assembly GCF_059756535.1 of Pantherophis guttatus. Taxonomy (NCBI): domain Eukaryota; kingdom Metazoa; phylum Chordata; class Lepidosauria; order Squamata; family Colubridae; genus Pantherophis; species Pantherophis guttatus. The sequence continues at coordinate 4,646,110 of NC_142074.1, forward strand.
GATGGAAACTAATCAAGAAGAGAAGCAAACTAGAAACTTCCTAACAATGAGAACAGTTAACCAGTGGAACAGAAGTTGCCTTCAGAAATTGTGGGTGCTCCATCACTGGAGGCTTTTAAGAAGAAATTGGACAACCACTTGTCTGAAGTGGCATAGGGTCGCCTGCTTGAGCAATGGGTTGGACTAGAAGATCTCCAAGGTCTCTTCCAACCAGGGGTGAAATGCTCCCGGTTCGGACCGGATCGCCTGATCCGGTAGCGATGGCGGCGGGTGGTTCAGAGAATCAGTAGCAAAAATCCCTCCCCACCCACATGCCTTGCTGAGCCGCGCAATCATCAGAGGCTTTTTATTTTATTTTTAAAAGCATTTTTTCTACAACCTCTTCGGCCGAAAAAATGCTTTTAAAAATAAAAACAAAGCCTCTGCCGATCAGGCAAGTCAGCTGGGATCATCAGAGGCTTTTAAAAGCATTTTTTTACAACCTCTTCAGCCGAAGAGGTTGTAAAAAAAATGGTTTTAAAAGTAAAAAAAAAAAAAAGTTGGCCACGCCCACTCAGTCATGTTACACCCCCCCCAGCAAGCCACGCCCACAGAACCGGTAGTAACATATTTTACATTTCACCACTGCTTCCAACTCTGTTATTCTGTTAATTATGAGTGTCTGTAACTTCAGGAGTGCATGCCAATAGCCACTACTGTGTGTTAGCTTGGAGATCTGAAACAGCAACAATTGAGCCATTATTCTAAAGAGGTTTCCCCAACCTGATGTCCTCAGACTGAAAAAATATATTCTTTCTATAGGAATATTTAAATAAGACAATATGTCTGAAATAGCGAATGAACCAAGAGGAATGGGGAAATGGATTCCAATTACCAGCGAACTGTCTGGTTTTTAAAAAGGAGGTTAGGAAACTGAGGCACAGGATCAGCAATGGCATCCTGTAGAAACAGGAGAAACGAAGCGGAATGGCTGGGGAGAGTTTGACAGAGGAGCTGAACTTCAGTTATTGGATACCGACTAGCAAGAGACGTCATTTGGAAGCGTGCCTGAGTTATTAACTTCGGAGTGATAATTGTCCCTGCCATTGCTGGAGACAGAGAACTGCAGCAGATCAACTGCCAGGCTGAGCCCATCAAGCAACTGATCTGCTCTTTTTCTGAATCAGCCCTGTTACAAAAACAGCAGGATTAGAAGTGTCAACAGATCTGAGATGGCATTTCCACGGGTGGAGCCATCCCTACCATCAAGTAGAAACAGATCGTTGCTGCTTTTTTTCTAGTTGTAGAAATGGGGGCCTCAAATTCAAACGTAGCAGGAGCAGAGAGGTGGGACTGTAAAATCTCTGAGGCTGCATTGTGGAGTTTGCTTTCCTGAAAACAGATGCAGGAAGTCCTTAACTTAAAACGAATTCATTTAGCAACCGTTCGAAGTGACAATGGCTCTGAAAAAAGTGACTTATGACCGATTTTCACACATATGACCGTTGCAGCATCCCCACGCTCATGTGATCAAAATTCGGATGCTTGGCAACTGACTCATGACCATTGCAATGTCCTGGAATCACGTGAGCCTCTTTTGTGATCTTCTGACAAGCAAAGTCAAGGGTACACTTAACCACCGTGTCACTAACTTAAAGAACTGCAGTCATTCACTTAACTACGATGGCAAGGAAAGTCATAAAATGGGGCAAAACTCACTTAACAAATGTCTTGTTTAGCAATAAATTTTGGACTCAATTTGAGGACTACCGGTATGGGGAAAAGTTCTCCATGTTTGACCTAATGTTTCTCATTTTATGTGACATTAAACCCATCATGGCTGGTTCAGAGTTCTTCACAACTGGAGACATGGAAACAGACTCATGGGCAACTGCCAAGTCTGACGGCCAAATCAGCTCTATGCACATTTCTGCTATCTACACTTCTGTATTGTAATCAGGCCAACCCAGAGCTACTGTATAGGACAATCTTAAAATATGGAGGAGCCAGCTTCTGACACATGGCATGTGTTGAGAGTCGTGCAAGAACCTTGGTTAAACAAACAAGATTGCAGTTTGTCCCAAAGTTGCTTTTTCAAAAGACAACTGGACTTTCTTTGTTTTTCCTTGAAGACGTTTCATTTCTCATCCAAGAAGCTTCTTCAGTTTGGACTGAATGGTGGAGAATGGAAGGATTTATATTCCTTGTAGTAGTGGTGAAATCCAATTTTTTTTTACTACTGGTACTGTGGGTGTGGCTTGGTGGGCATGGCAGGGGAAGGATACTGCAAAATCCTCATTCCCTCCTCACTCCTGGGGGAAGGATATTGCAAAATCTCCATTCCCACCCCACTCTGGAGCCAGCCAGTGGTGGTATTTGCCGGTTGTCTGATCTACTCAAAATTTCCACTACTGGTTCTCCAGAACCTGTTAGAACCTGCTGGATTTTACTCCTGCCTTGTAGTTATCTGATTCTTAGCACTCTTTCTGAGAGTTGTTGAGGCCACTTCCACACCTATTTGCACTATTCAGGTGACTTGAGGGCATGGATAAACCTCCAAGTGGCCTCAACGACTCTCAGAAAGTGTGCTAATGGCCAGATGACTACAAGGAATATAAATCCAAGCATCTTGAAGGAAAAACAAAGAAAGTCCAGTTGCCTTTTGAAAAAGAACCTTTGGGACAACCATGTCCTGGATGACCAAGAATCTCCACAAAGAAGACTGCAGATTGCTGAGTAGACATCACTTCATTGTCTGGTCTATAATGGGATTAGTAACCATCATCTTCATCACTGTGGTTATTAAGTGAATCCTGCTGCCCCCATTGATTTTGTTTGTTGAGAGCTGGCTGGGAAGATTGCAGATCCTGACCATGTGACTGCAGGATGCTGCAACCATTGTCAGATGATTGCCAAATGCCCAAATCTTGTTCACGTGGGGATGGTACAACAGTCATAGCTTTAAGTACATCTCATAAGTCACTTTTTTCAGGGCCGTCGTAACTTCCAACAACCATTAAAGAAATGGTTGTAAATTGAGGACTACCGATGCCACAAAGCAAAGCACCAGCCTTTAGCAATGCCTTCAATGATAAGACTGCATTTGAGTTCTGCTTCCATCAACATTGGTAGATGATGAAAACGGTGGGTGGCTCTTGCTTGGCTTTTGGGGGAAGCCTTTTCACTGGAAGGCTTCAACGGAGCTTGGAATGAGAGGAAACAACTTGGCAGTGGGGTGGCGACAGGGAACGGGGAGAGAGCAATCTCACTTTTGGGACCAATGGATGGTTGGTGACCCACCCTGGACACCTTTTGTCAGGAGACTCCAAACATTCTCTTGACCTTCCCATGTCTCCTCTCGCTTCCTTTTTCCCTCAGGGTTGCTGAGCTCCATACACACATTTTTCTTCTGTCCACAGTCACATATTAAGGAATGAGGACACAACCTTGGGGTTTGCAGGCTGCGACTTTGTTAGACTTTTCTAAGTCACGTCAAGTCATCATAAGTCGTCTAGATATCTACAAGTAGTCCTCAATCTACGACCACAATTGAGCCCAAAATTTCTGTTGCTAAGTAAAATATTTGTTAAGTGATTTTTGCCCTGTTTTATGACCTTTCTTGCCACAGTTGTTAAGTGAATCACTGCACTTGTTAAGTTAGTAACACGGTTATTAAGTGATTCTGGATTCCCCGGTGACTTTGCTCGTCAGAAGTTCGCAAAAGGGGATCACGTGACCCCGGGAGACTGCAACCGTCATAAATATGAACCATGTCAATCCATGGGGATGCTGCAATGGTCGTAGGTGTGAGAAGTTGGTCATAAGTCACTTTTTTCAGTGCCATTGTAACTTTGAATGGTTAGTAAATGAACTGTTCTAAGTCGAGGATTATTTGTACTCAAAAGAATGCTTTTAAAATTATATCAGTGCCTTGTTATGCCGTGGAGTAAGGTACAATGAACACAAGCATCCCTGCCCTAGCAAATCACAGTTGTTCCCAACTCTTTCAATGAGCTTGCTTGCCCCACACGTCTGTCTTTTAAGAAGGATGCAGACCCTTTTGCTAGGAGCAATGCGACCCCAAACCTGTTCCTGCCCAGGCCTGCAGCAGGGGTTAATAATTTGAAGAAAACTGCTATGGGTTTATGCAAGCGCAGGAATGACTCATCAGCAATTAAGCTCTGCTTATATCAACCTCCTGATTTTAAGGGTCACCCAGCTAAGTAGAGAGGTGCTTGCTTTGCTTTTTTACTGTTTTGTTAAGGATTCTAATGAAACCATAAAAGCCTTGGAAACTTTACCCCACTGTATCAAGAAATGACTTCACTGTGCAAACTGTTGCCTGCAGTGTATCTACGTTGCTGGATGTCTGGAGGTCCAGAGGAAGCTCCTTGGCTAAGATTTAAGACATGGATTTAAAATCAAGCCTTCCTACAAGTTAGTTTATTTTTTAAATGTTCAGAATCTTTGCAAAGCTTCTTCAGCTGCCTAGCCAATGTTTGGGTTATGGAGATAAGAGAAACACCGGCATTATGTTCCACGGGCAGGATGAGAAACAACCAGGTTGAAGTGCCCATGGCATGAGGTGTAATTATTTTTTTTAGAGATTCGGTTTTAAGGATAAGCTATGATTTGGCAAGTTTCAGGAATCAAGAAAACAAAGTGGAGGATTGCACAGAATCGCAAAACTGCATCAAAGCAGAAAAAGGGCCATTTCTTCAAATGCAAAGAAAAACTGTGGAGACGTTTCTCCATGAAGTCCAGCCCAAGGAAGTTCTCCTCTTCCTTTTCTGCCAGATGTTCAACACAGTCCATCTTCTGCACTGAGGACATTCTCCTGCGTCCTGCCTAGAACATCTGGCCACGACTTCTTTCCTCCAGTTCCCCATCGAGCAGCCCTTGACGAGGATTGTGGGGTTCTTCTGCTTTCTGAGCTTGCTGGTTTGCTTGTAGGTGTTTCATGAGCCAACTTCAGTTCAAACTTTTTGGGAGCAGGCCCAAATAATCACAGCTCTTTTTTCACAACATACGTAGATTTAATTTTACCCAATTGTTTACCCAATTAACTCAAATTTCTAACTTCACACAATATTCTGAATCAGACTTATGGAATGAGTTCAAAGTGTCAGGCTAAAATGGGATCAGCTAGTTTCTGCCTTAATGAGCTGTGCGAATGTAGCTCAAGAGAAAAAAGTTCAAAGCAAACTTAGGCAAGACTCACAAGTTCTGTGGGTGGATGGCATATGGGAACTTCATCACTTGAGACTTTCAAGAAGAGACTGGACTGCCATTTGTCAGAAATGGTGTAGGGTCTCCTGCTTGGGTGGGGGGGGGGGTTGGACTAGATGACCTATAAGGTCCTTTCCAACTGTGTTAATCTGTAAAAAAGAAAAAGAAAAGAAACAAGAAACAGCAACTGGGTCTCAGACCAGGATTATGGTTCCAGAACTAGCCTATAAACTTTTAAACAATTTACTATCCCAATTACTGCCAAAATACTTCCTCTCTACATCTAGCCTAGCACAGAGATCAGCAGTCATATCCTCTTCCTGGATGACCACTAGGGGGCAGCAAGGTTTTTTTAAAAGAAAAATTCCGCCCCCTAGTGGTCACCCAGTTTTTTCATCCAATTTGATAATCCTACTTCAACTGTTCCTTGAAGAACATTCATTACAGTATTCTGTCCTAGTAGCTGCACAATTTGGGAATTATTTGTCAAAGTGAGCATTTCCCCCCATTTAAGGGCATCAACTTCATTACATGTAATTGAATGGGCACAGCAGTGCAGCTGCAGGGAAGAAAAAAGATAATTAGACACAAGAGAACAAAACAACAAAGAGATGAAAATAAGGGAACAATTGGGATGCCCTTCCAGACATGACACATATCAAACCTTTGAACTGTTGAACAATTGAGCTATCAAGTCTCTCTTGTTTAATGACCAAAGTAGCCACCAATCCACAATAAGGCAGAGAGGGGCCTTTGGAGGTAAACCAAGAGATGCTGTGTATAGAAAATAATTTGAGTGGGAATTCTTACTTGCAGAGTGCATTCAAGCACAGAGGAGGAATTTCTGGAGAGACTGGCAGTCCAAAGGAGTGGAGCATGGGAGGTAAGGCAACTCCAACAGTTCTCCCAGGCCCAACAATTTGGGTAGTCCTTGACTTATGACCACAATTAGCATTTAGCAATAGCATTTAGACTTATATACCACTTCACAGTGCTTTACAGCCCCCTCTAAGCGGTTTACAGAGTCAGCGTATTGCCCCCCACAATCTGGGTCCACATTTTACCCACCTCAGAAGGATGGAAGGCTGAGTCAACCTTGAGCCAGTCAGAATCGAACTGCTGGCACTCAGCAGAATTAGCCTGCAATACTGCATTCTAACCACTGTGTCACCGCAGCTCTTGGCACCAGAATTTCCACTGCTAAAACAAGGTGGTTATTCAGAGAGTGGCTCACAGTCTTATGATCTGTTTTGCCAGGCTGTTGAGCGAATCACTATAGTTCTTAAGTGAATCACGTAATCATTACCCGAATTGAGCTTCCCCCTTAGACTTGTTGGAAGCCAGTTGGGAAGTTTGCAAACGGTGATCACGTGACCCCAGGATGCAGCAACTGTCATAAATCATGCCAGTTGCCAAGCACCTGAATTCTGATCATATGACTGTGAGGATGCTGCAGCGGTTGTAGGTGTGAAAATCGGTCATAAGTCATTTTTTTCAGGGTTGCAACTTCAAACGGTTGCTAAATGAATGCTTGTATGTTGTGGACTATCTGTACTGGGATTGCAACTCCCAGTTGGGAGTGGCCTCAAGAATTTTGCACAAGACAAAAGGGTGAACCTCCTCCTTAATCTCCCTTGTTGTAATCTATGCTTAGGCAATTGGAGATCCCAGAGGAGTAAGTTCTCCTGTAGTCCTTTTTCGTAGCCCCAAAATATCACTCTTGATTAAACTGCTGAAAATGAGTTCATGATTCTCCACAATTTGCAGGAGACACACCAACTAAAGCTGTCATGAGAGTCCTTAGTCAAAATAAGGAGGCAAAATCCCCTTGGGGTTGACCATGGTACTTGGTGACTCTAATACAGGGTTTTTAAGAACTTGACAGCGGAATATGAAAGCCTAATGGTTCCATTCTCCATCACCCAGGTCATGGTTGTCCCAAAGCTGCTTTTCAAAAGGCAACGACTTTATTTTTCAGAACTGAAGACGCTTCTTGGATGAGAAGTGAAATGTTTTCAAGGAAAAAAAACAGTTGCCTTTTGAAAGTCCAGTTGCCTTTGGAAAAAGCACCTTTGGGAAAGACTAAGGGAGGGAAAAAATTAACCATGGACACTCCTAGCAATTTTTCTAAGGTGGATCAGAAATGGTGGGGCTTGTCAGATGATGTTTAGAAGCCCCCCCCCCTTTCTGAGGGCATTTTTGCTCATCAACAGCTTTTCTCAATCTTGGCAACTTCAAGATGTGTGGACTTCAACTCCCCAAATTCCGCAACGAGCTGGGGAATTGAAGTCCACATGTCTTAAAGTTGCCAAGGGTGAAAAGGCTGCTCTTGATGACTCATTCATTACTCCTTGTGTATCTGAGAGGCAGAGAGAACTTCTGACTTAGATTCCATGGCCTGAACTTAATGGACGTGTCCACGTTGCTTTCCTAGCAACAAGAGTGATTGTTTATGGATTTGTTTGTTGATATGGAAATGCTTTGGCATTATGTCTTCCTAACAAATTTTATGACTTCCCAGTCTTCTCCACACCCCTTAGACAGGACTACATAATGTTGTCTGGACTGAACAGCCATTTGAGATCAAGCAAAGTCCGTAGAGCTGGAAGGGACCTTGGAGGTCTTCTAGTCCAACCCACTGCTCAAGCCGGAGACCCTATACCATTTCAGACAAATGGCTGTCCAGTCTCTTCTTAAAAAACTCCAGCGATGAAGCATCCACAACTTCTGGAGGCAAGTGGTTCCACTGATTATGGTAATTGTTCTCTCTGTTGGGAAATTTCTCCTTAGTTCTAGGTTGCTTCTCGCCTTGATTAGTTTCCATCCATTGCTTCCTGTCTTGCCTTCAGGCGCTTTGGACAATTGGTTGAGCCCTTCTTCTTTGTGGCAGCCCCTCAGATATTCGCTGTAATTCGCTTACTCAACAGAAGGCTGGTGTGTCTTCTCTTCACTACAATTTGCTTGTCTTGCCTTCTGGTGCTTTGGGCAATAGGTTCACCCCCTCTTCTTTGTCGCAGCCCCTCAAATACTGGAATACTGCCACCATGTCGCCCCTAGTCCATCGTTTCTCTAGACTACCCAAACCCAAATTCTGCATTCCCAAATTCTTCATATGTTTTTGTCTCCAGGCCTTTAATCATCTTAGTTCCTCTTCTCTGCCCTTTTTCCAAAGTCTCAACATATTTTTTTGTAATGTGGTGATGACAGTGGTGAAATCTAAAATTTGTTACTACCGGTTCTGTGGGTGTGGCTTGGTGGTGGTGGTGGGTAATGTGACTGGGTGGGCGTGGCCAATTTTTTTTCTTTTTTACATGTAAAACCATGTAAAAATGCTTTCAAAACGCTCTGATGATCCCAGCTGAGTTGCCTGATCTCAGAGGGTTTTTAAAAAACCCTCTGTCGATCAGGCAACTCAGCTGGGATTGTCGGAGCCATTTAAAAGAAAAAACTTTTTCTCTTTTAAATGGCTCTGATGATCCAAGCTGAGTTGTCTGATCGGCAGGTAACTCAGCTGGGATCATCAGAGCTTGGATCATCAGAGGCATTTAAAAGAAAAAAAGCCTCTGATGATTATGTGGCTCAGCTGGGCATGGGGGGCGGGGGCAGGGATTTTTGCTACTGGTTCTCCGAACTGCCCGCCGCCATTGCTACCTACTCGCCCGAGCCGGTCTGAACCGGGAGCATTTCACCCCTGGGTGATGAATACTGCACCCCTGGATGCAGTATTCCAGGGGTGGTCTAACTAAGGTTTTATAAAAGAGTACAGATGCTTCTAATGTCAATAACATGGTACTAATAACACCATGAAGTGCTACCATTAAACTGATTTTTTTTTTTTAAAAAAAAACCTTTTGTAAAGTCCCCAAAAGACTGATCTCATTCATGGTGCATAACATTTTCCCACTGCCCTTGCACCATCACATAACTACCCTAGGTCCCAGTTTTAAGTGGTGGGGCAGGCCCCTTTCAATTGTTCATTCCGGTTGGAATCTAGGTTGACCCTGTAAGAGGCCAGTTTGGGAGTAAATGACCCAGCATTGCAGAGAGATTTCCACTGTAGCATGACATCTCTGGAATACCAGCTTCAGAAATAAAATGATCCTGATCGATCTTTCTCTGCCAGTTGCACTTTGGCAAACTTCTGTCAAGTAAGCATACAATATTGGGACCGTAATAATCCAAATGTAACACCTCCCATGTAACACCTCTCCTGCGCGAGCTGCACTGGCTCCCGGTGGTCTTCCGGGTGCGCTTCAAGGTTTTGGTTACCACCTTTAAAGCGCTCCATGGCTTAGGACCTGGTTATCTACGGGACCGCCTGCTACCACCAATAGCCTCCCACCGGCCAGTACGCTCCCATAGAGAGGGACTCCTCCGGGTGCCGTCAGCCAAACAGTGTCGGCTGGCGGCTCCTAGGGGGAGAGCCTTCTCTGTGGGGGCACCTACCATCTGGAATGAGCTCCCCCCGGAGATACGGAGGATCCCGGATCTTCGCACCTTCCGCCGCGCTGTGAAGACCTTTTTATTCCATCAGGCGGGCTTGGCCTAATCTCTTCCCTTTTTTAAATACGTAAATTTTAATCTGTTTTTAAATTATTGGGGTATTTTAATTTGTCTGGGCCAAAATGATTTGATTTTATCTGGTTTTTAAATTTTTTGTATCTATGTATTTTATTGTTTGGCTGTTCACTGCCCTGAGTCCTTCGGGAGTAGGGCGGTATACAAATCAACTAAACTAAACTAAACTATAAACTAAATAATGCCCAGATACGGGTAGTCTTCAATTTATAACAGTTTGCTTACCGTTCGAAGTTACAACAGCACGAATAACAGAGACTTCGGACCGTTTTTAACATGACTGTTGCAGCATCTCTATGGTCATGTGGTCAGAATTCAGGCACTGGGCCATTGGCTCATATTTATGGCAGTTGCAGTGTGCAGGGATCATGTGATCACCTTTTGCGAACAAAGTCAATGGGGAAACCAATTTACTTCACAACCACGTTACTAACTTAACTGCAGCAATTCACTTAATTCTAGCAAGAAAGGTTGCAAAATGAGGCAAAACCCACTTAACAACTGTCTCACTTAGCAGCAGAAATTTTGGGCTCAATTGTGGTCGTAAGTTGAGGACTTCCTGTACAGCAAAATGATACAGAGAATGTTGAACCCTTTACTGCCATCTAGACATTTTCACGATTTCTTTAGCTTATGTCTTCCATAAAGTACATCAAGAGTACCCACCAACTTTTCACAGAAAATTTTAATCTCCATGCCCCCAAACTGGAGGCTGGGGCATGTATATTAATTGCAACCATATTTATTTTGACTAATTTTATGTCTTTGCAGCAACTCTGATCAGATTAAGACTGTAATTTCTCACAGTTTGATGGATTTGAACAATACTGGAGAGCCTGAAATACAGTAAGCAGTTTTATGGCTGATTGTGCTGTGGACCCTGACAAGATAGTTAGTTTTGCACCTTCTTAGTGTGTTGTGAAATACGGAGTTTGAATTCAATGAATTAATTCAGTGGGACAGAGAATGTGAGAATTTTTCAGCCTCTGGAAGTAAAATTTCTCTAAAACAATTGGTAAAGGAGGCAGTTCATACCATCAAGCCCTTCTCTGCACTTGGTGCCTGAACTGGAATAACATAAGCCACCAGAGAACATAGAATATAGAACCATAGGGCTGGAAGGAACCTCAGAGTCTTCTAGTACAACCCTGTAAGGTAGGAGAAATTATATCATCCTGGTCAAATGATTGTCCAGTCTATTTTTGAACATCCCAGGAACAGAGCACCCACAAGTCCAGGCATTAAGCTCTTCTACTGATTAATTGTTCTCACTGCTCTTTGTAAATAGCCATGTTTGAGGAACATAACAATTCGGTTGTGAAAACCCAGACAATGAAATATAAGAAGGAGCCCCTAAAATTATTAACTTTTGAAAAAACAATATGATTCATGAAGGATTGAACCTCTTGAAGTTCTATTTATAGGAAACAGAAGTTTGAAGGAAGGAAGGACCTTCAAAGAAAGGTTGAATCTGGATTAGATTGTGAGGCTGTTAGCAAGAGGTGTGCTGGGTTTGGGTGAGCCACGTTTTCCAAGCTTTTTTTATTTATTTATTTAATTTGATTTATATGCCGCCCTTCTCTGGAGACTCAGGGCGGCTTACAATGCATTAAGCAATAGCCTTCATACTTTGGTATATTTATACAAAGTCAGCTTATTGCCCCCACAAACTGGGTCCTCAATTTACCTACCTTAGAAAGGATGGAAGGCTGAGTCAACCTTGAGCCTGGCGGGATTCGATCTTACTTTAATTGCAGACAGCTGGGGTTAAATTACAGAGCTCTGTCTGTTGAGCTATTCAGGCTCCTGTATCTTTTCACCTGTATCTTTCTGTAAAAGGTACAACAGATATCGTCAAGAGGTTATGAAAACTTGGTGAGAATGGCGTTTATAGTCTTCCATAGCAGGGCAGGCTGCCATGACAAAACCTCCCTCTTAAAAGTGTCTTTTCTTCTTGGTAATCCGCCAAGCGTAGGATCACAAAGATAAATTAGATCTTTCTTCAATGCTCTTCCACTTGTTGCTTCTTGTCCTGTCCTCAGGTGCTTTGGAGAACAGGTCCAACCCTCTCTTCTTTGTAACAGCTCCTCAAATACTAGCAGTCTTCAGGTACCTGAGGGCTGTTGCACAGAAGGGATCAACCTGTTCTCAAAAGCACCTGAGGGCAGGACAAGAAGCAACTGGTAGAAGAATATTAAAGAGAGACCCAACTTAGAATTATGGACAACTTTCCTATCAATGACAATTAATTAGCGGGACAGCTTTCCTCCAGAAGTTGTGGGTGCTCCATCACTGAAGATTTTCAAGAAGAGACTGGATAGCCATTTGTCCAGAATGATCTCCTGCTTGAGTGGGGGTTGGACTAGAAGACCTCTAAGATCCCTTCCAACCCTATGATTCTCTGTTCTAAAATATATGTCAAGCTCCAGGGAAATCAGGAGATCCAGGCAGCTCAATTGAGTATACAGATTTATTGCAAGCTTTCTAGAAAAATCTGGACTACTAACCGTCTAGGCAAATTGGTGGTAGATAAAGAATTCACAGTGGGCTGAACTTCAGTCTCTTGTGGGTGCACAGGGACTCATGACTGATGACACATATGACCCTTCCCTCTGGCTCAGCCTGGCCATCTCCTACCTACAGTGTCTTTTCTTCTTGGCAGGATGCCAGTTGCAGGTTCAGACAGACATATAGAAAAGTCTGAACTAGTTTGAAGGAACATCAGTGAACAGGGTTTACTGGATACAGGCCAACGATGACATGGATAATTGGAAAGAAGTATAAATGGAGGGACAAGACACACTGTTTAACATATTTTTTGCATCGGTAACAAAACTTGCAGTGAAAAACTGCCCACCTCCCAAGTATTTAGGTCTAAATGTATATAAATTACTTTTGCCAGCATCAGAAAGACTGGATTTCCAATTGCAATATTTTTCCTACAGATCTTTATTTTCAAGAACATACTGTACGCCAGTGATCATACAGAATCAATGAATCAATTTCTTTTCAAATTTCATCATAGAAATCTTTGACCGGCCATGCGACTTACGGATCCCAGTGGGAAGAAGATGGCATACAGTGCCTTACAACAGTTCGTTTAGTGACCTTTCAAAGTTACAACATCACTGGAAAAAGTGACTTATGACCATTTTTTCACACTTATGACCATTGCAGCATCCCCTGTAATGTGACCAAAATTCAGATGTTTGAAAACTGACTCACATGTATGATGGTTGCAGTGTCCCGGGGTCATGTGATCCACTATTGTGACTTTCCGACAAGTAAAGTCAATATGAAAGCCACATTCACTTCACAAACGTGTAACTAACTTAACAACTGCAGTGTTTCCCTTAACAACTGTGGCAAGAAAGGTTGTAAATGGAGCAAAATTCACTTAACAAATGTCTCCCTTAGCAACATAAATTTTGGGCTCAGTTGTGGTCATAAGTCGAGGACTACCTGTATAACTGGCCGAAACTGCTTCTGAGAGGGTACAATTGAAAGCTCCAGAGCTGTCAAAAGATTCGAAATGCAATTAAGTTGCCTGTGTCTTGAGCACAATCCAAAGATCTCTTGTTGTTCAAGCCTCCTCCAGGCCTTGTGCTGAGGTCACATTGCTTGGAAAATCCCAAGATCCTGTTCCCTGGGATGGTTGAATGCTGTTAATTTCTTGAAGTTTGCAACACAGCTTTCTTATTTCTAGAATCTATTTTGTCTCATCATCAAAATGACAAATCATGAGTTTATTTTCTTTTCTGTTTCATGCAAAAAGTCCAAAGTTTCCAGTCAGCCATGAACACAGATATCGCTTTTTTCTCGGATCAAAGAAATCCGTTTGGCCATCTCCGCACGTCCCATCATCTTCGCCAACTGTTCCTCCGTTGTGGTTAGTGCTGAATCTTTCCATCTTTGTGCATATAACAACCTCGCTGTGAGGACGGATCTCCCTCCAAAAGCTGGAGTGGGAACTAAGCGGCCTTTGAGCCACAGATCACACATTGTTAGATAGGAAGGAAAACTAAGTTTCCATAAATAAATCATTCCACTTATCGTTCTGGGGTGTTGCATTAATTCTACCATTCCAGTTGTTTTCCAGTTTTGTGAGAGGAGGGAGAGAATGTGTAATTGGATGCAAAACCTTGAGATGGAAATTTCAGCCTGTGCAGTCACTTGTCTGGAATAGTATAGTCTCCTGCTTCAGCAGAGGGTTGGGCAAGAAGACATCCAAAATACCTTCCAACTCTGCTATTCTCTTATTCTGACTTTATCTCTCAAATCACTTCCTTCTGCACAGTTAGACATTTTGCGTTCTAAAAAAGAAAGTTGTAAGCGATAATTGACATCTCTAGCACAAGGCCCTCGGATCTTGACCCTTCATTCAGCCATGGAATTATTTTTAGAGAAGGTTGTTAGCTCTGTATTCTGAGCTGGGTTCTGGCCACTACTGAAATAGGGAAAAAGAAACTTCCAGAAGAGAATTAATTGGGAACCTGGATTCTTCTTGTTACTGAACTGGCGTAACTGGGTACCATAGTATACATTGTTGTTGTTAGTGGCAAAGTTGGTCAAAGACTCATCAGGTCCCCATGGACAACGTTCCTCCAGGTCTTCCTGTCCTCTACCATCCTCTGGAGTCCATTTAAGCTCATACAGGATACATTAAAGAGAATCAAAATGTGTTGAATATAAAAAAAACCCAGCAGAGCTTCAAGGACATCATGGCTACCATCTTAACACTTTTCCCCATACAAATAGTCCTCAATTTACAACCATGTGTTTAGTGATTGTTTGAAGTTACGACAGCACTAAAAAAAAGTGACTTTTGACTGGTCATTGTACTTATTACTGTTGCAGCATTCTGATGGACTTTGTAATACTTGAAACATGGTTTTGGTAGTACTGTTGCATTGTCTAACTAACATGGGTGTTCCTGTGTTTTAAATTCACTTTTTAAAATGTATTGCTAATAATTTGCCCCAACCTTCATGAAAAGCCTCCCTTTCAGAAACCGGGACTGACAGGAGAGCATTCGATTCTTTGCAGATCACGGTTTCGTTTTGAGCTGTTCTCAAGCCTCCACGAACAGAGCAAATATTCAAGCCCAGCCTTGGGAAGCATTGAGAATGTATCTTACCCAGAGACCCATTCGGATGTTTTTCCTTTGCTAATTTTTCTTTTACCTTTATTGAACCAACAGAGTGCAGCGGCAGCCAAAAAAGCCAATGCAATGCCTGCAACCGTTCTTCATATGTTTTAGTCTCCTGTCCCCTAATCATCCTGGTTGCTCTTCTCTGCACTTTTTCTAGAGTCTCAACATCTTTTTTTTTATAGTGTGGTGACCAAAACTGGATGCGGTACTCTAGATGTAGTCTTTATAGAGCGGTATTAGTACCTCCGTTGATCTTGATTGTATCCCTCTGTTAATGCAATTTAGGATTGCATTGGCTTTTTTGGCTGCTGCTGCACACAGCTGGCTCCTATTTACCTGGTGGTCCACTAAAACTCCAAGATTGATTGATTGATTGATTGATTGATTTATTTATTTTATTATATTTCTATACCGCCCTTCTCCTGCGGGACTCAGGGCGGTGTACAGCCAGAATAAAACATAGCATATAAAATTTAAAAACATTTAAAAAAACAATTAAATAATTTTGGCCCGAATTTAAAACAACCCAATTAAAACCGAATTTGATTAAAAAACTGAGAGGATGGGATCAAGCCAGCCCAGCTAGATGGAACAAGTGTGTCTTCAGGGCCCAACGAAAAGTCCGGAGGTCTGATATCGTGCGTATCTCAGGAGGCAGGTCATTCCAGAGGGCAGGCGCTGCCGCAGAGAAGGCTCTCCCCCTGAGGGTCACCAGCCGGCACTGCCTGGCTGACGGCACCCTGAGGAGGCCCTCTCTGTGTGAGCGAACCGGTCGGTGGGAGGCTATCGGCGGCAGAAGGTGGTCTTGCAAATACTCCGGCCCTAAGCCATGGAGAGTTTTAAAGGTGGTCACCAACACCTTGAAGCGCACCCGGAAGACCACAGGAAGCCAGTGCAGCTCGCGCAGGAGAGGTGTTATATGTGAGCGCCCCATCGCTCCCATAATCCCCCGCGCGGCCGCATTCTGGACCAACTGCAGCCTCCGGGTGCATCCCAAGGGGAGCCCCATGTAGAGAGCATTGCAGTAGTCCAGGCGGGAAGTGACTCCAAGATGCCTGTCACAGTTACTGCTATTAAGCCTGGTCTATACGTGCACTTTTGGTTTTTCTTGCCTAAGTGTAAGAGATAGCTGGAATATTTGCTATGCTTCTGGTCCGGCCATCTAGCACCATTGCACCGTTTTGCTCCATCTCCAGCATTGCAGGGCTGCGTCCTGACCTTGAGAAAAAGAGCAGCAGAATGGAGGAAGGTGAAGCTAACCAGGTTTCTAACAGGAGGGGATGTGCCACAGCAGCTTGGAATGGCCAACGAGGGCCCCTGCCTCTGATCCCATCTCAGTACAAAGGAATCGTACTGGCTTCAGGATGAACATGCTGCTTTAAGAACCAGTAGAGTTAAAAACAACTTAAGCCTATCTTTCTCTCAGAGGTTGGGCAAGAGGAAGGCATTGGGGAGAGAGCAGAGGTTGCCAGGATATTGTATACAGTTGGGTGCAAGTGGGGACACAGCCCATGTCTATAACATGCTGGAAAATGCTGTAGGGAGGGGGAGGGGGAGGAGGAGGAGGAGGAGAAGGAGGAGGAGGAGGAGGAGGAGGAGGAGGAGGAGGAGGAGGAGGAGGAGGAGGAGGAGGAAAGAAGCACTTTAGAAGAATTCTTTGGGTTCCTTAATCTGGACCAGCAAAGCATGGAATAAAAGCTTTAAGGAAAGATGCTGGTAGATCATATGAGTGCCAAGTGGGGAAGCAGCCAGAAGGAAATCCAAACAAATGCAAACAGAAGGAAATGTGGACAAAATTAGTATGGCAGCTTCCCATAAAATAATTGTGCTCTTCTGGAAGAGTAAGTCTAAGTTTAAGCATTTCCTGCTCAGGCTGTGAGTGTGACTTTTGCTCCTTCGGCTGTTCCCACGCTAGTCTGCAACATGTGCTTTGCCCATCTCTCCTTTCGTCCTCCCCCCTCCCCCCCTTGAGAGTTATTTCTGTTTCCACACAAGCTGATCTTTTGAAGGCATAAAAAGCACGTTCTGCCTTTTCTTGGAAAATAAAGGATGGGCATCATTGAAGAGGAAGCTGGTTCCTTGGTGGCTCCTGGCTTTACGCCTGAAGGGGCTCTGGAAGGAGGGGATATCTTATTCTTCGTGGTCTCAACACCACTTTCTTTTCTCCTCTTGAAACCCCAGGCCTGTCTTTGGGGGTGGAATCTGTTGTGTAGGATCACATTTACACAGAGTGTGGCTTCTCTGCTTCTCACTACCACAGGTAGTCCTGGACTAACAACACCTCATTTAGTGACCATTGAAAGTTACAACAGACCAGAAAAAGTGACTTACGACTGTTTTTCACACTTACGCCTCTTACAGTATCCCCAGGGTCACGTGATCAAAATTCAGACACTGGAGAACTGACTCATATTTGTGACAGTTGCTGTGTCCCGGGGTCGTATGATTACATTTTGCGACCTTCTGACCATCAGAGTCAGTGGGAAGCCAGATTCTCTTCATAACCATGTTACTAACGTAACAACTATGGGAAGAAAGATTGTAAAATGGGGCAAAACTCAGTTGACAAATGTCTCAGTTAAGAACATAAATTTTGGGCTCAATTGTGATCGTAGGTTGAGGACTACCTGTAGTAGTGGTTATTTTTTGGAGCAAGGGTGGTGGGAGTCCTTGATTGCAAGAAAGCAATCCCATGAGGATGGTAGGGCCTTTCCAAATCCACTTAGGGGGAAAAAATGAACTCTTGCCCTCAGTGAGTTCAGATGTTGTGCTACTCCTTGGTTTTTTTCTAACTTCAGTTTGTTGAATAAGCCCACACGGCTCTGTTCCACAGATTAGCAGAAGGCTAATGGCCTGAAGATAATAAATCAACTGCTGTTTTCCCCTGCTGAGTTTCTGCACCATGACATCATCTTGAACCAAGCAATGTTGTATATCTGGGTCAAGAAGATGGTGAGAAAAGTCAACTTTGTTTTTCCCCCGACTGGTATTGGATGAAACAGAACCAACAGCAGTTAAATGTCGATGGCCAGCTTGGTGTGTCCTCTGTCTTGGCCTTTATGCCTTGCAGAGGAATTCTTGAGGAGACGTGCAAAGTCAGCAGCCATCCAGCGGGACACTTCTGCCTGAGACTGGCCTCAAAATCTGAACGCTCCTTTTGCTCACACAGGAGCTGAAGTAATTTGTCCCCACCGCTAACTACCCAAAGAACTGCTTAGTGCTGTCTCAACTTGAAGTCCTCCAGAAAGAATTGGGGACAGAGTCATCATTTCAAACCTCCGCTTTGGCTGAAAATTCAGAATGATTGTCCGTCACTTCTAGAGGGCAGAAGAATGGATGGATATTTTTTTTTTAAAATTTGATTTATATGCCGCCCTTCTCCAGAGACTCAGGGCGGCTTACAGTGCGTTAAGCAATAGCCTTCATCCTTTTGTATATTTATACAAAGTCAGCTTATTGCCCCCACAAACTGGGTCCTCATTTAACCTACCTTAGAAAGGATGGAAGGCTGAGTCAACCTTGAGCCTGGCGAGATTCGATCTTACTTTAATTGCAGACAGCTGGTGTTAAATTACAGTGCTTTTAGTCTGCAGAGCTATCCAGGCTCCTATTGAGTTCTATAGTTAAATAAAACTGAAGCCATTGCTCAGAAGTACGTAATCTATCCTCCGCACACATTCAATTCTGGGTGATCCTTGGACATTGCCTGGACAAGTCCTTGCACCCTTCTGGGCAAGGTTTTTGCAGAAGTGCTTTGCCACTGCTTGCTTCCTAGGGCAAATCAGATTCCAAGCTCTTTGATCTAATAATCCCTTCTGACATTCCATACGCTAGTTGAAAGCCAACAAGCAAGATATTAATACAATACAGGTAGTCCTCAATTTACAACTACATTTGAGCCCAAAATGTTGTTGCTAAGCGAGATAGCTGTTAAGTGACTTTTGCCCCATTTTACGCCTTTTCTTACCACAGTTGTTAAGTGAATCACTGCCGTTCTTAAGTTACTAGCTGGGTTGTTAAATGAATTTGGCTTCCCCATTGACTTTGCTTGTCAGAAGGTCGCAAAAGGGGATCACGTGACCCCAAGAGACTGCAACCGTCGTAAATATAAACCAATTGCCAAGCATCTGAATTTTCATCACACGACCATGAGGATGCTGCAATGGTCGTAAGTGTGAAAAACGGTCAGAAATCACTTTTTTCAGTGCCGTTCCAACTTCAAACGGCCACTAAACAAATCATTGTAAGTTGAGGACTACCTGTAGCTATTTCATACTTCTATTCTCCAAGAACAGAAGCAACCATTTATGTCTCCTTCACTATGGAATGACCTCATTTCCTTTTACAATTTGGTGCGTCATGTAGCACCTCTTTTTTTTTACTTTCAAACTCTCATCAATCAGCTTTATGGGTTAAAATTACTAGGTTTTAGACATTTATTTATTTACTAAATTTTTAAGGTTGCCCAACTTCATTAGAGAACATCAGACTAGAAACCCAGAGACTATTGAGTTCCAGTCCTGCCTTTGGCACGAAGCCAGCTGGGTGACTTTTTTTTTTTAATTTGATTTATATGCCGCCCTTCTCCGAAGACTCAGGGCGGCTTACAATGTGCTCAGCAATAGCCTTCATCCTTTTGTATATTTATACAAAGTCAGCTTATTGCCCCCAAACTGGGTCCTCAATTTACCTACCTTAGAAAGGATGGAAGGCTGAGTCAACTTTGAGCCTTGGCAAGATTCGAACCTGCAGTAATTGCAGGCAGCTGGTCTTAATAACCAGCTTAATAACAGGGTGCCTTAGACCACTGTACTACCAAGGCTCTGACTTGGGCCAGTCACTGTCTCTCAGCCCTCGAAATCAGGCAATGGCAAACCATTTCAGAAATCCTGCCGAGAAAACTTCAGGAACCAATCCAGGCAATTGCTAGAAGTCAGCACTGAGTTGAAGGTACACACAACTCCACATTAAATGTGGGCAGCGTATAATGTCAAATCAAGTCAAGGGTAACTTTATTACAGGTCACTGACTCAGGCATCATTAAAACGAAGTACTTATGAGATACAAAGTACAATGTGACGTACATGATAAAAAGGCATGATAAAAAGATGTATAGCTGTGTTTGTGGTCAACAATGCACAAATTCAATTGGCTACAAATTTGAACTTTGCAACAGTCAAATTCTCATGGAGTCCTTTTCTACCAAATGAATTCTACTAACCCATCTGGACATCAGCCAAGAAGAGGGGACAGTAACAGGGGGCCTTAGTAAAAATTAAGGGTCAGTAAAAATTGCAATACAGTAGGATATGAGCTCATGATCCGATGCGCCCCTCTTTACAGGGAAAAAGCCTTTCAACATAGAGATTTTGCAGTATTTATTCTCCAGTGTCGCTGATGGCAAGATATTATACTGCAGTGTAATAGTATAAAAGCCCTCCAAAGTTTGTTGCTTGTAATTTGAGCCAGATATAATGTCGGTTTATAAAAATCCTAATGTGCCCCAGTTGAGCTCTAAGTGACATCTTGGCATATTCTATTTGCAATTCTATGTCAATAATTCCATGTTTAAGAGCTTTCATTGCCTGATCTTGTCCCAGGGGCAGCAGCATCTGACTTGGCAGCCCCGTTCTATGTAGTTTGTCATTTATTTGGCATGTACGATGTTAAAAAAATAGATTCATAACAACGAACAAGAACAACAAATGTCTGGAACAAGCAATAAAGTTCCGTACACAACCTGAACAGAAAATATTCCCCAAAGAAAAGGACTGCTACCCACCTTAGCCCAAGGCCTTGGCGTAGGAGCTATGAGCACATGAAAACTCACTTCTTCTTCTTTTTTCAGTTTGTGAGTTCCAAGTAGAACTAAGAAGAAAAATCTCCTGGACTGGCGTAGATGTTCCAAGTGCCTACAGCGACTTGGTTTTGCTAGAGTTGAGTTGGGGTCTGCTCCTCCCTATCTAGACCCCTCAGAATCTCCACACCCTGGACAAGACCTCAACAGGATCTCACATCTGAGATTGAATTAAGAGGTAGTCCAGTGGTGGGATTCAATTTTTTTTACTACCGGTTCTGTGGGTGTGGCTTGGTGGGCATGGCAGGGAAAGGATACTGCAAAATCCCCATTTCCTCCCAATCAGCTGGGACTCAGGAGGCAGAGAATAGATGGGGGCGGGGCCAGTCAGAGAAGCCAGGTATTTACAGGTTCTCCAAACTACTCAAAATTTCTGCTACCGGTTCTCCAGAACTGGTCAGAACCTGCTGAAACCCACCTCTGAGGTAATCCTCAATTTACGGCCACAATTGAGCCTAAAATGTCTGTCGCTGAGTGAGACAGCTCTTAAGTGAGGATTACCCGGTTTTATGACCTTTCTTGCCACAGTTGTTAAGTGAATCTAGCTTCCCCATTGACTTTGCTCGTCAGAAGGTCGTAAAAGGGGATCACATGATCCCAGGTCACTGCAACCGTCATAAAAATGAGTCTGTTGCCAAGCATCTGAATTATGATCATGTGACTATGGGACGTGCTGCAATGGTTGTAAGTGCGAAAAATGGTCATAAGTCGCTTTTTTCAGTGCCATTTAACATGGAATGGTCACTAAATGAATAGTTGTAAGTCAAGGACTATTTGTAGAGTATCAGGGAAATGTTGGGCTGAAAAAGGAGGTTAAGAGGTCTAAGCAATGGAGAAGCAGACCATCCTGTGGTTCAAAAATTATGCCTCCAGCAATTGGTCAGTAGATGGTGGTTTTTCTCTTGGAACCGGACGATGCTTCAAGGTTGCCCTCCTGTTTTTTGCCATTTTCTACAAAAGACAAGTGAATTGGATCCAATTGATTTACCTCTCTTTACTCCCATGGTCTAAGATGCCCAGGGCCCTTTTTGGAGTTGCACCTGAGAACTCATGTCGAAAGAGAGATTGGTATTGAGTCGCCAAGAATGAGAATTTAGAGATGTTCACTCGTCCTAAAGTAGGGAAGAGCCTGTCTGCTTTACCAAAAAATAGAAACTCTAAGATGATCATCACAAGAACATGTAGAATAATGTGAAAAACTGAATGAAGGGGATCTAGATGCTGCCTCCGTTTGAAGTTGATGAAAATTGTCTACGAGAGTTGGGACAATGATTTGGCCTCTTCAATGTTCTTCATATCATTTGTAGAGGAGTGCAGAGATGGCTTTGAATAAAATATGTGATAATTTTCTGGAAAAATATGAAGAGCTGAGGTGGCACAGTGGTTATGCAATGCAGTATTGCAGGCTAACTCTGCCGACTGTCAACAGTTCGATCCTGACCAGCTGAAGGTTGATTCAGCCTTCCATCCTTCTGAGGTGGGTAAAATGAGGACTCAGATCATTGGGGGCAACATGTTGACTCTGTAAACCGCTTAGAGAGGGCTGTAAAAGCACTATGAAGCGGTATATACTGTATTTTTTGGAGTATAAGACACACTTTTTCCCCCCTAAAAGAGGGTGAAAATTTGGGTGTGTCTTATACACCGAATGTAGCCCTGCCGCCGGCCCCCACCCTTTGGCCTCTGCCTCCCAGCAATTTACCTCCTTGCAACAAACAGCAAACAGCCCGTTTCAGCTTCAGCACAGCCTGATTAGCACAAGCAGTTGATTGTCGGTTGGATCGGCTTCCCTAACTCTCAGCTGTTTCAGGCTGCAGGGATTGCCATTGCCTATTGCCGCGCTGGTCTCCGCTGTTTGCTGCAAGCAGGCAAATTGCTGGGAGGCAGATTTCTTTTTCTTGTGCTAATCAGGCTGTGCTGAAAATGAAAGTAAAGCAGGCTGTTTGCGGTTTGCTGCAAGGAGGAAAATTGCTGGGAGGCAGAAGCAGAGGCAGATTTTTTTTTCTTGCTTTCCTCCCCAAAAAAGGTAGGTGCGTCTTATAGTCTGGAGCGTCTTATACTCTGAAAAATACGGTAAGTAAGCGCTATTGCTATTGCTATTAGCCTAGGAAAACAGGAAGCTGGGAAAAGAAAGATTACCAAGCTCTTCCTCTCTTTGGTATGAGATGGAGAGTGGTCAGGCTTCCATGATTCATCTATTATAGTCTATTTCAATAAAGTATATCCTAGAATTTCTTGTGGTCTGTTTTTGTAGGAGCCAATCTAATAATTGTCTCATTTTGAATCTCTGCAAACGTCAACTCCACTTTTTTGCAGAGATATTTTCTGCCTTCCATCTTCCTTCATCCAGTGTGATGCCTTCTACATATAAGCATAACTCTGAGAAATGTGGGGCCTTCTGAACTACTGAGTTGAGAAGGACCCTTTCTAGGATAAACTGAATTATTTGCAGCTGTTTCTTAAGATTCTACAAGAATGCAGAATGCAAAACAACAATGTTAGAAGGGACCTTGGAGGTCTTCTAGTCCAACCCCCTACTCAAGCAGGAGACCCGATATCATGTCAGACAAATGGTTATCCAGTCTCTTCTTGGGAACCTCCAGTGATGGAACAATCACCACTTCTGAAGGCGAGCTATCCCACTGGTTAATTGTTCTCACTGTTAGGAAATTCTTGGGAATTTGAGGTATTGATTCTTTCATTGCTCCTCTGTTCTCTTCTTTCTTTTTTTTTTATAAAAGTAGTTTTTATTGAATATAAATATTAAAAAAGACATACGTAACATATACATAACAAACATTTATACAACATATACACAAAAAGAGTATAATTTCTTCTTAAGCATTTTTTCAGAGTGACATTCTACAATTCTACTTATGATATATTCCTTCACTTCTCCTTAATCTAATAACATTTTTTATTATATATATATATTTAAATCGGTAACATTTCCCCCTATATTTTTTGTATATTTCTGATTTTTAACCAATTATACCAATTATTCCATATTTTATAATAGTCTGATTCTTCTCTTTCTTGTAATTCTTTGGTTAACCTACCCATTTCAGCGCATTCAAAAATTTTTCCTATTACTTCTGTTTCACTTGGTGTTTTTTCTTGCTTCCAATTTTTTGCGTAGGTTATTCTTGCAGCAGTTAATATGTGAATTGTGAGATATTTGATATCCTTAGGGTATGATTTGTTAAAGATTCCTAATAGAAATGTTTCTGGTTCTTTTTCAATCTGTGTTTTTGTTATTTGTTCCAACCATTTTTTGATGTTAGACCAAAATTTTTTTGCTGCCGGGCACGTCCACCATAAGTGATAGAAAGTCCCTTGTGTCTTTTTGCACTTCCAACAAATCGGGCTATTTTTAGGTTGTATTTTTGCCAATCTGGTTGGAGACATATGCCACCGATAAAACATTTTCAGTTGGTTTTCCTTGTATGCTGTTGCTTTCGTTAAATTTAGGTTTATCTGCCAGAACTTTTCCCATTTTTCCAAAGGTATTGTGTGTTTGATGTTTTTAGCCCACTTAATCATCGTTTCTTTGACTGTCTCTTCTTCCAATTTATAGCGTAGAAGAAATTTGTAAATTCTACTAATTAATTTATTTTCTGAATCTAATATAATTTTATCTATTTCTTGTTTTTGATTATAAATTTCGTATGTTTTTATATGTTCTCTGTATTTGGATTGTATTTGAGTATAGGTCCACCAGTCTATTTCTCTGTGTAAATCTGTCTCCAATTGTTGTTTTGTCTTTAATTTGCCTTGATAGTCAATTATATCTTTATATCTAATTATTTTTGTCTTATCTGTTAAATTTGGGTGCCTAATTGATTCTGCCGGTGCTAGCCAATTTGGTATCTTCATATAATGTTGTTTTTTAATTTTAAGCCAAATTTGTAGTAATGAGTTTCTTATTGTGTGTCTTTTAAAATATGAATGTGTTTTGTATTTCTCATCCCACATAAAGGAGTGCCAGCCAGTTTGGAGTTCGTGTCCCTCAATTGTTAAAATTCTAGAGTCCTTTAATTCTATCCAATCTTTGACCCACGATAGTACTGCTGCTTGGTAATATACCTTCCAGTCAGGGAGTGCAGCTCCTCCTCTATCTTTTGCTCTCTTCTTTCTATTTGTCATTCTTTCCCATACCACTTTTTACAATGTTGGCAAGAATTCCTTCATTTTATTTTGTTTTGATTTGCTTGATTTCATTTTGGTTTAATGGGTTAGGAAATGAATGCTATCAGTTTTCTAATCAAGATTTTGCAGTGACACATTCCGACTCCCAAAAGACAAAGATATATTAAGGTTTCTGGAAAGTTGCTGAAAGTTGTTTTTTTAGGAGAGTGAATTGGAGAAAGAGAAATGCATTTGACAAAGCTCAGAGGTTTGGTTAGCCACCTGTTTGTCATAACCCTAACCTTGCACCTTGTGAATGGACAGAACAATTGTGTCAAGGAACTTGATGGGTGCTTTTCTTTTGCTTAAAAATGCTTTTTAAAAGAAGCGAAGAGCAACCAAGATGATTAGGGGACTGGAGACTAAATGACGGTTGCAGGAATGGTTGCAGGATTTGGTCTAGTGAAGGGAAAGACCAGGGGTGATATGATAGCTGTCTTCCAATATTTGAGGGGCTGTCACAGAGAGGAGGGAGTCAACCTATTCTCCAAGGCACCCGAAGGCCAGACAAGGAATAATGAATTGAAACTGAACAAGGAGAGATTCAACCTGGAAATAAGGAGAAATTTTCTGACAGTGAGAACAATCAACCAATAGAACAGAAGCTGCCTACAGAAGTTGTGGGAGCTCCATCCCTGGAAGCTTTCAAGAAGAGACTGGACTGCCATCTGTCAGAAATGGTGTAGGGTCTCCTGCTTGGGCAGGGGGTTGGACTAGATGACCTATAAGGTCCCTTCCAACTCTGTTGATCTGTTATTTTACTTCTTCATCCACTGCATACTCCTGACCCAAACCACCATCTCCTCCTCCTCCTGCTGAATTTGAATTCAGAATGCATATTTTGAATCTTGATTGATTTGAATCTCAATCAAGTACTAATTTATTTATTTTATTAAATTTATTAGCTACCCATCTTATTCATCTTTCTGGTCCTAATTACCATGGTTAACTAAGGACTACTGGTGTAGTGGTGCATTTATCCTAATAGTAAACCAGTGACAATTGATGAGTACTAAAAAGATAGCTGATTCTGTGGACTGGTTTCAATATGGATGAATCATTTATTTATTCATGTCAATTGATTAGCTGCCCAACTCCAAAGGACTGCAAGATCCAGGTGGTTGGCTTGGCTTAGGATAGTGTATAAAGCAGTGGTGAAATCCAATTTTTTTTTTACTACCGGTTCTATGGGCGTGGCTTGGTGGGCATAGCTTGGCTTGGTGGGCGTAGCAGGGGAAGGATACTGCAAAATCCCCATTCCCTCCCCACTCCTGGGGGAAGGATATTGCAAAATCTCCATTTCCAAATCGCCAGCCAGAGGTGGTATTTGCCTGTTCACCAAACTACTCAAAATTTCTGCTATTGGTTCTCCAGAACCTGTCAGAACCTTCTGGATTTCACCGCTGGTATAAAGCCAGCCGATTGTGCTTCACTCAATATAAGCCATGGATAAAGAACCGCTTATATAAATGGATAAAGCAGCTTCTTGTAAGGATGAACCCAGCCTCTCACTAGGAGTAGAAAGCCGTCACTAGCAGGGAACTTCAGATCATTTTCTCTTTTCATCTGTGCTTCAAAGTCAACTTGAACTGAGGCCAGGATCAATTATTGCCAGGTCTATTTTTCCAGCCAAATCATTTTGCTCTCTATAAATCCACCAGGACACCTGCTGGCAAGCGGGAGGTAACTGAAAGGGAAGGCTTGTTCTTATCCTAGATAACAAACCAGGAATGGAGTGGAATGGAACAATGATATTATTAATAATATTATTATTAATAATATTATTGACACAATAATATTTATACAACATTAATTAAAAATAATTGAAAAACAACCAACTTACAGCAGGGTCCCCCCAAAGTGGACTTTTGGGAACTGCCCAAGAAGTTGATCTTATTGTTTTTGCTACTATTATTATTCATAGTGCTATTAGTTAAAGTAGTATTTATTAAATTATTTTCATATAATAAATGCTTGGGGGGGGGGGTCGATGAACAGTCTGAAACTTCATGAAGAGGTTGCTGAACTGAACAATTTTCGGACCCCCTGACTTAGATTGTTAGAAAGAACAGAACAGAACAGAACAGAACAGAACATTATTTATTGTCATAACAAAAATTCTTTCTTTGACTGACTTGTCTATCTGCTCAGGCATTTTTCAAGACATTACATTTATAAATAAATAATATAAATTTATATTAAATGAAACCAAATCTGGAATGAGACAAAATGGCACTTCTATTTTCTGCCTCTGCTGTTTTTGAGACATTCTGGCCCCACAGTTGTTTTCACCAAGCATTCATCATAGTTTCCATTCAACGTTTTTGCCTCCCTCCCTGATTCTTCCTTCTGGAGGAACCAAGAATTTTAGTGACACATTTGAAGGGCAGCTAAACCTCTTTGCTACATCCATTGGAACTGAATATATGCCCGGAGTAAGAGGGTAGCACGGCCCTGGTTGCTTCCCCCACCCCTCCGGCTCTGTTCGGAGGCCACTGATGGAATGAAAAAGCAGTGGGAGCTTTGGCCAAAGATCTCCAAGGACTCTCAAATCCCAAATTTAGAGGGAAGCATTTCCAAAAGAGCTGAGCTTTTTATGACCAATTGAAGAAGAATTTCTTTCCCCAGTAGGAAAGTTGCAGCAGGCTGGATGGGGAAGACAGAAAGCCAAACTCACTTAACAACTGTCTCATTTAACAGAAATTTTGGGCTCAATTCTGGTCGTAAGTCGAGGACTACTTGTCTTGGGTCTTTCTCTTTCATTCTGATTCCTTCCTTTCTGAATATTAAATTCAATTAATTAAACCAAGGTTGGGAAATTGAAGGAAGAATTACGGATGTGAATACTGTGACTTTTGAAAATGTGTGTAAAGTTTATTATTGCAATATGTACTGTAAGGACCCGGGAACTAGGAACAACCTGAAATTCCTGAAGAGAGGCACTTTCAGAAGGGTGAAAGAACTGGTGGTTTAATGGTGAAAGCTAAATAAATGCTTTAGCCAGAGAGAGATGACCTCTGTTCTCATTGCACCTGAAAGGCAATGGCTTAAACTGTCAGAACTAGTTAGTTTCTATTCTCTATTCCTTAAGGCTGTTTTTTTTAAAAAAATTCCAGTGAAATATATTTGCCAGGAGAGAGACTTTTGAGCAATAATTCTCTCCCCACCCCCCGCCCCCCGATGATTTAGGCTGTAATTTTCCAAAAATCCTGCTTCTGCTTCCCCACAGCCTTGGGTAGATGGCTCTTTCCATTGCTGGAGAATTCATTGATCAGAAAATCTCAAATGGACAGACAGATTGAAGGAGTTGAAGTCCAGACATCTTCCAATGGCCAAGGTTGAGAAACACTGCGGTGAAGAGTGAGTTTGCAAATCCCCTTCAGTTCTTTGGCAAGGATAAAGCACATAAATAAAACTACCAAACTGATGGAAATTTTGATGGCAAAATCTCACTGCAGGACAACACCTCCTTCCCCCCCTGGCTAGTCTTCGTGGACAACCATGATCTGTTCTTGACATTTCTAGGGTTGTATGGTTGCCATTAGTGACAGCAGTTTTTCTTCCTCTTCTTCCTATAGCTCTCTCAAGGCTTGCAAAACAAGATACGTGCCACGAAGTCACGATTTTCCAAATGTCACATCTCCACCCTGCATTTAGTTGAGTTCACTGGGTGCTGCTTAAAAAGAGGCATAAGGAAGGTGGCACAACCTCATGCGCCTTTGCTTGGTGAAATCTCGAGGGCTATCAGATGTAACCTTTAGTTGTCTCTTTGTTGCTCCAAGTTAGTTCACGCGGGGTTCTTCAATCCATCCTTTATTTGAGGATAATGAGACCCCAAGAAATTATTCCATGTGTTTTTGTGATGATCATCTCAGAGCTTCTGTGTTTGGTAAAGCAGATGGTAAAGCTACCACAGGGCAAGTGAACATCTCCAAATGCATTCTTGGCAACTCAGTACCAATCTCTCTTTCGACATGAGTTCTTGGGAGCAAGTCATGGGCATCTTACACCTTAATTGGTCTAAGTTGGTCCAAGATAGACAAATCAATTGGATCCAATTCACTTGTCTTTTGTAGAAAACAACAAGAAACAGGAGGGCAACCTTGAAGCACCGTCTGATTCCAAGAGAAAAACCACCATCTACCAACTCACTTTGTTGCTGGAGGTATCATTTTTGAACCACAGGATGCTCTGCTTCTCCATTTTTAGACCTCTTAACCTCCTTTTTCAACCCAACATTTCCCTGATACTCTACAGATAGTTCTTGACTTACAATCATTCGTTTAGTGACCCTTTGAAGTTACAACAGCACTGAAAAAGTGGCTTATGGATGCTTTTCATACTTATGACCGCCCCCATGATCATGTGATCAAAATGTGGATGATTAACTGTGGAACTTCTGGTCTCAATTGTGGTTGTAAGTCACGAACTATCTATATATCATTTATTTCAGATTTCCGTTCCTCCCTAAAATACAGCATTAGGTGAGTTTCAAAGTTCTGGATCACTTTTGAACCTACCCCAACCTGATGTTGTTACAAGCTATTCATCTTTTGGAACCCTGCACTTAGAAGGATCATCTTCAGCATGAAAGATCTGGCTCAGAAGGGACTGTGGACGCCCACAGTGCTCCTCCAAAGGATGACGTCGTCTCCATTTGATGGACTTACGATTGAAAATGGGTAGGAGTTACTGTTGCAGGCATCAAAGTCAGTAGGAACGGGATGAAGAGTGTTTAACAAGCAATGTCTCTTTGTTTTGTACCAGAGATACTACTCCTCTCCCACGTTGATCTAGTGCTAGTTTGATAGTTGGATCTAAAGAGCCAATTTGGTTTAGTGGTTAAGGCAATAGGCTAGAAATCAAGAGATGGTGAGTTCTAGTCCCACCTTAGGCACGAAAGCTGGCTGGGTGACTTTGGGCCAATCACTAGGAGATGGTGAGTTCTAGTCCTGCTTTAAGCAGAAAACTGGCTGGATGATTTTGAGCCACCTAGCCCACCTCACAGGATTGTTGATATGGGGGGTGGGAAGGAGGAGGAAGGAATATAATATTTGTTCGCTGCCTTGAATTATTTATGCTAATAATAAAGGCAGAATTAAAATGAATGAATGAATGAATACAGCTCCATGCTTGCTGGGATCAGGAAGATAGGGTCCTTAGCTCCAATGGCTTGGAAATAAGTTTAGAAAGTAATTTACTACCAACAGAGGGCAGAAGATACCAGGGTAGGCTACTCTTTAAAAAAAATAATAAAAGGAGTAAAACCTCTAGGCTGGAGGACTATTTCAATGAAAAACATATTGTTCTAGAATTGATACAACACAATCCTTCTCCACTTAACTATCCTCAGAAGATCTCATTAATCATCTGTCTGGGTCTCTGTGCTGCACCTGTTGAATATCACCCGTAGCTTTGGTGAGAGTTGGAGGTTCGTTGTTAACTTTTATGGCATCCTTCTTATAAATCTGGCCTGAACTAGTCTTAGCGTCCTCAGGCCCCGATGCTGGCAGAACGGTGCCCCATAAAGCTTAATATCTTTGCCTTAAAGAGTTTTACTGCCGCTGAGACAAAATTATTGACCTGGGTGTCATTGGGCAGACACACTAATATATTTGTTGAGGAAGATTTTTTCTTCTTCTATTCAATCCTGTCCAATTCTCAGAGACTCTAGACAAGTCGCTGCAGTTTTCTTGGCAAGGTTTTTCAGAAGTGGTTTGCCATTGCTTCCTTCCTGGGGCTGAGAGAGAGTGACTGGCCCAAGGTCCCCCACAGCTAACTTCGTGCCTAAAGCAGGACTGGAATTCATGGTCTCCCTCTTTCTAGCCTGATGCCTTAACCATTAGAACAGGGGTCTCCAAACTGGGCAACTTTAAGTCTTGTGGACTTCAACTCCCAGCTGGCTGAGGAATTCTGGTATTTGAAGTCGTCAAGTGTTAAAGTTGCCCGGTTTGGAGAGCCCTGCATTAGCACTAGGTACCAGTAGCTCTCACTAAGGAAGATTAAAAACCTAATAAAAATATTAATAAGACTTCACTTGCTCAATGGTTATGTTATTGATCTTCCAATCATGAATTCAACTGCTGTGTCTCTTGTAAAAATGAACTTATAATTGTCGCTGAAATCAGTGTTTAACTTTTCATTGCTACAGCTTGTTACTAATGCTTGCAGATTCCACCTTTGGCCCATCTGAGGTAAGGCAAAATAGCTGCATAGCCAGCACCTGGAAGGACTGAAATAGGATCAAATGCCAGCACAGAAGGGTGGAACTCATGGGGGGGGAGGGTTTGATATAAAAATTAAAAGATAGGGAACAGATAGTCCTTGATTTAGGACCACGATTGAGCCAAAATTTCCATTGCTAAGCAAAGGGATTAAGTGAGTTGAGCCCACTTTTACAACCTTTCTTACTACGCTTGTTAATTGAATTAGTGCCCTTCGTAAATGAATCATGCAGTTAAGTGAATCTGTCTTCCCCATTGACTTTGCTTGTAAGAAGGTCACAAAAGGTGATCACAGGAGCCTGGGACACTGTGACCGTCATAAATATGGGTCAATTACCAAGCATCTGAATTTTGATCATATGACCATGGGGATGTTGCAATGAAAAATGGCCATAAGTCAATTTTTTTCAGGGCTGCAGTAACTCTGAATGGTCACTAAATGAACTATTGCAAGTCAAGGACTGCCTGTACAGTACATGGTGCAATATACTTCAGAATACTTGTGGGGGTTGCTCTAGAAAAAAACAAAACAACATTGTTTGGCTGCGCCTTTTTCTAAAGTGAATATTTTGGGAAGAAAATGTTCCATGACTCCTTTTACGTCTTCCCCTCATCCCGAGGAATCCGTGAGGAAGAGGTGGCTTTGATCCTGCGATGACCCCCAAGGTCCCTCCCAACTCTATTACTGTCCATGTCCCTGTCCCTTGCTTCCATCAAGCCTCCTTGAAGCTTTGATCAAACGGCGCTTGTGGTTTTCGAACAGGAAGTTCCCAGAGGCCTCGTTCCAAAACAGGCTGGAGCTGCAGAGATACCGGGAAGCAGACTCTTCTCTCACCAGCCTGTTTCTAACACACAAACACACTCACACACCACTCCACAGGTTTGCACAGAATGCCAGCTTCAACACCCATTGTTTGAAGATCTGGAGGGCTGGTGAGCAGGCACAGACCCAGGAAACACCACAAAGGTCCACCCCCCCACCCCCTCGACTGATAGCATCCCTTGGCCACATCAAAAGAGTTCAGACCTGTTTGATATGCACGTCTCTCCCAGAATTGGGAAGATGTAAACAGAGGGCAGCCTCAAGCCTCAGGAAGGGTCTGTCAAAGGAAGGGTGGGAAAAAGAGGGTCTCCCCTCCAACTGGCTCCAGCTGCCCTCAAAGTGGGAGGCCTCTCTTCACCACAGAAGATCAAAGAGGCGCAGACATTGGGAAATCATCCAGGTAAACATTGGGGAACTGACTGGCACTCCATGGAAGAGTGGGTTTATGTGTAAGTTGGTGGGTGAGGGTATATCTGGGCGCATGTGCATGCACACCTATGGAGCTCTATGATGTTCCAAATTGCAACTTTATCCTATTGCCAAATTTTATCATGCTTAAGCAGAATCTCTTGAACTAAAGAGG
The DNA here is from genome assembly GCF_059756535.1 of Pantherophis guttatus. Classification (NCBI taxonomy): domain Eukaryota; kingdom Metazoa; phylum Chordata; class Lepidosauria; order Squamata; family Colubridae; genus Pantherophis; species Pantherophis guttatus. The sequence goes on from NC_142074.1 coordinate 4,678,723, forward strand.
ACAAAAATATCGAAGACATATTGATACTATAAGTAAACTAAAAGCCAGAATATGTACTTGAATTGTTTGCATTTGCAATAATTACTGCTTTATTTTAATAAGTGTTGAAAGAAGGGAACTATTTTTATAATTTCAAAACTGTTTTATTCTTGAAAAATCACTGGTTATGACTAAAAGATATTCGTTGGATGACATCTTAATACAGGTAGTTCTTTACTTCAACCATTTGTTTAGTGATCGTCCGAAGTTACAACGGCACTGAAAAAAGTGACTTATGACCATTTTTCACACTTATGACCATTGCACGTGATCAAAATTCAACCACTTGGCAAATGGCACGTACTTATGATGGTTGCAATGTCCGGGGGTCACGTGATCACCTTTTGTGACTTTCTGACAAGCAAAGTCCGGTTACTAGCTTAACAACTGTGGCATTAAAGGTCATAAAATGAAACACAACTCACTTAACAACTGTCTAGCTTAGCAATGGGCTCTATTGTAGTCATAAGTTGAGAACTACCTGTACTGCAGTGATTCAGTTAACAACCATGGTAAAAAAAAGTCACAATCAGGCACAACACGACTATCTTGCTTAGCAACAGAAATTCTGATCCCAATTGTGATTGTAAATTGAGGACTGACCTGTATGTCAATATTATCCTATGAAGTAAAGTGTTCATAATGCAAAAGAAAAAAACTTTTGGGGAAAAAACGGCAAATTTCACTTAACAAATTTCTCACTTAGCAACAGAAATCTTGGGTTCAATTGTGGTCAAAAGTCGAGGATTACCTGTATTGGCTTTGGAGTTTCACTTTGTTAATATAATGTTAGGAGTAGCAGTTCTATACAGGTAATCCTTGATTTACAACAGTTCATTTAGTGACCGTTTGTAGTTACAATGGTACTGAAAACTGTGACTTATAACCGTTTTTCACACTTGCGACCTTTACAGCATCTCCATGCTCACATGCTTGGCAGCTGTTTCATATTTATGACAGTTGCTGTGTCCCGGGGTCATGTGATCCCCTTTTGTGACCTTCTGGCAAGCAAAGTCAGTGGGGAAGCCACATTCACTTAACAACAGAGTTACTAACTTAACAATTGCAGTGATTCACTTAACAGCTGTGGCAAGAAAGGTGGTAAAATGGAGCAAAATTCACATAACGAAAAATTCACTTAGTAACAGAAATTTTGGGCTCAGTTGTGGTTGTAAGTCGAGGATTACCTCTACAATGCTTCCCAAAAAAAGGGTCAATGTGCATACATCAAGAAGGTCCAGCACAAGTCTGTTGGGTGTTGTGTTGTTTTCACTGGCAGCCTATGAATATTAAGCTGCAGAGGCTGTGAAAGTCCATCAGAGGACGCCCAAGCTCTCCGCTTCTACTCTTCTAAATGAGGAAATTCACTCTGGATTTTCCAGCTGGCACAATTAGCAGAAATATCCTGTAGGACAGGGGTCTCCAACTTTGGGAATCTAAGACTTCAAGTGGACTTCCACTGTAGCAGATATTCAGTATATTAAATAATTTTATATTAAACCAAGAGGACGGAGGCATCCCTTAAGTCCTGGGAAGACGGAGGGGACTAAGAACAGACTCAGAATGATTCTTCCCCGAGGAATCCTCACTTGGAGAACGAGTGGAGGAGTCTGTCTCAAAGCTGGGTGGCCTCCTGGGGAAGAAGAACATTGTTAAAAGAATGAGAACACTTGTGAGAGAATGTGAAAGTGGCAGAGGGTGAAATTCATTCATTCAATCAATCAATCAATCAATCAATCAATCAATCAATCAATCAAAATAGAGCTTGGAGGTCTTCTAATCCAACCCCCTGCTCAAGCAGGAGACCCTATGGCATTTCAGATAAGTGGCTGTCCAGTCTCTTCTTAAAAACCTCCAGTGATGGAGCACCTACAACTTCTTGTGGCAAGCTGTTCCACTGGTTAATTGTTAGGAAGTTTCTCCTTAATTCTCTCCTTGGTTAGTTTCTATCCATTGTTTCTTGTCCTGCCTTCTGGTGCTTTGGAAAATAGGTTGACCCTCTCTTCTTTGTCCGTCACAAACAGGAGGGGGTCAGGTCAACCTATTCTCCAAAGCCTTCAGATACTGGAATCCTGCCATCACGTCCCTCCCCCGAGTCCTTCTTTTCCCTTGAGTGGCCAAGCCCCAATCCTGCAATCGTTCTTCATATGTTTTAGCCTTCAGCCCTTTAATCGTCTTAGTTGCTCTTCTCTGCACAGAATTCACCTGAGTGAGTCTATTTCTCCCTTTTTCCTCCAGTTATCTCTGCTTATTCTTCTCTGCAAAACAAATGGAGATCTGCCCATTTTATTGCCTCATCCTTTCATTGTTGGGTGGGTCAGAGACAGAGCAAGGTCGGTCGTAATGGTCATAAAGCTGGTCACCCATGTGACCAAATCAATTGTATGACCTTTTTTTGCAACGGTTGTTAAGGGAACACCACCTACGTTGTAGGTTGAACATTGGAACTGTAAAATGAATGCTACTGTCTACGGGACCGCCTGCTACCACCAATAGCCTCCCACCGGCCAGTACGCTCCCATAGAGAGGGGCTCCTCCGGGTGCCGTCAGCCAAACAATGTCGACTGGCGGCCCCCAGGGGGAGAGCCTTCTCTGTGGGGGCACCTACGATCTGGAACGAGCTCCCCCCAGAGATATGGAGGATCCCGGATCTGCACACCTTCCGTCGCGCGCTTAAAACATTTTTATTTCATCAAGCTGGCCTGGCCTAAATCATTTCCTCTTTTAAATTTAAATTTTAAACATAAATTTTAATCTGTTTAATTATGGGGTATTTTAAAATTCAGCCTAAATTATTTAATTTGTTTTAATTATTTTAGATTTTGTATTTCCTGTGTTTTATCTTCTGGCTGTTCACCGCCCTGAGTCCTTCGGGAGAAGGGCGGTATAGAAATTTAATAAAATAAAATAAAATAAATAAAATAAAATAAAAGCGAACAGTGTTCGGTAGGGGCCAAAAATGGAAACAAATGCCAAAATGTTGTAAAAGGAGGTCATATGACTGCAGGACACTGCAGGACACTGCAGGACACAGCCCTTAATGCACGCTGGTTGCTGAACGCCTGACAAACGGTCACATGACTCGGTCACATGACTCGGGGGCGGCAAGCATCATAACTTCAGAACCAGGTCCTAGGGAGATGCATTGTAACTTTGAATGGTCACTAAAGAACAGGTCATAAGTCAACTCACTACGTGTATACAATAGACTCCTGTCTGAAAGAGAAATAATGGATCAAATACCTTAAAAGAGGGGTCTCCAACCTTGGTAACTTTAAGACTTGTGGACTTCAACTCCCAGAATTCCCCAGCCAGCACAGTTAGAATTCCCCATAGCTGGCTGAGGAATTCTGGGAGTTTAACTCCACAAGTCTTAAAGTTGCCAAGGTTGGAGACCCCTGCCTTAAAGGATAGGTAGTCCTCAACCTATGACCACAACTGAGCCCAGAATTTATGTTGCTAAGGGAGACATTTGTTAAGTGAGTTTTGCCCCATTGTACGACCTTTTTTGCCACAGTTGCTAAGTGAATCACTGCAGTTGATAAGTTACTTGTTTAAGTGAATCTGGCTTCCCCCATTGACTTTGCTTATCAGAAGGTCGCAAAAGGGATCACGTGACCCCGGAACATTGCAACCGTCATAAATATGAACAGTTGTCAAGCATCTGAATGTAAATCCATGAATGACCATGGGGATACTGCAACCGTCATAAGTGTGAAAAATGGTCATGGGTCACTTTTTCAGTGCCGTTTTAACTTCAAATGGTCACTAAATGAGCTACCTGTGTTGTCTTCTAGACTTTGTGCCAGGAATCCAACTTCTAGAATTCCTGGTCAGTCCTGCCCTACAATCACCCTGCATGAAATACCACAAGCTGCAGTGCCAACATACCTGGAGAACCACAGGCAGAAGAAAACTGCTACAGGTAACAGTAATTAAAAGCCTGCTTGAATTCACCCATCTGGAAGACTTCCTCCGTTTCACTAAGCAATCCTTTCTGCTTGTTTTGTAAAAGAAGAGATAACTTTGAACTGATGGTGAGTTGACATTCTGAAGATGAATTTCCTAAGACGAAAACTTTCTGTATGTTTTCATTACAAGCCCTTCATAAGGAACACCTCGTAAATTCATTTTCCTCCTCCTAGCAGTACTTTTCAAAACCGCAAAGCAATTATGTTTGTCTCTGCCCTCCAGATGTTATCAAAGTTAAGAATAAAGGCATTTAGCACAGACCCTTTGAAGGCTTTAATGATAGGGTTTCTACCAGATGTTTAGCAGCAAAGATTATTTCTTCCCTCAATTATACACAGGAAATAGCAGGTCTCTAGCCATAAAAATGTAGCTATAAACGGCAATATCTTTGTGTTGAAGAAACCTTGGATTAGATATTGTGTTGCTGTTCTAGTTGACAGATTTATCCTCCCTCCTGGAGAGGAAATTATTTATTCAATTAAAAAACAAACAAACACAAGTAAGTACTTGGTTAAAGTTATTTCAAAATAAAAATGAATGCGCTGTAGTTTTTTTAAAATGCAGTTGTTACTGTGATGTGGCAACACCCACAGTCAATAAAATATTTCCTATCTTCCCTTCTGACAGATTCCTTAAACTCTGAAATTCAGAATAGTGTTCCTGAGGATGCTCTCCAACTTTTATCTCAGAATCTGATACAGGTACTCTTCGACTTACAACAGTTCATTTAGTGACTATTCAAAGCACTGAAAAAAGTTACTTTTGACCAGTTTTCACATTTATGTGAAATGTTTTCACACATTTGCAGCATCCCCATGGTCATGTGACCAAAATGCAAGTGGTTCATATTTATGACAGTTGGTGTGTCCCAAGGTCATGTGATCCCTTTTGCGACCTTCTCACAAGCAAAGTCGATGGGGAAGCAGATTCACTTAACAACGGGGTTACTAACTTATTAACTGCAGTGATTAACTTACCAACAAAAGAAAAGTCATAAAATGGGGTAAAACTCACTTTACAAATGTCTTCCTTAGCAACAGAAATTTGGGGCACAGTTATGGTCGTAAGTCAAAGACTACCTGTATTTAGGAGGTTTAATAATGCTTGCCAAACACCTTTAGAAAGTTATAATGTGTATATCGTTGCTACTTAGCTTTTATTACACAAGAGGCTTCTACTTCATAGATTGGCATGGAGAAGGATGATTATTTAAATTTACCATACATCAAGATTACACAACCTGAGGCTCCAGAGTGGGATGTGGCCTCTGAGCATTGATTGCAATTCCCAGAAAAATATGCTATTAAATTATAATTGGATCTGACAGAAGGAAATAATTATCACATAAACGAAGCATATTATGTTGAATTATTACTTAGTTGGGTCGTAGTTTATTCACTTCTTGTCTCCTTTGTTTTAAACCAATACAGGTAGTCTTTGACTTATGACCATCTTATGACAAGAGCCTGGTGGTGCAGTGGACTAAACTACTGTTAAAGTAGTATTTAGCTGCCAGCTGCCTGCAATTATTGTGAGTTCAAATCTCACCAGGCTCAAGGTTGACTCAGCCTTCCATCCTTCCGAGGTAGGTAAAATGAGGACCCGGATTGTGGGGGCAATAAGCTGACTTTGTATAAAATAGAACACCGCTCGGGGCGGGGGGGGGGGGCGGGCAAAAGCCCTACTAAGCAGGTATATACAAAAGTATGAAGGCTATTGCTTAAAAGCATTGTAAGCTGCCCTGAGTCTCCGGAGAAGGGTGGCATATAAATCAAACTAATAAATAAATAAATAAATCTTAATTTTGACCATGGGGATGCCGCAAAGATCGTAAGTGTGAAATACGGTCATGTCATTTTCAGTGCTGTTGTAACTTTGAAGTGTCACTAAACAAACTGTTGTAAATTGAGGATTACCTGTAGTGCATTATTGCTTTAAAATGTACTATGTAAGCACAAATCACAGAGGCCCAAATAGCAATACATGAATATAATATAGTCATAATTTCTATTCTGTTTTAGGAGATGTTTTCCCCTTGACACCACATTTTTTTTAAAAAATTTGATTTATATGCCGCCCTTCTCCAGAGACTCAGGGCGGCTTACAATGCGTCAAGCAATAGCCTTCATACTTTTGTATATTTATACAAAGTCATCTTACTGCCCCCACAAACTGGGTCCTCAATTTACCTACCTTAGAAAGGATGGAAGGCTGAGTCAACCTTGAGCCTGGTGGGATTTGAACTTACAGTAATTGCAGACAGCTGGTGTTAATCACAATGCTATCAGTCTGCTGAGCCACCAGGCCCTTTTACCTGACTGTGGCTAGCCTTGCCACAGTTTCATAGATAACCCTGAATGAGCAACTCACTTCAATGACAGCTAGAAAGGAGTTTTGGTCTCGATGTCCACTATACTTCACTTCCCCTGTGAGACCAAGTCTCAGCTTTGAAGATGGGTCCTCCTCTTTTACCTGAGGGCAGAACTTCTCCCAGAGAAGAAGGTGGAATTATTCTCCAAAGTACCTGAGGGCAGGACAAGAAGTAATGGATGGAAGCTTATCAGAGGGAGATCCATCCTGGAACTAAGGCAAACTTTCCTGACTGTGAGAACAATTAATTGTTAATTGGTTAATTGGAATAGTTTGCCTCTAGAAGTTGTAGTTCTCCATCACTGGAAATTTTAAAGATGAGATTGGACAGCCACTTGTCTGGAATGGCAGAGGCCTCCTGCTTGAGCAGGGGGTTGGACTATAGGACCTCCAAGGTCCCTTCGAACCCTGTTATTCCATATTCTATGTTCTACTTTGCATCCTGACATTAACCCTGCAGCACTGGAACAGGAATTATGGTTTCTTGGGTCTCGTGGAGATATTATTCTTAGAAGAGATATTTTCCAATTTAGGAAAATATAAATACCAGCATGAAGATAATGTATATAGCATTTTCATCTTTGATGATGGGATCATAGCTACCTATCAGAAGAAAGCCCAATTTATTTTTAAGTTATTATTTGACCAAAAGGTTATTAATTAATTCGATTAGTTGGGTTGTTGATAATCAAATACTCCTGGGGAGTAGTTTGGGAGGGCAGATTCAGTTCAGCCCTTCCCAAGATAATTTATTACAAAAGATTTACTTACGCAATTTAATATTTAATTTATTACGCAATTGTAATTATTATCTCTGTGGTAGAAAATAAAAATGTGCGGCCATCAGGAAGCCCACTGAACTCTTCCCTTCTTATTCAAATGAATAAACATCATTTTCTTTGACACAAAATTGTTTGTAAGAAGAAATACAGTACCTCTCACAATCCTCTGTGCCCCATCTCAATAAGATAGAATGATTTGCACACCTGTTCATGCCGTGAAAGTGTTTGCTCCTTTCCAACTGGCAAGATAAAACGCAACAGGCTACCTATGTTAGTCCAGAGAACACAATTCTTTATTTGAATACCTGATAGAGTAAGTACAAACTGAAAGTGTCTCAAAATAGTTTGCTGACACACCTGAATGACTCAGAATAAGGTGTGGCAAAAAGCAGGAACTTTAAAATGTTTGAGCAAATAGTCTGAGAAACGGATTTATATTTTATAGGAATTGCTCATAAAATCCATCTGGATTCAGCGCTTTTAAAGATTCCATTCTGTTATAGCTCACGCACACTTATTTCACATAAATATTTATCCAGTCCATGCGATACTTCTCTCTTCAGATCTATGTTGGCTACAAACACCGAAGTAAAAATCCGTTAATGCTATCTCCCAGTTTCCAAGTCATTAATAGTGCTACAGGTCATCCTCGACTTACAACCACAATTTTGCCCAACATTTCTGTTGCTAAGTGAGACATTTGTAAGTGAATTTTGCTCCATTTTACAACATTACTTGTTACAGTTGTTATCACTGTAGTTATTAAGTTAGTTAAGATGGTTAGTTAAGTGAATCCCTCTTCCCCATTGACTTTTCTTGCCAGGAGATCACAAAAGGGGACCAAATGACGGCGGGACAAAGCAACCATCATAAATATGAGTCAGTTGCCAAGAGTCTGAATTTTGATTACATACCATGTGGATGCTGCAATGGTAAGTGTGAAAAATGGTCATAAGTCACTTTTTTCAGTGTCGTCCTAACTTTGAATGGTCACTGTTGTAAGTCGAGGACCACCTGTTCTTAAGGGCGGACCTGCTGCCATTTGCAGAAGTGGCTTACAACAACACTGTGCACAGCAGCACCGAATTAACCCCTTTCCAGGTCACCAGGGGCATGGACTTTGTCCCCATGCCTGAACTGCCCAGAGAACCCCCCCTCCTCCATGACCCTGTCTGAGTGGATGGAATTGCTGAGGAAGGGCCGGGGAACACTATAAAAGTGCTAGCGGAAGCCGCTGAGGCATATAAAAAACAAGTGGATAAACACCGATCTCTTCAACCTCCCTTCCGTGTGGGAGATCGGGTTTATCCATCAAATCCAAATTGGCCATACAATTCATTTTAAGGATTACCTAGGAGCAGTAGTGGGATTCAAATAATTTAACAACCGGTTCTCTGCTCTAATGACCAGGTGGGTAAGTGGCTCAGTGGTTGTGTGGGCGTGGCCAACTCAACATCACTCACGCTGATGGGCGCTTCGCCTTACCTGTTACAATGTAATAAGGGTTAACCAGAGAGGCAGTTTCTGTAAGCAAGGCAATAAAGGTTAGGCTAGAAACAACAGCAGAATGTTTCCTTCCTACCTTCCTTACAGGATTAGCCCTGTAAAGTGAAAAAAAAAAACAAAATAAGATTTCTTCCCACAACCGGCCCTCTGAACTGCTTAGAAAGGTAACAACCGGTTCTCCCGAATAGGTGCGAACTGGCTGAATCCCACCACTGCCTAAGAGTGACCTAATACCTAAAAAGGGAGTAGACAGAAAACATATAAGCATATAGCTGTCCTGATATCCATTTTCCCTGCCAGCTCTAGTTAAAATCAATGCAGGATATTCGATAACGGCGTACATGTGACACACTTGCATACGTGCACATATCTATGTGCCGTGCTCCATTTGTCATTGCGTTCCATCAGTCGCTGGCAGGGGAGGACTCTGCTATTGTGAGCACTGAAGTGCTGTTAACGAGTGGAAATCTGGTGCAAAGGTAAGGAGCGAAGCCTGGACTTTGGACTCTCCTTTTGCATAGGCAATGATGCAAAATAGACGTTTTGTTCCCAAGAAAGGCTTGGGGGGAGGAGAGAGTTGGCCTAAAGAATATCTCTTCTGCGGCCAGTTATTGACAGTAGGGAGGAGGGGATGATGATGATGATGATCATTTACTCCTATATACTCAGATGTTACTTTAACAACTCTTACCAGTCCCAGACTGTGAATCAAACTGAACATTAAATCTATCATCATCATCATCATCATCATCACCTTGGGTGCAATCCCAAAACAACTGGAGCACCACTTGAACACCATAGGCATTGACAAATTTGCCATCAGTCAATTGCAGAAGGCGGCTTTACTTGGAACAGCTTCCATCCTGCGACGATATCTGTAAAAACCATCAAACATCCAGATCTGCCTATCCCAGGTCCTTGGTAAGGACTCGATAGGTAGACAAAAATGCCAAACCCAGTCTGAACATCTGGCTGAGTGTGCGATGGCTAATAATAACAATAACGACAATCACAACAACAATAATAATAATTTATTAAATTTATATGCTGCTGGACTTTCAGCAAATCTGGGTGGTTTATAATTGATAACAATTAGAAACAATTCTGAAAATAATTCAGAACAAACCACCACCACCCAAAAAACCCTCCAAACAACAGCACAAGGCAATCCTAGGCTTCATCAACAGAGGGATAGCATCAAGATCACGTGAGTACCAATTGATAAGGCTTTGGTAAGACCACCCTTGGAATACTGCATCCAATTTTGGTCCCCACAACACAAAAAAGATGTTGGGATTCTAGAAAGAGTGCAGAGAAGAGCGACAAAGATGATTAGGGGTAAAACCTGGTTACAGGAACTGGGTATATCTAGTTTAATGAAAAGAAGAACTAAGGCTGACATGATAGCCATCTTCCAATATTTGAGGGGTTGCCACAAAGAAGAGGGGGTTGACCTGTTCTCCAAAGAACCTGAAGGCAGGACAAGAAGCAATGGATGGAAACTAATCAAGAAGAGAAGCCATATGGAATTGAGGAGAAACTTCCTAACAGTGAGGACAATTAACCAGTGGAACTGCTTGCCTCCAGAAGCTGTGGATGCTCCAACACTGGAGGTTCTTCAGAAGAGATAATTTGTCTGGAATGGTAGAGGGCCTTGGACTAGAGGACCGCCAAGGTTCCTTTCATCTCTGTCATTTGTTCAAATGGCACAGAAAACAAACCTGAAGTGGAACAAAAATGAAGAAAGGGTCTCAGTCATCCTCACCAAAGGTTCGGTTGTCAGTTCCACAATTGTAATAAAGGGCCAGCAGAGATGGTTTCCTTGTGGTCTCAAGTGGTCCTTCTGGAGAGGAGGGGAAAGGGTCTTTTCAGTACCAAGGGAACTGGGACTGTTTTTCTCCACCTACCACTCTTTTACTCCCAGGGGATGTGAAGAGAAGAGGGAGCAAAGCAGTCCCTTTATCGCTTTCCTTTGATTTCTGTTGGAGAACTGATTGCAGAAGATCTCTCTTTCAAACATGGATTGGCAATAAAAGTAGAGGTGAGTTTTTAGCCCAGTGGATGAGACCCAACTATTTCGGCCAGAAAGTGGAAGACCTCCAAATCTATGGCTAAGGATTGGGACAAGTATTTGGGAATGGGTCTACAGTAACATCAGGAGCAGGGGCGGGTTCCAAATCCTGTCACTACTGGTTCGCTCGTGTGCATGTGCTCGTGTGTCACTTCTGTGTCCGGGCGGAGCTTCCCACCACCGCTGCTACTGAGGTAAATAGCAAATAAAGAATAATGTAGATAAAAGAAATAATGTGAATAAAATAGGAATCATACAGAGTCAGATATATGGGCTCTGGGGGACCCTCTCTATTCACATTATTATAAGGGGAAGACGTGCTTGGATACATGAACTCTGAGAGACCCTATCTATTCACATTATTATAAGAGAGGAAAGTGCTTGTTGGAAATTACATTAACAAATAGTTAAACCCCTTTAAGTGGTAATATATCTTCTGAGACCTAGATGTCACGGAAAGGACTGCCATATGGAAAAACATCTGAGTGACCTCACTGTGAATGACACAAAGACCTATATGTTACAAAGAGTTACTTAATCCAATGAATTTACCCAAGGACAGTAGTAACTCTCCCATTAGCAACTCTGAGCACTTAAGAAAAGTTGTGTGGCTAAGATAATTTTGTAAACTAAGATTAATGCTTTAAGTAATTAGATGAACTTATTATCCAGTGTATGTAACCATAGAAGGAAAATTGGATGTATGATCTCATGATTAAAATGGAAAATGTATGATCTTACTGAATCCTTTGTCTTAGAAATGTATAAAAACCATTGTATCAGAGTTCTTTGGTTGTTCAAAGCTTCAGGTACAAATCTGGCTCTGAACCTTGCGCAATAAAGCTGTCTCTGACTGACCTGGGAATGTTTTTTAGTCCTTCCATTCCACTACACTACCGGTTCGCCCGATCCGGTGTGAACCGGTAGCAACCCATGACTGATCAGGAGCCAAAGGTGCAGGATGGATATCCAACTGGTTGTCATGGCTTATGCTGGCGGGGGGAAGCAAACAGGGAAAGCAAACAGCTGCCTTTACCAAGGGCCAGGGATGAGCATCAGACCATGCCATGCTCAACCAGAGGCCCTTCTGTGCAAGTAGAACCAATGGACAGTCCTGAAGAAGAGGAATCTGGAAAAATACGTAGAATCTGTTGATGGCTTCCATGCATTTTTCTAGAGAAGAGCTTCAGATGTTCTTCTGATATAACTAGTCTTATTTGTTGCATTCCTTATAATTGGTGACTCTGTCTTTTCTTCTACTCTTTCATGTCTGCATTTGTAGCCTTTTGTAGAATGACCCTTTCCTTTAAAGATAATTACAGGTAGCCCTTGACTTACAACCACAACTGGGACCAACAGTTCATTTAGTGACCGTTCAAAGTTACCACAGCACTGAAAAAAGTGACTTATGACTGTTTTTCAGAGTTATGACCTTTGCAGCATCCCCACGGTCATGTGATCAAAATCCAGACACTTAGCAACTCGTATGTATTTGTGACGGTTGCAGTGTCCTGGGGTCATGCGATCCCGTTTTGTGACCTTTTGACAAGCAAAGTCAATGGGGAAGCCAGATTCACGTAACAACTGTGTTATTAAATTAACAACTGTAATGATTCACTTAACAACTGTAGCAGAAAGATCATAAAATGTGGCAAATCTCACTTAACAAATGCCCCACTTAGCAATAGAATATTGGGCTCAATTCTGGTTGTAAGTCAAGGACAACCTGTATAGAAGAAGCTCTATTCTAAGTTGCGGAATATACAAGTTGTACAATATAGTTTAAGTTGAGAAGACTCTAAGAGTTCCTTTAATTTATTACTGGGGTGCCTCATATGGACCCCCCCTAGGTTGGAATGCTTTTGTGGAAAAATTCTGGAAATTCTTCTACTGCTAAAATATTACTATTAATTCCTGCCTATTCTATATCAGGGGTGTCAAACTTGATTTCATTCACAACACATCAGGGTTGTGTTTGACCTCAGGGGGCCAGAGTGGGCGTGGCCAGCTCAACATCACTTGTGTCGGGGGCGCCTGTGGGGGCCCAATCGCTTTGCCAGAGAAAACAGGCTCTCCTCCTGCAACCCTCTGCCAGGGTGCGGTCCTCCCGAGCACCGTTTTCGCTGGCAGAGGCATTGCGGGCCAGGTCTTCACTGTTTCCAGGGCGGCCCCGCAGGCCAGATGTAAGCCCCCGGGCGGGCCAGATCCGTTCCCCGGGCCTTGAGTTTGACACCCCTGTTCTATATGGCATAGCCATTTATTTTATAAATAATACTCAGGACAAATGTGATACCATGGAACAAGAATTAAGAGAAGGCAAATTTACTTTATAGACTTATAGGCATCCACTTATGACATTCTGATGATTAAATGGGCTCTTTTTCTGAATTTCCACAGTAATTCCCAGTGGGCCAAAAGTCAGCAAATATGGAAAGACATAAGGAATCCTAACTTCCAAGACTGACTACAGTTGTTCGTTGGAGAGTTGCTCGGCAGTGAGATGGGCGGCATTTAAATTTAATAAATAAATGCAACAGTATTTCAGCTAGAAAATGGGATCTGTGAGATGCAGAAGAGCGTGGAGCTCTCGTACAACAAGTGCTTTAGAAAAATATTTCAGGAAAGGAAAGAAAGAGAAGAGGGAAGGAAGAAATAGAAAAAAGGAAGGAAAAGGAAAGAAAGAGAGAAAGAAGAAATAGAAAAAAGGAAGGAAAAGGAAAAAAAGAGGGAAGGAAGAAATAGAAAAAAGGAAGGAAAAGGAAAGGAAGAGGGAAGGAAGAAAAGAAAAAAGGAAGGAAAAGGAAAGAAAGAGGGAAAGAAGAAATAGAAGAAAGGAAGGAAAAGGAAAGAAAGAGGGAAGGAAGAAATAGAAAAAAGGAAGGAAAAGGAAAGAAAGAGGGAAAGAAGAAATAGAAAAAAAGAAGGAAAAGGAAAGAAAGAGGACGGAAAGAAGAAATAGAAAAAAGGAAGGAAAAGGAAAGGAAGAGGGAAAGAAGAAATAGAAAAAAGGAAGGAAAAGGAAAGGAAGAGGGAAAGAAGAAATAGAAAAAAGAAAGGAAAAGGAAAGGAAGAGGGAAAGAAGAAATAGAAAAAAGGAAGGAAAAGGAAAGGAAGAGGGAAGGAAGAAATAGAAAAAAGGAAGGAAAAGGAAAGAAAGAGGGAAGGAAGAAATAGAAGAAAGGAAGGAAAAGGAAAGGAAGAGGGAAAGAAGAAATAGAAAAAAGGAAGGAAAAGGAAAGAAAGAGGGAAGGAAGAAATAGAAGAAAGGAAGGAAAAGGAAAGAAAGAGGGAAGGAAGAAATAGAAGAAAGGAAGGAAAAGGAAAGGAAGAGGGAAAGAAGAAATAGAAAAAAGGAAGGAAAAGGAAAGAAAGAGGGAAGGAAGAAATAGAAAAAAGGAAGGAAAAGGAAAGAAAGAGGGAAAGAAGAAATAGAAAAAAGGAAGGAAAAGGAAAGAAAGAGGGAAGGAAGAAATAGAAGAAAGGAAGGAAAAGGAAAGGAAGAGGGAAAGAAGAAATAGAAAAAAGGAAGGAAAAGGAAAGAAAGAGGGAAGGAAGAAATAGAAGAAAGGAAGGAAAAGGAAAGAAAGAGGGAAAGAAGAAATAGAAAAAAGGAAGGAAAAGGAAAGAAAGAGGGAAGGAAGAAATAGAAGAAAGGAAGGAAAAGGAAAGAAAGAGGGAAAGAAGAAATAGAAAAAAGGAAGGAAAAGGAAAGAAAGAGGGAAGGAAGAAATAGAAGAAAGGAAGGAAAAGGAAAGAAAGAGGGAAGGAAGAAATAGAAAAAAGGAAGGAAAAGGAAAGAAAGAGGGAAGGAAGAAATAGAAGAAAGGAAGGAAAAGGAAAGAAAGAGGGAAAGAAGAAATAGAAAAAAGGAAGGAAAAGGAAAGAAAGAGGGAAAGAAGAAATAGAAAAAAGGAAGGAAAAGGAAAGAAAGAGGGAAGGAAGAAATAGAAAAAAGAAAGGAAAAGGAAAGAAAGAGGGAAGGAAGAAATAGAAAAAAGGAAGGAAAGAAAGAGAAGGAAGGAAAGAAAGAAAAGAAGGAAAGAGAAGGAAGGGATGGAGGGGGCGGAGTCAGGAGGAGGACCCACCCAATCCCTGGCCCCGCCCACCAGGGCCACTTCAGGCGCGGCGCAGCAGCCCCTCCCCCTCCGCCCTTTCTCCGCCCTCTGCTGGTTTCGACGCGCTCGCGGCTCGGCTCCTTTTCCCGCTGTCCGGAAACTCGCTGGCACCAGCGGCGGCGGCGGTGGCCACGTTGCCCGGGCCGGAGCGAGCGGGGCTTGCCTGGGTCGGCTGGCCGGGCGAACAGGCGGGCGGCGGGGCGACGAGGAGAAGGAAGGGCAGCAGCCCCGCCGCGCGCCCTGAGGCGGCGCCCCTCCCCCGCCAGGTGAGGAGGCTTCCCTTCAGGTAGCTCGATGCCGGGGGAGGGGGAGAGGGGGCAGCGCGTGCGCATGCGCGGGGCAGGGAGACCGGCCGCCGGCCACGCCCCTTCCCAGCAGGTGGCGCCCCCCCCCCCGTTTCCTCCCCCCCCTTGCGTCTTTTTTGTATTGTCCATGGCTGGATTGATTTCTCCGCAACTTCTTAATTTTCTTTTCATTTAATTCAGTGTTTCTCAACCTTGGTAGCTTGAAGATGGGTGGACTTCAACTCCCAGAATCCCCCAGCCAGCAGTGCTGGCTGGGGGATTCTGGGAGTTGAAGTCCACCCATCTTCAAGCTACCAAGGTTGAGAAACACTGATTTAATTGATCTTTCGCTTTCAAATAAGGAATGAATCCTGGGGGGAGGAAAGTTTAGATAGAGCCCCCCCCACTTCCCCAGGAGACACACTGCTTTCCCCAACTTTGCCTCCTTGTCCCCCCCCCCCCAAATCTTGGCTTCCAAGTCCCATCATCCCCCGTTGGCCAGGTGGGCGCCTCCTGCCAGCATCAGGTTGGACTGCCTATAACTAAGCAGGATTGCAGTTTGCATATTTCACTTTATAACTACTTTGGGTGCTTCAGGTGTGCCTCAGTTTTTTTCTTCAGCAAATGGTGCTTTTCCCCCAGGATTAAAAGGATTTCCATAAGCCACCAAAGTGCCTACCTTCCCTGTCCCTTTTTACTCCTTTTCTTTTCATGTATTCAAATCATGTTTATACTTTTATCTGTTCTCTTATATATGCTTGACAAATAAATGAAATGAAATGATTCCCCCCCTCTTTTTTTTTTAAACTTTCCAGACTCACTTTGTGGTCCCTTAGTATTAATGAGGATCCTGTGGGTTTCTAAGTCCTGATAAAGCTGCTGGTTAAGCCTGCTGAGAATTTAGGGGTATCCTCACTGGTGATGGAGAGATTTATTAATCTCGTAGTGAGTTTCTGTGGTTGAGAATGGATGGAATCTGCATCTTTTTTGTCCAGCTCTACTGTGATAATGTAATTAGGAAAGAAGGATACCTCAAATCCTGGCTTGATGCGGGTGCTATTGTTTACCTTACAAGGAGTCTTGTTCAAGAAATTTGGACCAACTGCTGATAATTGGGGGCCGGTTACTACAGGTAGCCCTCATTTAGCAACCACAATTGGGACTGGCAACTCAGCTGTTAAGTGAAGTGGTTGCTGAGTGAAAAGTAACCATGTTTATGAGCTTCCTTCAACTTTGCTTTACAAACTTGCAAAGATTGTTAGTGTGAGGCTTGGTCACAAAGTTCCTTTTTCATCACTGTTATAACTGCAAACAGTCGCTTATACAAGATAGTCATTAAATAAGGACAACCTGTAATTTTTAGCCTTGGTACTTACAGGGTTGCTGGGAGGGGAACATTTTCTTTGCCTTGTGGGTAAAGCAAGTGGCTACACACATATATATTCTGTCCAAACTATACCTCTGTTGGATAAAAACGGGTTACATTTATTACAGCTCTGCACTGTGCAGACATTAAATAGTTTAATTTCTCAAAGCAGTCTTTTGAGCTATGCATAAACTACAGAAAGAGTGGAGATTAAAGATTCAAACTTTTAAAAAAACTTTTTTGCCTATATAATCAGCATGATTAAAGATTCTTGTAGTATTTTTTTTGTATCTACAATAGCAAGAGCCATTGTGACTCGGTGCATCCCTGCAGGGAGTAATAGCAAACCACATTCTTAAAGCTACATATATCACCCATTCGGGACCCAGTATTAACTGTTTCCCTCCCTAACGGGAGAAACCATATGGGGTTTGGGCCCTGGTACACCTTTCGCCATTTCTGTTTGTGCATTCTTGACCCATGGCTACCCCAAGGGCAGTAACAGCTGCTGTGTAATTGAAGTTCTAGTAAATGTATTTAGGGGCATAATTCAGGATTGCTTTTAATTTGAACTGCCACATGTTCCTATTATATCAAATAGGAATGCTTTTAAGAAATAATATCTGGCTCTAGAAATGCAGTAATTTATTCCTGAGCCGAACATATTAAGAGGCTTTACCTGATATAATTGTCCACCTTGTTTTTCTTTTCCCCTCCTTTTTCTGATACGTCTGTAAAACCATGGAAAGGCTGTATTTGGAATAACACTGTGATTCACAGTTGCTCTTTTCGTTGGTTTAAATGTGGACTCTGCCCTTTTTGATTAGATAACCACTTGTTTGTCTTCGGTTTGAAAGAGTGTTAACTGAATTTGCTTAGCTTTAAGGAGAGCTTTGAGATGAAGGGATAATTTGCTGCTTTGGGAGTATCGCTCACTTTTGAATGTTAAATGTTTCACCAGACCTCTGGGTAAAACATTCAAAACATTCTGAAATAGCATCTTTCATTTTGCAAACACTCCGGTAAGAAAGGTGCATAATTACATAGGAATGAAACAGGCATGAAAAATGTACAGGCCAGGAAGAAGTACTGGTATTTCTGATAATGTTTTACTTGGGTGAGGCTAATAAAATGCATCCAAATAAACATTTTATACATGGCGAAGTATGTAGCAATTTTAATACAAAGTTCCATCTGGCCTATTTTTTGGTGGGATAAAATAGGGCATTTCTTATGTTTGAGTATGTAGTGGGGGAGAAAAAAATCTGCATTCGTAATTTATAATCCAGATTTTAGAAACATGGATAGAACAAGGGTACAATTTCAACATCTGGTGATAAAAAAAACAACTGTGATATTCCCATAAAATGTTCTTTTTAAAATTCAGATAAAGATGTTTTTGCTGCTTTAAAGAGCTCACCTTTTTAAATCCCAGGTGTTACACAGGAAATTCCTGGGTAAAGTTTGCCTTTTCATTTAGAGGCAACATAGTAGTTATAGTTCTTTACAGAAGAGAATTTAGGTGGAGCCTTAGATGGTGTGCTGATATATTATATAAAAACATATATTAGAGACTGGAAAATACAAATGACTACTTAATTTTTGTATAATAATTTTGGAGGGGTATCTTTGGTAACAAAGACAGCTTCATACCATCAATAATGTTATAATTTAAATAGCAACCACACTTAAACTTATATACCGCTTCATAGTGCTTTTATAGCCCTCTCTAAGCAGTTTACAGAGTCAGCATATTGCCCCCAACAATCTGGGTCCTCATTTTACCCACCTCAGAAGGCTGAGTCAACATTGAGCCGGTGAGATTTGAACTGCCAACTGCAGTGAAGTACCCTGCAGTGCCGCACTCTAACCACAGCGCCACCTCGGCTCTAAATATTAATCAACCAAAGACCATAGGGCCGTGATGGCGAACCTATGGCACGCATGGGCAAGCAAGCTGTTGCTCCAGTTCAGCTCCGCTGCCATGCTTCCTGCCAGCCAGCTGGTTATTGGGTCTCTGCCGCTCATGCACAGGTATGGGGCACATGTGGGGCGTGCGTACATGTGCGGGTTTCGGGCACATGCATGGGGGGGCGGGGTGCATGCCGGGGCCACACACGCATTGCATTTTGGGGGTTCAGTCACACACGGCGCATTCACACACACTTTGGGCACTCAGTCCGGAAAAGGTTAGCCATCACTGCCATAGGGTCATTTTAAGGAGCATGATGCTGCTGGCTTGTTTTTCCACATTTATGCTCTTTTCATTCCCTAAGCCAGTGATGACGAACCGTTTAGACACCAAGTGCCCAAACTGCACTCACATGTCCAAACTGAAATGTGTGTGCGCATGTGCACATGTGCAGACATGCGCACAGACATGCACAAATGTGCACATGTGTGGATATGCGTGCATGCACAGCAGACACCTGAAGACCAGCTGGCAGGCGGGAGGTGGGGCATCTCCACACGGGCAACATGCGCAGGCATGGACATGCGTGAACATGTCTATGCATGGACATGCGTGCATATGCAGCAGAGTCCTGATGACCAGCTTGCCAGCGGGCGGGGGGGCTTCCCAACACCAGCAACGTGCGCATGTGTGGACATGCCTGCACGCATGCATGGACATGTGCAAACATGTGCATGCATGGACATACGCACATGCGCAGCAGAGACCCAAAGACCAGCTGGCTGGTGGGAGGCAGGGCATCCCAACATTGTCAGCGCAGCAAGAGGTAAGATCTTTTTCTTTTGTGAGCTTCTGTTTTGTCGTTTGCCGGGAAACAGAAGCTCACAAAAGAAATGCCATGGAGATCTGATCTGGGGCGATGGCACGCATGCCAGCAGAGAGGGCTCTGCGTCAGTGGTGAAATTGAAAAAATTTCCCTACCGGTTCTGTGGGCATGGCTTGGTGGGCGTGGCTTGGTGGTCACCTGACCGAGTGGGCATGGCCAACTTGATGTCACTCACCTTACTCACTGTTAGAGCCAGGAAATGTCATGGATTGAGTAACATGTGGTGAAACTCACTTAACAACACGCTTGCTTAGCAACCAAAATTTTGGGTGCAATTGGCATAAGTCAAGGACTATCTCTGCCTTCCTCTGCATAGCAGCCTTGTCCTAGTAAACTCCTCCTTTCTTGCAATTTTCCTCTCTGTTAGAGGCACCAAAATAATCCAAACGATGTAAGGTTTCCTGCTGCAGTAGGGGGTTGGACTATAGATGACCTCCGAGATCCCTTCCAGCCCTAAATTGCGACTTCTGAAGCCACGTCTTGTGCCAGGGTTTGTGGTGCTTCCTTCCTCATCTTTTTTCTCTCTCTCTCTCCCTTCCTTCCTCCCTCCCCTCTCTTTCTTTCTTTCTTTCTTTCTTTCTTTCTTTCTTTCTTTCTTTCTTTCTTTCTTTCTTTCTTTCTTTCTTTCTTTCTTTCTTTCTTTCTTGTCTCTCTCTCCCTTCCTCCTTTTTCTTTTTCTTTCTCTCTTTCTCTTTCTTTCTCTTTCTTGTCTCTCTTTTCTCTCTCTATCTCTCTCCCTCCCTTCCTTCCTTCCTCTTTCTTTCTTTCTCTTTCTCTCTTTCTTTCAGTGGCAGAAGAAGGAAGAAAGTGCACTGGAGGGTGGGTGGCCTGGCCTGGCAAGTTCCCCGTCATGGGTTGGATGCGGGCAGCGGGACCCGAGGCGGAGGGGAAGGCAAGCAGATGGCAGTCACCCAAAGGCCCCGTGGAAGCCTCGCCATGTCCCCCCAAGGTGGCTCCTTGGCTGAGCGCAGCAGATCTCCCTCCTCGCCGCCAGTGTCAGCCTTACCTTTTAAATCCTCCACCGGCATATTCAGCATGCCCATCATCCCAACTGAGCCAGCATGTTGGTAAGGCTGACAACGGCCGGCCCTTGGTGGAGACGCAGCCAGTGCACTGCGGCTGAGGGGGCGGCAGTGCTCCGGAAGGGCAGACGGACGTCCTGGTGCTGCACATTCTGAAGCACATTCTGCCCTTCTGAAGCCCCCAATGCTTTGAGTTTCCCTTTGCCATCTGGCTTGACTGCCCAAGTGAACCTCGGAGCCTTCTCTTGCCCCGGTCTCTATCCTGGAGGGCTGCGCATTGCCCCCCGCCAATCCTTCGTACAAACTGCCCACCCCAATTCTGCAAAGGCAGAGTCCCCCACTTGCAGGGCAATCGAAAGAGGGTAGGGGGATGCCTCAGAAAGGGCTACCTTCCATCCGAGCTCACGTGCCTTCTGTGCCGACTCTGTGGGGCTTGGGGTCCGAAGTAGCCCACTGGCTTCCCATCCAGCCACCTGCTTGCTCTCTACAGATCGGCTCCTGGAGTCCGGCGCTCTGGAGGAAGGAGGCTTGGCCGTGGCACCACTTCCCACCAGTGAAGAAGTGGAGCGAGAGGTGTGGAAGTCGCCGATGGCCAGCTGGGCAGCAGCTCCCTATGTGGGGAGAGGGCCAGGCCCAGCTGTGCCATCATGGAGCCCGCAGTGCTTTCCCTTTCGCCTGGGCGGCAGCGCTTACCTGGGCAGGCCAGTGCGGATAGCCGTTCATCTTGGCAAAGACCAGGTCGCCACACTTGTAGTTGTGCGGCCGGCCGGAGCGGGACATGGTGCAGGCAGAGAGGCTGATGCAGCCCCCACCAAGGCTACCTTGGCCGAGCAATCTCTGTGTCTCCCCAGCAACAGTCACGCTGGGGCCGCCTTGCCCCCTGCCTCTGTGTGCTGCGCTTGGAAGGGGCCGCTGCTCTCGCCGCCCTCCTTCCCCCCTGGCTGCAGATGTCCACCTGCCCTCCTGAAGCACCACCGCCGCCGTTCGCTTTTGTTTCGCAGTGGGAGAGGAAAGAAAGCGAATGGCACCACCACAGCTGTGCTCCAGTGCTGCACATGTGGTGCGCATTTCCAACAGCCCTGGGACATCCGCCTACCCTCCTGGAGCACCGCCGCCGCCACCCCTCTCAGCCCCAGCGCAGCATCTGCATTTCCACCAAGGGCCGTCCATCCACCCACCGGTTGGCCCTGCCTGGGCACTGACCTCGGAAGGCAAGGTGGCGTGGGGGACCGCCAGGAAGGCCACGGGGAAGGCAGGCATATATGGCAGGGCTGCGGGGAAAGGAGTAGCCTGCTAGCTCCCTTCCCCGCAGCCCGTGGCCCTGACATGCTTGCCTGCCTTCCATGTGGCCTTCCGCTTGCCTGCCCGCAAGCTGGCCATGGGGACACTGGGAAGGCCGCATGGAAGGTAGGCAAACATGTCTGGGGTGCGGGGAAGGGAGTGGGGGAGGCAGGTTGGGACAGTGGGGGGGCAGAGGCAGCTAGCTAGGCTGCGACTTGCAGGCTTACCTGGCAGGCAGATCAGGGCCACTCAGTTGGGGCGCAGCACTTCAGGTAGGCAAGCTGCAGAGCAAAGACTCGGCAGGGCAAGTGAGCTGCGACTGGGGGACCAGTTCGGGGGCGTGGCCAGCCAGCGGTCGCTACTAGTTCGGCGACCCAGGCCAAATGTCCGCTACCAGTTTGCCCGAACTGATCGGATTTCACCTCTGCTCTCCCTGCCACAGGTTCACCATCACGACCCTAAGCAGTCAGACAATCTTTGAGAGATCTATTACAGTAGTATCATTACATATTAAGAACTGAATAAGATCCTAATCATAGCATTTGATTTGGGTGTAAATTTCCTCAAAATGAAAATGGAGGTGTGTGCTTTAACAATTCAGAAATCATGTTTTATCAAAAGGTCGTCATTAGATTTACAAGTATGCTTTTCTGCTACATATTAGCCCTCTCAGTACTGTATATTTATGTTGGAACCTGATACTCTCCTAATAAACATGGCATGGGGAAAGCCAACTGAAGTGAAAAACATTTAATACAACTAACCAATTGCTGATCTTAAGTGCCCTGAAATGCAGAGCTGTCTGCTAATTTTTATAAATTCACCGATTTCTAATATTTTCTGCAAAAACTTAATGCGGCGATGTTGAGATCTATTAGCTTATAAGATGGAAATGTATATGATGGTGATCAGAATCAGAAGTCTGAATTAAACATTGTATGCCCCAGAATGTTCTTTTTCTTTAATTGTGCTTGATTCTTGGAGAGTGAATGGTCAAGTTTCTGCAGTTTTCTTGGCAAGGTTTTTCAGAAGTTGTTTGCCATTGCTTCCTTCCTGGGGCTGAGAGAGTGACTGGCCCAAGGTCCCCCAGTCATTTTTGTGCCCATGGCAGGCCTGAAAGGCATGATCTCGTAATTTCTACCCTGATACCTTAAGCACTACACCAAACTGGCACTCACAATAAGCCCAGAATAAATTATGCTAAATATATGTACCGTGTTTCCCCCAAAATAAGACCCTGTCTTATATTTTTTTGAATCCCAAAATAAGCGCTTGGCCTTATTTTTGGGGAGGTCTTATTTTGGGGTGCATGGAGGAAACCAGAAGAAATGATTGACTCTGCATGCATTTAAATATTTTCAGGGAGGGCTATTTGAGTGCATGCGCTCAAAAGCCCAATTGGGCTTACTATCAGGGGATGTCTTATTTTAGGGGAAACGGTATATTTGGCCTATTATTAGTTTTCAAGAAATTCAGGTAGTTCTCAGCTTACGACTACAATTGAGCCCAAATTTTATGATGTTAAGTGATAAATTTGTTAAGTGAGTTTGCTCCATTTTATGACTTTTCTTGCCACATTTGTTAAGTGAATCACTGCAGTTCTTAAATTAGTAACATGGTTGTTAAGTGAATCTGGTTTCTCCATTGACTTTGCTTGTTAGAAGGTTGCAAAAGGGGATCCCATGACTCAGGAACACTGCAACTGTCATAAATGTGAGTCAGTTGTCAAGCATCCAAGTGTAAATCATGTAACCGTAGGGATGCTGCCACGGTCATAAGTGTGAAAAATGGTCATAAGTTATTTTTTAAAGTGCTGTTGTAACTTTGGTCACTAAGTGAACTGTTGTAAGTCTAGGACTACCTGTAATAGCAAAACCTCTAGCCTGAAGATTATTTCAATTTAAAACATCTCGTTCTAGAATTATTCTCATTAACCATCTGTCTGGGTCTCTGTGCTGCACCTGTTGAATATCACCCGTAGCTTTGGTGAGAGTTGGAGGTTCGTTGTTAACTTTTATGGCATCCTTCTTATAAATCATGCCTGAACTAGTCTTAGCGTCCTCAGGCCCCGATGCTGGCAGAACGGTGCCCCATAAAGCTTAATATCTTTGCCTTCAAGAGTTTTACTGCCGCTGAAACAAAATTATTGACCTGGGTGTCATTTGGGCAGACACACTAATATATTCGTTGAAGAAGATTTTTTTTCTTCTGTTCAATCCTGTCCAATTCTCAGACACTCGAGACAAGTCGCTGCAGTTTTCTTGGCAAGGTTTTTCAGAAGTGGTTTGCCATTGCTTCCTTCCTGGGGCTGGGAGAGAGTGACTGGCCCAAGGTCCCCCAGCTGGCATCTTGCCCAAGGCAGGACTAGAAGTCATGGTTTCACAATTTCTGGCCTGATGCCTTAAGCATACACCAAACTGGCTCTCATAGTAATTATGCTAAATAAGGTGTGTATTTGGCATATAGTGTTCAGGAGTAGATGAGTTTTGGATAGAGTCATTGGAAGGCAGAGGAGTAATGGAAATGAGTATTTGGCTACGGCCAGACATGGAAGTGGTGCATGGTTGCAGGGAACAGTCGAAGAGAAGAGAAGACGAGTTGTATAAATACATTGACATTTCAGCTATTCAAAATTCCTGAAGTTGTTTCTAAAAAAACTTTGAAATTAGGCCATTCTTAATATATTTCATGGAGGTAAGAAAATGGTCTTAAAAATAGCGTCTCAGGACGCTTACAAAAATAAAATAAGTTTTTGGGAGTCCTGTGTTTTCACTGTAATTTTATGAATGAAGAATGTAGTTTCACAATAGAATCATAGGGATGGAAAGGGCCTTGGAAATCTTCTATTACACACACACACACACACACACACACACACACACACACACACACCTCAGAGGTCTGGAATGGTGTAAGAGACCCTATACCATTCCAGAGAAATGGCTGTCCAATCTCTTCTTAAAAACCTCCAGTGATGGATCACCCACAACTTCTGGAAGCAAGTGGTTGCAATGATTAATTGTTCTCACTGTCAGGAAGTTTCTCCTTAGTTCTAGGTTGGTTCTCACTTTTACACTCTTCCACTCTACTTCTTGCCCTGCCCTCAGATGCTTTGGAGGATAGGTTGACCTTCTCATCTCTGTGACAGCCCCTCAAGTACCAGAAGACAGCTATCATGCCACCCCAATCCTTCTCTTCATTAGGCTAAGCATACCCAATTCCCTCAACTGTTCATCATACTTTTAGCTTCCAGGCCCTTTATCATCTTTGTTGATCTTCTCTGCATTCTTTCTAGAGTCTCAACATCTTTTCTGTGCCATAGTCACCAAATCTAGATGCAATATTCCAAGTGTTACCAGTGCAGTATAAAGTGGTACTAACAGTCTACATGAACTTGATTCTATGGGTCAGTGGTCTCCAACCTTGGCCACTGTAAGTCTGGAGGACTTCAACTCCCAGAATTCCCCAGCCAGCTTTGCAGAGTTGAAGTCCTCCAAGCTTACAGTGGCCAAGGTTGGAGACCCCTGTTCATTTAGTGACTATTTGAAGTTACAACAGCACTGAAAAAAGGGACATAGAACCATTTTTCAATTGGAGCATCCCCAGGGGCGTGTGATCAAAAATTGGAGGCTCATATTTATGAAGGTTGCAGCGTCCCAGGGTCGTGTGAGCCCCTTTTGCGACCTTCTCACAAGCAAAGTCAATGGGAAAGCCAGGTTCACTTAACAACTGTGTTACTTAACAATTGCAATGATTCACTTAACAACTGTGGCAAGAAAGGTCATAAAATGGGCCAAAACTCACTTAACAAATGTCTTACTTAGCAACAGAAATTTTGGGGCTCAATTGTGATTGTAAGTCGAGGACTACCTGTATCCTTTAAAGCCGCCTTGAATTGCCATGTGCGAGTAGGCGGCAATATATATTTTCTAAATAATAATAATCCTTCTGTTGATGCAGCCTAAGACTTCATTGGCTTTTTTGGCAGCTGCAGCACACTGCTGTCTCATATTTAAGTGATTAAGTAATTGTCCATTAGGACTCCAAGGTCTCTCTCAGTTACTATTGTTGAGCCAGGTACCATCTATTCTACACCTGTGCATTTGATTTTTCTTAGTCCAAGACCTTACTTTTCTCACCACTGAACTGCATCTAAAATTACTGTTAAATTCAAAACAGAAGGTGTTGTTTCTTGTCATTCTACTTCTGGAATGAATTGTTCATGATATGATATGCTAATAAGCGTCTGACTATCTCTTCTGAATAATATTTCCAAATTATATATTAGATAAGAGGATTTGTTGCTGTGCCACCTTTGAGGAATGATTGGGTATGGGAAAGTACATCACTGTTTGGCTAGACACTCTGATTAACATTTCCAAATTCTGTTGGATAAGGAATTTTTCTTGCCAAGTAAATTTCAGGGAGTATTAACGACGAGGTAGGGCAAAGAGTGTATCTGTGATTAGTATTGTATGGACAGTTTGCCCTTTCCAACAATCTCTTTCATGTCTGAAGCTGCTAAAAACGTTGTACGTGGCATGATTGGGCTAGAATGAAAAAAAAGGGCCAAACTAGAAATGTGGCTGTAGGCATTGTACTTCGCTAATACTTCTTAAGATAGAATAATTGTTTAGGATTAACTCTTGTAAAAGCAACTAAACTGTAATTTTCTGATAAAGATTGAATGGTGCGTGTATTGAAATGGGCTTTTTAAGAAAATTGTTGGTAGACACTGAGTCTCAACGTTGTATTTGCTGTTTAGAAGCTAAACATTTTATTGCTAAATCTTTTCAGTGAATGTGCTAAATCCTCTCTCATTTTCTTTTGTTTAGGGATTTTGTGTTTTAATTGCAGCAGACAGACATGATTTGTTCAGTCTTGGTCCTTAAAATTGCATACCAAGTTCTTTTCTGTCTTCTCTGAAATGAAAGACATAAAGAGCAAAGTGTGACGAATTGTGTCTAGATTTCTGTGTTTAAGAGTGAAGGAATATATTTTCAGGAAGATAAAACATATTCAGAATGAGAGTAGAAAATATTATCTATAGCCACTGAAATTTTCCAAAAATTTCATTTCCAGAGTAAAAAAAGCTGATAAATAAGAGGAATTAAAAATATGTGAGTATATTATTTTTATATAAATATTTATTTGATACACTTTTTTGGGATCCTGTTCCAGTTCGATGACATTTGAAAAAGATTCTTAAAAACAATATTCATACTAAAACCTAATAATAATCCCCAAACAATTTGAACATCACTTGAACACTGTCGGCACTGACAAATTCACCATCAGTTAATTGCCAAAGGCAGCTTTATTTGGAACAGCTTAGGTCTTTAACGCCTATAACACCAACAATGTGAAAAACATCTGCCATCCCAGGTTCTTGGGAAGGACTTGATAGGTGGATGAAAATGCCAAATCCAGTCTAAACATCTGTGTGACAAACCATAATTACAAAGCAAGTCCAGCGAGAAGAAAAAGAATGTAACAGTTCTGGAAAGAACAACATCCAGAATCAGAAAGAACAGAACAGAGGCTAGTAGATCAATGTCGATGTATACTATCGAATAAAGTATTGACTTGGTAGAACTGGTAGACTAGTAGAACTGCAGAGATACAAAGATACTGCAAAGAAATCAAAGCCTTGCCAGAAGAAGCTCAGATTGTAGAGGCAAACCAGGGGGAGTCAGCAGCAGAGGAAGCCAGCATGCTTACTTACTTACTTACTTACTTACTTACTTACTTACTTACTTACTTATTTATTTATTTATTTATTTATTTATTTATTTATTTATTTATTTATTTATTAAATTTTTATACTGCCCCCTCTCCCGAAGGACTCGGGGCAGTGAACAGCCAAGATTAAAAAACATATAATATAGACATTAAAATACAGTTAAAAGAAAATTAAATCCAAAATGGCTCCCCAATTTAAAACGCCTTACCTATAACCCTATAATTAAAACAAATTTAAAATTTCCACATGTAAAAGGGGGAAGATTTAGGCGAGGCCGGCTTGATGAAATAGATGAGTCTTAAGCGCGCGGCGGAAGGTGCGCAGATCCGGGATCCTCCGTATCTCCGGGGGGAGCTCGTTGAATTCTTTTTATTCCCAAAACCAAGCATCCTCTCCTATGCCTTCTCAAAAAGAACAAAGACCTCTAAAGAAGTAAAAGAATTGAAACAAAGAATGACTGAGCACTGAGGACAGCACAAAAAAGCAACCAGAATAAGGTTGCTTGCGTTGAAGAAACATCTAGCACAAGCATTGAAAGATGCCAATACTGTAATATCAAACATAAACCCTAGCTCACTTCAAGAAACAAACCAACTAATTTACAGCATGGCTGCAGTTATATCTGAATATCTGGAATGCAAATTCAATAAAGAAGGAAAAAAAATCAAACAGAACACCACCAAAACAGAAGATTTGACTGGGAAATAAGATCAGCATGCTAAGATCAAATGCAAGCAAGCTAGAACAGATGAATAAAAAAAGCTGAAGAACAAGAAGACCAAAGAATACCTGATCAATACTTAAGGAAGCTCTGGAAATAATAAAGTTGCAAATAATAGCCGGCTTGAGTCTTCGGAGAAAGGCAGCATACAAGTTGAACAAATAAATAAATAATAGCTATAGCCAAGAAGATCAGCAAATACAAAGCTCAAATTGCCCGTTATAGGCAGAATTGCCAATTTCAGTTAAATCAGAAACGTTTCCACCACTTTGCCATCTATGGAGAGACTACAATGAACCAATCAACACCTGACAACAAGAAACAATCCAAAAAAATACAGCAAAAATGTAGCTTGGATAAAGGAGGTAGACAACAATAAAATAAAAGTGTGAAGTGAACTTGGAATAACAGCAGAAATGATGGGAAAAAGGTAAGAAAGATAAAGAATTAGTCAGCACCAGGTGAAGATGAAGTGCATAGTTTTTGGTTGAAACATCTGACTGGTCTACACCCACTCATTGCCAAGCAGTTTAACAACATACTGCAAGCAGATGCAATTGAAGATTGGTTAACACCTGGCAAAACCTACCTGATAATGAAAGATTCAAAAACAAAAAGGGGGGGGGGGTGCACCAGGCAACTACAGACCAATTACCTTGTAATTGCACACGGCAGTCAAGAAGAAGGTTAGAAGTGAATATATCGTAAGAGTGATGAGAGAGATTTTAAAGTCTAAACTCAGTGGAGGAAATATCATTAAGACAATTAATACGGAGGCAATTCTAGTCATTAGATACACAACTGGAATAATGGACTGAAGTCAAGCAGAACGAAAAGCCCTAGATAGGAAAACCAGAAAAAATAATGACAATGAATCATGCCCTTCATCCTTCAAGTGATGTTGACAGACTCTACTTACCTAGGAAAATAGGTGGGCGTGGGATGTTGCAAGTACATCAGACAGTTGAAGAAGAACAAAGGGCTTTGCGAGAATATTGGAAGACCATGAAGAAGATGCGCTGTTGCTAATGGACCATGAAGTTTTACTGAGAGGCCACAATAGCCTACAAAAAAGACCAAATGGAAAATGGAAAAGAAAGTGCAAAGTACAGGTAGTCCTTGACTTACGATCACAATTGAGCCCAGAATTTATGTTGCTGAGAAATTATTTAAATGAGTTTTGCCTCATTTTACAACTTTTTCCACCATAGTTTTAAGTGAATCACTGCAGTTGTTAAATTAGTAACATGTTAAGTGAATCTAGTTTCCCCATTGACTTTGGTTGTCAGAAGGTCACAAAATATGATCATGTGGTCCTGGCACACTTACAACCAGGGGTGAAATGCTCCTGGTTCGGACTGGATCACCTGATCCAGTAGCAATGGCAGTAAGTGGTTCAGAGAACCGGTAGCAAAAATCCCTGCCACCCCCCCCATGCCCAGCTGAGCTGCGCGATCATCAGAGGCTTTTTTTTTTACTTTTAAAAGCATTTTTTTCTACAAAAAAAAAAGTAAAAAAAAAAGCCTCTGATGATCGCGTGGCTCAGCTGGGATCGTCAGAGCCTTTTAAAAGCATTGTTTTCTACAACCTCTTCAGCCGAAGAGGTTGTAGAAAAAATGCTTTTAAAAGCCTCTGACGATCCCAGCTGAGTTGCCTGATTGTCAGAGGCTTTTTTTTCTTTTAAAAACATTTTTTTAAAAAAAAGAAAAGGAAAAAAAAAACCTGACGATCAGACAACTCAGCATTTGTTCTGGCGAAGAGGTTGTAGAAAAAATGATTTTAAAAGAGAAAAAAAAGTTGGCCACGCCCACCCAGTCACATTACTCCCCACTAAGCCACGTCCACAGAACCGGTAGTAACAAATTTTACATTTCACCACTGCTTACAACCATCATAAATATGAACCAGTTGTCAAGCATCTGAATGTAAATCATGACCATAGAGATACTGCAACTGTCATAAGTTTGAAAAATGGTCATAAGTTACTTTTTCAGTAACTTCAAATGATCACTAAATGAACTGTTGTAAGTTGAGGCCTGTATTACAAAGTATACGAAAAACCTAGTAGGTAAAGCAGATAGCAAGAAGACCTGGCAATGGCCAAGAGCAGTAAAGTTGAATAAAGAGACAGAGGGGCTAATTCTGGCTGCAGAAGCCAAGCCTTAAGATGAAATGCACAGAAAGCCAGAATTGAGAAGACAGCAAAAGACAGCAAATGCCACCACTGCCAAGAACCTGAAGGAGCTGTGAACCACCTAGTTAGCTGCTGCAAGAAGATCACACAGATTGACTACAAATAATGGCATGACAAAGTAGCAATAATGTCTACAAGCAAGAACTGCTGGGACCCCAAAGTAGAAAAAGTAATAGAAAACAAAGAAACTAATGTGCT
Source organism: Pantherophis guttatus (assembly GCF_059756535.1). Taxonomy (NCBI): domain Eukaryota; kingdom Metazoa; phylum Chordata; class Lepidosauria; order Squamata; family Colubridae; genus Pantherophis; species Pantherophis guttatus. The sequence continues at coordinate 4,709,185 of NC_142074.1, forward strand.
CTGAGGCTTATCTGCCCCATAATACCCCAGACGTTACAATTGTTGAGAAGAAAGACAAAAAAGTCTGGATAGTGGATGTTGCAGTACTTGGAGACAGCAGAATAAGAGAGAGACCTGGAGAAAATCACAAAAATATAAACGTAGAATGACTGTGGCAAAAGAGAACAAAGGTAGTACCAATAGTAGTAGGTACTATTACTATCCCAAAACAAGTACCACCGGCATTGATAAGGTCACCATCAGTCAATTCCAAAAGGCAGATTTAGTTTGGAGCATCTTACATCCTATGATGCTACCTTTAATACCATGAAACAATAGCAATAGCACTTAGACTTATATACCGCTTCACAGTGCTTTCCAGCCCTCTAAGCGGTTTACAGAATCAACATATTGTACTCAACAATCTGGGTCCTCATTTTACTGACTTGGGAAGGATGGAAGGTTGAGTCAACCTTGAGCTGGTCAGGATTGAACTGTTGAACTGCTGGCAGTCAGCAGAAGTAGCCTGCAGAACTGCATTCTAACCACTGCGCCACCACTGTTCATATAACATCTGCTAATAACATCTGCCTATCCCAAGTCTTATCCAACAGCTGGATAAAAATACTAACTTCAGTCTAAACATCTGACTGACTTGGTGACCAACTAATAATACTATAGCTAAATGGCACAAAGTAGCACAGAATACTAAAACTAGAAATTCGAAAGCCTGTCTTGGAAAAATAAAGATTTTAACCTGGTTTTGCACATACCAGCGATAGCTAACTCTGCTTATATTGTGTGTTGTGTTGTATTTCATAATTAAAGAATCACAACAGAGGTCTAATAATAAGGACACTTCTCACTTCAGAAGATGACACTATAGAAAATAACTATTTTCTAGAAGAAAATTTAAAGAATTTAAAACTCAAGCAGGTTTCGGCAGGTAGAAATAAGCCTTTCAGGGTGACCAGAGACTTAAAAATAAGATCTGGTATTTTGAATTGTGAGTAAAAATGAAGTTTTTCAACTCTGGTTAGATGTCCCTTTGAAATTTTGTCCAAGCATAAATTTAACTCTTTTCATGCCAGCTAATTACTTTCAAGTTGTCTTGTATGAATTTTAAACAATTAGAGTGTCACCTTTAGAAGATAGAATTAAAAGGTATTGAGCTTCTTTGAGACTAACGTATTATTCACAAAACAGATTTCCTTCGTTTTATAATTATGTTCCCCCCCCCCCCCAGCCATGTGTAATGTGAAATCAAACTAGGGGGAAAAAGGGAGTTGGAGTATGGTGTCAAATTTTGTAACCCAAATTTATAAAATTTTAGAGCCGTATTCTTAAAGCCCTACATTCCTCAGATGGACTTCTTTCCTTGTCTCATGTACTGTTTAAAGTGAAAGCATTTTATCCCATCTTTTCTACGTACAGCTGGATTTCTAATGTGTGTAGTTATGACAGTGGTACAATGCATCACAGCACTACAGATTTTATTAGCATTCTTCTTATGTTAATTCACAGTAGATTCACTAGGTCAAAAGCTGGAAAAGGAGCTGAAGCTCCTTTTCCAGCTTTGGAACACAATGTGGTACACCTAACTTACTTTCTGGTGTTACGAGAACTCTTTTCCCTTTATATTTTGCTATGAGTATTGGATAAGATGTTGATGGCCGTTTCAACCTCATAGTAACAATAGTCTTTGTTCAGTGACCGTTCAAAGTTACGACAGTGCTGATGAGGGAACTTCTGACTGATCCTCATGGTTGTGGCCATTGCAGCATCCCTGCAGTCACCTGACCATGATCTGGATGCTTGGCAGCTGGCTCACAATTACGATGGTTGCATCACCATGTGGTCACATGATCACCATTTGCAAGCTTCATTGCCGGCTTCCAACAAGCAGAGGCAATGGGGAAGCAAGCAGGAAGTTGTGAATCACGATCATGTGATCGCAGGAGGCTGAAACCCTGCTGGATTTGCCTAATTATGACACCTGGAACTGCTAGAACTGCCATTTTAAGTTGGCACAGTCACGCTTAGCAATGGACGTACTGGTCCCACAATTGAGTGCAGAATATCCTTTGCTAAGCAAAACAGTTATTGAGTGATTTTTCAACGTTTTTTCCTCTGTGGTTAAGCGAATCATTACAATTGTTAAGTGAATCACACACTCATTAAGTGAATCCAGCCTCCCCTGTTCACTTTGCTTGTTAGAATTTAATTTAATTTAATTAATTCAATTTATATGCCGCCCCTCTCCGAAGACTCAAGGCAGCTTACAATGCATTTAAAAACCATATATAAAACATTAAAAGTTAAACCATTAAAAACAATTAAAACCCATTCACATCATTCATGGCTGGATCTCGCCAAATCGCAAGAGCGAGATCAACAGCCCCAGGCCTGCCGGAAGAGCTGGGTCTTCACCGCTTTTCGGAAGGCCAATAGGGTGGGGATGGTCTGGACCTCAGGGGGTAACTGGTTCCAGAGAGCTGGGGCAGCCACAGAGAAGGCCCTCCCCCACAGGCCCGCCAGCCGGCATTGTTTAGCTGATGGGACCCAGAGGAGACCAACTCTGTGGGATCTTACCGGTCGCTGGGAGCTATGCGGCAGAAGGCGGTCTTGAAGATAACCTGGCCCTGATCCATGTAGGGCTTTAAAGGTAATAACCAACACCTTGAATTGTGACCGGAGACCAATAGGGAGCCAGTGCAGCTCGCGGAGAATTGGTGTAATGTGGGTGTACCTAGGTGCACCCAAGACAGCTTGCACGGCTGCGTTCTGGGCCAACTGTAGCCTCCAAACACTTTTTAAGGGTAGCCCCATGTAGAGCGTGTTGCAATAATCTAACCGTGAGGTGACAAGGGCATGAGTGACTGTGAGAAGAGCCTCCTGATCCAAGTAGGGTCACAATTGGTGCACCAGGCGAACTGTGCAAAGGTCCCCCTAGCCACAGCTGTCAGATGTTGCTCTAATCTTAGCTGTGAGTCTAGGAGGACACCCAAATTGTGAGCCCATTCTGAGGGGGACAATTTCTCTCCCCCCCCCCCAGAATCAAGGACGGACAATCGACATAGTCTTTAGGAGGCAATACCCACAGCCACTCAGTCTTGTCTGGATTAAGTCTGAGCCTGTTGACTCCCATCCAGACCCTCACAGCCTCCAGGCACCGGCACATCACATCCACCGCATCACTGAATTGACGTGGGGTAGAGATATACAGCTGGGTATCATCCGCGTATTGCTGCTATCCTACTCCGTGTCGTCGGATGATCTCACCCAGCGGCTTCATGTAGATGCCAGTTAGGAGGGTCTCAGATGGCAGTCACAAGACATCTGCATGCTGTAATGGCTGTAAGCGCGAAAAAGTCATAAGTCACTTTTTTCAGTGCCATTGTAATTTCGAATTGTCACTAAACAAATGTTGTAAGTTGAGGACTAACTGTATAACAAGTGTAGAAGCGCATAACAGGTGTGGAGACAGGACACAAAGTAGGAAAACACTGCCCATCCTAAAGGTGAATTCAGAAAGAGGTTTTGGCAGTAAGATCTCTTGGACATTTGCAGACCTTTGGCGCAAATTCATTGTATTGGTGTGAATTGCACACAGCAGTGTTTTCTGTTTGAATTCTTGGATGAAAATGATCAATTGCATAATAGCATAATTGCATAAAAGATATTTCTGTAAAACAAGGGAAACCCGTACCTCCTCCTCTTTTGATTGAACATCACAATGTAAACTTTTGAGTCCATCATTTCTTCCAGTTTCATGTTCAGCCCTGTCACCACTTCAGTTAAATGTTATCAAGGTGACAAGACAATTGAATATTTGGGTGAGGGGTCTTTGGTGCCCTCTGAGCTTGCTTGTTTTCTTGCAGACGTTTCATTACCCTAACTAGGTAACGTCATCAGTATTAGCAAGGAGTGTTGTTTGCTGTCAGTTTATATTCTGGTTTCTTGCCCGTCTGTGTGGGTTGGGTCGATCTTAGAGATTCGTTGGTTGGGCTGTTTACATCAAGAATATCTCAGAAACCACAAATAGACTACTACAACCACATGTAATCAGCGTAGCACACAAGCCAACTAAAGCCCTTCAAAACATCTTAAGCAAACCAAAAGACCCAACAACCCCAGAAGAAAAAACAGGAGTCATCTACAACATACAGTGTAAAACTGCAACCACCACTATGTTGGACAAATAGGCAGAAGACTGGCAAAACATATCCATGAACACCAACTGGCAGAAGACATGACGAAAATTCTTTAATTTCACAACATATAGATTTAACCATAGTTTCAGTTGGGAAAATGTGACCATCCTAGACCAGGCCAAGTCCAAAAGTGCCAGGGAATTTCTAGAAGCCTGGCACTCGGACAAATCAGCCATCAGTAGACACATGGACAACAGCTATAGACTATGCAATAGAGACAATCAACCAGCCCAAAAGAGAACAAAAAGACTCCAGCAGCTCTCCACCAGCACCCATATTAGCATAATGCCAAGGTCAAAGTCAGACCAACCATCAAATAAGCAACACCCCAGTCAAAGAGCCTTGATAGTACAGTGGTTTAGTGCACCCTGTTATTAACACAGCTGCCTGCAATTTCTGCTGGTTCGAATCTCACTAAGGCTCAAGGTTGACTCAGCCTTCCATCCTTTCTAAGGTAGGTGAAATGAGGACCCAGTTTGTGGGGGCAATAAGCTGACTTTGTATAAATATACAAAAGTATGAAGGCTATTGCTTAACGCATTGCAAGCTGCCCTGAGTCTCCAGAGAAGGGCGGCATATAAATCAAATTAAAAAACAAAACAAAAAAAAACTGCCATGAGCCATCAGTAAAGGGCCCAACCAAAGAATCCCTGCCCCAACCCACACAGACAGGCAAGCCACCAGAATCTAAACTGACAGCAAACAGCACTCCTTCTTGACACTGATGATGTTACCTAGTTAGGGCAGCGGTTGGCAACCTTACACACTCAAAGAGCCATTTGAACCTGTTTTCCACAGAAAAGAAAACACCGGGAGCCACAAAACCCTTTTGACATCTAAAATGAAGATAACACTGCATATATGGTTTTTTACCTTTATGCTATGTATAAAAAAACCTTATTTATCCATGGTTGGCTTACTGGGGGTCAAAAAGCTCAGTAAATTGTGTGTCGGCGGGTGTCACACATTGGTGGTTGTGACGCATATTTTGGGTGACAGGGAGCCGCAGCAGAGGGATGAAGGAGCCACATGCGGCTCCAGAGCTGCGGGTTGCTGACCCCTGAGTTAGAGTAATGAAGAAACATTACAAGAAAACAAGAAAGCTCAGAGAACACCTAGGACCCCTCATTTCAATCCTGAGCTACAAATATTCTCCTTTATTGGAATATTTGTGCATTGATGACCCCTTCAGTTCATTTTGTGTGTTCATACAGTTCTTAAATAGACAAAAAGTAAACTTTGTAAATAGGAAAAATTTCCAATCAACAAGTAGGTTAGAAATAAACCACCTAATAAGTCATATTTGATTGAAAGTAAGATAATGGCTTTTCTCCTTTGTACATTTGTGCCTGGATCCTTTGGCATTTTGGAGTATTTTGGGTGACTTAGTGTGCATTGACAGCTTATACAAAATGTATTAAAGCTTCTTTGATGTCTCCTTTGCATTCTGTGAACTCAGGCAAACAGCAAACAGCAAACAGCAGTTTGCTTTACAAGCATTACTTGGTATCTTGCCAAAAATTGGTGGCTGTGGGCAGATTCTTGTCCAGGATCTATTCCAGTTTTGATTTTTGCCATCTTGAGATAGAGCTAATAAATGCTGCTCTACGAAATGTCCAAGCACGAAGTATTGAATTACAGATAGTCCTCAATTTATGACCGGTCGCTTAGCAACCTTTTGAAATTATAACAGAGCCCCAAAAGTAAGTTACGACCCAGTTTCAAAGTTCTGATGTCACACACACACCTTGTGGTCATGTGCCGGCATTTTTGGTGCTTGGCATCCAGCCCTCACTGACAGCCAATTGTAGTCCTCTGTGGTCACGTGACTGTGATTTATGAAACCAGCTTTTACTTCTGGTTTATGGCGACATAGTACAGAGCCCTGTAGTTGAACAATGGGTTCTCTTCACAACTGCCATATTCGCTTAATGACTTCCACAAAATTGTGTCCAGTCATGTGGCGATCTGCTTTACAGCCATCACGACGTATGACTGTAATTGCAGGGCTCAATTGCGGTCCTAACTCGAGGAATATCTGTAGGACCAATGTTTTGATTTAGTGTAGAGAATCTTTCTCTGTGTCTAATACTGCTAACTATTCTCTTGCCCTACATTCTACTATTTTTGTATTCCTCCCACACTGCGCCAGTAAATACAAGCTGGTTTGTTTGAATTCTTCCTCTTGAACTTTTTGTAAACTTCTATTGCAGCTGCTTTCCTGTGTAACCTGATGTACAAAATACCTGTTGAGATCCTTACAGCAGATAAATTTAGGTGGTTGAACAGAAATGTATAGGCATTAAGCACTGGAAAAGGAGTTATCTATAACTTAGAGCTTAGGTTTAATTACTCAGAAAAGTACATTGTTTATAGATTTGAGGCTAGGGAAGTTATTTCCAGTTAAGGAGGCCATGAATGAAAAAGAATAAAGATCAGTACTCACACTTCCTACACCTGTATAGTATTTGATAATTCTAATACTTACATAACCACATCTGTGTGGCATTTCTGCATTATTATTTCTTAGAATATTGTTGCATTGTATTGTTGGTTATCTCTCTGATGTTGTTTCGTGATAATTGAAATGATGGTGAAACTCCATCGGTTTATTAGGATACACGACATGCACTTATATTACGAGTGCTTTAATATATACATACATTCCTACATTCACACACACACATACATAATGATAATGAAGTTACATTAATGAGTTGTTGCCGTCTTTACAAACCTGTGAAAGGCTGCTCAGGGTCTTCAGAATATGGATGGCTGACAGACAGAGCTGGGAAGCTTAGATTCACCTGCTAAGCTGCCTCTTGGCTGTCATTTTAGCCAGAGATGATGGCACTGTGAGCTGAGCTCGATGGCAGAAAAATGATGGTGAATCCATGCTGGTATGGATGCAGAAAGCTGGTTCAGAGTTATAGACAAGAAGCAATACAGGTAGTCCTCGACTTACAACCATAGACAAGGGAACCATTTCAGGAGCGAGATCATGCCATTGCAAATCCCTGTCTCGGGAAATTCCAGATTTTCTTGCATTGTGCACCTTCTGTTATGCCTTACAGGTAGTCCTCAAGTTACAACCATTCATTAACCATTTATTTGAAATTACAGTGGCACTGAAAAAAGAGACAGCTGTTCCACACACTTATGACCATTGCAGCATCCCCACAGTCACGTGATCCCATGATCGAAAATCAGTATACATTTACAATGGTTGCAGCACCCCAGGGTCTTGTGATGGCCACTTGCAACCTTCCCAGCTGGCTTCTGACAAGCAAAATCAATGGGGGAAGTCAGATCAGATTCTGTTAACTGTTGCATGATTCACTTAGGGATTTGCTTTTTCAAAAGGCAACTGGAATTTGTTTTTTTTCTTGAGGAGGACATTTCGCTTCTCATCCAAGAAGCTTCTTTCAGTTCCGAATGAATCAGTCAGCCAGACTGAATCAATCATTCAGCCAGAACTGAAGAAGCTTCTTGGATGAGAAGCGAAATGTCTTCCTCAAGAAAAAAACAAAAAAATTCGAGTTGCCTTTTGAAAAAGCACCTTTGAGATGAGCAAGATGGTTGTTAATCACCTGATTTTGCAAATTTTGCCATAGTTAAGCAAATCACTGCAGTCCAGTTGCCTTTTGAAAAAGCACCTTTGGGACAATCGCGATCTGGATGACTGAGAATCTCCATAGACATTTAACCATTTGCTTAGCAATGGAAATTCTGCTCCCGATTGTGGCCATAATTCGAGGACTAGCTGTACACCTCTTTTAGATTGCCTGGGGCTTCCAACCATTTAACATAATATATTTGTGAGACTTGAATTTATAGAAGGGTTTGTGCTTCACTCAGGCAACATAAAGCATCAGACTTTTCAAGATCAGATATCATTAGTCACCAGGTAGTAATTGTATGTGTTTGTGTACAGTCTATATTGCACGAAATGTTCTTTTGTCGTCAACTAATACTTCCTGTTTACCTGTCTTTTCTTGTTTCTGATCTTTGCCATAATTTCAGTTCCTTCTCACTGTGTAGTCCAGTGCTGCAGTATCTTTCAAATGGCATCTTTTACAGAGGTATTCTAGTTTTATTAACACATGTATCCCTATTAAATGCAAATATTAAATGGAATCAAAACATACGATTGTGTCTCGGCTGCATCACCTTTCAATTTCTTAGAATTGTTTGGGAAAATGAGGCAATTTGAGTATCTTTCTATAATTAATATTTGCAATTTGAGCAGGCTGCTAACCTATTAAATGCATTTGTATTTGCATTATGGCTAATTACGGATTTCCAAATGGTGCTTTATGGAACTCTGGTCAGTGATAAAGGTTAAGCTGATTGATGCTTTCTCCCAGTTGTGGCACTAAAAAGGCCAGTGTGCTCAAATTGGACATCAGCAATGAGATCAACACATATATCCACCAATCAAAATAAGAAATAGATTTTCCCTTAGGCCAATATTTGAATTTAAAGGCTAAGAGCCAGAATTTCAAGGTCACTGCTTTTTATAAGCTAGTTTTATTACGGATACTAGAAAAGCCGCCTCTAGCTACTCCCAACTTTAAACCTCAGGTTTTATATATATGAACAGTTCCCGGATTCAAAGCTTACATCTGCTCTTATTAATGCACCTTAATGGAATAAAAGCAGGGGAGGGGGCTTGACATCTGCGCTACTGTTGCAGAATAAAACCTCAGGCTCTTTGCCTTGTCCTTCTAGCCCTTATTCCAACTTTTATTTATTTCCTCTTCCTCCAAGAACAGAATAGGCATCTTAAGGCAGGGGTGGAATGTAAAATCTATTACTACAGGTTCTGTGGGCGTGGCTTGGTAGGGGGGTAATGTGACGGTGGGCGTGGTCAACTTTTTTTTTTTTTTACTTTTAAAAGCATTTTTCCTAATGCTTTGAAAAGCTTCTCTGCCAATCAGGGAACTCAGCTGGGATTGTCAGAGACTTTTCAAACCATTTTTTTTACCACCTCTTTGGCCAAGAGGTTGCAGAAAAAAATGCTTTGAAAAGCCTCTGATGATCCCAGCTGAGCCGCGCGATCATCAGAGGCTTTTTTTTTTTACTTTTAAAAGCATTTTTTTTCATCGGAAGAGGCTGTAGAAAAAATGCTTTTAAAAGTAAAAAAATAAAAAAGCCTCTGATGATCGTGCGACTCATGGGGGAGGGGCGTAGGGATTTTTGCTACCGGTTCTCCGAACCACCCGCTGCCATCACTACCGGATCGGGTGATCCGGTCCGAACTGGGAGCATTTCACCCCTGTCTTAAGGTCTAAAAAGAGAGATTTGTAGTAAATTAAAATTTTACCAACTGAAAACCAAAGAACTGTTTGCCATTGTAGAGGCAATTTTCCGCTAAGCTCAAACAACAGTGAAAGTAGTTTACCAAACTTTACATGAAGTGGTCCAAATATTTACATAATTTTTGTGATAATGTCACCATGCAAATGATAACCTACTCTCCAGACATTTCTCGGCATTGAAGAATACCCATGCTCTTGGCAACTTCATCTTCTGCTTGCCCCCTGTGGCAGGGGTCCCCAAACCCCGGTCCGTGGCCCAGTGCTGGACTGCAGCCAGTTTGGAACCGGGCAGCGGGAGTGGTGGGTAAATGCGTGAAGCTGCATTCATGAAAGTGGTGGCGCCTGTGTGAAACCATCCTCTCTTCCGCCACTCTGCTGCCGCTGCTTCCGTCAGTCCGCCCAGCTGGAAAGTTTGGGGACCGCTGGTCCATGGGACAGAGGCGGTGAGGCCACTTGTTTACTGAGGAACTGTGGGAAATGAAGTGATTGGAAAGCTGCCTAGCACAATGGTGAAAAACAAGTGGCGGTGACTGAGTTCTGGTAACAGCAAAGTCTGAACCTGCGCACAGGTGATAATAGTGGAAAACATCGGCTCACCTCTGTACTGTCTGCATTTGTAGATTCCGCCCTAGTCCCATTGAAAACAATCTGGATCCCGCTGTGGAAAGATGGCTGGGACAAATCTCCTGTGGGTATGTCAGAAGTGGTGCATTTATTCTGGGCTGGAATAATTAGGGCAGAGCTATGGAGGAGAACAAGACAAAGCTTTGTGATGTGATCTAGATTCTTTCAAGCATGTGGAACATGAGGAAGTGGAGAGGGTTCTTTGTGGTTTGAGTCAGTAGGCTTGAGCAGTGCATTTTTCTGGTTCTTTTTGGTGGCCAGGCAGGGTGTGAGATAATTAACTCTTCCTTGTGGGAGGAGGTAATGCTACCTGCCCTAATCAGGTAGCAATCCTTTGGAATCTCTCAGTGTAATTCAGTACCATCAACAGTATCTTTGTACTGTTAGTTAACGTGATTAATGATAGCGATGGTGGTTGGCAGCGATCAACCCCGTTGCCTAAGTCGATAATTCCTGTCTGTAATTGTATATGAGAATTCAGAGAATGCAGAATAACGGAGTTGGAAGGGACCTTGGAGGTCTTCTAGTCCAACCCTCTGATCAAGCAGGAGACCTTACACCAGCGGCCCCCAACCTTTTGGGCACTGGAGACCGCTTCCATGGATAGAGGTTTTTCTGTGGACCGGAAGGGGCATGGTTTTGCATGCTGCCTGCATCCCACGGATGAGGCTTTGCTTGTTTGTGTGGGCCAGTTTCTGGCATGCCACAGCCCAGTGTTGATCCATGGACCAGGGGTTAGGGACAGTGGTGGGATTCTGCCGGTTCTAGGCGGTTCAGCCGAGCCGTTTGTTAAATTGTTGGCTCGTCCCGCCCCTTACTCCGCCCCTCTGCATCACTATTTATTCCCAATAAATAGTGGTGGGCGGGGTGGGGCGAGGGGCGGGCGAGCCAGCAATTTAACAAATGGTTCGGTGTTTTTTTGTAATTTATTGGCCTCGCAGCACACCGAACCATTTGTTAAATTGCTGGCTCACCCGTCCCTCACCCCTCCCCGCCTCCCACCCATGTGGCGCCAGCCTACCCTAGCCCATCCAGTCGCTGGGGGAGACGTGCGACTTTTCTCCGCCCCGGAACACTGGCTGCCCAGGCTGCAGCTGAAGCTCCGCATCGTAATGGGCTCCAGGAGGAGGAGGGGTGCCGTCTGCCTCATTGCGAAGCTCAGTAAGAGCAACCAGAGCCGGCTGCAGGCGCAGCTAGGCGGATGCACGCACAGTGGGGCACAGACTTAAGGTGCCGCCTCCAAGCCAAGGGGCGACCTGATGGTGCAGTAGGTGCGCTGCCGCCACTGCCCAAATGGGAGAGGAGAAAGAGATGGAGAGAAAGAGAGGTGAAGGAGAGAAAGGGGGGGAGAAAGAGAGATGGAGAGAAAGAGATGAAGGAGAGAAAGGGGGGGAGAAAGAGAGATGGAGAGAAAGGGGGGAGAAAGAGAGATGGAGAGAAAGAGATGAAGGAGAGAAAGGGGAGAAAGAGATGGAGAGAAAGAGATGAAGGGGAGAAAGGGGGGGAGAAAGAGATGGAGAGAAAGAGATGAAGGAGAGAAAGGGGGGGAGAAAGGGGGGGAGAAAGAGATGAAGGAGAGAAAGAGAGGGGGAGAAAGATGGAGAGAAAGATGAAGGAAAGAGGGGGGAGAAAAAGGGATGGAGAGAAAGAGATGAAGGAGAGAAAGGGGGGAGAAAGGGATGGAGAGAAAGAGATGAAGGAGAGAAAGGGGGGGAGAAAGAGATGGAGAGAAAGAGATGAAGAAGAGAAAGGGAGGGAGAAAGAGAGATGGAGAGAAAGAGATGAAGGAGAGAAAGGGGGGGAGAAAGAGAGATGGAGAGAAAGAGATGGAGAGAAAGGGGGGGAGAAAGAGAGATGGAGAGAAAGAGATGAAGGAGAGAAAGGGGAGAAAGAGAGATGGAGAGAAAGAGATGAAGGAGAGAAGGGGGGAGAAAGAGAGATGGAGAGAAAGAGATGAAGGAGAGAAAGGGGAGAAAGAGAGATGGAGAGAAAGAGATGAAGGAGAGAAAGGGGGGAGAAAGGGGGGGGAGAAAGAGATGAAGGAGAGAAAGAAGGGGAGAAAGATGTAGAGAAAGATGAAGGAAAGAGGGGGGAGAAAAAGGAATGGAGAGAAAGAGAGATGAAGGAGAGAAAGGGGGGAGAAAGAGAGATGGAGAGAAAGAGATGAAGGAGAGAAAGGGGGGGAGAAAGAGATGGAGAGAAAGATGAAGGAGAGAAAGGGGGGGAGAAAGAGATGGAGAGAAAGAGATGGAGAGAAAGGGGGGAGAAAGAGAGATGGAGAGAAAGAGATGAAGGAGAGAAAGGGGGGGAGAAAGAGAGATGGAGAGAAAGAGATGAAGGAGAGAAAGGGGGGGAGAAAGAGAGATGGAGAGAAAGAGATGAAGGAGAGAAAGGGGGGGAGAAAGAGGGGGGAGAAAGAGATGAAGGAGAGAAAGAGGGGGAGAAAGATGGAGAGAAAGATGAAGGAAAGAGGGGGGAGAAAAAGGGATGGAGAGAAAGAGAGATGAAGGAGAGAAAGGGGGGGAGAAAGAGATGAAGGAGAGAAAGGGGGGGAGAAAGAGAGATGGAGAGAAAGGGGAGAAAGAGAGATGGAGAGAAAGAGATGAAGGAGAGAAAGGGGGGGAGAAAGAGAGATGGAGAGAAAGAGATGAAGGAGAGAAAGGGAGGGAGAAAGAGATGGAGAGAAAGAGATGAAGGAGAGAAAGGGGGGAGAAAGAGAGATGGAGAGAAAGAGATGAAGGAGAGAAAGGGGGGAGAAAGAGAGATGGAGAGAAAGGGGGGGAGAAAGAGAGATGGAGAGAAAGAGATGAAGGAGAGAAAGGGAGGGAGAAAGAGATGGAGAGAAAGAGATGAAGGAGAGAAAGGGGGGAGAAAGAGAGATGGAGAGAAAGAGATGAAGGAGAGAAAGGGGGGAGAAAGAGAGATGGAGAGAAAGAGATGAAGGAGAGAAAGGGGAGAAAGAGAGATGGAGAGAAAGAGATGAAGGAGAGAAAGGGGGGAGAGAAAGAGATGAAGGAGAGAAAAGGGAGGGAGAAAGAGAGATGAAGAGGAGAAAGGGGGAGAAAGAGAGATGAAGGAGAGAAAGGGGAGGAGATAGAGAGATGAAGGAGAGAAAGGGGGTGGAGAAAGAAAGAGATGAAAGAGATGAAAGAGACACACAGATATACCTGTTTAAAAGAAAATACTGGGAGCCACAAAATCTGGGTTGGGAGTAAGTGATATGGAGTTGGCAATGCCCACCCAGGTTTAAGGTTGTGTTTCAGTGTTTACATGTGTTTAAGGTTGAGTGTTTAAAGTTGCAGACCCCTGACCTACCCATCCGATTGCTTCACCCTGCAGCCAGCCCTGTAGGCCTGCGCCTGCCTCCCACCTGGACAGCAGCAGCCTATCTACCCCGCTTGTATCACCTTGCCCTGCAGCCGGCCCGAACACCCCCCTTGGACTGCCTCAGACTGCTCCAGCAGGTCATTTTTATTTAATTAATTTAATTAAGAATGCTGCAATGGGCATAAATGATGATTGGTCAAAAGTGCGAAGACTTGTCAGAAATCACTTTTTTCAGCCCTCTGGGTAGTCCCTATGTGCATATGGACTACTCAGAGGGCTGAAAAAGTTATTTTTGAGTGGTCCTCGCACTTTTGACCGGTCCTTGCACTTAACAACTGTCCTCACATTTTACATTTAGCGCCCTATCTTTTCACCGTAGTGAAGAGAAGTAGTTGTGAAATGAGTGACACAGGTGTTAAGAATGCTGCAACGGGCATAAATGTGAGGACGGTCATAAGTGCGAGGACTGGTCAAAAGTGCGAGGACCAGTCAGAAATCACTTTTTTCAGCCCTCTGGGTAGTCCCTATGTGCATATGGACTACTCGGAGGTCTGGAAAAGTTATTTTTGACAGGTCCTCACACTTTTGACCAATCCTTGCACTTACGACTGTCCTCACATTTTATGTTTTGCGCCCTATCTTCTCACCGTGGTGAAGAGAACTAGTTGTGAAATGACTGACACGGTTGTTAAGAATGCTGCAACGGGCAGAAATGTGAGGATGGTCAAAAGTGTGAGGACCAGTCAGAAATGACTTTTTTCAGCCCTCTGAGTAGTCCCTATGCACATAGCCACGCCCACCCGGTCACATGGCCAGCTAGCCATGCCCACCCAGTCACATGGCCAGCTAGCCACGCCTACCCAGTCACATGACCACCGGGCCACACCCCCAACTAAGCCACGCCCACAGAACCGGTTGTTAAAAAATTGAATCCCACCACTGGTTAGGGACCCCTGCCTTACACCATTCTGGACAAATGGCTGTCCAGCCCCTTTGTAAAAAACCTCCAGTGATGGAACACAGAAGTCCACAAGTCTTAAAGTTGCCAAGATTGGAAACCCTTGTTGTAATGTAGAGATAAGGAAGATGTCCTTCCTGGAGATGCTCAAGTGATGTTGCTGAGGCAAAACAAGCCAAGTGCAGGACATTTCATTTCATTTTTCATTTTATTAAATTTGTATACCGCCCTACTCCCGAAGGACTCGGGGCGGTGAACAGCCATAAAATAAAACAGATAGATACAAAATTTAAAATGGAGATAAAACAAATTAAATAAATTTGGCTGAACCGTTTTAAAACCCAATAATTTAAAATTCCCATTTAAAAAGAGGAAAAGTTTAGGTCAGGCCAGCTTGATGGAATAGGAACGTCTTAAGCGCGCGACGGAAGGTACGCAGATCCGGAATCCTCCGTATCTCGGGGGGGAGCTCGTTCCAGATGGCAGGTGCCCCCACAGAGAAGGCCCTCCCCCTGGGGGCCGCCAGTCGACATTGTTTGGCTGACGGCACCCAGAGGAGCCCCTCTCTATGGGAGCGTACTGGTCGGTGGGAGGCTATTGGTGGTAGCAGGCGGTCCCGCAAATAGCCAGGTCCTAAGCCATGGAGCGCTTTGAAGGTGATAACCAAAACCTTGAAGCGCACTCGGAAGACCTCCGGGAGCCATTGCAGCTCGCGCAGGAGAGGCGTTACATGGGAGCGCCTCTCATGTCTAGATCATGTTCAGAAGCCGTTCAGATGGACACCTGCCCCAGAGGAAGGAGAAGGGGCAGCACAATCAGACTTGAAAGTTTCTGTTCTTAATAGCCAATCTCAAAAAGTGTGGTTTTAACCATCCTGTGGTGTTGATTTGTTGGCCTGTCTACCTACAGTTCTTCCTTTGGCCTGAGCTCATCGTAGACTCTTGAGTATTTGTTGGGAATACGTTGGATCTAATTTAAGACATGGAACCCTGCCCAGAATTCATTAAGGTTAGAAATGTTTAAAAAATAAATAAGTGCAACATTTCTTTTATGCAGTGAGGTAATGAATAAAAGGTAATTGCATACCAGTAGCCACAAAAGGCAAATTTGCCACAGCTGAAGAATGAAAGTAATTCTCAGCATATTGCTCTGGTTGTTACTTGTGTTGCATGTCAGGAGGATTTGAATCCCTTTATTTTCCTCATTTGTCCTATGTTGGACTCTCCACCAGCCCCGTGTTTTATAGAAGTCGCACATGTTTCTTTTTCTGGATGGCTTTGTAAACACCCTCTCCTTTGGGGAATACCAGGAAGTGACTGTAGTTTTACAATGCTTTTGTCTGTTGGTTCATAGTGCAACAATTGGGTTTTGAAAAGAAAAAAAAAACTTGGTTCTGTGTCAGGGAAATCCTGATCTAGAATAATAACGCCCATTTTTTCCTGAGTTAAGGACAAATTTAACTCAGCTGCCCAAAGTATTACTAGGTAGAAAAACTACCTTCTGTCCTTCCTACAGCAAAGGATACTGACGGAACTGCCACAACTTAAGCCTCTAAATAGAAATGATCCTTGGCTCCTTTTGTTGAGAAAAGGTATCGTTTAATTAGAGGCCAAGGTTATTGCAGTATTGCAAAGCCAGAACTGAGAATTGTGTGCCAAAATCCTTAAGTTTATTTATTTATTTATTGGTTCGATTTATATATGCCGCTCTTCTCCGGAGACTCAGGGCGGCTTACAATGCCTTAAGCAATAGCCTTCATACTTTTGTATATACCTGCTTAGTAGGGCTTTCGGGCCCCCCGTAAGCAGTGTTCTTTTTTTTATACAAAGTCAGCTTATTGCCCCCACAATCCGGGTCCTCATTTTACCTACCTCGGAAGGATGGAAGGCTGAGTCAACCTTGAGCCTGGTGAGATTTGAACTTGCAGTAATTGCAGGCAGCTGATGTTAATCACAGTGCTTTAGTCTACTTTTCCTTCCCTTAACAATCTCTCATTGCCCACCCCAGCATAACCAATCAGGTTCAAGCAAGAAGTTTTCATAACGGTCAGACCAAGCTCATTTTGATATGTGTCTCCCTCCTCCTTCTAGCTGCTTGGCCTTGAGGCAGCGTCTCAACAAGGCACAGCACTTACTTTCGTTTTCCCAAACCTTCCCCCCTTCATCCCCCCTACCCACAGTTCATGGCAGTATGTCACCACATAGCAGTAAAGCACAAGCAAGCATAAGATGGAAGCTGACATATACTTTATTCAATTTGGACCAAGCTTGGATTCCTAGTTGAACACAAAGCTCAGAGGATGACTCTGGACAATTGGGAATCCAAGCGTGGTCCAAATTCAAGTGACCCTGTCACTAGATCTCTTTTTAGCAGGGATGAGCAACTGTGACAACTTTATGGCCTGTGGACTTCAATTCCCAGAATTCCTGAACCAGCCACGCTGGCTCGGGAATTCTGGGAGTTGAAATCCACAGGTTTTAAAGTTGTCATAGTTGCCCACCCCGGTTTATAAGATGATTATATTTTCTTTAACATTCCTATTGCTGCTTCTTCCTTTTTCTCCCTCCCCTCATGTAGAGAATACAGGGCATCCTCAGCTTACAATGTGCAAGCATCAACACCCACAAACTGAAAAGCAAATTTCTCTGATTCTTCATAGGCTGTGAATCGTGTGATTTTGAGTAGGTTACAGTAGGATTGGATCATTTTCAGTAAATCATCTGGTAGCTGTGGGAAAACACACAACTTTTCTGAAAAGGTTGATTTCTCTTGTAATTGAGGTGGAAGAATGTGGGGTCAAGGTAGCCTGTGGCTTTTCTTATCTAAGGTTTTTTCTTCAGGAATATACTTGGAAAACTGGCATAGACACTTAAGGGATCTTTTTTAAACAAGTTCCTTCAGATTTTGTTATCACAAATTATAGTCAAGTACTTAGTGGATGGAAGAGAAAGCTGCTCTGCAGAGCAGCTGCAACCCCTTTGGAAAAAGTAAAGAATTACAATATCTCTAGTTTTTGGTATTTCAACTTCCTGGAAAAAACCCTGCGTTATAGAAAGAAACTGGACACTCTTTGCTCTTGTTTTGGCTCTTAGGCTTTCTGGAGGCGAGTTTTCCTGTTGAGCACTGAAAAAGTTTAATGAAAGAGGACAGAATTCGACAGGACTGCAGGGCCAACTTCTTCTAGTTTTTGAATGGGCTGGAAGATATTGAGGTTACATAATTAAGAGAATTGCTTCCAGCCTCCAATTCTTTCACTTTTTAGAAAGGTAAAAGAAAGTTTTCTGTTCTGCCAGGACTTTCGAATTTTATTAATAGAGGTAGTCTCACTGTTTGCAATAGGGACCAGCAACTCCATTGCTAAATGACATGGTTGTAAAGGGAAACATGTGACTACACCTTAACGCCATCAGTTCCTGCTGCAGTTGTTAAGTGAATCACCACAGTGATAACATGTGACCATGACTTTTGACTTCCTGCTGGCTTCCGCAGTGATTTTGCTTGTTGGAACCAGGTTGTGAAGTGACTATGGTGCAACTTCGTAAATATGTGTCGGTTGCCAGTTAGCTTAATTATGATCACATGACTGCAGGGATATTATAATGGCTGCAAATTCAAGAACTGATCATAAAACTCCTTTTTCAACGCTGTTATAACTTTGAATAGTCGCTGAACAAGCAGTCAGTAAGTGAGGACTACCTGTACAAATTAGATTTTAGTTATTTCAAATGGCTAACTGCTTTAGATGCCTCTGGGTAAAAAGGCAAGGTTTCGATTGATTGATTGAATAAATAGAACTTTCTATTTTACTCTCCTGACATAAGGGACAGAGTAAAGAAGTCCTTGCGGATTTTATTCCACCAGTCATTTCCACCTATGGGGTGTGTGTGTGTGTGCTCATCTCCATTTCAAATCCATTGAGCCAGCCTGTCGGAAGACATTTCCGCCAATGCTATTTCCTCCTCACCGATGTGGTACCTCTTTATCTACTCGCATTTGCATGCTTTCGAACTGTTTGGTTGGCGGGAGCTGGGGTGAGGACGGGAACTCACTGCATCGCATGATGCTTGGGTCTCGAACTGGGCTGCCGGCTTTCCAACTGACAAGTCCAGTGTCTTAACTGTTGAGCCACCACGCCACCAATAAGCAACCGAGTGGCATCTCAATATTCCGCGAATGGTATTATGAAGTTGGTTATTAGTGAACTCAGTAGGAAAAAATGTTGGAAGGATTGCGCAAATCCTTCTGTTTGGGAAAGAATCTTTGGTTCTGTTACTCCTGGTTCTTCTGGTCCATACGGGACATTGATTTTTTGCATCTCTGTTGTTCTTACGCCTAGTCTCTGGTGGAATTGTTGGGCAGTCTTGGCTGTAAAAACAGAACATATCTCAGCCAGCAGGCTTAGGTGTATCTTTTTATCTACTACGCACCAAAACGGTATTGGGGGTGCTACTTGTTTGTTTGTTCTGGAATGTTGCACATCCTGCCTCATATTTCTAATCTGCTTTGCTACTGTATCATTGAAATAATTGGGGAATTAAGTATGCCTAAATTTGCAGACATATTAGTATTAGAACTAAAAAAATTAAATCTAAATTAGATCTAAATTCTAAATTAGAACTGGGTATTAGTACTTTGGGTAAACATTTGTAGAAGTGAATTCTCAAAACGGCCTCAGTTAAATAGAAAAGTAAAAAAAAAATGCAGACTTCCTTTAGACCATTGTGTTCCACAGTTTATTTGTAGATTGAAAATTCAGTCGAAATAAAACCCAACTAAAAGATGTGTTGCCTTCCCTTGTTCCTTTAAAATGTTTCCTGAAGTTACTGATTAAGTAAGTAACAAGAGAAGGCACGGTGAAAACAAGCATGAGCAACTTGCTAATATTGTAGTGAATAATTTTAAATTAACGAGAGAATTGTGCTATGTTTGAAGGTCAAGGTGTGACGTTGAGTGTATGTAGGTGTGTGCAGAGCACCTGTCGGGACTATCTCAAACCAGACACGTTGTTCTCGGAGGTCGCATGGCAGTTGCAGAAGGAGCTGAGAAAAAGCCCATCTGCTGCTTTAAGATCCTCCCAACAGGTGTGATGGGTGTGGCCACCTGTGCTCCAATCACATTTTGCCCTCCTGTTCCTTCCTTATACACAGAGTGGGCAGCTATGGCTCCTTTACAGCCGGTGGACTTCAATTCCCAGAATTCCAGAGCCAGCATGGCTGACCGGTTGTAAAGGGGTCATAGTTGCCCACCCCTGCTATACAGGTAGTCCTTGACTTACAACAGTTCATTTAGTGACCATTCAAAGTTACAACGGCACTGAAAAAAGTGACTTATGACCATTTTTCACAGTTACAACCTTTGTAGCATCCCCATGATCATGTGATCAAAATTCAGATGTTTGGCAACTGGTGCATACTTATCTCACCATTCCTGTTTCCCAAGGTCATGTGATCGTCTTTTGCAGCCTGTTGACAAGCAAAGTCAGTGGGGAAGCCAGATTCCCTTGACAACCAGGTTATTAAATTATCAACTGCAGTGATTCACTTAACAACTGTGGCAAGGAAGGTTGTAAAATGGGACAAAACTGACTTAACAAATGTCTCATTTAACAACAGAAATTTTGTGCTCAATTGTGATTGTAAGTCTAGGGCTACCTGTACAGCGTTCATATAAATGTTTCGTTAGAATCTTGTGGGGAAACACAACAGAATAACAAGAGTTGGAAGGGACTTTGGAGATCTTCTATTAGTCCAATCCTCTGCTCAAGCAGGAAACCTTATACCATTTCAGATAGATGGCTGTCCAGTCTTTTCTTAAAAACCAACATTTTTGGAACACCCACCAAGTTCTGAAGGCAAACTGTTCCATTGGTTAATTGTTCTCACTGTTAAGAAATGTCTCCTTAGTTCTAGGTTGCTTCTCTCCTTGATTAGTTTCCATTCATTGTTGTCTTGCCTTCTGGTGCTTTGGAAAATAAGTTGACCCCTTTAAATATTGGAACACTGCTATCATGTCACCCCTAGTCTTCCTTTTCTTTTCACTAGATAGACGAGACCCATGATGGTGAACCTATGGCATGCGTGTCACAGATAGCACACGGAGCCATATCGGTGGGCACATGAGCTCAGCTCCGGCGCATATATGCGCGCCGGCCACCTGATTTTCGGGCGTTCTGGGCCCACCGGAAGTAGGGAAACAGGCTGCTTCCTGCCTCTTGAGGGCCTGGGGATGGGTGGGGAAGGCCTGTTTTTTGCTCTCCCCAGGCTCCAGAGTCTCTAAAAGCCTGGGGAGGGTGAAAACAGCCTCCCCCCACCTGGAGGCCCTCCGGAGGCTGGAAACGGCCCATTTGCCAACTTTCGGTGGGACCGGAAGGTCCATTTTTTGCTCTCCCCAGACTCCTAGAGAGGCTCTGGAGCCTGGGGACAGCAAAAAACGGGCCTACTGGGCCCCCATGCCATTGTGTGCCCAAAGCGGGGGGAGTGCGGGGGGGCGTTAGGCATGCATGCTCGGGGGGCGGGGCTCATAGAATTATGGGTGTGGGCATATGTATGCACGACCCCCCGCCCGCGCTCCCCCCACTTTTGGCACGCGATGGCAAAAAGGTTAGACATCATTGGACTAGACAAACACAATTCCTGCAACTGTTCTTTGTATGTTTTAGCCTTAGTCCCCTAATCATCTTTGTTGCTCTTCTGTTCACTTTGGCCAGTGTTTCATTAGCAACTGTTTTAATTCCTCTCCCTCTAGAGCACATGTGTCCAACCTGGGACAACATTAATGTGGGAACTTCAACTCCCTGAATTCCCCATCCGTCCACGCTGGCTGGGGAATTCGGGGAGATTAAATCCACAGGTCTTAAAGTTGCCAAGGTTGCAGACTCGTGCTCTAGACTTCCTGCTGCACTTATCAGTCTGACTGCTCTTTTTAAAAGCATTCCCTCCCCATCCAAACCGTTTCTGGAGGTTGGACTCTGATTGTTTCCTTTAAAAAAAAAAAGAAAAAGCTTTAATGATCAGGATGTTCTTGTTTTAAGGCAGAGTTTTGTGGAGAATTGGATTTAACCAGGATGGATAAAAATCAATGATTTTTTTAAAAAAATCAAAAAAATCAGATTTTTTTTATTTAAATTGGATTTTTTTTATTTAAATTGGATTTTTTTTTATTTTTATCGAATTTATTTTAATAAAAAACTTTTGGGGTAAAAATCTATCGTAAGATAGTTTTCTATTTAAGATACATAAATAATTTAGCTTATTCAGCATGAAATGGAGCTTAGTTATGTAGCACGAGGCTGTATATTCTGCAACACTGGGACTATCGGTGAGTCAACAGTGGGTCAAAGGAGTAGCAGAGATGACAGTTGCTCTTTAAAAATTATGATTTAAATTGAGTTGATTTAAATCAAGCCTTTTTACTAGTGATTTAAATCATGATTTAAATTGTGATTTAAATCAACTCGATTTAAATCAAATCCACCCTGGATTTAACTAATCTGTGCATGCTGGCAAGGCAAGAAGACACAACATGCCCGTCCTCTCTCTCTCCCCCCCCCCCCCCCCGCCCCAGAAAAAAAGATTAGTACCAACCTTGCAAGTTGAATCTGATCAGTGCTGGGGCAAAAAAAAAAGGGGGGGGAGTGAGAGAGGGAGAGACTGGGAACATTCTGGAAATTGAGATGCCAGGTTTCAGGTGGGAAAAACTCAGACAGAGTTAAAATCTGTTCATGGCATGGGCCCTTCATGGCATGGGCCCGGGGTATTTGCAGGACCACCTCCTACCAGCCTCCCTGCGCCCAGTGCGCTCACATAGGACTGCCCTCCTTCAGGTGCCATTGGCCAGACAATGTCAGCTGGTGGTGCCCAGGATGAGGGCGTTCTCTGTGGCCGCACCGACCCTCTGGAACGAGCTACCCACTGGGCTCCAGACAGCCCCCGACCTCCGCTCCTTCCGCGGCGACCTGAAGACATGGCTTTTTCAACAAATCTCCTGATCTGTTGGAAATTCAGTTTTAATTGTTGGGTTTTTAATTGAATTATTTTTCTATTTCCTTTTATTGTTGTTGTTTTATTGTTGTGAGCCGCCCCGAGTCCTTTGGGAGAGGGGCGGCATATAAATGTAAATAAATAAATAAATAAAATCCACTTCAGTGAAAGAGAGGAGAAGCTTCTTTCAAGGGAAGGACGAAAAAAACCCCTTCATTTTTCAAAATTTTGGAGTGTGTCAACAGGTGAAAATGAGGCGTTACTAACAGCAGTAGAATCTGGCAGTGATAACTCAGAGAATGTGACTAAATAGACAGCAATTGTTTTATCTTATTTTTTTCTCGAAAGCATGGGAATCCTGTTTTCAGATTTACATTTTGCCACCTTGTTAAATTGGCAAAATTAAAAAAAAAACATCCTAGTTTCTTAAGAGCTCCACAATTTAATTCTATTTAAATATGCTTAATTAGAATGAATTAGTATAATTACCCTATTGTGTGTATTAGAGCTTTTCATTTAACATGGATGAGTAAAGCAAAGTACGTCAGATCAAGTTTATGTCATTAAAAAGCAAAATAAACTTAGTTCAGTAAAGTATAAAAATGAATATTGCATAAATGTAAGTTTTCTCCAACTTTCACTTTTTCTGGAAAATGATGAAAAAATACGCCCTCCCCCCAGCCTCATGATATCAATATTTCTAGAACATTTGCACTTCTAGAGGGATTCAACTTTTATTCTCTGGAATTTATCCAAAATTGATTTTTTTGTGTCCTTGAATGCCTGCTGTGAGTTGCAGACAATTTTGGAATAGATTCAGATATGCAGGTGATAGTGAGAGAAAAACCTCAGGATCTTGCAGAAAGTAAAAATGTGCTTAGTATAGATGTAGGCTGTTTGCTGCAGCTCTGTGTTGCAAAGAACATTTGATATTTTTATTGCTGCTCTTCTAATTGAGCCATTTTTAAAAACTTCCCAGGGAGCCAAGCTTTATTAAGGCATGATTGAAAATGTAGAGGTTCCCTTCCTCTCTCTGTATCTGAGTAGAAAAACTGAATAAATTAAATCCACAATAGTGAAATGGAATCTACTACAAAGAAATTAATTGAAATCCCCATTAAATGCATGTTTAGTTTTGTGGACTTAATGGAGCACTGGGTGTCAGATATTCTTTTGCAGGAGACACAATTGACCAGTTGCAGCTTGCAGTCTCGAAGAGAGCTGCTCACCTTCCTGTTTTGCAGACAGGTGTGGATTACCTTTTATCTCTTAAAATCAAGTCTAGTTTCCAGGAATTTAAAGCAGATTCAGAGAAACTATTGAACTATTGAAGCTGCCTGAATGCTAGAAAACTGACAGCTCAGCGATGAAACTCTAAATAGATCAAGAAGAATGGTGATGTTCAGGCAGAAATTGACTGATGAATGCAGAACCAAATAATAAAAGCTCAGAATGTTTATTTTTAAATCTTTGCCTGCCTACCTTCCTTCCTTCCTTCCTTCCTTCCTTCCTTCCTTCCTTCCTTCCTTCCTTCCTTCCTTCCTTCCTTCCTTCCTTCCCCTATAAATATTTCAGTTTCTCCCATGTATAGTTCATATTGATTTGCACTGTTAACATCAAATCTTACCTAGTTGTCTAGGTAAGTTAAGTGTAGTTGTCTTACCTAGTTAAGTGTAGATTGCTCCTTCAATTAAATTCCAGTTCTTAGTTTTAATATACCAGAAAATATCTTTCAGTCCAAGTTGCAAAGTTGATCATGGATTGTGTTTGTCTTTCTTCCTCTTTTAACGGATGTGTTCTCTGATTGGCTTCTAAGAACTCTTGTTATCAATGAACAAAATTTGAAAGCTACAGAACATTAAATTAGATTCATGCCATTATATGTTAGATAAGTGGGCTTTAGAAAATAACAGATTTATTTTACAACTAGAATAAATAAAATACTTTTCAATTTAATGTTTGCAGTTGATATGGTGTATTTGGCTGCCGTATGAGCTAGAACAGCCCAGCTGACTGCACAAGAGGATTGGAATTATGCTGTATTGAGCTAGACTAGAATAAACAAACCTTTCAAGTCTGGTTGTGTTTTTCCTCTCCCCACTCCCCCCCTCCCCCTGAGTCAGGGAAAAGCCAGCCTGAGCCTCTTCCTAATACTACCTCCTTTCCCGGGGCTTCAGGAATGCTTCTACCCTTCTGGTTTCTGTAAAGGCTTCTGAATATTCCCTTCAAGGTCATCTCTTTGGCTTTCTATAGTACTTCAGAGAAAAAAGTTCAATGTGAAGTCTGCTTCCCCAAAACATTGGAATTTGATCATCCTACTGGTGGTTTTACTAATTTAATCTGATCTAAAGCTATACAGTATTCATTTTTCCTTTTCATTTTAGGAACTTGCTCTTCATCATCGCCAGTCGGCTGACGTAAGCTCATTAGAGGTTTGAAGTCATGGCCAATCCTGCAGGAGAAGAACCTGTCTCCAAATCTGGAGAACTTTGCCACGAATGTGGACAGATTCACTTGTTGCCCGACAACCATCTTTATAACTTCCAGGATGAAGTAGATGATGACTTGACTTGTCACATTTGCCTCCAGCCTTTGCTCCAGCCTATGGACACGCCTTGTGGACACACGTATTGTTTCAGATGTCTTGAAAACTTCATGCAGGAGTACAGCTTCTGTCCCATGGATCGGAAGAAACTGTCCTTTCAGAACTGCCGGAAGTCTAGCTTGTTGGTGCGGAATCTGCTGGATAAGCTCCTTGTCCTTTGTCCCTTTCAAGAAGACTGTGCACAGACGATGCAGCGATGTGAACTCGAAGCTCACTTGCAGAACAGGTGCGTGTGCCTAATTTTCCCTTGTAGCCTCAGCGATGCTTGCATGTTATTCTTTATTCTGGACACGGCTAGTAACTTACAATTTTATGTCAGCCTTGTGCTGAATATTGCACATAATCATGACAATTCAGAGAGGAATATCCTTGAGTGACTCATATTCTGTCCACATTACTCAATTAAAAGCCGTAAGTGTCTGAATGACGCTAGGATGACATTCTGCTTAGTTACCTATTAGTTTTGGGAAGAAACTGAAACTAATTAAGGAAGGCTGGGTGGAGAAAGAAACTTGAATGGAAGAAATTGAATTGAGAAATTTAGGTAGGGAATTACTAAAAAAAAAAAGGATGTTTTTGAAAACAGAATAACAGAGTTGGAAGGATAATTCTAGTGCAACTTCCTGTTAAAGCAGGAGACTCTATGCCATTTTAGATAATCTATCCAGTCTCTTCTTTAAAATCTCCATTGATGGACACTCCCGGTGTTTCTGAAAGTATTAATCTGCACTTTTTTGGTTCTTGAAAGTTTTAGAAGGAATGTGATAGTTTGAAAAAAACATATTTGGCTCAAGGTAAAACTCCAACTATTTATAAGTTCACTTTTTTTTTTTTTAATTTGATTTATATGCCGCCCTTCTCCGAAGACTCAGGGCGGCTTACAATGTGCTCAGCAATAGCCTTCATCCTTTTGTATATTTATACAAAGTCAGCTTATTGCCCCCACAAACTGGGTCCTCATTTCACCTACCTTAGAAAGGATGGAAGGCTGAGTCAACCTTGAGCCTTGGCGAGATTCGAACCCTGCAGTAATTGCAGACAGCTGGTCTTAATAACCAGCTTAATAACAGGGTGCCTTAAACCCCTGTACTACCAAGGCTCACTTAAGGAAATTGTGCATATAAGAAGCATTTTTAAAATAACTATAGTTTGCCAATGTGCCTGCTTCTTCTCAGGCTCACCTATTTACTTATATCTCAAAAATAGTATACGGTCACACCTTGGTACTTGACTGCTTTGAAACTTGTCGAGTGTCATATTAAATGCATTTTGATGTGAAAATGTTGTCCCAGTATAGGTTGATTTATGATCACAGTTGAGTCACAAAATTCTGTTGTTAAGCGAGACAGCAGTGAATTTTGCCCCATTTTGCAGCTTTTCTTGTTAAGTGACTCACTGCAGATTGCTTGCCAGAAGGTTGCAAAAGCTGATCAGATGATCCTGGGACACTGCATTTGTCGTAAATATGAATCACGTGCCAAGTGTTCAAATTTTTATCATGTGTCCACGGGGATGCTGCAATGGTCGTAAGTGTGAGAAGTGGCCATAAGTCACTTTTTTCAGTGCCGTTGTAACTTTGAACGGTCACTAAATGACCGTTCAATGTTGTAAGTTGAACTACATGTACTCATCATTTGTTTGGTATTTATTTTATTGTTTATATTTATATACCGCCCTTCTCCTGAAGGACTCGGGGCGGTGAACAGCCAACAAATAAAACACAAGAAATACAAAATTTAAAAACAGTATTAAAATCCAATTAAATTAATTTGGCCCACAATTAAAAGCACCCCTGAATTAAGACCCATAATTAAACAATTTAAAAATTAAAAGAATTTAAAAGAATTAGGCCAGCCCGGCTTGTTGGAATAAAAACGTCTTTTGGGCACGGTGAAAGGTGTGAAATCCGGGATCTGCCGTATCTCCGGGGGCAGCTCATTCCAGAGGGTAGGTGCCCCCACAGAGAAGGCTCTCCCCCTGGGGGCCGCCAGTCGGCATTGTTTTACCAACAGCACCCTGAGGAGCCTCTCTCTGTGGGAGCGTACTGGTCGGTGGGAGGCCATCGGTGGCAGAAGGTGGTCTCGTAAATATGTGTAAGCTAGAACTTGTCGTTGTTGGCTGCCTTGTGACTTGCTATCTTTTCCAGCCAAAACAAAGGATCATATGTTTTACACGCTTATGACGTGAAAAGATGTTTTCACGCTTATGACATGGTAGGCCTTGCCCTGTGCACATCCCCTTGCAGTGTTATCTTAGCTTCTGTGGTCATTTTGAGTATGTTTGTGCTTTTTTCATCAGTACTTTAAGTGACATTTTTATTTTATTTAATCTAAGTATTTATTAATTTTTAGGTTTATTTCTCATGCAAATAATGATATACAATCCCATTTTTTTATTTACATTGCCTTAAAAATGTGCATCGTCTTTGGTTTGGGAATGCATTGCATTTATTTACATTATTCTTTATGGGAAAAAATTGTTTGGTACTCTTCATTTTTGGTATTCACTGTGCCTCCTGGAACCAATTAATGATGAGTACTGAGGTATCACTGTATATTTGAAAGATCAGGGTTTCATTAGCAACTGTTCTAATTCCTTTCTCTCTAGAGCAGTGATGGCTAACCTTTTTGTCATCGCGTGCCAGGAGGGGGGACGGTGGAGGTTTGCGCACGTGTGTTCCCACACCCATGTCTGAGCCCCGCTCTGCGCATGCATGTGCAACCCCCCTTGCCCCCCGCTCCTGGCACATGATGGCCCGGTAGGCCCGTTTTTCTTTCTCACCTGGCTCCAGATCCTCTCTCTGCATCTGGGGAGGGTGAAGACAGCCTTCCCCTCCCCCTCGGAGACCCTCCGGAGGCCTGAAAGGGCCCATTTCCCAACTCCCAGTTGGACAGGAAGTGACTTTTTTGCTGTCCCTAGCCTCCGGAAGCCTCTCTAGGAGTCTCTGGAGGCTGGGGACAGCAAAAAAGTCACTTCCTGTCCAACCGGGAGTTGGGAAATGAGGCCTTTCAGGCCTCCGGAGCGCCTCCGAGGGGGAAGGCTGTTTTCGCCCTCCCCAGATGCATAGAGAGGATCTGGAGCCAGGTGAGAAAGAAAAACGGGCCTTCCCCACCCTCCCCAGGCCCTCCGGAGGCAGGAAACAACCTGTTTCCCTACTTCTGGTGGGCCCAGAAGGCCCGAAAATCAGCTGGCCAGCACGCGCATGTGCGCCAGAGCTGAGCTGGTATGCCCACTGATATGGCTACACATGCCACAAGTTCGCCATCACAGCTCTAGAGCATGTATGTCCAACCTTGACAACCTTAATGTGTGGACTTCAACTCCCAGAATTCCCTAGCTGTCTATGCTGGCAGAATTCTGGGAGTTTAAGTGTGGAAGACTTTGCCATGGTTGCACACTCGTGCTCTAGACTTTCTGCTGCACTTATTAAACTTTTGCTTTTCTTAAAAAGCATCCGTGTCCACCCAAACTCAGACACAAGTTACAAAAATATTTCAGGTGGTTAATTTAGGGTGTGGGAGGACCGACATGGAGCTCTTTTGGGAATTGGTGTTTGCTGTCTAATGCAGGTGTCCTGGCTTCAAGAAATACATGGAGCGCCTGGAAAGGAAGAGGCATCCTCGGTCCAGGATGAAGGGAGATTCTCTTTCTAGGCTGGAAACAAAGGCTGTCAAAGATCCCGAAGTATCAAATGGAGTGTCCTCTTCAGCCACTGGAGGCTCGGTAGCTGCCGTTGTGTCACCAGAGACCCCAGATCCTGGGCTGGTTAACCCAGCCTTTGATGGGAGTGAAGAAGGTAGGCCTCTCTTAAACTTGTAGAGAAATGAAGGCTGATGTGGGAGCGCATGTGAGCAAATTTCCAGAATAACGGAACTGAAAAACAGAGTTGGAAGGGACCTTGGAGGTCTTGTAGTCCAACCCCCTGCACAAGCAGGAGACCCTTTACCATTCCAGATGAATGATTGTCCAGCCTCTTCTTAAAAGTCTCCCGCGATGGAGCATCCACAACTTCTCACTGTCAGGAAATTTCTTTTTCGTTCTATGTTACAATAAAGTACTTAATTCTCTCCAATAGTTTCCAACCATTGCTTCTTATTTTGCCTTCTGGTGCTTTGGAAAATAAGTTGACCCCCCTTCTTTGTGGCAGCCCCTCAAATATTGGAACACTGCTAACATGTCACCCCTAGCCCTTCTTTTCACCAGACTAGACATACCCAATGTCAGGGTTCCAAGTAACACCCCCAACCCAATTTTTGCAGAGAAATTATATTGAGGTCTTCTGTCGTGTCTTCTGTGTACAAGTAGTGCTCAACATACGATCATAACTGAACCCCAAATTTCCATTGCTAAGCAAGTGAATCTTGCCCCATTTTACAGCCTTTCCTCCCGCTGTTATTAAGTAAATCACTGCAGTCGTTAAGTTAATAACATGGTTGTTAAGTGAATGGCTTCCCCATTGACTTTGCTTGTCAGAAGTTTGCAAAGGGGATCACATGACCCTGGGACATTGCAACCGTCCTAAACCGTCCTAAATACAAGTCAGTTGCCAAGCGTCTGGATTTTGATCATGTGATCAAGGGGGTGCTGTAACAGTCGTAAGTGTGAAAATGGTCATAAGTCACTTTTTTCAGTGCCATTGTAACTTCAAATGATCACTAAACAAATGGTTGTAAGTTGAGGGCTACCTGTACAGGCAGTCCAGCAGTCACTTAACAACTGTACGAAGTCACAACGGAGCCTGAAAAAGGAACTTATGACTCATATTTGAAGTTCTGAACTCCCTGGTCATGTGACCGCCCTCTGAGTGCTTGGCAACTGGCCATTTGCAGCAGCCCACAATCATGTATCACAATTTATGAAGTTTCTGCCAGAAACCAGCGTTTACTTCCGGTTTCTGGCAAAAAAATTGCCCCTTTAGTGAATTATGTCCGTGTTTAACAACCGCCGCAAAAAAGATCATAAAATCAGATGTAGTCACATAGTCACCTGCTTGATGTCCATCATGATTTATGACTGAAATTTCAGGTTCAGTTTGGTTGTAAATCGAGGACTACCTTAATAAATACCCACTGATTTGATAGATAACAAATCTGTAATTTTAATGTACAAAATTGTGTTTATCCTCTAGTTCCGTGGATTCCCAGAATGTGATGAAACTTACCTTTCAAAGACATTGTTTTGGGTTTTTCTCCTTTTCCCTTGGCAGCTTTAAGTCTTGTGGAATTCTGGGAGTTGAAGTCCACAAGTCTTAAAGTTGCCAAGTTTGGAGACCCCAGCTGTAGGAGATTAAAATAGTGAGGTACAAATGTTCACATTCTCCTCTTGGGTGGTTCGTGAAGTGTGTGACTAGTCTGGCTTTGCTGCAGCTCAATTTCCTTCTGGTGATTCTGAACTTAATCGTCGTTTCAAAATGTCAAGCATTGCAGCACACTGCTCTGAATTGATAATGGTTCCAAATTCAAGGAAGTGAATAACACCATATGCATCCCAGAAAATTATCACCATGAATTTTTTTCACAAATCTTAGGCTTATTTTCCCCCCCTCCCAGAAGCTTTGTAATTATATTATGTGAATTGATATTAATTTCCCAGGTTGGTCTAGTGGTTAAGGCACTAGACTAGAAACTGGGAGACCGTGAATTCTAGTCCTGCCTTGGGCATGAAAGCTGGTTGGGTGACCTAGAGCCAATCAGTATCTCTCAGACTAACTCACCTCACAGGGTGGTTGTTGTTGGAAGAATAGCAGGCGGAAGGAGCATCAGGTATGTTTGTTGTCTTGAGTCATTCATATAAAATAAAGGCGGGATAGAAATAAATACATAAAAATAAATAAAAAATGATCCCATGTTCTGTCAGCTGTCACAATGCTGTGAAGAAATTCCTTCTCTTCCTTCTCATTACTTCTTTCATTCCCATGGGGAAATAATGCATGTCGCTCAGGGTAGAACACTGGAGTTCAACCACTAAGGTGGATGATGATAATGAAAATCTGCAAACAATCAATCCGCCTCAGAGAGCACCAAAGACCCTGCGGTTCTTTCATTCTCATAACATGAAAATCGTTGCAGGAATCAGGTATTACTAGCCTAACAAAGAGAAGAATTAGGGGTGACATAATAGCAGTCTTCCACTATTTGAGGGGCTGCCACAAAGAAGGAGGGGGACAATCTATTCTCCAAAATACCTGAGGGCAGGACAAGAAGCAATAGGTGGAAACCTATCAAGGAGAGAAGCAACCTAGAACTAAGGAGAAACTTCCTGACTGCGAGAGCAATGAATCAGTGGAACGGCTTGTCTCCAGAAATTGTGGGTGCTCCGTTGTTGGCAATCTTCAAGAAGAGACTGGACAGCCACTTGTCTGAAATTTATTTATTTATTTATTTATTTTATTTAATTTATATACCGCCCTTCTCCCGAAGGACTCAGGGCGGTGAACAGCCGTAATAAAACAATGTACAAAATAGAATTTAAAAGCAGATTAAAATAATTAAATCATAGGCCGAATTTAAAACTCTCATTTTAAAACCAATTTTAAAACCCCATTAAAACCAAATTAAAATCATTTATCCCATCAGAGCGGCTTGCTGGAATAACAAAATGATCTAGGCTTGGACTAGCAATTTTCAACTGTGAAGCTTTCATCTCACCCACCCGCATTTCATCTTTGCACAAGCCTTCCAATATTGAAGAACATCGGTGATACGACCCACATATTCCTGTGAAATGCCAAGCTTGACACAGTGTCCCTTTGAGAGTGATATGTTGATTGTCTTTCACCAGTTATCAGCCTTTCTCGTGTGCAAAAATCTATCTCTGCATTTTTTTTGACCAAATGATGCACAATACTCCTGTCAATGAAATCGCGTAAACAGTCTTCATAGGGCAGTGAATTTCAATTGGAGGGACTCCTTTGGCAGTTAAGAATTCAGTCACAGCCCTTTGAGGAGTATTCACTGCAGGCTTCCATTTCATGAATAAAAACAACACAACCTTTTCACACAGCAAATTCCCCTAACTGAAGTGAAAGAATAACAGAATCACAGAGTTGGAAAGGACCCTGGAGGTCTTCTAGTCCAACCCCCTGCTCAAGCAGGAGAACCAATAGCAAATGCTGAAGAACATGTCAGAGCTTTCAAGTGTTATCTATTGGCAATTTACTACATTGGAGGCATTTTCATTTGATCCCTGTAACTTCTATCCATGGGCCATTGTCGTGAATGGACTATATTTGTACAATTAATCGTCAGATTAACTGCCTCAACTGATTAATTTCTTAGTAAAAATGATCCCTAACTCCATTTGTTGAAAAAGGTATATTTTACTTGGAGCCATGTGAATTGCAGTAGAGCAAAGCCAGAACTAAGGCTTTGCGTGCCAGGTTTTCCCAGTTAACTTTCCTCCCTTGGTTCCTTCCCATTGCTTGTCTCTCAATGTCCAATCAATTTAAAAAGAGATGCTTTGGAAACATTCACTCTACTTGTTGCCATTCTTCTCCCAGGGAAACGGCCTTGAAGACTTCTGGGTTCTCACAGTTCAGTTCCAGTTTCCCCTAAGGCCTTGCCCCCTCTTCCAGCCACCCCCGAGGGTTCATGGCAGACTGGCAGTGAGGTGGCACTTCTGACATTGATATTCGTTGATGAAACGAGGCAAAGTGCCCCCAACAACTAAAATATATATTTGCCTTGCTTTTCCGTTTCATGTTCCTTTTAAGGATTTTAAGATATCCAGGAAAAATTCCATATTAGTCAAAAATTTTGATTTGAGTATAACTGGCCAGAAGGCATTTTGGGATTTATGGTAGATCTCTGTATGGATTTCTGTATAATTACAAAAAGCTTAAAAGTTTGTAAATGTTGCATAAATAAATGTATTCTGTTATGATTATACTTGTGTTGATGGAATAGCACTATGCAATTGTGTTGTTCAGTTTGAAAATTGTGTCATGTAGTTTTCATCCGTAATAACAGAAGGGCATACTTTGACTTGCACATCTTTGCTCAGAAGTAGTGGTTGAAAGTTTTTCCACAGTTTTCTACTTTGGAAAAGTTTTTCATCAACTTCAGGCGTCTGAAATGTACTTTGGAAAAGCTTTCCAAAGTACATTTCAGACGCCTGAAGTCAAGTAATTCCAAGGTTAGCTTCTAGAAACAAGGAAGGACAAACTCTAGATACAAAATTTAGTATTTATTTAATTATTAAGAAATTTATTTAATGCCTATCTTTGGCGGTTTACAGGATAAGAACATTAACAAGCATGAAAATCTTCAGATATAAAATGACAAAGAAGATAAATTAAAATAATGAACACAAGACAGCGGCAAGGGAGCTGGATACATGGGGGAGGAATGGGAGGTGGGATTAGCTTTTAATTAGTCAGCCACTTCTAGTGTGAAGCTCCCCCACGGGGGTCTCCAAGCCATTAGGCAGAGCCAGGGCTTCAGGCTCTTATGAAAAATCAGGAGGGTGGGAGCCCATGTCATCTCAGGGGTTAAGAGGTCCCAAAGGGCAGGAGCCACAGCCGAGAAGGCCCTTCTCCTGGACCCCACCAGCTGGCATTCCTTGACTGATGGGACCTGCAGAATGCTCCTCTGCCGGTGGGACGGGGCAGGTCAGTCCCATCAGTTCCTCAAGCAGCCAAAATTCCACCTTCACCAAGCTGGAGATTGCAGGACCACTGGTGAGAAAGGATGGGATGGATGCAGGTTGCTCATATTTGCTGTACGTTGTTACAAATCCAGGCCTTCCTCTTCATTCATGCACTTTCTGACTTCTCTGTCAGATTTACCTCAGAGAGCGAGTCTTGTGGCGGAGACAAACACCATCGAAATCCACCGAGAGGCCCCCGAGGAAGAGCTTGGCATGCGTATAGTTGGTGGGAAAGACACTCCTCTCGGGAACATCGTTGTGCAAGAGATATTTCAGGATTCCGTGGTGGCTGCCGATGGGAAACTCGCACCTGGAGACCACATCCTAGAGGTGGGTTTGCTATGGTTAAAACCTCATGGCAAAATGACCAGTTGGTAATCGGCTGTAGCAGATATATTTTTTTTAATTGAAAAAGTTTTACAAACAACAATTTTTCCCCTTTCCCCCCCATCCCTCCCTAACCCCCCCCAAACCCTCCCTCCCCATGACTTCCCCAAGGTGAAATCCATCCACATTGTATTATATCATACTTTACCACCCCTCTATTCTCCTCCCTGTGCACTATAAATTTCTACATAACAATAAGCTGTTTTGCCCCCTATAAACTATACATTTCTACACAACATTTAGCTATAGCAGATTTTAATCAGAGTTAAAAACTAGTGATATCATCAGACTTGGATTTTTTAAGGTTGTACAGGTAGTCCTTGATTTACAACCACAATTGAGCCCAGTTGTTAAGGGATTTGCCTCATTTTACAACTTTTCTTGCCACGGTTGTTAAGTGAATCACTGCAATTGTTAAATTAGTAACCCGGTTGCTAAATGAATCTGGTTTCCCCCTTGACTTTGCTTGTCAGAGGGTCGCAGAAGGGGATCACATGACCTTGGGACACTGGAACTGTCATAAATGGGAACCAGTTGGCAAGCATTTGAATTTTGATCATGTAATCATGGGGATGCTGCAACAGTTGTGTGAGAAATTATAAGTTACTTTTTTCAGTGCCATTGTAATTTTGAACTGTCACTAAATGAATGGTTGTAAGCTGAGGACTACTTGTAAAGCATGGAGGAGAGAGAGGAGTGGAAGCCATAAAATAGGTACGGTGTCAGGAAGTGTGGAAGCTGGGCAGTGCTTTTGAATGAACCATGGTGTATTAAGAATCTTTGCAACTTTTCTGGTTTACTTTTTCTGATTTTTATGAGAGAAAGGGAATGCTTCTCCTGGTCCATTTTCAGAGATTTTCATGACCTTCCATGCTGATGATTTGCACCTGCCCTCCATGAATCACAACCAGTACAACCAGTATATTTAATATTTCAGAATAATCATGTTTTATTTGCTCTTATTTAAGCAAATCGGCAAATTTCTGGAGAAATCAAATGTTTCTGTCAGGTGTCCCAACTTTTTCAGTTAGAAAAGAAACACTTTCGAGGCCATGGTTTGCAAAAATTACACTTTACTAAAGCCAAGTAGTTACAGAAGAAGCAAAGCTAGATCTGAGGCTTTCGTGCCCAAAGCATATGGTTAAGTTTTTCCTTGTTCCCACCTTTTCCCCTAGTTATCATCGAGTGTCCAATCAGGTGCCAACAAATTGTTTGGGCAACGGTCCCTGCCTTTGCGGGGTGATTGATTCTGCATTCCACAACGTGACCTTGTGACCTTGGAACGGCCGATTCCTCTCATGCTAAGCCCTCCTTTATCCTGCCCTGCAGCTCTCCCTCCCCTTCAAGCATGGTAGGCTGCCAGCAAGCAATGCATAGGGTAGCAGCATGGCAGTCCTGACAGTTTTTTGTAGGATTTCCTTCCTACAGTGCTTACATTCTTTCATTTTCTTTTGCCGTAGTACAGAGAGGAGGGAAGGGTATCCTGAGAGAAGGACCTTTAGGAAACCATCTTCTGACCAGTACTTCTTTCTGTCCTTCTCCCAGGTGAATGGTGTGAACATCAGCAGTGTGACCCACTGCCAAGCCATCTCGCTCTTGCGCCAACCCTGTGATGAGCTCCATTTCCTCGTGCTCCAAGAAAAGGGCTTTACCAACCGGACGGCTCCCCCGGTCGTGAACCAGGAAGTGGTCCATGTTATCCTCGTCAAAAGAGACCGATCCGAACCCCTCGGCATTAAACTGATCAGAAAAGCAGACGGGCCTGGGATCTTTATTCTGGACCTGTTAGACGGAGGGTTGGCAGCCAAGAATGGGAAGCTGCGTCAGAACGATAAAGTCCTGTCTATAAATGGTCAGGATCTACGCCAAGGAACGCCTGAAGCAGCTGCACAGATAATCCAGGTAAGTTTGGAAGACAGTCCAGGTAGTCCTCAATTTATAACAGTTCAGACCGTTCGAAGCTACAACGGTACAGAAAAAAGGGACTTGTGATCGTTTTTCACAGTTAACAACCATTGTGGCATCCTCATGATCATGTGATCAAAATTCATGCTTGGGAACTGACTCATGTTTATGACGGTTGCAGTGTCTTGGGATCGTGTGATCCTCTTTTGCAACCTTCTAACAAACAAAGTCAATGGAGAAGGCAGATACATTTAACCAACTGCATTACTAACTTAACAAATGCAGGGATTAATTTAACAACTGTAGCAGGAAAGGTTGTAAAATGGGGCAAAATTCACCTGACAATTGTCTTACTTAGCACCATAAATTTTGGGCTAGAGTGTGCGTTCTAAGTCAAGGACTACCTGTAATCTGGAGTATGGTAGTTCAATCTAGAGAAGCTTTGGTTGTATGAAGCCACTGCAATTTGAGAGACAGCGTCTTGATGCGTATCCTGTAGTGTTGACTGTTTTGGATTGCTGCAGCTATCAAAGTGAGATGTTTCTTCACCCTTGTAATCTGAGGTCTTTCTGTGGAAAGTACTACAGCAGTCCTCGACTTTGGACCATGAAATTTCGTTGCTAAGCAAGACGATTGTTGTCACCCCTGATTCTATGACCTTTTATGCCAGGGTTAAATGAATCATGTGGTTGTTAAGTGAATCTTTATTGAATTTGCTCGTCAGAAGCTGACTGGGAAGGTCATAAACGGCAATCACATGACCTCACAGGATGCTGCAAGACTCCTAAAGAATTTTGATCACATGACTGTGGGGATGTTGCGATGGTTGTAAATGTGAAAACTGGTCACGTCATTTTTTTCAGTGTCATTGCCACTTTGGTTGCTAAACAAATGGCTGTGAGTCGAGGACGACCTGTGGCAACTAAACTTGGCTCCTCCTGCATTCAGAGCATGTTTGCCAGCGAGGAGATACGGCCCCTCCCCAAGACGAGGAGGAACCACAGACTGTAATCAAAGTGAGATAATTGCCTTGCACATCTTCATTTTCCTGTCAGCTCAGAAACAAATACATCAAAGCACATCGTAGTCTGGGGTTGGGCTTCATTTTAATTTTCTTTCTTTGATTTTGGCACGGAATTCCTGGAATCCGTTCTGTTTGTGCACCAAGGTCTCCTAGCTTTCCAGACATGTTTTTTTCCCTAAATGCTGTTAAGCGTTTTTCAAATATTTGATAAATACTGGAGCACAGACATGATTTAATTTTTCAGCTGCGAAATTGGAAAGATATTGAGTAAGAACTAAGAAGAAGAAAGGGGACAAATGAATCTGCAAGAAAGGTTGGGGAAAATAAGCCAAGTGTGTCACTTTGTGAATTCATAGTGCTGGTGGGGAGTTAAACAATAAAACAAAACAATTATTGGTAAAATAGAAAGAATTGGGCCACGTTTTACGGAGCAAGGATTGCAAGCACGTGTGAAGAAATACAGATACAATAGAAACACAAATGCAAGGAGTTAAAGCAAATATTTTTGTACTGAGCAGTGTATTTATGTACTAGACTGATACAGCCACCCATCTCATGCTTGTGACTCTGGGCTGTGTACACAACTAAAAGAAAAAAAAAACAATTACAATAATTAAAAAACAATTAAAATTAAATTAGCTGCCCAGAGTTGCAGTTACAGTCAGATGGGCGGCATATACTTTTAATAAATAAAAACAGTTAAAACTATAATAACAAAACGGGCCTGGTGGCTCAGCAGACTGATAGCATTGTGATTAACACCAGCTGTCTGCAATTACTGTAAGTTCGAATCTTGCCAGGCTCAAGGTTGACTCAGCCTTCCATCCTTTCTAAGGTGGGTAAAATGAGGACCCAGTTTGTGGGGGCAGTAAGCTGACTTTGTATAAATATACAAAAGTATGAAGGCTGTTGCTTAGCACATTGTAAGCTGCCCTGAGTCTCCGGAGAAGGGCGGCATATAAATAAAAATAAAAATAAAAAAAATATGAGAGAATGCCGTACACACCACACAACCGTTTCATCGGCCCCACACTTCCATGGGATCCCCAAGCCCCAAGAGTTTGAAGGGTCTTCTGGACAAGCCAATCGGGTTGGGCCAATTTCACACGATGTGTTAAAGGGACACATCCACTTTAACACTTCTCTACTACAGCAGAGAAGGCCCTCTTCCTAGGTCCTGCCAAAAGCTCTTTGGCTGATGTTGACCCAAAACTATGGCCCTCCTGCCAGATCTGTTTGGGGAGAGGCCGTCCCTCAGGTAACCTGGCCCCATGCCATGTATAGCTTCATTAGTCATCCCCAACACCTTGAATTGAAACTGGAAAACAGTACAGCTCACAGAGCAGAGGTGTAACCTATGCGGTTCTAGGAGCACACCTAACTAATAGAAAGGAAGAATATTTGTAGCTCAGGGATGAACTGTGTGGTCCTTGGTTTAGCAAGTGTGGTCTGAGTTTAGCAATAGCACTTAGACACATATACCACATCACAGTTCTTTACAGCCCTCTCTTAAGTGGTTTACAGTATCACCATCTTGCCCCCAACAATCTGGGTCCTCATTGACTTCGGAAGGATGGAAGACTGAGTCAACATTGAGCCGGTCAGGATCGAACTGTTGGCAGAATTAGCCTGCAATACTGGATTCTAACCACTGCACCACCACGGCTCTTGGTGGCTTTCTTATAGACAAACTAGGCAATGAGGGGTCCTTGGTCAGACTTTTCATTACCAAACTAGGTAACCTCATTAGTGCTGTTGCTTCTGTTACCTAGTTTGGTAATGAAAGATCTGCAAAAAAAAATCCATCACATTCAGAGAGCATCAAAGACTCCAGTATGTGCTTTTATTTGGATGCTGATGATAAGTTACACATAAATAGGACAGGAAGAAAATATGCATTGTTGCTAAGGAATTCCATTTGGTGATTAAGATAATGGGTAACTAATCCCCTGTCTTTCTTTCTAACAAAACCAAGAGAAACTCTGTTGATAGACTGGTATGCTGACTCATATTTTATTGTATAAACCATAATTGGTGTGATGTACAAACCTTAAGCTTTATACTGTGGTTTGCAAATCATAATTATGGGATTGCATTGAGTAAACAACAACACTGCGCTGTAGTGTGATGTGTCAACAGGTTTTAGAATAATTGTATTAGTAAATGAGCAATTATTTTAGGCCACAGTTTAAGTGTTCACTTGAGCTGGGTTAAGAGTAAATCCAAGAATTCGACAGAACAGATTAACACTAACTTGCATTAATATTCCAAGGTTATGCATTATAAATTGCAGTTGTCCAGTTTTTCGAAATATGCACAGTAATCGTGACCCTTCCTGTTATAAGAGAGGAATTTTTTTGGGGGTGGGGGAATCAGGAATTCCTTCTTGGATTTTTCCATGCCGATTTCCTGTTCTGGCCCTAAATTTTGAATTCAAGGATATGCAGGTAAAACAAAAACTGCTGCAGTTTTATAACGTGATGGTGCAGTGGTTGGAATGCAGTATTGCAGCTAATTCTGCTGACTGTCAACTGCCGGCAGTTCGATCCTGACAGGCTCAAGGTTGACTCAGCCTTCCATCCTTCCGAGGTCGGTAAAATGAGGACCTAGGTTGTTAGGGGCAACATGCTGACTCTGTAAACCGCTTAGAGAGGGCTGTGAAGCACTACGAAGCAGTCTAAGTGCTATTGCTTATGTCATGCTTCATAGTTATGTAGAGCCAGTTTGGTTTAACGGTGAAGGCACCAGGCTAGAAATCCGGAGACCACGCCCACCTTAGGCATGAATGGCGGCTGGGTGACTTTGGGCCAGTCCCTCTCTCTCTTAGGGTGGTTGTTGTGGGAAAAATAGAAGGAGTGATAGGTATGTTTGTCACTTTGAGTTATTTATACAAATAATGAGGTTAGGATATAAATAATGACATGTTTCATTATCCATAATGAGTTACGTATTGATTATGCAAATGGCTAATTGCTCACTTCTATTTCAGTTATTTTAGGTCTCTGTGTTTGAATAGATCAGGTGCCCCCATTTGACATATATTGAATGCTCTATTTTTTAAGGCTGTCACAAAGCCACTTCAGTTTTAAAAAACAGAACAAACCCTTAATGGAAGCCTCCTCTAGCTTTCCCAGAGACCCTTGAGGACTTTTAAGAGCCTCTGATTAAATTATCTCATTGGGCGCTAAAGAGGTTGGGCTGTTTCTCTTCTAAGCGTCTTCTTTTCTGTGACGTCCCCTGACAGAACAGTGAAGCCCGGGTCAGCTTTGTGGTCCTCCGTCAGTCTGGGGTGCAGCATCCGGAAGCCGCTGAGGACAGCAGCAGCACCTCCAACGCCAGCAGCAGCAGCAGCAACGGGGGAAGCCCTGTGCAGCACAGTCGCCGGAAGCCGGAGCAAAATCACTTCCGGCGAAGATCCAACTATCAGAAGGTATTGGCCACTCAGTCAGTTTTGGTTGGGACGTCGACTTGATCTCTGCTCTGCTTTGAGCAAAGATTGTTATCAAAATGCCATTTGTGAAGGAACGATACGACATACAGGTAGCCCTCAGCTTATCACCGTTTTTCACACTTACGACCGTTGCAGCAACCCCATGGTCACGTGATCAAATTTCAGCCGCTTGGCAACTGGCACATACTTATGACAGTTGCTGTGTCTGAAGGTCACATGATCACCTTTGTTGACCTTTGGACAAGCAGAGTCAATGGGGAAGCCAGATTCACTTAACAACCATGTTACTAACTGTGGCAAGCAAGGTGGGGCAAAACTCACTTAACTGTCTTGCTTAACAACAGAAATTTGGGGCTCAGTTGTGGTCATAAGTCGAGGGCTACCTGTAATTGGTTAAAGATCTTTGCATGGGAATGTTTTTAACTTGCAATGTTAAGATGATCTCCTTTACAAAGGTCTACATTGCTCCAGGATGCAGACGGTGTCCTTTACTTTAATGTATAAGGAAGAATTTAGCTCCCCACCCATCCCTCCCAAGTCTTAAGCCCAGCCCCTAGAACCCCCCAAATGGCTCTCAGATGGTAACTTTTAAAATATGACCTGGGCGGGATTGTTAAATACATTGTGCGAGAGTAAGTAATTAGGTTAACTATATTTCTGTAAACAGAAGTGAAATGAGATGAAAAATAATTTTTGCCTTGGCTCTGCTCTCTGTTTTTGGGCACCTCTCAGCCTGGCAAGAGGGTGTGCTATTTTGTGTAATGGCTCTGCCAGTGGGCTGGGGGGCCCTAATGGAGGCGCTCTAGACTGGAGGCGGTTGGTGCAACGACATAGAGACCTTGGCTTTTATTTTGGCAGTGGTTTGCTCTCCAAACGTGTTTCAATTTAGTTGCTGAACATTTCGTTACCAAAGTAGGTAACCTCATCATCAGGATTTTCTGGCGCTTTTCTCCCTAGCTTATTATCTTGTGTGCCAGTTTGGTCAGTTGGTCGTGTGCTTGGCTTTCAGTCTGCATTTAATTCTTGTAATTTTTAAATTAGTGTTATATTTATAATTGTTCTTATGTTTATATTTTCTATTGTGTTACCAGGATGATTAGGGGACTGGAGGCTAAAACATGCGATGAACTGTTGCAGGAACTGGGCATGGCTAGTCTAGTGAAGAGAAGGATCAGGGGTGGCTTCCGGTTTGCTGCTGGCCGCCGCTAGACGTTCCTTTGGGATCGTCAGCTTCCTTTGCCTGTCAGAGCCGCCTTCACAGCGGAATGGCGGCTCGAAAAAACTCCGTTTCCATGAGGCAAAGGAGATAGAGCCGGCAGGGGTGGGTGGAACTCTCTGCAGAGTCCCAAAAGTTTTTTTTTTACTTTTGGGACGGAGCGGATGAGATGCCCCATATCCCCAGCCGCTGCTCCGGGCTTTGGGAGACCTCTGCTAATGCAGAGCCAGGCGTGAAGAGCAAGCCTGCGAATTTAACAGATTACTCAAAGAAAATGTGAGCTGGACCTGTAATATTGAATCGCAAGTATTTTACTTATCTTTTAAAAAAATTATTTAAGAGAAAAGAGGAAAGGAAAGGGGGAGAAAAAAAGCCTTTTAAAATGGCGTCTGCCGCGGCTGGAGAAGAGGCTGAAAGGAAAAGTCCTTCCGTTTTCTATTAATACAATGTAGCGGAATAAACACCACTGGCTACATTTGTAGACAAAACTTCGCTCCTGCGTCTTTTTCTCTCTTTTTTTTCCCTGGAGACTTGACATTGTTATTGACTGGAAAGAAGTCTTTTTTCTTGTTTTTTTTTCTTTTAACAAAGCTTGCCTGGGCGGAAATATGGCACTGAAACTTATAAAGTCAAACAAACAAGTAGTGGGGGGGGGATTCCCCCACTAACAACTTAAAAGAACAAGTTTTAACTCTTCAATCTCAGAAACCTGATTTCAATATAATAGAATTTCTTTTAGAGGAGATTGTAAGAAGGGATGAGATTGTGAATCAGCACCTTGAAAAATTTAAGCAGGAAATTAAAGAATTGGTGAAATCTAAGTTTGATTTTTTGGAGCAAAAAATTTTAAAAGTGGCTAATGGTTTGTCAGAATTTATGATACAGTTGGCTACAAATACTAATTTACTAGAGTCTAAAATGGAAGAAATTCAAGATAAATTGGACAATAGAACTCAAAAAATTGAAAATGATTTGATAAACACTCAGGATAATAGCTCAGAAGAAAAACCTAAAATGGAGGCTGATCAAAAGTCTGGTAATGTAGAAAATCTGCAACAGAGGATTGAAAGAGAGGTTTTAATGGTACAATATAATTTCACAGAATATGCGATAAGACTGAGAGGTTTGCAGGAAGATAACAGAGATGATTTAAGGAAAATATCTTCTGAATGTAGATAAAAGCTGGGATTTTAAAGGTTCAACCCGAGGAAGTGTTTTGTAGGATTGACAGAGTTTACAGAATAAATTCCTGGATTGCCAAGCAAAGGCAATTGCCTAGAGATGTAGTGATTTATTTTACAGACAAAGAAATTAGGAATAATATTGTGCAAAATTCCTTCAATTCTAATTTGCAACTGCATGGAAGAAAGATTTGGATTTACAAAGAACTCCCACCTAAGATATTAATGGAAAGGAAGAAATTTGCTTTTCTGGTGACTGAGTTAAAAAAGAGAAATATCCTATTCAGGTGGGACGCTCCAGTTGGTATCATATTGAGATATCAAGGAGAAAGATACCAGTTAAATACTGTTGAAAGAGCGGAAGAATTTTATCAAAACAGATTGAAAATGAACTTAACGTCTTCAGGTATAATACAGAATAAGCAGGAGTTGGAAATAAAGGGAAAATATCGAGCTACAGAGACTGTACCAGATAAACCGCCTTTGGATTTTTTGGATACCCCAGCTGGATTATTTACAAATCTGAGAGAAGTGGCATCTGACTTTAATGTGATGACCTATCAAGTCAAGGACAAGCACGGAAACCAATTAGGGGATATACAAGGGGCAAAAAAGAAAGATGAGACACAAAAACAAAACCAACAAGATCAATCTACAGAGCAGAATCAAAATCGACTAGTTGATACACAATCCGTAGAAAGGAAACCAGGATGGAAATCAAACCCGCAAAAAGAAAAGAAAAAAAGAAATAGGTTGCATAAAAATAGAAATTTCTAAATCAAGCAACAGTGAAGCCAGTGACTTTAAAAATGAATGAGTATGTGAAAATATAGAGGAGGCGACGTATTGGTCAATATTATCCTGAGGATGGTGACAGGCCTCTGCATTGCCGTAATTTTGGGATGTGAAAAGAGCCTTAAACTGATGGATTTTAATTATCTACTTTGGAACTCCTTTTCGTGCTGATAACTATATTATAATTATCTTGAATTATAAGGCAAAAGAGTCATACTGGGGCATGCAGAAGATCTGGTTGTTACCCACTACGATGATGGGAATTAATAATCCTGATGAAAGCCACAATTATTACTATATGGAATATAACTATAATGTCACTCGGGTGGTTGTTTTTACTTTCATATATATAAGAGGATATTTACTACTGATGGGGGTAGATATGACTGAAGATTTTGAATATACTGTTGCATCAGCAAGCTATGTTACCCTATTATGGATGATGGTTTTAATAATCCAGTGGAAAGACTTTAAAGAAGATATCATATGGATTATAAATTTAAAGTTATTGTCTTTTCTTTTTTACTTAGATATAATGGAATATATATACATATACTTTTAAGTAGAGTGGGCAATGAATTAAAGATATTAAGAATTGTTGTGTATGATAATTTTGCAGGACAGTGGGTGAATAAGCTAGTTTGCAGACTGATTAGTTTAAGAAAAGGGATTTTTAAGTGATATGTTTAGGGGAGTGGAGGAAATGGATAGAGTGGAATAAATGTTAAATTAGGTTTTACGGGGAGGGCCGCTTTGAAATGCTATAGTAATATATATAGATCAAATGTTAAAGTAGGATTTATTGTATAGTTTTTAAAGTGGAAGGTGGTTTTGAATTGTTGTAATAGATATAAGTTTGGGAGAGGAGAAAAAGGGTAGATTATTGCCAAATTGGGAGTTATAATACTATTTTGCTAAATTAGAAGTTATTATACAATGTTATAGTATAATGTCTTTTTTTTTTTCCTTTCTTGAAATGTATGGATAAAGGGGGATGTTATAATATTAATAATATTTTTAGTAAGTAAAGGTCAGTATTTAGAGGAGGGGGTAAGTAATCTGTTATGAATTAGGTTTTTTGTTATGAAGAAGTCACGGGGGGACGGGTGGGGAGGGGGGGTTAGGGAGGGGGAGGGGGAGGGGGGGGGAAAGGGGGGAAAATTTGTATTTGAAAACTTTTTCAATAAAAAAAAAAAAAAAGAGAAGGATCAGGGAGACATGAGAGCATCTTCCAATATTTGAA
The DNA here is from genome assembly GCF_059756535.1 of Pantherophis guttatus. NCBI lineage: Eukaryota > Metazoa > Chordata > Lepidosauria > Squamata > Colubridae > Pantherophis > Pantherophis guttatus. The sequence continues at coordinate 4,754,040 of NC_142074.1, forward strand.
GGGCTGCCACAGAGAGGAGGAAGGGGGTCTAGCTATTTTCCAAGGTACCTGAAGGCCAGACAAGGAATAATGGATGGAAACTGACCAAGGAGAGATTCAACCTGGAAATAAGGAGGAATTTCCTGACAGTGAGAGCAATCAACCAATGAAACAGAAGTTGCCTTCGGAGGTTGTGGGAGCTTCATCACTTGAGACTTTCAAAAAAAGATTGAACTGCCATTTGTCAGAAATGGTGTAGGGTCTCTTGCTTGAGCGGGGGGTTGGACTAGATGACCTATAAGGTCCCGTCCAACTCTGTTAATCTGTAACTCAGAGACTCTGAATAACAAGATGGGCAGCAAATAAATTTAATAAATAAATAACTAGGAACTTAGAAATTGTACAGAATAGGAAACTGATGACAGTGGGTAAGAAAAGAGCTCATGACAGGGAGTTGGTTATAGTGATTTGATGCTCTAATTTCATTTTAAACTGACTTTGCAACATTTTCCCCCTTGCCACTTATAAGGGCTCATGTGGAATCTTCTGGGTAAAAACACAAGAATGTCATGAAAATGGTACAAAGTGCCCAGTCATTAAAGTAGCAGAGAAAGTCAAAAGTAAGGCAAGGTAGAATAGAACGTAGGGGGAGCGGGAAATGTGTTTGTGTGTGTGTGTGTGAGAGAGAGTGTGTGTAAATAAATCTGTATTGATTTGGGGAGAGAAATTCAAAAGTGGAAGTGCTGTTTGTGAGAAGGCCTGTTCTAGTGTCATCATCAACGTCGTCTTCTGGTAGAGAAACACTGATTTCACTGGATGGGATCAGGTAAAAGCCTGATCATAGAACATAAGGCTGGAAGGGACATTGGAGACCTTATTCCATCCCGGATAAATGGTTGTCCAATGTCTTCTTGAAAGCTTCCAGTGATGGAGCATCCACAACTTCTGGAGGCACTGTTCCATTGATTAATTGTGCTCATTGTCAGGAAATTCCTCCTTAGTTCCAAGTTGGATCTCTCTTTAATGATCTTCTACCCATTGATTCTGACCTCAGATGCTTTGGAGAATAAGTCAATCCCCTCTTCTCTGTGACAGCCCCTCAAGTATTGGATGACTGCTATCATGTCACCCCTATTAGTTTATAGTTTACTCTTTTCAATTAACTAAACATACTTAGTTCCTTCAATTGTCCATCATATGTTTTAGCCCCCAGACCCCTTATCCTGGTTAATTAAAACATAATTAAAGGAGCTATGGTGACAAAGTGGTTAGAATGCAGTATTGCAGGCAAACTCTGCCCACTGCCAGCAGTTTGATCCTGACCGGCTCAAGGTTGACTCAGCCTTCCATCCTTCCAAGGTCGGTAAAATGAGGACCCAGATTGTTAGGGGGAAAATGCTGACTCTGTAAACCGCTTAGAGCGGGATGTAAAGCACTGTGAAAAGTCTTAAGTGCTATTGCTAGTGCTATGAGATTGCTAATTTTCCATGATTGGCGAGGATCTGCATATTACTCTCAGGACTTAATTGTCCAAAATCTATTGCCACAGAGAGGGCTTCTGTCTCCTGGAAAAAACAGTATGATTAATGAATTTTCCATACCCTGTTAATCCCACAAAGACGGTCCCTGTAGGGGGTATTTCTCATTTTACCATTATTGGGAGTTCATCTTAATTCTGCATTGAAGCAGTTATTTATCTGTCCCTATTGAAGTGTGAACAAAACAGGCACGATTTAAATCATGATTTAAATCACTAGTAAAAAGGCTTGATTTAAATCAACTCAATTTAAATCATAATTTTTAAAGAGCAATTGTCATCTCTGTCCCACAGCGGCTCTTCCTCTGACCTGCTCACCGATTGTTGACTCACCGACAGTCCCAATACTGCAGAATATATAGCCTCATGCTACATAACTAAGCTCCATTTCATGCTGAATGCTTTTACTCTAAAAGCATTTTATTAAAATAAATTCAATTTTAAAAAATCCAATTTAAATTTAAAAAATCTGATTATTTTTTTTTAACAATCAATTTTTATCCACCCTGGAACAGAAAATGCACTACTACAAACATTCCGTATGGTACAGAAATAGTTCAGGCAGCTGGTGATCCACACAAAAGCATAAATATACTTTTTGAAATAATTTTCAACAGCTGCCCTTAATTATATTCAGGAACATTTTGCAAAATGCTTTCTGCAAAAGATGGGCTGACATGTTTTCTAGCCAGGATGCCTGTCTGACTCACTTCCTGTTCACCTTTAACTTCAGGAAAGAAACTGACTCTGTATCCCTTTCATGAAAATTAAGCATATAGTGAAGACCTGAGAAATAATAGGTCACAATTGTGAGGGTGTCGGGCATAACATTTGCAGCTGAGAAACGTGTTTTGAATACATCATTTTATCTTTCTCTCTTAGCCTATTACTGAGGAATTCAAACCTAAAAAAAAATAGGTTTTTGACTCTGAAAGTTGTCCCAGACAAAATACTTTTGTGTTTCATTTAAACATAACTTTTTTTTTCCTTTCTCCAAATCAAACTTTTTAGAATTTCTCATGTCTATGGAGATTCTCAGTCATCCAGGTCATGGTTGTCCCAAAGATGCTTTTTCAAAAGGCAACTGAACCTTTTTTTCCCCCTTGAAGATGTTTCACTTCTCATCCAAGAAGCTTCTTCAGTTCTGACTGAATGGTAGAGAATGGAGGATTTATATTCCTTGCAGTATTCAGGTGACCCTGAGGGCACAGATAAACCTCCAAATGACCTTAATGACTCTTGAGAGTGCTAATGACCAGGTGACTGCAAGGAATATTAATCCTTCTATTCTCCACCATTCAGTCAGAACAGAGGAAGCTTTTTGGATGAGAAGTGTAAAACATCTTCAAGGAAAAACAAAGGAAGTCCAGTTGCCTTTGGAAAAAGCACCTATGGATTCTCATGAGAAATGTCTTCTAATATTTTTAACCATTATGTAGCTCCTCTGGATATCACCATAGTATCATCCATCCTTTGCAAAATCTCCCTTGGAAATGAAAATACAAAAATGAGCTGCTTCAGTCTGATGTAATGGGGATTCTGCTGGCTTGGGATATATATCTTACCAACTTAGTTAATTAACATTAACTGTTGTAAATTTAATATATAGGTTATTTTCTTTCTTCCCTGTCTTCCTCTGAACTTTTAGATACTCCCCCAAGGATACTTCAGCCAGGAAAAGGTGGTTACCATAAAAAAGGACCCCAAAGAGTCTTTTGGGATAACGATAGGAGGAGGACGAGACGGCAAAGCAAAACTCCCTATTTATGTAACCAGCGTCCAACCAGTTGGATGTCTCTTGAGGGATGGGAGGATTAAGAAAGGTAGGATACAGCCCCCCCTTCTTCTCTTTTTTTAAAAAAAGTTGATTAAACTGTCACTGACATAGGAATGGTGCTTTCATGAATTTGCAAAGATCTTAGTGAACGAAACTAGGAAGATGCATTTTTTACCCAAATCTTGGTTCTAATCTGTCTCCTCCTGATTTCTGTAACAGGAGATATTCTTTTGAGCATCAACAATATCGATTTGACTCATCTCAATTATAACGAAGCTGTCTCTGCACTGAAGTCAAACGCAGCGTTGCAGACAGTGGTGCTGAAAGCGCTGGAGGTTGTAATCCCAGAGAAGGCGTTGGAAGGGGCTGAGGGCCTGGACAGCAGGGAAAACGGGCACAGCTGGGCAAGCTGGTCTCCTCTCTGGATCACCTGGCTCGGATTGCCAAGGTAAGGTTGGTGTTGGCAGAGGGAATCTTCCTGATAAGTAGTTCTTGCTTATCTCAGCCGGATCAACGAAACGGTGTAATGCTTTAGGGCAGTGTTTCTCAACCTTGGAAGCTTGAAGATGGGTGGACTTCAACTCCCAGAATCCCCCAGCCAGCAGCTGGGAGTTGAAGTCCACCCATCTTCAAGCTTCCAAGGTTGAGAAACACTGCTTTAGGGCATTTTTCTTGACTTAGCCTTTCAACAGTCGTGCTTGAAAGTGTTCTTAGGATGCCACCGGAATTAAAATACAGAATTCAGAATAATAACGCTGGAGGGGAACTTGGAGTCTTCCAGTCCAGCCCCCTGGTTGAATGGAGACCCTGTACCATTCTGGTCAAAGGGCTGTCTAATCTCTTCTTGAAAACCTCCAGTGATGGAGCACTCACAACTTCTGTTCGTTCCACCGATTAATTGTTCTCACTGTCAGGAAATTTCTCTTTAGTTCCAAGTTGGATGTCTCCGTGATAAGTTTCCATCTCTTACTTCTTGACTTGCCCTCAGGTGCTTTGGAGAATAGATGAACCTCTTACTCTCTGTGATGGCCCCTCAAATATTTGAAGACTGCTATCACATAAGGCCTAGCCCTTCTCTTCGTTAGGTTAGACCAGGGGTGTCAAACTCTATTTCATTGAGGGCCACATCAGGGTTGTGTTTGACCTCGGGGGTGGTGGTGGGCATGGCCAGCTCAGTGTCACTCGTGTCAGGGGGCCCTGTGGTGGCCTGAGCGCTCTGCCATTGAAAACGGAGTTTGGGCCAGTCCTTTGCTGTTCCCAAGGCAGCACCGTAGACCAGATCCAGCCTGCGGGCCTTGAGTTTGATACTCCTGGGCCAGACATACCAGTTCCCACAACTGTTCAACCCCTTTTTTTGTGACAGCCAGTTAAATATGTCACCACACTCTTCCTCTTCATTAGACTAGACCCGTGATGGCGAACCTATGGCACGTGTGCCAGAGGTGGCACGCGGAGCCATATTAGTGGGCATGCCAGCTCAGCTCTGGGGCGCATGTGTGCGCCGGCCAGCTGATTTTCGGGCCTTCTGGGCCAACCGGAAGTAGGGAAACAGGCTGTTTCCTGCCTCTGGAGGGCCTGGGGGAGGGGTGGGGAAGGCCCATTTTTCTTTCTTACCTGGCTCCAGATCCTCTCCGTGTATCTGGGAATGGCGAAAACAGCCTTTCCCACTCCCTTGGAAGCCCTATGGAGGCTGAAAGGGCCCATTTCCTGACTCCCAGTAGGACAGGAAGTGATGTTTTTTCCTGTCCCCAACCTCCAGAGACTCCTAGAGAGGCTCCTAGAGACTCATAGAGAGGTTCTGGAGGCTGGGGACAGCAAAAAATGTCACTTCCTGTCCCACCGAGAGTTGGAAAATGGGCTCTTTCAGCCTCCGTAGGGCCTCCAAGGGAGTGGGAAAGGCTGTTTTCACCCTTCCCAGATACACACAGAGGATCTGGAACCAGGTAAGAAAGAAAAATGGGCCTACCAGGCCATCATGTGCCAGGAGCGGGGGGGGGGAGGGGGTTGCGCATGCATGCGCGTGGGCACGTGCGCGCGCGACCCTTCCCCGCCCCCCCTCTCCTGGCACGCGATGGCAAAAAGGTTAGCCATCACTGGACTAGAGTCCCAGTTCCTGCAACCATTTTCATATATTTTAGCCTCCAGTCCCCTAATTATCTTTGATGCTCTTCTCTGCACCCAACATCTTTTTTGTATTATGGTGACTAGAACTGGATGCAGCATTCTAAGTGTGGTCTTATCAAGGCAGTATTAGAGCAGTACTGTAATTTCCAGCGATCTTGATGTTATGTCTCTGTTGATGCAGCTTAGGACTGTGTTGGCTTTTTTAGCAGCTGCTGCACACTGCTGGCTCATTCTTAAGTAATAGTCCACTAGGAAACCTAGATCCCTCTGCTGTTGAACCAAGTGTCACCTATTCTGTATCTGCATTTGGGTTGTCTTGCCTAAACAGCCACCGTTAACACTTGAATTGAAATGCTGTCATTTAAAGCTGTTTCACTGTTCTAAACCTGAGATGATTGAAAATGCAGACCTGCAATGCTAAAGGACTTTCCCCATTTTATCCTGTGGCTTTTCAAAGGACACTTTTTAGTAGGTGATCAGGCAGGGAGACTCCCCTCCCCCATTCCAAATCAGGGGACTGCAGTAGATTCCCATAGAAGAGAACATCTGTAGGGCTCCACTCCATATTGCAGCGGAATTGGGGAGGATTCTGCCTGGGCTTCTTTAGACTGACTTGCCTGGCCCTCGTTCCAAGCTCTCCTTAAGCATCTTCCAAGTTTGCATGATGTGAAATAATGAAACATGGGAAGCCAATATGACGGATACTGCTTTGGAGGAAAGAGATGGATCTTGGCATGATTGTGTGAACAAGTAAAGCATGATGGAATGGAATCACTGAATAACTGAAGCTGACCCTCTGGACTTTTTTTAATGGTGGGATGGATGTTTGTGTGTTCATGACTGAAGCTGATAAACTCAGGGAAACTGGAATATAAACTGCAGAAGACCAGTTTGTCATCCTTTATTATTTCTTGGACACTGGAGTGAATGTTACCCGAGATAACTGCAGGACTGTTTCATAGTTCTACCACCAGGTGCAATTCCCCACCTCTGCATTACAGGAAGTTCAAGTCCACAGGTCGTAAAGTTGCCATAGTTACTCACTCCTGCTGTGATGCTTCTTCCTTCTCTCTACACAAAGGTAAGCGATAACTCCAATCGGCTGTTCTTGTTTGTTCTTTTTCCTTTCAGCCAGCTCCACTGCTGTCAAGATATCGTCTTGCGCAAAAGCAACTCGGAGAGCTGGGGATTCAGCATAGTGGGTGGATTCGAAGAAAGCAAAGGAAACCAGCCGTTCTTCATTAAAACCATCGTGCCTGAGACTCCTGCCTTCTGGGACCGGCGGCTGAAGTGCGTGCATTCTTGCTCCTATAGTTTGGGTTTTCCGCTTGAGAGGCAGGCTGGGGTAGCGGTTAAAGGCCCCAGGCTGGAAACCAAAAGACACTGAATTCCTGCCTTAGGCATGAAGCCAGCTGGATGACCCTGGACCATCCCTCTCTCTCACCTCTAGGAAAGAGGGGGCCATGACATGCTGAAAAATGTTGCCCAGAAAACTGCAGGGCTAGTCTAGGCAAGCACCAGAAGTCAAAAGGTCAATATTGCTTTAAGATTTCCCCAGAGTGTGCAAAAACTGCAATTGCCCCTAAGAGCAGGACTTGAAGGTGAGGGTTGAATGGGCAATTTAGCTGGCTTTTCATGACCTCACCTCAAATAGCACTTAGACTTATATACCGCTTCACAGTGTTTTACAGCCCTCTCTAAGCAGTTTATAGAGTCAGCATCTTGCCCCAAACAATTTGGGTCCTCTTTTTATTGACCTCGGAAGGATAGAAGGCTAAATCAACCTTGAGCTGGTCAGGATCGAACTCCTGGCAGTCAACAGAATTAGCCTGCAGTACTGTATTCTAACCACTGTGCACCACGGCTCAATGTCTGGGAAGGAAGTGTTAGCTTCCCCCCTTTTGTTTCCTGAAAAACAGAAGGAGTGACTAGGTACGCAGCATGTAAGAAAAGCAAGGCTGTAATTGAGAGAGTCAGCAAATGCCATCTTTATAAACTGGGTTACACACCTGTAGTATAGTGGTACCTTGGTGCCCATTGTTAATTGGTTCCAGGATGTGCAATGAGTATCAAAAACAGATTTTTCCCATAAGGAATAATGTAGTGAGTCACAAGGCAGGTGACACTGAAAAGTTCTAGCTTGTGCGTTGAGTACCAAACAAACAATGAATACCAGGAAAAAAACTTCTGCTACAAAATTCAATGAGTTTTGAAGCAGTTGAGTACCAAGGTACCACTATAAACTCATTTGCAATTGGGAGTTAGTGCATGAATTGGCTTGAAAATATTTTGGGCTGGATGTTTGTTATTGTTTCTTTTGTCAGATGATATTTAAAAACTTTATTATTATTTTTTTATAAAACAAAGAAAAGAAGTGCAAAAAAGTAAAAATGGTAGGAAGAAACAAATGTACAAGAAAAGTGACTTGTGTTTGTGTAAAAGTGTTGTAGGGGATTGAACACAAGGCACGTTTTAGTTGCTGTCCGAGTCCCAGTGAAGGAGACCTTGAGGATGCTGTTGTAACAGGGCTGTTTCCTTTCCCCTCACTAGGTGCGGAGATGAAATTGTGGCTGTCAACGGAGTGTCTGCTGTTGGGATGAGCAACAGCCAGCTCATTCCCATGCTGAAAGAACAGCGGAATAAAGTGACTCTAACGGTGGTCTCGTGGCCTGGGAGCCACGTCTAAGGTGCCAACTGCAATAGGATGCCTTTGGGGGAGCCTTTCCTTGGAGTGAACCAACCAACCAACCGATGGCTGAGCAGGTCTCAGACAGGCTTCCTCCAAGGTGTAGATTCTTCTACAGAAAAGGCAAATGTAGCTTGTTGTTGAGTTTGATTTTAGATCCATCCACTCGGTAAGCTAAAAACTGTACTCTGATAAGCAGCAGGAGGTATCTTGTGCTATGGTTACTTTTTTGTTGAACAGGGAAACTCTGAGCCACAGCCTCCTTCTCCTGAATCCTTCCCTTAAACCTGCCGAACTAAAGGACAGCAGGCTGAAACTCAACTGATTGATGGCCTTTAATACAATAATCTCTGCTCTTAATGAACTGAAGTAGCAACCTTCAAGATACTAATCGTTGCAATGGGTGAATCATTTAGCTCAATCTCACTGTAGTTACTGGTGCCTTGCAAAGTAGGAGGCCTGGGAAGACTCAGCCATTGTTGAGGTGTATTTATGCCTCTTGCTCAATCTGATTGTTCAGCCTTGAGCCAGTCTCAAGAGTTATGTATGGCCTCACAGCCTTGTTTGACTTCAGGAGTTGCTTTCAAGGAGGTTTGGAAGCCCCAATGGAAGGATGTTCCTACTCAACTGAGCCCCCTTTCTGGGTTTCTCTCCTGTCACTTATTTCCCTTGTAAGAGGGGATATAAATGAGCTCCGGAAGAGCGTTCCACTACTGAAAGACAGACTTTGGCCATTTGATATACACTTAAATAGAGGCTTATTGTGTCTCTGCAGACAATGGGGTTTTTTCAAACAGGACCAGCTGCCCTATCCCTCCCACAGGGATTCCCATCCCGACAATCTCATTAGGACCACAATCCTGGTTGAGTTAGCTTCTTATCACAGCAGCTCATTAAGACGGCCAAAGAAAATACTTAGGAGGAAATAAAGCCATCTACCCCTGCTGTCCTTTCAGGGGCATTCTCCCTCTGCATACATAAATTTGCAGACCTTCAGCTGTCTTTTTTATCCACGGTTTACTGGGGAAAAAAGGAGAATAACAGGTGTTCAGCGTACCATCCTTACCCGCTTGGAAAAGCCATCTCCCTGAGTTGTTTTCCTTTGATCCCCTGCACTGTTTGTTTGTTTTTAGATTGGTCATATCCCTTAACTAATTGAGCATCTTTGTGATTGCTTAACAAGTATGCTTAACAATCCTAACAAGATTGCTTAACAAGAACGTCCTTTTGTCCGTGGCAGAGACTTTGTCCTGTGAACAGATGCGCAGCAAATTAAAAAAAGGAATAAGCAGCCCACCCTATGGAAAGATAGCAAAACCTGTGCCTAAGGAAGTCTTTTGCTATGTTTTCTTGCATATGTGTGCATGCATGCATATGCTGACACTTGAAGATAGACATTTTCTTTTTATAAAAGTAATCTTTTTTTCCTTAAATAGCCTTAATAATTATTTTCTAAGCATAGGATACACTACATTTATTTCACTGGGTTGAAAACCTACTTTCTGTTGTCCGTGCTCTACAAAGTTTCATGATTTACAAAGGGATTCCACTAGCCCATTTGCAAATATTGTGTGGTTGTGGAATAAGTTAGAGAATTTATTAGTTTGTCGTAATTAGGAAATTAATAGGGCCTGCTACCTCCAATTATAAAAGGGATTTCTCAGACCTTGATTTGCACAGAAACTTTAGGTTGCTGAAACATGGCAACCTTCTACTATGGGGCTCTCCAACCTTGGCCTCTTTAAGGCTTGTGGACTTCATCTTCCAGAATTCCCCAGCCAGCATGGATAGCTGAGGAATTCTGGAGGTTGAACTCCACAAGTCTAAAAGCTGCCAAGCTTTTTGGAGGCCCTGCTGTACAATGTGCTTCTCTCACTTGCTCACAAGATGGGTGGGTGAGTGGGAGGTACATACATCTCAGGAAACAACTTACAAGGGGCTTCTGCTTCCCCCAGGACCTTCACTTCCTGGAGGTTCTGGTGTTCCTCTCAGTTGGAGCCTTATTTCAACTGAACAGCAAGTCAGGCTGACAAAAACACAGGACTTGGCATTCGCAGAGGCTGTGTGAAATAGCAAATAAACAAAAAAGGACTTATGATTTATGTTTAAATCTGATTCATGCTTGGACTCTGTTGCCTCATTTGAATCTGGCAAGTAGGTACTAGTGCTCCATTTAAGGATGTTGATTCACTTAAAAATGTATTTGTCAAAGTATATTTCTGAAAGTCAGTGTCTGCCTTCAGATGTGCTTTGAAAGGATATTGGTCTGCCTAATTGACTGACTTCTGTCTTCGACTTTGAGTCCCGTATGACCACTGTAATGTGTGACTCTTGCAATAGCTATAAAAAGGATGCCAAACCTTTTTTTTTTCTCAAATGAAGGGGACGTGCGTTTTCATTTCATTGTATTGTCTGATTTCAATGTGCCTTCAACAATCAGCAGGAAATCTAGTAGCTACTGTATTATTTTGCACCAAAGAATTTGTTGAAACTTGTAGAGACGTTTGTCACTGCTCTGATGCATTTATAAATTATTATTCTGAAGTTACGCAAGACGTTTGGGTTTTCTGTTCCGACCAGATCAACTTTCACAGACTTCTTTCATTTTTCCTTGTGATCACTGGTATCTTTCTATTATGCAGAAAAGACTGGGCTCCCTCCTGCAAGCTTGAAATGTATTCTTACCTTAGTTGTGGTGTTTGGAAGATCATATCCCTTCCTAGCGCTCAGCATCTGAAATATTCCATGAAGATATTCCAAGACAGATTGGGCTCTTAACAACATTCCTAATAAAACATTATGGCAGCTTTTATCAGCCATAAAGGTAAAAACACTAAGAACCATACACTTTATAAATAGTCATCTTTGAAGGCCACAAAGTCATTGAGACAACCAAGTTACTGAAGGTTTGGTTTTTGTTTTGTTTTTTTAAACAAAATGCTCTTTATATCCTTGTATGGGGAGCCTATAATCTGTTTTGGCTATTCTGCAGTATCATTTCCATGATTACACAGCATGTCTAGACCAGTGTTTCTCAATCTCAGCGACTTAAAAACTCCCAGAATTCCCCAACCAGCATGGCCACTGCAAAGGATTCTGGGATTTGAAGTCCACACATAAACAGTACGCTAGAGCAGCTGCCCTCAACCTTTTGGGCACCAGGGACCAGTTACGTGGAGAGAGGTTTTTCCACGGACCAGAAGGGGTCTGGTTTCACGCACTGCCCGCATCCCACAGATTGGACTTTGCTTGTTTGCATGGACTGGGCATGGGGGGGGGGGGGCTGCTCCAGAGCAGTGTTGGTAACCGGAAAATGTGAGGACCAACTTCCAGAATTGACCCTCAAATGATGGCAGGATTCCAATATTTGAGGGGCTGCCACAAAGAAAAGGGGGTCAACCTATTCTCCAAAGCACCAGAAGGCAGGACAAGAAACAATGGATGGAAACTAATCAAGGAGAGAAGCAATCTAGAACTAAGGAGAAATTTCTTGACCGTGAGAATTAACCAGTGGAATGGCTTCCCTTCAGAAGTTGTGGGAGCTCCATCACTGGAGGGTTTTAATTTAATTTAATTTAATTTCCAATTTATTTACCGCCCTTCTCCCTGAGGACTCAGGGCGGTGTACAGCCAAGATAAAAAACATAGAATACAAATATTAAAAACATTTAAAAATACATATAAATTTTGGCCTGAAAGTTAAGAAATCACAGACTGATTAAAAGAATTTAAAAATTTCTTCTTAAGCCAACCCGGCTTGCTGAAAAAGATGGGTTTTAAGGGAACGACGGAAGGCATTGAGGTCATGGATTCTCCTTATCTCCGGGGGCAACTGATTCCAGAGGGTGGGATCCCCCACAGAGAAAGGAAGGGACTGGACAGCCACTTGTCTCAAAATGTGTAGGTAGTCTGCTTGAGCAGGGGGTTGGACTAGAAGACCTCAAAGATCCCTTTCAGCTCTATTCTATTCTGATTGATCTTCAAGTTGCCACGGATGAAAAACACTGGTCTAGAAGTGAAATGTGAACTCGTGGGCCATATTTTGTCCTCCTGAAGACACTGTTGGCCTGTATCATCCGAGAGACTTAAGAACACACTACTTCCATATGACAAACAAAACAGCAAGAAAGCTTCTGTGAATTAAGTTTGCAGTGTAAAATTTAGTATTAAGTGCTGCTTTCACCGAGTCCTAGATGCCATGACCACACAGAAACTAATCACATTCCCCCCCCCCCAAAAAAAGTTTTCTTTCCTACGTATTTTCTGTTATCGACCCATTCACAGCACCATCATAGCATACAAATCAAAATACAATGGGTATACTGGCTCACATGTCCAAGGTTGTTAGTTTCATATAAACACTCAAACTCGCATAACTACAATACAAAAAAAGTATAAATTTGAAATGATTTTTAGGAAGCGTTTTTAAACGTTTCCCACGGGTGGAAGATAATGCAAGGATGGGATGTGCGTAAAAGAGCGATGGCCTTAAGAGTACCTTCTCACGTATTCTTTTCCAAAGGAAACCACAAATCCTATGTCTACATTTAGTGTTTTAAGAGTTGTGAAAAGTGACTCTGAGACTTAGAGATAAATTGCCAATTTTTAACTTCGTTTAGGTAAAAAAGAGAGGCTTTGGATAAGTAAGTAGCTTGTGTCAAACTACTTAAGGCCGACTTTGAAAAGGTGGCCCTATTAAAGTTCACCACGAAGCCCACTCAACCTGGTCATAATAAAACTCTCTGATCTGGAAGACTCCAGAGGCCTAGGTAGAAATGGCCTTCTCAGAGAAACTGGACATTTCATGGGCCAGAACTGTTCCAGTGGCTGACTTGTGGTTTCCCACCAAGCTTTCCTTGAATGAAGTCCAAAGTTCAAAGCTACAATTAAGGGGCAAAGGAGAAATGGGACTAGCTTATAGGAGCCAGATTGCCTGGCTTGGAGGATGACCTAACACTGGTTTCTTCTTGTACCAAAACAGTTCCATGTCCTGCTTCTTTTTAAAAACGGAAACAGTAATAATTGCCCAATATTGTCCTAGTCTTTAAATCCTGCTGAAACGGACTCCCATCAGAAGCCATAGGATCTGACACAATGGAGTTGGCCTGCCTATAGAACCACTCAAGGCCAGAGGTGCTGGATTGGGTCCTCTCCTCAAAGTCCTACAGTTTCCATGTTGGCAACCCAATCTGTGTTCATGTTTGGGCACCTCTGTCGTCTCAGACATGAAGCCCACGAAGAAGATCACCCAAAATGGAAATGTTGGCTGGAGAGGCACCAGCCTTGCTTGGTGGAGTCCAGGTTCGCTACTCCTTGGCGTCCTGTTCGTTTCCTTCTGCAAGTCCATCTTCACTTGCCTCCTTCTCCTCTTTGTTGCGCTTGTTCTTTTTGTGCTTGTGTCGACGGTGGCTTTCCCCTTCTTCGCTCTCATGCTGCTTGCTGATGGAGGACCGGGAAAGAAGCACAGCGTAAGCTCTGATGAACAAATGCAACAAAATGGTTGATAAAGGATCCAATCTGGGTCAGTCACCAGGACAAGAGGTTTAGTCTTCCGAGCTTTCAGATTCGTGCTGGAGCCCATCCTCAGGGAACTTCTCTCTCACCTGAATGTTCTCACCAAATTCTGGTGAGAGAGAGAAGTTCCCAGAGGATGGGCTCCAGCACGAGTCTGAAAGCTCAGAAGACTACATCTCTGGTCCCGGTGACTGACCCAGATTGGATCCTGCAACATTATCCTGGGATATGTTGCCTTCATTCATGTGGGTTGTTGATGTTGAGTTTTTTAAGCCCTAACCTAGAAAGATAACACTTGGTATAATGAGATGGTATAAGATTTCCTGCCTTTAGCAGGGGGTTGGACTAGAAGACCTCTGAGGTCCCTTCCAGCCCTATGATTCTATGTTCTACATTTTCACTGTGAGGGTCACTAATTCATTACCTGCTTTAGCACAGACGTTCTTCCAGCCAGTGATACTGTCAACCCTACAAGGCAGACCAGCCTAAGAAACTAAAATTATAGAGAGGGAGTCCTTGAGCCCATAAGGGAGCCTGATTATCATGGTTGCAAGTTAAGATTGTCATAAAATGCGATTTTACCTTTTTTTGCATAAAATTTAAGCAAATCACTCAAGTCGTTAAGCAAATCTTAATAGGTGGTCGTTAGGTGAACCAATGGCTTGCTATGGCAGTTTTGCCAAAAACCGGAAGTGAATGGCAGTCATAAAACCCTGTCATGTGATCTTGAGACACTGCAAACAGGTGTAAGTGTGACCTGGTGACCCCGACCATCGGAATTTTGAACCTGGGTCATAGGTAACCCCCAGGTAGGTCCATCCGGTCTCTAAATGACTGGTCACAAAATCAAGGACTACCTGTAGATCAGGGCTATCTTCATTGTAAAGTTCTAGTAGCTCCCTCCTCCTTCCCTTTATCTTCAGGTGAACCAGGCAGAACTTGATGGAGACAGTCTCTAAATAACTTCCTTGACCAGGGCACAAGACTCTCTTATCTAAGTCTTGCCTTGGCAATGGCCCTCCCTCCTGTCCTCCCTCTGCCCTCTTCAGCTCCCCCCCCCCATGGCAATGCTGGCCAAGAGGTTCCCTCTGGTGGAGACTCCAGACTTTTGAAGAATTTTCTCCAAGTCTAGCTGAAAGAGAGCCACAATATGGGAACAGTCTTTAACTGACCAGAAGCTTTTAACTAGAGCAGGCAAGGTAGAGATTTGTTTTCACTAACTCAAACTTAGTTTGGAATACAGTTCAGCGCTACTATAGGTAGTCCTCAACGTACACCAGTTCATTTAGTGACCGTTCAAAGTTACAACGTCGCTGAAAAAAATGAGTTGTCACCGTTTTTCACCATTATGACCTTTGCAGCATCCCCGTGATCATGTGATCAAAATTCAGATGCTTGGCAACTGGTTCATATTTACGACGGTTGCAGCGTAAGCAACAACCGTCATAAGCAAAGTCAATGGGGAAGCCAGGTTCACTCAACAATCGGGTTGCTAACTTATCAACTGCAGTGATTCATGCAGATAGATTAACAGAGTTGGAAGGGACCTTGTAGGTCATTTAGTCCAACCCCCCCACCCAAGCAGGAGACCCTACACCATTTTTAACAGATGGCAGTCCAGTCTCTTCTGGAAGGCTTCCAGCGATGAAGCTCCCACAACTTCTGAAGGCCAAGTCTGTTCCATTGGTTGATTGCTTTCACGGTCAGAAAATTTCTCCTTTTATTCACTTAACAGCTGTGGCAAAAAAAGCCATTAAATGGGGCAAAACTCACTTAACAAATGTCTTACTTAACAACAGAAATTTTGGGCTCAATTGTGGTTGTAAGTCAAGGACTACCTCTATTATCACTACATTTAAAAGCATTTGGCCTGAACCAAAAATAGGAGCAGGCAGTGACTTACCGCCGTGATGATTTATGTTTGCTGCTCTCTTCTTTGTCTCTGTGCCTCCTTTCCCGGTGACGATCTTCTCGTTCACGACTGCGATCTCTACTCCTGCGGTAGTCACGCTCAAAATCGTAACTGCGTTCCCGGCTATAATAACGGTACCTCTCATCGTCACTAGGAGAGAAGAACGAAGTATGGGTGTCAGGCTCAAAAACCAAGAGCAACGCATGGACTACTTCTGAGTAACAGAACAACAGAGTTGGAAGGGACCTTGGAGGTCTTCTAGTCCAACACCTGTTCAAGCAGGAGACCCTCTACCATTTCAGATAAATGGCTGTCCAATCTTTTCTTTAAAACCTCAAGTGATGGAGCAACTACAACTTCTGGTGGCAAGCAGTTCCACCGATTAATTGTTCTCACTGTCAGGAAGTTTCTCCTTCGTTCTAGGTTGCTTCTCTCCTTGATAGGTTTCCATCCATTGCTTCTTGTCCTGCCCTCAGGTGCTTTGGAGAACAGCTTGACCCCCTCTTCTTTGTGGTAGCCCCTCAAATATTGGAAGACTGCTATCATGTCACCCCTGGTCCTTCTCTTTGTTAGACTTTACTTCGTTGTTTGCTTACAGACAAAATCTTGCCAGACTAAAGCAACTCTCTGCATAAATATGGATATACTCCATGAATCAAGAGGCCATCTTGATCCTTTTCCTGCCTACCAGACATTCCAAGCTCCGCTGCCCCTTGGCCCTCTGGGGGGGGGGCAGCTCCTCCCTCCTGGGACTCCAGACTACATTCCACCACATCAGAACAGGAGTGGGGAGGTTATTCAGTGTTCAAGCCGATTTCTGATTTAGGGTGGCGATGCGTGGGGTGAACATCTTAATTTTTTGAAGGAGCACAACAATCTGACATGCCTATACAGTACAGGAACTGGCTGGGGGAGACAGGAATTTCACACTCCGAATTGGAGAATCAAACAATAGGCATCCCAATTTTTAAAATGCTAATCCCAGCAAACCATCTGGGAGGTCTAAGGAAGGGGATGTGTGAGCAGCTTGTCTCCCAAAAGCTTCCTCTTCCGTTTCTACTTTTAAACCCAAATAAATTCTTTTAAAAGCTGAAAACAAACTGAAAGCTTATCATTATGGCCTCAGGTAGTCTCAACCTGGTTATTCATTTCTTCTTGCTGTGGTTTGTTCTTAAAATTTCCGTTTGTGATATTTTGTGGATTTAACACTAATGTGTCAAAATAACTTGACTTCGCTGCCAAGAAAAGCTGAGTTATTTCGGGCAATTAAACTAAGCTTATCTCTTAGCAGCTATGGAATCTAACTTCTCAGCTCTTTAGTTCACCCTTTGTCTTGTAACATGAAAGGCTCATGTTTTTATCTGAAATACAAGCCAAGATCTTCCACAAGCCGATTGTTGACCAGAAAAAAAAGATAGGACAGAAAGAAAACAATGAATGCAGGTAGTCCTCGAGTTACAACCATTCATTTAGTGACCATTCAAAGTTACAACAGGTTTGAAAAAATGACTTATGACTGTTTTTCACACTTACGACCACTGCAGCATCTCCACGGTCATGTGATTGAAAGCCAGCCGCTTGGCAACGGGTTCATATTTATGACGGTTGCAGTGCTCCAAAGCCACGTGATCCCCTTTTGCAACCATCTGACAAGCAAAGTCAATGGGGAAGCCAGATTCATTAGCAACCATGCTAACAACCATGGCAAGAAAGGTCATAAAATGAGGTAAGTCTCACTTACCAACTGTCTTGCTTAACAACATAAATTTTCAGCTCAATTGGGGTCGTATGTCGAGGACTACTTGTATATTATTGTAGTGATTACGTTGTGATTCTGGCTTCAGTTTCAGACTTGAATTATGTAGCTGTACCATGATAAATATTGCGGTAGAAGCCACACTCACTTGCTATATTCGCTTGTGGTGGGGGTCCGGTCCCGCTCTCGGTCCCTCTCTCTCCTTGAGCCCGCGTATTCCCAGTGGCTGCTGTCGGAAGCACTGGAGGCCTTGTCAACTGTGGTCACCCAGGGAGTGTGGGAAGTCGAAATGGGCGGGTAGGTGATGAAACCTGAATCTAGAGAGAAACAGCAGAGCTTTGCATCAGCTGGAGTGGACACTCATAGAGGAGAGGACATCAGCTACGTCATCGCTTGCATGACGGAGCTAGAAATAATATCAGGTTTATTAGGAAAGAGAAATTTTATCAGTGCACTAACACACTGCAAGTTTGTTCAGCTCAAACTCAATTAGGGAAGAAGAGGGTCTGTGCATATAGAGCAGGGCAGTGGTGAAATCCAATTTTTTTTTTACTACCGGCTCTGTGGGCGTGGTGTGGCTTGGTGGGCGTGGCTTGGTGAGTGCAGCAGAGAAAGGATATTGCAAAATCTCCATTCCCACCCCGCTCTGGGGCCAGCCAGAGGTGGTATTTGCCGGTTCTCCGAACTGCTCAAAATTTCTGCTGCCAGTTCTCCAGAACCTGTCAGAACCTGCTGAATTTCACCCTTGGAGCAGGGGTGTCAAACTCAAAGTCCGTGGGCTGGATCCTGCCCGCGATGTGGTTGGATCTGGCCTGCAGGGCCATCCTGGAAAATGTAAGGGGCCAGCCCACGTCACTTCAGCCTGGTCTACCCAATGCAAAGAGGAAACATGCCAGCAGTTTGGGGAGTGGGGTCAAGCTGGCCACGCCCACCCAGCTGGCCACACCCACACAAGGTCAACCACAACCCTGATGTGGCTCTCAGTGAAATTGAATTTGACACCCCAATATAGTGTGTGTGTGTGTGTCCAAACGTGGCAATTTTAAGACTTGAGGAAGAAGTAGGATTGACTGGCTGGGGAATTCTGGGAGTTGAAGTCCACAAGTCTTTTTTTTTTTTGAACACATTTTTTTTTTATTTTTTTAAAACACATCATCATACAAAAGTCTTGAAGTCCACAAGTCTTAAAGGTGCCAAGTTTGGAGACCCCTGATACAGAGAAGGGCTAATCCTGCTCCTTATGTTTGAAAGCACCTTTCCACAAAATACGGGGACAGGAAGATGAATATGAGCAAGGGTGACCTGATTCCTGACAAATACGTTGAATGTATCCTTCCATTTTTCATCCTGCACTGTATAGGCATGTCACAGATTGCTTTCCTCCTCCAGAAAATTATGATGATGACCCCATGCATGGCCAACCTAACTCAGAAATCACCTTGAACACTGGACAACCTCCCCACTCCTGTTCTGATGTGGTGGAATGTAGTCTGGTGTCCCAGGAGGGAGGGGCTGCCCCCCCCCCAGAAGGCCAAGGAGCTGGAATGTCTGGAAGGGAGGAAGAGGATCAAGATGGCCTCACGGACTATACAGGTAGTCCTTGATTTACAACAGTTCATCTAGTTCATCTAGTGACTGTTCAAAGTTGCAACGGCACTGAAAAAATGTGACTTTTGACTGTTTTTCACACTTACAACCATTGTCGCATCCCCATGGTCACATGATCAAAATTGGGATGTTTGGCAACTCATATTTATGAAGGTTGCAGTGTCCCGGGGGGGGGTCACGTGATCACTTTTTGCAACCTTCTGACAAGCAAAAGTTCGCTTAACAACCGTGTTACTAAGTTAATAACTGCAGTGATGCAATGGAGCAAAATTCACTTAACAAATGTTTCACTTAGCAACGTAAATTTTGGGCTCAGTTGTGGTCATAAGCCAAGGACTACTTGTATTCATATTTATGCAGATAGTTGCTTTAGTCTGGCAAGATTCTGCCTGTAGGTGAACAACGATGTAAAGTCTAAGAAAGAGAAGGACCAGGGGAGACACGATAGCCGTCTTCTAATACATGAGGGGCGGCCACAAAGGAGAGGGGGTCCACCTGTTCTCCACAGCACCTGAGGGCAGGACAAGAAGGTGTTCTCTCAGCAGCAAGAGCCTGCACAGCTGTAGCATCAGGCAGTCCCCAAGGATAATCCCAACTGGGGGAAAAAACCACTGATTCTCTTTTCTGGAGAAAGAAGCCTTTCTAGATTCGAGATGCCAGATTCTGTTTTCTCAAGGAAGGAGGTTAAAAATAACCAACTGGGGTTTCATAGGGCTCCTTTCTGTATTTAAAGTGCCTGACCCACTTAGTCAGGTTGGCAGACAGCCACTCATTCATACGGCTGAAGTAATCACCGTATCCACGCTGCTAGGATTCACTACGTCATATGGCCACAACCGAGCCCCAGATTTCTGTTGCAAAGCAAAACAGTTGTTAAGTGAGTTTTGCCTCATTTCTACCGCATAACTCCCAACGACCGGTAAGATCCCACAGAGTTGGTCTCCTCCGGGTCTCGTCAGCTAAACAATGTCGGCTGGTGGGCCCGTGGGGGGAGGGCCTTCTCTGTGGCTGCCCCAGCTTTCTGGAACCAGTTACCTCCTGGGATCCGGACCATCCCCACCCTATTGGCCTTCCGAAAAGCGGTGAGGACCTGGCTTTTCCAGCAGGCCTGGGGCCGTTGATCTCGCTGTTGCGATCTGGTGAGATCCGGCCATGAATGGTGTGAATGGGTTTTAATGTTTTTAATTTTTAAATGTTTTTTTATAATGATTTTAAATGCATTGTGAGCTGCATTTTTCATCCTGCACTGTATAGGCATGTCACAGATTGCTTTCCTCCTCCAGAAAATTATGACGATGACCCCATGCATGGCCAACCTAACTCAGTCTTTGGAGAGGGGCGGCATACAAAATGAATGAATGAATGAATGAATAAATAAATTTCACGACCTTTCTTGCCACGGTTGTTAAACGAACCATTGCAGTTGCAAGTTAGTATTGAGTGAATCTGGCTTCCGCATTGATATAGGTTGTCAGAAGGTTGTGATTCCAGGACACTGTCATAAATATGAGCCACTCACCAAACATCCAAATTTTGATCACGTGACCATGGGGATGATGAAACAGTCATAGGTGTGAGAAATGCTCATAATTTGCTTTTTTCAGTGCCGCTGTAACTTTGAATGGCCACTAAATGAATGGTTGTAAATCAAGGACTACCTATAGTCCTACTCAACACATCTGTTGGTCCAGAGCCTCTGGGGATCTGAATCAAAGGCTAATAAAAATGAGCTTAAAGAGGAGCTTTGGTGCTGTGCGGATGATACCTAGTTCTGAACCCCTTCATGTAGTTTGCTTATAGACATCAATTATAAAGCCAAGCAACTGTGGCTGAGCTCTTCGTGCAACAGACTCGTATGGCCCTTCAGGAGGGCCATGAAAACCTAGCTCTTTGCACAGGCATCGGGCTAGCAGGGAAATGAATCTGGCAAATGAAACGTATAGAATTGATGGGAGGCTGTAGTGCTGATATAGGTTATATAATGGTTATATTTATTCTGATTTTATGGAATGTTGTGAGCTGCCTAGGATTGTCATGTACTGGATAGGTGGCTATAAATGCTTTCTAAGCTAATCAATCAACCTCTTTCCATCAATTTGCACTCTTAAACCCAGAACGCTCTGAGACTAATCTCACTTTGCTGCTACCTGGTTCACACCAAGCAGAACAGAAGGGCAGCATCCACCATCACTGAAGAAGGGGGTTGGACTAGAAGACCTCCAAGGTCCCTTCCAACTCTGTTGTTTTGAAATGCCTTCTGCAAAGCATCAAGAGGGAAGAATCTTCTTGCCCACTTCAGAAGTGTCTGAAGTGGGCAAGACACTGCCCACTGCCCTGAGGAATTCTGGGAGTCAAAGTCCACAAGTCTTAAAAGTTGCCAAGGTTGGCATCCCTGCGCTAGAAGCCTGAAGACTGAGCTCCCTTTAAACCTTAATCACTGAAACAACTGAAGGAGCTTGCTTATCCGAAGACACCTCTCGCTTGTGCCTCATCCCTCGTTAAGCAAATTGGGAGTTGAAAGCAGACAGGGCTTTCCTAGCCAGGCAGAGGTTTAAATTCAAGCAAGATGGGACCTTCTTATAATTTATAATCAGAATTTGTGTTCCTGTAACCATTATTCTGAGACCTGAACTAAAGCATAATGGAGAAGAATATTATATACCCTCTGTTTTTTTTCCTATTAACATGACCTGGTCCTTCAATCTCTTCTCAGGAGACTTCAATCCCTTGATGTCTCCAAGTCCTTCTCTGCAGCTGTTCCATTTCAACCGAATCCTTCTTAAATTATGGCACTGAGAACCAGGCAGAGGGATTGAGTGGGGCCAGTTGCAGTTAAAAGGAGATTTGGAAGTTGTTTTCGAGCAAACAGGCTGTCCATTAATCAAATTCCTTCAGAACAAAAGAGGAATGGAAGAATGGGCATTTTCTATCTTCCCACAGGCCTGATGCTAGTTTTAAATGAAGGGGATATTTACAACCTCAAGCATTAAAATATTTGGCATCCTCAAAGTTGAAAAGCTGCTAAAATATGTCTCAGTGTCTCCTTTTGCCACAAATCCTGTTTAATGACAGACCCCGCTATGGTAAATGTTAAGAATTTTCTTTCCTGGAGCCTTTGCCGTTGTATCCTTGGCAAGAGTTCAGCTATACTATACGGAGCTCACTGAACACTGTAATAAATATTTCCTAAGGTCACCATATCACTGATCCCCAGTTAAGTCCTTCAGGATGAAGGCCAAGAAGATCTCAGCATGATGTCAAGATACCCCTTTGGAAAATTGAGACTTACAGGAGATGATACGATAGAGAAGATATTATTTGACATAGTATGGAATCCTGGTGGTAACTTTTCCCTTACAGGCGAGTCCTCAATTCAGAAAATTAATCATACAGAAATGCACAGAACTATGTATAACTTGCAATTGTTTTGCACAGAAGTTTCTCTTTTTCTGCTGGAAAAGAAACAACGGTTTTAGCCTGAATGAAGAGGTGTGTGTATTTCCACACATTCCCGATAAAGGTCCACTTGCCTAACAATAAAACGGGGGACAGTGAAAAGTAAATGGTGATCCATTGGAATACAATTTGGGATGGGGTCTTTTTCAGGTCGCAAGAATAAGGCATATGCGGAAAGGCAAAAATCCTTGCAAACGAATTCATTGACATGTGAAAGGAAGAGATAATTGCAGACATAAAAAATATCGTTACAAAACTCCAGTTTAACAGTGGTATCCAAATGGCGCCCTGAGAGAAGAAAGAGGAGCAAAAGGCCAGAATTCTGTAGCATTGCAGGATGTTCTAGTAACTCCAGTTTGGTGGAGATGATCAGCCAACGTAGGACAATCACAGAAGAGTCCAGA
This sequence comes from Pantherophis guttatus, assembly GCF_059756535.1. Lineage (NCBI taxonomy): Eukaryota > Metazoa > Chordata > Lepidosauria > Squamata > Colubridae > Pantherophis > Pantherophis guttatus. The sequence continues at coordinate 4,776,793 of NC_142074.1, forward strand.
GCTGACCCGCAAGAGCTGAACTGGCCAATCCTTGGGACCCAATGTGGGCTGTGCAAAACAACAATCCACTCCGCCTATCTGCTGCAAGAGCTCGGAGGGGCTCACCTGTGGAGTTGTAGCCAAAGGGAGGCGGCTGCCGGTTGCTGTAGCTGGCAGGCTGGCTTTGAGGAGAGAGGGAGAGAACAGACAAGAAGGGTTAGTGACATCTAATCCCCATCATTCATTCAGGCTGAAAAATAAAATCACGAAGGGAAAGGATAATCCCACTTCCTCATTGGATTATCTCTGTAAACAACCCACTCCTTCCTTATAGGAGCTGCCGTGTCGCACTGGTTAGAATGCACTACTGCAGGCTACTTCTGCTGACTGACTGCTGCCAGCAGTTCCGCAGTTCGATTCCCACCGGCTCAAGGTTGACTCAGCCTTCCATCTTTCCGAGGTCACTAAAATGAGGAGCCAGATTGTTGGGGGCAATAGGCTGACTCTGTAAACCGCTTAGAGAGGGCTATAAAGCTCTATGAAGTGGCATATAAGTCTAAGTGGTATTGCAAGTGCTGTATTCTTTATCCACTGCCTAATCAAACATATCTTGGTTAATCTATCCACTGGAATCAGCACGCTGGTGAGAAGCACTAAGCAATTCAAATATAGGTAGTCCTCGACTTACGACCACAACTGAGCTCAACATTTCCATTGCTAAGCAAGTTGAAAAATCCATTGCTCCATTTTACGACCTTTCTTGCCATGCTTGTTAAGTAAATCACTGCAATTGTTAAGTTAGTAGCATGGTTGTTAAGTGAATCTGGTTTCCCCATGGACTTTGCTTGTCAGAAGGTCGCAAAAGAGGATCACGTGACCCTGGGACAGAGCAACCGTCACAAATACATGCCAATTAACAAGCGTCTGAATTTTGATGACACGATTACGGGAATGCTGCAACAGTCATAGGTGTGAAAAATGGTCATAAGTCACTTTTCTTCAGTGCAGTTGAGCACTAAATGAATTGTAAGATGAGGACTATGTGTCCTGAAGAACAAATAGAAACCCGGCCAGATCAAGCCAGAGGAGAAATCTCATTCGCAGAATCCTGGTCTTCACTACCAAGTTGCCTGTGTGAAGCTTTCAAGCAAAGCAGAAAGGCAGAATGCCTTCGCTCCTGTGATTGCCTCTCAGTCACTGTAACTGCTGAACGTTTTCCCTGAAAGCAAAAGTGTCCTCTCACTTATGAGAGTCTACTGAAAATTCCCGGAATTCCCTTATAAAGCCATCTACGCCAGTGATCACGACATGTTTGCATCGATTCATTGATTCCATTGATTCAGAAAATCCTGGCTCTTAATCTCAGGGACCTCTTGCGTTTGCTGCTTATCAGTGATGGATGCCAACGATCAGTTCAAGGATCGTACAATATATACAACCAGATCAGTATTTCTCAACCTTGGCAACTTTTAAGACATGTGGACTTCAACTCCCAGAATTCTCCAGCCAGCATGAAATGTCTGTGTTGTTTTAATATGCTATATACTGAAATACCTAGGACAAGTGATGGCTAACCTTTTTGCCATCGCGTGCCAAAAGCAGGGAGAGCCCCGGGTGGTCGCGCACATGCATGCTGACACCCATAATTCAATGCCCCCAGCACCCCCGCTTTTGCATGCGCATGCGACCCCCCCGCGCTCCCCCCGCTTTCGGCACGTGACGGCAAAAAGGTTACCAATGAGCCTGGTAGGCCCGTTTTTTTGTCCTCCCCAGGCTCCAGAGGCTTTTTTGGTGCCTAGGGAGGATGAAAACAGCCTCCTGGAGGCCTTTCAGAGGCCAGAAATGGCCCATTTCTTGACTTCCAGTGGGCCCAGAAGACCCAAAAATCAGCTGTCTTGTGCGCGTACGCATGCTGGAGCTGAGCTGGAGCAACGCTTGCGTGCCCACAGATATGGCTCCACGTGCCACAGGTTTGCCATCCTGGACCTAGGATATGTGTGAAATATTATTAATATTACTTTGATGCCCCTATAGATTTCCTAAGGATTCTATAAAATGCCTAATTGCAGACACTTGATGTTAAGAGTGAACTAGACGACTTGTGAGCTGCCAGATCATCATTTCAGAGAGATTTCCTTCCCAGATTCCTCAATGTCTTCAATCATGGCAGAGCTCCGAAAGGATCTGGAAAAGTTCTTAAAAATTCAGGGAGATGTTCAGAGATGTCTCTGCCTTGAAAGTAGCCCAGGTCAGACTGTACAGCACAGTCAAATGTGGGCAGCAGAACACAGGAAATGTTTTACGGCATTTGGTATTATGCCATAAACTGCTTTATGATCATTTTTATGTCATAAAATGTTTGATAAAAATTGCCACGTTTCAATTCCTCAGGAGTCATAGAACTTGGACATTGGAGCATTCTGCAAGTTTAGCCCATTTGAGGTACCTTAGTTGAAAATGTTTTGTCCTATGATGATGCAGTTTCATCCAGTAAAAGGTTAGAGATGCAAAAGTTTTAGGAATACAGGTAGTCCTCGACTTACAACCACAATTGAGCCCAAAGTTTATTTTGTTAAGTGAGAATTTGAGTGACCTTTGCCCCACTGTACGACATTTCTTGCCACACTTGTTAAGTGAATCACTGCAGTTGACAAGTTAGTAACTCGGTTGTTAAGTGAAACTGGCTTCTCCATTGACTTTGGTTGTCAGAAGTTCACAAAAGGGGATCACGTGACCCTGGGACACTGCAACGGTCATAAATATGAGTTGGTTGCCAAGCAACTGAATTTTGATCACATGACCATGGGGGTGCTGCAAAGTGTGAAAAATGGTGATAAGTCACCATTGTAACTTTGAAGGGTCACTAAATGAACTGTTGTAAGTCGAGGACTACCTGTATCCAGATTCATAAGCTGAGCGAATGGCATGAACCAGCAGCAACAGTGCCCATCGAATTTCCACTTACCCATCCAGAGTTGGAATCAAGAGAGCGGGTGGAGGAGCAAGAGGAGGCGGAAACAGCCCTGTTAATAATAAAAAACGAGTCATAATCATTAGAAGACATGATGGCCATTGTATGACAAGCACTTTCTCTTTGGGGACCACTGAAAAAAAGGCCCATCTTATTCCAGTAATTGAATTTCTTAACACCCCCCTGTCCAGATGCCACAAGTCACCACACTGCACCTTCCTCCAGTTCTGTCAACTGGTAACAATAACTGGGATACACCTGAGAGAAGCAGGCCATGTGGATCTGGTTGCCAGGGGTTGGGGCCTCGGTGGGATGTCACATGCAGCACTTGATGGAACCACGTAAAATCAGTCAGGATGATCTAATCATGGTAAGTCAGGAACATCTGAAGAACAACTTCATTTTGGTGGCTTCAGAGAAGAATTAGCTAGGACCATGAACACCTAGTCCTCGACCTATGACCATAAATTGATCCCAAAATTTCTGTTGCTAAGTGAGACACTTGTTAAGTGAGTTTTGCCCTATTTCACGACCTTCCTTGCCACAGTTGTTAAGTGAATCACTGCAGTTGTTAAGTTAGTAATATGGTTGTTAAGTGAATTTGACTTTCCTATTGCCTTTGCCTGTGAGAAGGTCGCAAAAGGTGACCTCTGGGACATTGCAACTGTCATAAATATGAGTCAGTTGCCAAGCATCTGAATTTTGATCACATGACCATGGCGATGTTACAACGGTTGTAAGTCTGAAAAACTGTCACTTTTTCAATGCCATTGTAACTTCAAACAATCACTAAAGGAACTGTTGCAAGTCAAGGACCACCTGTACAGATTCTAGAAGGGCTTGGCTGTCTCAAATGGCAAAAGGTCATGCCTTAAAAAAGCAGGAATAGCTCGATCTGTCATTGGCTCCAATCCACTGACTCCCAGCATTGCTGATTCAGGATCTCCAGATCCTGAGTAGCTCAGACTGGGACAAATTGTTCTCCCATGCTTTTCTAGGAAAGAGTCTTTACTTCCTCTTTCCTAGACCTGGGTTCCTTCGAGACCGACTTCTGCCACCAGTAGCCTCCCACCGGCCAGTTCGCTCCCACAGGGAGGGACTCCTCAGGGTGCCATCGGCCAAGTTATGTCAGCTGGCGACACCCAGGGGGAGGGCCTTCTCTGTGGGGGCCCCAGCCCTGTGGAATGAACTGCCCCTGGAAATACGCAAGATCTCCGACCTCCGGGTGTTTTGCTGTGCTCTTAAGACCCTGCTGTTCCGCCAGGCAGGGCTATCTATGTCAATGATTTTAAATTGGGTGTTTTAGATTTTGGGTTTTAAATTCGGGCTGAAATTGTTTAATACTTTTAACTATTTTAAAACTGTTGTTTGTACTTTGTGTTTTTAATTGGCTGTACACTGCCCTGAGTCCTTCGGGAGAAGGGCGGTATAGAAATTAAATTATAAATAAATAAATAAATACAAACTTCCAGGAAACTAAGGATGGTTATCCTACACACTATACACGTACATGCGTACAGAAGAACTACATGTCACATTTAAAACCCAGTTTAAAACTAACTAGGATAAGGATCACAAAGATATGTATGTGTGAATCTAAATCAAATGGGAACATTTTGAAAAAGCCATTCTGATGCTTACGTGTGGATGTGCCTTACGCTGTTAAGAGAAATGTTCCTTATTTCTTTAGATAATCTCAGACAGACTAAGGAGGACCTGACCTTTGTCCTTGGGTGGGAGACCACCAGGTAATATTAGAGATGTGAGTTAGCCAGGGAAAGCTCCCGAGGGCCGCCTGCTCGCCCATCCACCAGCTGGGCTGGCCTGGAAGCGGTATGTCCCCTTGTTGTGGGCTGGATGTGGGATCCAAGGCGGAGCGGAGATCGAGCAGGCAGCAGCCCAGAGCATGGCCTAAAAGATGGCCGAGCCCCGCCGTGTCCTCCCGCCCCCCCCAAGAAGCCTGCAGCCGCCACCTCTTTGCTGGTGCAAGAATCCTCCAGCTGCCGGTCTTTTACTGTTTCCTGCTGCAAAAATCTTTTTAAAAACCTTGCCTGTTGGGCAGCGAGACCCAGCAAGAGATGAGGCATCGGAGAATTACCGTTCTGTTGCTGCACAAAGGTAAACTGAAGGCTCCGGCCACTGCCACTTCGGCCGGCCTGTGCCACCCCTTCTTGCCATGAGTGACATTGAGTTGGCCATGCCCACTCAGTCACATGACTGTGCCCAGCCGTGCCCAGCTGGTCTTTAGGACGAACCGATTGTTAAATCAGTTGGAGCCCACCACTGAAGCAATCCATTGGCAAGGCTGCCTATTGCACAGTGCCCTGTTCTGGACTGGCCTCTTTCCAATCTTCTCTGCAGAAACAGAGTTCTGCTAAGGAGTAAATCATTCTTCTCCTCATGCAATTTAAAAGCAAGAGCATCTCCGGTTTTAACCCCAAGGCAATTCTCCTGCAAATGTCTCCCAGAGCAGACTTCTGGCTCAACTTGTCATACTTAGAGACCAAGATGGTTGTGTGTCCTAGCGCTGGCTTTAGTATCTTTTTTTTTTTTTGCTTTGATTTATATGCCGCCCTTCTCCGGAGACTCAGGGCGGCTTACAGTGCATTAAGCAATAGCCTTCATCCTTTTGAATATTTATACAAAGTTAGCTTATTGCCCCCACAAACTGGGTCCTCATTTAACCTACCTTAGAAAGGATGGAAGGCTGAGTCAACCTTGAGCCTTGCAGAGATTCGAACCAGCAGAAATTACAGGCAGCTGTGTCAATAACAGGGTGCGTAGACCACTGTACTATCAAGGCTCTGTACTAGCAGGACACCTACCTGGAGGATGGAGAGGCGGTGGGACAGAGGCAACTGGTGGCGGCGGAGGATGGAGAAAGTGGGGGGGAGGCCCACTTAATGCTGGAGGTGGGCCTGCCGGGGGCACAAATGGCTGCTGCTGAGGGGGCTGAGCAGGCTGAGTTTTGCTCCCATGGTCTCCAAGTACCTGTCAAAAGAGGGCACAGAAGAATAAACAGGTTAGGTTTTACGAAAAAAAGAAACATAGTCAAAGCAAGTCCCAAAACAGGAAGTGCCCAATACCATGGGAATGCAGAAGAACGGGAGAACGAGATCCTGCGTGTTGAATTCAGCTGAACTTCAAAAGAAACCCAACCAAGTCAAATCAACCCTGAAGGACAGTTGGAATGCCTAACGCCGGTGGACACTGAGGACGACTTCCAACGTTTCAAATCTCCTGTGTAGGTACTTATCCGTTCATTCGTTTGCCTAATTTATTTCAGAGCTCAGATTTCATTGCTGCAGAGTGAAAGTTTTTGAAGCCAGGTAGTCCCCGACCTACGACCACAATTCAGCCCAAAATTTCTGTTGCTAAGCGAAACATTTGTTAAGTGAGTTTTACCCCATTTTACGACCTTTCTTGGCACAGTTGTTAAGTGAATCACTGCAGTTGATAAGTTAGTAAGCCAATTGTTAAATGAATCTGGCTTCCCCATTGACTTTGCTTGTTAGAAGGTCGTAAAAGGGGATCACGTGACCCCGGAACACAGTAACCATCATAAGTATGAGTCAGTTACCAAGCATCTAAATTTTGATCACACGACCATGGGGATGCTGCAAGGGTCGTAAGTGTGAAAAACAGTCATAAGTCATTTTTTTCAGTGCTGTTGTAACTTCGAACAGTCACTAAACAAACTGTTGTAAGTCAAGGACTACCTGTATATATAGCCCTCAGATTGAAGACTGCCTCTTCACTGATGATGTTTCTTAGTTTGGATCATGAAGAAGTGTTTCTTCGTGCATTTTTTCATGCAAGAAAACAGCCAAGCTCAGAGAGCAGGAAGCACCCTTCATTTCAACCCTGAGCTACAAATGTTTGCCTCTTTTTACCAGAACATCTCAAGAAGCAGAAACATTTCAGGACTAAAATAAGAATGATGAGACCTTTCACAGCACTCAGGTGTGCAAGATCCAATCTGAGTTGCTCATCGGGGCCAAAGGTTTATTCTTCCAAGCTTTCAGGCTTGTGCTGGAGCCCATCCTCAGGGAACGTCTCTCTGAGTGACTGGGGTATTCTCTGTGTTGTAGTTCTAGTGCAACACATGTAGTATACATACACATTTTGTACGTCTAGTTGTTGTGGCCCGTCAGCGGCCTGTGCAGCTAGTAGCTGATTCCGACAGCGAGGAGGCTGGTGTGGTGCTGCGCCAGCAGCCTGTGCAGCTGGCACTCGAGTCGGACAATGAGGAGGCTGGAGAAGATGTGGTGCCAGAGGCGGGGATTCAGCCAGGGCCTTCAGAACCTCCAGAAGCTCCCTTAAGTGAAGAGGACGAAAAGGAGGAGCCTCTTCTCGATGCACGAGCACGCAGAGCTACCAAAAGGCAGGAGTGGCTCCTCAGGAGGAGGTCTCCTCGAGAGTAAGGCTTGGGGCTAATTGGCCACTCCCTTAGCCTATTTAAGGAGGAATGCTGACTGAAGCAATTTGCAGGGAACAACTTCGTTCACATACCTTCGTGCCTTGTCTTGCTTATCTTATCAGCTTCCTGCAAATTGCTTCTGGCCATTCTGCCAACCACAGTAAGCTTTCAGTATTATTCTTTGAATTCTTGGTGGCTGTTAATGCAGTTAATTAACAGCTGTTGTTGTAAAAAACTGGTTTATTTAATAAACTAAGGTATGAACGGACTTTGTGTGTGCTGCATTCTCTGGGGTCCGTAGCTGGAGCAGAACACTAGTCTAGTGAAAAGAAGGACTAAGGGTGATATGATAGCAGTGTTCCAGTATTTGAAGGGCTCCTACAAAGACGAGGGGATCAAACTATTTTCCAAAGCACCAAAGGGCAGGACAAGAACTATGATGGAAACTAATCAAGGAGAAAATCAAGGAGAGAACCAACCTAGAACTAAGGAGAAATTTCCTGACAATGAGAACAATTAATCAGTGGAACAGCTTGCCTTCAGAAGTTGTTGGTGCTCCAACAATGGAAATTTTTAAGAAGGGATTGGACAACCATTCATCTGGAATGGTAAAGGGTCTCCTGTTTGTGCAGGGAGTTGGACTACAAGACCTCCAAGGCCCCTTCCAACTCTGTTATTCTGTATTCTATTTATATGGTTCCTGGTTGTGGGTAGCTTTTAGTTGTTAATTAGGGTGTTGATGGCTGACTATTAAGTCATTTCACAGTCATGATGGACTCCAGCATGAGCCCAAAAGCTTGGAAGAATAAACTTTGGTCTCAATAACCGACTAAGATTGGATCCTGCAACAATATCCTGGGATGCGTGTATTTACCTTCAATCGCCCCAGATTTCATTAAAAATATCCAAGTTAGTTCAGTTCAGACCAAGTGCATTTGCTTTAAAGACATGAAACTATTCGGACAGGGTATTTTTGTTTTGGGTTATGTGTTGGTGAAGTTCTGCATCATCATCTAATTGATGTCACATATTTTGGATATGTCCAATCAATTCAGGAAAAGAAATTACTAGAAATTACAGATTACTCACATACTTTTCCCAGCGTGGCTATAATTGAGATTTTATTTACAGGAGATTTAGAAACCTAGAATATGGAGAGAGGGAAAGAAGCAATCCCCTCTCAATTTGAAAACAGCATTTAAGAGAAAGAACAAGTTATAGCAATGGTTAGATCATTTATAATTTGAGGAAACCAAAAAGAAAGATGCCAGTAGTAGATTTAAGGAAAAGATGATTTGGGGGTGTACTATATTGAGATAGATCTTCAGATGATGTTCAACATACTGTAGTTTGAAAGAAGAGGAACATTTTAAAATGGAATAAAGAGGAGGAAAATCCAACTTTGCATACAAAGATATAGAGTAACAAAATAACAGAGTTGGAAGGGACCTTGGAGGTCTTCTAGTCTATCCCTGCTCAAGCAGGAGACCTTATACCTTTTCAGACAAATGGCTGTCCAACTTCTTCTAAAAACCTTCAGTGATGGAACACCCATAACTTCTTGAGTCAGGCCATTCCAATTGTTCTCAGTGTCAGGAAATTTCTCCTTAGCTCTAGGTTGAATCTCTCTCACAATCTTCCACCTGTTACTTCTTGTCCTGCTTCAGATGCTTTGGAGAATTGGTTGATCCCCTCCTCTCTGTGGCAGCCCCTCAAATATTGGAAGCCGGCTATCAAGTCACCCCTGGTCCTTCTCTTTGTTAGACCTAGTTTGTTGTTCGCCTACAGGCAGAATCTTGCCAGACTAAAGCAACTATCTGCATAGATATGAATATACGCCACGAATCAAGAGACGGTTTTGATCCTCTTTTTTGTTAGACTAGACATAGTTACAGTAACTTCCTCAACCATTCATCATATAATTTAGCCTCCAGATGCCTTATCATCTTCGTTGCTCTTTTCTGCACACTTTGTGGAGTCTCAACATCTGTTTTGTATCGTGGTGATCAGAAATGGATGCACTGTCCCAAGTGTGGTCTTACCCCAGTCAGGAACGTCCAATCTGGATTGAAAGTTAAGAGTGTGCAAGGCCTGAGCTCCTCTTTTCAGTTCTTACCTGAATGGGATTTTCTTCAGACGCATGTTTGTCACGCCGCCTTCCTTCCACCCTCCGGATAGTGCCAGCCTGTCCACCAATCACGTCGATTGTCCCACCCAGTTTCCTGTTCCAAAAGAAGACTCATTCAGCATCAGCAGCTGATCCTGATTGCATTGTTCTTCCTGTAACCCGGCTCATCATTGGAGTAATGGATGCTGTAAACACACTCAACTCACATGTTGTGACAACTGCACACTGCACATCATCCACCAGTAGACCACCATAATTTGATGATAACTTAAGTTCCAATGGATTAACAATCAAATTTCTTTTGTGCAACATTGTGGGCATTTGCTTCCCAATTCTCTGGATAAAATTCCATAAAGCAGAATTTACTATCAAAAAACCATCAAAAACTGACCTGCATCTTGCTTTTTGGGACATTATTATATGCTATGCTACAGACAGGAGAGTTACAATACTTTATCTAGCAGGAAACTGCTTGGGATATTGCTCACAAATTCAAAATGTTCCAAAGACTTAGTGCAGAGGTGTGCAACATGGTATCTTGGATTTGCACCCAATACCAACCGCCATCCCATTTAGTTTTTTAAAAAATAAAAATAAATCTATTTATTTCAATGCCTCTAGGCCTCCTAAAGATCTACATTGAGAGTTATCTATGGGACCATTTCTCTCCTGATGAATGGTTTGTGGGGATAGCCATACTTACTGTGGCAGCCATTTTAGGATTAGATGTCTCCTCAGGACCAATTTCCCTCCCTGGAACTGCATTCTGACTTCCAAATGGTCACCATCTCAAACTGCCTATCCTTTCTTTAGAGCAGTGTTTGTCAATCTGGACAAGTTTGAGATGTGTAGACTTCAACTCCCAGAATTCCCCAACTAGCAAAGCTGGTTGGGGAATTCTGGGAGTTGCAGTCCATACATCCTAATTTTTTTAAGGTTGATGAACACTGCTTTAGAGTCTTAACTATCTGCAAGGCTCTAGGGAATGAACAATATTTGTTTGAATATTTGTTCAAATAACAATAGTTGAAGGGCAGATGACTGAGCCCTTTGCTTTGAGGCTATTTATATCACCTAAACAAAATGGGGTAAGATTGGGATTGGGGGAAACTTGATGGATCTGCCTCCAGGTCAGCATACAGCCACCTCCCTATCAACAGCGTTGACCAAGTTTGCTTTGGGTGACCATCTAGATGAGTCTTCCCTGGATGGGTTGGGTCTGGGCTTCCCTGAATTCTAGCTTGCTTGGAAGCTTAAGATTCCTTCATCTGGAGAAGTTCAGGGTCCTAAAATGATTCATGGGGTAGTTTAAGCTGCTGAAAATCTTGCAAATAAGGAAGCCGGAGATAAAGGCTTCAAACCCTTGAAAAAGCAAAAAGATCTCAAAAACAGTCGCCCCAGAGGTGTCCCTTCGGTACCTGTTTGGAGGAGGTCCAGCTTTTATCCTTCCACCAACGAGGGCAACAAAATCAGTTTTAAAATCCATCTTGATGATGTTGTTCTCGGGTTCTTTATCAGCATTGCCGGTTCTTCCTTGTTGAACCTTAAAAACAAAACAAAAAACATTGCAGTGTTACAATGACCTTTTAAATCCGAGGTATTTTTCCTTCTCCTCCAATTGAAATCACCATTTTCTCGCTAACTAAAGGGGTCGACTTTAAACGGAGAGAGCATCCATTCTGCTCCTGCTGCTTTCCAGGAGACGGAATTCTTTTCTGCAGCCACCACCTGTTACAGGTGGTCCTTGACTTGCATTTCGTTTAGTGACCATTTGAAATTACAACAGAACTGGAGAAAGTGGCCTACCACCATTTGGAAGTTGAATCGTGGTAACTGGGCTTCTTTTCTTTTTTGGTTTGAACCATTCGCTGCTTATCCCAGAGGCTTCTTCAGATCAAGCTGGATGAAAAAAGCTACTTGGATAAGCAGCTGTTAAGTGAATCACTGCAATTGTTAAGTTAGTAACCCGGTTGTTAAGTGAATCTGGCTTCCTCATTGCCTTTGCTCATCAGAAGGTCACAAAAGTGGATCACGTGACCCTGGGACAGAGCAACCGTCATAAATAGGAGTCAGGTTCCCAAGTGGCTGAATTTTAATCAGGTGACCATCGAGATGCTGCAATGGTCGTAAGTGTGAAAAACAGTCATAAATCACGCCTCTGTAATTTTGAATAGTCACTAAGTAAACTGTTGTAGGATGAGGACTACTTCTATATATGATGGTTGTGGCGTCCTGGAGTCGCCTGATTGCCATCTGGGAGTGGGGAAAAGCTAGATTCACTTAACAATGGTGTTATTGACAACAATTGCAAATCATTTGCTTAATAACCGTGGTAAAAGATCATAAAGTTGGTTGTGACTCACTTAACAACTGCCTTGCTTAACCATGGAAAATCTGGTCTCAGTTGTGGTTGTATGTCGAGGACTGTCTTTATAAAGCACCTTAAATTGGAGAGGGGTTAGGTTCTATTGCAGAAGGGATGCAGATGGATATAATTTTTAATCTGGAATTCCTAAACTTTCTGTGTTCACACGCTAGCTATTTTTATCGGACCGAAAAGCCTTCTACTATTTTTACACCTACCCGTTTGCCAAGTCTTCTTCAGAAAGCGCAAGAGATGGCCTACTGAGTTTTTAAAATTGTACATTCTGGTTTTTATTATTTTTAATTAAGATTAACATAGTACAATATACAAATGAAAATAAGATGGTAGGGAAATGGGAAAGGGAAGGAAAAGTGTAGGATAAGGGGGAAAAGGAAAAGAAAAGCACTAACTTCCAACTTTTTTCAGCACGGTAAATACAATATTTTTTATTTTCATACTCTTAGTAGATACTAGCCATTTTTATAACAACAACTAATCTAACTGGCAAATTCCAGAGTTAAGATTTCACTGTTTCCTATCTCGAACACAAAGCTCAGGTAGATATTCAAGCAGAAACAAAACTGGATATATTCTTTTCTCTGACTTAAACAATTAATTTTGCTCTCTCAGTGAACCCATCAGTTTTTCCGTCCATTCTTCGATTGTGGGAACAGAAGATGGGCCTGGGGATAACCCTAACTCTAATTGTACATCTTAATACAGGAGGCAAAAGTTTAATGCTTTTCAACCTTAACAGCATTAATATGTGTGGACTTCAACTCCCAGAATTCCCCAGCCAGCATGCTTTGAGATGGGTGGATTTCCACTCCCAGAAGTTGACTGGGGAATTCTGGGAATTTGAAGTCCAGGCATCTTAAGTTTGGTTGTGGTTTGGTCCACAGGCTAGAAGCAACTTATTGCCTTTTGTCTCCCTCCAAAGGATCAAAATGTCGAGATCAGAAACTGACTTGCTTTTCATCTTCATTGAATTTAAAATTGACGTTCTTGTACAGGTAATCCTTGATTTACGACCATAATTGAGCCCAACATTTCTGTTGCTAGGTGAAACATTTCTTAATTGAATTTTGTCCTATTTTACGACCTTTCTTGCCTCATTTGTTAAGTGAATGGCTGCAATTGTTAAGTTAGTAACACGGTTGTTAAGTAAATCAGGCTTCCTCATTGACTTCGCTTATATGAAAGTCACAAAAGTTGATCACATGACCTCAGGACACTGGAACCATCATAAATATGAATCAGTTGTCAAGCATCCAAATTTTGACCATGGGGATGTTGAAATAGCCATTAAGTGTGAAAAATGGTCATAAGTCACTTTTTTTCGGTGACGTTGCAACTTTGAATGGTCATTAAATGAACTGTTGTAAGTCAAGGATTACCTGTGCATTATTACAGCTTTTATGTCCCCCAACCATTCCAAGCCCGTGCACGTTGATGAATTCCTTGAGAAGCAGGGCGATTGAAAGAAACCAACTTCCAAGCTCTGCATTTTACCGTGATCTTGTTTTCGGTGCAGATGGGGACCGAAGGCTCCAGGCCAAGCTGAAGCCGGCGCTGCTTTTCACAATAGGCTTTCCATGTTTCCTCGTTGAACCCATAGTTGAAATAATCGGAAAGGTCGGCACCTGGAAAGAAATGAAATGTGTTGACAAAAAGGGTCTCCAGGGAAATCCAACTCTCCTGGCAGAAAGAAATGGGGGGCCGGGGTGGGGGGTGGGACTGAAGTGGAAAGTGGCTTGGAGCAACTTCTGTTTGCAGCAGAGAAATCTTCTTTCGGGATTCTTCTGCTAAAAATAAATAAAAGTTATCAGAAAGAAGAAAAGGAGAAGAGCAAGGGGATGCTGGCATATTACACCTCTAGTTCAGGGGTCTCCAAACTTGGCAACTTTAAGGCTTGTGGACTTCAACTCTCAGAATTCCCCAGCATGGCTGGCTAGCGAATTTTGGGGGGTTGAAGTCCATAAGTCTTAAAGTTGCCAAGTTTGGAGAGCCCTTCCCTAGTTAAAGTGAATTATAAAAGATGATCAAGAACTGTGTCATTCAAGTCTCCACCTCATTCTCCCACGTAGGTAGACTCTCTCTGTCTTTTGATGACTCATGCGGAATTTTAACAACCTTTTTCATTATTGCACATTATCTCTGCTGTCATATTTCACCAAAACTCGGGCCAGCTGTGGCTACAGTTAAGCACAATTGCAAGGTTTTCTTTTTTTCCAGGAGTGGAAATTTTTAACACTCCAAATCTTGCTGAAGGATAATTTCCATCTTCTGTTACCACCAGACACTTTCATTAGGCCCTGTGGAGGCTGAAGATCACCTGGTAACCTTCATGAGTTGTGGTCTACAGGCCACGTGCAAGCCCAACACATTTTTGTGGCCCGCAAACCAGAGGACCCCCACGAGTGGGTGGGACCATTATTTTGGCACCATTTTTTTTTTTAGGCTGGTGATTGTGAGATGAAAAGGGTCCTTTCGGCTCGTAGAAGGTGAAAACGAGTGTTTCATCTTTTAAACATTCTCAAGGTCCTGAAATCTGGGAACATTTATGGTGAAATATATTTAGAGTATGAAGACACGCACACACATATGCTAATCGCAATAATCCCAAAGAAAACTGATGAATATCTGAATGGCATCCATCTTCAATGCAACAAGGCGATTTGTAACCATGATTGCTGAAACTAGGATTCAAAGCAGGTGCACAAATTGTGGTTACAAATCAGCCAGAGTTTGTAGAGGTGGCCCTCCATTTAGAACCATTTGTTTAATGACTGTTTGAAATGACAACAAAGCTGAAAAAAGTAACTGGCTGGGGGAATTCTGGGAGCTGGAAGTCCAGACGTCTTAAAGTTGCCAAGTTTGGGGATCCCTGGAGTAGAGGAAGCCACAGAGGCTGCAGACTCCTGCAACAGGAGACATGCAATTCACACCTATGTTTATGGTTCTTTGGATTAGATAGGTGCAAAAACCCCACACTCCAAACAAGATATTTTCTCTGGAATTCCCTCTGAGAAAAAAAAAATTCCACCAACAAGATCTGTTTCTGTAAGGGCTGTGAGAATAACCTTCCGCGGAGGAAGCGATACAAGTTAGATAAGAGAAATCTGAGTCCAAAGCAGGAATGTAACTTGAGAAAGCGACTCAGGCTAAACCCTCCCTAGTTCTGTTTAGGAGAAAGGCAGGGAGAGGGAGGTGCATTGAGAGTGACCAGAGTCTGTTACCGCAACCCTATAATAAAAGCAGATTTAGTATTCATCTCTTTGATGTTCAAGTCTGAACTTGTGTTGGAATGTGGTGAGGAAGGGGATTCCCAGGGAGGGAGGGGATTGATTCCAGAGGAGTAAGAGGCAACTCAGCCCAGAGACCAGGTGTGAGAGAAAGCGGGTGAAGACAGCCCCTCCCTAACAGTTCCCAGAATACATTGTAGATGCAGAAAGTAGAGTCCTCAGTCTGCCAAGAATTTGGTCTATAGGTGTGAAAACCATAAATAATTCAGCCTGGAAAGATGGTTTTGAGCCTGACACATGCCGACTGTGGAATTCTAGGAGCTGAAGTCCACCCATGATGGCTGAGGGATTTTGGGAGCTGCAGTCCACAAATGTTGTGATGGAATGTGGATCCCTAGGAGGCAGGGAATTTATTCCAGAAGTGGAAGAGGCAACTCAGCTTAGAGATCAAGCGTCTATTTTAATCTGCATCTACAATATACTCTGTGAGCTGTTAGGGAGGGGCTGTCCTCACCATCTTTCTCTCATGCATGATCTCTAGGCGGAGCCTGCCAAGATTTGGTCTAGAGGTGTGAAAATAATGAAGAACACAGCTTGGAAGAATTATTGTGTGTCATTCTTGCTTTGAAGCCTGACAGGTCTACCTCAAAAGTACATAAATCTTGCAACTTTAAATGTGCCTCCCCCCCCATGCATTCATGTTCACAAGAACAAGGGAGGGTCCCCTCTAAGACTCTCTCTAATTCCACTTTTGGTTTGGACTCAGATTTCTCTTCTCTCAGGCTCTTCCTCCTCTTCCTCAAGGTTATCCTAATTTCAGTTTCTAAATGAGGAGCAACAAGAAAAAAAGCCAGGAGAAATTCTGGCTTCTCTCTGGAAATAGGTAGGCAAAGCTCAGAAGCTGAGCTACAATCACTAAAAGGCCCGTCCCTGATTGAGCTGAGCTGTCCAACCCCAAGGAGCAGCGTGAAGGCTCGGCGGTTAAGACGCTGGGTTTGTTGGCTGGAAAGTCAGCAGCCCGTGTTCGAAACCCAAGCACCACATGACAGGGTGAGCTCCCATCCTTGCTCCAGCTCCTGCCAACCTAGCATACAAATGCAAGTAGATAAATAGGTACCACTTCGGTGGGAAGGTAACAGTGCTCTATGAGTTCATACTGGCTACATGACCACAGAAATGTTTTTGGATAGCGCTGGCTCAATGGCCTTGAAATGGAGATGAGCAGCGCTCCCTAGAGCCGGCAATGACTAGCGGAGTAAAATCTGCAAGGACTCCATTTATCCAATCCCAAGTGAACTGATCAGATGGTCCCACTACGCAGAAAAAGATCTCCCCGTTTCCAAAATGATAGTGCTGCTCTTAGATTTCATCACACATTATGGAGAGCATGCCCATAAATTGGAGACTGTATCCACCTGTCCCACCTCATCACGGACTGGTGATGCCGGGCCAAACCAAACCAAATTACAGGGGGGGAAAAAAAGGAAACTGTTGATCATATTTACCACAAGAAACTTTGAGGCCCCACCTGGTTTCCTCCACGGTTTGTCTTCAAACGATTCTAAATCCACCTCGATTACTGGCAAGCCGTTAATATTCCCCGAAGCCTCTAAATCAATACCTTTAGGCTGCGACTTGGCTTTGAAGAAAGGAAAGCAGATGGTTAGTGCTTAAGGCGGGCTGCAGAGCTGTTCCCAGGGTGAGGAAAAACTGTGCAGCTCAAAAAAACCAGAAAATTCTTCCTGGATAAATTTAGCTTCAGCTCCTGAGTTCTGCCCATTTGCAAATAAAATAGCTTTGTGTGCGTGTTTGTGTGTGTCTTTCTCAACACAATGCATTGTTTTGCTCCATGGAGAAAACAATGGCAAGTACAGGTGAGGAAGGAAGGAAGGAAGGAAGAAAGGAAGGAAGGAAGGAAGGAAGGAAGGAAGGAAGGAAGGAAGGAAGGAAGGAAATAGGAAAGGGAAAAGACATGAAGGAAGGAAAAAAGAGAGTCAGCATGCTAATTAAATAAGCCTAATTAATTAATAGCATATGTTACAAAGCCTGATATGGTCTGAGATAGGTTTACAAGCCATTTTGATTGTATTGAACATTAATTCAGAATAAAACATTCATTTGCCGAAAGTGAAAAAGATAACCAAAAATAAAGCTCCATTCATACCTGAGGCTGGTGCTCCATAGCCTCGACCCGTTTTTAGATTCAGGTTCATCGGAGTCCCCCTAAAAGAGAATGAAGACAGATCTCCTGGGTAATCTATGTAGGGCTTGGCTCCAATCATCTTTATCAGAGTCTTAAACCAGTACAAATCAAACAACAGCAGCATGAAAAACATCACTGGGTAGTTCCAATAATCGGCTGAATGGACAGGCTGGCCCAGGAGAAGGGGCCAGTGGACAACACTGCTGGGCTGGTAGCACCCTCCCCCCATTCTAATTGGCTTTTGGGGAATGACGGGAACGGAGGTCCTGCCCATCTGGATGGTGTCAGGTTAAGTCACTCTGGTTTCAGTGAAAGCTGCTTCAATGACTTTGTACATACAGCAGAAATTTGATCAGCCGGAAACCAGAAAATGGCGAGTTCCAGTCTTGTCTTAGACATGAAAAAGTGACTGGGTGATTTTTGGCCAATCATCAGGAGATGGTGAGTTCGAGTCCTGTTTTAAGCATGAAAGCCAACTGGGTGACTTTGGCCAATCACCAAGAGACAACGAGTTCTGGTCCCGCCTTAGGTGTGAAAGCTAGCTGGGTGACTTTGGGTCAATCATCAGGAGATGGTTGAGTTCTGCTACTACAGTATGAAAGGCGTGAATGGATGATTTGGGGCCAGTCAAGTCTCTCTTAGCCCAATCCACTTTACAGGATTATTGTTATGGGGAAAATAGAGGAGGAAGGAATATTAGATATGTTCACTTCCTTGAGTCATTTATAAAAATAACAGAGGCAGCATACAAATAAAATAAACAAGTAAAGCATCATTGATCTCAAAAAAACTTGCATGACTAAGTAAAGAATAGGATTTGGGGGAGGGTATAACACATACATATAAGATGGGGCTCCAGTCTTGATATTGCCAATCGTGACTCGAATGTCATCATCATCACTGTCACTCTCCTCCTCATCATCTTCCCCACTTGGGATGATCTACAGCAAAGACAGTAACATGAGAAAGTAGCATGAGAAATTAAACCCGGCTAGGTGAGTTGTCACAAGGAACAAAAGAGGACGTGAGAAAAAAAGAGTACAGGGAGCTCCATCTAATTTGGATTTGGATCCCACCTGATTATGTACTATCAGATTAGTGTTGACTGTTGCCAACCAGAGACAACTTTTTCTCCATGACAATCTGACCCTAAGCTTTTTCTTTCAGGTCTTCCAACAACACCCTCACACCATTGTATTTGGGCTGATGAACTTCTCTGCTGTTGACCCTCCTCTTCTGCTTCCTTCCATCCTACTGAGCCTCAGAACCTTCTCCAGAGAGCCAGGTCTTCTCATAATCCTTCCCAAGTAGGGTAATTTCAATTTGGTCATTGAGAACTCTGGATTTGGCTATCCACAGGCTATCCACAGATTTCTTAGGAGACTTCTCAAACACCAAAGATGAGAAGTATCAATATTCTTTCTGTCCTGTTCCTTTAAAGTCCAACTTTCACTTCCACAGAATGTCACCAGGCAAAAAAAAAAAAAAAATGTCTTGTGTAGTTCTGATTTTTTTGCTCAGAGACACAACTGGGCATCTGAATGCCTTTTTAAAGGCTTTCCTGGGTGGCTGCTGGGCCAGTTATCATTACTTTTGCTTGTATTTAATCTTAGGAAATTATGTTTCTTCCTTCAATTTTACAACTATGTTCATTTTCTCCCAATCCAGCTTTTCTCAATAAAAACTCAACAGGTGGGTTGATTAATTAAGAACATATAGTCCTATATATGTTGCAATATATGTATGGTAATAATTTATAGAGAGAATAATCATGAAGTTGTGGGCACTCCATCAGTAGAGTTTTTAAGAAGAGACTGGACAGCCCCTTGTCTGGAATGGTATAGGGTCTTCTGCTTGAGCAGGGGGTTGGACTAGAAGACCTCCAACATCCCTGCCAACTCTGCTATTGTGTAATTATGCAGTCTTGTCTCACTCATTTGCAATTTGAAGCCAGTTTTGCCATTCCTGTCTGGACTGTGGCTTTCTGACTGCATATACATGAAGGACATTGAGATGTTCTGGAATTCCAATTTTTCTAAGGACATTCCACAGGTTGACGTTGTCAATACAATCATTTTGTCAATGAAGCACCTACTGACTAATTTTTGGTTATTATTTGGCTTTTCTCAGATATCCAGTGTGTATCAGCAGTCCCTTATTCTTTGAACTTTTCTAAAATCAGCTTTGTAAGTTCTTACATGTGGAGCTCTG
Organism: Pantherophis guttatus; assembly: GCF_059756535.1. Taxonomy (NCBI): domain Eukaryota; kingdom Metazoa; phylum Chordata; class Lepidosauria; order Squamata; family Colubridae; genus Pantherophis; species Pantherophis guttatus. The sequence goes on from NC_142074.1 coordinate 4,796,315, forward strand.
TGTTGGATGAGCTAACCATTATTTTGTTAGCATGTTATAGATACTATACAATAGCATGTGCAGTCTGCTAAAATCTCATTAATTTTGGTACTGACATGTAGAATTACTTCTTTGTTGGCCACTGTGTTATTCTCCAGATTTGCTATTATAGTTTGGTTGGAACCATTACCAATACTTCTTCTGTTGCTTGCCATATTTCTGTAGTTCTTCCAATTCTTGTAGCCTTCTGACTTGGTAATAATGGAAATATTGATCTGATTTCATCTGCTAATACTAAGACTACTCTAAAGAATCTTGATGCTGACATCTGTACTCTACAGAATTTCAATCTACTTATTGTTTGATCTTCACTGAACTGTTCACTATTTGTCCATTGGTGTCCCTTAGCATACTGATATGAGGTTGGAACCTCTGTGTTCAGAGATCTTTTGGAAGATGTTTCAATGTTTTTCTATCTTCAACCTCTTTACAGCAGTTGTTGTAATAGTGCTCCTTGTCTGTGGAACTCTTTTTTTAAAAAAAAAATATTTATTAAATTTTTCCAACATTTAAAACACAAAACACAAATTTACACTCATTACAGCATTTCCATATCAATATCAATATCAGCCATAAGATTCATATTTACATAAATTTCTATGGTTCATTATCCTATATTATACCATCATTTAAATTATAATACCTACAATCATATTATCATCAATATTATATAGTTTATATATTATATATTATACTTTTTATACATCTTATGCATTAATTTTACTCCTATTCTCAAGCCACATATACCATCTACTCCAAATTTGATAAAACTCAGATTCTTCTCTCTCTTTCAATTCCATAGACAGCCTATCCATTTCAGCATACTCATATATTTTTCTTATTATCATTGTTTCTGAAAGAATATCAGCCTGTTTCCAATTCTGCGCAAAAATGACTCTGGTTGCCGTTAATATGTGTAATATTATGTATTGGATTTTTTTACCCATTTTCCAATCTAAAATGCCCAAAAGAAATAATTCCGGCTTCAATTCGATTTTTTGTTCAGTTATTTCTTCCAACCATTTTCTTATCTTATGCCAATATTTCCTGGCCTTGGGACAAGTCCACCACATGTGGTAGAAAGTTCCCTGTTTATAACCACATCTCCAACATTTGGGTGAACAATTTGAAAACATCTTGGCTAATCTGGCTGGTTGTAAATGCCAACGGTAGAACATTTTATAGAGGTTCTCCTTATAAGCAGCTGACACCATTAATTTATAGTTTTTCTCCCATAATTTATCCCAATGGTCTAATTCAATACTGTATCCGAAATTTCTTGTCTCTGGAACTCTTAGTTAATTGCCTTTCAGAAGGGTTTTTTTTTGGTCTTTTTCCCTTCCCTTCCCTTCGCTTCCTTTCCCTTCTCTTCCCTTCATTAGTTTCCATGGTTCATTCTAAAATCCAGTTTGCTTTCTTCCCTTTTTCCTCTTCAGCAGTATCTTTTCACATTTATCCTTAACTACTTTTTTAAATCCAATCCATGGTTCCTCTGGTTTTCTATCAATTATCAATCAATCACATATTTATTACAGTCATAGACTTGCATGGTATCTATCAATGATGTTCATGACTTCAAAATAACTTTTGATGTTCTGTTTGAAAATGATGGCTATGTGCTCAAGACCATATAATGGAAACTGGATGACTTTCTTTCTCTACTTTAGCTTGACACTCCCACTTCTGGTCATCTCTCCCAGGAACACCCCAACTCTTGCCAGAATGAGGCAGCAAAGCAGGACTTGAAGTGATAGGTCCCAACTATTGTTAGTGTGAGCTCTGCTCATCATTGACATAATTCTCTATGGATTTCTCCTGTGAGTGCAGCCAGACCTTGACAGAAAAATATCCAGTGATTGTCTATGCTGGACAGGACTGGGAATGAAGTCCAACATATTTCCCAGACACATGATTGGAAAACGGTGTGCTGGACTTTCTACTTGATGATCATCACTTACTTGCTGCAACAGTTCTTGGTCTTCACTGATAACAATTCTGGTCTCCTTAGGAATGTCTTGCAATGGATGAGATTCAGTGTGTCTGATAAATGTAAACAAAACAATAAGGGCAAGTTTCTCCACCCAATAAGATACAGATTACATTGGTTAATCAGTAGGACAACTGACCCTCCAGCATACAAAGTATTCCTTTCTATGCAGATGTCACATATAGGGTTATCCTTGGCACACTCAACTGCAGCCAGAACAAAGCTTCTGCAGGACCCTGAGCTCAAGGTATCCATGGAACAATTAATGGGCTTGGCTTATCAGGAACAGGCTTGGTTTACAATTATCTGGCCAACTTTTGCACTGGTTTCACAAATTCCTATCCTGTCTTCTTTTTAAGAAAAGCCCAAGTCAGCTAACCAGGCAGTTGGAAAGCAAGCCTGCTCCTGATCCATCCATCCATCCATCCATCCATCCATCCATCCATCCATCCATCCATCCAAAGAAATGTGACTAAAACAGAATTTAGAACTCCAAATGAGAAAATAAAAGGCAAATAAACAGATATAAACAAAGCATTTTGGAGTTTTTTTAAGTAATGAGGTTTTGATGTTGGGAATAAACGGAAGTGACAAAGCTACACTTAAGCTTTTACAATCAATGTAACTTAACATTAATTTAATCTAAGGTAATGTAAATTTAATGTAATAAAATTAACTTAATGTAACATCAAGTACCTCCGTAACTTGACGTGCTCCAGAAAAGTTATATAGTATTATATAGAAATATGGCATTTATATATAAATGTTATATGCTATGATGTTCAATTAACATGGCATAAGCTTGCCGGGTATTATGGAGATTGACATCCAACAGATCTGAAGAGCATCATGTTACAGAAGGTTGCTACCTGACCTAAATATGTTTGGTTCTAAATGAAAAGCTTGAAGATTTACCCAGATATTGGTCCATCTTCTGGCTTACCATTGTCATCTGAAAATAGGAAGAAAGACAAATACTAATTAAAGGCAAAGATAAATCCTTCAATATTTGTAAAAAAAGAACTCACTGTAGTCTTATGAGGTGTTCCTATTGACCAATTACGATGGAATATGGAAGGCTGGCGGGATATCGACATAGGTGAAATTCAGCTGGTTCTCACCTGTTCGTCCGAACCGTTAGTAAATTGCTTAGGCATTCGGAGAACCAGTTAAAAATAAAGTGCAAGAGAGGTGTTTTTTTTTTCCTCTCTCCTTCAATTAATAGCTCCACTTAACAGTTGCAGCTGAAATGCAGCCAATACACGCTGAATCAAGTCAATAAACAACAGAAACTGTCAGGATTAGGGCAGGGAAACCCATCAATCACCCCTCTAGCGATGGGATTAACCACTTCCCTTCTGGAAGGACAAGATTACAAACATTTTCATTATAAAGAGTATTAAGTAACAGTTCTGTGATCAGCTGATACTCCCTGGAGTTTCCCAAAACCTTTTATAACTGCTGCAGTGTTGGCTACTTCTTGTTTCTTCCTGGGGGAAAAGATAGAGGAGGGGACAATGATGCAGTTTGGTCGTACAGGCCGTGAATTTAATGCATGTGTGGGTCCAGCCAGCTGTATTGCTTCTGCTGTGAAGCACCCAATTTAGAACATAGAGAACATAGAATAATAGAGTTGGAAGGGTTAATGGCTTTTGGGCTTTCAATTAGCCTGAGCAGCTGCTCTTAGTTTCCCTCTTGGCTGTTGTTGAGTTTGCTTTGGGGTTGACTTTTTTTAAAAAAGGGAATGGCTGTTTTAAGTTTTCTGCATTGTTTTAGTGATTACTGGCACTGTCCTTTTGGGGTGTACTTCCCTCACTCTTTTTGAAAGCCTCTAGTGATGGAGCACCCACAACTTCTGAAGGCAAGCTATTCCATTGGTTAATTGGTTTCACCCTTAGGAAATTTCTCCTTAGTCCTAGGTTGCTTCTCTCTTTGGTTAGTTTCCATCCATTGTTTCTCATCTTTGTAAATTTCCTGACAGAACAATTAATCAATGGAACAATTTGCCTCCAGAAGTTGTAAATGCTCCAACACTGGAAGTTTTTAAGAAGAGATTGGATAATCATTTGTCTGAAGTGGTGTAGGGTTTCCTGCCTAAGCAGGGGGTTGGACTAGGAGTCCTCCAAGGTCCTTTCCAACTCTGTTATTCTATTCTATTCTAAATATTGGAACAGTGCTATTTTATTGTACTATTTTATTGTTAGTTGGACTAAGAAATTTCCTACGGGTGAGACCAATCAAGTTGGCCACGCCCACCCAGTCACATGATCCATTTCATACAGAAAATACCAGGAGCCACAAAACCTGGGTAGGTGTGGCTGGGGGGAGGGTGTCATGTGACCGGGTGGGAGTGACATTGAGTTGGCTGTGCCCAGCCACTCACATGACCACCCAGCCACGCCCAGCCACTCACATGACCACCAATCCACGCCTACCAATCCACGCCCACAGAACTGCTAGGGAACATTTTTGGATTTCACCACTAGATACGGACAAAAAAGTGAGCGAGAAGGAGCAATTGCTTTCCTAGACTGTCCCTGTACTCTGTCTCTTTCTAGCTTATGTCTCTCTTCTTCTAACTACAGTGACACCCAAGCACCAATCCTTCTTGAAGTCTCCTTTGAGTTGACCCAACCCTGATGACTTCAGGAACTTTTCCATGGAGTTTTCTTGGCAGCCACATGGAAATGTTTTGCTGCTGCTTTCGCCAAAATATTTTCTTGTATTTACAACCTCCAGGATTTCCTAACATCCAGATCATCCCAGATCAGGAGACAAAACAATGCTCTCAATTTGCAAGAAAGCAAATGCCAGTTGAATATTAGAAAAACATTCCGAGGATAAGTGAGGAAAGCAATTTGGCAGTAGAAGCAGCAACCAAGCAAAGCGATCGACAGAGACTGGACATCTTTCTGTAGGGGATGCTTTAATTTGGATTCCTGCATCTAGCAGAAATCTGAATAGAGGATCTTCCAACTGCAGGATTTCCAAATGGGCAGTCAGGGAAGTTTTCTGCAGCCATCATCCTTCAGGACCTGGGTCTGGACTCCACAGATTCTGAGGGTTGGTAAGGAGTCACACCTCAGACAGCTCATTCATAATTACTTTTATTTAGAAATCAGGCAGGAAGCCACATTCAAAGTGTTTCCTACATCACATTTCCTGGGCAAAAAGGATGCACATGAATTTTGATCTGTGGCCTATTTTGATATTAGCAGGCTGGTTGTATAATTTATGTTTCTATAAATGGATCTGCATGCCTCACTCATGTAGGGCTAGTAATCCCCCCCTCTCTGTGTAATAGAAACTCTTTAAAACTTTTGCAAAATAGAACTCATACTTCCACTAGAAGAGAATATTTGTAGCTCAGGATTGAACTATGGAGTCCTTGGTGCTCTCTGAGCTTGGTGGTTTTCTTGCAGACATTTCATTACCCAGCTAGGTAATATCATCAGTGTGAGCGAGTGTGGGGCTTGCTGCCTGTTTATATACAATAGCTTACCCTGCGGGATAGGTTTCCCTGTGGTAGTTCCTTAATTAAGATACTATTTTCTGCTGGGTTGATTGTCTGTGTTAATTCCTGCTTATCTAGGTGTTGGCTGCGGGAGAGGATGTGTTTTGTTCTTTTTGAGTTCTTCTTTTTGTTACCTTCTTTTAATTGTCTCTTTTAAATGCTGTGTAAATGTGGCTTATCTCTGTCTCTGGGACAACTTGCCATGGCCAACTCGCTGCAGGACAAATTCAACAAAAGTTAAATTAATTTTGACGGAACCGAATGAAATTATTAATACAGTGTTGAATTGTCCTGCGACAAGGTGGCTGTGGCAAGTTAGCCACAACGAGTTGTCCTAGACCCCTCTGTCTATGTGCTGGCTACCACATGTTTATTGTGCTTATGTATCTATGAATGGCCAACACATTTATTTTATTGTGTCTCTGTGTCTATGGATGACTGACACAATAGACACATAGAGATAAACCAGTTAAACAGGGACCAACACTTGAGCTATCAAGCAGAAAACAATACTCTAATCAAGGAACTTGGAAGGAGCAAAACCATACCTCCACTAACCCTGGCAGGGCAAGCTACTATACATAAACAGGGGGCAAACCCTACATTCTCTTGCACTGATGATGTTACCTAGTTGGGTAACGAAATGTCTTCAGGCAAAAAAAGAGCCTTGGTAGTACAGTGGTTTAATGCACCCTGTAATTAACACAGCTGCCTGCAATTTCTGCAGGTTCGAATCTCGCCAGGCTCAAGGTTGACTCAGCCTTCCATCCTTTTTAAGGTAGGTTAAATGAGGACCCAGTTTGTGGGGGCAATAAGCTGACTTTGTAAAAATATACAAAAGAATGAAGGCTATTGCTTAGGGCATTGTAAGCCGCCCTGAGTCTCCGGAGAAGGGCGGCATATAAATCAAATTAAAAAAAAAAAAAAAAACAAGATCAGAGAGCAGCATAAAATCCACATTTAATATACCGGGATAACAGCAAGAGTTCCAATCAAGCAGATGCCAAGGAAGTGGCATTTTCCTTAGTACTGATCTGACAAACAGCCTATGAAATAAAAAAAATCACCTCTTGATTGTGATGGCATGTATGACAGTTCACTTCCTCTATACAACATGTTTCTCCCTTCTTAAATGCTGTGCCTGTTTAAATAGTTCACTGGAGAGATTTGCTCTTATTGTGCCATTAATTCATTCTGGGTTCAATTATCTATCTTTGTTTATTTAAAGCACTTCTGCTTCAAATAAAAAAGGAAACTCTGCCCTGATGGCACATGTGCAAAACCAAAGACTCGGTTGCATCTTCTCAAGAGTAACACATGGTCTGATGACTCAGTTCTTAACATTCTTTTAATACAGACCTGGAACCAATAGGCTTCAACACTGTGTCACTATAATAACCTAAACACATTAAAAAAGAAAAAAAAATCCTATTTATCCAAGTAAGGTTCTAAAGGTCCCCAGAATGTTATTTTTGATACCATCCAAGAGATCTATTATGGTTTACATTACCTAAGGAAACAAAACTGGATAGCTTTTTGTTGGTATATGTCTAGAAACACCTGGCTAACTAGGGAGTATCATCACACCAACCGTTTTAAAGTCTGAAATAACATTGCTAAAAAATAGAGCATAAAAGTCACTCTTGATGACTGCCAGGAAACCCAAAATATAGACTGATGAAGACTTTATGTCTGCTGAGACTCCTGATTCATAGATAAGAGTTAGCAGTTTAAAATGTAATGAAGACATTTTTTTCCTGAAAGGGACAGAGCAGCCATATTTCATTCTTGTTCCCCTGGCTCAATACCAGTAATGTGAAAGGGATCTTGGAGTCCTAGTGGACAACCACTTAAATATGAGCCAGCCGTGTGCTGCAGCAGCCAAAAAAGCCAACACAGTTCTAGGCTGCATTAACAGAGGGACAGAATCAAGATCACATGAAGTGTTAATACTATTTTATGCCTTTGTATCAGTGGTGAAATCCAAATTTTTTTACTATCGGTTCTGTGGGCGTGGCTTGGTGGGCATGGCAGGGGAAGGATACTGCAAAATCTCCATTCCCACCCCACTCCAGGGGAAGGATGCTGCAAAATCCCCATTCCCTCCCCACTCCTGGGGGAAGGATATTGCAAAATCTCCATTCCCACCCCCCTCTGGGGCTAGCCAGAAGTGGTATTTGCCGGTTCTCTGAACTACTCAAAATTTCTGCTGCCGGTTCTCCAGAACCTGTCAGAACCTGCTGGATTTCACCCCTGCTTCGTATGATCACACTTGGAATATTGGTCTCATTGCCACAATATTAAAAAAACGTTGAGACCCCAGAAAAGAATGCCGAGAAGAACAACAAAGATGATTAGGGAGCTAGAGGCTAAAACATACAAGGAATGGACTGCAGGAACTGGGTATGTCTAGTTTAAGGGAGAAAAGGACTGGGATGACATGATAGCTATGTTCCAATCTAAGGGGCTGCCACAGAGAAGTTGGGGGGGTCAACCTATTTTCCAAAGGACCTGAAGGCAAAACAAGAAGCAATGGATGGAAACTAACCAAGGAGAGAAGCAACCTAGAACTAAGGAGAAATTTCCTAACAGTGAGAACAATTAACCAGTGGAACAAATTGCTTCCAGAAGTTGTGGGTGCTTCCCTCCATCACTTGGAGGCTTTTAAGAAGAGATTGGACAGCCTTTGTAGGAACTGGTATTGCACAGGGGGTTGGATTATAAGTCCTCCAAGGTCCCTTCCAACTCTGTTATTCTATTCCATTATTCTTTATCACAGTAACATCTGGGAACTAAAGCAGTTTAAACATTAGACAAGCATACTTGTTAACTCCCAACCTTAAGAAACTGAAATCTGATCTCCCACATTTGGACCTGAGTACTTACGAGACCACCTGCTGCAACCGATAACCTCCCACCAACCAATACGCTCTCACAGAGTAGGCTTACTCATAGTACCATCATTAAAACAATGTCATCTAGTAGTTCCAAGGGAGAGAGCCTTCTCTGTGGGGGCACCTACTCTTTGGAACAAAATACCCCCTGGAATACGAATAATCCCAGATCTTCGCACTTTCCGACGTGCTCTGAAGACCTTTCTGTTTCAACAAGCAGGGCTAGCATAAACATCTAAATTCTATGCCAGCAGATACACTAAGTTGACTCAATTTATTATTTACTGTTTATAATATATATGTATGTATGTATGTATGTATGTATGTATGTATGTATGTATGTATGTATATGAAATCTTATTCTGTTCACCGCCCTGAGTCCTTCGGGAGAAGGGCGGTATAGAAATTCAATAAATAAATAAATAAATAAATAAATAAATAAATAAATAAATAAATAAATAAATAATAAGTTCACTATGGTCTTAGATAATCTGCCTATTGATTAAACACGGCCACTGCATGTATCTTTTTAGAAACAAAACAAAACAAAAAACCCCCCCAGAAAAATGGAGAAGTGTCTGCCACATGTTCCTTAGCCTACAATACTGCATAACTTGATTCCATGACCCAATTTTATCCATGTCTGTTTAGCTCTGCAGCTCTAACTCAAGTAGATATGCAGAGACGGATCCACAAGGCTACTTCTGAACCGTTGGTTCACACCCAAAGCACCAACATGCTACTATTGGAATTTGCTGCACTAATTTTACAAAGCCTACAATGGCCCAGAAACATTTGAATCCCTGTATGTTTCCACCAAGAATGTAAAGCTGCGTATCCTTATAATAAATCTGGTGGGACTGATAAAGCCAAATAAACAGAATAGTCTAAGAATAAAAATCACCTTGCAGTCAAACAACGATTACCTTTTCATTTCACATTCTTAATTTAATATTCCAACTACCAAATTACAGGTTGTCCTCGACTTACAACCACAATTGAGCCCAAAATATCCATTCCTAAGCAAAACAGTTTTCAAGTGAATTTTACCCCATTTTATGACTTTTCTTGCCACATTAAGTGAAATCACTGCAGTTCTTAAGTTAGTCACACAGCTGTTAAATGAATCTGGCTTCCCCCCCCCCCACTTTGCTTGTCAGAATGTTACAAAAGATGATCACGCGACCCAAAGACCCTGCAACCGTCGTAAATAGGAACCAGTTGCCAAATGACCAAATTTTTATCATGTGACCCCGGGATGCTGCAATGATTGTATTTGTGAAAACAGCCATAAATCACCTTTTTCAGTGCCGTTGTAACTTTGAATGGTCACTAAATGGATGCTTGAAAGTCAAGGACTACCTATACTTGTACTGAATGGCTGAGCTTTGATGGCTAAATGAAGTCTCTGACTGTATTGAGGCATGATGCTAAAGCTCAGTTCTAAAAGCAGGGAAAAAAAAGAGAATCTATAGGAAAACCATCTCTGATGCCCAGAATGTTATTATATAAAGCAGAAAATCTTGGCCTGATAGAAATGCAAGCTACTTTTTAACAAGGTTAAATACAAGGTTTGCAAATGGCTGGATTAATAATTGGCAAGTGTTACATTTTAAAACACAAAACTTGGGTTTGTACTGAACCAAGAGCAAACAACCAGGAGAAATAAAATGGAACCATTTCTTTGATACCTGTGAGAAGAGAACTAAAACTTTGCTCAGTATGGGGTTGGGTTTTTTCTTCTTCTTGTGCTTATGCACTTAACTTAAAATCATGGTTTAATGCTGGGTTTCCCAACCTTGACAACTTTAAGACCTGTGGACTTCAACTCCCAGAATTCCTCAGCCAGCTGCCTGGGGATTTCTGGGATTTAAAATCCACAATGGTTGGCTGGGGGCTAAATTCCACAGGTCTCAAAGTTGTCAAGGTTGGGAAACGTAGTTTAACATTAAACCACTGTATTGAAAAACCACCAATTCACTCCTAGCTGTTAATACAATGAGAGCACGGAAGAATACTCATTCTTGCCAGCTCCCTGAATTTCAGAAATCACAACGAAAACTAACATTCTTTTAACATAGTTATGAGAGTATACAATTTGGTTTCACCTGGAAGTCCTCCAGGAGGTTCCCATGGCATGTCCTCTCTATCACCCCGTTCTGGGCAAGCACAAATTCAATCGTTTGAATCCCCTAGTTAGTAATGCCTCAAGTTTTGTTTGAATTACTTACTTGGAAGACGACTCTTCCTTTTTTTCCTCCCACCAGGCATTTCAATTTTGACAAGCAGTTGGGCCTGAATGTCTCAACCAGGGTCATGCAGCTGCCTCACCCGAAGTTCTGTTCCCTTTGAAGGGCCATCCACTAGGCCGTGCTTCCCCTTATTCCTAGAACTGTCCCCCATGGCAAGCCAGCTCACCCAATCCCTCCTTATAACCTCCCCAAAGTTTTTTGAAGTCTCCACTTAAGCACCCTTGTTTGCTGTGATTAACTCTAGGGAGGTGTCAACCCACCTGAATGTAGATTCTCCAACCACTCCTTAAAGGTTAAGCTCTCCTTCCATTCGTGGACTTCTCCTTGCTGCTCACTTTCCTATCAAATTATACTATAACCCCCCTGGGACAGGAAACCCTATTCTTCATTCATCTACAACTGACAGATGATATGATTAATCTGGGTTGGACTATTGGACCTTGCCAGAGGTTGGGGAATGCTCAGGTGAGTTTCTACTCCCTTACTTTAAAGTCAGGGTCTCCAAACTTGGCAACGTTGAGACTTTTGGAATTTGACTCCCAGAAATCCCCAGCAAGCCATACTAGCTGGGGAATTCTGGGAGTTGAAGGCCACAAATTGTCGAGTTTGGAGACCCCTGCTTTAAAGCAATGACTCATCCTAAGGTAAAACTTGTCTTGGTTCACATGAGAGAAGAGGTCAAGATCCCACAACGGCCTGGATGAAAATGTGGTAGGCTACTTTGAGGTCCAAGTTGTTGCATAAACCCAACCCAAGTGTGAATCCCTGTGAACGATCAACGGTTTCTTCTGAAAGTGGCCAGCGGTCTCTAAGAAAACACTTGTCTGGAATAGAGCCGTGTTGAAGACACGGGCTTTGAATGACCTCAGAGAAAAGTTTTGGGCAAGGGATAAAGTCTTGCTCCTACTTTGGTATCATCAACAAGTCCTCATGGGGAGCAGTGAGCCCTGAGGTTGGCCAGGAGGATCTCAACTACCGCAATGTTGGTCGCTACCTTGGCCTTATGAAGTAAGGACTTGAAAACAGAGGGATGAAAAAGTCCCGTGAACGCTGGCCTATCAGGCCTCAACCCCTCATCTTCAGAAAATTCAAACGCCTCTGGATAAACATCCTCTAGCGAAGAATCATCGCTACAGGAGGAATCCTGTTGCGAAGGGAAAACAGGCCTGCCAGACAGGTGCACTGGAATTTGTGGCCTTGGCATAGGTGCCACCTCTATACCAGTGTTTCTCAACCTTGGTAGCTTGAAGATGGGTGGGGATTCTGGGAGTTGAAGTCCACCCATCTTCAAGCTACCAAGGTTGAGAAACACTGGTACAGAGGTCTCTTGGTTGAGCAGGGGGTTGAGCTAGAAGACCTCCAGGGTCCCTTCCGACTCTCTGATTCTCTTAAAGGAAAGACTGAAATATTTTCAAGCCAGCAGATCCCATCTTCTGTATTGGGGGTGGGGGGGGCTGGAGCCCTCCCACTTGCTGGGATGCTCAAAGGCTTTGACCTTGCCGTTGTGTTGGGGGGGGTCTCACCGGGTCCGCGATGCCTTCGTTCCCCCCTCGCGCGGAGCATCCCCGGCCCGCGCATTCCTCCGAGAAGCCCCCGGCCCGCTCTTCCTCCGGACTCCCACCGAGGGAGGGAGGGAGGGGAGGGGGGCGGCGGCCAATCCCACCGTCCCCAACCAGCCCGAGGATCAGGGGCTTCCAAGGCCGGCAAAGCGCTCCAACAACCCCCAAGGATGCTCCGGCGGGCTGCCTCCCGGTCCGCGGCAACGCCCGGCGGGGGAGGCAGCCCGGGACTCGCCCCCTCCCCAGCGCGGCGGCCTCCCCCCCCAACGCCCCGCTGCCGCCCCCACCTCCGTAGAGCCACTGCTCCTCGTCCTCCTCCGCCTCCAGCCGGCCGGCCGCGGGCTCCAGGTCGGTGGCCATGGCGCGGGGCTCCGGGGCGCGCGGGAGCGGGAGAGCCGGCCGGGCTCAGCGCATCCGCGGCTGCTGCATCGTGCACGGAGCGCTCCGCCGGGCTAAAGCGCCCCTGCAGCCCCCGCCGCCCTTCGCGGCTGCTCTCCCCGGAGGCGCCCACAGAAAGAGCCCAGCTCCGGCGGGGGAGCCGCAGCCGGCGGCGCCCAGGCCGGGAGAGGGAGGCGGCGGCGGCGGCGGCTCCTGCAGCGGGAGGCGGCCAGGTCCTAGCGCCCCGCGGACCCAGGCCAGCCCGAGCGCGCGCCCGACCGGCCAGTTGCCCGGGACTGGGCAGAGCCGCCGCTTGGGGCGCGCGCGATAGGCTCCGGGGTGGTGGTCTGCAAGGGGGGGGGGGGGGGCTGCGACCTAGGACGAAGGAAAAACCTCCCGACAGACCCCGTTCGCCAGTGGAACGGCCGGCCTCCGGAAGGGGCAGCTTTTAACAAGTTTAGTTTAGTTCAGTTATTTGTTTGTTTATTTGTTTTAATTTGTATACCGCCCTTCTCCAACAGGACTCAGGGCGGTGAACAGCCAGAATAAAACGGAACATACGAAATTTAAAAACAGTTTAAAAATAATTAAATATTTTGGGCCGCAATTTTTTAACAGCCTTGGTAGTACAGGGGTTTAAGGCACCCTGTTATTAAGCTGGTTATTAAGACCAGCTGCCTGCAATTACTGCAGGGTTCGAATCTCACCAGGCTCAAGGTTGACTCAGCCTTCCATCCTTTCTAAGGTAGGTAAATTGAGGACCCAGTTTGTGGGGGCAATAAGCTGACTTTGTATAAAATATACAAAAAAAGGATGAAGGCTATTGCTGAGCACATTGTAAGCCGCCCTGAATCTCCGGAGAAGGGCGGCATATAAATCAAATTTAAAAAAAAAAATTTAAAACAACCCAATTAAAATCAATTAAATTTAAACCAAAACAGTGGGATCAAGCCACTTAGTTTAGTTTCTTTGATTTATATACCGCCCTACTCCCGAAGGACTCAGGGCAAGAGACTGGACCACCAAGAGACTGGACCACTATTTGGCCAGAATGGTACCACCTATAGCAGTGGGTCTCAACCTTCCCAATGCCGCGACCCTTTAATAGTTCATGTTGTGGTGACCCCCAACCATAAAATTATTCCTAAAACCATTGAAAATATGTGTTTTCCGATGGTCTTAGGTGACCCCTGTGAAAGGGTTGTTCGACCCCCAGAGGGGTCCCGACCCACAGGTTGAGAACCACTGACCTATAGGATCTCCTGCTCGGGAAGGGGGTTGGACTAGAAGACCCTCAAGGTCCCTTCCAACTTGGGTTATTCCATTAACCCGGGACTGGCCTTCCCAAGTGCAAACTCCTTTCTTGGACTGGGCTCGTGGATTCGGAGCGACCGGGCAGCCTCTCGGCTGATCTTGCCTAACGGGGCTTTGCGGGAATTTGGGTGCACCGTCCTGACCTTAGATGGCATCTTTGCCTGCGGGAAGAAAGGAGATTGAGAGGCTGCAAGTGCTGAAACCTCATCCTTGTAGTGTCCAGATTTCCGTTTGTAGGATGAGTTTGGGGTATGTTTCAACGTGGTGGTGGTGGTGGTGGTGAGATTGGGAAGAGGCTCCACTCCAAACCTCCAGGCTGCTGCTAGTCAACCTTGGATGCTCAGGGAAAAAGGCCAGGATTTCAATACAGTAGGGCTAGGATGGGAGACCACTAGGCGATTGCAGGGATGTAAGTGAAGTCAAAATTCAATCAATTTCCATTTTATTGCAGAATAACCGAGTTGGAAGGGACCTTGGAGGTCTTCTAGTCCAACCTCCTTCTCAAGCAGACCACCTTACACTATTTCAGACAAATGGTTGTCTAAAAGAAAACTGGATGGGCAGAGGTTAGAAATCGATTTAAGGCAAACTTGAACCATTTTTTTTATTCTAAAACTACCTGATCTTACATCAGATGTAAATGCTTTACAGGTAGTTCTTGACTTACAACTATTCATTTAGCCACCATTCAGTTACAACAGCACTGAAAAAAGTGACTGTTGCAGCATCCCCATGGCCATGTGATTAAAATTCAGATGCTTGGCAACTGGCATGCACTTACGACAGTGGCACTGTCCTGGGACGACACGATCTCCTTTTGACAAGCAAAGTCAATGGGGAAGCCAACTATGTTACTCATTTAACAACTACAATGATTCATTTAACCACTGTGGCAAGAACTTAGCAGCAGAAATTTGGGGCTCAATTGTGATTGTCAGTAAAGGAGTACCTATATTTGAAGAGGCCAAACCTTATCAAACCAAAGCAGGCAGCAGTTTGCCAAACCCAGTTCCTGGCTTGAAATTCAGGAGGGAAGCTGCACTGAGATTTGGGGGACCATGGGGGTGCCCTACGCTTGGCTTGGGGCACAAGGAACCCGAGTGAAGCCCCAGGGCCTCCGCTTCAGAATCTGCTGGAAAGCTGAGACATAGTAGGAGATGCTGCAAGAAAATCCTGATTCACTCAGGCCGATCATTGCATGATCAACTGACCTGCAAATGAACTTATGTTGGATGTTACATTGGCCTGGCCAATTAATTCCACACACAATATTCACATTCTACCATGGAAGAAATTTCTAGTCAAGAAATCAGTAACATTACAGGTACCATACCATGTCTATGTACTAAAAAAACTTAATGGTGGAGACCAGGTTTAGGTTTCTAGCTGGGACTGAATCTAGATGTTCTTCCACCTCCTGGTTCACTAGCTTTCCTTGGATCTCTAGCTGGCCAACCGCTCCCGTGTTGGCTGTGCATCATGGGAATTTCATAGGAAGGCTGGTGGTTGTGGGAAGAACTTGTGAGAGTATCAGGCTAAATGTGGGAGAACCAGGTTCAGCGCTGCGGCAAGCATGAAAATGGTGTTGATCTTCTGCAAGTGAAACAAGACACCTCAGGCAGCGTCATCTTCCAGATGTTATGCTTGCAGCTCCAGTCTTTCCTCATGCTGGTTCCAGAGCTGAAGGACTACAAGCCAGGTTTATTTCATGGTTGATTAGTCTTGCACATCCCATGGAGTAATAAGAATGGACGTTGTCTTACCTGAATGTCCCTTTTCTGGGCGCTGCGTACACTATCCATGAATGGGTTAATGCTTCAGCCTTTGGCAAACAACTGAGTGTTATTTTAAGAAAAAAAACAAAAACACAAGGGACTTCCCCTTTCCCCGCTGCCCAGCCACACCCCCAATCCCATGATACCCCAGTCTGAGCGAAGGTGTGGCGAAAAAACCATCGACAAACAAGGGTGTAGCAACAACCATAACTTTATTAACGAAACAGATTCAACATGGTCAAACTATTTAACGGAAAAACCACAGCCAGGCAGGAAGCCCATAGATACGGGCGGGGATGGATAGTGTACGCAGCGCCCAGAAAAGGGACGTTCAGGTAAGACAACGTCCATTTTCCTGTGCGCTGCTCCCACTATCCATGAATGGGATATACCCAAGCTTAAATCCCCTGGGCGGGGGGCTGACTGCCCACAGAGTCCTCTCTAGCCACAACCCGCTGGAGTACCCGGCGGCCAAATGCCGCCTCGGCTGAATTATAAGCGTCTATCTTGTAGTGCCGAATGAAGGGCGACAACGAGGACCAGGTCACTGCTCTGCAAATATCAGCTACTGAAGCCTGTGTAGCCCAGGCTGCAGATGTGGCCGCGCTTCTAGTTGAGTGGGGGAGAATGTTGCCCGGTAGCGGCTGGGAGTTCAAGTCGTAAGCTAAAGCAATGCAGGCCCTGATCCATCTGCTGACCGTGGGGGCCGAGATCTTCTGGCCCATGGAAGCCGGGTTGAACGAGACTAGGAGCGCTAGTGTGTGACGGAAGGAGGCTGTTCTGTGTATGTAAGTCCAGATCGCCCGACGGACATCTAGGGTGTGCCAATGTTTCTCCCTGTGGTCTTTTAGCGGCGGGCAGAAGTCCGGCAGGATAAGTTCCTGTGCCCGGTGGAACCAGGAGTTCACTTTTGGGATGAAGGTTGGGTCCAGACGGAGAACCACCGCGGACTCTCTGAAAATGCAGAGGTCCTTACGAATGGAAAGAGCCGCTAATTCTGAGACTCACCTTGCTGAGGTGATTGCTAGGAGGAAGGTCACCTTGATGGTCAAGTGTTTGAGGGTGGCCGAATCCAGTGGTTCGAAGGGAGGGCCTGTCAGGGCCCGTAGAACTAGGGATAGGTCCCAGGTTGGGTAACGGTGCACTGCCGGTGGGTGTAAGTTTGTAGCTCCGTGAAGGAACCCTCTGATACGCGGATTATGTGATAGTCTGGTATGGTGCACAGGAGATGACCGTTGATAAGGCTGCGGTCTGACGCCTTAGGGTAGCTGGGGCTAGCCCCTTGTCTAACCCGGCCTGTAGGAACAGTAAAATGTCTTGAATCGTTGCCGTGGTGAGATCCACATGGTGACCCGCACTCCAGCTGCAGAAGGCCTTCCAGGATGCCTCGTAAATATGAGTTGTTGACGGACGTCTGGCCGCCTGAATAGTGCTGACGACGCTATCGGGTAAGTTGTCCTTCTTCAGGATGACCCGCTCAAATGCCAGACGGCTAATTGGAGCCACTGAGGTTCTGGGTGATTG
The DNA here is from genome assembly GCF_059756535.1 of Pantherophis guttatus. NCBI lineage: Eukaryota > Metazoa > Chordata > Lepidosauria > Squamata > Colubridae > Pantherophis > Pantherophis guttatus. The sequence continues at coordinate 4,813,551 of NC_142074.1, forward strand.
ACCTCGCCCTGGCACAGTACCACCTGATGTGGCGGGATCACCCACAGTTGCTCCACTGACAGGGCCACCAGGTCGGTGAACCACGGCCTTCGAGGCCAATTTGGGGCCACCAGGAGTAGATCGGCCTTCTCTGCCAGCAACTTCCGAACCAGGCATGGGATCAAAGGAATTGGCGGAAATGCATACAGAAGGCCTGCTGGCCACTTGCAGTGAAGGGCGTCGTGGTCCTCTGCCTGTGGCGTCAGGTAGCGTGACACAAATCGGGGGAGCTGGGCGTTGGTTGGAGACGCAAACAGGTCCACCACTGGTCTCCCGGACCTGGAGGTGAGCTTGTTGAAAAGGCGGGGGTGGAGTTGCCATTCCGCCTGATCTATCGTTGTTCGACTGAGCCAGTCTATTCTTGCGTTGGCTGACCCTGAAATGTGGTCTGCCTTGATCGAGAGCAGATGTTTCTCCGCCCACTCGAATAGGGCCTCTGATTCTAGCATCAGGGTGCGAGATCTCATGCCTCCCTTTCTGTTCATGTGCGCTTTGGCCAAGATGTTGTCCGTCAGGACCAGTACGTACCGGCCCTGAACCGTGGTCTGGAAGTGGCGCAGGGCTAATCTGATCGCCCGGAGTTCCAGCAGGTTGATGCTGTTGCATTGCTCGCACCTGGACCACTGGCCCTGTGCCACCCCGTTGTGCAGGTGTGCTCCCCACCCCTGAAGACTTGCATCCGTGGTGAGGATCAGTCTGTCCGGGTCTAGGAACTCTGAGCCCTTGAGGAGTGCGCTGGATGTCCACCATCTGAGGGAGAGTCTCACCTTGGGGGTGAGGAGAACTTTGTGTTTCGAGTTGGCCCTCCCCGAGCGTTGAAAGGGGAGCAGGAACCATTGGAGGGCCCTCGAGTGTTTGTGTGCCCACGGAACGATGCCGAAGCAGGAGACCATTTTCCCCAGAAGGCATGATAGTTGGAGGAGGGTGACCTTCTTCCCTGTCAGGATTCGGAGGGCCAGTTGCTGGAGACTCTGGACTCTGTCTGGCAATAGGAAGACCTGACCTCTGGTTTCCACATCACTGCCCCTAGGTGGAGGATCCGAGTGGAGGGTTGAAGGTGACTTTTCTCGAGGTTGATTGTGAACCCGTGGTTTTGAAACGTTTCAAGGACTAGGTGTAGGTCCCTGACTGCCTGGTCGTGAGTTGACGAGAGTATTAAGATGTCGTCTAAGTAGCAGAGGACTCGGACCGGTATGGCTCGAAGATTGGCTGCCACCACCGCCACCAGTTTGGTGAAGGTGCGGGGTGCCGACGATAGTCCAAAAGGCATTGCCCGGTACTGAAAGTGCTGACCGGCGTATTCGAACTGCAGGAACTGTCTGTAGTCTGGGTGAATGGGAAAGTGGAGGTAGGCTTCCCGAAGATCGACTGACTGGAGGAGATCCCCCCGTCTCACCCCCATTAGAATTGATTGAAGCGAGTGCACTTTGAACTTATGGTATCGCACAGACAGGTTCAGCTTTTTTAGGTTCAGGATGGCCCTCTATCCCCCCGAGTTCTTGGGGACGAGGAATAGGCTTGAATAGAACCCGGAGCCCTGATGGGCCTGTGGTACTGTTTCTATGGCTCTGGCCTCCAGAAGGTGGGTCAGTTCTTGTAACATTAAGGCCTGCAGTTCGGAGGACTGTGGGACAGGGCACCACACGAAGCGCTGAGGCGGCGGACCTGCAAATTCTATTGATAGTCCAAATGAGATGGTGCGCCTTACCCCACGAGTCCGATGTCGACCGGGTCCATTGCTGGTGGAAGAGGAGCAGTCTTCCCCCTATGGGCCCCTCGGTCTTGGAGTCACTTGCCCCTCCTGGCGGGTTTGAAGCCTGCCCCCCGGGTCTCCTGGATTGCTGATTTCTGCCCCGATCCCGGGACTGTTGTCTGTCCTGTGATCTGTCGCCTCTCAGGTAATTGAAGGATTGCGAGAAGGACCCCCTGGGCCCTGAGCCAGACCGAAAGGGCTGTTGGACTGGATATGGAGAGTACCTCCGCTTGTGGCGGCGGTAAGATGATGGCAATATCTTCCTCTTGTCCTTGTCTTCGACTAGGGCTGCTCCAAAGAGATTTGGTGCCTTGTAGGGAGCTGCGGCCAGCTTCCATTTAGGTTTGAGGTCCGCTTTCCAGGGGCGTAGCCAGAACAGCTTCCTAGCCGCAACGGTGGAGGCTAGGGCCCTTGATGCAATCTTTGCCGAGTTTAGGGAGGCATCAGAAGCATATTCGGTGGCTGCTATAATCTTATTGATGTCTTGTTGCAGCCTGGTGTCCTCTGGAGGGAGTCTTTCTTGCATCTGGTGTAGCCAAATGAGGGCCGCTCTATTGAAAAAGGACGTGGCTGTGGATGTTCTGATCGCCCAGGCCACTGCCTGATGTGCTTTACGGAAGGCCCACTCCGTCCTCTTCTCCTCCGCCTTGAGCCCATCCAGTGCCTCTGTGGAGACTAGCGATGGGGAAGAGAGCGCTGCAACCGGCTGGTCCACAGTCGGGAGGAGTAGAAGATCCTCTAGTTCCGGGGCCGAGCAGTAGAGTTTCTTGTCCAGGCTACTTGGTGTAGTTTGAGAAGCCGGTTGCCCCCAGGCGTTTTGGATGACATCAGTAAACAGCTGAGGGCAGGGGATGCAGTCCTTTTCCTGTTTGGACGACTTGAAAAGGGCATCGTGGGGCCCCACTGTAGAAGGCAGGGCTGACTTCATCTCCCCTGGCACTCCCAGGTTAGTCGTGAGTCGCGCCTTGTGAAGGAGCAACCTAAAGAGTGCCGGTCGAAAAAGCCCGGTGAAAGCTGGCGTGTCCGGGTTCAGCCCCTCGTCTTCTGAGAACTCGACGTCCTCTGGGGCCTCGTCTGCTTGATCTGACTCCTCGGAGGATTCTCGGGCTGAGGGGGCGAAGGTCTTGTTCTGAACTTGTTGGTGTGGCCCCTGGGCCTGTGCCGGCTGAGGTGGTGGTACCGCCTGCTGCCAACTGGCGGCTAAGAAGGATGATAATGCCGTGGAAAACATGGCTTGGAAGTCCAAATGTGATGGTGGTGGTGGTCCCCCCTGCGCTCGGGACTGGGCTGTGTGACGGACCCGCTGGAGAGAAGGGTGCAGGTTCATTCCGTACAAGGGCGGGAGTTCCGTCCTGTTGGGACCCTCTCTCTGTCAGGACCAGGGTCGCCGGGGTCTGGGCTAAGTCCGTCCAGGTGGCCAGTGCTGAGTCTGACTCCCTAGACGTGGAGGGGGCAGTGCCTTCTGGTCTTGGCCCCCTGGTGGGCGACATAGCCAGCGCCTTTTGGGCCTTGGCGCACTGCCTCTCGAGCGCCTGATGGCGTCTTTGGGTGTCCCTGTCTTGGAAGGTCAGCCCCTTCCCAGATTTGGATTTGCGGCTGGAACTTTCAGACCGCTTCTGGGAACTCTTCTTGGATGATTTAGCCCCCTTGTGAGGTGGGCTCAATTCCAGCGCTGGGTCTGAAGAGAAGGGGGAGTCAGACATGGCAAGTTGCTGTAGGCAAGACCACCCCTTTCCCCTCGTGGCTTCTGGCGAGGGCGTGATCGCTCTGCTCCGTGAATCGAGTCAAGGCAGCTGAGAGCCCAAAGGTCTCACCAGCTAACCCTTATTGCAAAGGCACCACACTAGGATGGGGGCGCAGCTGAGCCTCTTGAAGCTGGCAGAGGAATTTGGTCCAAAATGGCGGCCCACGTGGTATTCAAGATGGCGGGCGCCACGTGGTGCGAGGCTCGGGTGCCTTTGCGAGCGACGGTCTTATGCTGGAGGCCCGAGGGTCCAGCCAGCTGCCGCGCTTTCTTGCCTCTCGAAAAGGGGCCTTTTCTGTAGCGTAGCGGCGTTTGGCAGGGCTAGCCGGGCGAACCGCGGCTGCACTCTGCCTTGCTCGGTGCGATCGGCGTGGATCCGAGCCGATCGCTCTCCTCTTCGCCCCGCGCAGCAGCTGTGTCTGCTCCGGGCGAGGCTTGACGCTCTCAGCGAATTTGAAAGTGGCGCCGGTAGGGAGAGTAAAAAGCGCTGCGTGGGCGGCTCGGCTTTCCGAGCTCAACGCCCAGCTGATCAGCGCTGCCGCAGCAAGCAGCAGCGAGAACGAAGACAAAGAACTAAAAGAAACCCCGGGGAAAGGAAATATTCAAAAATAAAGTAAAAACCTAAGCGTCCCTGAGGAGGGAAGTAGAAAAAGACCACAACTAAACAAGGGAACAAATAGCTTAAGACAGGAGCTCCCGAGGAACACTTCAGCGTTTGCCAACAACTGAGTGAAGACTGGGGTATCATGGGATTGGGGATATGGCTGGGCAGCGGGGAAAAGGGAAGTCCCTTGTTTTTTTTTTTTTTCTTAAAATAACACTCAGTTGTTTGCCAAAGGCTGAAGCATTAACCCATTCATGGATAGTGGGAGCAGCGCACAGGAAAATGCAACAGATTCTTGAATGTTGACTATGGGAAGAAGGCCACTGTGGCTGCCTGAATGTTTTTCTTCAAGAACATACAAAATACTTAGGAAGGCTGGATTCTGCTTTTCCGTAGAAGGGGGAAGAGGAATTGTTTGCAGGATTCAATCTGAACCAAAGCCACTATAAGACAGGTTCTTGGGGGACTACACTCACAACTTTAAAGGGAGTGTGTGGCTAAAATATCAGTGCAATTGTTCTCTAGATATAGCTTGAAGCCCTTAAAGGTGCTGAGAAAGCAAGCTTACAGAAGTGTGCTTTTGTTCAAAAGTGAAATGCAAGTGAAAAGACGTATCATGAAATTATACCCACAACAGTTATTTAAGCATTTATTTTTTTTACAAAATCTTCAAGGCATGAGGTCCTATTAAAAAAAGTGGCTATTACTTCATAAAGTGTAAGGAAACATAATTAAAATGTATACAGATTAACAAGGAAGCTTCATGGATTTACAAATTATGGTTATAGCCATAAACAAAAATTCACAAAACTTGCAAAGTATGAATGTATTATACAACATTGTTTCCTAAACTGTTAAATATTTACACTGAATACCAACACTTAAGATCTTATTGCTCAATGCTAATATTTTCAGGCTAATGCAATTAATTAGCATGATACTGAAATACAATATTCACATTTAAGCATACAATTTGTGTGTTTAATCAAGACAAGAAAATGGATGGCTAAATTTATTAGAGTGATAAATTTATTGAAAACTTTTCTGAGGTTTGGAATGAGACAGAATAAAGAATGCTTACAACATAATACATTGGCATGAGGGATGTTCCATTCATTTGGATTTTTGCAGAAGTGTGCAAGAATTACACTACTCTCATACTTATCTTTGTTCCCCAGTTTTGCACAATAGGTAAAACTAATGACCAATCTACTCATCACACATAACATGTGGAATGTTATACCCAGAAACATTCTCCTACATTAGCAATCTTTGTATATATGACGGAATAAATTAAGAGAAAGCATTAATATAGTAACCTACTTCTTGGCAAACTAGTTTTTGGGGGGCGGGAGAGAGCATTTATGCATATGATAAACCCTGTGACATTTTATAATGAATTCTAAATTTCTTATGAATCAGTGGTATAAAGTCAGGATTCACTGCTTGGGGTTCTCTACGTTCTTTGCTTTGTTTGAACAATTCCAGACACTTTCTCCACCCCTCCCCCACTAGAAGCCTACAAAATAAAAAAGAAAAGTGATTTCAAATATCGTAACGGCCATCTTGAGGGGCTCATGGAAGGAGTAATTCAAAGCTGGACTGCTGAGCTTTAGAAAAAAAGAATCAGCACAAAGCCATGGGAGAAAATAAGGAGCTGTATTTCCAAATTTTCTACAAGCTCCCCAAAATTCTGAATGCATTTTTCAAGTCAGAATGGCAGAAACCACTCTTAAAATTAATTTGCCTCCTCAAGAATTGGGCTCAGAAGTTATTTACTTTTAAGGCAACCACTGCTCTATTTTACAGGCTTTTACATATTTATATAATCTATACCCATGATCAACACAGAACACTGTCAGAACTTCACATACCAGACCATTTCAAATGACATCTCAAGAGCCACAGGAACAAGCAGCAGCTTTTCATCAGCTTTTCTTGCATCTTAGGGCAAAGTGAAAGGACCTGTTTCCCATATTCCACTGATGAATCCTGGGGCAGGAATGGGGAATTTACACTTCCTAAAAAAGCCCCCAATTAGTACTGTAAAGGCCTTTGAAGCTAGATTTGCCCAAAGCACAGAGTTTGGGAAATAGTAAAAGTGTCACAACACGTTAACCATTTATTACCAATCAACAACACTGAGCCACATTTGCTGCAGTAGACACATCTTATTTGGCACTTGCATACCTGAGAAAAGATGCAAGTATGGCCCCTTTAACAAACAAAGGCTGGGATTCTACAGAGTGTAAAAATTGGAAGTATTTTTTTTACTACAGAATTAATTCTACAAAGTAAAGAAAAGCTGAGCTGGAAGTCAGTCCCATTTATGCCTACGGAAGCTGCTTCCACCTAGAATGCTGGGAAGGATGGTCGTGGTGGAGACAGATAATTCCTACATCTGGATTAGGAGGTATTAAGTGTTGCATTTAGATACTGATAGGATCGGAAAAGCCATAATGTTTCTTGGCACAATGTTTAAAAGAATATTGACATAAAATCTCCAAGCAAACCTGGCTTGGAAGGTGCAAGGGGTTTTCAGAAAGTGCTGAAGACCTATCAAAGTAGACTTTGCTAGGATGAGGGCAAGGATGATCTGTGGGGTAACACTCAAATGAAGCTGCTCTTGCCTCAGTAACAACATAACTGGAGTATGTATACTATACAATATAACTCGGTAGCAACAACATAAGTAACACATGCTAGAGTAACCTTTTCAGCAAGGCAGGATTTTTAACACTATTTGTGAAAGAACAGGCTCAACTTCACCGTGCGTCATATTGTTTTAGGAAAGTGTGTTGCTCTTCAACTCTCTTACGAGTCTACAAGCCTTACGATCCAAGGTATGCAGCCAAAAAGATCTATGGATGAATTTTTTTTTCTTTAATTATTCTATAAGTCTTACAAGAGACATTTCCTCTGGAGCTTGGAGAAGAAAATAGCAATTCAAAGTGCCAGTTTGCAAACTGGCAACTGTGTTGAATTTATAACTTGCTAATTAAAGTTTTTGAGGCGATATTTCCATGGCTATTTTGTGATGCATGCACACAGCACCCAGGAGCAGAGGCTTTCCCATTTACCTAATCATGATGGGCAACTCTGTGCATGCATGATGTACAAAGTTCCAGGAAAGATGCATGTACTGTGATGTCCACAACAGTTGAATTAATGAGAAGGTGCTTATTTATACTGGAGCTCTGATGCACAGGTCTTGCTACCCGTCAGACTAAACTTGCTTGTTACAGGGTTTGCAAACGCAAACAACTGAAATCACAAATATTCTCAATTCTCTAACGTTTTAGCTACCTAATCGTTAAAAAGCACTGACTGAAAGAACTACAGTATCTAAACCGAGAACATGAGTCAAGCAGATGTACAGTATATCAGATGAATTTTGTGGTTCTTGATTTCTGGAACTCTATCCTAACTAATTTACTTCTATAATCTCTTAATTATAACCAAACAGCAGATGAGAAACTATTGGCACACAGCCTTAGAACAGGAGGATCTCAAAATACTGACCCTGAGAGCAGGTTTTAGTTTCCTGCTATTTCAGAAATACTTTCATGCAGATTTTGATGTAATACTTTACGTTTGTGAAACTGCAGGGCTGGATCCAATCTTACTAATGTTAAAAGGAACTGCAGCCCGACAGATTTGAAAGACATATGATATTAAGAGCAGAGACATGGAAATGATCTAAACATCAGATAGACAGACCACTGTTTCTCAACCTTGGCAACCTGAAAATGTATGGACTTCTACACATCTTCAAGTTGCCATGGTCAGAAACACTTATAACTAACATGAAAATGTAGGCCACCAAGCCATTTAAAAAAAAAAAAATCGCCTTCCATTATAGGGGTCCCAATAGTTTTCTGGCAGAATTGTTTAGAGGCCTGCTGTGCTTAAGCCATGGGCTTTGGGGTCTTTGGGTTACATATAAATTCAAGGAATTACATCTTTAATTTTTTTTTACCAGCAATTTCATGGAGCAAGAATTACAATGCATCTTTATGTTTGCTTAACAAACCGCACCTGAGTCCAACTTTCAGTAGCATCTACAAAGCCCTCATGGCTTCACCATGTGGCACATAAATGGCCAATACAATCTGAAAGGTACACACAACATCAATTGTAACAAATCTATGCAAAGCCATTGGCGTTATATCACAATTCGTAAACCTTGGCGTAATACCACACTTTATATTATACAATGAGGTAATATTTACATACCCAGCCCTTTCCCTTCCCCTCCCCCCCCCACCCCCCAGCAAAGAGAAAGGAAAATGAGCAACTTTGCAAATGAAAGACGATAGCACTGTTCGTTGTTAATCTCGGGCAAAGCAGATCATCAATACAGATACGTAGGATATTAATTACTGTATGCTAACCTTGATCATTCCTTTCAAGAATTCAAAGTGCCTGAAGATGCAATTTTTCCTCCCTTCATGGTGCCCTTCGGATGTGTCAGGACTACAACCTCAGAAGTCCCAGTCAGCACACCTGGAGAACACTGGTTACATAGATCCAGGGAGCGTGTTTGCAAAACTGAGTTTTGGAAATGAATAAGGCAGCATGTCAGAACAAGACTACAAGCAGCACTGATATAAGATTATCTCCATAGTGACCATGTTCATCAAGTATATTATGCCTTGGGAGTGCACAAACAAGCCTTAGCATCGCAACCTTTTTGAAAGTGCAAACAGTTTTTTTCTTTTAAAAAAAAGTAACCCAGCAATGAAGATACTCTACTGACAAACACTTTTTCAAAAACAATATCAGAGCAAAGTAGATAATCTTCTCTTCA